>NC_064618.1:333346544-334596544 GCF_023898315.1 Schistocerca nitens | reverse complement strand
CTTCATAAAAGAAGACGGAGTAGATATTCCAGAACTCTAACCAAGAACAGCTGCCAGCAGGATTAACTTAGAAATAGATGTCCTCGGAATAGTGATGCAACTTAAATCACTTAAGGAAAGCGCGTCTTCTGGTCCAGACTGTAAACCAATTAGGTTCCTTTCAGAGTATACTGATGCAATAGCTCCGTACTTAACAATCATATACAACCGCTCACTCGACGAAAGATCGGTACCCAAAGACTGGGAAGTTCCACGAGTCACACCAAGAAAGGTAGTGGGAGTAGTCCATTAATTACAGGCCTGTATCACTCACACAGATATGCAGCAGGATTTTGGAACGTATATTGTGTTCGAACATTATGAAATATGTCGAGGAGAACGGTCTGTTGGTTCAAATGGCTCTGAGCACTATGGGACTTAACATCTGACGTCATCAGTCCACTAGAACTTAGAACTACTTAAACCTAGCTAACCTAAGGACATCACACAAATCCATGCCCGAGGCAGGATTCGAACTTGCGACCGTAGCGTTCTCGCAGTTCCAGACTGAAGCGCCTAGAACCGCTCGGACATTCCGGCCGGCGAAATGTCTATTGACACAGTCAACACGGATATAGAAAATCTCGTTCTTGTGAAACATAATTAGCTTTTTACACACGAAGTGTTGAATGGTATTGACAAGGGACTTCAAATTTATTCCGCAAATGTAGATTTCCAAGAAGCTTTTACACTGTACCACAGATGCGGTTTGTAGTGAAATGTGGCGCTTACGGAATATCGTCTCAGTTGTGAGACTTTATTTGCGATTTCCTGTCAGAGAGGTCACAGTTCGTAGTAATTAACGGAAAGTCATCGAGTAAAACAGAAGTGATTTCTGGCGTTCGCCTGGTTAGTGTTGTAGGCCCTCTGCTGTTCCTTATCTATGTAAACGATTTAGGAGACCATCTAAGCACCTATCCTTGGTGTTTTGCTATGATGCTGTCGTTAATCGTCCAGTAAATTCATCAGAACATAAAAAAAAACGGCCAAACGATTTAGAAAAGATATATGAATGGTGCGAAAATTAGCAATTGACTCTACATAATGAAAAGTGTGAGGTTATCCACATGTGTGCTAAAAGGAATCCTTTAAAATTCGGTTACACGATAAATCAGTCAAATATAAACACTGTAAAATCTACTAAATACCTTGGAATTACAAACAAGAACAATTTAAATCGGAAAGAACACATAGAAAATGTTGTGGGGAAGGCTAACCAAAGGCGGCGTTTTATTGGGAGAACACTTCGAAAATGTAACAGATCTACTAAAGAAATTGCCTACACTACGCCTGTCCGTCCTCATTTGGAGTACTGCTGTGTCATCTGAGATCCTTACCAGATAGGATTAACGGAGTAAATCGAGAAATTTCAGTTAAGAACTGCACGGTTTGTATTATCGCGAAATAGGGGAGAGAGTATCACGGACATGATATACGATTTGGGTTGGATACCGTTAAAACATTGGCTTGTTTCTTTGCGGCGGAATCTTCTCAAAAAATTTCAGTCATCAACTTTCTCCTTGTCGGCCGCTGTGGCCAAGCGGTTCTAGGTGCTTTAGTCCGGAACCGCGCTGCTGCTACGGTCGCAGATTCAAATCCAGGCTCGGGCATAGCTGTGCGTGATGTTCTTAGGTTAGTTAGGTTTAAGTACTCCTAAATTCTAGGCGAATGATGACCTCAGATGTTAAGTCCCATAGTGCTCAGAGCCATTTGAACCATTTGAACTTTCCCCTTTCGAAGGCGAAAATATGTTATTGAAGCCGACCTACATAGGAAGAAACGATCAACATAATAAAGTAAGGGAAATCTGTGCTCGCACGGAAAGATATAGGTTTTCGTTTTTTTCATGCGCTATTCGAGAGTGGAATATTAGAGAATTAATGTAAAGGTGGTTAGATGAACCATCTGCCAGGCACTTAAGTTTTATTTGCAGAGTGTCCATTAGACGTAGATGTAGGTGTAGTTACGTGCCTAGTAAATGGATTACGGACGGAAAAGACCCACTATGGTTCAACAAATAAATTTTGGAAAATGCTGAGGAAGCAAAGCCTGTTGGACTCTCGATTGAAAAGATGACGCGAAAATGACGGCAGGCAAAGATTAGTAGATTCGTGCGTCAGTGAAGAGACCTATGCACGAAGCATACAACAGCTACCCCCGTCATGCCTTGGATAAAGATCTGGCGCAATTATGAAAAAACTGCTGGTCCTATGTAAAATCTCGAAGTGGGTCTAAGGCTTCCATCAAGTCACTCGTTGACCAGTCTGGTTTGGCAGTAGATGATAGCAAAAGGAGGTCGAAGTTTTAAATTCCACGTTTAATATATAGTTCACACGGGAGACTCGTAGAAATGTACATCGTTTGACCATTGTACAGAGTCCCGTGTGGATGACGTAATAATAAGCACCGCCGGCATGGAGAAACAACTAAAAGAGTTGAAAACAAATAAGTCGCCAGGTCTGGATGGAATCGAAATTCGGCTTCACAAAGAGTACTCCACGTCATTGGCCCCTTACTTAGTTTGCATTTATCGTGAATCTCTCGACCAGCGCAAAATGCTAAACGACTGGAAAAAAGTGCAGGTGACTCTTGTGTATAAGAAGGGTAAAGTAACGGACCCGCAAAATTTCAGGCCAATATTCTGAACATCGCTTTGCTGCAGAATTCTAGAGCATATTTTAAATTCGAATGTAATAAATTTCCTAGAGACCGAAAAACTCATTTCCACAAATCAGCACGGCTTTAGAAAGCATTGCTTGTGCGAAACACAGCTTGCTCTTTTCTCACATGATATACGGCCAACTGTGAATGAAGGGCAACACGCAGATTCCATATTTCTAGATATCCGAGAAGCATTCGACACGGTACCCCTCTGCAGACTCTTAACGAAGGTAGGTGCATACGGAATATGCTCCCAGGTATTTGACTGTTTCGAAGACTTCTGAAGTAAGTATGTTGTCGTCGATGACGTGTGATCATCGGAGACAGGTGCAACGTCAGGAGTGCCACATAGAAGTGGGATATGACCGCTGTTGATCTCTACATACGTACTTGATCTGGCAGACAAGGTGGGCAGCAATCTGTGGTTGTTCGCTGATGATGCGGCGGTGCACAGGAAGGTGTCAAAGATAAATGACTGTAGGTTGACACAAGACGACCTAGCAAAAATTTCTACTTGGTTTGGTGAACGGCAGCGGCCTGTTAATGTAGAAAAGTTCAAGTTATTGAGAATGAATAGGGAAAACAAAACTACAATGTTCACGTCGTTTAAGTATCTGGGCGTAATGTTGCGAAGCGATATGAAATGGAACGAGCATGTGAGGATTGTGAAGGGAGGCGAAAGGTCGACTTCGGTATACTGGGACAATTTTAGGATAGTGTGGTTGATCTGTAAAGGAGACCGAAGATAGGACTATAGTGCGACCTGTTCTTGAGCACTGTTTGAGTGTTTGGGATCCGCGCTACAGGTCAAATTGAAAGAAGACATCGAAGCAATTCAAGGGCGAGCCGTAGATTTGTTACCGGTAGGTTTGATCAGTATGTAAGTGTGACGGATATGCTTCGGGAGCTCAAGTGGGAAATCCTGGAGCGAATAAGACATTCATTTCGAAGAACACTACAGAGAAATTTCAGAGAACTGGCATTTGAAGCTGACTGCAGAACATTCTGCCTTCAACATACACTCCTGGAAATTGAAATAAGAACACCGTGAATTCATTGTCCCAGGAAGGGGAAACTTTATTAACTCATTCCTGGGGTCAGATACATCACATGATCACACTGACAGAACCACAGGCACATAGACACAGGCAACAGAGCATGCACAATGTCGGCACTAGTACAGTGTATATCCACCTTTCGCAGCAATGCAGGCTGCTATTCTCCCATGGAGACGATCATAGAGATGCTGGATGTAGTCCTGTGGAACGGCTTGCCATGCCATTTCCACCTGGCGCCTCAGTTGGACCAGCGTTCGTGCTGGACGTGCAGACCGCGTGAGACGACGCTTCATCCAGTCCCAAACATGCTCAATGGGGGACAGATCCGGAGATCTTGCTGGCCAGGGTAGTTGACTTACACCTTCTAGAGCACGTTGAGTGGCACGGGATACATGCGGACGTGCATTGTCCTGTTGGAACAGCAAGTTCCCTTGCCGGTCTAGGAATGGTAGAACGATGGGTTCGATGACGGTTTGGATGTACCGTGCACCATTCAGTGTCCCCTCGACGATCACCAGTGGTGTACGGCCAGTGTAGGAGATCGCTCGCCACACCATGATGCTGGGTGTTGGCCCTGTGTGCCTCGGTCGTATGCAGTCCTGATTGTGGCGCTCACCTGCACGGCGCCAAACACGCATACGACCATCATTGGCACCAAGGCAGAAGCGACTCTCATCGCTGAAGACGACACGTCTCCATTCGTCCCTCCATTCACGCCTGTCGCGACACCACTGGAGGCGGGCTGCACGATGTTGGGGCGTGAGCGGAAGACGGCCTAACGGTGTGCGGGACCGTAGCCCAGCTTCATGGAGACGGTTGCGAATGGTCCTCGCCGATACCCCAGGAGCAACAGTGTCCCTAATTTGCTGGGAAGTGGCGGTGCGGTCCCCTACGGCACTGCGTAGGATCCTACGGTCTTGGCGTGCATCCGTGCGTCGCTGCGGTCCGGTCCCAGGTCGACGGGCACGTGTACCTTCCGCCGACCACTGGCGACAACATCGATGTACTGTGGAGACCTCACGCCCCACGTGTTGAGCAATTCGGCGGTACGTCCACCCGGCCTCCCGCATGCCCACTATACGCCCTCGCTCAAAGTCCGTCAACTGCACATACGGTTCACGTCCACGCTGTCGCGGCATGCTACCAGTGTTAAAGACTGCGATGGAGCTCCGTATGCCACAGCAAACTGGCTGACACTGACGGCGGCGGTGCACAAATGCTGCGCAGCTAGCGCCATTCGACGGCCAACACCGCGGTTCCTGGTGTGTCCGCTGTGCCGTGCGTGTGATCATTGCTTGTACAGCCCTCTCGCAGTGTCCGGAGCAAGTATGGTGGGTCTGACACACCGGTGTCAATGTGTTCTTTTTTCCATTTCCAGGAGTGTACATTGCGATTGAGAACCACGGAGATAAGATACTAGTAATTAGGGCCCATAATGAGGCAGACAGTAGTTTTTACCTCGCTCTGTCTGCGAGTGGAACAGGGAAGGAAACAAGTAGTTTTGGTAAAGGGTATCCTCAGCCAAGCACCGTACCGTGGCTTCCAGAGTATGTATGTACATGTACATGTAGATGATAAAGACAGTGAGTCTTTCTTGTGAGACGAATGCGGAGTTTACAATCTGTATCGTTTTCGACAGTCCTTTGGTATAGAGCCGAGTGGAGGGTCTGAATCATAGGGTCATGTGGTTCTGCGACTGTCCGGAGTGTTCGGTATGCGCTGTACGGAGGTGGCTTTCCTGGTTCTGCTTAACGCATCAGCGGGCCACTACACACAGGAAGAGGCTATGTGGTTATCGAAGGCTGTGTGAAGCGAACTGGGGGCTTTTTAGATTAGAGGGTCTCAGGAAACTACAGGGAGTTCGCCAGTCTAAAAAAGCGCAGGACAAACACAGGATGGTAGACCTAGGAAGTAGTTGTAGCTGTATTGGGAAAGAGCCAAAGCTCCAAGCCTTAATAGCAAGCACTGAAGCGCAAACCATTACTGGTAAGGGAAGCTGACTAAAGTCGGAAACAAGTTCAGCTGAAATTTTTTACAAAGTACCTAATCGTGTTCAGAAAGCACAGGTAAGTACCGTTGGTTGTGGAGTGCTTAATGCTGTCAGGAATAGTTTTACTTCCAGTGAAACGGAAGTAAATAATTGGTACGAGTTGATAATGGTAGAGGCTATATTTGACAACCGGAAATATTAATATTTGTTTCTTTTTACCGACACCTCGACTCAGATGATACAGTTGTTGAACAGTTCATAAAAAATTTGAATCTCATTTCCAATAGGTGCCATACTCAAACAATTAGAGTTGGTGGTGACATCAATCTACCCTCGATATGTTGCCGAAAATACATTTTTGAGGTCAGTGGGGAGCATAATACGTTGCCCGAAATCGTTTTTAATGCGTTATCAGAAAATTATTTTGAATAGTTAATTTAGAAGGCCACTTGAAGTGTAAACGGATGCGGAAACATATTGGATCTCTTTGCAATAAATAATACTGAGCATAAACTCGTGACGGATACAGGGATTAATGACCACAAGGTTGCTGTAGCGAGCGAGTCTAAATACCATAACATCAAAACTGTCAAAAATAAAATCAAAATACGACTATTTAAAAAAGTAGATAAAAATCTACCTTATGCCTTCCTAAGCGACAGACTCCACTCCTTCCAATCTGACTATGTAAATGTAGACCAGATATTTAAATTCGATGGAAAATGACATATATATGCCAAATAAACTAGCAAGAGATGGTGCTGATTCGCCATGGTATACAAAACTGGTCATAACACTGCCGTGGAAGCAACGGTAAGAGCAAGCCAAATTTCAACAATGTAACACTTTCAAGACTGGAAAAGTTTTACAGAAGCTCCAAACAACGTGAACTTCAGTGCGAGATGCTTTCAAAAGTTTCTACAGCCAAACTCGTACTCTAAATCTGGCACAAAATCCAAAGAGGTTCTGTCAGTATGTAAAGTACATCATCAAAAAGACACAATCAATACCTTGACTGCGCGATAACAGTGGTGATGTTTCAGATGACAGCACCACTAAATCAGAGTTACTAAACGCAGTTTTCCGAAATGCCTTCACCAAAGAAGACGAAGTAAATATTATTGAATTCCAATCAGGAACAACTGCCAACAAGAGTAACTTAGAAGTGGGTATCCTCGGTGTGGGCGAAGTAGTTTATATCACTTAATAAAGGCAAGGCCTCCGATCAAGACTCATACGTCAGGTTCCTTTCAGAGTATGATGATACAATAGAACCATATCCAGCAATCATACACAACTACTCGCTCATAGAAAGTTGCACAAGTCATACCAATACCCAAGAAACGAAACAGGAGTAATCCGCCGCTGGATCACATACCCATATCGCTAACGTCGATCTGCGTTAGGGTTTTGTAACGTATACTGCTGTCAAATATTATGGATTATCTCGACGAAAGTCGTTTATTGACAAATAGCCAACACAGATTCAGAAAATATCGTTCTTCTGAAACTCAACTAGCTGTTTATTCTCCCGAAATAATGACTGCTTTTTATATTTCCAGAGGGCTTTCGGCACCTTTCCACACAAGCGACTTCTAATCAAATTGTGTGCCTATCGTGTATCATCTCAGGTGTGCGGCTGGATTCAAGACTTCCTGTCAGAATGGCCACCGTTCGTAGTAACTTACCGGAACAGAAGTACTATCTGGCGTTCCTCAAGGAAGTGTTATGGGCCCTCTGCTGTTCCTGATCTACATAAACGATTTAAGAGACAATCTGAGCAGCCCTCTTTGATTGTTACACGTGATGCTGTCATTTACCGCCTTTTAAAGTCATCAGATGATGAAAAAACACAATTTGATTTAGACAAGATACCTGTATGGTGCGAAAAGTGTCAATTGACTCTAAATAATGAGAAGTGTGAAGTCCTCTACATTAATACTACAAAGAATCCGCTAAATTTCGGTTACAGGATAAAACACAGAAATTTAAAGGCTGTACATTCAACTATGTACTTGGGTGTTACAGTTACGAGTTACACAAACTGAAGTGATCACATAGACGATGTTGTGGGGATGGCAAACTAAAGACTGCAATTTATTGACAGAACACAGAAAATGCAACAGGTCTACTAAAGAGACCGCTTACATAAAGCTTGTCTGCCCTCTTCGAAAAGTATTGATGTGCAGTTGTGGGTTTCGCCTCAGAGAGGACTGACGAAGGATATCAAAAACATTCAAGGACGGGCAGCTCATTTCCTGCTATCGCGTGAGGTGAGAGTACCACGGGTACGAGGCACGAAATGGGGTGGTAATCACTACAGCAAAGGCGTTTTTGTTGCAGTAACATCCTCCCTTGAAAATACACCCAGCAACTTTCTCTTGAGACTGTGAAATTATCTTTTTGCGATCATCTAAATAGAAGAAATGAACATTATAATAAAATAGGAGAAATAAGAGCTCGCACTGAAATACTTAATTGTTCATTTTTCGCGCGATTGAGAGTGGAACGGTAGGGAAACAGCTTGGAGATGGTTCTATGAACCCTCTGCCAGACACTTAACTTTGAACTGCGGAGTAAACATGTAGATATAGATGTAGAGGTGAAGTGAAGAAACAGCTGAAATACGAGGTATCACAGAAGATGATACATTGGCGGTAGTTTCGAAGGAGAATCTTGCTTCACAATGCAGAGAAAATTATCGCATGTGCAGCCCAACGTATCAACTGCTGCATAACACACAACGAATTAACTTCGTGACAGGCTTTACTATTGGATGGACGTTGTGGATGGCAGACGTCGGCAAGCGTCGCCGATCTTAAGAAGAATTTGAATAGCCATTCTTGGCCAAGTACTGGTAATTGGCCATGTGGGATAGTATGAACAAAAAGGTATTTTATGCTGAGCCCTTCCAGATGTGAGAGGGAACTTTCGAAAAATTGAAAAATTCTTGAGCAAGATGAGATATTGTAATAAATCAATGTCACTGCTTGACGTGATGAGGCTACGGAAGTGGAAAAACCTATTTACATTCGGGAGAAAGTAGTCAATGAATCCAAATCAATTATAGTAGAATTAATGTCTATATTCGACTCAGATCGTAACAGTAGAAATGGGAATAATAATTATAATGACTTCAGACATACAAAGCAAAGTAAAGGTTAAACTGAACAGTTGGAAGTGGTACAAGCAACCATCCACTTATAACACAAAACCTAACTGACAGAGTCTTATAACGGATTCTAAAACTAGCTCCGACCACGTTTAGCCTCAAACAGCTGATCAAATAATGAGTTGAGGGCAGACAGATAGAAATTAAGGTTACCGTAAGTGACAACGGTAGTGATATCCAAGAGGAAATACGTTTTAATAACTCAAATTGCATACTCTGTCAAATGTTGTGCCACAGGCAGCTCTCATTATATACAGGTACCTAGGAAACGTTCTAAATGTAGTGAGTTTTGGTAGAGATGCCATAACAAGCATTATCTACATAAGTTATTAAGAAAAATTGTGTCAGACACCCATTCTCAAAATCTGAGATGGTAGTTCAAATGGTTCAAATGGCTCTAAGCACTGTGGGACTTAACATCTGTCATCAGTTCCCTAGACTTGGAACTACTTAAACCTAACTAACCTAAAGACATCACACACATCCATGCTTGAGGCAGGATTCGAAACTGCGACCGTAGCAGAAGCGTGGCTGTGGACTGAAGCGCCTAGAACCACTCGGCCACAGCATCCGGCGACGGTAGTTCTACATACGTACTGCTACATGAAATGTAACAACAGTTCGCACTTTCCTTATTATAATTGCAGTGGTTATGGACTGTATTATCGTTTTTTATCGTGTATGGGAGAATCAAGGTCAAATAGCCTTCTCTACGAGAAAATGCAAATTTGTAATTAATGGTTGTGAGGTGACGACTGATTTAGCAAAAACAGAACTTAGTCGTAGAAGCTCATGCCAGAGGATGATGATCTACTGCGCAGGGAAGGAACCATGAAAGTCATAATCACAGTAACTTGAACAACTCATAGATCTGAACTTAGAAACACAGCTTACTATTAACATTTGATAGTAATATAACTTGACTGTGAATCAATAGGCAGGTTAGAGTAAGACTTTACCACAATATGGTAAGTATTTGAGGAGAAACTAGGTGTGATCATACATAACAAATTTAACTTACAGGCTATAAAAAAGAAACTGTATTGGTACCCTCCTAGCGTATTGCAGTGTAAAAGAGGCCTGCCATATCAAAGCAAATGAGAAAAGTGTTAACCTAAACAATTTCTATGAACCATCTTCAAGACCATATTACAACCCTCTACTGGTTGTGGCCAAAGCTGCCGGCAATATCACATTAGAGATCGATGCAAGGGAAATAAATAAAATAATTATTACTGTGAGAACTAGGGCTGAAACACTTGACCATGGTTTCATGGTGTTATGTATAACTTTGACCAACTTGTGGGTCTCATGCGTAAAATATTCCGGAGGTAAAATAGTCCCCCATTCGGATCTCCGGGCGGGGACTACTCAGGAGGACGTCGTTATCAGGAGAAAGGAAACTGTCATTCTACGGATCGGAGCGTGGAATGTCAGATCACTTAATCGGGCAGGTAGGTTAGAAAATTTAAAAAGGGAAATGGATAGGTTAAAGTTAGATATAGTGGGAATTACTGAAGTTCGGAGGCAGGAGAAACAAGACTTCTGGTCAGGTGAATACAGGGTTATAAATAAAAAATCAGGGGTCATGCGGGAGTAGGTTTAATACTGAATAAGAGTGGGGGTACGCTACTACAAACAGCACAGTGAAAGTATTATAGTGGCCAAGATAGACACGAAGCCCATTCCTATTACAGTAGAACAAGTTTATATGCCAACTAGCTCTGCAGATGACGAAGAAATTGAAGAACTGTATGATGAGATAAAAGAAATTATTCAGATAGTGAAGGGAGACGAAAATTTAGTAGTCATGGGTGACTGGGAGTCGACAGTAGGAAAAGGGAGAGAAGGAAACATAGTAGGTGAATATGGGTTGGGGGTAAGAAATTAAAGAGGAAGCCGTCTGGTAGAATTTTGCACAGAGCATAACTTAATAATAGCTAACACTTGGTTCAAGAATCATAAAAGAAGGTTGTGTACATGGAAGAATCCTGGAGATACTAAAAGGTATCAGATAGATTATATAATGGTAAGACAGAGATTCAGGAACCAGGTTTTAAATTGTAGGACATTTCCAGGGGCAGATGTGGACTCTGACCACAATCTATTGGTTATGAACTGTAGATTAAAACTGAAGAAATTGCAAAAAGGTGGGAATTTAAGGACATGGGACATGGATAAACTGACTAAACCAGAGGTTGTACAGAGTTTCAGGGACAGCACAAGGAAACAATTGACAGGAATGGGGGAAAGAAATACAGTAGAAAACGAATGGGTAGCTCTGAGGGATGAAGTAGTGAAGGCAGCAGAGTATCAAGTAGCTAAAAAGACATGGGCTAGTAGAAATCCTTGGGTAACAGAAGAAATATTGAATTTAATTGATGAAAGGAGAGGATATAAAAATGCAGTATATGAAGCAGGCAAAAAGGAATACAAACGTCTCAAAAATGAGATGGACAGGAAGTGCAAAATGGCTAAGCAGGCAATACTAGAGGACAAATGTAAGAATGTAGAGGCTTATCTCACTAGGGGTAAGATAGATACAGCCTACAGGAAAATTAAAGAGACCTTTGGAGAAAAGAGAGCCACTTGTATGAATATCAAGAGCTTTGATGGAAACCCAGTTCTAAGCAAAGAGGGTAAAGCAGAAAGGTTGAAGGAGTATATAGAGGGTCTATACAATGGCGATGTTCCTGAGGACAATATTATGGAAATGGAAGAGGATGTAGATGAAGATGAAATGGGAGATACGATACTGCGTGAAGAGTTTGACAGAGCACTGGAAGACCTGAGTCGAAACAAGGCCCTGGGAGTAAACAACATTCCATTAGAACTACTGGCAGCCTTGGGAGAGCCAGTCCTGACAAAACTCTACCATCTTGTGAGCAAGATGTATGAGACAGGCGAAATACCCTGAGACTTTAAGAAGAATATAATAAGTCCATTCCCAAAGAAAGCAGGTGTTGACAGATGTCTTCTTCTGTTCCAGGACACGAAGACGAAAGAACGATTGTCTGAGGTTCACCTTGCTGTAACAGACTATGTAAGTTGTAAAGGAAACTAAAATATAGTTGTTCATGACTTAAAATTTGTGTATGGTACGTAATTATTTGTAAACCCAAACCTTGCTTGTTCTGAGTAGACGTGGCCTTAACGGAATATTGACCATTGTTAGGCGCCATTCTAGAAAATCATCTTCGAAACTTGCCGCCGGTTAGGACACTAAACTTTTTTCAGATTCCACGAGCTATGCGGCCGCTGCGAATAATTTAATATATTTCACTTTCAGATTTTCTCAAGGTTGCGACGTAGCATCCCAGGCAGAAAGGCCTGGTCACAGTATTGTAGTTATACTATAAGATTTCATGTGCCAAAGATTATTCTTGTTATATTGGTATTCGAGACGAAAGAACGATCTGGAGTTATGGGCTTTATTACTTCACATTGAACTGTCATACGAAATAGTGTCTAGTGCTGAAAGCACATGAGTTTTAACTATACTTTTGATATAAATTGAGGAATATCTGTAATGATACAAGAGACCGACAATTAATTATTTACAATCCCTTAATCACCGTAAGTACTGAGCTATTTTTTTGACTGCTGATTCGTCTCGGGCTAAATTAAATTACATTATACTGCTCATAGAATTATGAGAGTTATTTATCTTTCATTTTGACGTCACTTTATTAAAAGCTATCAAAGCATAAATAAATTAAATTACATTAGAACTGCCATCCTGAAAAAGTCTAATTTTAGAAGGAAAACTTGAAATTGTTAGAACGCTTTGGCACTTTATTCCACCAAATGATATATTACTCGATGGTAAAAAAAGTCCAAGCTATTTAGAAGCAACTGAAGGCACTTTTTGGAATCACTTAAATTTATCATCAATCTGTTCATAGTCAAATCTTGAACTGCAAACAATTGTTGAATGCATTGAGGAAATGTAGACCATGGGTTAGGTTGGATTAGTGCCAGCTGGCATTTTAAAGGACTAAAGAAACCTCCGTAAGATCACAGTTATTATTTAAGAAGGAAAGACATAGATTTTCGTTCTTTTCACGCACTAAACAAGAGTGTAGTAATTGAGATTTGTAAAGGTGGTTCGTCGAACCCTCTGCCAGACACTTAAATGTGATTTGCAGGGTATCCATGTAGATGTAGATGTAATCTGGACATATCTAAAGATTTCTGCTTAGCCAATGGTGCTTTGTTAGTGAGACTGAGGGCATTTCAATTCCAGATTCAGGACATGAATGGAAACGCCACTGTGTGTTCAACTGCGATCGCAAGACGTAAGTTAACTGATTGTAGACAAGCATATACTATTACTTAATTAGAAGCACATGGATAGTGCTGACAATCAAAAAATTCGCTACTACCAGCCTCTGAACCATTCTAAAATATACCGTAATCAGGAAGTCCTAAGTTTCTTTCTGAATTGCAAAGTATTACACTGAAGGTTGGTAATATGGTATGTGCTGATGAAGATCACATGAGTACATTACTATCTGATGAAAATTTATTTTACAGCAATTCATATGAAAACGAAACAATGCAACAGTCATCCCTAAAATTCATGGGTAAACTCGTAAACATGTTTGATACAAACACTCAGGTACTAGTAACCTCCATTTTGTAAAGATTTTATGAAAGTTATTGTAGCTCATAAAATAGCTTTTGAGATTGAAGTTCAGCTATTTAAAAGTATTTCGGAAGAAATGTAATATTGTTGTACAAGGGAACCTGTGCAAAACTTTAACACTTTTATAGGTTCCAATTATTACAATATCTGGAATAAGTATAGTTATAGGATAAGGGTAGTTGTGGGAATGAAGAGAAATTTAAAAATGAAACAAACAAGGTGAAATAACAACATGAATTATTGATACATACTTGTATATATGTTTTCATGTATGTAGTTATGAACTAAATTCTTCACAGAGCATTACAATACCTCAGTTTAAACGATATGTAACATAAGACTGTAATCATGGTATAGCTGATGCCTTTAATTTTATTTAATGGATATAAAAATATTAGCGGATTTAGTTACTCTGCCTACATGGTCCGTGACTAAAGGCCTGAATCGGTAAATACAATACTTCTGTTTGAAGCATTTGTCACTGCGACTTGATTATAGTGACCCCAAATGAAGTTTTAACCAACAATTCTCTTCAGATCGATTGAAAAGGCGTGCTAGCATCAGATGATGTTGTGTATTGGGTGGTATTACAGCAGATTTCCTGACGTCTATCAGTTGAGCATTAATTGTAAACAGAGCATCTGTGTAAAACATTCACTCTTTTATAGTTGTAAATAATTCCAGTATTTGGAACAAGTGCTCTCGTTGGGATAAAGGTAGTTGGTGACAGTGATAAATACGTTTGTCGTTATGGAAAATATATTAGTTTAGAAAAGAGAAACTGTATGGCAGGAAGAGATAATGGACTACAGCAGTGGTCACGGCTATTATCTGTACCAGTGCCATACGTAAATAATCCACTTAATAAGTACTTTAAAACAAATAGGATGTTATTTTCGAGAAGATAACATGAAAAAGGAGTCTCTTATTTCTAATTAATAAGTTTCCTTTCTAAAATATAGGTATAAAGCTGGCAATATGGTAGTTAAAGGTCTTTCTTATCTTAAAATTTTCTGTGAATAGTACGACACGTTATTAATGAAGGAATAAACTAATTTAAATAATAGTGTTTTCAGTTATTTACAATTTAGCAAATCACCATTAAACTCAGGCACAAAAGATAATGTTTTAAAATACCTATGTATTTTTAAATACCTACGTATTACAATTACGAACAACTTAAATTGGAAAGACCACATAGAAAATGTTTTGGGAAAGGCAAACCAAAGGCTGCGTTTCATTGGTGGGACACTTAGAAAATGTAACAGACCTACTAAGGAGACTGCCTACACTACGCTTGTCCGTCCTTCTTTGGAATACTGCTGCGCGGTGTGGGATCCTTACCAGATAGGACTGACGGAGTACATCGAAAAAGTTCAAAGAAAGGCAGCACATTTAGTATTATCGCGAAATTTGGGAGAGAGTGTCACAGAAATGATACAGGATATGGGCTGGAAATCCTTAAAGAAAAGGCGTTTTTCGTTGCGACGGAATCTTCTCACGAAATTCCAATCACCAACTACCTCCTCTGAATGCAAAAATATTTTGTTGAGACGGACCTACATAGGGAGGAACTATCACCATGATAAAATAAGGGAAATCAGAGCTCGTACAGAAAGATATAGGTGTTCATTCTTTCTGCACGCTATACGAGATTGGAATAATAGAGAATTGGGAAGGTGATTCGATGCTTAAATGTGATTTGCAGAGTATCCATGTAGATGTAGATGTAGATGTAGCAGGCCACTATGATCAGCGCAGAAGGCCCTACACGCCAGGAATGGTAATAAATTATGAACTTTTTAAAACTCGCTGACACTTACAAATTACAGGTATTGAAATATTAAAGGCAAGTCGCCACAAATACCACAGAAGGCATCAGACGCCAGGAATGGCCGCCAATAAGGTTTTAAAGGATTTTAAAGCAAATGACTACATTCACAGCTGAAGGCCTTACACATCAGGGAAAGGCAATAACATTAGAAAATTTTGAAACCTGCTGTAAAACAGCAAATACAGTAGCAAACGTTAATTAAAAAACAAGCAACTAATCCAGAAGGAGCTCCTGGAATCGACGTCTTAGAAGGTCCAGCAACAAACACATTCGCGAGCGATAAGATAGGCAACCAAAAATCGCATTCACTTCACAAGTTGGTAACTCAGACTAGTGACAGTCTAATGAATGACTAATGGTAATCTTGATGAAACTAGCTGACGTCTGATAAATCAAATGCAACGATGGAACAATACGCCAAAGCTGGAACCGGCGGTCTGCACTACGTCCCCAGAATACTGTGTTTAGAGCGCGAAGAACGAGAAAGGAACAACTACCACCAGAGTAGAAAGCACTCCACTCGCTGCTCTTCGTCTCGGCGACACTACGAGCAGCAATACGAATGCACGTTACTGGAGAATCGCGAGATATCACAGTGGTGAAGGTTTCTGTACTTGGATTGAAATGCATTCACCTTAATGCTTGCTGGATCCGGCAGTCCTTATGTGCCACCAGCAGTCCCGGCGTGTTCTCGCACTGCGCGGACCTGGCTTCTCATGAGTCGCCAACCGAACTGGCCCACTGACATGACCTGGAAAAGCAATAAAGTCACCCGAAAGATAGGGCAAAGTTACTACATTTCGATAACCGCCGCTACTGCCACTAGCGGACTGGCAACGCTTGCGAAACCGAATGGCGCCAGTCAACACGAGTAGAAAACAAACAACCGCAACCATGCCAACTAAACGATACCGTCTGGCCTCCAACAGGGGGTGGAAACCTACAAACAGCACCAACGTGAGCCGCAGCACGGCTCAGGAAGTAACTATGAAAAATGGGTGGAGGCAGTTTGAACGTGCCTGAGAATCTAGAAAATCTGTAAAGGGAAATACTTAGGCTCAGTCTATATGGAGTTGGTGAAGTATGTGGACAGCACACCGCTCTCCCAGCTGTGTGTCAGTTTACGAGACCAGAGCCTCTACTTCTCAATCAAGTAGCTCCTAAGGTTGCCTCACAAGGCTTTCTGGTCAGTCAGATACAGAGGAGTAATATGAATGGAAATAGAAAATAATATAAAGGGAGTAGGATTCGTTATACACAGGAAAGGTGGGCAGAGTATGAGATACTGCAAGCAGTTCTGTGACGGGGTTGTTCTCATCAGAATCGACAGCAAACCAAAGCCAATCTTTCAGTAATACATACTGACGTCCCAAACATATGAAGCATCTATAGTACGTATGTGAGGATTGTGTTGTATTATATGGAATTATGGACAGAGAGGCTTCGTACCCACCGCAGCCCTCAGTGGTTCACAACCCCACAACAGGCTACAGCAGTCCACTCACACCACCACCACCCCACAATGAACCCAGGGTTATCGGTTATTGTCCGGTTCGGCCCCCAAGTGGATTCCCCCCCACCGAGAACGTCTCACACCAGATAAGTGTAGCCCCAATGTTGGCGTGGTAGAGTAATTATGGTGTACACGTACTT
This sequence comes from Schistocerca nitens, assembly GCF_023898315.1. Lineage (NCBI taxonomy): Eukaryota > Metazoa > Arthropoda > Insecta > Orthoptera > Acrididae > Schistocerca > Schistocerca nitens. Next base: position 334,579,489 of record NC_064618.1, on the reverse strand, counting down.
GGAGACAGTGTCTGCGCAGCCATCACCAACTTAGTCTAACTGAGGTGGAATTAGGGGAACCAGCCCGCATTCGCCGGGGCAGATGAAAAACCCAGGAGCAGATATAGACTCAGATCACAATATAGTAGTGATGAAGAGTAGGCTGAAGTTCAAGACATTAGTCAGGAAGAATCAATACGCAAAGAAGTGGGATACGGAAGTACTGAGGAATGACTAGATACGTTTGAAGTTCTCTAACGCTATAGATACAGCAATAAGGAATAGCGCAGTAGGCAGTACAGTTGAAGAGGAATGGACATCTCTAAAAAGGGCCATCACAGAAGTTGGGAAGGAAAACATAGGTAGAAAGAAGGTAGCTGCGAAGAAACCTTGGGTAACAGAAGAAATACTTCAGTTGATTGATGAAAGGAGGAAGTACAAACATGTTCCGGGAAAATCAGGAATACAGAAATATAAGTCGCTGAGGAATGAAATAAATAGGAAGTGCAGGGAAGCTAAGACGAAATGGCTGCAGGAAAAATGTGAAGACATCGAAAAAGATATGATTGTCGGAAGGACAGACTCAAGATACAGGAAAGTCAAAACAACCTTTGGTGACATTAAAAGCAACGGTGGTAACATTAAGAGTGCAACGGGAATTCCACTGTTAAATGCTGAGGAGAGAGCAGATAGGTGGAAAGAATACATTGAAAGCGTCTATGAGGGTGAAGATTGGTCTGATGTGTTAGAAGGGAAACAGGAGTCGATTTAGAAGAGATAGGGGATCCAGTATTAGAATCGGAATTTAAAAGAGCTTTGGAGGACTTACGGTCAAATAAGGCAGAAGGGATAGATAACATTCCACCAGAATTTCTAAAATCATTGGGGGAAGTGGCAACAAAACGACTATTCACGTTGGTTTGTAGAATATATGAGTCTGGCGATATACCATCTGACTTTCGGAAAAGCATCATCCACACAATTCCGAAGACGGCAAGAGCTGACAAGTGCGAGAATTATCGCACAATCAGCTTAACAGCTCATGCATCGAAGCTGCTTAGAAGAATAATATGCAGAAGAATGGAAACGAAAATTGAGAATGCGCTAGGTGACGATCAGTTTGGCTTTAGGAAAAGTAAAGAGACGAGAGAGGCAATTCTGACGTTACGGCTAATAATGGAAGCAAGGCTAAAGAAAAATCAAGACACTTTCATAGGATTTGTCGACCTGGAAAAAGCGTTCGACAATATAAAATGGTGCAAGCTGTTCGAGATTCTGAAAAAGTAGGGGTAAGCTATAGGGAGAGACGGGTCATATACAATATATACAACAACCAAGAGGGAATAATAAGAGTGGACGATCAAGAACGAAGTGCTCGTATTAAGAAGGGTGTAAGACAAGGCTGTAGCCTTTCGCCCCTACTCTTCAATCTGTACATCGAGGAAGCAATGATGGAAATAAAAGAAAAGTTCAGGAGTGGAATTAAAATACAGGGGAAAGGATATCAATGATACGATTCGCTGATGACATTGCTATCCTGAGTGAAAGTGAAGAAGAACTAAATGATCTGCTGAACGGAATGAACAGTCTAATGAGTACACAGTGTGGTTTGGGAGTAAATCGGAGGAAGACGAAGATAATGAGAAGTAGTAGAAATGAGAAGAGCGAGAAACTTAACGTCAGGATTGATGGTCACGAAGTCAATGAAGTTAAGGAATTCTGCTACCTAGGCAGTAAAATAACCAATGACGGACGGAGCAAGGAGGACATCAAAAGCAGACTCGCTATGGCAAAAAAGGCATTTCTGGCCAAGAGAAGTCTACTAATATCAAATACCGGCCTTATTTTGAGGAAGAAATTTCTGAGGATGTACGTCTGGAGTACAGCATTGTATGGTAGTGAAACATGGACTGTGAGAAAACCGGAACAGAAGAGAATCGAAGCATTTGAGATGTGGTGCTATAGACGAATGTTGAAAATTAGGTGGACTGATAAGGTAAGGAGTGAGGAGGGTCTACGCAGAAACGGACAGGAAAGGAATATGTGGAAAACACTGATAAGGAGAAGGGACAGGATGATAGGACATCTGCTAAGACATGAGGGAATGACTTCCATGGTACTAGAGGGAGCTGTAGAGGTCAAAAGCTGTAGAGGAAGACAGAGATTGGAATACGTCAAGCAAATAATTGAGGACGTAGGTTGCAAGTGCTACTCTGAAATGGAGAGGTTAGCACAGGAAAGGAATTCGTGGCGGACCGCATCAAACCAGTCTGTAGACTGATGACCAAAAAGAAATATTTAGATACGCGCTTCCAACTGGGCAAGAAACACCACATGAGAAAAATACAACTTACGAAACTAAAGTAAATGTACGAAACTAAACTATTTCTTTTGCCTGATCATCGTCCAGCGATAGTCACTACGCCCATGCTTGTGTGACCATCTACAGTTAGAACAGGTTACTGACTCGAATTTAGGGCATGGTTCACAATAAGCCACTAACCGGCACGCAGTATATCTCATGGGTACCAAGTATGACCGTTTAGTTTCCTCTGAATTCTAATAAATAGTCAGATAGCGTAGGTTGTGCAAAAGATTCTTGGGACATAGCAGGATCATCAAAACGCCTAAAATCTGCCATGTCACAGTCAAAGAAGAGAAGAATACCGTTTGTGCTTACCGCATTGCGATTACTGCTGTGATGTGTGAACGGCATCGTTGTAGACCACTGCCTCTGAATTCCAGGTGTTGGAGTCCAACACTGCCGATACCAAACTGTCCGATAACGGCGTCGGAGTACACCCTTCTGGCACCAATTTATAGAGGTCTGAGTGGAGATACCTCTGCATTAAGTCAGACTAGCCGTTGGGAATCTGTGAAACACTGTTAGCGTTCAGTCATTTATTCACAATATTTACAAGTCGTCATTAGTGCGCACAAGCTTCGGATTTTGCTCATTCAGCTCCAGGACTGATTCTAGCTGACGTCTCTCCAGTCAGCTCCGCGGTTGCAAGCTCAGGCGAGGTTTAGCGACCAAAGAGCAGCGGAGGTTTGCCGGTGAGCAAACGCAGCCATTGCCAAACGCCATATGATCTCGGGCTGGCTACTGGAGTGTCCTCGGTCCCACTTCGATTCTACAGTGATCTTAACTTACCCATCCGTGGTTTTCCTGGTGTCGGTAGTCGTGTCGTCGGCTGATATCCCTACCTGATCTGGAGTGCTGGGGTATTAGCTAGCATGAGGCTATGACTTGGGGCTCAGTTCGTGATGTGCGGATGTGTCCTCCTGGTATGCTATGTTCGCTTAATGGTCTGTTAACTGCTGTATCAGTTTCACGCTACGTGCTCTTGTGAAAGAAATAGAGTTCCTTGGAAAATGACTTACCAGCTAAGGAATATGCTTGTCTCACTCTTTCGTTTCATGTCGCAATTTTCTTTGAATGTGTATCCTCGCAGCCGGCCGCTGTGGTCTAGCGGTTCTAGGCGCGCAGTCCGGAATCGCGCGACTGCTACGGTCGCAGGTTCGAATGCTGCCTCGGGCATCGATGTGTGTGATGTCCTTAGGTTAGTTAGGTATAAGTAGTTCTAAGTTCTAGGGGACTGATGACAACAGATGTTAAGTCCCACAGCGCTCAGAGCCATTTGAACCATTTTTGTATCCTCGCTCGGCACACAGTGTCGTAATGTGACGACGGCCTGGTCCTCTTCCTGTGTACTGGCTCGCTTCCTGCATCTGCCTCTGTCCCTGGCGTGACTTGATTTTGTTTGACAATGTGAGTGACTTATAATAATGTCTTTCTAATTTCTACCCGTTATTACTCTGTGGCATAATAATAAAATATATTCAGAATCTCTGAAACCATTGGGATGAAGTGCAAACCAAGCGACTATTCAAGTTCGTGTGCAGAATCTCTGAAACTGGCGACATACCATCAGACTTTCGGAAAAATATGATCTACACAATTGCGAACACGGCACGGGGAGATACGTACGAGACCTGCTACACAATCTCACTAGTAGCTCATGCTTTGTTGATTAGAATTATATACAGAACAACGGATTAGATAGGATCTGTTAGATAACTATCAGTTTGGCCTTAGGGTAGATAAAGGCACCAGACTGATCGTTCTGACGTTCCGCTCGATAATGGAAGCGGAATATCTAGAAAACAGCTGGGAAGAGAATATCAACAGTGTGAAGTAGTATAATACTTTCGAAACTTTGAGGAAAATAGGAGTAAGTTGTAGAGGAAAACTAGTTATATTAGCATGATTTCTATAAAAAAAATTAGATGACCAAGAAAGTAAGTACCAGAAGTAAAAGGGGTGTGAGACAGGTACGAAGTCTTTCGCTCCAGCTGTTAAATCTATGTACCCAAGAAACAAAGATGGAATTCTGAAATGCTCGCGAGTGGAATTAAAATTAGGGTTACTGGATGTCAAAGATAAGATTTACCGTTAACTTTGCCACCCTTAGTCAAAGTGAAGAAGAATTAGTATTACAGTTGTATGGAAAGTATAGTCTAACGAGTACAGAACGTGAACTGACGGTATACCGAAGGAAGACGAAAGTAATGATCAATATCAGAAGTAAGAATTGTGAGAAAACATAAAAATTTGTGAACGTGAAGTAGAAAAAGTTAAGTAATAGTCAATGACGAACAGAGCGAGGATGACATAAAAAGCAGTCTAGCACAGGAAAAGAGGGCATTTGAGGACAAAAGAAGTCTTCTACCATCAAACATATAGGCCTCAATATGAGGAAGAAATTATTGAGATTCTAGTTTAGGAGTAATCTTGAAGTGTGGGAAAAGAGGAAAAGAAGAGTATCGAAGCGTATGGAATGTGATCCCACAGCAACATGTTTAAAATTGAGTGAACTAATAAGGAATGAAGAGGTTATCCGCAGAATCAGCGACGAAAGGGATATACTTTATGAGTTGTTTATTTACTAAAATTATCAGAATTATTTGAAGATGCACAATGGGTAAAATCTGCAAAGTGTCGCAACAGCTATACAAGTAGAGCATTCATCCAACGTACGCTTATTTTTCTGTCTGAAGTTCAATTTATTCAGCAATATATACAGAGTTTACTCGCGAACGTTAACTCTTTAATGCATTTACCGCGATGCAAAGTTCCTGACTCCGCTGTAATTAAAGGCAAAACTGAGATAACTGGTAAACTTAGGACGAAACTCGCTCCACCTACACCAAACTAGTATGCGGAAAATCAATTAAAACTAGTACCTGATGAATATTCTACATCTTCTGATTACCTTATAGCGAGCAGGAGATAAACAGCAAATTTCTACCAGCTTTCTGCGCACCTACCATAGAAGACAAAATCCGAGTTTTAGCAATAGTAACTCAGTCGAAACATCACTGACGAAACAACATTGTGTTACATCCGACACTTGTAGGTGCACACAGAAGTGACAGTAACGTTGCTGCACAGTCTGTTTCATTGCAGTCTCTTTCAGGAAACGTACAAAACCTTACAGAAAGAATTGTAGATGTTTCAATAATTGATAATGGGCCAGGTATGAATACAAAAATTCTTATATAGGTTTTTTATTTCGGAATCTAACTAGTGCAAAACTGTTACCAGAGTAGAAGAAACATAAAAGATGGTCAAGTACAGAAAAAAACTTTCTTAAACAATTTAACGGTGGAAAATTATACTAATAATTTACCATAATTCAAATTTAAATTTCAGCACTTCCAGTAACTGATTGTAATACTGATTCTACCTTTTTCATTAAAATTCAACACTTGCCGCAAGTCCCCATGTATTCTATTGTTAGTTGTGTGTACGGCATGAACTACAAACGTCTCTACTGTTTGTACTTTGTTCTACAGAATTCATTTCTCATGCATTCCACAAGACTAAAACAAGACACGCAACCAAAAACTATCACCCAGTGAGAGCGACATCACAATTTGACGAAAGCCATTGTTCCCTATGCTGACACACAGTATTAAGTGAATCTCAGTGACACTGTCCCACATATCTGCATAGAATTCATGTCTGAAATGCCTCTCCACGACAATATATAGAATTCGGCCACGCCAGTAAAGTATCTTTAGTGTAACTGGATGTGATCAAACACGAGAGCAGTATCATCGGCGAACATTATAAATAAAGTTGTCCGGTGATTGGCTATTATCCATCAACAAAACTGCAATCAACACGCTACATCATTAACGCAATGTGTTAAAACAGCTTACTATTAGAAGAATATACGCAATGTTTACTTAATATTCAATGTAATCGTATATCTGGGAAAGGGATACGCATTGAATTTCATCGTGTACTGTTGTAAAAAACATTCTGCCGTCTGCAAAAAGGCCTATATTTCATGTAATCTTCATTCCCACTACCCTCAAACGAGAAAAAAGGAAGGAAGATTCGCGTTTAACGTCTCGTCAACAATTTCACAGTTTTGACAGTCCACCGCGATAGATATCAATCTATTCATGTAGTAACAATGTAATAATACGGTGTAATCACTTTATACGTTCAGCCTTTCCACTCAACTCCTGTTTCATGTGCAGACAACAATAGAACATATCTAGCGTAATCTTCTAAAGCAATCAGTGCTGTTCTTGGTGGGTTGTTTCTTCGGTAAGAAACTGGTTTAATCATAAGATTCTATAATTTTATTTTTCAGCTGTGTGTTTTCACCGTTGAACATAACTAAATTTTTAAAACAATTTAGTATGACGTAAAAGACCTACAGCTGAACTACAAATTACTTTCATGACAACAGGAGCGTTTGTTAATATATTCTCAAAACTTTTTCTTAAAGAAGTGTTAAGTGTTTGCACTTCGTATCTTTTTTATTTTTTTATTTTTTTATTTTTTTGCGTAAAAGGTTTTGCGGGACCTTATAGATCAGAACGTTCTCGAAAAATCATTTCCAGCTAGCTACTCATTCTCACTTGTGTAAGTTTATGATATAGCTCTACAGTTATTTAATCTTGCTTTATTGCCTTCCAACACCGCTGAAATATTATTCTAATTACCTGTCTTTGGGTTAATTGAAGTTAATGGCACTCCCTTAAAATTTTCAGTTTATCTTTCGTAATATTATAATTTCTCAGCTATTCTAATATAGCAACAGGGAGTAAATAGTGAAGTACTTCAAAATTTGAGCTCGTGTCCTGTACTAATTATACAATTTTAGCGCATAATATGTCAAACCTACGAACTGGACTGTCAGCTAGTACACCACCAGCTAAATTTAGTTTTTATGATATCTGTTATGATTTCTACTTCTCCATCCAGTATAGTTAAATTTGTAAGGTTCCATAGGAAAAAATTCTTCAACTTGTGACATGTTCCCCCACTGTGGCGGTGAATCATATCTTATTTGACAAATTATCAATCTACATTTATACTCTACAATGGTTCATACAGTGCTAATAAAGAGACACTATGAACCGAACACGGTGACACTCCGCAATTAAACTACAATTTTCTTGTGACTTAATTCTAATCAAAACATCGCACAAGCTTCTTCTCTCGTTGGTGCCTAACAAAGGCGCTCAGATAACTTCTTGCCTGTCCATCTCTGTCCAACAAGTGTAGATCTTGGAAGAGGAATTACAAGCATTCGTAGAACCTACCACCGTTATGATACAACATTAACATTAGCTGCTGGAAGTAGCTGCGCGTCTAGGCTTAGTGTCCTGATACATACTTATCCTACTAAGTTGTGCACATCAATGTGACAGATACTTTCAGTGTCCTATAAGTTGTAATCATACGAGGGCTGCGAGCTTAGCAGTCTGTACACTGAAGCTAAGTGGTGGAAAGAACACCAGAAATATTGCCCTTACGGTTCACAGAACTTGACCTGACCGTAAATCAAACAATAAACTTAGAGATCGATGTATATTAAATTCAAATTATCTTTCTTTAGGAGTGCAACCGTAATTTGGGCCTTTTGAACGGGAATTCAATAACCGTTGATTGGAATAAGCTATGCAGCTTGATTCGGAAGCTCTTAGTGTGATGAAGAGACCATAAAATACCTTGTTGTAGACATTATTTCTCTAATTTGAGCGAAACTGAGAGATACGCAAACGGGGAAAACTGAGACCGGGAATCAGACTATTCAGATGATTACTAGCGTTGATGGATCTTTATATTTTTGTCAGTGAGATATTAGTAGGAGTTTGTAGGGTTATAGTAATTTGTTTTCGTTTCTTTTTTTTTTTTTTGTTATGTGACATAATGAGTCTAGTGTACTGTCTTTTATTACTATACATGTCAAATTTTCTTTAACATTCAATATACTAAGCTACATTTATATTTCAAAAATTATCGGGCATTAAGGCATTCCACGTTGCTCTGCACGTTACCGTTTTAAAAGTCATGCAGTCAAGGATAGACATAAGACACACATATGAATGTTAATAAGAAACCGCCACAACTGTTATTATATGTCTGATGACTAAACTACAGGCGGTTTCGTTTTAAATGAACATGTTCAGGTGACAAAATGTGCCGGCATCATCGCCAGAAAAAAACGCTAAGGGTACATGCTAGCATTGTAAAACACAACTTGCGCACTGTTTCACTTCATCGATCGCCTGGACAAGAACAGCCATCATTATGTGCAGGGAAGATAACAAAATGCTAAGCTTTCCTCCACTGGACAGTATAACGCTGGTTGCCCACACGAAGTACAAGTCCGAAGTATCTTGCATAGGTAAGTTAGTATTTCACGTAACACATAATTACACAGGGGCAGCGCAAGCAAGCAGTCATCACCCCATAAACCAAAACGATATGGCTTCAGTATGCTTCTATCTTTTATCAAAGTCAAAGCGACTATACTAAACAGGTTGGCATATCCGCAGGAAGGCAAGCAAGTAATGTGTGTCACTTTCTCCACAAGCCATAGGATCTTGTTTCTCCATACCTAGCTGTACGATGGCCTGGTTGAATTCTAAGTTTCAGTGACTTGCTTTAGAGATAGGTTTGCAGATTCTAACGAAAGACTAGCTTAAGGGAAAGTGTCTACAAGGTTTTTGACATACGCAAGAGTGTACTGATACGTGTATGAATACGTAGCACGAAGGGGTTCCGCTACGAACAAATTTCAATGCATATTATTATACAGTGACATCTCATATCAGTACAGCTCGAACGGTGGGAACGGGCGCATTGTTGTGGGGCTCTTTTAAACATATGTATGCAGTTTCCTATAGTTTGATGGATTGCATGCAGGCTGAGCTGACAAAAACGCGAACGAAAGTAAATTCCTGCCCTCGACAGTCAGTCAGCTAGTTGTTACTGAGGGTAGATGAAGCTGCAGTAAAGGTGTTCATTAGAAGAACACAAGTATGTGCTGGATGGTCTTTTCGAGATATATCTTTTAAAGCTCTCTTAAAGATGAACCATGATTATACACAGTCCAGTCACTTTAACGCGATCACTTGTCAAAAGAGTGAATAGCTACCGCTCCATAATATGCAGGAAAAGAGTCAGTGAGGTTCTGTAAGGTAACGGCAGGGATGTGTAGCCATGCCGACTCCTATGCTCATGGCCAGCTGCTCTAGGTTTCTCGGTTGGGGATGCATGGCGCGAACAGCCCAATCGGGGAGGTGTAACAGATTCTCGATTGTGTGTTAATCCGTGCAATTCGGTGGCCAGTGGAGTGCGGTCAACCCATCCTGGTGCTCTTCGAGCCGTGCACGTAACCTGAGAGCTGTGTGACATGTTGCATTGTCATGTTGGAAAATGCCATCATGCCGAGGAGAAACAGTCTGCATGCAGAGGTGGACTTGATCCCCTAGGATAGACGCATACATGCATTGATACAGTTTACCTTCCATAATGAAGCGACCACCGAAGGAATGCCACGAAGACATCACCCAGACCCAACGCTGTCTTCTGCAATCTATACCGCTTTGCTTTCAATCTTTTCACGCCGTACACACCATCGGTAGCATGGAGCATTAAGCGTGATTTATCTGAAAAGGCCACGTATAGCCACTAAGTCCCCTTCTAGTTGCTGTATTGGGGTGCAAATAGTAGCCTTCATCGCCGGTGAAAGTTAGTCAGCATGGGTGCATGAAGCAGGCGCTAGCTGCCATAACGGGCAGTGCTTGCTGAGCCGTCGTTGTTCGTAGCCTAGTGGTTCATCTCGAAAGTTAGTTGTTTAAGAGTTGCATGTCAATTCGTCCGTTCTCACTTCGGCATCCGACGTTCGCTCCTGTCTTATTTGGCCATGCATCACAATTGCCTCGGTGCCGGGTTTGGACAGCGCCATTTTGCCGTGCGCGGTGTACATTAACTACAGCCCTACGTGAACAATTTACAAACTTAGAGTTTTCGGAAAGGCTTCTTCGCTTGTCCCGAAAGCTAATGATGAAGTCCCTTTGGACGTCAGATAAGTCGCCCCGTTTCAACCGCAACGACTGTGGTGATTTTACTCTCTACTGAAACGCTTTGCAAATCCTCCACTGCTACTGCTGCTAACTGCCGTCAGTGAGTGGTTACTGCACGTTGACGTCAAACAAAGTATATATGTATAGGTAAATTTGTATAATCTCCTTATATGTTAAGATTATACCTTGGACGCCACGTACACACGAAATATGCAGAACTTGAGACATTTGCATGCCTATTAACGCTAAATGTCTGGAGGAGGTGACTAATGGCAGAAATGTGAAGACCATAAATAAGACAACCTATTAAGAAAAACGGTTGTATAGTTAAGTGTGACTGGAGAAGACTGAAAGGTTTTCACTACTTTAGAATTTAATCTACGTTTTCAAAAGATTCTACGGCCTGAAACATATCCCATACAAAAAAAAAAAAAAAAAAAAAAAAACTTTGGATTTGAGATACAGAAGAAACACAGCAAAACTGAAAATGATCACTAATCCATATGCTCCACAAAATGGATATAAAACAGATTCCAATAATTACATAGGAATCTCACTCCTTTGAATAACTTACAAAATTACGTTTTGTGTAATAATTGCACGACTGGAGAAGCAGGTCGATGGCTGTGTAGGGGATTATTAATATTTTTCACAAAGGAATCATGTGTGGAACAAAACTTTGACTTCAATTCGATAATAAGAGACTGCACTACGACGAGCTAAAACTACATCATCACGTACTTGGACTTTGGGAATAGGTAATAATTCAATCGAAGACTAAACCTGTTCTACATACCAGAAGCATTTAGAGTAGAAATTTAAGTAACTATTTTTATTAAACCGTCTCACATAAACATTAAATCAAAGGTTAAATTCCAAGGTGAATCTTCTGAACCATTTGCTATCATAACAGGTACTCTTTAATCAAGGTTGCAAAGAATTGTTAGTAAAACAGAAAGTACAACATAACAAACTGCAATAATGAGCAAAGGAAACTAGGAAAGCTACACAAAGGAATCAGAGTCAGCTGAGTAGCCTCTGAGGATGACCTAGCATTCTTTGTCAAAGATACAGTATCAGTTATGCTCAGGAAACCCTCCTCGGAAGAACATAATGGAAAGCAGGCATATAAATCTCGATATCTGAAAACATAAAACATGATTCTTTCCCTTCTGATTTATTCAACGCGGTTCACCACGAATTACTCTCATGTGTCAATCTCTCCACCTCAGACTAGCACTGGCACCCAACGTACACATTTATTTGTTGGATGTATTCTAATCTTTGTCTTCCCCTGTACTTTTTAACCTATACAGCTTCCTCTAGTACCATGCAAGCTATTCTCTAATAATGTACCATGAATGTATGTTATGGTATAGGGTGTTAAATTTACCTAGTGTAAATACATTTCAATCATTCTTAAGTTCAATGCAAATGAATTTAAATTCAACCTTTGAATCGGAGTCACGTCAGAAGTGCAGATTCTGTTGTTGCTATATAAAAGCACAATTAACCACAATGAAAAGCAGCTAACATCAGATAGGATACCGATATGTGACGCAGCATAAATTATCACTTTCCTTTTCTAATAATCCTCCTCGGAAGAACATCATGGAAAGCAGGCATATAAATCTCGATATCTGAAAACATAAAACATGATTCTTTCCCTTCTGATTTATTCAACGCGGTTCACCAAGAATTACTCTCATGTGTCAATCTCTTCACCTCAGACTAGCACTGGCACCCAACGTACACATTTATTTGTTGGATGTATTCTAATATTTGTCTTCCCCTGCACTTTGTAACCTATGCAGCTTCCTCTAGTACCATGCAAGCTATTCTCTAATAATGTACCATGAATGTATGTTATGGTATAGGGTGTTACATTTACCTAGTGTAAATACATTTCAATCATTCTTAAGTTCAATGCAAATGAATTTAAATTCAACCTTTGAATCGGAGTCGCGTCAGAAGTGCAGATTCAGTTGTTGCTATATAAAAGCACAATTAACCACAATGAAAAGCAGCTAACATCAGATAGGATACCGATATGTGACGCAGCATAAATTATCACTTTCCTTTTCTAATAATCCTCCTCGGAAGAATATCATGGAAAGCAGGCATATAAATCTCGATATCTGAAAACATAAAACATGATTCTTTCCCTTCTGATTTATTCAACGCGGTTCACCACGAATTACTCTCATGTGTCAATCTCTCCACCTCAGACTAGCACTGGCACCCAACATACACATTTATTTGTTGGATGTATTCTAATCTTTGTCTTCCCCTGCACTTTGTAACCTATACAGCTTCCTCTAGTACCATGCAAGCTATTCTCTAATAATGTACCATGAATGTATGTTATAGTATAGGGTGCTAAATTTACCTAGTGTCAATACATTTCAATCATTCTTAAGTTCAATGCAAATGAAGTTAAATTTAACCTTTGAATCGGAGTCGCGTCAGAAGTGCAGATTCAGTTGTTGCTATATAAAAGCACAATTAACCACAATGAAAAGCAGCTGACATCAGATAGGATACCGATATGTGACGCAGCATAAATTATCACTTTCCTTTTCTAATCAGTGTTAGGTATTGAATCCTTCCATAAAATACCTCAAATATTTCACTGATCAGGATTAAGTGACTAGATAACATAGCACTATTAATACTCTTTATGCACACTTTTTACACAAGACAGCTGCACCAGATTACCTTTCTCTTAATTAGATGAGCATACGTCAGAGACCAAGGATGAAGTAAATAGTCGACTTGTGTGATAATGTAATTTCCTCATTCACGACAACAAGCGTGTGAAGCTGACAATGACATGGTGTCCGATATCATCATTGAAGAATAGCTACACTGGATTTTTCTGCTCCAAGCTGAGATAAACTTTCACCGCAAAGTGCACGCTTGAAAATGTAACGCTATAACTGCCCCCAATGGCGACGTACTTGTCTTATTTAAATAATCATGACTAGAGCAATTCAGTTCCACTCACGGTTACCAGAGAATTATTTATTTTAATATGATACATCTTTGTTGGTCTATTTTCCAAGAAAAGAATTTTCAAAGAAAAGAATTTTACATTGATTCCGTTTCATCGTAAAGGTTTGACTTTTCGCACATCATTTTGTGGAGTACATGTTTTCAGTTATTATGAAATGTTTGCTATATTCTTGTAAAATATTGTCTTTCATTTTACCAAAGATATGACTCAGTGTTTTTACTCTTTAAAGTTACCGGTAGGGCTGACTGCTTTTTTTCATCTGCGATGATACAGATTGTATAAGCCTCCTTACACTGACCGTTTGGTGGGACAGCCGAAACAATTCGCGAAAAAGGCTAACAGACTCATGAGGCATGTATCTAAGTAATTATATATATAATTTCTATTTATATGATTTTTTTTTCTTTGACATACATACAGTTGCGTTTGAATTGAAATTACAGATCTGAAAAATTGTTTGGTTCAAATGTCTCTGAGCACTATGGGACTTAGCTTCTGAGGTCATCCGTCCCCTAGAGCCTAGAGTTACTTAAACCTAACTAACATAAGGACATCACACACATCCATGCCCGAGGCAGGATTCGAACTTGCGACCGTAGCAGTCGCGCGGTTCCAGACTGTAGCGCCTAGAACCGCTCCGCCACCACGGCCGGCAAAAGTTGTTTCAAATACTGATATTTAGAAATTAAAATCATTACATATGCATTAGAATAGTGATACATATTTTTACACGTAGTTTGTAGATGACTGTACAGCAGATTCAACCAGCTATTTAAAAGTATTTAAGAAGAAATGTAATATTGTTGTACAAGGGAACCAGAGCAAAACTTTAACGCTTTTATAGGTTTAAATTATTTCAATATCTAGAATCACTACTAGAAGGCCATGGTGAGACCAACGCTTGCTCCATACTAACTGTACAGGTATATGGGATAGAAAGGTTTCTTAACGGGCTTCCTAAATTGCATAGTTTTTGCGCAGTTACTGCCCGCCATCCATGTCGAGCACGTGTTAATCACACCGTGGACTTCTAGTACTGAGCCACACACAACTGATTTCATCAAAGTGAACGGGTTTGAAGATGGCGTTGACGCAACGTCGAAACTAGTAGCCGAATAAATATAAAATCTGAAGTACAGCTTGAGGAATTTCAATTTTAATAAAAATTATACCAGCTTTGTCCCACCTTCGTCCAATTTAAATATGGATGTACCAAAATTAATATGTTTACTTCCCGTTTTGTGGGTCCGTGTACAATTATGGGGATTTTAGGCCCAGTTAATCTTCTGGTTAAGGGCAACCATACCGGTAAGAAACCAGGTCCATCTTATTCAAATTAAGTTTGGTAAGGCTGCTAGTTGGGTTTGTTCCCGGAGGTCCATCTTATTCAAATTAAGATTGCTTAGGCTGCTAGTTGAGTTTGTTTCCGGATTTATCCTTGAGAGGAGGAGGTTGAACTGTGCTGCGGCACGCGTTGGTGCTGTTTGTACGTTTACGCCCAATGTTGGAGGTCAGACGGTATTGTTTAGTTGGCATGGTTGCAGTTGTTTGTCTTGTTCTCGTGTCGACTGGCGCCATTCGGTTTCACAAGCGTTGCCTGTCCGCTGGTGGCAGCAGCGTCGGTTATCGATATATAGTAGCTGTTGCCCTATCTGTGTGGCGACGTCGTTGTTTTTCCGGGTCGTGTGAGTTGGTCAGTTCGGTTGGGGACTCAGGAGGAGCCAGGTCGCCGCAGTGCGAAACACGCCAGGACCGCTAGCGGCACGCATGGACCGCCCGATGGAAGGGCTGTGGTCACGATGGTGCACGATCTCGTCGTAAACCGGATCCAGTAAGCCTTAAGATGAGTGCATTTCAATCCAAGTAGAGAAACCTCCACCACTGCGATATCTCGCGATTCTCCAGTGACTTGGGCTCGTGTTCCTGCTCGTAGTGCCGCCGAGGTGAAGGTCAGCGAATGGAGTGCTTTCTACTCTGGTGGTAGTGGTTCCTTTCTCTTTCTGGGCGCTCTATTCACAGCATTCTGGGGATATAGTGCAAACCGACGGTTATGGCTTTGGCGTATTGTTCCATCGTTGCGTTTGGTTTATCAGACGTCAGGTAGCTTCAGCAATATTATCATGCAGTCATGCGTTAGATTGCAACTAGTCTCAGTTACCATCTTGTGAAGTGAATGTAACACTTGGCTGCCTATCTCATGGGTCGCGAAAATTTTTGTTGCTGGACCTTCTCAGAGGTTGATTCCTGGAGCACCGTCTGGATCAGTTGCTTGTTTTGTAATTAACTTTTGCTATCGTATTTGCTGCTTGGAGAGCTGCATCAAACCAGTCTCAGGACTGAAGACCACAACAACATAGCAGGTTTCTAAATATTTTTGTATTATTGCCGTTCCTGAAGTGTAAGACCTTCAGCCGTTGTTGTGGTCATTTGCTTTAAAATCCTATTTGGTTGTTGTATTTTAGCTGTAAGCTTTAAAACGTTATTTTGCTGCTATTCCTGGCGTCTGATGCCTTCAGCGGTGTTTGTGGCGGCTTGCCTTTTATATTTCAGTACCTGTAATTTGTATGTTGCAGCGAGTTTTAAACAATTCTTAATTTATTGCCATCCTGGCGTGTAAGGCCTCCTGCCCTAATCACAGTGACTCGCTTTTAATACATTATCTGCTGTGCCTGAAAGTATGGTGATTTGCTAAATTGTAACGCACTGAAAACACTCTTATTTACAATTGTTTATTCCTTCATTAATAACGTGTGGTACTTCTTTTAATTTATTGTAGAGTCTGGAATTACTGATTTAAAATAAATTGTGTGTAACTATAAAAGGCAACCGATAATAACTGTTTACGGACCCGTCCGCAATCGTAACCGAATCCTGCCTTCTCCTGACCGATCAGGTCTCACTTCCCACTTGGCAATCCTCTCCCGTAGATCCGAATGTGGGACTAATTCGAAATCTTTTATCACTAAATAGACCATCATATTTTCCATTTCCTTCTGCATCCTCCTGCCGCTGCTCAGGATTGTTCAGTTTTTTTACGGGCAGTCATCACACTGAAGGCAATAGCTTGCCCTGAAACTCTGTCCGGTCCGGCTACGACTTTGGCATCGAATGATAGAGAATCTTAAAAGAAATAAAATTTATAGTAAGGAACCAGCTGACGTAAATACCTACTTAAGGCAGTTTGAGGTTTAGAATAAGAAATTTTGAACTTTGTGTTCTACCTTATGGCAGGACCTCTCATGGGAGAAGCATAGTCAGAGAGGTCCACTGCATGAGCGCCTTGGGAAGTGATTTCAGCGTTAGTTTTCCGTTGCCTTGTACTGATGATGATGAAATGATAATGCGGGCAACACAACACCCAGTCCCTGAGCGGAGAAAATCTCCGACCCATTAGGGAATCGAACCTGGGACCCTTGGCGTGACAATCTGCCTCGCTGACCACTCAGTTATCGGGACGGACAGAATAAGCAATAATGATACGAAATTCTTTTTAAGGATGCCTATGTGTCAAGAGAAACTAATGACTTCAGTTTCGAAATTGCTGTCGCTATCTTGCAAAAGACTTGGATAGGTGACCATCCTGTCGCCATGCGCTGTTGCCATTTTTCGGGGTGCACTCAGCCTCGTGATGCTAATTGAGGGGCTACTCGACCAAATAGTAGCGGCTTCGGTCAAGAATACCATCATAAGGACCGGGAGAGCGGTGTGCTGACCCCACGCCACTCCTATCCGCATCCTCCTCGGAGGATGACACGGCGGTCGGGTGGTCCCGGTAGGCCACTCGTGGCCTGAAGACGGAGTCCTTTTTATCTTGCAAAAGAATAAACTACAGTATCTTTTGTGTCGTTTCTCTGTGATTTGTGAGTTTACCACGACTTGTAGATCATGACTAACTGTCAAAGATAGAATGTTGGTCGCTACAGGGATTAGAGATAGATATTTAACGTTCCGTGCAGCAGGATGCAATAGGAACGTGCGATGTTAGGAAATCATAGAAGATGACTTCTAATTCATCGTCAACATCTAAATATCAATGTTCGATAAAAAAAATCCTAAGAGGTTATGGAGATATTAAAATCCGTAAGCGGTTCGAAGTCATCTTTTCAGTCACTCAGTGCCCATTTGGCACCGAAACGGAAAATGACTGAAATAGTTTCATCGCGGGAGATCGTAATACGGCTCCTCCTATCAACTGTCGTACGAAATTTGAAGTGGGATGGTTCAAATGGCTCTGAGCACTATGGGACTCAACTGCTGTGGTTATCAGTCCCCTAGAACGTAGAACTACTTAAACCTAACTAACCTAAGGACATCACACACATCCATGCCCGAGGCAGGATTCGAACCTGCGACCGTAGCAGTCCCACGGTTCCGGACTGCGCGCCTAGAACCGCGAGACCACCGCGGCCGGCTTGAAGTGGGAGATGTAGGGATTGCTAATACCGGAAAAAGGAAACAACTACAATCCTTTTGTACTGGACACGTATTAGGACATGTAAGATGGTACAGAGATGATGCGAAAAAATTTGCACCCTTTCAAGCAGAAGTTCATCGTAATTCGCTGGACCAACGAAGAGGACTTAGCGACTGGAAAAAAGTGCACGTGATTCCCATTTTCAAGATTCACATAATTTTAGGCTTTATTGTCGACGTCAGTCAGTTGTAGAATTACGGAAAATGTTTTGTGATCATTTGCTATGTTGTACCATCATGTGGTCCTACAGATCAGTGTTGAAAATTACGTAGTTTGATAATACAAGGAATGAGGTTGTTTTCTTCAGAATTGTCGAGGAAAGGAATATGTGGGAAACACTGACAAGAAGAAGGGAAAGGACGAAAAGACATCTGTTAAGTCGTCAGACAACAACATGCATTGTAGTACAAGGAAATGTAAGGGTAAAAGCTGTAGTGGAAGACAGAGACTGGAAAGCATCAGGCAAATAATTGAGGATGTTGGTTGATATTGCTACTCTGAGATGAAAAGATTGGCACAGAAGAAGAACTCGTGGCTGGCCGAATCAAATTAGTCAGACGACTGACGACTCAAAAAAAGAGGAAGTTATGACCTTTTTGGACGACGAAAATCTCCTTTGTAAAAATCAACTTGGATTGCCCAAATACAGATTTTGCGAAATTTAGCTTCTTTTGTTCCTCCATCAGATCCACAGCGTTTCAGACAACGTCGCTCAGGTCGATGCTGTCTTCCTTGACTTCAGGAAGGAATTTCACACTGTCTGGCAATTACATTAAGTGAAAAATATACATTGAAGAGCCCAAGAAACGAGTAAAATTGCGTAATATCGTGTAAGGCCCTCGCGAATACACCGAAGTGCCACAACACGGCATGGCATGGACTCGACTGAAGTAGTACTGGAGGGAATTGACACCATGAATCCTGCAGGGCGATCCATAAATCCGTAAAACTACAAGGAAGTAGAGATCTCTTGTGACCAGCACGTTGCAAGGCATCCCAGATGTGCTCAGCTGAGTGGTCACCGCGACGGACTGTCAATCCTAAGGGCCCGGGTTCGATTCCCGCCTGGGTCGCAGATTTTCTGCGCTCAGGGACTGGGTGTTATGTTGTTCTAATCATCATCATTTTATCCCCATCGACGCGCAAGTCGCCGAAGTGGCGTCAAATCGAAAGACTTGCACCAGGCGAGTGGTCTACCCAAAGGGAGGCCCTCGTCACACGACACACGATCTGTTGTGTCGTATCTAGACGTATCAGACATCCCATATCACTCCGACTGCACACGTCCCACACCATTACAGAGCCTCCACCAGCTGGAATAGTCAGTCCCTGCTGACATGCAGTGTCCATGTATTCATAAAGTTGTCTCCAAACCTGTACAAGTCCGCCCGATCGATACAATTTAAAACGAGACTCGTCCAACGAGGCAACATAATTCCAGTCATGAACAGTCCAATGTCGGTGTTGTGTCGTGCAGTCGAGTGGGACTTCGGCTCCGAAAGCCCATATCGATGATGTTTCGTTGAATGGTTCACGCGCTGACACTTACTGATGGGACAGCACTGAAACCTGCAGCAGTTGGCGGAAGAGTTGCACCTCTGTCACGTTAAACGATTTTTTTTTCAGTCGTCGTTGGTTCTTGCAGGACCTTTTTCCGGCATGAGCGATGTCGAAGATATGATGATTTACCGGAATCCTGATATTCACGGTACACTCGTGAAATAATCGTACGGGAAAATCCCCATTTCATCAGTACCACAGAAATCCTGCGTCCCACCTCTCGTACGCCAACTGCGATTGTAGCAGCAGTAACCGATATGACAACTGCGCCAGACATTTGTTGTCTTATATAGATATTTCCGACGGCAGCGCCGTATTCTTCCTGTTTAAATATCTCTGTATTTGAATAAGCATGCCGTTACCACTTTCTTTGGCTCTTCAGTGTATAAGTTTACCCAATATCGGACCAGTTTTGGGACTGGATACAAGAGTTTCTTGTAGAAAGAACTCAACACGTCACTCTTAACGGAGCATAATTGACAGGCGGAAAGAGGATTTAGGAGATATCCCAAGGATGTGCGACATGATCGTTACTGTTTACAATGTACATAAATGGTGTCTGCTGTCTGCAGATGATAGAATCTCTACAAGAAGATAGCAACACCGGAAGGCAGTAACGATTTTGAGAAGGACTTACAGAGGATTGATGAATGATGGGGGTACTGGCGGCTGACGCTGAATGTAAATTCACAACTGAATAACTCCACCTCTGACAACAAATTGCAGTAATCAGTAACTACCATGATACACGGACATCAAAAAACTGTTTACCGCCTCGGTTCCAAGACTTCCAGAACCTGTAAAATAAACTGGAGTGTAGATCAACATAAACATCATTTCCGCCCTTTTTATTGGCCATGAAAACCACACATTGTATGTCGTACCACCATACAGCGAGACCTTCAGTGGTGATCCAGATTGCCATACACACCGGTACCTCTAATACCCAGTAGCCCGTCCTCTTTCACTGATGCATGCCTGTATTCGTCGTGGCTTACTATCCAGAAATTTATCAAGGCACTGTTGGTCCAGATTGTCCCACTTCTCAATGGCGATTCGGCCTAGATACTTCAGAATGGTTGGTGGGTAACGTCGTCCATAAACTGCCCTTTTCAATCTATCCTAGGCATGTCCGATATGGTTCACGTCTGAAGAGCATCCTGGCCACTCTAGTCTAGGGGTGTCGTTATCCTGAATGTTCACAAGATGTACACGATGAGGGTGCGAATGGTCGTCCATGAAGACGAAAGCCTCGCTAGTTTGCTGCCGATATTGTCGCACTATTGGTAGGAGGATAGAATTCAGCCATCGTACAGACGTAACGGTGCCTTCCATGACCACCAACGGCGTACGTCAGCCCCACATAATGCCACCCCAAAACAAACCTTGTTGCACTCGCTAGACAGTGTGTTTAAGGCGTTCAGCCTGACCTGTTTGCCACCAAACACGTCTCCGACGATTGTCTGGTTGAAGGCATATGCGACACTCATCGGTAAAGAGAACTTGATACCAATCCTGAGCGGTCCATTCGGCATGTTGTTGGTCCAATCTGTACCGCATCGCATGGTGTTGAAGTTGTGGAAATGGACCTCGCCGTGAACGTCGGGAGTGAAGTTGCCCATCATGCAGCCCATTGCGCACAGTTTGACTCGTAACACGACGTCCTGTGGCTGCATGAAAGGCATTAGTCAACTTGGTGGCGTTGCTGTCAGTGTTCCTCCGGGCCATAATCCGTAGATAGCGGTCATCCACTGCATTTGTAGCCCTTGGGCAGCCTGAGCGAATCATGTCATCGGTATTTTATAGAGGCCATATTCTGTGGTCCTCAGAGTATATTTAATAAAATTTTCTAACTTCCGTTTTTGAGCAACTGCTCATTGACCGCGATTGTATCTACTGTTTTATTCAAGCCTGACAATGTGCCTCTGACTACTTCTTCTTGTTCTTTAGATAATTTTAGCAGTTGTTCAGACCTCGATCCCATTGATCGATGTGCGTTTTATAATATGCAGCATCTGCCTCGTCTAAGTTTCAAATAAAATTTTACTTATTTCTCCTACAAAATTTAGATCTCCTCTCTTTTGCCTTCTCACTCGTCTGGTTAACTGATTTTTGAGGGACTTGAATTCTTACAATTGCACTGTATGGTGCGTAAACCCGTTAGACAACATATTACATTCTACTTGACTAATTAACTGCTCCAGTCTCTGTTTGCACTGCTGTATCATTTTTAATCCTACTCTTTTTAGAGCGTGAAATTTGTTATCTGACGTTTTCAAATTTACGTATTTTACCAATTTCCATATTGTACTCGTAATTTCAACATCGCCTTTCTCATGGTAATATACAATATTTCTGGTGATGCTCTTATCTGATTAATCTTCACAAGTCCATCCGTAATTCCTTGTCCGTGGCAACTGTAAATCACCCACCCATTGATGATAATTAGAATCCATGTCATTAGGATTGATGCCATCCTGATGGGTCTGTAATAGAAATCTTGATGTTACCCGTCTAGCTTCTTTAGTAATATGATTTTAATGTGAAACTTCCTGGCACATCCAAACTGTGTGCCGGACCGAGACTCGAACTCGGGACCTTTGCATATCGCGGGCAAGTGCTCTACCAACTGAGCTACCCAAGCCCGACCCACGCACCGTCCTCACAGCTTTACTTCTCCCAGTACCTTGTCTCCTACCTTCCAAACGTTGCAGAAACTCTCCTGCGAACCTTGCAGAAGTAGCACTCCTCAAAGAAAGGTAGAGCACTACCCCGCGAAAGGCAAAGGTCCCGAGTTCGAGTCTCGGTCCTGCACACAGTTTTAATGTGCCAGGAATTTTCATATCAGCACACACTCCGCTGCAGAGTGAAAATCTCATCCTGGTTTTAATGTATTTGCATGCACTTTCAATTCCTGTCGCCTTTTCGTCTTTATTATTATATTAGGCAGTTCCACTTTCACTATCTCATATGGGCCTCTGAACTGAGAATCTAACTTTTTTGATCTCCCACGTCATATTATTTCGTCAGGCAATAGTACTATGTCGCCTATTTGAAAAGCTCTCTGATGCTCTGTTTTGTCATAATGCACCTTGCTTATTTCTTTGGCCTCTCTTATTTTTTCTCCCGCTCTTCGATGAGCTTCTTGCACCCTAGCTTTTCATTTGTATACATAGTCGTCGTAATCATATCCTATTGTGGCTGTTTCCTTTTGCAATATCCCTGGCAGGTTCACTATTCTTCCAAACGTTAATTCAAATGGGGTCTACCCTATATTGCTATGTGGTGTCGTATTAAGTACAAAACAGCTGTACGATATCCATTTGTCCCAATCACTGTGATCTTCCTTGATGAAGTGCCTTAAATACTCTACTCGAGTGCTGTGCGTTCGCTCCAATTCTCCATTTGTCTGCGGATGATATGCGGTATTTATATCTTCTTTATCCTTAATAATTGGCGTATTCTCTTGAACACTTCACTTAGAAAGTTTAATCATTGATCTGTCAATAATACTGAAGGAATACCAAACTTCAAAATAACTTCTCCTATGAACTTCTCGGCTATTGTGTCTGCATCTTGTCTCTCTGTTGGAATTACTACTGTAATATTGCTTAAATCGTCCGGAAACTTCAAAAAATATCTGTTCCCTTCCGTGGTTATGTCTAAGGGACCAATCACATCCATGTAACAATTATCAATCACTGTTTCTGCCGTGTCCGTAATAACTAATGACATTTTTGTTTTCCCTGCGTAAATTTATTCCGTTGGCATTTATCACATGTTCTCATGTACTCTTCAACATCTTTTTTCATTCCTTTCCATGAACCGTATCTTTTTAAACGATCCAGTGTCCTATGTATTCCTTGATGTCCACCTAATGGACTGTTATGTACTTCTTTCATAATGTCGGCCTTTTGTCCCTCGCTTAGCTCTGTGGTGCCTTCATTTAATTCCGTGTCATCAGTTATTCTTCTAAATGGCTCTTGGTTTTCGAATACCTCTGCATCTTCATCGCTATGCCTCGTTCTGCTTAAGGCATCTGCATCAGCTTTTAATCTTCCTGGCTTGTATACAATCTCGTATGTATATTCTTCTAGTTTTAATCTCCATTTTAATAACCTGGATGATGGATCTTTCACACTAAAAATCCACGTTAAAGGCTTGTGATCTGTTACTATTTTAAATTCTCTTCCATAAAAATATGCTCGAAATTGTTTCGTTACCATACTAATGGTAAACATTCCAGCTTAGTGGCTGAATAATTTCTTTCTGCTTCATTTAATGTTCTTGAGGCTTTCGTGATTTGTAGGTCGCTTACAATTTTTCCTTGCGACAGTATTGTACCAAGTACTATTCCACTTGCGTCTGTCGTAATAATAAAAGGTTTCTCGAAATCAGGATACTGTAGAATGGGAGGATCGATTAATCTTTCTTTTAATTCTTCAAATTCTTCTTGCTGTGCCCTTTCCCATTCATACTGTTCACCCTTTAATAATTTATGTAAAGGTGCTGCAATATCACTGAAATTCTTTAGAAATTTGCGATAGTATCCTACGAGACCTAGATATCCTTTTAATTCCTTGTTTGTCTTTGGTACTGCGAATTTCTTTACCTTTTCTACACTCCGCACATATGGCTGTACTCCTTTATCTGTTATCTTATGCCCCAAAAATATGACTTCTGTTCGTAAATATTCACACTTGTCTGGCTGTAACTTCAGCCTGTATTCTCTTAGTCTATGAAAAATCACAATTAATTTTTCATTATGTACCTTTAGCGAACTTTGATTGCATATTACGTCGTCTACGTACACTAAACACTTGTTTCCTTTTAATCCTGATAACACTACGTTCATTGATCACTGAAACGTAGCAGGCGCTCCTTTTAAACCCATAGGCATCCTTTTACACTCATAATGTTGGTAACTAGCGCTAAACGCTGTTTTCTCCATGTCCTTGGGCTCCATTACTATCTAGTAATAAGCGCTGGCTAAATCCAATGTCGAGAAGTACTTTGCTTTTCCTAGTTGGTCTAATATTTCCGATATATTCTCTTACTGAAATCTCGTTTACTTTACGATAATCTGTCACCAATCTATATATTAACTGTCCAATGGCATTTACTTTCTTAGGGATTAATAGAATCGGCGAATTCCATGAACGTTGGTTTTCTACAATAATATAATCTGATACTTTTTTAAAGATTAAGAGAATCGATGCATTCCATGGACGTTGGCTTTCTACAATAACATAATCTGCTAACATTTATTTCTACTTGCTCTCGTAATGCTTCTTTCTGGGATTCTGGTATCCTATATGGTCTGACATTGATTATTTTTCCTGCATGCTCTTTATCTCCTTTTAAACGTAAAACATCACAGTACTCACTTCACAGTTTTTTCACTTCATATTTCTCTTCCTAGTTTAAATGATCCACTCGTAATGCGTCTCTAACCTGTGCTGTACGATTCTTGCAATCCATTGCCTGTTCTGGCGTTTCTTTTACCCTTCTTACTGTTGCTTCCACGCATAATCGTTCTGTGCTTAAAGATGCTAAACTCACATCACATTTTACTTCATAGGTATTTATCATATTAATAATACATTTCCCTTGAATGTTTTTCACTATTGCTTCTGGAAGGTACTCACCCTTAAGTACTCCTTGTTTCGGTACTATTACGTCGCCTCCCTCGGGAATTCTTTTGTGTTCAGCTAATCTAATAATCATTACTCTTTCTTCCCTAGGTCCGATTACTTTCGTAAGTTTGTGTTGCGGGTGCTCCAGGTCTGGTGTCCTCCTATGCTGTGACCTTAACGTGCCACGCTGTTTACCTCTTGTCAGTCCACAGCTAATGCTCCCTTGAACTTATGTAATTCTGTTGTCAGCTCCATATTTTCCTGGTAACGAGCCCTTGACTCTGCCTGTGATCGCTGTCCTCTTGGTTCTGTTACTAATGGAATCTTATGTCCATTCTCTCAGAGTTGTCTCCTGTGGTAATCGATAACAGCTCTCTGCCATGTAGAAAATCTCTTCCTAATAGTCCGTCAAGAGGAACATCTGTTCCCTTGCATAATACATGGAGTGTCTGCTTACGCCACCCTATTCCGTATAGTCTTAAATTCAATTCCGCTGTGCCCATTGTGTTCATTGTACCTTCCGTAACCCCTTTCAATAACTCACAGGCATTTCCACGGTTATTGCCGCTTCCTTGAGCAGACTAATATGAGCACCTGTGCCGATTAAAAATTTTAACCTCGTACCAAATTCTTTGCAGTTTATCGCAATTATTTCAATGTAGAATGAAGGCTTTCACGACCGGGTGACATGGCTGTTGATATACTTTTCGGGATGTGAGGTCGTGGTCCAAGAACTTTTCTGCTCCTTACGTTTCGTCCAGAACTGCGCTGGACTTCCTCAGAGGCGCTGCTCCGCTGAGTCTTGCCGACCAAGACTCAGCGGAGCAGCGCCTCTGAGGAAGTCCAGCGCAGTTCTGGACGAAACGTAAGGAGCAGAAAAGTTCTTGGACCACGACCTCACATCCCGAAAAGTATATCAACAGCCAATTATTTCAATTTCTGCCTCGCAGTCTACTACCCGCAATTTGGGTCATTTAACGGTGGTTACCGACGACTACTTTGCGTGACACATGCTTCGTTTCCCGGCCATTTTCCTGGTTGATTGCCGTGGTTTTCTCTACCTTTAAGAATTGTATATCCGTATTTATTACAGGGAGTTCCACAATCTTTAGCCCTGTGTCCCCTCCTTCTACATTTTTGACATATTATTATCTTCTCAAATGTTGCATCTGTATGCCCTGGTTCATCACAGTGATAACAATAATTTTGATATTTACGCGTTTCTTCCACTTTGTTGGGTGATGTTACCCATCTGACTTGCGTATTACTATGACAGTGTTTGGATACATGTTCTATTTTTCCACAATGGTAACATTTCATTAGTCTTAGCGGTTCCTTTCTGCTGTCTTGTCAACTCTTTCCCTTTGGCGCCTAGTTCTGTTCCTTCATTGACATAATAGCACGCTTCTGCTTCCCCTAACTTCACATTTTCTCCTCTAATGCGCACAATAGTTTGACTTCTCTTGTTTGCTAGCCCTTGTATTAAACATGCACGCCCTAGTGCTACCACTAATTCTACAGCCTGTTTTTGCTATTCTCTATCCATTATCCTAGTTACAGCACCCCTGAAAGGTTCTGACAATTCATCTATCCTGTTACCCCATGAGGCAACTGAGTCCCCTGCAGAGTTGCTTTAAACATATTACACACATAAAAAACAATAGTTCTCTTATCTGAATAATTTTCTTCTAACACAATTGTTACTTCCGCCCAGCTTTTTGTTTTCCCCAGTACTATTAACTTTGATCTCGTATCCCCAGTGCTTTTAGATTTCACACATTTAAGTACTAATTTTGCATTTTCTATTTTAACTACTTCGAAATCAGCATTCACGTTTTCTTTCAACTCTGGCAATTCTCTCTTATTCCCATCGAACGTTTTCTGAATCAGTACTACGGCATCCTTCGCACTTATACCTGCTGGAGGACGTCATCCTGTTACAAGTTCAAAGGACCTCATTATTGATTCTTAGCTTTGGCTTGCCTGTTTTGTTGACTGGATCTTTTTGTTGGTTGGTTCTGAGCACTATGGGACTTAACATTTGTGGTCATCAGTCCCCTAGAACTTAGAACTACTTAAACCTAACTAACCTAAGGACATCACACACATCCATGCCTGAGGCAGGATTCGAACCTGCGACCGTAGCAGATCTTCTTGTTCTTCTGTTGATCTGCTGCGTTTAGGCATCGCTGCTTGTGTCGTCTGCTGGGCTCTCCTGAATCTTGGGCTCTCCTGTTCGTAAATGGATTCTTCTTGTTGCGGTGAGATTCTGGGACACTACTACAATTGCCTACTTTCATGCTTCTTATGTTCAACTATCCACTTACTTCCTCATTCATCAATTCTTACCCATCAATCAATTAATCAACTATTAATTATCTGCCAAACCACCCTGCCCCTAGCACAATATATTTTATGCCGCGTCCCAGCACAGTTTTGTAGTGCAATAGGAACGTTGACGACAATCTGAGGGCTCTTGGAGTGTCCACCTTTGTAGTCTGAGATGAGAGGGAGAAAACTCTCCGAGGTAGAACTGTGGTTATTGGTTGCAGTGGTAATCTGTTAGGATTAATGGCAGGATGGGTATGCTGAAGAGTTCAGTATTTATTTAACTAATTTATTTATTATCTCCTTGCCAGTTCCTAACTCTTTCTTTAATAAATATCAGACTCAATTTATTCTTATCAACAGGCCACTCACTTAAGTTTACAAAGACAATTACTATTCCGTAAAATGTTCTCGTTAATTACGAAAGTACAAATGCTATCTATTCCTTGAGACGAAGACAGATCGTCTATGTTCAAAGCTATTCGCCAGAATTACTTATTTTGCTGTTGATGTGCGTATCACCAGATCTATCACCGATTTCTCACCGAGGATATTACTTCTGCATTCTTCTGCTGTTGCTCCCTGGCGTAGCTACACGGTGGCTCCTCAAAGCGGCCACTACTGCTCTCCCTCTGAATCCTCTCTCAGAATCTCTTGCTTATATACCGTTCTAAGTGGCGGCTGACATTCTGTAAGATCCGTTCGGGATATTTCCATTAGCTGGCTCCTTCGACACGAAAACACTTTACTTTTCGATTTCTCTTATAGGTTTCCACTCGATGTTACCACTTAAGTATACTGGAAAGCTTCCTTTAGCGTGAGGATTGTGCCTCTTGGGGCAGTCTCCTTTCATTTGATCTGGCAAGTATTGCTTATTCAATATTTTCTTGGGACTAAGCAGGATGACCTCGCACTTTACGTTATTTGCTGTTAATTGCCAATTTTCACACCATACAGATATCTTTTCTAAATGGTCTTGCAATTTTTTTTAATTTTCTGATGACTTTACTAGTCGATAAACGACAGCGTCGTCTGCAAGCAACCAAAGACGGCAACTCAGATTGTCTCCTAAATCGTTTATATAAATAAGGAACAGCAAAGGGCCTATAACACTATCTTGGGGAACACCAGAAATCACTTCTGTTTTACTCGATGACTTTCCGTCAATTTCTACGAGCTGTGACCTCTCTGACAGGAAACCTCGAATCCAGTCACAAAACTGAGACGATATTCCGTAATCACGCAATTTTACTACAAGCCGCTTTTATGGATAATGGTCAAAAGCCTTCCGGAAATCAAGAAATACGGAATCAGCTTGAAGTCTCTTGTCAGCCAAATTTGATTTCCCTTTTTTCTTGAAATACATCAGCTTGTTGCCGATTCTCGTAACGAGCCTAGGTTGTTGCTCTGTACCTAGCGTACCTAGTATTGAACCTATCGACGCCTGATTTGTAAAGCAAAGATTCGGACATAAAATTGTCTGAACTTACGTGTTCTTCGGTTTTAATAGGGATGCCCATTATTCCATTATTTCTGCTCGACTTTCGCTTATTTGCATGGTGTTTTCTTAATTACGGTTTATGTGTGTGTTTTCTTCATTTGTTCTAAGGATGATGCTGTAACTCCGAGAAGAACAGTCATCCATGTAGTTTATATTTTATTTTAAAACTGTTTTGAGTACCAACAATAATGTAAGATACTAAAATAAACTATATTTTGAAATAACTCACACATATCTTCGTTCTGATGAACAGAAACGTATGTCACACTTTATTACTTTCATACAAATGTAACTTGTTTGAAGCGTATCTTTGGCAAATGTGTATGCTTCGTTTTAGAAGCATCGTCGAGGCGGCAGGTATGCAACGAAGTTTAGGAAGACGGCTCAACAGTTCATACATATCGCAGTTATTTGCGAAATATTTCGTAGGCGTGTCTACTCATGATTGGTTAACACTGAGTGTGTACCACGCTCGTCAGATTCGTTGCAACGCAATTCTCTATCTGGAAGACTATCCCAGACCGCAAGTAAGCGAACATTGCCGTCAAACAGGGAATGCTCTAGAGCAGGGGCGGGCAGGAATCCTGCACATGTGCGGTGCACTTACACGCGTGCAGTTAACAGGTGTTCTGCGTGCACACAGGGGCAAGCTGGCCACCAGCTTATCTCCCATCCCCACCATACCTTCTGTCCGCTCCTTCCTCTGTAATGCGTTTTGTTTCCTAGCTTGCTTTATTGAGTGAATGAATAAGGTTAGTAGGAGTGCTTGAAAGAAATCATGGTTTGAAAGAATACCTATTACCTACGATACGTTTTATTTAAATATCACAGGTGGAGATTGCAAAACGTTTAATATCTGGAACAAAATTTCTACATACAGACAAACACAAACAGTTACGTAAATTTTCATCACTGATGTTTGCTCTTAACCGAGACTTATTAATTCAGCAAATGGTTTTTCCAGCTCTCGCTATATTAAGCGCAGTCTTATAACTTGCACATACCGCTGGGCTATTATTGTTGTCGTCCTGAAAACTTGAAAACAGTGCTCCATAAAATGTTAAATCAGTTAGATGAGAGACATGACGAGAGAAAGTCGCAGATCTCTCGTGACAACAGCAACTACGACAAATTCAAATGGCTCTGAGCACTATGGTCATCAGTCCCCTAGAACTTAGCACTACTTAAACCTAACTAACCTAAGGACATCACACACATCCATGCCCGAGGCAGGATTCGAACCTGCGACCATAGCGGTCGCGCGGTTCCAGACTGTTGTGCCTAGAGCCGCTCGGCCACTCCGGCCGGCCAACTACGACAGATTCATCTGGTATCGTCGGATCGCTCTTCTTAAGCTCAGTCAATTCCCCATCCGCTCAGAATCCGACAATAAATTGTACTCGCCCTTGTGAAATTTATTATAATGGCCTTCAATACTAAACTTCCGTTGACCAGCGAGAATACTGCCACATATTAAACATTTCGAATTTTCACGTTTTTGCACAAAGAAAAAATGATTCTCCCATTACTTTTTAAAAGATAGCAAATCTCCACTTCTCCGTTTCTTGAAATACAACGTTCACTACATAGTGCTCGCTTCGCATCAACGTCCGCAGCTTAGCCTGGCACTACACTGCCGCAACCTGCCGGCTGTCGCCACAGCCCCGGTCGACGCCTGCACGCGAGCAGCACACATGCAGCGCTGTGTGCTCATGAGCCGCGTGCAACGTTTGCCTGCCCCTGCTCTAGAGGAAGCTGTAAACATTTCGTATGCAGTGGCAGCTGAATGGAAGATGTGATTTTTATTTGCGCGTGTATAATAGTCGTATAATTACTAATATACTTTTTAATTTGATTGATTTGATTTTCATTAGCATTCCCCAAATCGCGGAGGTCGTTATGGGGCAGCAAGTTTTTCAGTTATTAGTGAACAACTACTTATTCGAGTAAAATTCTTAACTGTTGTTTCCGTAGCAACTAGCTTACTCTTAACAAATGAGCTGGAAAATATTTTAAAAAAATCTATTTATCTCAATGAGGTCACCGCCAATCAGGATTAATTCACATCTGATGCTGTGCAACAATGTATTAAGAACGACAAAAGGTTTCCATTTGAGGGCGTTTCTTCGGCATGTATGCCACCCAGCAAGACTATGATGCGGTTACGTAAGTACCCGTATCTAGCCAAGGGGTTAGTACGCCGTTCGCTGCAGTCTGGAACCGCAAGACCGCTACGGTCGCAGGTTCGAATCCTGCCTCGGGCATGGATGTTTGTGATGTCCTTAGGTTAGTTAGGTTTAACTAGTTCTAAGTTCTAGGGGACTACTGCCCTCAGCAGTTGAGTCCCATAGTGCTCAGAGCCATTTGAACCATTTTTGAGTAAGCCGTTCGGGAACTTCTTGATCTCCCCTTATTTTCTTCTTCTACGTAGTGAGTTCAACTCCAAAAGTACAGCACATCTACGAAAGACAAGTTTTAAAACACATTTCCTTTCTCAGCCAGTTTCGGTTGAAAAAAATGTGGATTTTGTTATGGAAGATCGTGGAATATTCCATTTCTTCCCTTATCATTTTATGATGTTCTAAATGATGGTGCCGCCTTACGTAGTCTTGAATATGGCGTCTGTAACGAAAGTTCTTTCCAAGTCGACAGTTGTGTTAAACTTCTTTGGCGGGAGATCTGTGTCCGAACCCCAGTGAGTCAGTCGGGCGGCCACACGAAGCAGTGACTTCTGCTATGCTGGAACGTGGGACTCATTCGAGGTGATCGATGGATCACGATCAGACCCCTCGTTGCTCAACTGGACGTCTCTGTTGGTACTGCTGGCACTCTCGTCCATCAGCTTAGGTACTCAAAGTTGTGTGCCCGCTCGTTTCTTCGCCGCCTAACAGAAGATTATAAAATGCAACGAAGCATCATGTGTGCGAAATAGCTTCAGAATTACGAGGCTGATCGTGACAATTTTTTGTCGAACATCGTCACGGGCGATGAAACATGAGTTCATCACTTCTAACCGGGAACAAAACGGTAATCCATCGAATGATGCCCCACCACCGTCCTCCGAAAAGAATATCAAAGTGGCGCCCTCAGTTGCTAAAGTAATGGTGACAGACTTGTAGACCTCTGAATGGATTATTGTCTGTGATGTCCTTCCTCATGATGCAACGATAAACTCTAAACTGTATTGTGCTACCCTCAGGAAACTGAAGAAACACTTCTTCTTCCGCATCCACCCCACCCTGCAGCCCGGATCTCGCACCTTCCGATTTCCATCTATTGGCCCAATGAAGGACACACTCCACGGGAAGTAGTACGTCGATGGTGGGCAGCTTTACAGTGGAACTTTGCCGGCATACAAGCCCTCCCTGTAAGGTGGTGTACTGAACGGAGATTATGTCGAAGAACAGGGTTTTGTAGCCAAACTAGTAGGGAATAATATGGTGTATTGGATTCCTGGATTAAACTAATCTGATTTCAGAAAAAAAGTGTATTTCATTACTCATTGTATTGAAGCCCCTCGTACTTCATACCATGATCCTATTTTTGTGTTTGCAGTACATAAAGAGTATAGAATTTCTAGACGCCCTTCTTACATAAGGAACGTATGCACAAGCATCTTTGGTCCAAATGTTGGGGACTACGCTGATGCGTCAAGAAGTTTTGCACTGACAGCAATTATAAATACTTCGAAATTTATTCCGCATTTTGCTCTTAGAAATGTATCCTGGCACTCGCCACCGTGACATTCATGAAACGCAGGGGGTGTCACTACTTTCTACTTTTAATACCAATGGCTGCTTATCAACGTAGGTCATGTACCTTTGTAAATGCTTTGATAAGTCTGGGATTGTTCTTGCGCAAAATCTTCACTTAACCAACATCTAAATTTCAAACAAACGAGAACACCGAAATAATCACTCGTCAAATACTCGGTCTTTATTGACAAAGATAAAAGGATGATTCGTCCTTGCAGTTTTCTGTGGCTATGTGCTAAAATCGCATATTGATTTGTTACTTCTATGAAACCATACTCATTATGACTTAAAGTAATATAACGATAATTTCAAAGGCCCAACCGAGCGGTTCTAGGCGCTTCAATACGGATCCACGCTGCTACTACGGTCGCAGGTTCGAATCCTGCCTCGGGCACGGATGTGTGTGATGTCCTTAGGTTAGTAAAGTTTGAGTAGTTCTAAGTGTAGGGGACTGATGACCTCAGATGTTAAGTCCCGTAGTGCTCACAGTCATTTGAATCAAAGGCCCAACTGCCTCAAATAAATGAAGTTCTCTGCAATCTATATTCTTGAATATGAAAAAAAAATAATAAATCATGAAACCCTGAAAACAAACATAAGGACTAATACACCTCTTACAGCTGCAAATAGCGTGCAAGTCTTGCTTTGCTTTAGCAGTTCCACAGATTTGATTCTAGA
This sequence comes from Schistocerca nitens, assembly GCF_023898315.1. NCBI lineage: Eukaryota > Metazoa > Arthropoda > Insecta > Orthoptera > Acrididae > Schistocerca > Schistocerca nitens. Next base: position 334,546,161 of record NC_064618.1, on the reverse strand, counting down.
TATCTATAAGTAACAGGAATCGTCATGATTTTGCTAGGATATCACTGGTTTACTTGAAAACTATGGTTTCACGTAATGTCCTGTGTCCAAGAAGAGTTGACAACTGTGTTCAAGAACAAGGAACATTTTATTTCATCATCTGTGAAAATTTGAGGACAAAAAAGTTTCGTAAATTCATCGACTAATCGGATCAGTATTCGTGCACTGATATATCAAAACAATATGACCGCCCTAGTGACGTTACAAGCTGCCAAAGTGGGAAAATTGATTGACATAAGTGACTTGGACAATAGGCAGATTCTTATGGACAAGTATCTGCCAACGAGCTTCTCAGAAACGGCTTCGCCTGTGTCCTATTTGCGTGCTTCTGTCGTGATCACGTATGGAAAGTGGTAAAAGAACGGTGAAACCTCGAGTAGGAGAGAGAGGTGATAGCGTCCACCCCTCATTAAAGGACGTATGGCTTAGAAACTTGCACACTCCATAAGGTAAGGTCGGCGACGACCTGTGACAGATCGGACTGCAGAGTACAATGGTAGTACTGGTACAAGTATTTTGGAGAGCGACACACTTTCCTGAGCTTGCTGATTCGCAGCAGTCGACACTTACGTGTTCCAATGTTGACCAATCGACGATACGTACGACTGCATTGGGAAGGGGGCAGTCGAGATTGGACCGTTCTAACGTACTCGCCACGTTTGGTATGACCTGCCCTTACGACTTACCACCAAAAGACACAAGTTTGCCTGTGAACCAGGCCCTGCCAGGTAAGGAAATCTCAGACACACTGACATTTAGACATCAGAATATTACGTGTTATACATGACCTAAACTACGTCAATGAGTAAGAGGTGACCACTGCTTTGGATCAAACGAACTATTACCTTACTAAGTATTTTTATTATAATAATCACCATGCACAGTGGATTCAGGTTACCTATCTTGCGATGAAGAATACTTCTTTGTAATTAGGAAGATCCCATAAAATTAACACAAGAAAATCTTAATGGACCTAACTTCAAGCAAAACAAACACATGAAAATTTACCAAAACAATTCTTACACTAGCGTAATCTCAAGAGAAAAAACAATACTAACATGGCTTCAAGCACACTGAACACAAGAAAATTACCCCAAAATATATTACACTGACAGATTTATAAAATTACATGATTGACTGTACACTGGCTACTCTGTTGCAGCTGGATGAATCATCTATCTGCCGAATATCTTCCTCGAATATAAGCCATTAGAAAACATGTGCAATATATGACTGATCTGGACACGACGGAATGAAAATCATACTCAGATAAACTCCAATCTAAAGCAGATGTGAAGCGAAAGCTGACTAGTGAATCCCACACTTAGCGCATGAGCAACGCAGTATTTACTTTGAGCAGACTATGGCGATAAGGGCAGCCGTGGTCAGTTGTGGCATGTGTCGGCGGCTGATGCATTGAGCATTGCCAACCTGTTGACCTGACAGTTCTTTTCTGGCTTTGACTGGATATAGAGTTGTAAACTGCCATACCTTTTTGTGAGGAGAAAAAATAGGTTTTTCCCCGGTTCAGCTGGCTGTGTCCACTCGCTAAGCCTAAGGAACATTTAAACTGTTGCCACAAATGTTCTGCAGCTCTTAACTAATACAACTTTCAGCTCTTAATTTCCAGTTATGAGGTAATACGAGATTTTTAACCCAAATATGGGTGATATCAGAGCCTCATGCAAATGTCCCTTCCAGTGCCACGTCAGAGTGGGATGAACTCCGTCCAGCACATAGCCCTTCGAGTAAGAGAGTGCCCACAATTACTCACTCGCAATTTTCTATATTGTTGGAGACATCCCCCGCTGTAGAATGTGTTCGTCTCCTGCCACAACTAGCGTCGGCCAATAGGAGTATTTTCTGCCACTTACGTCGTTTCTTTGCCCAATGGGATGTCAGAAACGAACTGGGGCGTACGCTGGTTTCACCCAGGCCAATGGGTATTCGCCATTCTTTCATTTAGTAGTGAGCTCCATCCAAACCAGAGCTGTCTACGTGTATTTCGTCCGTTGCCTCTATCACTTGATAAATGATTGCTCACAAAACTCACAGTGGTTCACGCTGCTGTGCTCCTTTCTGCGTCTCAAAAGTGGTCTGCCGCCGCATTCCTCAGTACTGTCTTAAATTAAAAGACTTTCGCAAAGCAGGTATGGATCTCTCGCTTTATACATGTGAGTGTCTCGTTAATTTGGTTTGTATCAAACTGATGACGCACTTTCTGCTTTCCTACGTTTCCGCATAAATGGAAGGGCTGTGTTCTCCTTTGAGACCATCCAAAAGAACCCCTGCTGCGTTAAGATACAGGAGATAGGCAAAATAGTTTGAACATCTATCCTTACTTGGGAATGGTTTATTAATAAGGGGTTGACCCCCATTTGCCATTAATACAGCTGTGATACTTCTTGGAATATAATGATTGTATAGTCTCCAGTGTAATGTTATGCCACTCTTAGATCAGAACCTTTTCTAACTCATTCAGTGAATGAAGCGGAAATCTGCTCCGGAATCTGCACTCCAACACCGTCCACAATATTTCAATAATGTTCAAGCCCGGGATCTGTGCTAGCGAGGGAAGACGCTGCGATTCAGCTGCATGCTCATCGTACCACGATTGCACTGTCCTGGCAGTGTGAAAGGGTGCATTACCGTACTGAAATATGGCATAATCGTTGGAGAACAACATTTGAATAGTGGGTTGCACCAGGTCACCTAAAGTGTTCTTATAACTGTTGGCTGTAACACGGCCTTTGAGAGTAATGATGGGACGAGCCAAATACTATGACATGGCTGTCCAGACCATCACACTTCCACCTCCATGCTTTAACCGTTGGAACCAAGCAATCAGGATTGTAGGCTTCATTTGGCATTCTCCAGACGTAAACTGACCCCGATTTTGGAAATAACGAAAACGTCGACTCGTCGTACCTTATGACGTATTTCCACTGATCAGCCGTCGGGGATTTATGATCCTGACACCATGTTTTACGCTTCTTTGAGTTGGCTTTCGTCACTAATGGTTTCGGAATAGCAGCTCGTCTATGAATATTCGCTTTTTGGAGTTCCCGGCGTACAGTGTTGGTAGACACGGGGCTGCGAAGATGGCTACTGAGCTCTGCAGTCACTTTAGCCGCCGTGTGGTTTTGATTTGCGCATACTACGCCCACTATCGCGTTTACACGCTGTTGTCTTTTCATGTTTTGTGCAGGATGCCATGACTGTTGAAGCAGTTACTCTTGAAGTGCTCAGTCAACTGGCTGTCTTGTTTACTGATGCTCCAGCTAATTGGGCAGCCACAATCTGCCCTCTTCTGAACTCTGTTAGGTCTTTCATAGCACGTCTACCTCGACCCCTGAATGCAGATATGAACACTACTCGTAAACAACCTGCACTGATGCCTAGTCCGTACTGAACATGCAGAGTCCAGCGCGACACGTCCGTTACCTGCATTGTTGACTGTCAAACACAACCATCCCAATACTACTACGGTTCATATTATTTTGCCTATCTGCTATATGTACTTCAGAACAGGTGTCATTCAGAAGACTTGCCGAACTGTGACTCATTGTTGTGTGGTTATCTCCGGCGAATATTCCAGGTGAGGTCCGCGAGTCACATCCCTAACTGACTTCAAGCAGCACGTATTCGCTGGTTTACGGCTTCCCTAAGTTGAACTCCATGTCTCTGTGCCCGGGTCGACTGGGAAGCCTCTCTTGCGCTTCAGTCCACGGTTACAGAAATGGTACTTGTCTATGAACATGCAAGTTACGTGGATTTTGCTAGTATGGAGTTCATGAGAGCCAAGCACGAATTAATTACTCTCCATACCATGCAATTAGTGTGATTCTAAGTAGTGTGATTCTAAGCGAAGTATGACTTGTGGGGTATCAAATTCATCGGTATGATGAGTGGAATCGATTTCTCGATATAAAAAGTATATTAACTGGTCAAAATTATCCGCTTACTTTACATCGTGAATCAATGGTATTGCGCCCGCTAGTTGACTGAATATACCTGCTCGATCGTCATGACTGGATGCACCGTCTTCCCAGTGAATGGCTCCTTGAAACATGCACCGCACCACTGATGCATGAGGAACGTTCAGCTGAATTTCCCATGAGACCTGCGGTAGTAATCGAAGTCTCCATGACAGCTGTGGACTAAGTGAACATTGCTGTGAATCATTTGTATGCTTGATGCCTACCCCGATGGCTATGGCATCTTCCAGCAGCAAAAAAATGGTTCAAATGGCTCTGAGCACTATGGGACTCAACTGCTGTGGTCATTAGTCCCCTAGAACTTAGAACTACTTAAACCCAACTAACCTAAGGACATCACACACACCCATGCCCGAGGCAGGATTTGAACCTGCGACTGTAGCAGCAGCGCGGCTCCGGAGTGGAGCGCCTAGAACCGCACGGCCACCGCGGCCGGCCTTCCAGCAGCATACACTCCTCATCGCAATGCTAGAATCGTGCTACAGCGCTTCGAAGAGCGTGACTGTGATCTGACATTCATGGTGTGGCCATAAAAGTAACCAGATGAATCACGCAGTGGAACACTTTTGTGATGCTATCGGCACCTCTAAGCCCTCGGGCCATAATTTTCTCGTATTGTGTGACCTTTGCGTATACTTCTGGTGTAACAAGCCTCCGAAATATTTCCGAGAACTTGTCGAATCCATGCCACAGCAATCGTTGTTGGATTGCATTCCAAAGGTGGACCAACGTGGTATTATTTGGTGGGTCGTAATGCTTTGCTCTTTAGTCTATATGATGATTCCATGTTACTAGTAAACTTCATCTAGTGTATAGGCGTCAAAATTACGAATTAAATATTTTGGAGTGAGCATGTGTCCCATTCGAACAGGAAAATTTCTTAGAGTGACAGCCGTTTACGGTAAGCACACGGCCTCATCGACAGAAAATGACAACATGTAGGAGCTTCTTGCCGTTTGCGCAGAGGCAGTGTAGCGGACATGTAAAACTCGGCTAGCAAGAACACCGACTAGAATAAATGGGTGCTTGAAAACTGGAAAGCAGATTGAGGCGCAACAATCACAGGATGATGGGCGCATGTATCTTTTTGTGCAGGGTAATGTCCATTTCTGGTGCATTTACGAAGAATTAACAAGGTTTGGGTAGGGAGGTACAACTAGAAAGTGGCAGACGGCCTGTACATACGTTATTTGTATGTGACAAAGATACTCAGGTAGGGAGTGGAAATGCTATGTGATCAGTCATGTACATTACGGTATGTAAGGTGGAAAAATGCAATCTGATATTTTAGTGATTAATACAACCAGAGCTTAACTGGATGAGTTTCAACTTGAAAGAAGTTTCATGCACGAAAGTAAAAATATTCCATTAGAGCTGGCAGTACGGAGAGTGTTAACGACTGCTTCAGAAAGAGAGGTACCACTGCTAGTTAGTTATGGCTAGATGCTGAACTGCCCTTTGGAACGATATCAACGGCCTAAAGGCAGTAGAATAGCGCAGACACGTAGCCGTTAACAGAAAACATTTTTTTGTGTTGGAGGAAGCGGATTCGAATGTTAAATGCCCTGTTATTCCGAGATATACGAAGACAAATAACTTCTGATGAGTCCGACCAAGCGAGATGACGCACTGGTAAAGAAGTTTTGCATTCGGGCGCAAGACTACTCAAATCCCCGTCCAGCCATCCAGAATTAGGTTACCCGTGATTTCAATAAATAGCTACAAGCAAATCCTAGGATGGTTCCCTTGTAAGGGAACGACTGATTTTACTCCCCATCCTTCCGTAATCTGGACTCGTGCTCCAGTGACTGAGCTTTCGACGGAACGTTAAACTGTTACCTTCCTTCCTGTTGATGAGTCCTGTCACGATGTGGTGCTCAATGATGTACGATCATAGTTCACGGTCAGGATGCGGTTTCTGATGATCTACTATAACAGTTCAAGGTGTTGCCTGATTGTGTGGGGTCATACATGTGATAGAAGGAAAAGTTTCCTAATAACACCATGGTCGTCTCACATTCAGAGAAAGAAAACATCTATGTGTCTGGAAGATTTACAGTGAACGTGGTAATTTGACTTGCAACAGAGATATTCAACAGTAGTCTCATAGTAATCTTTTCGGTAGTTTTAGTGAGTTACTATACTCGTATCTGTTCAGTGTAGATTCTAAATGCCGGAAAACAAGCAACTCGAAAAAACGTTAAGTTCATAGCTCCCGTATAACATGGAATATCTACTAAAAGTCACGTCACACAGAACTGTTATTTAGAATTAAGGGGTTGCGTGGTGGATTCTTAAGATATATTATTTTAGCTACAGTTAAATTAAGCACTTTTTAATTATTTTCTGTACCATTGGTGTCAGTGACAAGAATGAAGTTTATCTACTGACAGACATAAAAATATTGATGTCTCTTGCGTTCTTATTGATAAGAACTGTGGCAGCTCAAAAACCGTAAGCTGAAATATCTCTGTGGGGTAGTTGTCGAAATGATATGGGAAATTAACAAAATCTTTTTTATATTCACGTACATACGGTAGGTGGCCGATGAGCTATTGCATTGACGACATACGTACTGGATTTCTGAAGAATTATTGCATATGGAAGGCACAATATTACTTTTTCTAATTAAACGCACGCACTGCAGTTAGATTGACTACTACAATTCTTCGAATTTATTTACTTAACCTGTAGACAGCGCAGCGTACATCAGTGTTGCCACTTGGGAGTTATGTGTGGTATCATGTCGGAGGTGGCAGCATCTGATGGGAGCACGGTGTGTTGCGCTTGCCCCTCACGTCGTACACTAAGTCAGACTCATGTCAGGTTCCCTCTGCACTAGCGCCTCGCAAGAATGGGGCCAAGTGTAGTAAGCTACTGGCCGATGGAAGCACGCCCTTTCCCCCGAGAAATATCTGAAGCGTCTTGTTTCGACGCACGACACTTTTTATAGCCGTAATCCTGAAATACGACGAGCTTTGTAATTTTATCGTACACGTGGATGGCCCATTTCCTCAGGGCAAACAGGAAGACTAAGAGGAAAATAAAAAAAGCTGAGGAGATGGAGGTTCTGGGGTGCGAGATAAAGTTCCGGACAGGCCGATGATGAATTGGCGCTGGTGGAGTATTTCCCAGGGTATCATTACGGACGTAATTACTGTAGCTTGTCCGTTACAGCCCGGCCGTCGCTGCCCTAACCCTGTCGGCTGTCTTATAATAACGGCCGTGTATAGCAGAGCTGCTCTTCTGCAGGCACAGGCCTCCGCGAATATGAACAACGTCTAATGATGCCCAAAGCAAGCGCCTATAAACTACACAAGTTGTACAAACAAAATGGATAACGATACAGTAAGGGTTAACCTTTGAAAACGTGCTGTTTCCTTTTACTTTATCTGCCTGACAGTAAAAGTGAAGAACAAAGACGGGGAGGAGGAAGCTAAGCGAAACTTTACGGACTGAATGGGTGTGTGAAGTTATTGCAAAGATTTCAGTGTATCTAGTCAGTATTACAAAGATCTGAATAGGATAAGCCCACTCACCACGATAACGCTGCACTAATGCGTGCACTAATCCGACTGCAAAGGGTATCATAAGTCCGATGTATCCTTTCCTGCTCCAAGTAGACTCACAGCTGTTGTTAACTGGTCCTTGAGATCATGGATACTTGCAATGGGACAGAGCAGGTCCCACAAATGTGTCTATGCGGGGAGATCTGGAAACCGTCTTGCCCGTCAGAGTGCCTCAACATCACGCAGACAGTTTGTAGACACTCATGTCATGTGTGGAAGATCATTGTGCTGCTCAAAAATGGCACCACGATGTTGTCACATGAGAGATAACACCTAAGGACGTAGGATGTCCGCTACGTACCATTGTGCTGTGATAGTCCCTTAAGTCACTAAAAGCCACGGCCTGCAGTCCTCCCGATGTCCCTAAACACCATGACGCCAAAAGAAATACCGCTGTGCCACTCGAAAACAGAATATGAATGGTGCCACCCTCGACAGGGCACCAGCACACTCGCCAACGATGCCATTCATGAGATGTCCATGGTGTCCAGTGACGGCACCATCCCAAATGCAGTCGTCTGTGCTGTGGTTTAACAGCAACCTACACGTGGGAAGGACAATGCCCTTTTCCAGCTACGTCTAAACTTCGACTAAATATACTGGATGGCTCTGAGCACTATGGGACTTAACATCTATGGTCAACAGTCCCCTAGAACTTAGAACTACTTAAACCTAACTAACCTAAGGACAGCACACAACACCCAGCCATCACGAGGCAGAGAAAATCCCTGACCCCGCCGGGAATCGAACCCGGGAACCCGGGCGTGGGAAGCGAGAACGCTACCGCACGACCACGAGATGCGGGCTATACTGGATGACACCGAATGTTGCAGGGAGCCAGTTGCTTCTTCTCGGATGTGCGGCGCAAGTGTGAAGGGGTTTACGATATTCTTGGTGCACAATATGGCAATCATCCCTTGAACTGGTCAGACGTGGTCAACCGCAAGCTAGACGTGGAGCGCGCCTGCTCTCAAGGGCCTATGGAGTGCAACGTTGGGTCGCTGTAATGTTCGAATGTCCCAATAATCTGGATATTCCATGATTCGACTCGCCGGCCAAGGAAAGTCAAAAAATGGGTTTCCTTTCACACTCTGTCAGAGGCTGATAATGTTATGACACAGGAGCATGCGGCACCTCAGTGTTCTTCACAGTGATCCCTCGACATCTGACGATATTCACGCTCTTTGTATAACCTGCCAGCCCTGGTAACAACAATAAATACCGAAAACACTAATCGTTTTAGAGACGGTTCTTCGATAAGGGATGACAACTTAAACACTTTTCAGCCGCCTAGTTTCCAAACTTAGTATACTTGGCTATCAGTTCCATGTTTTGCTACGTCATTTAAAGGTCCCTGATGGACGTGTACGAAGACTCTACCTCGGTTCTGATCAAAACAGTGGCCAGCAATACCGGTATTAGTAGATTTTTGCTATAGCGATCACTTCAACCATCATCTGACGAGAACCAAGGTAGAATCTTCCTAGACGTCGGTCAGGGGCCTGAAGATGGCGTAGTAAAACGCTGAAACTGAGAGCCAAATAAAATAAGTTTGGAAAGTAGGTGGCTGAAAGGTGCTTAATTTGACATCCCAAAACCCAAATGGCCGTTCTACCAGTCACAGGAAATCACAGTTCTACTTATTTACTAATTACATTGCCATCCGACGTTGTTTTGTCGGTGCTCCACATTTTGTGAGGCAGTGAATAAATGAAAGTCTCCCAAAGCGGTTATGTATGTGTGTGAGGCCTAATCTCAGGAACTACTATACGGATTTTGACATGGTTTCAATCAACAAAATCATTAACAAGAAAGTTTGTGGGTATAATTTATGGTCACTGATTAATTATGTGTAATATATGTACTGTTATCGGTTCTACATTTAATTGGGGGTTGGGGCGACATCTCGTGACAGAGATGTGAGCTACGAGCTGGCCGGCTACAGAGTAGATGATATCTAGTGGCAGAAGTTGTAAAGTAAACTACGGCCGGAAGCAGCGTAACTTCACCAAACACTATGCGATCCATCGGTCCATATGGACATACATATATGTGTATGAATTATAAATTGAAGTCGCCGTGGTTTTCTGTCTCTGTGTGAAACCTAATCCGAGGAACTACTGCAGGGGTTTTGATATGGTTTTCAGTAATAGACAGACTGATTCACGAGGAAGGTTTGTGTACAAATTTATTACTACTACACCAGACAACTCGTCCAGCCACAAAAATAGATACTTGGAATCATCGATGGATAAAGAGGATTTCGCAGATGGGGGCTATTACACACAGCGGCTCTGTACTCACACTTTAAACTGTCTGTATACTTTAACTAAACGGAGAATTTAAGAGATATGTAGCAAATGTCGATGATGTGCACATCGTGAAAGTGGAAGTAGACATCAGTCCAGGCTTCACCAGAAACATACAGATAAGCCAACTGGTCATCTGTTTCACGCTTAGTGTCTCTGTCTGCCAGAATTCCCGCCACATCCGTCACGGAACACGGGATGATGATGGTGTTTGGTTTGTTGGGCACTCAACTGCGCGATTATCAGCGCCCATACAAATTCCCAATCCGAACTCAGTCTGATCTCGCCACTTTCATGACTGATGATGAGAATGAAATGATGAGGACTACACAAACACCCAGTCCACGGGCGGAGAGAATCCCCAACCCGGCCGGGAATCGAACCCTGGACCCCGTGCTCCAGCGGCAGCAACGCTAGCCGCAAGACCACGAGTTGCAGTCGGGAACATGGTAATCCAGCGTAGAGGTATAAGGCAGCCGAATCCACGACTTTAATGGCAGACTGTTACGGAAGGCAAACTCTTACACGCAAGACATGTATTTACTGCCATCAATTTAAAAATTAAAGATTTTTCCCTATTGTAATAACTAAAAAGCAATGTATCGGAACACAGCTGCTCCTGTAGTTATGCCTATTAACTAAAAGTTGCTATTTAAGGTTATGTATCCATCATTAGGTCATATTAGACAGTGATTTACAGAATCTATTTGGCAACAATACCGGTTTATTTCGTGCCTTAACAGTGATAAACACAGATTCCATCTGTAGTAGAAATCATTAAATTCTGGTAATTAATTTCGGAAGACCTATGTTCAAAAAGGGATAATGTTTTACAATCAGTTTCCCACAGTTTAATATTTGACTCGGACAATGGCAACATCGGCCCAAAACTAAATAAAATAATTCCCAGGCACCAGTTTAGAGGCCGGCCGGTGTGGCCGTGCGGTTCTAGGCGTTTCAGTCTGGAACTGCGTGACCGCTACGGTCGCAGATTCGAATCCTGCCTCGGGCATGGATGTGTGTGATGTCCTTAGGTTAGTTAGGTTTATGTAGTTCTAAGTTCTAGGGGACTGATGACGATAGATGTTAAGTCGCATAGTGCTCAGAGCCATCTGAACCATTCTTGAACCAGTCTCGACCAAGGTTTTGAAAGAGGTTTTCCTTGGTTAACAGACGAATCCCACAAATGGGAAACCCATCCCCATTGTTCGCTACTGGGAGTACCTCTTCCCCAAGTTCCAGCCTACCTAGATGTATGGCAGACAGGAACATAGTTTGTTCCACATGAGCCCACCCAACACTCAATAGTGTGAATGAAAGGAAACTGTCATCAGTTGTCTCTGTAGCAAGAAACCCACCTAAAATTAGTAATTTATTTCCTAAAATACCTCAAATTTTATTGGTAATTTTTTATGACAGTACCCACACTAGATAACAGTAAAATCAGGTTATAAAACAATCTGGTTACAGTTTTGCGTGTAATAGATGTTTCCAATCACGAAGAGAATAAACTTGCTTTCCGCCATTGAACGCCGTGCACACTTACGTCACATGATTTATGATCCGTTACTTATTGAGTGTGAGCTGCAGCAGACATTCTGTTTAAAGAAACAACTTAGGGTAGCATACCCCATGTTCACGACGTGTATACAGACAGCTGTTGGAAGCACCCCTATATACAACGATCAGCCAAAACATGATCACCACTGCCCACCGGGACGTTGGATGCGGTCTGTTCGCGTTGTGAGCATGTGGCCCGATAACAAAAGTATGTTACTGGAGCAGAAACGGAGGGGGCCATCCTAGAGAAGGTATGGACAGCAAATAAGGAATCCAGAGAGATAAGCGACTTTGATACAGGGGAGTTTATTATTACGCAGAGCCTGTGAACAAGTATCTCGAAAACGGCGAAGCTGGTTGAATATTCACGTACTACTATTGTGAGAACCTTAGGAAAGGTGTAGAAAGACAATGAAACTACCACTAGGGGCTAAACGTATGCGATTCTTTACAGAACGTGGGGTTTGAAGGCTTTTCTGCTCTGTAAAGTAGGATAAACGGTGATCTGTAGCATCTCTGCCAAAAGAACACAATGCTGGTTCACGCACAAGCGCTTCGGAGCACGCGGTTCGTCGTACATTGTTGAGCATGGAGCTGCTTAGCAAACCACCCACACCTGGTCACATGTTGACCCAACGACATCGTCAGTTATGGTTGCAGTGGGCACTGGACCATCGGGGTTCGACCGCTTATCAACGGAAACGTGTCGGTTCTTCGGGCGCATCACATGTTTGCTACACTAGGCCCATGTCCTTTCCATAAACTCCGAAATTGATGTGAACGGCTTTTCAAAACGTGCAGCGCGTCATGGGCGCAGGTTGCAGTGGGCACAGGACCATCGGGGTTCGACGGCCTATCAATGGAAACGTGTCGGTGCTTCGGGCGTATCACATTTTTGCTAAAATAGGCCCATGCCTTTTCCATAAACTCCGAAATCGATGTGAACGTCGGGTCGAAACATGCAGCGCGTCATGGGCGTAGGCTGGTGTGAGCAGTGCGATGCTGTGGGAGACATCCTCCTGCACTTGCATGGGACCTGTGATAGTAATCAGAGGTAGGTTGATAGCTGCAAACCACCTGCATTCCTTCATGCTCGACGTCAATTCTGGAAACCCGGAATCTACTCTGTAGGAATCAACATGGATTCCGGAAACAGCGATTTTGTGAGACCCAACTCGCTTTATTTGTTCATGAGACCCAGAAAATATTAGATACAGGCTCCCAGGTAGATGCTATTTTCCTTGACTTCCGGAAGGCGTTCGATACAGATCCGCACTGTCGCCTGATAAACAAAGTAAGAGCCTACGGAATATCAGACCACCTGTGTGGCTTGATTGAAGACTTTTTAGCAAACTGAACACACCATGTTGTTCTCAATGGAGAGACGTCTACAGACGTTAAAGTAACCTCTGGCGTGCCACAAGGGAGTGTTATGGGACCATTGCTTTTCACAATATATATATAAATGACCTAGTAGATAGTGTTGGAAGTTCCATGCGGCATTTCGCGGATGATGCTGTAGTATACAGAGAAGTTGCAGCATTAGAAAATTGTAACGAAATGCAGGAAGATCTGCAGCAGGTAGGCACTTGGTGCAGGGAGTGGCAACTGACCCTTAACATAGACAAATGTAACGTATTGCGAATACATAGAAAGAAGGATCCTTTATTGTATGATTATATGATAGCAGTTACTTCTGTAAAATGTCTGGGAGTATGCGTGCGGAACGATTTGAAGTGGAATGACCATATAAAATTAATTGTTAAAATGGCTCTGAGCACTATGGGACCAACATCTATGGTCATCAGTCCCCTAGAACTTAGAACTACTTAAACCTAACTAACCTAAGGACATCACACAACACCCAGTCATCACGAGGCAGAGAAAATCCCTGACCCCGCCGGGAATCGAACCCATGAACCCGGGCTTGGGAAGCGAGAACGCTACCGCACGACCACGAGCTGCGGACAAATTAATTGTTGGTAAGGCGGGTGCCAGGTTTAGATTCATTGGGAGAGTCCTTAGAAAATGTAGTCCATCAACAAAGGAGGTGGCTTACAAAGCACTCGTTCGACCTATACTGGAGTATTGCTCATCAGTGTGGGATCCGTACCAGGTCTGGTTGACGGAGGAGATAGAGAAGATCCAAAGAAGAGCGGCGCGTTTCGTCACAGGGTTATTTGGTAAGCGTGATAGCGTTACGGAGATGTTTAGCAAACTAAAGTGGCAGACTCCGCAAGAGTGGCGCTCTTCATCGCGGTGTAGCTTGCTGTCCAGGTTTCGAGAGGGTGCGTTTCTGGATGAGGTATCGAATATATTGCTTTCCCCTACTTATACCTCCCGAGGAGATCACGAATGTAAAATTAGAGAGATTCGAGCGCTCACGGAGGCTTTCCGGCAGTAGATTTTCCCGCGAACCATACGCGACTGGAACCGGAAAGGGAGTTATTGACAGTGGCACGTAAAGTGCCCTCTGCCACAGACCGTTGGGTGGCTTGCGGAGTATAAATGTAGATGTAGATGTAGATGTAGACGACGATGTTACCTTTCAGAGGTATAACTGTCTTTGTCTGGAGCCAGAACCGTGCTACCGTGGTTTGGCCGTACTATAGTGAACTCACTTTAATGTTTCTGGGACCACATCCACCTGATGTAAATATTATGGAGCCTATTTGGGTCGCTATTGAGTGTCGTCACCGCGTAGGCAAATCAGTATTTGCGCGAATTACATGACATGTGCGTAGACATCTACTGCCACATACCACCAAAAGCCTACCAACAAACTGTCGGATCAATGATACACAGAATCAGTAATGTATTTCATTTCAAAGACGGACAAACCAGCTATTAAGCAGGTGGTCATAATATTTTCGCTCATCTGTGTATTTAACAGGTATTTTAATCTGGTGTTCGCACTGGAATTACTTAACAATTAGCGAGAGGCAGTGCATCGCCATATAATGTTTATAGTTGATGATTACAGATGGATGCCTACAGTGTGTTTTGTTTGGTGTATAGAATATATATCAGTTCTATATTATGAGTTGGACAGTCGATTTCTTGGGTATTTTTATCAATTACGGTTAATGACGACTAATCCTGCTATTACACTGATCGTGAGCATGATAAATATCTGATGATGTTGATAGAATAATTCTTTTTTTTCTGGTACTGAACTGTTTCAGGTTAGTTTCTGTAGTATTGTCCATTGCCTTGCACGAGAGGATGTGGACCGAGGTTTGTGTACCAAGGTGCATGACTGTATATGGTTCAAATGGCTCTAAGCACTATGGGACTTCACATCTGAGGTCAGCAGTCCCCTAGACTTAGAACTACTCAAACCTAACTAACCTCATTACATAACACACAGCCGGCCGCGGTGGCCGTGCGGTTCTGGCGCTGCAGTCCGGAACCGCGGGGCTGCTACGGTCGCAGGTTCGAATCCTGCCTCGGGCATGGGTGTGTGTGATGTCCTTAGGTTAGTTAGGTTTAAGTAGTTCTAAGTTCTAGGGGACTTATGACCTAAGATGTTGAGTCCCATAGTGCTCAGAGCCATTTGAACCATTTTTGAACATAACACACATCCATGCCCGAGGCAGGATTCGAACCTGCGATCGTAGCAGCAGCGCGGTTCCGGATTGAAGCGCCTAGAACCGCTCGGCCACAGCAGCCGGCCATGACTGTATGTATCTGTATGTTACCTAAGATTATAATACTCCCCAAAATCGTGAGAAATGTAGGATGTACACAGGAAATATGCAGTCAAATGGCGGTGTATTCCTTCGAAAAATACTGTATGACGGTGGCTCAGCACCATCGAAACCTTTTTATCGACCTGCTTACCCTGGAATCTGAGCATGTATTTAAATATCGACGGGTAAAGCGTTGTTCTCCTAAAGCAACGAAATAATATTTCATTCTGCACAATACACAGCCAAATACGTTAATGATCTAAGATCTTTGTACTAGATAAAGACGTGAAAGCCGAAATCAAGAGTGTACAGAGGAAATATACGAAAACATTCAATCAAAAGTAGGGGGGTTGTATTCCGTCTATTCTCTTTGCACAATGATTAGATCAACTGGGACAAACGCAATAATACGGACGTTTCTGTGCCTCACGTCGCACACTTAGTAACAACGAAATGTGTATTTGAATTTTTTTTTTTTGGCCACAGAATTATGTACATCATATTTCAATTCAAAGAAAAAAGTTTCATTCAGAATATAAGCACAGTTAATAAAGATGTTCACTCAGTACGGAATTTATTTACCGCCATAACTGAATTTTGCTTCTAACTGACAGTTTGACAGATCGGAAAATTTTACACGAGATCGCTCTTCAATTGAAGTTTTGAACATCCTGTTTTATGCATTCGCAGCACGTAGAGGTTGGAATGTAGGTCAGAAATCTGCAGATAATGTCGGCCACAAGGGCGCCGTTGTTAGCAGCAAGAAAGAAGTTGAAGTTCCGAATGAAGGCGCACAGCATCGTTCGTTGAAGAACTATCAACAACTCCAAATTAGAAGGAAATTATTAATGCCACTCAGTTACGTTTCTCTGGTTTGGACCACAAATTGTTCATTGGACGGTACCGTGTTCATGTTGTCAAACAGAACTCAGACTCAAAGGTGTGATCAACAGAAGTTAAGGCAGGGGTTTTAGGTGATCAACGAGTGAAAACCCGCCGAATAACGCGTAATATTGACACCGAAAGTTCAAGGCTGTTTATTAACTCACATTAATGGCTGGATAAGCAGAGTGTTTCAGAAAATGACTGCTACGACTCCTCACTTTCTACTGAAATTCTAAAAACGCGATGAACAAAAGTCTAATCTCAGGCAAATTCTTTACCTGACATTTGTGTGTGTTGTACAATAACCTCGAGTGATCCTCTGAATATTCGTCATGTTCCACATTCTTTTTTTTTTTCGTGTTACACATTACACTGACTTTTGTAAATTCGTATCCAAAAATTAACAAATTGCAAAGCATTTTAACCGGTCTTTTATCATTCTCTAAATTTTACCAAAATACTGCATGTAACGACGTTAGTAAGATATCGCGACAAGCTAAATGCTTATGAAAATTAGCAAGTGGATATAATTTACGAAACTCCACGGCACTGTGTTAGGTAACTGCAGAGTGAAAACCTTGGAGATAGTAATAATATCCCAGGTGTTGTTTAATACATCACATTATCGTCTTGACATCCGTAATCTGTCAGAAAGAGGAGAGCTGCGTCTACATACTTTCGATTTGAATCCCAGTCCCAGTCACGTGGCGGAATGAAAGCAGCTTGTGGGATTGCACAGACGCATTTATGGTGGTTACTAGAGAACTGTCTAGCATAATCCGGTTACATAGTTATCCCAATCTTAGACGGGAAAACAATGAGATCAATTTACAATGTTTTAAAAAGTATAAATGCAATAAAAAAAATTCATTATAATATTCTTGTTCTCGGTTATTTACACAGTATCTGCTTTCCACCTGCATCCTCAGCACGCTCCGTGGCATCAAACATCATCGGCAACGTCAGCAGACATCATAGCAACTCAGAGAACTGTTGTTTCGATAGTAATAGCGTTCGTTTTCACTATTTTTACATGGCGTCCTGTTCCCATATAAATCCCACGCCAACAT
The DNA here is from genome assembly GCF_023898315.1 of Schistocerca nitens. Taxonomy (NCBI): domain Eukaryota; kingdom Metazoa; phylum Arthropoda; class Insecta; order Orthoptera; family Acrididae; genus Schistocerca; species Schistocerca nitens. The sequence continues at coordinate 334,529,039 of NC_064618.1, read as the reverse complement.
ATGTCTTACTCAGTCTTTTCGTTTTGTTAGGCAGTAAGTTATCCAAGTGCCAGGTTGTTCCCGACGCTTCATAATTAACTCTACATTTTCAGAGTTTTCCACTTCTACCACCACACGTAAGAATGAATTTCTAGCTTGTCCTTACACCCAAAGAAACTCTCTCCTGAAAATAAAAAAAATAGGTGCAATTCGTTTTATTAAATTCATCCATGTGTTTCAGAACTATGCTGGAAACTATCTTTATATGGTGTAAAAAGAACTAGGTGTACAAAATCTTGGATGGTAGTGATATCCAGAGACAGTGTTCGAACTGCCGTGTGAATAATACTGTTTTCGAGATGACGCCGGCCTGTTATGGATTTCTTTTCATGGGTATAAATAAAGTGTTTGGCATTGTAGAAGAGTTTCTTGGGCGTCAAAAGCTGCAACCATTATTAGATTAGATTACACAATTAGTTGTGTGTTATACGTTAATGCAATTTTGACACATAAAAAGTGTTTCTAATTATCTCATCTAAACGCTCTAAAATTGAATTTACGCATATGTTTTACACCCAGTATGTGTATTATTTAACACACTGCTCATATAAAAACAAGCAACACCGCTGAAACAAAGTGAGCACGTACAGAATTACTTCTGTGACAATACTTCAAGCTTTTATTAGGGATATAACAGGACTAAAATATTAATAAGAGACAGGAAACATAGTTCGAAGTGGTTACAAAGCCAAATTTCCTACTAAAAATTGTAATTAATATAAGACGTATGCTTAAGCAGAATGAACATGTTAAAAGCGCTATTAGAAAAGAGATAAAGGACAGTTAAGGAGCTGCAATACTACTCAAATAAGAATCATAGTCCGCTTCAAATAAACTGAAACCCTCAGTCACAATAAAAAAAACTGCTTGAGAAACGTCACCACATTGAAATAGATAGTAGAGCACATTGCTTACACTGTTTAGCGCGAACCATCAAATCTGGCAGTTATTGCACGGTTAATAGTATCCGAATAACAAGTAAGGAATAAAGAAACTAGCCATCAGATCTCGAGGCCGCGTGATCGCAATAAACCGTCATTGTTTTTCTCTACCCACTGAAGGTGTCGTTCTGGACTCAGTACACTGCAGTCCAATGATCAGTAGTAGGTCTGATATTGGATATTTCGGTTTAATCACATAACAAACGGTTGTCAAATATTAGTGAGCTACGACTAGACTGAATGAATCGTACGTGAGTAAAAATGAATTCCACTTCGGTGACAAATGTGTAGGGCACCCAGAGGTATATGTACATTTTTTGAGTCATCAGTCTTCTGATTGGTTTGATGCGGCCCACCTCTATGTCCTCTCCTGTGCTAACCTCTTCATCTCAGAATAGAACTTGCAACCTATGTCTTCATTTATTTCTTGAATGCATTCCCATCTCTATTTTGGTCTACACAATTTAGGGTCGATAGCTCTTTCTAAGTTCCCGTGGTCTAGGGGTAGCGTCTTTGATTCATAATCAAAAAGTCTTCTGTCCCGGACTAGAATCCCGCCGTCGCTTAAATTTTGATTAATAATCAGCATTGGCGGCAGAAGAAGTCATCTATTATTCTGCCAACGGCCTTGTCAAAAAGGGCGGAGGAGCGGACAGAAATTCAGGGCTCTCTCTTGTCCTAGCGGTGGGAAACTGCCCCTAAACGCGGAAGTAACAGCAGTAATTAACGGTATGAGGATGCAGAAGGCAATGCAAACCACTGCATTAAAGAGAGTTAACGTATATTCACATGACATGTGTTCTGTAATTGCAGAAGTGTAATGATGATCTCTCCATTAGCAAAAGATTCCGGTACAGTCCCTCATTCGGATTTCAAGGAGGGGGCTGCCAAGCGGAGGTTACCATGAGAAAAAGATTGAATAATCCACGGAAGGATAACGTTGTACGAGTCTGATCGTGGAATGTCAGAAGCTTGAACATAGTAGGGAAACTACAAAATCTGAAAAGGGAAATGCAAAGGCTCAATCTAGATATAGCAGGGATCAATTAAGTAAAGTGGAAAGAAGGCGAGGACTTCTGGACAGAGGAGTATAAGGTAATATTAGCAGCAGCAGAAAATGGTTCGACGGGAGTAGGATTCGTTATGAATAGAAACCTAGGGCAGACAGTTTGTTACTGTGAAAGGTTCAGTGATAGGTGAGACGTGTGGGGCTCGCGTTGATGCCGTTCATTGCTTGACATCATGTAATAGCGATAGTGTCGTCTCGTTTTCTTAGTGATTCACTGGAGCCACTGCGTTTACTCGCCTTGTCTGTCCGTTAGTGGCAGCAGCAGCGCTTATCCATAGTGGGAACTGTGGTACCATCTTTGGAGCGGCCTCTAGTATTTCCGAGTCGTCGTGTGTCGAGCAAGGAGTTGGGGCGGAGCAGCAGCGAGGTCCGGACCGCCGGTACTCACCCGACCGCTGGCGACACACATGCACTGTCCGACGGAAGGATGTGGTCGCGAGAGTGCAATACCACGTCAAGGGCAGGCTTCAGTGAGTTGTAGTTAAAGGGACCGTGATATTGGAGGAGTGCTACTTTCACCTGTGTGTGTGTGTGTGTGTGTGTGTGTGTTTGTGTGTGTTTGTGTGTGTGCGTGTTCACCCGTCGAAGTGCTCAGATGGCAATAAGTTGTAAGTCGACTATTTATACTGGGATCTTTTCCGTGTGTGACTTGAGTGGGGACAACCGTTGGTTGGTCGTTCGGTCGGTCGTCGCAGCGGACGACATGCATTTGGTTTTCCGATGGCAAACTTATAATTCGTCTTATAATTTCACAGTGATTGGTTTTAGCATTGTTTGAGACACTGTGGAATTGTCTTCGCGGATCCGTGTGTATCTGGTGTGGTTTTTAATGTCCAGTTATTTAAATGCTGCTTGCATTCTGTCGGTAGCTGGGGGTTTCGGACGGAGCGGCGAGGAGGTCCGAAGCGCAAGGGCAGGTCGCGACCGCTGGCAGCGTGCAGGCACTGTCGGATCGAGGGGCTGTAGCCTACGACCGAACACAGAACGTTGAGTGAACTATATCCAGTACTGAAACCTCCACTGTTTGAGGTATTGCTGTTGTTTGCATGTTGCTGCTCTCCGGGTCGAAGTGACCAACCGCAACAAGTGGAGTCTGTCAGGTGGGTGGACGCTATTATCCGCCTTCTACTCCTTGATGTTGGTTTGGATTTAGTATTATTATTATTAGTTAAGTTCTCCCAGCGGTATTTTCTCCCTTGTGGCCGCTAATGCCCCAGTTACCTGTCCTGGAGGTTAGCATACTTCTCCAGCATTGTACCTTTCCTTGTTGTGTTGATGCTGTCGGACATGGCGTGTAGTTCGACAGCCTCTCGGATTGAACTGTGAATATGTTTTTGGGAGGTCTACCTTGGTTCTAGTGTTTCCTTCGGCCTTGGGTGTTTTTTCTGAAGACGTACTGCTGTTCGTCTCTTCGCCCTTGCCTAAAAGTATTCCATCATTGTACCGTTGATCGGACGTTAGGCAGACTGGTTAGTCGGTCAGACGGTGCTTAAAGTACCCATAGTGTGAGTTGCCATACTGTTATGTGAGTACAACTCGTGGCTGCCTGTCTCACTGCTTACACAGCTGTAGTCACCTTTCTCAAATAATTTTGAATCCTTTCTTTATCGGGTCTTCAGCCGTTAATTGTTTGTAACATTGCTTGTGGCCTTCAGCCGACAAATAATTTTCAATCCTGTTTTAGTGGGACCTTCAGCCTTCACTATAGCTTGTTACTAGCTATTAGGATTATTAGAAAAAGTTTCAGTATTTTTAAAGTGAAATTGTCCACCTTATTTGTAATTCAGGCCTTCAGTCGTTGTGTATTTTTGAAATTGCTTCTGGCCTTCAGCCGACGAATAATTTTGGACCTTCTTAATCAGGCTTTCAGCCGTTGATTGTGTGTAACATTCCTTATGGCCTTCAGCCGACAATAACTTGCAGTTTTCCTAATAAGGCTTTCAGCCGCCAGTGTAGTAAAATCTTTGTTGAGAGATGTGTTTTTTTTGTTTTTTTTTAATTTTTGAATAAAGTGTATGTGTTTTCTGTGCAATCAACGGTAACTGATTATGCCCCGTCCACACCTTTCCTGGTTTCCCTAAGTCCCACGTGTTAACAGGATTGTTCCTATCAGAATCGACAGCAAACCATCACCGACAACGATAGCTCTGGTACACATGCCGACGTCGCATGCTGAAGATGAAGAGACAGAGAAAGTGCATGAGGATATTGAAAGGGTAATATAGTATGTATATGAAAATCTAATAGTCATGGGAACCTGGATTGCAATTGTACGGTAAGGAGTAGAAGAAAAGGTACAGGAGAATGTGGGCTTGGGACAAGGAATGAGAGAGGAGAAAGACTAACGGAGTTCTGTAAGGAGTTTCAGCTAGTAATAGCGAATACTCTGTCCAAGAAGCACAAGGGGAGGAGGTAGACTTGGAAAAGGCCGGATAATACGGGAAAATTTAAGTTACATTACATCATGGTCAGACAGAGATTCCGAAATCAGATACTGGATTGTCAGGAGTACACAGGAGCAGACAAAGACTCTGATCACAATACAGTAATAATGAATAGAAGGCTGAAGTTTAAGACATTAGCCAGAAAGAATCAATACGCAAAGAAGTGGGATACGGAAGTACAAAGGAATGACGAGATACGGTAGAAGAATTTAAAAGAGGTTTGGAGGACTTAAGGCTATAGATACAGCAATAAGGAATAGCTCAGTAGTCAGTACATTTGAAGAGGAATGAACAGCTCTAAAAAGGGTCATCACAGAAGTTGGGAAGGAAAACATAGGTACAAAGAAGGTAACTGCGAAGGAACCATGGGTAACAGAACAAATACTTCAACGGACCGATGAAAGGAGGAAGTACAAAAATGTTCCGGGAAACTCAGGAATAGAGAAATACAAGTCACTGAGGAATGAACAAACACGAAGTGCAGGAAAACTATGACGAAATGGCTGAAGGAAAAATATGAAGACAGCAAAAAGGAAATAATTGTCGGATGGACAGAATCAGCATAGAGGAAAGTCAAAACAACCTTCGGTAACATTAAAAGCAAGTATGATAAAATTAAGAGACCAACGGTAATTCCACTGTTAAATGCAGAGGAGAGAGCGGGTAGGTGGAAAGAACACGTTGAAAGCCTCTATGAGGGAAAATTTGGTCTTACGTGATAGAAGAAGAAACAGGAGTCGATTTAGATGAGATAGGGGATCCAGTATTAGAGTCAGAATTTAAAATAGGTTTTGGAGGACTTAAGATCAAATAAGGCAGAAGGGATAGATAACATTCCACCATAATTTTGAAAATCTCTGTTTCACCAGGTATCCAGTCTAGCTTACCAAATTCCCAACCAGACTAACATTAATTATAATCTTTTAATAGTCATACGACAACCGGTGATATATATGCATACAACACTGCATTCGTAAAATAACACACGAAGAACGTTGAAACATATGCAAGAGGAAATTAACCACAACCAACGGATTAAATTTTCACCCAAAGAAGTTACGTTCGTAGCGCAATCCTGTCCATCATGTAATTGCCACACACTGGTATACTAAATTCATACTAACTCTCTGTGAATTCTTCGCGAAAAGAAAAGCTGAGGGCTGCTTTGATGATTACACCACATGCTACACGTGGTCAACTTGGTTTACACAAGGAGCGTAACTCCACAATAATTTTGATAATTAAAATAAATTACATCGAAACGCAATTTACTAAAGAAGAATCTCGAACTGGTTACTATCGTCTTACTATTAACCTGATGGGTCAAACAGTTATATAAGCACGTGGTACTGGTCTCGCAAAGTACACCACACGTGGGTTGAACATAAAGAAAAGTTGCTATATTGAAAAATATTGTCAAGACGAGACATTATAATCACACAAGCATTCGCATTTAAGACTGATGATCTTAGTTAGAGTTACTGATCAACACGTGGTTCCACTTTACTCACAAAGTAGTGACAAAGCAACTACCGGAAGATATTCTGAACTTCACACGCGAATTACACTGCGTTGCAATTTAAGATAACATTAGATATTTTAGAGATAAACCTGAAATAAGGGTGATTAAATTTTCAGTTAGGCTGAACTTAAGAAATCCATTGTCCTGCGTACTTAGCAGACACGCGCTTAGCCGGAGATCTTACCACTTCAGACGCTCGCCGCGGACAGACTGACCTGCGCTCCTACCGAGCGTGCTTCCCAAATACCAACGGAAGTGACCAGAGAGACAGCTTCCTATGCCAACATGACAAGGGACGGACAGAAACATGCTAAGAATGGAAACCTCTCTGCTTTTAGAAAGCGTAGCTACCTGTTCCGACGTTGGTCCTAGTGTTCTCTGGCAGACAGGCTTGTCTGCTACCCTCAAGCATGCAACTAGAAACACATTTGCTCATTCATCCTCTCACACAGAAGGGAAGGGGGATGACAGTATCTTATCATATACAGTATATAAAAGAAAGTGGATGTAGGTTCCGTATGAGACTGTGTGACATGAATTACATATAAACTGTGTTTTAAAGTGTAGTAGTGTGACAGATCGTTGTTGTTTATGTGTAAAAGTAACACGTTTCACTGCTCCGTCTCCTCCCAGATAGTCAGAAATACCACAGTAAATTTAGAAGAGGAAATTTATGCCGTAAATGACAACAGATTTAAGAAATTAACATGAAAGGAATCCAACAGAGACCTTTCAACATCATCCAAAAAATTCCAAAGACGGCAAGAGCTGACTAGTGCGAGAAGTACCGTACATTCAGCTTAACAGCTCATGCATCCAAGTTGGTTACAAAAGTATATACAGAAGAACGGATAAGAAAATAATGCGCTTGATAAAGATCGGTTTGACTTTTGGAAAGGTAAAGGCGCGAGGGCAGCAATTCTGACGTTTCGGTTAATAATGGAAGCAAGACTAAAGAAAAATCAAGACCTGGAAGAAGCGTTCGGCAATGTAAGATGTTCGAAATTCTGAGAGAAGTTCAAATGGCTGTTCAAATGGCTCTGAGCACTATGCGACTTAACTTCTGAAGTCATCAGTCGCCTACAACTTAGAACTGATTAAACCTAGCCGGCCGCGGTGGTCTCGCGGTTCTAGGCGCGCAGTCCGGAACCGTGGGACTGCTACGGTCGCAGGTTCGAATCCTGCCTCGGGCATGGATGTGTGTGATGTCCTTAGGTTAGTTAGGTTTAAGTAGTTCTAAGTTCTAGGGGACTGATAACCACAGCAGTTGAGTCCCATAGTGCTCAGAGCCATTTGAACCATTTGAACCATTACACCTAACTAACCTAAGGACATCACACACACATCCTTGCCCGAGACAGGATTCGAACCTGCGACCGTAACGGTCGCTCGGTTCCAGACCTGAGAGGAGGAGGGGGATGCTATAGGATGAAACGGGTCATATACAATATGTACAAGAGCCAATAGGGAATAATAAGAGTGGGGACCAAGAACTAAGAGCTCACTGTTGATCTGTACATCGAGGAACGAATGATGGAATTAAAAGGAAAGTTCAGGAGTGGAATTAAAATTCAAGTTGAATGGATATCAATGATACGATTCACTGATTACATTCCTGGCTTGAGTGAAAGTGAAGAAGAATTACATGATCTGCTGAATGGAACGAACATTCTAATGAGTACAGAGTATGGATTGAGAGTAAATCGAAGAAAGACGAAGGTAATGAGCAGTAGTAGAAATGAGAACAACGAGAAATGTAACATCAGGATTGATGGACACGAAGTAGATGAAGATAAGGAATTCTGATACTTAGGCAGTAAAATAACCATTGACGGATGGAGCTAGGAGGACATCAAAAGCAGACTGGCAATGGCAGAAACGGTATTCCTGGCAAAGAGAAGTCCACTAATATAAAATATCAGCCTAAATTTGAGGAAGAAATTTCTGAGAATGTTCACCTGCAGCACTGCACTGTACGATAGTGAAACATGGACTGTGGGAGAACCAGAACAGAAGAGAATCGAAGCATTTGATATATGGTGCTACTGACGAATGTTGAAAACTAGGTGGAATGATAAGGTAAGGATTGAGAAGGTTGTGCCATGAATCGGAGAGGAAAGGAATATGTAAAAAGCACATAAGGAGAAGGGAAGAAGGTAAAGGATGATAGGGCATCTGTTAAGACATGAGGGAATGACTTCCATGATACTAGTGGGAGCTGTAGAGGTCAAAAACTTTAGAGGAAGACAGAAATTGAAATACATCCAGCAAGTAATTGATCACTGATCACGCAGGTTGCATGTGCTACTCTGAGACGAAAAGGTTAGCACAGGAGAGGAATTCGTGTCGTACCGTATTAAACCAGTCAAAGACAGATGACAAAAAAAAAAAAAAACTCTCTCTAGTATCATTTATTTCCTGATATCGTAACTTATATCGTATCTTTCTGTCCTTCCTTGGTGTCAGTATTTTTAAAGTATTCCTTTCCTCGACTATTCTGCGGAGCACACCCTCATTCCTCACCTTATTAGTCCATCAAATTTCCAGCGTTATTCTGTAACACCACATCACAAATGCTTCGATTTTTTTCTTTCCTGGACGTTACGCTACTATACAAACCTGTGCTCCAAATGTACTGTATATTGTCAGACAGTTTTTCCTCATATTAAGGAATATATGAGCTGTGAAGCAAATTGTAAGATATTTCTCATATTTTTCGGATCTTCCAGTCTTCGGAATTGTGTGGATGATGTTTTTCAAAGTCTGATGGTGTATCGTCGGCCCCATTCATTCTACACACTGTTGAGTGGTACTTAAGATATGTAAATATATTAGTGAAATCTGTGTGAAGTTAAGTAGAAATTAGAAAATAAATGGAAAACCTAGTTTAGTTTAGAAGAGTTACACACTGGCAAACAGTGGGCAGAGCAGCAGTGGCAACAGCGGGCGCTTACAAGTCAGCACGTTCAGGAGAAGCCATCGCCCTCCCCACGTAGGCGGAAGCTGTCGATTCAGCCATCAGGGCATTGCCTGACCGGCTCACGTGTTTCTCAATCGTCATATATGATCAAAGGCCCTCGCCTACATTCCAAGAGCCAATGACCGACGTTAAGAAGATCCTTCGAGAAGCTTTTCAACGTGACAGACGAGCAATAACCGTGAAGTCGTTCACCTCAAGTGAACTGTAGTAAATAAATACACGAGACGCAGTGGGCCCGACAGTAGTCTTCAGTTTCGGTTCGAGTTCAGTTCCGGTACAGTTCAGTAGGTGCTGAAGACCGTCATGCAGGAAGAGACTACATCATACACAGAAGCACCAGGTCTGCCGCTGTAAAGGAATAGCACACAGCAGCCTCGCCTCCAGAAGACAGAAGTTAGAAGGTATTTGAAGACTGAATTTTACGTACCCGGGTGACTCGTGAGGATGGGAAGGAGATGGCCTCACATCAGCAGTCACCTATGAGCTGGTGATGAAGATCTGACAGCCGAAGACTGAAAAGCTGAAGTCCGTTGTTCGAGTCCAGGACACTGGTCTTCCCCCGCAGCGCCGCTCCACTGGCCGAGGCACAACACTGACAAAAAAGGCCGCATAGAGAAGAGAAACACTGGGACGCCACATCCAAGGTTTCACCATCCGATTCACGACTTCGTTCTCAATAATCAAACGGGCCACCTCACGATGTATGTCTCCAGTCAACTGGGCAAAACAGCGACACGAGATACACACTGCCAGGCATAATCAGACACTGCCACTCAAGCAGCAGAAGGCTTCGCAAACGACACAGCTGCAGCTGTCCCAACCAGAACAATCCAGTAAATAAACCATTGTACAAATCTTTCAATAAAAGTTATCTTATGTAAAAATGCTGTTTCATTGTACCTCGTTCCCGAGCCAAGGAAGAACCCACGCTGCCACATGTTGTTAAGAGAGAAAAAGTAATTTATTTAGTGTTTTTCACCCTGACATATTGCTTTAGAATCAAATGTCCTTTTCAGTAATGCTCATCCTGACAATTGTCTAGCATCAAAAGAAGCTACCCAGTTACATTTGGTGGCAGAGAAAAAACCCTTGGCTTAATATGAGGTGTGAATGACAGTCACTAAAGGTCCACAGTTAGTATTGTTTAATTTGTGAAAGGATAGAGGTTTGCACAGGAGTCGTAATATTTTCTTTATTTAGAAATGTATTTTCTCTCATAATTTTAAGAGTTTGTCGAAAATATTTAAACATCTTCATAATTCAGTGTATTAAGATTCTGTAACTAATAGTTTGTAAAATGATGACCCGAAATTGTAGAAAGTCAGAGTCAGCACCACAAGCGGTTTCTACTGAGGAAGCTATTCAGAGCTTAGTTAATCAAATAGCACAGCTTATAAATGATAATAATGCATTATTTAAGTAGTTGTGTGAGGTTAGGCAAACCGGTTCAATCCATCCCACCCTAGATTCCTCAACAGCAGCCTGGTAGCTCCTTTTTCAGGTAAACCTGGCGAGGACATAACAGCATTTTTTGGTGATTTAGTAGCAGCTGCAAAATTAGGATCATAGCATTTGTGGAATTGAAGAAAGGATTACTTAAACGTTTTCAAAGACAGAACTGCTGTAGAATTTATAGGGAAAAATGAAACACTATCGCTCAGAGGCAAAACGAGTCGTTAAAAAGCTTTGTAGATAGGATTAGGAAAGTTAATATTAACACCTATCAGTTGACAACTAGTGATGAAGCAAATAAATTTATTTTACAAGAGGCACAAGATAGAGCTCTGGATACATTTTTACGTGGGTTACCTCCTGAACCGCCCCGTCGTGTCAGGGCAGAGTCTCCTAAAAATTTTGCGGAAGCTTTATCTGTGGCGACGGCTTTCGAAGAAATAGACATTGCCACCAGATACAAGGAGAAGCGAAATGTATTTTCAGCAGGAGTACGATGTTTTAGGTGCGATCGACAGGGACATATAGCAAAAACTGCAGACAACCTCAATGCACTAATTGTCAAAGAATAGGTCACACATTCAAGGAATGCAGGTCTAAGAAAGATTTTGGAAATATAAATCAGTTAAACTCAAAAGGGAATGTCGGAGCCGCCGCCAGGGTTTCCCAATAAATTTTCATGCCATTAAGGCGAATGTGAAGGCCGAATGCTGGTTATCTGCTACCATACAGGATAAAGAGGCAAGGATACTGGTGGATACAAGCGCAAACGTATCAATAGTGTCCAATGAATGCATTGGAGAAAAGAAATATGACCCTCCCAGGTATAGATTGAGTGGAGTAGGAGGAGGTACAGTGAAGTCATTAGGATGTACATAACTGATTTTGTATATTGACGGTATACAATTTCAAAAAGATGTAGAAGTGGCAACAAAGGTAACTGACGGGTATGACGCGATCCTAGGGCTGGATTTCCTGAATAAACATCACGCTAAAATCGACCTCAGACAGTAAACTGTAGAACTTAGCGGTATAGTGTTTCAGCTAGGTGATGCCACTTTCCCAACCGGAAAGCGAAATCAACTACACTGTGTGCAACGTCCATGAAGGTTGATTCACGGGATAAGATACCATTTGGCTCAGGAAAACTTTTCTGGATGACCGTTGACCCCGAGGCACCTCCAGATACAATCTATCTAATAGAGCCATTAGAGGAAAAAGAGGTATTAGATGTATCACATTGTTTTGTACGTAGAAGTTTTGTACCGGTTCAAGACATTGAGGGAGAAAGAAAAGTACTGGTACATATTGACAATTTCGGAGTGGAGGACAAAGAGTTGCACTAGGGAATATTAGTAGCTACAGTCAGTACTTTTGAAGAAGAAGATTTCATTTGGTCAGATATTACTGATGGTCAGAAACCAGACGCCTATAAAACCGCATTATGCTAGAAGATTGAGCATTTGAAAGGAATTGCTAGAGACATGATAGAAGCAGTTTTAGTTGAGTTCCAAGCTTTATTTAAAGCAGAAGGTCCACTGCCGGCAACAGATATCACACAGCATAGGATCCCAACAGGAAGTAGCCCCCCAGTTTATAGGAAGCCTTATAGAGTTCCGCATCACTTACCCAGTTCATAAACTCACAGCAAGGCAAAATTGATGCCAATGTTATGATGCAACATATCTTAAAGTTAAAAAGTAAACACAAATCTAAAATTATAATGCTAGGAACAGGTATATCTGGAACCTTTGTGTTGGTGTTTCTTCTCTGAACAGTTTTGTTTTATTTAAGACGAAAAAATAAGCCAAATAATAATATACCACTTCAATAAATCCCTGTTAACCGGATACCACACTTTTAACTGGTGTACTTCAGTAGTTACTTTTGACTATTAGTGTATTAATTTTGTTTATTGTACTTCAGTCATTATTAAAGAGTCTCATGTTAAAATAAACAATATTGTAGAATAGATATTCTTGCATTAATATAGGGTAGATTAAACAGGTGTTGCTATGCAATTTTCTAAGTGAAAAATCTGTTTTTGTTTATTCATTGTCACCAAGATTTGTTACACTTATTATAACGCTATGTGTGAACTATATGATTCATGAGCGTACAGTGCTTTAGTAAAGTGATTAAGTATTTTCAACATACTTAATGTGAACCATGTGTAATCGTCTAAGTCGAGAGTTTTCATTGCTTGTGTTAGTACTTTTGCCATGTGAAGAGTGGAGGAATGTCAAGTGGAAAATTCGAGGGCGAATTTCTCTGAAGAGTGGAGGAATGTTGAGTGGTACTTAAGATAGGTAAATAAATTAGTGAAATCAATGTGAAATTAGAAAATAAAAGAAAAACTTACTTTAGTTTAGAAGAATTACACACTGGCACACAGCGGGCAGAGCAGAAGAGGCGATGACCGTGAAGTCAGTACATCCAGGAGAAGCCATCGCCCTCCCTACATAAGCAGAAGCTGTAAATTCAGCTGTCAGGGCATCGCCCGACCGGCTCGCATGTTTCTCAGTTCTCACATGTGATCAAAGGCCCTCGCCTACACTCCAAGAGCCAATGACCGATGGTAAGAAGATTCTTCGAGAAGCTTTTCGGTGTGACAGAAGAAGCAATGACCGTGAAGTCGTTCACCTCAAGTGAACTGAAGTAAATAAATAAAAATGCGAGACGCAGTGGGCCTGACAGTAGTTTTCAGTTCAGTTTCGGTTCGAGTTCAGTTCAAGTACATTTCAGAAGGTGCTGAAGACCGTCATGCAGGAAGAGACTACATCGTACACAGAAGCACCAAGTCCTCCGCTGTAATGAAATAGCAAGCAGCAGCCTCGCCGCCAAAAGACAGAAGTTAGAAGGTATTTGAAGACTGAATTGTACATACCCGGGTGACTCGTGGGGACGGGAAGGAGATGGCCTCACATCAGCAGTCACAGGAAAGCTGAAGTCCGTTGTTCGAGTCCAGGACACTGGTCTTCCCCCGCAGTGCCGCTCCACTGGCCGACGCACAACACAGACACAAAAGGCCGCATAGAGAAGAGAAACACAGGGACGCCACATCCAAGGTATCACCATCCGATTCACGACTTCGTTCTCAATAATTAAACGGGCCACCTCACGATGTGTGTCTCCAGTCAACTGGGCAAAACAGCGACACGAGGTACACACTGCCAGGCATAATCAGACTCTGCCGCTCACGCAGCAGAAGGCTTCGCAAACGACACAGCTGCCGCTGTCCCAGCCACAACAATCCAGTAAGGAAACCATTGTATAAATCTTTCAATAAAAGTTATCTTATGTAAAAATGCTGTTTCATTGTACCTCACACCCGAGCCAAGGAAGAACCCACCCTGCCCACATGTTGTTAAGAGAGAAAAAGTAATTTATTTAGTGTTTTTCACCCTGACATATTGCTTTAGAATCAAATGTCCTTTTCAGTAATGCTCATCCTGACAATTGACTAGCATCAAAAGAGGTTGCCCAATTACAACACGAATGTCTATAGTCCTTTTGTTGTCACTTCTTGCACTGATCTTTACGCTACTGGCCATTAAAATTGCTACACCAAGAACAAATGCAGGTGATAAACGGGTATTCATTCGACAAATATATCATACTAGAACTGACATATGATTATATTTTCACGCAGTTTGGGTGCATAGATCCTGATAAATCAGTACCCAGAACAACCACCTCTGGCTGTAATATCCCCGGGCTTGATACGCCTAGGCATTGAGTCAAACAGAGCTTGGATGGAGTGTACAGGTACAGCTGCCCATGCAGCTTCAACACGATACCATAGTTCATCAAGAATAGTGACTGGCGTATTGTGACAAGCCAGTTGCTCGCCACCATTGACCAGACGTCTTCAGTTGGTGAGAGGTCTGGAGAGTATGCTGGCCAGGGTAGCAATCGAACATTTTCTGAATGCGGAAAGGTCCGTACAGAACCTGCAACATGCGGTCGTGCATTATGCTCCTGAAATGTAGGGTTTCGCAGGGATCGAATGAAGGGTAGAGAAACGGGTCGTAGCATACCTGAAATGTAACGTCCACTGTTAAAAGTGCCATCAGAACCTAGATTCATCTGAAGAAATAACGTTTTGCCATTCGTGTGCCCAGGTTCGTCGTTGAGTACACCATCGCAGGCGCTCCTGTCTGTGATGCAGCGTCAAGGGTAACCACAGCCATGGTCTCTGAGCTGATAGTACCTGCTGATGCAAACGTCGTTGAACTGTTCGTGCAGATGGTGGTTGTGTTGCAAACGTCCCCATCTGTTGACTCAGGGATCGAGACGTGGCTGCACGATCCATTACAGCCATGCGGATAAGATGCCTGTCATCTCGACTGCTACAGGTACGAGGCCGTTGGGATCCAGCACGGCGTTCCGTATTACCCACCTGATCCCACCGATTCCATATTCTGCTAACTGTCACTGGATCTCGACCAACGAGAGCAGCAATGTCGCGATACGGTAAACCGCAATCACGATAGGCTACAATCCGACCTTTATCAAAGTCGGAAACGTGATGGTACGCATTTCTCCTCCTTGCACGAGGCATCACAACAACGTTTCACCAGGCAACGCCGGTCAACTGCTGTTTGTGTATGAGAAATCGGTTGGAAACTTTCCTCATGTCAGCACGTTGTAGGTGTCGCCAACGGCGCCAACCATGTGTGAATGCTCTGAAAAGCTAATAACTGGCACATCACAGCATCTTCCTCCTGTTGGTTAAATTTCGGGTCTGTGGCACGTCATCTTCGTGGTGTAGCAATATTAATGGGGCGAGTAGTGTATTAACTCTGATAGAATGTTCCTTTCTGCCTTTTTCGATGTTAAGTCCTCTAGAGCTCTTTTAAATTCTGGTTCTAGTACTGGACCCCTAACTTTTCTATATCGTCTCCCATTTCCTATCCTATCACTTCATGAGACATGTCTTCCCCCTGATAGAGGCCTTAAATGTTGTCCTTCCACCTATCCGCAGTCTCCTCTGCATTTAGCAGTGGAATTCCGCCATTGCACTCTTACTATTGCCACACTTGCTTTTAACTTCAATGAAGATGATTTTGGCTTTTTTATATTCTGAGTCATTCCTTACGACAATCAATTCTTTTTCGATGTCTTCACAGTTCTCTTGTAGCCACTTCCCTAGACCTTCTGTTTATTTCATTTCTAAGTTCCTTGTATTTTTGTATTCTTGAACTTCCCTGAATACCTCTTTCCTTCATCGATCAGTTGAAGTATTTATTCCGTTACCCCTGTTGACCGTGGTTTCTTCGAAGTTACCTTTTTTATACCTATGTTTTTCTTTCCGATTTTTGTAATTTCCCTTTTTGGAGTTGCTCATTACTCTTCAACTGAACTTCCTACTGAGCAAGCCTTTATAAGAGAATCTACAGGGCGTTACAAAAAGGTACGGCCAAACTTTCAGGAAACATTCCTCACACAAAAAGAAAGAAAATATGTTATGTGGACATGTGTCCGGAAACGCTTACTTTCCATGTTGGAGCTTATTTTATTACTTCTCTTCAAATCATATTAATCATGGAATGGAAACACACAGCAACAGAAAGTACCAGCGTGACTTCAAACACTTTGTTACAGGAAATGTTCAAAATGTCCTCCGTTAGCGAGGATACATGCATCCACCCTCCGTCGCATGGAATCCCTGATGCGCTGATGCAGCCCTAGAGAATGGCGTATTGTATCACAGCCGTCCACAATAAGAGCAGGAAGAGTCTCTACATTTGGTACTGGGGTTGCGTAGACAAGAGCTTTCAAATGCTCCCATAAATGAAAGTCAAGAGGATTGAGGTCAGGAGAGCGTGGAGGCCATGGAATTGGTCCTAGTCTACCAATCCATCGGTCACCGAATCTGTTGTTGAGAATCGTACGAACACTTCGACTGAAATGTGCAGGAGCTCCATCGTGCATGAACCACATGTTGTGTCGTACTTGTAAAGGCACATGTTCTAGCACCACAGGTAGAATATCCCGTATGAAATCATGGCGGTGAATCGAGGAAGTACAGTACATACTGACGAAACTAAAATGAGCTCTAACATGGAAATTATGCGTTTCCGGACACATGTCCAAATAACATCTTTTCTTTATTTGTGTGTGAGGGATGTTTCCTGAAAGTTTGGCCATACCTTTTTGTAACACTCTGAATAGCCACAGAGAACGTCAAGCATACCTCTTCATTCCTCATTACTTCCGTTTCCTAATTCTTTTCTCCATGATTTCTCCTGACTGGTCTCTTAAGCTTCAGCGTAGTCATCATCACTACTAAATTGTGATCTGAGTCTGTATCAGCTCCTGGGTACGCCTTAGAATCAAGTATCTGGTTTCGGAATCTCTGCCACACTATGATAGAATCAAACTGGCATCTTCCCTTATTTCCCGGCCTTTTCTAGGATTAAGTCCTCATCCTGCGATTGATGAAGAGAGTATTTGCTATTACTAACTGAAATTCATTGCAAAGCTCAACTTTCTCCTCTTTTATTCTTAGTACCAGGCCTATACGTACTGAGTTACCCGTTCAGTATCCTGATACACTTTTTCTATTTCCTCATCTTCAGCTTGCGACTGCGGCATGTATACTTGAACTATTGTTGTCGGCGTTGGTTTGGAGTCGACTCAGATGAGAACAGCCCTATCACTGAACTGCTAACAGTAACACATTCTCCTATTCATAGCGAATCCTACACCCGATATAACATTTTCTGCTGCTGTTGATATTATCCTATATTCACCTGACCAGAAATCCCTCTTCCATTTCACTTCACTGACCTCCCACTATATCAAGATTGATATTTTGTATTTACTTCCTTATATGTTCTAGCTCCCCTACTACGTTCAGAAATCTAACATTCCACTCCCCGAGTCATAGAGCGCCATTATTTCTTTGGTTATTTGATCTTCCCAGGGACACCTCCCCCTTGACAGCCACCTCCCGGAGATCCGAATGGGAGACTATTCCTGAATCCTCTGCCAAAAGAGAGATCATCATGACATTCTTTAAGTTACAGGCGACATGTCCTGTGGACAAACATTATGTGTCTTTAATGGAGTGACTTCCGTTGGCTTCTGCATTCTCATACCATTGAACAGTGCTGATTCCTCCGCCTTTAGGGGTTGTTTCCCACCCCAAGGGCAAGAGAGTGCCGTGAACATCTGCCCGCTCCCCTGGCCTCTTTAACAAGCCCATTTCCAGAATGAGGGTGACTTCTTATCCAAAAAGTCTTCTTCTGCAATTGCTGATGATGTTTGTTCAGTATTTAAGCCTTGACGAGGTTCGAACTCGGGACCGAAGAAATTTTCACTAGTAATCGAAGACGCTACCCCCTTCTTTTCACATCGATCGTTATTGGTCTCGACTTTGGTCTGAGCGGACGTCACATATCACCAGTTCGTGTTGATCGTTGACTATTTCACTCAGTTTTGTTGTTACAGACCGCAACAAACGCTCTGGCCGAACATGAGCCCTACACAATGGTGAAATTATTTCATTGTAACTTAAATAACACACCCAGTTATTTGTTCTAATCGTCCGCATAGTGACCACCATTATCCCTGCACAGCTTGATACGCCTCCACGTTCTCCTGCTCAATAGCTTTAACAACTGTAGTGTTACATTATGGAAGGCTTGAGTCAGTTTTCACATGGAGCTGCATTGTGCTCCTTGTAATTCCTGTTCTGCGGCAAGGTATGTGGTCTATTTAAAGGATGAACGCACTGAATTCAGTACACGTTTCCCTTCGTGTCAAAGGGCAACCTGTGCGACGAACATCCAAAGCATTTCCTAGTGGAAAAGCTCTCTTCTCCCAGGCGATCAAAGTCAGACGACTTAGTGGCTTCTTACCAAACCGTTCTCGGAATTCGTCTGTCACCTATGTCATATTTTCGTTGTTGGACTCTCGTTCATGGACCTACAAAGTTCTCAATGAGCACTCCTCCAAAGTTAAGTCACCGTTGTTTATCACCAAAACGGCGAACAATGATTTGGTCAGTGCACAAAGTTAACTCTCTTCGCCGTAGTATTACGTTGCAATTTATCGACAGTCACTCGGTAACCACGTTGCACTTCACTCGAGGACCACTGTTTCCGTGTCAGTGATCAGGACTGGAGTTTCAAAGCTTAAATATTGCAACATTGCCACACTGTAGTTGCTAAAGGCAGCGGTTATTCCATGATGATGTAACACGTCAGCTTTGATCCCGACGGTTTCCTGCTCTCTCTCTCTCTCTCTCTCCCCCTCTCTCTCTCTCTTCTACATATACGTGCACTTCCGGTTCGGTATTAAATGTCTCTCTGTGACTGGTCATTTACTTTCGAGCGAAACTATTGGCATGAATACCAGAGGTTACTTCTGTACACTGATGCAAGCTTGCGAGGGTGCTGGAGACAGAGGAATGCATTAATCTGGGACACGAAATCTGATTCAGAAACCCACCCTTGGGTGGATCGTTACTTAATTCCTCTTGTAAAGACTGTTCCCTCTTCAGCAATTGATCTGTAATCTCCAGCAAACACTATCATTCCAGTCTTCCTCTTTCAGACCTGTCTTCCTCACCATTCCAGTTATTCCTGCTCTCCATTTTACTGTCAGCCGTCCGCCTTTCTTCCTCCCCGACGGCGACCATTCCAAAATAGCTTTTGACCACTGTCTTTGCTTCAGTCGCTCTACATGGTATTGCCATTATTTTCTTAATTCATCTTGCGTATTAATAACCGCTTCAGATATACATCGTATTTTATTACGGTATCACTACCGGTTTCGTGGCGTTAAAAGCCACATCTTCAGGTGAACATATGTTCACCAAAAGATGTGGCTTTTAACGCCACGAAACCGGTAGTGATCTGGCAATAAAGGACCTAAGTGTTTATCATTGCCCAAGATGAATACTCATAGCTGTAGTTGCGCCATTTACAAGGTTGTCTGTATTTTCTCAGTTCTTTGCGTGACTGCTTGTTTCATATCCTTTATTTGTCTAATATCCTCATTTCTTTTGTCTGTTCTGAGCGTCCTGGGTGGCCTCTACAGCCTGTAGTATACTTCTCTGCTCCTTCACCTGCGACCATTCGTCTGCACCATATGTTACTATGCCTTCAACTACTGTTATCAAAATAGTCTTCTTTGTTTCTTCAATATTTTCCTGTGCCACAGAAATGCACTTACCACCTTAGTTGCTTCTCTAGCCTGCTGGATCCTTTCCTCCACATCTGCTTTACAGCTTGCCGAAATATGGATAACCGATCCCATTATGACAGTACTAAACCTCTTCCAACTCCTTCTACTACTAAATATTCTGTTTTGCTTATACTTATTCCACGCCAGCCTCCATTCACTTCTTTATCATAAGCCTGAGTTCTGCCCAATTTTGTGATATCGGTACTTGATCATCGACACATAATAATAACTAGAAAGTTCCATGATGGAAAGGAATTTACATACCTCCACCGTTCCACTGCATACCGCAGATGTGTTTCAGGCAGGATAGGTGACACACTGCCGTCATTTCTAAGGATCTTCGATGTTAAATGCTGCGTCCGATTGCTCGTATCTTCTCCCAATGAGGAAGTAATTGCTGTGCTTCTCTAACTATAATTCCGTAGGTTCATATAGTGCGTTGATGGCTGGAAAATCATATTTTTCTTCAAAATCCACAAATATTAGATTTAATTCCTTATTCTTAGAATACGTTTTCTCATTTGTTTCAGACTAAAGATATGATCCATACAAGACGGCGCAAAGTAAAACCTGCATGGTCCTACCGCCTCTTCTCCTCAGTCTCATTCTACAACCTCTCAGTATCTACATCTACATCTACATCCATACTACGCAAGACACCTGACGGTGTGTGGCGGAGGGTACCTTGAGTACCTCTATCGGTTCTCCCTTCTATTCCAGTCTCCTATTGTTCGTGGAAAGGACGATTGTCCGTATGCCTCTGAGTGGGCTCTGATCTCTCTGTACTTATCCTCATGGTCTCTTCGCGAGATATACTTAGGAGGCAGCATTATACTGCTTGACTCTTCGGCGAAAGTATGTTCTCGAAACTTCAACAAAAGCCCGTACCGAGCAACTGAGCGTCTCTCCTGCAGAGTCTTCCACTGGAGTTTATCTATTAACTCCGTAACGCTTTCGCGATTACTAAATGATCCTGTAACGAAGCGCGCTGCTCTCCGTTGGATCTTCTCTATCTCCTCTATCAACCCTATCTGGTACGGATCCCACACTGCTGAGCAGTATTCAAGCAGTGGGCGAACAAGCGTACTGTAACCTACTTCCTTTGTTTTCGGATTGCATTTCAAATGGCTCTGAGCACTATGGGACTCAACTGCTGAGGTCATTAGTCCCCTAGAACTTAGAACTAGTTAAACCTAACTAACCTAAGGACATCACACACATCCATGCCCGAGGCAGGATTCGAACCTGCGACCGTAGCGGTCTCGCGGTTCCAGACCGCAGCGCCAGAACCGCGCGGCCACTTCGGCCGGCGGATTGCATTTCCTTAGGATTTTTCCAATGAATATCAGTCTGGCATATGCTTTACCGACGATCAACTTTATATGATCATTACATTTTAAATCACTCCTAATGCGTACTCCCAGATAATTTATGGCATTAACTGCTTCCAGTTGCTGACCTGCTATATTGTAACTACACGGTAAGGGATCTTTCTTTCTATGTATTCGCAGCACATTACACTTGTCAACATTGAGATTCAATTGCCATTCCCTTCACCATGCGTCCATTCGCTGCAGATCCTCCTGCATTTCAGTACAATTTTCCATTGTTACAACCTCTCGATATACCACAGCATCATCCGCAAAAAGCCTCAGTGAACTTCCGATGTCATCCACAAGGTCATTTATGTATATTGTGAATAGCAACAGTCCTATGACACTCCCCTGCGGCACACCTGAAATCACTCTTACTTCGGAAGACTTCTCTCCATTGAGAATGACATGCTGCGTCCTGTTATCTAAGAACTCTTCAATCCAATCACACAATTGGTCTGATAGTCAATATGCTCTTACTTTGTTCGTTAAACAACTGTGGGGAACTGTATCGAACGCCTTGCGGAAGTCAAGAAGCACGGCATCTACCTGTGAACCCGTGTCTATGGCCCTTTGAGTCTCGTGGACGAATAGCGCGAGCTGGGTTTCACACGACCGTCTTTTTCGAAACCCATGCTGATTCCTACACAGTAGATTTCTAGTCTCCAGAAAAGTCATTATACTCGAACATGATACGTGTTCAAAAATTCTACAACTGATCGACGTTAGGGATATAGGTCTATAGTTCTGCACATCTGTTCGACGTCCCTTCTTGAAAACGTGAATGACCTGTGCCCTTTTCCAATCCTTTGGAACGCTACTCTCTTCTAGAGACCTACGGTACACCGCTGCAAGAAGGGGGGCCAGTTCCTTCGCGTACTCCGTGTAAACTCGAACTGGTGTCCCATCAGGTCCAGGGGCCTTTCTTCTTTTGAGCGATTTTAATTGCTTCTCTATCCCTCTGTCGTCCTTTTCGATATCTACCATTTTGTCTTCTGTGCGACAATCTAGAGAAGGAACTACAGTGCAGTCATCCTCTGTGAAACAGCTTTGGAGAAAGACATTTAGTATTTCGGCCTTTAGTCTGTCATCCTCTGTTTCAGTACCATTTTGGTTACAGAGTGTCTGGACATTTTGTTTTGATCCACCTACCGCTTTGACATAAGGCCAAAATTTCTTACGATTTTCTGCCAAGTCAGTACATAGAACTTTACTTTCGAATTCATTGAACGCCTCTCGCATAGCACTCCTCACACTACATTTCGCTTCGCGTAATTTTTGTTTGTCTGCAAGGCTTTGGCTATGTTTATGTTTGCTGTGAAGTTCCCTTTGCTTCCGCAGCAGTTTCCTAACTCGGTTGTTGTATCACGGGTGCTCTTTTCCATCTCTTACGATCTTGCTTGGCACATACTCATCTAACGCATATTGTACGATGGTTTTGAACTTTGTCCACTGATCCTCAACACTATCTGTACTTGAGACACAACTTTTGTGTTGAGGCGTCAGGTACTCTGAAATCTGCTTTTTGTCACTTTCGATAAACAGAACAATCTTCCTACCTTTTTTAATATTTCTATTTACGGCTGAAATCATCGATGCAGTAACCGCTTTATGATCGCTGATTCCCTGTTCTGCGTTTACTGTTTCAAATAGTTAAGGTCTGTTTGTCACCAGAAGGTCTAATATGTTATCGCCACGAGTTGGTTCTCTGTTTAACTGCTCAAGGTAGTTTTCAGATAAAGCACTTAAAAAAATTTCACTGGATTCTTTGTCCCTGCCACTCGTATTGAACGTTTGAGTCTCCCAGTCTATATCCGGCAAATTAAAATCTCCACCCAGAACTATAACATGATGGGGAAATCTACTCGAAATATTTTCCAAATTATCCTTCAGGTGCTCAGCCACAACAGCTGCTGAACCAGGGGGCCTATAGAGACATCCAATTACCATGTCTGAGCCTGCTTTAACCGTGAACTTTACCCAAATTATTTCACATTTCGAATCTCCGTCAGTTTCCTTCGATACTATTGCACTTCTTATCGCTATAAACACGCCTCCCCCTTCACAGTCTAGTATCATCATCATCATATTACCACCACCACCACCGTCATCGTAATCATCATAATATTATCATTATCTTCTTCTTCCTTTCAAGGACTGGACTGTTGCCTGTTCTGAACTAACACACAAAACTATTTTCATTTTTCTCAGGGTCTTCTGATACATCTTTCCCATTCAGCTTGTAGTTTATGATCTCTGTTAACTGGAAATCTCATGAGGTGTTGTCTACAATCTTCAGGGTATTTTTGGATTTTTTCCTCTCATTTTAAAAATATTGAATTCCGTTCTGAGACCTTCATTTCTAATGTTTATTCTTGTGCAGCCCTTACTCTTCATCAGAACCCACACCTCTCTTGTTTGACTTTTGTTTTTTGGTTTCTATTTATTTTCTGCAGTAGCTCAGCTTTCGGTTCCATAAGATGATCACAGGAAACACAGTCGCTTATAGATTTTCACGATGATTTGTTTCTGCACTTAATGTCCCAATGTTCTGCAAATGCTACCAAAGACACCTTGGAATATGTGTATTTTGTTTATTTCGTTTTCAATGTCAGAGTCAAAATCAAATTTTACACCACAATAAGAGATTTGTGAAACGTGTTCTAAAACTGAATAATCCAAAAATTGTTTGATCTGACTGGATATGTTGCTCGGAACCTCTTTATTTTAGTTTTATTACTGGAAATTATAAAACTGTATTCATTGCATATTTCATTCAGCTGGTATAGTGACCTCTGGAAGTCATTTCCATTCTTTTGAACAATAATGATATTATTCACAAACAGCAGCAGCTCTCTATCATTCGTTGTTCTTAATTTCTTTGTTTACTTTTAGTTTCAGTTTATTAAGAATAAAATCAGTGGAAACATAAAAAAAATTTTGTTCTTCAGAAATAATGGCTTGCATGGTGCTGTAACTGATTACCTTTGAATATAATTTGTAGCCAGTGTTTAGAAGACCGACGCCACTACAGTTTTTACAGTTATTACGTTTTCCTTTCTTGAAAAGAGAGATTATTTCTGCTGCTTGTTAAGGGTATGTGACGTTGCAGTTCGTCCAACATTCGTTTATTAATTGTAAAAGCCTTCCATCCAGTAATAACCCTTCATATTTAAACAGTTCTTCATTTATTCCAGCTATTCAGTTAGCTTTTCAGTTCTTCATGTCTTAAGTAGATCCTCCATAGTAACTGGATCTACTGTTTCATTGTACATACTTTCTACAGTGTCATCTTCGGCCTTCTGTGTACCGAATAAGCACTCAGCACTCCGTCTTCAGGCCACAAGTGGCCAACCGGGACCATCCGACCGCCGTATCATCCTCAGTTGAGGATGCGGATAGGAGAGGCGTGTGATCAGCACACCGCTCTCCCGGTCGTTATGATGGTTTTCTTTGACCGGAGCCGCTACTATTCGGTCGAGTAGCTCCTCAGTTGGCATTACAAGGCTGAGTGCACCCCGATACAGAATAAGGCTGTACAATAATTTTTCTTTTATCCGCTGAGTATAGTGTTCAGTGAGGCAGTGTATTTTTCTTTCTTGTTTAGGGCTTTCTTAACTATGTACATTGCTGTCTACAGTGTAAGTCAGGTTCTAAGACGCTTACGAGCGAGTCGCACGACTTTTGGTATGCTTTGCTTACTATTTGTTTCGCTGCGTTCCTTTTTTATTTCGTATGTTTCCCACCTTTTTGACGTATTTTTCTGTAGAAGCTTCAAATAAGCTACCTGTTTTTCTTTAGTAGCTTCTTTAATTTCTGTGTTCCGAATACTGAGTGGTTTTTTCCCATTTGTTTTCTTCCTTTTATCAAGTGCTTGTGAGGCGACTTCGACGATGCAGGTCTTTATATTATTTCATTCTGTATCGATGTCTTTATTGGTTGGCACTGAAACGAGTTTCTCCTAAAGCTATGTACCGACAGGAGAAGTACTTCGAATATCATATGTTGTGGTTTCTTTCTGAATTCCTTTGTTTCCTTCCATTTTGATACTACCCTTAATAGTATCTTTTAATAGAAGGTAGATACATGTGATACACACCATTCTCTTAGTGCGTCCTGTCCGACCACAACCTGCTTAAACAATTTAGTCTCTTACCAAGTGAAGAGCGCCCATATTTCTAGAATTATAACACAATTAGTCCCAGCTCACTTCCCTTTCCATTTATTGCCTTTTATAGCATCTCTTTTACTTATTCCTTCTCTTTTACTCCTCTCTATAACACAGGTTTTGTGTTATAAAATGTACTACTTTTGTCATAGGCTTCTGTCACCTCGTCTCCTCTTTCCTCTACCAAAAGTTCTTCAAACTGCTTTTTCCACTGTCCAGTAGTTAAAGGTAGCATTGTTAGTGCTTGAATGGTAGCCATTACTGATAGTCATATTGATCTCCCTCATCGCCTACCACGCTTCCGTCGATCTCCTGTCTCCCAGAGAATGATCTATTTCCCACATAGCCTTCCCATGCTTATTCCTCAAACTTTCTTGTTTGTTTCTTATTTATGGTTTTAAACTCCTTGTTTATAGCTTAACTTTGTGCGATATTGTTTCTTATTTTTATGAACCACTTGCAACAGCTCTGTGGTCACCAATTCAGTTCTTCTCTCCCTTCTTCTTTCTAAACCTTCCTTGGCTGCTTCATTACGCGACTGTTTCGGGAAACCGTATAGTTCATTTGCAATCCAGTACTCCTCCACTCCATTCATTGTTTCATTTATTGTATACCGATACAAGGTTCTCAAATTTTTGCATTGCAGTGACGATGTATCCTGTATTTTGGATCGTCTATGGTTGTACTTCCTCCTCATTCTCCTCCTGATTTATCTTGCTCTTAGCCGGAGAAGTAGTTTTTGAAGTGACAATATAATGATCGGAGCCACAGTCATCCTCTCTTTACCCTTACATCGTGTACCTTAATCACTCGCTGTCTGTGCATTGTTACGGAGTCTATTATCGATGTTAGGATCCTAGACGGATTAGCCCAGATATTTTTATGAACCTCCTTGTGCTGCAGTTGGCCATTAATAATAGTACAATTAAAGAATTTAATCGATCGCCGACCATTGTCAATCTCTATATCCTCCCCCATGGACTTACAACGTTACCATTTAATGTTCTAGCAATTCCTCCAGTTCTCCTCCCTCCAGAGCAAGGATCCGATCATTAAGTAACAATGCCCACCACAGAGGCAGGTAAAGGCTACTTCATCCCGCTGGATTGACCGGCATGAGTAATGCCATTGTGAAATAGGGGTGTTGCCCAGCTTCGACTTATACTCCGTCAGTCACTGCCATTCACTTATACACTTCTCGTCCCTCCACCCCCACCCCCCGTCTCTCTCCTCTCTCGCTCTCTCTCACTCACTCACTCTCTGCGACAAGGCTTCCTAATAGTGATGTGTTGTAGGTTAAGTAGTTTCTCTCTACTGCTACTTTCTCCAGTCTCTCTCCTGTTTTTGAAGGAAGTGTGGTTGGTCGTACGTACATTAACCAGACCATTTGCTCTACTGGTTACATGTGCCGCAATGATTCTAGGGCACCAACGGAATGTTTGTCCTAAAGACGTCTAATCGGACCTGGTATCCTCAGGATCGTATGGAGCTCTGCAGCAGTTACAGTACATTCACGGGTAAGGAGGATCCTGAAGACAGGGTTGCAGAACACTACGAAACAGCCAAGACACTCCAGCACTGTACACAAGTTTAAAACTTTGGTGCCTATTTAAACTCATAAAAACAGGTACTGAAATGGCAGAGCGTCCGTCTGAGGCCTCCAGTTCAGCATCACACTCAGTGTTACCTGCTTTGTTTGACAATTAAAAATGTCTCTGTACAGAAACAGTCATTCATAGAATATTAGGTGCTGGTGTGACAGGCAACCATTTCGACGTACCTCATATGTGTGGCGTTACGTCACTGCAGTAGTGCTTGCCACCCACATGCGAAATCTAAGGGTTGTCAAGAGGGATGTCTATCACGCCAGCGCTTTGGAATGGTCAGTGGCTGGCACGGGGACAGTTTCCAAGTGCTTAACGAAAGTTCGCGAGTCGATTGATCTGATCGGTCTTAGAGAGACCCTTTACTGTTTTCATCACGCACGTGTCAATGTCACAAGCTCCCAGAGGTAAAGCCACAGGAGGGCGCGGAAAAGGAGTACTGTAAAATCACTAACACTCATTGCAGTACGGTCTCGGAGCACGTCAAAACTTCGTAGAATAGTATTGAAAGTTCCCTATTGATGCCAACCTGTATACCAAGAAAAACTGTGATCGCGCTATATTCCAAAGGGGTCAGATCACATTCAGTCGTGTTAAGGTCACGCAAAGTTTTCAGAGAATGTTTGTATTGTCTAGGAGATGTCACCCCTGTCACTGTTTATCAGGAACATCATTTTATTGCTCATCGCACTGCGAACTGTCGAATTTGACCTTCCCCAAGGGAAGGGATGATTGCACTGACGGTCTTCGTGCCATTACCTGAGTCGTTATCGTGTCGCTTCTCAGTGGCGGTGTGACCAAAATGTTTTCCTCGGTCCCGCATAAGAAAACAGCGTGATTTCGGCACTGCGTGTCACGGTTCTGACCTCCATTGCAAAGGTATTAAGAGAAGGGGTGAGATGTGGGTAAGACGGGGTGTGATGATCTACGAACTGAGTGACACTGTGACAGTGGCTCTAGGCACAATTGTGGGAACATTTGGTGCCAATGTGACATCTTTAACACACTTGGCACCTCGCATGAAATTCCGCGTTCTCTTTTCCTTTTCCGCAGGTACCGACACCGTGTTGTTCGAAACGTCGACAAGCCTGAGGGTGCCGTCGCAGAGCGCCATGCTTTTTCGCCATTACAGGACACGGCTATAGGGATCTTCGAACCAAATTTTATACTTCTGCGTCGCAACAAGAGACAATTACGGGTTTTCTAAGATGTGACCTTTTGATTATGTTGCGTAGTGTAGATATAACCGATTACAGGTGTTTCTCCGGCACCCCTCTAGCTATAACGCAACAAAACACCCGTTTTCAAGAAGGGACGTCGAACAGATTTGCAGAAATATAGACCTATATCTCTAACGTCGATCAGTTGCAGAATTTTGGAACACGTATTATGTTCGAGTATAATGACTCTTCTGGAGACAAGAAATCTACTCTGTAGGAATCAGCATGGGTTTCGAAAAAGACGGTCGTGTAAAACCCAGCTCGCGCTATTCGTCCACGAGACTTAGAGGGCCATAGACACGGGTTCACAGGTGGATGCCGTGTTTCTTGACTTCCGCAAGGCGTTCGATACTGTTCCCCACAGTCGTTTAATAAACAAAGTAAGAGCATATGGACTATCAGACCAATTGTGTGATTGGATTGAGGAGTTCCTAGATAACAGAACGCAGCATGTTGTTCTCAATGGAGAGAAGTCTTCCGAAGTAAGAGTGATTTCTGGTGTGCCGCAGGGGAGTGTCATAGGACCGTAGCTACTCACAATATACATAAATGACTTGGTGGATGACATCGGAAGTTCACTGAGGCTTTTTGCAGATGATGCTGTGGTGTAGTGAGAGGTTGCAACAATGGAAAATTGTACTGAAATGCAGGAGGATCTGCAGCGAATGGACGCATGGTGCAGGGAATGGCAATTGAATCTCAATGTTGACAAGTGTAATGTGCTGCGAATACATGGAAAGATAGATCCCTTATCATCTAGCTACAAAATAGCAGGTCAACAACTGGAAGCAGTTAATTCCATAAATTATCTGGGAGTACGCATTAGGAGTGATTTAAAATGGAATGATCATATAAAGTTGATCGACTGAGGTTCATTGGAAGAATCCTAAGGAAATGCAATCCGAAAACAAAGGAAGTAGGTTACAGTACGCTTGTTCGCCCACTGCTTGAATACTGCTCAGCAGTGTGGGATCCGTATCAGATAGGGTTGATAGAAGAAATAGAGAAGATCCAACGGAGAGCAGCGCGCTTCGTTACAGGATCATTTAGAAATCGAGAAAGCGTTACGGAGATGACAGATAAACTCCAGTGGAAGACTCTGCAGGAGAGACGCTCAGTAGCTCGGTAAGGGCTTTTGTTAAAGTTTCGAGAACATACCTTCACCGAAGAGTCAAGCAGTATATTGCTCCCTCCTACGTGTATCTCGCGAAGAGACCATGAGGATAAAATCAGAGAGATTAGAGCCCTCACAGAAGCATACCGATAATCGTTCTTTCCACGAACAATACGGGACTGCAATAGAAGTGAGAACCGATAGAGGTACTCAGGGTACCCTCCGCCACACACCGTCAGGTGGCTTGCGGAGTATGGATGTAGATGTAGATGTAGGTGGCGACAACAGTTAACTTTCGCAAGCGCAACGGGAAACAGACTCATGAGT
Source organism: Schistocerca nitens (assembly GCF_023898315.1). Lineage (NCBI taxonomy): Eukaryota > Metazoa > Arthropoda > Insecta > Orthoptera > Acrididae > Schistocerca > Schistocerca nitens. The sequence goes on along the minus strand of NC_064618.1, from coordinate 334,499,588 downwards.
CCGAGAAGAAAACGGCTAGTTAGTACTACAGGACGGCTAAGTAAAGCTATGGGGGTGGGGGGGTGGGGGGGGGGGAATACTTTGAACTCTTAGTACACTGGAGATCGTCTTATAGAGAGATGACCGTCAGGGAGTTTATGCAGTCTGAAACAACTCCAAACGTTACTTAAAAACAAAAACAGTAATCTCTGTACACCATCCGTACTTTTATATGTGAATTTGATGAGAACTGACTTGTAGCGCGTGGTGCTGCATTTACCATCAGTTTTTGTATGAATAATGGTTCAAATGGCGCTGAGCACTATGGGACTTAACTTCTGAGGTCATCAGTCCCATAGAACTTACAACTACTTAAACCTAACTAACCTAAGGACATCACACACATCCATGCCCGAGGCAGGATTCGAACCTGCGACCGTAGCGGTCGCCCGGTTCCAGACTGAAGCGCCTAGAACCGCTCGGCCTCCCCGGCCGGCTTTGTATGAATACTAATCTAAAATACTGCAAAGTTATTTACCATACGTGTAATAATACGCCTAGTGTTGAGATAAGGGAAAAATATATGTGAGTGACAGTGAATTAATTATGCCATGTTATCAAACTGTCGTCTGTTGCACAGTTAACTCCTGTCATCAAGTTGAACACGAAGCCACTTTCAGAACCGCGAATAACCCCTTTCATCCCTTTGGACTAATGCAGTATTTCATTTGTTTCCTTTTTTCCTATTTTCTATTTGAAACGAAAACAAAAGATGAACTGTTTAGTAGCGTAATATCGAAAAAATTTCGTTTCTATTTTTTCGTGCAAACACCTTTGAAATTATGAAACATTCGTACAAAAGACTATGCTTTATGTACAAATGTATAAGAACAGTTGTTTCTCGTGTCTACAACTGATTTTGTGCAGTCTCTAGGGCAACGCCTCTTCATAGCTCTGTAACGGCTGTTGCTATTATTTCGCCCACAGCCGTTGGCTCTTCGCAGTTGAGAGTTGTCAAAAGCATTGCCTGACGTCAGGGATTTCCTTAAGTTGACTCGACTGTAGTAGTGCGTTAGTAGCAAAGAACAAATGTGTTAAGATTTGATGCATTATGCGGCATTTATAAACAGTCTCAATATTGATGACGTCATATCACTTGTGCTATATAGTACAATGATGTATTTGTATAAGTATATTCAACGACTTATATGGATAATAGGTGCGAAATATGCTGTTAAAAGAACTAGTAGTAAAGAAGTAATAAATTTAAACATAATATACAACGCGGCTGTTATTCAAGTGTCTCAGTGTTTATAACGTCATATCTGCTGAACTACGGATGGTATGTGGTTCTTACCCCCCACAACGATTATTGCCCCACAGCAAAGGCCATATGTAGCAAGTTCGGTTGAAATCGGTTCCGTGTTTAGGAGGAGATGTCGAACATACACACAAGTAGATACATCCAGTTCATAGTAAGTTAGGATGTACAGCAAAAACTTCTGTTAGTGCGAGATAAAGACAGTGCCGAAAGGTTTCAACCTCTACGCAAGAGAATATGACATTGGAATTCTGCCAGATAGCAGTTATAGGACAGCTAAGCAACTGAGCGCTCCAATTCAAAGAACATCACGAGAATTTCTTCCTTGACAGTGCATCAGCACCCTCTAAAGACCCTACTCCCCTGGCAGACACGCTAAGCTGCATACAGATTTGACACCAGGAGAGTAGTTGCACTGCGTGTGTAATGGGCACATTGTTTTTCAGCTCGCACGAATTTCAGGCACTTCATGATGACAAATAATAGAAGCTGATTACAGAGGATTTTTGGTTAATTTTTTATGATCATGTCGGATCACACCCTCATCTTCAGCGGTTGGGCGCATATTTCGTCCTACAATATTTTTCTGTTGCAATTATTACACTTTCTACCCAATTAACCATTGTGTACAGTGTGTATCATATATAATAGCTAAATATGTCATTGGTGAAAGTGTACGATAGTACAAGTAAAACTTGTTCAAGTAAATGTATATCGGCTGACAAAACCTCCGCAAGATAATTGTATACATCCGATTACAACGCGCCACCGACTTTTGTATAAAATATTGCCCTATTTAGTATAGATGGATTTGAAATGCAAATTTTTCGATTAAGTCACCATCAAACTGTTCAAAATTCAGCCACCACCTGCCATAACAAGAGATACGCTACTGTTTCATCACATTGCATATTACATATACTTTACACTCTAACGTGTTAAAGTATGTGTTCAGCGAGCCTTGCTCTTATTTGGATGCAATGCTGCAGTAGTCTCTGCAGTAAGTTACGAATTTTTTTCAACAACCACAGACCATCTTTTAAACTTTCCAAGTCTATAGCATTCACTGCACCAGTTCTACAACCAAAACAACGGGAATGTTGTACACTTAGTTTTTGATAACAGCTCAGACAGAAAAATCCAGCTGACTGACATGAGGTGTAGCTGGTAGGAAGTCGTAACCCTTATGCGTCGCTGATTTCCTGGAACTTTCGGAAGTGAAAGCGGAATTATCTATTAAAAAACAATGCCCAACCACTACATGTCAGACACCACGATACAAGGAGATAGTGAGGAGGTAGTCGTTGTTGGGATTTTATCCGGAGTGGTCACGTTCAGTTCAGTTTCATCGTCATTGTTTGAACAGTGCTAATGCAATGCAGTGTGAGTTTGGAAGTATTCCGTCTGTTGGTAGGTTAACTGTGAGTAATTATTCTGTTTATTCGTCGAGGGTGCTCGTAATTACAAAAAATGGTTCAAATGACTCTGACCACTATGGGACTTATCATCTGAGGTCATCAGTCCCGTAGAACTTAGAACTACTTAAACCTAACTAACCTGAGAACACCACACACATCCATGCCCGAGGCAGGATTTGAACCTGCGACCGTAGCAGTAGCGCGGTTCCAGACTGAAGCGCCTAGAACCGCTTGGCCACACTGGCCGGCTAGTAATTACAGGACGAGGCATTAACACCATTCTTAGTAAGTAGCATCCACTGACGGAACGCATTATAATTAGAAGAATTATAAACTGGAATGGAATAAATTTAGTCGATAACATGAACGTGGCTGAGTATTGTCCTTTTAAGATAGTGTGCTACGTTTAGAATCAATAAACGAAATTAAATGGACTGTTACCTTTTCAAATAAATTTTTTCCACTAAAATATGAGGCAGTTTAATATTCATAAACAGAGAGGTCTTCATATAAGGCAGCATGGTGACTGTTCGATATACAAGTACAATCGTCGGAAGGCAGGTTACAAATGTGGTCTTGGAGGCGGAGGTAGAAACTATTCTCGAAGTATTTTATTACTATAGTGCCGCTCTAGGTGTAGACCTACATCAGCAGCGAAATGTGCAGGTGCTCCATCATGTACATACCAAACTTCCCAGTAATGGTTCACGGGTGAAATGCGATCCCAAACAGATGGAGACGTAATAGTAAAACACGTTGCTAGTAAAATGGGATAATAAAGTCATAAACGATTCTCATCTTCCCAATACTTACAAACGGTTTATTTGTTGACTCGTGTTTATGGCAAGTTTTAGCTTGTATCTTTCGCTTTCACTCCTCTCACTTATGGCTGTTAATTATGATACACTCTAAATATAATATGTAGGACAATTTTGCGAAACGGGGCAAACTGCAACGATCGTTAAGAGGATAAAGAGAGAAATTGGTAGTATTACATAGGCCGGAAATGCTGCCAAATGAGGTACATCGACTTGTTGGATATGATGCGAGATCTTTGACAGCGAACCCGGTATTGACACCAAGCATATGGCCCGTCAGCGTGGGGCAAGGCAGTCGAACGTGTGGAACACTCTCTACAGCTGCCACCATCCGTACCATGTACAACACTTGCAGGCCTTATTACCAATGGAATTTCCTCCGTGGCGCCGGTAGTGTCGCTGTTTCATCGCACACGCCATCACGGCGCTGGGGTATCTGTCATCCATCCTATTCACATATCATATTGCCTATACGACGGGCAGCATCGAGAACCTGTGGACTACGGTGAATCACCATGATGGGGGGAGGGGGGGGGGGGCAGGGGATCAGCCACACCAGTTCCGCCTCCATGTGCGGGTGCATATTATTGGCGACTACCTCTTGGGAGCAGTTATCCATTCCAAGCCCGTGACTCACGGGGCATATCTACAGTTTCTGAGGGGGACCCCTCTGCCTGTGCAGCAATAAGTGCCTCTGGTGGTACGACGGGTAATATGGCTACTAAATTATGGTGCTCCGGCTCTAGGAGCTAAAACACTAGTACAGCCAGAACATTGCCACTTCCCTGACATGTTATCACGTGTGAATTCAATAACTGAAACGCACACTGTCAATACAGTTCTGCACAAGTGGGTGAGAAGCAGCTTGAAAACCTTGGAAGGGTGTTACAAAATAAAATGGCTCTGAGCACTATGGGACTCAACTGCTGTGGGCATAAGTCCCCTAGAACTTAGAACTACTTAAACCTAACTAACCTAAGGACAGCACACAACACCCAGCCATCACGAGGCAGAGAAAATCCCTGACCCCGCCGGGAATCGAACCCGGGAACCCGGGCGTGGGAAGCGAGAACGCTACCGCACGACCACGAGATGCGGGCAGGGTGTTACAGGAAAGGTTCTACTGAACTATAATTGTTAAGAAAAGAATTCGATACAATGCGTGTTTTCGGTTTCAATTATCATTGAAATGTGCCAGTCAGTCGTTGCGCGCACATATTCAAGCAGTCTGCCAGAGACAGTGTTGTCAAACGTTTTTTCTTTTGGCTTCCTGAAACCGAACAAGAAAGGCGTACAAACGTTGGACACAGGACAGTAGCAAGAATCGAGCTCGGGTCAACGGCTGAGAATTCTCGTGCGTTATCAACTCCGTTAACTTTATTTCAACTTTATCTGGCAGACTGCGTGTGCATCAACCTGATTGGCTAACTTCAACGCTAACAGAATAGGAAACGGCGCAACATACTGAATTTTTTTTCTTAATAGCTATTTTCCAGGCTGCAAAACCCTCACAAGCTTTTCTCGCCACCGTGTACATAGTGCTACACACAAGACTTTAAGCATTCTGCTGCGGTGTAAAACATGTTTCAGTAAGCGTTGTATACACGGAAACTCCGTAAGTGTTCTTCGAGAAGGTACTGTACATGTAGAAGTACAACTATGTATCCTGTATTTTAACATTCTGCATTATTATCTACAGTGTGTCGTCGAAAATGAGTCTGTGGTCCGAAAAAATTTCGGCACCATTAAATTTTAATGATACGTATATCTCCTGCAGAAGGCGTCGACTCCTATTCCTCAGTTCCGAAGTGCATCTCATAAACAACATTAATGTGGATGTGGAAAGATATTCACGGCAGATAATGAAGCTCCACGTGCTTTTGAAAAGGCGCAACTGTACCTTAAAAAAGAATTAACCATAAGTTAAATCAACTCGCGTAGTACTGAAAGCAAACAACATTCAGTAATACGTTCCTCTGAAAAAGAAAAACTTACAGAATTCTTAATCGATGGAGGTAGCGATTTGTTTCATTTGATATACGGTTAGAAAATCGAGGATATCATTTTACGGGTCTAAAGCGCAGATGAAACGCAGTTGGCGGAGGTCTAGGTAGAAAATTGCGCCTTAAGGGTTGCTACCTTAAAGACTCTGTACCCGCTCTAGGCTAAGTAACTGTTCTTGGCGGTAACTTTAAGCACGGGGTCATGGCTTACCTTTCAGGCAGTAGGCCGAAGTTCGCGAAATGTGATAACTTTGCGGAAGCGCACGACCGCCGTACGGGTTTTATTAAATTAGTTTGCAGAAGCACGCCCTGAGTGTGTTCTCGGGACTTTCTCTTGTTAGCCTTTGCAGCCCAGCTTTCGTGTGCTGTAACTCATGTACTCCACAGGGATGTGTGAGCAGCGCCCGTGTCGCAAATAAATGTTGCCCCGAGAGGCTTGCATTAGCAGAGATTCGCGCTTCGACAAAGCGCAGGCAATTCGTTATTCATTTCGAATAGGTTCTTCATATAAACCAAAATAAAGCCACATATAATGTGCACAAAAAAGTAAAGGCTGGTACTTGGTGATTTGAACAAGTTACATTTGGGAAGATTGTATAGAAGTTTAGCGCTACGAGTTACAAGTGGCCAATTTATACAAGATATAAGTCGTGAAAGACTACGTGGTAATAACCGTATGGCGGACTCGTCTCTCGCAATACCGACCGACCTTTATTACTTCGCAAGAGAGAAACTGGCAGTGAAAAGAGCTTAGTGTCTAGTATCTTAAGGGTCTTAATGTAGGCTGCGAATATTTCATGGCCCATTTACGCCTCATCACTAATTAATATTCCTTTATGGAGAATAAGTTAAACATTCATAGATATTTTATGAGGCGACACATAAAATGTTTACACTGCTAAGGTTCCAAAAAAAGATAAAGACTTCAAAAACGGTAATAAGCCCTCTTTGTCTGTTATCAATGCTACAAAACTTCGGGACTCTTTGTATAAAGTTCAAAAATTTTTGTTACTTACTTTACCTTCATCTATGAATGGACTTTCAACACTGTTCTGTTTCCTGCTTGAAACATGTACTCCTTCGCATGTGATGTATTGTCTTCAAAAACAAGTTATTTTAATCAGCTTTCTCTTAGATATGGGATGGGCATATTTGTTGCTCCTTTAATTGAAACGGTTTTAATTCCTCCTCAGCTACTATTTCGGACACGACTGTGGACTTTTCACTTATAGACATACAAAAAGTAACAGAAAAAGAAGAGTATAAGCAAAGGAATTGTTTGGATGGAAATGTTTCTGTGCCTGTCTTTAATTTATACATCACGATCTTTGTCACCGAAGGACATGTTTTTCAAGTGTATTACGATATTAGTTAAAACTTACAGATACGTAAATTAATGTAAAGTAAGTCTAATTTCTTCTACTTCGCACGATGATAACCTAAACAATGAGCTGTCCTAACCCACTCTATTTCTCGAGACCCAAAGGCAACCAAGTATTTCAATTGAAACTATTGCTAGAGTTTTTATTTCTTAGTTCCGCTACTACTACTTTTGATTTGGTATGTTTACTCGTCTGCAGTGACAATATTATACGAACCGTGCCTCATAGGTGTGACATTATTGTACTCATGTGTTTTGTGTACACTTGCTTAGTTCGTACACATAATGCAACTAAGATTTATTTTCAGTACGAGATGTTACTTGCACAGAAAAATATGGAAAAGATGTAGACGTACGCTGTTGTTCACTGAATCTTGCCGTCACTGCGTTTCACGCCGGGTATCTCTTGACAAACAACGACAGATGTGGTCTCTAAAGTGGGAACGTGCGTTCAAGGATACCTGAGACCAGATTTATACTAAATCCTAAACTAATTGGCACTACTACTACTACTACTACTGCTACACACACACACACACACACACACACATACACACACACACACACACACACACACACACACACACACACACACACACACATACACACACGCACGGGCACACACACACACACACACACATGAAATCAACGAGAATTTCTCAAGCTTCAGACATTCCCTTCCATTCTTCCCTCTTATTCACGTTTCTGTCACTGTTTCCAAGCATAATCTTTTTGTCATTGCGCAACAAACATTTCCACAACCCTAACCAACATTATCTTACTAACGTTCTTTTATAAGTTTGACGTTGAAAAGTTTTTTCACACACTTTTTTATGTTTATTTATACAACTGTGTTTTTTAAAATGAACATGGTTTCTTTAAATTATAATCTTAACAAACATTGTATTTATACTTCAATTTTTAAGCCTAGACATCTTATTGGTCTCCGCTGGAGGCGTTGCTTACGCTCATGTACTCACAGCTTGCTATATAAACCCAGGTATAAGGAAATTCTTTACAGTACCCTATCTCACCTTGGGAGACGTGACGCCACCAGCAGTCGACCAGCGAGTAAAACATTATATTTACGTAATCCACTCTTATAGGATGGTAGGCATTAGTTTTGTCTAAGATATATACCGTAATTTCACAGTATGTTCGCCCTAAAATGGCCCCTGCGATGGGCTGAAACCGGTCGGCACAAAATAAATAAAAAAACGCGATTAAGACTGTTTTTTTTTAATACTAAGTTAATTTTATATCAATAGATGTTACTTCGCAACCATGTTGTCCAAAAATCCAAAAGTGTCTCAATTTAGATGTAGTTTTATGCGAACATAGGAACCTCACACTTATAAACGTAATTGTGAATTAGATTTATGCTCCCACGACCTAATGTTTCTTTATTTTGACTAGAAATCAATAATACGAAATTGCTGGCTGTCTAAGAATTCTAAACTAAGACATGAAAGCCATTGGCACTATATATTGCATCCATGAGAAGCACGCAGATAGCACAGATGCTTTCCCTGCACATTTCTTCAGACGCAAGATGTTCGAATATTTGGTTTCTGACATCTGTTCATAAAAAAATGAATAATCTCTAAACAGAGTGCTAATAATTTTCAGTAGCAAGAAATTATCAGAGAATAACGTCTATAATATGAGCACTAGATGTATGAAACTTCCTATAAATTACAGATCAGTATCGAAGAAATTGAAGAAACCATGATTAATTTACGGAGATTACTGCAGAATACTTGCACTGCATTTTATATAAGGTTTCGTCATTTGCACGCAGTTAGTTTTATTTTACACTTGAAATTTTTGATCTGCCATCAACTAAGCCGCGAACGTCTCTTAGTATTCACCGATGTTTTTAAAACTTATCCAATTGGCCCACCCTTCCTTACCGTGTTTCTTTTTCCCACATAACCTCACCTATTTATCTATTTGTTTTTCGTAATTTATATTTCATTCTCAATATTCTCCTGTAAGTTACTGTTTCAAAATACTGAAGTTTATTGTTGTTCAGTTTTCCCTTGCTACGAGCCTCACTTTTGTAAAATAACTATCCTGCTCTCCAGACTACAGTTTCCGAAAATTCCTTGTTCCATGTGGATAAAATTCTCCTGTTGAAGCGAATATCCAATGACGGCTCTCTGTCTTCACCTTTATCAAAACTTTTCTTGTTTTCAGGTTAGCAAATTTATTCCACTTTTCGTTGACTTTTCGAATCAAGTTGCTTATAAGTCTTATCTTCCCTTTCTCCTGCTTTCACCATTTTTGCCTTCTTTCAATGTTCCCTTGAGCTGAATGACATGCTATGTCGGCTATCCGTACCATTCCATAGATCTAATCTTGTTTGTGAATCTCAGAACTAATAAGGAATCGTTTTTAGAATTATTTCTTCCTTTCTTTATTTGTTAAACATGTTGCAGTGTTACCTTTCATATCTATTAACTGTAATTTACTCGAACATCGTATCTCTCCATGGCATTATGACAAACATCTTATAGGTATCACGTTAGATTTCAATATCTAACAGCATGATATCTATCACAGTTATGCTATATGTATATATGCCACTCTGACATGTCAACTGATTTTGAAACAATGACTGATATTTGAAATTTATAGTAACTGTTAGACACAAATACTATTTTTGAGAAGGTGCTCTAGTTTCCCATGAGACTATCTGAACAATGTAGGTAAGATTTATTTGCGATTTGTGTTGAAATTGGAGCTCTATCATGTGGTTGTTGAATACAGAAGAAAGACTACATAGCTTCTCATAATTAATTCATATTGTAATGAATGTGTGTCGAAAGTGAAATACCTAAACACGACAGAACAAACTTTTTGTCAGTTAGTAGACTGCAAAGGATTATGCATTACAATTGAAAACAAATGTAAGTTTAGGTATTATGTACTGCATGACGAATTCCGCCTTCTGGAACTTCTTCACTAAATCTGATCAATTTAAAGGTTCTACTTTCTATTGTTATATACATCCCAATCATGAAAGAAGTCTACTGGGGCACACTTGTATGTGGCACCTGAATATGACAATAACATTAATGTAAATTAAAATGAAACTAGTATACTGTATTATAAAGATGTATGTCTCTGAAACTTCCTGGCAGATTAAAACTGTATGCCCGACCGAGCACACAGTTTTAATCTGCCAGGAAGTTTCATATCAGCGCACACTCCGCTGCAGAGTGAAAATCTCATTCTGGATGTATGTCTCTGTTAGACTTTATAAAGCGGATCGCTGACTGTGCACGACCGCAGAGCCAAAGGTAATGCTTCTGGTCTGAGTTAGCAGTGTTAGAGTAGAGAGCGTTGGGCGCACAGTTGTCAGTAGCTTTCTGGGAGCGAAAGACGGTGGAGTTGGGAGTTTTTGTGGTGTGCTCTGTGAAGCCACCAAGTATTAGATTAATATAGGAATTACGAGAACATGGAAGCGGAAGTCCTCATGCAAGCAAGCTAAAGATGTTAAATAATTATGATTTTGGTTTTGCCAGCGCGTTAGTATAGATGAGCTGGCTGATAATTTGCTGAGTGAAACCAGGATGTACGTAAACTGATTTGATAAAAAGGCTAGTTAGATATTTCACTTTTCTAATGTTTGTAAGATTTGTTGAAAGAGTAATACGCGATTTGATGATTTGCATGTTTAGTGAGGTAAGATAATACTTGCTGTTTAAATCTCATTGTTCGTAAGTCAATTAGTAAATACAATTTCTTTTTACCAATGTAACTTCAGTTGTCAGATGTTTTTAAAAAGACGAACTTAACTTGCAATACAATTTTTCTAAGAAACTCAGTGTTAGTAATTCACCATAATCAGTACCGCGTCTCTATCCAGATCATATATTTTTCAAAGAAGTTGAACTTTCTTAAATGTTTTCATTTATCAGGCAAAAGAATTTCATGCACATTTCAAAGTATTACAGCTGGCATTGCTCACCGATGAGCCTGTAGCTAGCATATGTTTTATGAGAGACCAGAATATAACGCGTTCCACCATTGCTGCTTTAGAGGTAAGACAATTTAATTTATTTATTATGTGCACAGGGACCAAGGTTATCAATTTGGAACAGGGCCAAAGGTTTCAGGGCCTAAGGGACTGAATGTATTTTGTAGTGACTGTATTTCTTTATTAGTATTGGGAGTTAAAAAGCCCAAACAGTTCGTATAAAGTTTTACTTATAATAACACAAAGTAATTACGCCGCTTGTAGTTACAACACACTACACGATAATTCGAGTTTAGTATCCATTCTAGAGTTCAGACTTTTGTTCGATGTAATCGTAAAGTTTTTCTTATTTTATAAAAGAACGTTACAATAATAACAGTAGGAACAAGTTGGAACGTCATCAATGGAGAGCTTTGATGTAAGAATGGCCAGATGACAGTTGGAAGTCGAATCGATGGATAAATATGGAGGACTCTTTTTTTACATGATGAAAATTTCAGCGGGAAAAGGAACAGCCTATCTGGAGCACAAATTTACAGGGAAATAGATCAAGTACCGATGTGAACTGGGGGTGTGGCTAATTATCCATAATGTCAAATAGAGTCAAATAATGCAGAAGGAAATGAGTGGCTACATGAAAATTTTATATCAAGAACAGACACAGATAGTATGATATCAAAAATTGACCACAAGAAGAGGCAGGATATCAGCACTGCCTGAAGCATGTAAACTAGCACTGGGTGGAGCAAACTCCGTACGGCAACTGCAGCAGCAGATGGAAGTTAAAATGTACGATACTATTCTTCCATGACTTTGGTGAAATATATGTGTATAGATAGGGTTATCGTGTTCTGAAACCCGGAAACGTGAACACCCTCAACGGGATGGATAAACATGGTTTTAAGACGGTTCAACTGCGAATCTCTGTGAGAGGGCGGAATAAGGTAAACATTTTCGACGTCATATCATAAACAGCAACATCACAATGGTACTTTGCAGTACCACTTATAGATAGCACAGTTCCAGCAATCGGCAGGCTGCCAGTCTGCGATATTTCATTCGTTTTAAGTAAACTACTACGACTGCTATAAAACAGCAGCTGTCATGATCATATCTAGATCAGCAGTAAACCCTTTAGGATTGCCAAACGAAACATTATTAGCTCAAATGCATTTTCACAAGTGGCTACATAACTTATTAAATATAAAACACATAACACATATCTACATAGCTTCAGAGTCCATGTACGATGTGTATTTTTCACTGGACTGAATCTTGTTTAAAAGACATCCCACTCAGCGAGCGAGGTGGCGCAGTGGTTAGCACACTGGACTCGCATTCAGGAAGACGACGGTTCCAACCTACATCTGCCATACTGATTTAGATTTTCCGCGATTCTCTTCAGGCAAATGCCGGAATGGTTCCTTTGAAAGGGCACGGCCGACTTCCTTCCCCATCCTTCCCTAATCCGATGGGACCGATCATCTCACAGTTTTTTCCCCTCCCCCAGATCAACCAATCATCCAACCAGTCAAAAGACATCCTACTCCAACCACCTTCTTGTTAAGCATCCTGCTGAGGTTAGCAAACACGTTACTACCATAACCTCTTTTAACAGTGTTACGTGATGGTCGTTATTTTTAAGGTCAATACGCTTTGTATCTGCCATACGTCATTTACTCTTCTTCAAAATAATCTATTAGGAAGACTTGGTAGAGACTGACAAAACGGTAGTTAACCCTCCAAAACAGTCTGTTGGAAATCGAACAACTGCTAAATCAGACAACCAACATAATTACTTCGGTTTATTCCAAACAAAATTACTCATAATACAACTGACAAACAATGGAAATATTAATATTGTGAAACCCTGGAACAACTGACAAAGGGGTTGGAGAAAAGATTCTAATAAGCGTGCATTCAAAATAAGTGCAGTTGGAGAGACGCACCATAATTGTCCTGTCGTTAACTGAAAGAAAATATTACACCAAAACGAATATGTTCTATTTGTGGTCGCTGTTGAAAGACTGATTCCTGAATGTAATTCCATGTCTTCAAAGCAAAGTTTGAAGTAATCGGAATACTATAAAATGACTTTAATTTCCCCTACACATCGTCTTGCAATTGAAGCTCGATATCAACATCTTAAATTGTAGATATAGCTGAAGTGGCGTCAGATGCAGTCATTGGGTAAGCCTAAGTCAGATCAGCCTGAAATTACTCTAAGTCCCTCGACGGGCTGCCGGTCAAGTCCGAAGTTATGTCTACAAGTATTTCTGATCGGATGTTTGCTACAGAGAAACTTGCATTGGCACGTTTTCCGTCAGTTAGTGTGTTCACATTGGTTTGTCTACGCATCTTCTAAAATCCGAGTGTCAAAAATCCTCCTAAGAACACGATGGTCCTCTCGCGTAGGCTATCCTTTACTCGGTTAACAATTAACGTGAGTTCTAATATTTTACACAGAAAAAAGACGTCTCATCCCCTTTCCATCTCTCTTTGTGAACTATGAGGCAGCTCCTCATCTTCACGGTCGAGCTTCTGTGTCTCTACTCTAGTTTCTTAATGTTAGCTAGTCCCTACAAATCTTATCTTGCGTAAGTGTTTGGTTTGTGTTAAGTCAACGGGTGATAAATTACGGATGGCTATCCCATTTTTGAGATGTTATCTGGGGAGTATGGTGCCTTCAAGGAAAATCCTGAGTTTTCCACCTTTGTGGTAGTGACGTTGCTCCAGCTCCCACTCTTGGGTTGTAAATGATTGTACCTGGAGGATGGTGCCACAGTAGACCCTATGTTTGTTTATTCACAATGCCCTGGGCACCCCAGTGCGGCATTGCAAAAGGATTTCCAGTGATTCAAGCAGGCTATCGACCTATGCTTCCTCTGGCAAGGCCTTCCGCGAAATGTCTCCAAGGATATCAGTCTACTTTATTTTCTGCACCATCAAAAATCTGCTTTATATATAACATGCAAATTCGAGTACAGAATAAATACAGAGCCATGTTACATTAGATACCGACAACCACTAGTACTGCTGTTTCTCATATTCCTCAGTGCCGGTTAAAATTTCTGATCAAATGGATTTTTCATTATGATTTTACATACATCATGAGACATAGTCTAGCGCAGCGTCTCTGACCAGTAATCAAGACGACCTCGGTCCTGTGTTTGAACAACTTCGCTGCACAAATTTTCAATAATAATAATCAGCAATGGCGACCAAAATGTTCCAGCGCAGGAGGTCTCCCTCATTCTGCCATCGGTCTTGTCACAGAGAAACGGACAGAAGTTCAGGGCACTTTCTTGCCCTTGGAGTGGGAAACTGCCCTAAAAGGCAGAAGAATCAGCAACAATCAATGGCCTGAGTATGCAGAAGGCAATAGAAACCACTGCATTAAAGACCCGTAAAGTGCATCCACAAGACATATGGTCTGTAATTGAAAAAGTGTCACGATCATCTCTCCATTGACTAAAGATTCCAGATTGCTCACCCATTTGGATTCCCGGGAGAGGACTGCCAAAGGAGAGGTCTCCATGAGAGAAAGATCGACTAACCAGCGAAAGAATAACGTACTGTGAGTTGGCATGTGGCACTTCAGAAGTTTGAACATGATACGAAAACTAGAAAACCTGAAAATGGAAATGCAGAGGTCTAGTGTAGATATAGTGGGAGTCAGTGAAGTGAAATGGAGAGAATAGCAGGCTTTCTGGTCAGGTGAGTATAGTGAATTATTAACAGCAACAGGAAATGGCAAAACAGGAGTAGCATTCGTTATGAATAGGCAGGTAGGGCAGAGGGTAATTACAATGAACAGTTCAGCGATAGGGTTATTTCCAAAAGAATCGACAGCAAACCAACACCGAAAACAGTAGTACAGGAATACATGTCGACGTAGCAATCAGAAGATGAAGAGGCAGAGAATGACGATAGTGAACGGGAAACTTTGTACCTGAAGGGAGCTGGGAACCTAATAGTCGTGGGTGACCGGAATATAGTTGCATTTTTTGATCATCAGTCTACTGACTGGTTTGATGCGGCCCGCCACGAATTCCTTTCCTGTGCTAACCTCTTCCTCTCAGAGTAGCACTTGCAACCTACGTCCTCAATTATTTGCTTGAGGTACTCCAATCTCTGTCTTCCTCTACAGTTTTTGCCCTCTACAGCTCCCTCTAGTACCATGGAAGTCATTCCCTCATGTCTCAGCAGATGTCCTATCAGCCTGTCCCTCCACATATTCCTTTCCTCTCCGATTCTGCGTAGAACCTCCTCATTCCTTACCTTATCAGTCCACCAAAATTTCAAAATTCGTCTATAGTACCACATCTCAAATGCTTCGATTCTCTTCTGTTCCGGTTTTCCCACAGTCCATGTTTCTCTACCATACAATGCTGTACTCCTGACGTACATCCTCAGAAATTTCTTCCTCAAAATTAAGGCCGGTATTTGATATTAGTAGACTTCTCTTGGCCAGAAATGCCTTTTTTGCCAGTTGTAGGGGTAGATACACTCCTGGAAATGGAAAAAAGAACACATTGACACCGGTGTGTCTGACCCACCATACTTGCTCCGGACACTGCGAGAGGGCTGTACAAGCAATGATCACACGCACGGCACAGCGGACACACCAGGAACCGCGGTGTTGGCCGTCGAATGGCGCTAGCTGCGCAGCATTTGTGCACCGCCGCCGTCAGTGTCAGCCAGATTGCCGTGGCATACGGAGCTCCATCGCAGTCTTTAACACTGGTAGCATGCCGCGACAGCGTGGACGTGAACCGTATGTGCAGTTGACGGACCTTGAGCGAGGGCGTATAGTGGGCATGCGGGAGGCCGGGTGGACGTACCGCCGCATTGCTCAACACGTGGGGCGTGAGGTCTCCACAGTACATCGATGTTGTCGCCAGTGGTCGGCGGAAGGTGCACGTGCCCGTCGACCTGGGACCGGACCGCAGCGACGCACGGATGCACGCCAAGACCGTAGGATCCTACGCAGTGCCGTAGGGGACCGCACCGCCACTTCCCAGCAAATTAGGGACACTGTTGCCCCTGGGGTATCGGCGAG
Source organism: Schistocerca nitens (assembly GCF_023898315.1). Lineage (NCBI taxonomy): Eukaryota > Metazoa > Arthropoda > Insecta > Orthoptera > Acrididae > Schistocerca > Schistocerca nitens. The sequence continues at coordinate 334,483,621 of NC_064618.1, read as the reverse complement.
GACCATTCGCAACCGTCTCCATGAAGCTGGGCTACGGTCCCGCACAACGTTAGGCCGTCTTCCGCTCACGGCCCAACATCGTGCAGCCCGCCTCCAGTGGTGTCGCGACAGGCGTGAATGGAGGGACGAATATAGACGTGTCGTCTTCAGCGATGAGAGTCGCTTCTGCCTTGGTGCCAATGATGGTCGTATGCGTGTTTGGCGCCGTGCAGGTGAGCGCCACAATCAGGACTGCATACGACCGAGGCACACAGGGCCAACACCCGGCATCATGGTGTGGGGAGCGATCTCCTACACTGGCCGTACACCACTGGTGATCGTCGAGGGGACACTGAATAGTGCACGGTACATCCAAACCGTCATCGAACCCATCGTTCTACCATTCCTAGACCGGCAAGGGAACTTGCTGTTCCAACAGGACAATGCACGTCCGCATGTATCCCGTGCCACCCAACGTGCTCTAGAAGGTGTAAGTCAACTACCCTGGCCAGCAAGATCTCCGGATCTGTCCCCCATTGAGCATGTTTGGGACTGGATGAAGCGTCGTCTCACGCGGTCTGCACGTCCAGCACGAACGCTGGTCCAACTGAGGCGCCAGGTGGAAATGGCATGGCAAGCCGTTCCACAGGACTACATCCAGCATCTCTACGATCGTCTCCATGGGAGAATAGCAGCCTGCATTGCTGCGAAAGGTGGATATACACTGTACTAGTGCCGACATTGTGCATGCTCTGTTGCCTGTGTCTATGTGCCTGTGGTTCTGTCAGTGTGATCATGTGATGTATCTGACCCCAGGAATGTGTCAATGAAGTTTCCCCTTCCTGGGACAATGAATTCACGGTGTTCTTATTTCAATTTCCAGGAGTGTATATACACTCCAGGCCATTAAAATTGCTACACCATGAAGATGACGTGCTACAGACGAGAACGTTAACCGACAGGAAGTATATGCTGTGATATGCAAATGATTAGCTTTTCAGAGCATTCACACAAGGTTGGAACCGGTGGCGACTCCTACAGCGTGCTGCATGAGGAAAGTTTCCAACCGATTTCTCATACACAAACAGCAGTTGATCGGCGTTGCCTGGTGAAACGTTGCTGTGGTGCCTCGTGTAAGAAGGAGAAATGCGTACCATCACGTTTCCGACTTTGATAAAGGTCGGATTGTAGCCTATCGCGATTGCGGTTTATCATATCGCGACATTGCTGCTCGCGTTGTTCGAGATCCAATGACTGTTAGCAGAATATGGAATCGGTGGTTTCAGGAGGGTAATACGGAACGCCGTGGTTGATCCCAACGGCCTCGTATCACTAGCAGTCGAGATGACAGGCATCTTATCCACATGGCTGTAACGGATCGTGCAGCCACGTCTCGATCCCTGAGTCAACAGATGAGGAGGTTTGCAAGACAGCAACCATCTGCACGAACAGTTACACGACGTTTGCAGCAGCATGGACTATCAGCACAGAGACCATGGCTGTGATTACCATTGACGCTACATCACAGACAGGAGCGTCTGCGATGGTGTACTCAACGACGAACGTGGGTGCACGAATGACAAAACGTCATTTTTTCGGATGAATCCAGGTTCTGTTTACAGCATCATGAAGCGTGTATTCGTCATCGCCATACAGGCGTATCACCTGGCGTGATGGTATGGGGTGCCATTCGTTACACGTCTCGGTCACTTCTTGTTAACATTGACGGCACATTGAACAGTGGCCGTTACATTTCAGATGTGTTACGACCCGTGACTCTACCTTTCATTCGATCCCCGCGAAACCCTAAGTTTCAGCAGGATAATGCACGACCGCATGTTGAAGGTCCTGTAAGGGCCTTTATGGATACAGAAAATGTTCGACTGCTGCCCTGGCCAGCACATTCTCCAGATCTCTCATCAACTGAAAACATCTGGTCAATGGGGGCCAAGCAACTGGCTCGTCACAATACGCCAGTCATTACTCTTGATGAATTGTGGTATCGTGTTGAAGCTGAATGGGCAGCTGTATCTGTACACGGCATCCAAGCTCTGTTTGATCAATACCCAGGCGTATCAAGGCCGTTATTACGGCCAGAGTTTGTTGTTCTGGGTACTGATTTCCCAGGGTCTATGCTCCGAAACTGCTTGAAAATGTAATCACATGTCAGTTCTAGTATAATATATTTGTCCAATGAATACCCGTTTATCATCGGCATTTCTTCTTGGTGTAACAATTTTAATGGCGAGTAGTGTAAGGAAGGGTTGTGGGAGAATATGGACTTGGTAGTAGAAATGAGAAAGGAGAAAGACTAGTTGAATTCTGCAATCTATTTCATTTAATAATAGCGAATACTCTGTTCAAGAACCACAAGAGGGGGTTTTTCTATGAAAAACCGGGGAGTTACGGTAAAGTTTCAGTTATATTACGTAACGTTCAGGTAAAGATTCCTAAATGAGATATTGGATGGAAAAGTGTGCCCAGAAGTGGCTACAGACTGAGATCACGGTTTAGTAATGATGAGCAGCGGCCTGAATTTTAAGAGATTCGTCAGAAAGAAGGAATGTGCAAAGAAGTGGGATACGAAAATATTTAGGAATCAAGAATTACTTTTGAGGTTCTGCTAGGCTATAGATACTACGATAACAGCTCCGTGTGCTGTTCTGTTCAAAAGGAGTAGACATATCTGAAAAGGACAATCACAGAAGTTGGACAGGTAACGCAGGAAGGAAGGTAAGTGCGAGGAAACCATGGTAATAGAAGAAGTACTTCCGCTGACGACGAAATAAGAATGTACAAAATGGTCAGGGACACTGAAAAATGCAGTGGTACAAGCCACTCAGGGAGAAAATAAATAGGAAGTGGGTGGGAAAGTAATACAAAATGGTTGCATGAAAAATTGTCCGAATGACTAACTCAGCATACAGAAAATCACCACAATCTACTCTAAAACGTAAATTCGTGTGACTAGGGCCTATCGTCGAGTAAACCGTTCGCCAGGTGCCAGTCTTACGATCTGACGTCACTTCGGCGACTTTCAAATCGGTGGGGATGAAATGATGATGATTAGAACAACACAACATCCAGTCCCTGAGCGGAGAAAATCTCCAACACAGCCGGGAATCGAACCCGGGCCCTCTGGACTGACAATCTGTTGCGCTGACCGCTCAGCTACCGGAGGCGGACAGCCTACGCTGTAATTAAAGGTAAGAGCGGTAACATTAAGAGTACAATAAGAATTCCACTGATAAATACAGAGGAGAGAGCGGATATACGGAAAGAGTACACTGAAGACGTCTATGAGGGAGAGGACTTACCTGATCTGATCGAAAAAGAAACTGGAATCGACACAGATCCAATATTAGGGTCAGAATTTAAAGAGCTTTGGAGGACTTATGGCCAAATACGGCAGAAGGATTAATAACATTCCATCGGATTTTCTAAAATCATGGAGGGAATGTGGGGAGAGAATAGCAACAAAATGACTATTCATGTTTGTGTGTACAATGAATGAGACTGCGATATACCACCACACTTTCGGAGAAACATAATCCACACTAATCTGAAGACCGTAAGAGCTGACAAGTGTGAGAATTATCTTACAGTTATCTCAAGAATTTATGCATCCAAGTTGCTGACAAGGAATACATAGGAATGAAAAAGAAAACTGAGGATCTGTTAGATGACGATCAGTTTGGCTTTAGGAAACTTGAAGGTACCAGAGAGGCAGTTCTGACGTTGTGGTTGATAATGGAGGCAAAAGTGAAGAAAAATGAAAATACGTTCATAGGATTTGTCGACCTGAAAAAGCGTTCGACTACGTAAAATGGTGCAAGACGTATGAAATTTTCAGAAAAAAAGTGGTAAGCTAGTTATAAAGACGGTTAATGTACATGAATCAAGAGGGAAACGGGAACTAAGTGCTCAGATTTAAAAGGGTGAAAGACGGGGATGGAATCTTCCGTACGTACTGTTCAATCCCTATATCGAAGAGGCAAAAACAGAAACAGAGATTTAAGGGCGGTGTTAAAATTCAGGGTGAACGGATATCAGTGACAAGTTTCGCTGATGACGTTGTCATCCTCAATGAAAGAGAAGAAGAATTACAGGATCTGTAAACAGAATATACTGTCTAATGGGTACAGAATATACATTGACAGTAAATCGAGGAAAAAAGTAAGTAATGAGAGGTAGCAGAAACGGGAACAACGACGAAATTAAGATCAGAATTTGGCATCACGAAGTAGATGAAGTCAAGCAATTCCGCTATCTTGGAGGAAAACAATCCCATTTTGGAATAATGAAGATTTAAAAAGCATACTAGCACAGCCAAAAACTGGATTTCCTGGCAAGTAGAAGTCTACTAGTCTACTAGTACCAAACTTAGGTCTTAATTAGAAGAAGAAATTCCTGAGAGTGTACGTCTGGAGCACACCATTTTGTGGCAGTGAAACATGGCCTGTAGCAAACTCGGCACAGAAGAGAATAGAAGCATCTGAAATGTGGTTCTACAAAAGAATGTTGAAAACGAAGCCGACTGACATGGTAAGAAATAAGAAGGCAGAATGAGATTTTCACTCTGCAGCGGAGTGTGCGCTGATATGAAACGTCCTGGCAGATTAAAACTGTGTGCACGACCGAGACTCGAACTCGGTCCCGAGTTCGAGTCTCGGTCGGGCACACAGTTTTAATCTGCCAGAATGATTCAGTGAGAAGGCAATTCGCAGAATCAGCAAGGAAAGGAATATAAAGTAAAAACTGATACGGAGAACAAACAGGATGACAAGACATCTGTTAAGACATCAGGGAACAACTTCCACGGTACAAGATTTAACAATAGAAAATGTAGAGGAAGACAGAGATTGGGGTACTTTTAACAAATAATTGAGAACGTAGGATGCAAGTGCTACTCTGAGATGAAACACTTGCGCAGGATGGGAATTGTGGTGGGTCACATCATATCTGTCACAAGATCGATGGTTCAAAAACAACAATCATGAGACTGATTCTGGACATAACACCACCACTTGCTTCTGGTTTTTAAATTTATGCTCATGCAATTGTCCTGAGAAGTTGTTAAAGCACAAGTATATCAAAGAACGTTTGGTCTGAAGTGGCATCGGGACTGCATAATCAGTTGAGATACTATTAAGGATATGGATGTTGTCAAGGAAATATTTTTCACATTTTTATTATTGCCTTGTTACTTAAGCTATCAAGCTATCACTCCTTCATCCATCAAATTTATCTTTCGGAATCTGTATTATACTTTACGCTATGATGCCAGCCTACAGTCATGCTTCTTCAAAGTTTACAATTATTAAACCTCTGATAATATACCAAAAGACTTTATTAACGATGTGACATTATGTTACACTCCTGGAAATGGAAAAAAGAACACATTCACACCGGTGTGTCAGACCCACCATACTTGCTCCGGACACTGCGAGAGGGCTGTACAAGCAATGATCACACGCACGGCACAGCGGACACACCAGGAACCGCGGTGTTGGCCGTCGAATGGCGCTAGCTGCGCAGCATTTGTGCACCGCCGCCGTCAGTGTCAGCCAGTTTGCCGTGGCATACGGAGCTCCATCGCAGTCTTTAACACTGGTCGCGTGCCGCGACAGCGTGGACGTGAACCGTATGTGCAGTTGACGGACTTTGAGCGAGGGCGTATAGTGGGCATGCGGGAAGCCGGGTGGACGTACCGCCGCATTGCTCAACACGTGGGGCGTGAGGTCTCCACAGTACATCGATGTTGTCGCCAGTGGTCGGCGGAAGGTGCACGTGCCCGTCGACCTGGGACCGGACCGCAGCGACGCACGGATGCACGCCAAGACCGTAGGATCCTACGCAGTGCCGTAGGGGACCGCACCGCCACTTCCCAGCAAATTAGGGACACTGTTGCCCCTGGGGTATCGGCGAGGACCATTCGCAACCGTCTCCATGAAGCTGGGCTACGGTCCCGCACACCGTTAGGCCGTCTTCCGCTCACGCCCCAACATCGTGCAGCCCGCCTCCAGTGGTGTCGCGACAGGCGTGAATGCAGGGACGAATGGAGACGTGTCGTCTTCAGCGATGAGAGTCGCTTCTGCCTTGGTGCCAATGATGGTCGTATGCGTGTTTGGCGCCGTGCAGGTGAGCGCCACAATCAGGACTGCATACGACCGAGGCACACAGGGCCAACACCCGGCATCATGGTGTGGGGAGCGATCTCCTACACTGGCCGTACACCACTGGTGATCGTCGAGGGGACACTGAATAGTGCACGGTACATCCAAACCGTCATCGAACCTATCGTTCTACCATTCCCAGACCGGCAATGGAACTTGCTGTTCCAACAGGACAATGCACGTCCGCATGTATCCCGTGCCACCCAACGTGCTCTAGAAGGTGTAAGTCAACTACCCTGGCCAGCACGATCTCCGGATCTGTCCCCCATTGAGCATGTTTGGGACTGGATGAAGCGTCGTCTCACGCGGTCTGCACGTCCAGCACGAACGCTGGTCCAACTGAGGCGCCAGGTGGAAATGGCATGGCAAGCCGTTCCACAGGATTACATCCAGCATCTCTACGATCGTCTCCATGGGAGAATAGCAGCCTGCATTGCTGCGAAAGGTGGATATACACTGTACTAGTGCCGACATTGTGCATGCTCTGTTGCCTGTGTGTATGTGCCTGTGGTTCTGTCAGTGTGATCATGTGATGTATCTGACCCCAGGAATGTGTCAATAAAGTTTCCACTTCCTGGGACAATGAATTCACGGTGTTCTTATTTCAATTTCCAGGAGTGTATTACTCCATCACACACGATGGTTTAAACGCAAATCCACAGATTCTGTCTTTCAAATAAGGATATATTCTCATTCACACTGCATACAGTTTGGATATTTACTTCATTTACAAATTTGTAAAACACGTGTAAGATCTAATACCACAATGCTCAAATTTTACGTCACGTAAGAAAACATAAGATTCATAAAAGGAGCCGCATATACATCGTCACAGAAGAAAAGAGACAGTAAACAATACACAAATGTCCAGGGATAAATCACTATAAAACACATCACAATTCTGAACAGATTTATAGGACAATATTTGCGTACAATAACACATTCATGTAAAATAACATTCGTTCATCCACAAAATAAATGTATGCGAAATGCCCTTGTGTCAATGGGTGTGAATCGATGTACAAGCCTGTAAATATGATTTCAATTAGTATTCTCATCTTTCAGTTTCAGTTTGATAGAGTTCAGCATTTTCACAAGTCATTTTACAGAACAAAATAGTCACTACACAAAGATAGAATAAAGCTGTTAACAAATCATTAGCAACGGTCATTTGTAAGACCTACAGATCAGTCTGCTCCAACAAAATTACATGTAAAATACCGAAATGAAAAGCATCTTCCCTGAATAATCATAACACAAAAAGAAACGTCGGTTCGAGGCACAAGGAATTCATCAAATAAGAAGCACAATGTGACAGTGTGGATACGAAAGGTACATCGTTAATGTCAATGGTCGCTGTGCATGGTTTTACTTTCGTTTTATGGTAGTCGCTTTATAAGTTCATTGGTGTGGCCTCAGAAATGTGTATTGTTCTGTAGCAGGGTATCTGAAGTTTTTCTCATAATTAAAAACATTGCATATACGGATAACGTACATTTTCGGGGTCCAGACTGCGCGTGACTCAGGTGTACATACCAAATTAATTAATATATGGATTCTTCCGGGATGCACACTAGCCAATTTCTTTCCAGTGTGTTCATGTGTGTGAACAAAGCACCATTCCGAGGCAAAGAAAACTCTGATTCTTGCCGTAGTTCGATCTTGCCACTCTTTTACTTCTACTCTTAGGGATGGATCATCTTTGTCTTATTCTTTTCCGACAATGGTAATCATTTTCTCCTCAAAAATTCGAACCTTACATTCTTCAGATAAAGTAAATCAAAATGTGGCTCTTGAACATCGATATCATTCTCCACTGTCAGTCTCGTAAATGCCCGTGACAGTGCATCTTCTACCACGTGTTCCTTCCCGGGAATAATGCAACACGTAGAGTCATAGTTTTTGACAACTAGTTGTCCTGCGCTAGAGTCATGAATGTGTCAATTTAGCTGTCGTTAAGGACTCTAATGCTTTGTGGGCGGCGTACTCCTTGGTCATTGTCCTGTGAAATACTGTCTGAATTTGCTTCCAACTCATTCATAGAGTATTCCTTTTCGGCTTTTCTCAGGATGCAGATTCCAAATGTGATGGTTGCCTTTACTCTCTCTTTATCTACTTCTATCTCCGGGAATAGCTGCATGTGCAGACCTGCTCTTGGCACATCAGTATACGCACTAGACTCTTTGCTCATGTCAGGGTGAAACAGTATCGGCAGTCTCATTACCACTCCCTTGAAACATTCAAATTCCTGTAGCTCTGTTTCAGTCCGTTTCCCGGCCACGTTCTTTCCCGTCATGCGGCAGAGATTTGGCGTGGTTACAGAGTACTTCATGGATTACTTCCAGAAGTTGCTGAGTCTTAAAAATGTACACAATCGGAGCTTTGTCCTCAGTACTGAATAACTCGCAGTGACTCTAGTTCCTTCGTATCTGGAGAGATTACATCCGCAGATATTACGTGTCCCAAGAGGTCAATCTCCTTACATACAAATTGTGACTGTTCTAAATCGAACGTTGACACCACGTTTCTCAGAGGCTTCCAGTAATTGAAGCAAAATTTTATAGTGATCTTCGCACGTTTTCCCTGGAATCACTATATCGTCATATACAGTACGACCTTGACTTTCAGCAACTCCCCGATTACGGACATTAGTCCTCTAATAAGCGTCGATGACGTAACGTTCATCCCAGACGGTAGTTTTGAGTGGGAAGCAATGCCCAAAACACACGAATGCTGTTTACTGTCGACAGTCTATGTGAGGTTTGATTTGCCAGTAGAAGTAAAGTTGTAGGGCGTGTTTAGCTTGGAGACCCCAAAGGTCTGGTTCATCCTTCTAACTATAAAGTATTTCCTATTTCCATGCCCGCAGGCACCTACGGTAATGATGTATGAGGCTGTGTATGTACGTATAATTGTGTTGGTGTCTGTCACGGTGTGTGTGCAGTGGAGTGCCATATTCGTGTTGGATGATGATAGAAGAAGGGAGTAGGTGAAACCCAGTGCCAATACGTAGCCTGCTCTTCTCGACTAGCATTAAGGGGGCAGCCTAGTTTGTCCCCATCCAGCAGATGGATGACCATCAAGACTATCACATGCCCTCACATCATAAAGCACTGCTATGACGTGTGGAATTTCATCAAGAACACTGGCGCAAAGACTGGTGATCAGAAACTTTACACCAACTCTCCTTCCCTTGCCGGGCAAATACTGGCAGTGAAAATTTCATCGGTCACCAGCATTCGAATTGGCTTACCCCCGAGAAGAGCACCCCTGCACGGGTGTGCTTTAGCGGCCTCGCCTATGGAAGGCATTAGCTCGACCACAAATCGATTAATGGCGAGATACTCACTTCATGGAAACACTGCAATAGATATTTTAACGTCTCTGATCTATCCATCTCTAGTTCTACTGGTATTTGTCTGACACAAGTAGAAGTCTCATGGATCCGCCCGTTATTTTGACACCACACAACGGTTTGTTATAATAACTGACTACCTCTTCTACGATTCCTTCCTTCAACATCATATTCACTGTAAGTGAGCGTCAGTTGACGGGGCTTAACCAAACATTTGTGATGTTCCTTAACCTTGTATTTATATAGTAAGGTGTAGATTGTCGCCGGAAGTGTGAAAACACTCTAGCGTATGACTTTAGAAAATGCCCCAATCCCGTTCCTACATCTTCTTTTTCGATATGTCAAGCTTACGTCTCTATCTCTTTGCAAATCGCACGGACTTGGTGCTCATGATTTCTATTAGTCTCAGTGCTACAACTACTTCTTTTCCATCCTTTTCCACAGAATTATTGAAATGCAAACCCACGAATTTATCTGCTACATTCCTAGTGGCGATACATTCTTCCAAGCGTATAACTACCTGTTAACTCATTAAGAAATCACACCCTAATATCACCGCTGCTGTGAATGCGTGAATCACCATAAAATCACCGTAAAACTCATGATTTTTGTCATTTGAAATTAACTCGCACTTAATTCTTTATCTCGTCCCTCTTGCCACTCATGGCTCCAGTAAGCTTTACTTTTGGCTTCTTGAACAAAGGGACACATCGTTGTCACATGCTTCATAAATGCCCTTACCTAAGATTGAAACGTGGCCAGGTTTGTCGAGTAAACTCTGGACTAATCCGCCATCAATATCTCTAGTTACAACAGATACTCGCAAATTTCATCCTCGTTTTCCTCTCTTTACATTATATTCCTAAGTTTTCAGAATCTATATGCATCGGTTCTGAAGCGGAATCTCGAATCAGTTTCGTACATGTTTCCTCTGCTCCCATTCCTGCGGTTTTGTTGGGAGATGAGTCGTCTGACTTAAATGATTCCCAACTTCCGTCTTGCCTGTCATTTCGTCTGTCGTCATATCTCCAATAGTGTATGTGGTCATCAGTCCGATTGTGAGATCCCAGTACACGGTTATCGTTTCATGTCTCCCACACATTTATATTTCTTCTTGGTGAATGTCTCACTGGTTGGTTTACTGGCGGAAAACTTGTCTAAACAAAATGTACTGACACCCTCGCTTCGCCACACCCGTCATACCCTAATTCGTGCTGCAGATGTTGGAATCCTTCAACGTCATACATGTTTCTGCCAACGATCCTTTCCTCCTTCTGAATTTGACGTTGTAGCTCATACGGTACGCCCAAAAATCGTTTCCACCTTCCATTTCTTTGAAAAACTGCACTAGATTTGGCTACCCCTATTCCATATAAATTTCTATCGTTATTCCCAATTTTACTTGTTCTTGTTTTCCCTTCGACCAATTACCTTGTAAAAAGGCACACTTGAATTCGTCATATGTCTTGCATTGGCCCGCGATTTGGCGCATTTATGTCGCTGCCTCTTCTCTGAAGTCAGCAGATCCGATTCTAAATCTCAAAACATATGACCAGGACTTTGGTAAAGTCTCGCGAACTTCTTAGATCCTTAATTTCGGGTGTAGTCGAATCACAGCATTTGGAAACATTGAAAACTTCCGTACTGGCACGAACTGTTTCCTAACCTCACCCTCGTCAGTGACACTTGATACTGTGTTGCAATCACAATGGTAATTGGTGGCACATTACAACGTGACGGCTCTCCCCAAAGTCGACAGAACCTTTCAGTCATATCGCAAATCTCTTGCTCTTCCCTGTTGTATTCTCCCTCGCTCTCAGTCGTCATGTTTCCAGTCGCGTTATTACCTTTCGATAATATACTAGTCTCCTTCTCTTTCGTGTGTCTAGCATCTCCCTGGTCATGTGTTTAATTGTCTCCTGAGCATTCTTAAATTACCGCACATTTCTTATTCTTGCATGTTCCCCCTGTGTTTATTAGTACCGGTTTATCTGATGTTGTTTCATATCAGTTTGATAACTACTCCTCGGCGGTGGTTAGTATTTTCACTCATCCTACTACCTTCTATACTGCAGCCAAGCTGCGTTCAGGACTTCCTTCTCTTTATCCCTAGGTTTTCTTATTGCTGTTGACGTCTTAAGTCTCCTGTTGTTTCTCTGATGTCCTGCGCTAATGTCTCGACTTTAAAGCTGATTTCATGCATCTTCTCGCCCACACTCTTATTCAAAAATTTTCCCTGCTCTTTATGTTTCTTCACATGGTCTTCTGGTTTCTGGTTTATGGCTTCTACTTGCTCACCTAGTTTTTGTTTTTAAGTGTTTAAACCGATTTTTGTTTTGGTTTCTTCTCTTTTGTTTCATAAATGGTCGCTAATTTCTAGACGTTCCCCTATGTCAATTGTGTCTCTTTTTCTTGAAATGTTAATCGTCCTTTTCTTCGTTTGTCTTAAGTAATTCCACATTCTCTTTAAAATGTTCAAGGTAGTATGCCCGTAGGTTTAATACTGATGGTGGTGTCGATACAGGCTCACTCTAGTTGCATTTTCGGGGGCCAATAACTTATTTGTTTTCTGCTGCAGGTGAAATTTCATGCTCCTCTGCTCTTCTAATTTCGACCTCAGGCATATCATCATACGTTGTTCCTCATTCTGTTTTATCCTGAGGTGCTACTTCAAACTGCTCGCTAGTGTCTATCTCCTGAGGTGAATCTTCGTCTAATGTTTCGGAATTACTTGAAATTTTTATTTCTGTCTCGCTCATCGGTGTTGAACTCTTAGCCGTCGCTCTAGTGATCCCTGGTATTCTCGAACACAATTTTTAAATTCCAAACACATCTGATGTTTAAGACAAAACTAACTAAACTAACATAAAATTCCTCAATATTCGCACACACATTAGGATTCGTCCCTTCACATACAAAATAAACAAAACCCCCTCCAAATATTCATCGACGGTTCTTCAGCCGGACCACTAGAGAAATATACCAACCAAAACCACTGAAACGAATACACAAATAGTTATGCGACAGAACTTCATACTGAGCTTCAGGTATCATAATGATGATTACGTTCCAGACAGCAACGCATATGATTATATTGATTTTAAGTGCTGCAAATTTAATTAAAGCGTCAAGAGACCACACATTCATGAATCCGAGGCAGAGGTCGCCTAAATGTTACGTGACGTTTGTTGTTTTGCAAGTGATTGGGCGCTGCCTCTGATATATCTTACCAACCTCCAAAATAACTAATTAGGAAACGTTGGCAGGCATTGACAAAATGAGAGCTAACCCTCCAATCTGACAACGAGGTCAGGGGAAAGATTCTTATAATAATGAAAGTGAATTAATTGCAGTGGTAAAGTTGCATCTTGATTGTCAATATGTTAATTGAAAAACATATAATACTACAGAAGGGAGCAAGTTATACCTGCTGTCAGAGTTTTAAAGCAGGTAGTTCACAGAATTTAAATTTAAGTCTTAGAAGGGAACACTGAAGCATTCAGAATACTATAAAATGACTTTAATATCCCAACACATTGCCTTGCAATTGGGGCTCGATTTCACTGCAGTGGCTGCAGAATCAGTCATCGGTGGCACCAACAACCCTTTCCAATGGCAAAATGCAAACCAGCCGGAAATATCTCAAAGGCCCTCCATACATCAGCGCTGGTGTTGGTGCTGTCAGGCATTGGATGCTTCCTGACGTTTCTCGAGAAAGGCTGATAGCTAAGCACAAAGTGAAGTCTTTAATTGATTTCTGACAGCATGTTAATAGAAGGGAAATTTGCATAGCCGCATTTTCTGTTCAAAAAATGGCTCTGAGCACTATGGGACTCAACTGCTGAGGTCATTAGTCCCCTAGAACTTAGAACTAGTTAAACCTAACTAACCTAAGGACATCACAAACATCCATGCCCGGGGCAGGATTCGAACCTGCGACCGTAGCGGTCTTGCGGTTCCAGACTGCAGCGCCTTTAACCGCACGGCCACTTCGGCCGGCGCATTTTCTGTCTCTTAGTGTATTCAAGTTAGGTGGGCTTCAGATCTTCCAAATGTCGACGAGTAAACATGTTCCTTAGAACACATTAGTCCTGCTCCCTGGGGTTTTCTTTTCTCGCTTAATCAGTAATGTGAGTTCTACCATTTTACACAGAAGGATTCGTAACATTCGCCTTCCATCTCTGTCTGTGACCAGTGAGTCGGTTGCTTGGCAACACACTTGAGCTTCTCTGTCTAACCTCTAGTTTATTCTTGTTAACCAACCTTACTATTCTCATATTCTGTAAAAGTTTTGTATTTATAAAGTCATTTGTCCAAAGGTATCTTATGCCTTCGAAGGCCGAAAAACTACGGGTACCCCTTTCACTTTCGAGGTGTCGTTTAGTGCTTCCAGGGAAAACTCAGCGTTCTACTTTTGTGCACAAAATGCTGTGTGGTAATAATGTTACTTCTACTTTCAATTAAGGGTTGCTGGTATTTGTAGCACGGGGCTGACGCCTCAGGGGATTCTGTGTTGGTCCATAATGCTCCGGGCACCCCAGTGCAGATTTACAAAAGGCTTTCCATTAACTCGTGCAGGCTACTGGCTTGCACGTCCCTCGATACACCCTTCAATGAAATGACTCCAAGCGTGTCATCTCACTTCACTCTCATGGTAGTCCGGGTACTTCAGCGCCATCCCAAATCTGCTGTCAATGTCTTCTCATTTTACGGCATGCAGATCCGAATGAAGAGTAAATGAAACGTAAGGTTGAGTCAGTCAGATATCAGCAATCACTAGCACTATTATTTCTAATATTTCTCAGTGTAAATTAAATAATCTAATGAAGTGGGTCTTTCTTTATGGTTTTACAAATATTTAGAGACGGATTCCGAAGAAATGGTAGTTTAAAAGTAACACCAAACATTTTGTTCCAATTAATACAGCCTAATCCCACACATTAATCCTTAATTTTCAACTTCTTGTGGATATCAGCGATATGAGTTTTGTGTACTGTCACTACTAAGACTCTTAATTTGCAGCATTCCATTCTTATTGTGAAAGTATTGAACCATAGGTGAGATCACTCTAATATGGTCGGGATTGCTAGCGTCCGTCAAGCCAGCATAGAGAGGTATATAAATTTACCACGATACATGCTGCTGAATAAGATGATAGAACTGAATTTAATATCGCTTCATTGTTGGTACTCCACATGAGATATCTGATGGTAGCTATGAGCTGGGGAGCATTTTATTCGGTGGTCCAGCTGTACAGTCAGCAACTACGTAGGGTTATAACTTATTTGGAGTGACGCATATAATAAGGAAGAGTGCCTTCAGCAGCACTTACTTTAATTTCCATTTCGTCACTGTGTTTTATTAAAAATCTAGACACTTTACTTGATGAACTTGCATCCTTGATGTACTTCATATTTTCTTTCTTCCGGTGGAGTTCCAGGTCTCCGGCGCCATGATCTGATATTGAAACATCAGTGCGAAACAATTAATAAATTATGTTCCTCATTATCCTCTTCTGGAACAAGAGCTTGGATATTTTTCTCAGACTTTGTTCATAAACATGCGTTTCCTCTTTGGCATGCCGAGATATTATGAAATTATCTTAAACGAAAGCAAAACAAATAATGATAAAAAACCATTGTTCTGCTACGAAAAGGCCTTAACTTATAAAATAAAACAATCTTTCTGCACTGTAAGCTTATTTTGAAAATTATGAAACTGTTGTTTCAAATTACCTAAGTAGATAGTTTACTAAGTGAGGAGTATGCAATTTAAGGAAAATGCAACTGGATGAGTACACCGTACAGAAGGAGAACCATCGCAGCCAAGGAATATAGTTGCCACAGCTATAAGTCAGCTAAGAGGCTCGGATTGTAAGCAACAACAATCGATATTTTCGGTTCTGTTAACATAAGACATCGATTTTAAGCAAATGGCAAACGATGTAATTAAACAAACGAAGTAAAAAGTATGCAAACTGTTGACGATAAGACATGAAAGCAAACGTCAAAACATGTAAACTCACAAAAATAAAAGAAATGCAGCAATTAGCAGAAATCGAGAAAAATGTAGGAAGCAGATACAGTAAATGTCAAAAATGCGGATATTTTAACATAAATGCCGTCTTATGATAACCCTGTACATCGGTAAAACTTTTAATGAAGTATTTTAAATGATGGGCAAGGACATGAAATAAATCAAATGACTACTGAGGTTAAAATATGATTTTTTAGCTGGGAACAACATCGCCTTTGCATTTCATCATCTTCTCTCTTATTTACATTAGTGTTACATACAAAAGGAATGAAATGAAGCTCCATTGCAGGTCACGCGAATAGATTTTGTATGTGTTGAGTCTTATGACCTTACATTACCGTAATGTTTCTTCATCATTGAGTGTAGGTGTACTACTGCCAGATTTATTTATCCACAAGCGCATGGTTGCAGTGTCTTAAATACAGAGACGTCTCCTTCACATCTGACAGCAGAATTTTCGCAATCATGATATAAATCTCCAGTATTTGCAGAAGAAATAGATGACAGAGTTGGAGGCTATATGGGATCTGTAACGGAAATGGGAGATGCGGAAGATCAACTCAGTTCTGCAATATGTATCAGCAAGTAACAGTGAATAGAAAGTCCAATAGTCACGAGAGGAGTAGGTATTCTCGAAATAGGCCTGGTGATGTGGGAAGAAATCATTTGGTTTGCATCACGCTCAAACAGAGATTCTAAATTCAAATATTGGATTGTAAGGAGCACCCAAAAGCAGAGCATGCTCATATCACAATGACGAGTGGAATTAAGTTTAAGTGAATCTTCTCGAACAACCAGTGTGGACAAGAAGGGGACCCTGAAGGCTTCACGAATGATGAGTTCTATTTCAGTTTTAAGCCTATAGGTACTTTGAAAAGAATACCGCAGTAGGTGATTGAGTTCAAGAGGGATATCCACATCTCAAATTACAGAAGGTGAACAGACAAATGTGGGTACATGAAACGTAACTGCGACGAAGTCTTGGGCAATGGATCAAATACTTCAATTTATCGACGAGTCAGCGAAGTACAAAAACTTTTGTATAAAGTAAGGAACACAGCAGTGTGAACACCTGAGGCACGAAATACAGACGAAGTGCAGGGAAACCATGGCGAAATAAAGGAAAAAAGCTAAGACATCGACAAAAGATTGTCCTCTGGAGGACTAAAACAGCATATACAAGAGTCGAAAGAATCATCGGTGACATCAAAAGCAAAGACGTCGACATTGACAGCGCAAGAGGAATTCCGTTGTTAAATGTGAGGGTGAGAGCAGTGGAAATAATACACAAAAGGACTCTAAGATACTGAGGAACTGCCTGAAGACGTGATAGAAGTTATGCGAGTCGATGTGTAAGACATAGGGTTCCATTGTTAGGGATTAACAAAAAGCTGAATACTTGTGGTTAAATAAGGCAGAAGCCACGGATAAACTTTTCAGAATTGCTGAAGTCGTTGGCGGTAATGGCATCAAAACGACTATCCATTCGGAATAAATGCCATCCATAACATACCTTGGACAGGAAGGCCAAGTGCTAAATCTGTCACACAATGAGCTTCAGAGCAAAAGCATCCAAGCTCCTGAAAAAAAAAGAGTATGCAGGAAATGTGATGGAAAACTGAGAGTCTGTTAGTTGACGAGAAGTTTACCTTTAGGAAGCAGGTCTGTCGTTGCGCTCGAAAATGCAAGCAAGACTTGAGAAGAAATCAATGACTTTTCATAGCATTTCTCGAACTAGAAAAATCGTTAGGCAGTGTAAAATGGTGCAAGAGGTTCTAAAGTAGAAGCAAAAAGACTTAAGTGACAGGGAAAATAAGTCATATAGAATATACACAAGTATCACAAAGGAGAAATAAGAATGGAAGACGAAGAACGAGGTGCTCACATCAAAAAGGATATAAGATTGTAGTGTTTCCCCTCTACTGCTCACACTGTGCATAAGAGAAACTGGAAGGAAATAAAAGAGAACTTCATGAGTAGCGTTAAAAAATAAGGTGAAAGTTTATCAGTAACAAAATTCGCGATGTCATTGTTACCCTGAGTGAAAGTAAAGAAGAATTAGACGACCAGTTGAACTGACAAAACAGTCTAGTGAGTGCAGGATATGGACTGATTCTAAACCGAAGAAAACCGAAAGAATGAGGAGTAGTACAAATTAGATTAGTGATACATTTAAAATTAAATTTCGTGACCACAACGTAAGGGAAGCTAAGAAAATCACATAAGAAACTCTGCTACATTGGAGGCAAAATAACACATGAAGGGCGAAGCAAGAACACAGGAAGCTAGCTAGCACTGGAAAAAGAGATCATTATTGGTCAAAAGATGTACGCTACTGTCATAGTGCCTAATTTCAGGAAGAAATTTCAAAGAATATATGTTTGGAGCTCAGCATTTTATGATAGTTGAGTATTGATTGCAGCCTTTATATCGAATCTCTGGTTAGTTCTCTCTCTGGTGGCGGGACGGTGCTTTTGCGCCGTGTTTTGAAATGTTTTTTGAGGCTCGCGATTGCGGAACGGACAGTCACCGGGGCCGAGGAGGAAGGAAGTCGGTTTGAGGAAAAGGCTGTTGTCACGCACCGGTGGTCGCCATCTTGACACATTGGTTCTGAAGGAACCGTTACAACGGGATCGACTTATTATGATTAGCTGATTCCGTTGCGCTGAAATGCCATCCCTTTCCTGTCGTCGAGCCGTGCTGTGTGGTGTAGTTTGGCGGCGTTAGCAGGCTCTATTGTTACTGCCCTGCCATGTATGATTGTTCCCTGAATTATGAATTTGTGCTTTCCGAAGAGTTTGGATCCGCTCTTAGAGTGGTCTGTATCGCTTGTAGAAACTGTTTGAGCCTGCCCATCTCGGTGTTTCCTGAGCGACCCGAGTTGCTTTCCTGGAAAGTAACTTCGCTGCGATCCCCGGCTGTCATGATCGTGGTGATAGTTTTTACTGTCCATTTTTAAGATGCTTCAGGTAGCGGAGCTACTTTCGCCGTAGCGAACCTTCACCCTTAACAGTGTTTTTCATTACCAAATGTTCTTTAATATTATTACTGTTACCGTCTGTGCAAGAGATGGGGACATGACGGTGGTAGCTGGTATACTGATGTTTCCTTGAACATCTGTGATTAATGTTGTTGTTGTTGTGGTCCTCAGTCCTGAGACTGGTTTGATGCAGCTCTCCATGCTACCCTATCCTGTGCAAGCTTCTTCATCTCCCAGTACTTACTGCAACGTATATCCTCGTGAATCTGCTTCGTGTATTCATCTCTTGGTCTCCCTCTATGATTTTTGCCCTCCACACTGCCCTCCAATGCTAAATTTGTTATCCCTTGATGCCTCAAAACATGTCCTACCAACCGGTCCCTTCTTCTTGTCAAGTTGTGCCACAAACTCCTATTATCCCCAATTCCATTCAAAACCTCCATATTGGTTATGTGATCTACCCATCTAATCTTCAGCATTCTTCTGTAGCACCACATTTTGAAAGCTTCTATTCTCTTCTTGTCCAAACTATTAATCGTCCATGTTTCACTTCCATACAAGGCTACACACCATACAAATACTTTCAGAAACGACTTCCTTACACTTAAATCTATACTCGATGTTAACAAATTTCTCTTCTTCAAAAACGCTTTCCTTGCGGTTGCCAGTCTACATTTTATATCCTCTCTACTTCGGCCATCATCAGTTATTTTGCTCCCCAGATAGCAAAACTCCTTTACTACTTTAAGCGTCTCATTTCCTAATCTAATACTCTCACCATCACCCGACTTAATTCGACTACATTCCATTATCCTCGTTTTGCTTTTGTTGATGTTCATCTTATATCCTCCTTTCAAGACACTGTTCACTCCGTTAAACTGTTCTTCCAAGTCCTTTGCTGTCTCTGACAGAATTACAATATCATCGGCGAACCCCAAAGTTTTATTTCTTCTCCATGGATTTTAATACCTACTCCGAATTTTTCTTTTGTTTTCTTTACTGCTTGCTCAATATACAGATTGAATAACATCTGGGATAGGGTACAACCCTGTCTCACTCCCTTCCCAACCACTGCTTCCCTTTGATGCCCCTCGACTCTTATAACCGCCATCTGGTTTCTGTACAAATTGTAAATAGCATTTCGCTCACTGCATTTTTACCCCTGCCACTCTGGCAGTCAACATTGCCAAAAGCTTTCTCTGAGTCTACAAATGCTAGAAACGTAGGTTCGCCTTTCCTTCATCTTTCTTCTAAGATAAGTCGTAAGGTCAATATTGCCTCACGTGTTCCAATATTTCTACGGGATTCCAACTCATCTTCCCCGAGGTCGGCTTCTACCTGTTTTTCCATTCGTCTGTAAATAATTAGTGTTAGTATTTTGCAGCCGTCACTTATTAAACTCTTAGTTCGGTAATTTTCACATCTGTCTACACCTGCATTCTTTGGGATTGCAATTATTATAGTCTTCTTGAAGTCTGAGGGTATTTAGCCTGTCTCATACATATTGCTCACCAGATGGTAGAGTTTTGTCTTGGCTGGTTCTCCCAAGAATGTCAGTAGTACTCTTCTAATTATATTTTCAATTTTTATCCATCGAGAACTGTTAGTACACTGGGTGCGCTGCCGGAGAGCTGTGAAATTTTGTGTGTTGGCCCTCTTGGATGTTGTGAGGCGAGATTCCTTATCTGGTTCTTGTCGCCTGATGGGCTATGCGGGCCGTCTTGTACCGATGTCAGACTGTTATATTATTAACAGAACAAAGATTTCAATTCGGAAGGGAAGTTCAAAATTGTAGTTCAAAATCTACTTAAAATACGTCTCTAGTTTGGTTAAATTAATATACTTATTCTTCGTTCTCGCCAGTGTTCAACACTACCATTCTTGAAATTCTTAGTTTCGTTTGCCGGCTCTTGCTTTTTCCTTCATCTGGATTTTTCGCTGAGGCAGCTGTTTGCTGGAAGTGTGTTATCGTTCTAATTGAGCTAGCGATTTTTTTGTCGCATGACACCTAATTAATGGCGGCCTGCTGTTTCCTCATGCGTCAGCAACAGTTTCTGCAGTCTTTGCCTGCAACTGACAAGATCTGACAAGGGTGTGGGCACCGGAAGCACGATATTACTGGGCAGTATTTGAGATTCGCCGCCACCCTTACCTTACGTGAAGCAGCTCTACGGCACGGTGACTGCTTCTTTAGTTTTTTCTTCACTAGTTACCGGGGACTTAAATCTTTTCAGAGTTCGCATATTTCTTGACCTTGGACCCCTTTTGGTGCCGTACCCTATCTGTTTCAAGTTTTTCCTACTCAGACAGAGTTTTTGGCGGCCCTTGAATTTGCTTAAATTTGTCTACTCTCTCAAAGGACCGTGTTAAATATTGGTCTGTAATTTAAAACCTTTCTGTTAGCTAGGGATATTTAAATCGTTTCAACACTTTTACTAAGTTTGCCGGTTCCAGGCACTGCAGTCCTGAACCGCGTGACTGCTACGGTCGCAAGTTCGAATCCTGCCTCGGGCATGGATGTGTGTGATGTCCTTAGGTTACTTAGGTTTAAGTAGTTGTAAGTTCTAAGGGACTGATGACCTCAGATGTTAAGTCCCATAGTGCTCAGAGCCATTTGAACCATTTGAACTAAGTTTGCACTAGTCGTTGTTACGTTTGACGTTTAAAACTGTCGCTTTGAATTTGTCAGGTCTGTTAAAGGACTGGGTTAAATTTTGCTTCATAATTTAAGACCGTTCTGTTGATTTGGGGCATTTAAATTTGTTTGAACATTTTTACTACATTTATGCTAGTCTTTATTAATTCGGTTTTAAACATTTTGTTTTAAGATAGGCAGGGCTCTTAAAGCACGGTGTTAAATCTTTGATCTCTAATTTGAAACCATTATGTTAATCTTGGACATGGTTGTTTAAACATTTTTCTATCGTTGTTGTTTGGTTAAGTCAGTATGCACCTTTGAATTTAAAGCACTCCAATCACTGCTTATTTCTAAAATGTTATTCAATTGTGTTTTACTATTTGTGCTTTTTAAAAAAAATGTTTATAAATGTGAATCTCTTGGCAACTAATGAATGCTGTTATAACCTGGTGGCCTATGGCTTCCAGTTGCTGGAGTTCAGTAGTGAATAATGGACTATGAGAACATCAGGACAAAATGTGTCTGATATTTGCTGCTATTGACGGATGTTTAAATTAAGGTCGACTGATAAGTATTGAGGAGGTTGAAGAAGGGAATATCAGGAGCCCATTGACACGAAAACGGTGCAGGATGATGGACATGTGTCAGGGAATAACTTCTGTGGTACTAGAGAGAGCTAAAGTGGGTAGAAGAGAGTAATAGTGGTAAGTTCCTATAGGAACTTAAACTGACCTTCGCTAAGGGCAACACCTACACCCATGTCCGAGGGAGGACTCGAACCTCCGACAGGGGGAGCCGCTCGAACCGTCGCAAGTCGCCCAAGACCGCTCGGATACCCCGCGCAGCTTACAGAGGGTAAAAACTGCAGAGGAAGACAACTACCAGCCTCCAACTAGTCCGAAGAAAGATGCCGTAAAAGGATTTAAAAATAAATTTTTAAGAAATAATGAAGCACTGTGCAGAAACTTAGAAAAGTTATTCATGATAATGTGTGACAATACAAATTTTTAGTAATAAATAAGGTAGTTAGCCACAGTGCTCACAGATTTCCGTTAAGCAATGGGACGGACTAGTTTCAGCTTACACAGATCATGATCATCTTTGTGAAAGTGATACCTATCTAAATACAATCATGCTGTCGGTCCTTATAACAATACTGTCTCAGCAGTGTTTTCTAATAGTGTGGCTCGTTGATGGTCGGGGCATTAATAGGAGGAAAAATAGAAAATTTGTGCTTTCCTTCACTGAATCCGTACATGTACTATTATTAATATGTGTGTGTATATTCCTCATCTCCTCCTAAACCACTGGATCTATTTCTATCAAATGTGGTACAGATGTACCTTACTGTCAAGCAACAATCGCTGTCGACGTAAGAACCATCTACCTATAACAGGAATGGGGCTGTGGGTGAAAAACCAGCGTAGTCCACGATGCGTGATTTCCAGTATTTGAGAATAACAATCGTTAGCGACTTGCAATAAACTTTACACATAAATACAAACCTTTATGAATTTTTTGCTTGTTGACAAAGACTACAAAATTATGAAAGGAAAAATGTTTATCGCTGTACATGCATTAAAAGTACGGCATGAGGCATGACATAATAATTTTCTACTTATTTACTACCAAGTATATTCGCGACACATGTCACAGACAGTATGTGCATATACTACTGAACGTAAGTGCCAAACTATCATTGCTAAGCATTCAGTTCAGGAGAGACGACGTCATTATCAATGAGATACGTGAAAATTGCAACAACAAAAAAAAAAAAAATGGTTCAAATGGCTCTGAGAACTATGGGACTTAACAGCTATGGTCATCAGTCCCCTAGAACTTAGAACTACTTAAACCTAACTAACCTAAGGACAACACACAACACCCAGTCATCACGAGGCAGAGAAAATCCCTGACCCCGCCGGGAATCGAACCCAGGACCCCGTGCTCGTGAAGCGAGAACGCTACCGCGAGACCACGAGCTGCGGACAAAATTGCAACAACATTTGTTATTATCTTTAGTCACAATAAATTTCACAGACGTATCTGTATATGTCGCTGAATGTACTTACAGTATTACATCGCTCTACGACATGTAGCTAAGGAGATATGACGTCAAACAGTGAAATACATGAAAAAATGCCGTAGCCTGCATGACATTTGGCTTTATTACTTTGTTGCCACTAACTCCATTCGTAACACATTTTGTAAGCGGTACGCACATTGGTCACTGAATGTACCCATAAAACTGTATCATTGTACGACACATAGTTCAGGGCATATGACCTAATAAACACTAAGCACAAGGCATGATGCTGCATGAAGCCGACGTGGACACACAGCTATGACTAAATATCCCCGCAAACGGCAGATTTACCGCTAGTACACTGTGAAGAAAATGCATGTTCAAGTGTAGCTGCACTGCCCTATCAGCGTATGTATAACAGGACTTATTGTACATGATAGCCCCCCATATTATTTTTCGCGAGATCATTTATTTGCCAGAGTCATCACTGTAGTTAAGTTTTTCTTTGCACTGAGTTCCGAAATCACGTTACCTTTTTGAACACGGCTTTAGTCAATCGCTTTATTGTCTAATTGTTCCAGACAAATATTGCAGTTGACTTTAAACTAACTACCCCACGAGCCGGAGGCTTAAAACTTTCGACATAGCCTAGAACGGGTTGTTATTGTTTGTTGTTGTCGTCTTCAGTACAGAGACTGCTTTGACGCAGCTCTCCATGCTACTCTATACTGTGCAAGCTTCTTCATCTCCAAGTAACTACTACAACTTGCATCCTTCTGAATCTGCTTAGTGTATTAATCTCTTGGTCTCCCTCTACAATTTTTACCCTCCACGCTGCCCTCTAGTACAAACTGACGATCCCTTGATGACTCAGAACGTGTCCTACTAACCGCTCCCTTCTTCTGGTCAAGTTGTGCCGCAAATTCCACTTCTCCCCAATTCTATTCAGTACCTCGTCATTAGTTACGTAATCTACCCATCTAATCTCCAGCATTCTTCTGTAGCACCATATTTCTAAAGCGTCAATTCCCTTATTTTCTGAACTATTTATCGTCCATGATGAGATTTTCACTCTGCAGCGGAGTGTGCGCTGATATGAAACTTCCTGGCAGATTAAAACTGTGTGCCGGACCGAGACTCGAAATCGGGACCTTTGCCTTTCGCGGGCAAGTGCTCTACCATCTGAGCTACCCAAGCACGACTCACGCCCCGTCCTCACAGCTTTACTTCTGCCAGTACCTCGTCTCCTACCTTTATCGTCCATGTTTCACTTCCGTACATGGCTACACTCCATAAAAGTACTTTCAGAAAAGACTTCCTGACATCTAAATCTATAATGGATGTTAACAAATTTCTCTTCTTCAGAAACGCTTTCCTTGCCATTGCCTGTCTGCATTTCGTATCCTCTCTACTTCGACCATCATCAGCTAAGTTGCTTCCCAAATAGCGAAATTCATTTACTACTTTCAGTGTCTTCTTTCCTAATCTAATTGCCTCAGCATCACCTGATTTAATTTGACTACATTCCATTATCCTCGATTTCCTTTTGTTGATGTTCATCTTATATCCTCCTTTCAAGACACTGTCAATTCCGTGCAACTGCTCCTACAGGTCTTTTGCTGTCTGCGACAGAATTTCAATTTCATCGGCAAACCTAAAAGTTTTTATTTCTTCTCCATGATTTTGTGGTAATCTCAGATAAATTTTAAAATCTATTGAAAAAATTAACACCTATGAAATTCTCTTAGCTGCTTACAGATTCCTAGCCCCTTGCAGATAATACTGAAAATTTGTGCCTGTGATTTGTTGATAGCCACGAAAATATTTGTAGACTTTAAAACCAAAATGTGGAGTAAATGAGTAGTTCACCTTTGTGTTATTATCTAATGAGTGTGCCTCTCTTTTTTTGTCTAAATTCTACAAATATTTTCATAGCTCTTAAAAATTCAGAAGCACAAACTTTTTGGACTGTCTTTGCAGGTTAGAAATCTGTTTGGGTCTAGGAGAAGTTATTTTATACTTTTTAGGCCGTTTTAAAAACTTGTTATGAAGTTTTTTGTTGAAATAATTACTTTTTGGTAATTGTTGCGAAGTTCCGTTTTATTACAGGGCAGGAAAACTAGACGTGATATTTTCATTATGAGATGCGAATGTGAGTAATGGATATGTTGCGCGGTGTTACCGGAGAATGTGCCCTTAGAGACAGCAATACAGACATAAAATTTTTACTGCGATATTTCGGCGTTTGCTTTATGTTAGATCCTCTGACGGCAGGGATGCACACTGAGCAGCTATGTTCGCATATGACACTCTGCAGAACGTGTTCTCCAGAACACTGAGCATTGCCCGGGCTCTCATAAACGACGAAGTACGGCTGTAAATTTTTACGTTACGCTTGTGTCTAGTAAAGTCCAATGGATAGAGCACCCTTACGACTTTTGGAACCTTTCGCTTCGCTGACCTTACGTACACATCGTGTACGTTTATCCTCGAAAATACTGAGAGGGCTCACCTTGTATGGTGAGAGTAGTGGTATGGTAAACCAATACTTCCAATTTTATAGTGCGATAAACGTATGTTTCTAGCCATATTTTGATATGATCCTCTTCTCCATTCAGTTTGGACCGTCTTGTAATTGTAGTCAAGCAATGAAACTTGTCGAATAAAGTGCGGAAAAGTACTGTAGCTTACACTGGATAACTATATACTTTGGTTATTAATACGACAATCAACAACTAAGCCGGACTGTGACTTTCCACTACTGACTTCATATCCAAATTATGGTTAATCTGAAACTTATTCTTCAATTCACTACATATGTTTTGTTTTAGTTAGACAGCGCCGGCCGAAGTGGCCGCGCGGTTCTGGCGCTGCAGTCTGGAACCGCGAGACCGCTACGGTCGCAGGTTAGAATCCTGCTTCGGGCATGGATGTGTGTGATACCCTTAGGTTAGTTAGGTTTAACTAGTTCTAAGTTCTAGGGGACTAATGACCTCAGCAGTTGAGTCCCATAGTGCTCAGAGCCATTTGAACCATTTTTTTTAGTTAGACATCTCTAAAATTAGATTACTGAATACCGCACTTGCCTCTTTTTGATTATTAACATAAGTAACGTCCTTACACTGACGAATCTACTCCTCAGATCCGGCAACTGGACCACGACCATCACTGCTACTAAACACCCTTGGGATAGTACAGTAGACACACTGTTCCTTCTCTCTTTCTTACCTTCCCCTGCTACTAAACATACATGGGAAAAATACTGTAGACACACTCTCTCCTCTCTCTTACTTACGTCCCCCCCCCTCTCCTTCTCTCCCTGTCTCCCTCCTCTCTCCCGCCTCTCTCCCTCCCTCTGCCTCCTCACCGCCTTCTCACCGCCTCTTCTCCGCCTCCCCTCCGCCTCCTCTCCTCTCTCTCTATGTATCTCACTGTAATGTTGTGACTTTCACTCCTTTTTATAACTCTTCCTGTGGCTCTGTCTGTAAAATAAGACGTTAAATAAGTGCGATGAATAACGAAAAGGAATGTGAAACAATTTTGCCGACTCAGAAGCATACAGTCTCAACGTTTGTGAATAAGGCGGGGTCTCGGTGTGTATTTTTGAACTGTTAATCTGGTTTCTTTAGGAAGCATCAAAAATCAATATTAATCTGGCGTGACTTTCTCGTCGCCATAATTTTCAATTTATAATCTGAACAATTGCTTAGAGATTTCTGTTTAAAATATTAAATTAAATTTCTTCTTGTGGACATTTTCATCAATAGAAAATTTTTATCATTCTGTTGTAGAAAATTGCACTTTAAAATAGACTGAGTTCAATGTAGCCATTAGAAACATCAATATGAATAATCGTTTCATTATTGAACTTGATGAGGAGAAACGTTTACACTATTATTTAGTCATTCCTAGCAAAACTTCCATTATTCTCTGAGGATTCTTGGAGACATTCTCGACACCGATCAAATGGAATCTTCAGTTTTTCTTATTTTGTTAACAGTTCGACTCAAATAATTTCGGGTGTCATGAACAAACATCAACAAGTTCCATAATCTTATGAGGGACCGCTCTCGTAATAAATCTTTCTCTGTAGAAGCTCGCTAGAGAAACTTTCGAGTGGCTATTTCTTCAGTACTGGAAAATGCGTCTCTAACTAATTTGTCGACGCCGTGACGTTAATCCTAAATCTGACTTGTATTAGTACTTTTTAATATTGGAGCAATCATACCTTACTATACCTAACACGGAACAAAAACTCATATCCGGAAGTAATTAATCACCTGCTAATGAGCATTTTTTCTGAGGCCGAAAATGTCCTCGACTTTAAACAGTTCATCGATTCAGAACTTTTTACAATTTTAAAATCATGAATACTTACGGGTATAAAAGGAAAATGGATTTTCAGAGGTATTCTTCGTAGCAAAGCAGTTATTTCTAGCTCTTGAAAGAAAAGACTGGTGTTCTCTGCACTTTCGGTTTCGAGCTTACCAGAAAGCAGATAATCTAGGACAGCAGAAAGGTGGAAAAGGAAATTAGCTGTGACTTATGTTAACCAGAAACGTCTCCGAGGAGCCACGATGATTTCAAGACGATACCACAAGATGCGGTTGTCAAACAATATCCGTCAATTATTAAGAGAATCACTGGGAAGGAGAATGCTTTAGAAATTTTGGAAAGTATTTCTTTACCCAAAGCCTTTCCTCGCCGATTCTTCGGAGAACCTCCTCATTCCTTCACTTATTGGTGCAGCCAATTTTCAAAACTCTTCTGTAGCACCACGTCTTAAATTCTTCTCTTCTATTCAGGTTTTGCCACATTCCATGTGTCACTGCCATTCAGTGCTGTCCTCGGAACATTCATCCTCGGAAAGTTCTGCCTCACATTAAGACCTATGTTTGACACCAGTAGACTTCTCTTAGGCAAGAACGCCCTCTCTGCCAGTGTTAGCCTGCTTTTTATGTTGTCCTCTGCTCTGCCCATTATGGGCTAATTTGCTCCCTAAGCAACAGAATACCTAAACTTCATCTACTTCGTGATCATCAATTATGAAGTCAAGCTTCTTGGTGTTCTCATTTCAGCTACTTCTCATTACTTTCCTGTTTCTTCTGTTTAATCTTACTCCATATTCTGTACTCATTAGACTATTCATTCCTTTAAACTGACCCTGAAATTCTTCTTCACTTTCAATGGGGATAGTAATGTCATTAGCGAATCTTAACATTGATATCCTTTCACCTTGAACTTTAATTCCACTCTTGATACTTTAGCTAATTTCCGTCATCGCTTATTCAACGTATAGACTGAAAGACTACACCCCTGTCTTACACTCTGTTTAATACGTACACTTCGTTCCTGGTCTTCACTCTTATCGTTTCCTCTTCGCTCCTCTACGTAATGTTCATTATCCGTCTTTTGTTATAGCTTACCCCTATTTTCCTCGGGATTTCGAAAGTGTTACACCATTTTACATTGTCGAAAAGGTTTTCCAGGTCGACAAACCCTATAGATGTGCATTGATGTTTCTTCAGTCTTTCGTCAATTAGCAACTAGATTGTCAGTTTTCTTATTCATTCTTCTGTGTCTTATTCTTGTCACCAACTTTGGATGCACGACATGTTAACCCGACTGTGAGATAATTCTCCAAATCATCGGCTCTTGTACTCTTCGGAATTGTATTGATGACGTTTTTCTGAAAGTCTGATGGTATTACGCCAGTCTCATACATTTTTCACACCAATGTAAACAGTCGTTTAGTCTTCACCTCCCCCAGTCACTTTAGAAATTCTGATAGAATGTTGTCTGTCCCTTCTGTCAATTTGCTTTAAATTCTTCAAAGCTCTTCTATCTTCTAACACTCGATCTCCTGCATCATCCCTAGCTACTCCTCTTTCGTCTTCTACCACGTCATCTAAGTACTCTCCTTCATAGAGGCCCTCAGTGTACTCCATCCGCCTATCCGTTCTCTCCTCTACATTTAACAGAGGAATTCCCATTGCAGTCTTAATGCTGCCACTTCTGCTTTTAATTTCAACGAAAGTATTTTCGATTATTCTATATACTGAGTCAGTCCTATCAATGATTTATTTTAAAAATTCTTCTCGTTTTTAATGTGGTCATTTCGCCTTGGATTCCCTGCAGTTCCTATTGATTTCTTTACCAAGTGGCTTGTTTTTCTGTATTCCTGAATTTTCCTGAACATTTTTGCACTGTCCTCTTTCGTCGATCAGGTGTTCTTCTGTTATTAATGGTTTCTCGCAGTTTCTTTCACTGTACCTGCGTTACTCTTTCCAACTTCTGTGATTTTGCTTTACGGAGATGTCCACTCCCCTTCAACGGGACTGCCTACTAAGCTATTTATTATCCCATTATGTATAGCCTCAGAATACTTCAAACGTATCTCTTCATTCCTTAGGATTTCCATACATCAGATATTTGCGTATTGATTCTTCCTGAATAGTCTCTTACACTTCAACTTACTCTTCAGTATTACCAAACTGCGATCTGAGGCTACCTCTGCTACTGTGTACGCCTTACAATCCATTGTCTGATTTCGAAATCTGTGTCACTATGATTTCATCTTTTGGATTTGCAGCTCTTGTATTTTTCGTGTATGTAGTTAAAATTGTTGGATGTAAGATCCGCCAGTTATGCAAAACACTTTTTCTTCAAAGTACCAAAGTATGTTTCAGCACCTCTGTGCCATCGACAGCTGGTTTCTGTTTTATTTAATCTGTCACTTTAAACCCATAAAATAACCTTCCCCATTGCAAGAATTGTAGCGGTATATCATTTTGCTACATTAATATTGACTGTCAAAGAGTATCTACATTTATCTGGACCCTTTGTATTATTTCAAGAACAGGTATTCATTCAAGAACTATGAATATGCTGCGGCCTCTACATACCACTCCCATTGGAATCTCGAAGACGATATTAGACCAACTATAGCACGTTCTGGAACGTTTGCAATGCGTCTTCCCGCGCTCCATATGTAAATGGAACCAGAAGAAACTTTGAAACTTGTTACGATGGGATGAAAACTTCGTCATGCACCTCTAGATGATTTACAGAGTAAATATAGATGGAGATCTAGGCAGGTATACACCTCTGTCGGTCGTAATGCGGAACATCCGATACAGTTGACTAGTATGTGTTACATAGTCCATTTCTTGGTCGACATAATTGGCTTTGCATTGACATATATGCTAAGACATATAAAACGACGCACCACGGAGGAACTATGCGAATGGGACGGAAATCGGTTCATGTGATGTACATGAAAAGACAAACAAATTATTACAGTTTCAGAAAAAAATAGTTGATGTATTAAACATAAAAAGCTTCGCACATTGAGGATGTCAATAACGCTTTGGTCGACATCTGGCCCTCGTGCAAGCCTTCATTCAACTTGGCATTCATTGACAGGATTATTGGATGTCGACCTGCAGGATATCGTGCCAAATTCGTCCAATTGTCACGTTATATCGCCAGAACCCCGAACTGATCGGAGAGCCCTGCCCATAATGCTCCGCTGGCCGAAGTGGCCGAGCGGTTCTAGGCACTACAGTCTGGAACCGCGCAACCGCTCCGGTCGCAGGTTCGAATCCTGCTTCAGGCATGGATGTGTGTGATGTCCTTAGGTTGGTTATGTTTAAGTAGTTCTAACTTCTAGGGGACTGATGACCTCAGCAGTTAAGTCCCGTAGTGCTCAGAGCCATTTGGATCATAATGCTCCAAACGTTCTTAGTTGGTGAGATTTGGGCAACCTTGATGGCTAAGAGTGTGCCTGACAAGAACGAAGCAAACTCTCGACGCATGTGGGTGGACATTTTCTTGTTGAAATGTAAGCCCAGGACGCCTTGCCATGGAGGGCAACAAAACTGGGCGTAGAATATCGTCAGCGTATCACTGCGCCATATGGGTGCCGTGGATGACAACTAAACAGACCCTGCTATGAAATGAAATGTCACTCCCAGACCGTCATTCCTAGTTGTCGGGTAGTATGGTGGGCAACAATCAAGTGGTAAATTAGCACTGTCCGAGGCGCCTCCAGACGCGTCATCGCTGGTCATGGGCCGCATTTCGAAGCAGAACTCATCACTGCAGACGGTTATACTACAGTCCGTGAGATGCCACGTCGAACGGTCACTGTAGCAGCCGTTGCACGTCGGATCGATGATAAAGATGAATCTGGGGCTCAGAGACGTCTCTGCTCGGTTCTCACGTTCTGTCGTTTCTCTAGGTCGACAGCGTCCGTCTTGAAGCTGTGACGCCATGGTTCACCAGTTCCAACCAACATCGTCAAATAGTGAAGTCGCTCCTATTCAAATGTCGAGCGATTCCCTGATTACTCCGTATGGCTTTTTTGAGATGAAATACACGTCCTAACGCAGACATCTGCGTATATTGTTCACCCTCCTGTCTACGAGGCATTGTTACTGTCCAGCTAAGTGTACGAACTGAAATTCGCGAAGACTTTATTCTCCTGATATTGACATGTCTCCTGTTTACTATCCTTGCCAGGGTCGCTTGAAATTCCGCTGCAGCGTCACACATTATGTAAGATGTGTGTATTTCTATTGTCTCTTGTCAAACCACCATTTATGAAAGATGTTTGTATTTTATTAATAGGATTAAGTAGGAATAATTAATATTTGTCGCTTTGGAAATAATTGTGGTAGCAGGGAATGTCTGCATCAAAGTATTGTTGGCGGGAGAAATCGCACATTGATATAATTTTAAAAAGTGCGGGAAAGACCGCGTACGGATACGTTTTAAGAAAAGAGCGGGAAAAACCGCGCATTGATACATTTTGTAATGATAGCAGGGATTGCCTGCACCAGAAAGCATTGTTGGCGGTAGAGACCGCACTTTAGCGTTCGTAGGAAGTCAGTAGTAAGCAAGATGTGAAGCGAGTCGGTAGCAGATCTGAAGGGAGAGGTTGAGAGGAGCGGTGTGCCTGCCAGCCACCAGCTATGATTTACAAGAGACTATAAACGGATGAACAGACACATCAGCTAACTATTATCATAAGAGGAACTAATATTATTGAATTATTTCTTTGATAAACTCATGGCTACTGGAGGTATATTTGCGCAGTGCCAGTTGTAAGATTATTGTAAAAAGTAAGTCCCATTTCAACGTTTGTAAAATCATTTCATTAGCAAGAGTAAATATTTGAAAAATCGTTTTCAGAATATAATTAATTTTTGCCAGCAATATTGCATTACTGATTATAATCCATCCCAAAAACCATCAAGGTAAAACTTTGCAAAATGTTATTGTTGTCAAAAAAGTTTAACTATGAATTACGTTACTTCAGTCAAATTAATTAAAGAATAACGTCAGCTTGACTGTTAAAGAATAATGTCAGCTTTGGTAATAGATACAGGCACTTATTATGACAGACCACCAGCAGCTAATAGAGTATAGTAAACAGAGTAACTATATTAATGTCGCAGTTCGATGTAGCAGTCAGATGGCGATCCAGCAATAGTAAAAAAAGGTAAGGAACCGTTTTGAGTTGTTGCAGGTAACGACTGAGGGCCACGACGACGACACAGTCTATGTTTCGTCGAAAAATCAGAAAATCACTTTTAATAAGCAGCATTTAAATTTGTATGGGAAGACTGAGAAAGAGAATTAATTTCAAAGGGAAGATTTCATTTGTTATTATGAAGCAAGAGATAGAAATCCTAAGGGAAGGTTTCATGGGTTATTGAAGAAGGGAAGTTTGCGTAACATAAAAGATGTAGAGCAGACGGGAAGGTTTCAATTAATCCACCGGCCGACAAAATTAACAATTTTGCATTTTCCGTCGGTACCTGTATGAATATCAATTTGCCACCAAATACCATAATTCCTTCACTGTGTGTCCTTTTCTGTCTTGGAGTGTATTATTCGTCGCCTCGCATAGTTTTCTTCATTATACTGCAAGCTAAACGACAGCTACTAACTCATCCATCAAGAAGCAGAGGAACCGCTATTTACATGTTTACAAACAGTGTCGAGCAATCAAAGCTGTTACAGGGGCGAAAGATCACACGCGCTGCATCCATCTCTTTACCGCATGGTCTGGCCTCCTTACGAGGAATCCATTACCCCACGCTCTCTGCAACGAAGGACGTTCGATCGTATGCTCCCTCGCGTATCAATCTCCCCCTTCCCTCCACCGCAACATATGCGCTTCTCGATAAAGCCACAGAATTCAGCTTGCGCCCTCTTGCCGCGAACATTATTGACCTACTTTACTAAGAAGAAGATCCCTGCTCTCAGCACAGTAAAGCACCACTTCGCCAACACCAAGCCTGCGTACAAATTTTCCACCCAAGTCTCTCGAAGAATATTTATTACATAATATCTCCAACATAGTAAGCTCATCAGAGGCATCCATAAGCACGTTGTTTATGTAAAAGGCCTTAGTGTTCAATAGTAACTAAGCCAAGCTTGAGTTGAGCAACTTTGCTTTTCAACCATCCGCATGGCTGACCGTGGAATGTATACCATCTACAACACAGCAGTGCACATCAATGGTTGTAGTCTAAGCCATCTGTTGCTACTAATTCATCAAGCAGAGTACGGGTGTGCACAGCCTACTCGATTTGTAGTTGTCTTACCTCCTTATAGTGTAAGGAACTGTCCTAATGCTTCCTGCAATTCTCTGAAATACATTGTGGGGAACCGTATTTTCGGGCATCACCTCCTCCTCACCGACCAAGGTAAAAACACTCACTGGACTGACATCCAGGAAGTGCCGTGTTAACATTCCTGTCCTGCCTTCGTGGCTGACGTTTTTTTCTTTTTACCCTCAGTTGAGTAAGGCTCATGCCGAAATGGTTTCTTTGGTGAGAACATGACCGTAGCTTCAACCGCTTAGGCTTCGATACGACGTTAAACTCTTACGATCATTGTTGCCATTTACATTTTCTACTGTTTGAATTCATAACCATTTCAGTTGAGATATGTTTGCAATTTCAGTCATTGTTTGAAAAAAGTTCGTAAAAAAGTAATGGAATTCACCCTTTGAAATATTCCTGATTATTCCATAACTATATCCACGAGTGCATTCTACACTACTGGCCATTAAAATAGCTACACCACGGAGATGACGTGCTACAGAAGTGAAATTTAACCGACAGGAAGAAGATCATGTGATATGCAAATGATTAGTTTCTCAGAGCATTCACACAAGATTGGTGCCGATGGCGACACCTACAAAGTGCTGACATAAGGAAAGTTTCCAAGCGATTTCTCATTCACAAACAGCAGTTGACCGGCGTTGCCTGGTGAAACGTTGTTGTGATGCCTCTTGTAAGGAGAAGAAATGTGTTCCATCATGTTTCCGACTCTGATGTCGGATTGTAGCCTATCGCGATTGCGGATTATCGTATCGCGACATTGCTGCTCGCCTTGGTCGAGATCCAATGACTTAGCAGAATATGGAATCGGTGGGTTCAGGAGGGTAATACGGAACGCCCTGCTGGATCCCAACGGCCTCGTATCACTAGCAGACGAGATGACAGGCATCTTATCCTCATCGCTGTACCGGATTGTGCAGCCACGTCTCGATCCCTGAGTCAACAGATAGGCACGTTTGCAAGACAACAACCGTCTGCACGAACAGTTCGACGACGTTTGCAGCAGCATGGACTATGAGCTCGGAGACCATTGCAGCGGTTACCCTTGACGCTGAATCACAGACAGGACCGCCTGCGATGGTGCACTCAACGACGAACCTGGGTGCACGAATGGAAAAACGTCATTTTTTCGGATGAATCCAGGTTCTGTTTACAGCATCATGATAGTCGCAACCGTGTTTGGCCACATCGCTGTGAACGCACATTGGAAGCGTGTATTCGTCATCGCCGTACTGGCGTATCATCCGCCGTGATGGTATGGTGTGCCATTGGTTACACGTCTCGGCCACCTCTTGTTGGCATTGACGGCACTTCGAACAGTGGACGTTACATTTCAGATGTGTTACGCGGATCTACCCTTCATTCGATCCCTGCGAAACCCTACATTTCAGCAGGATAATGCACGACTGCATGTTGCAGATCCTGTACGGGCCTTTCTGGATACAGAAAATGTTCGACTGCTGCCCTGGCCAGCGCATTCTCCAGATCTCCCACCAACTGAAAACGTCTGGTCAATGGTGGCCGAGCAACTGGCTCGTCACAATACGCCAGTCATTACTCTTGATGAACTGTGGTATCGTGTTGATGCTGCATGGGCAGCTGTACCTGTACATGCCATCCAAGCTCTGTTTGACTCAATGCCCAGGCGTATCAAGGCCGTTATTACGGCCAGAGCTGGTTGTTCTGGGTACTGATTTCTCAGGATCTATGCACCCAAATTGCGTGAAAATGTAATCACGTGTCAGTTCTATTATAATATATGTGTCCAATGAATACCCGTTTATCATCTGTATTTCTTCTTCGTGTAGCAATTCTAATGGCCAGTAGTGTAAGAGTCGATTTTCAATAATTTAGGAAAATCACGAGAAACCGGAATTATGGCCTCCGGAATGCAGTCAAATGGGCCAACCACTGCAGCATTTCGCTCGATGTGACTGATCCAGAGCACAGAGGCAGAAATTTGGTTTATTGTTTTTGGGAACATCGTAACTGGGATATTCATCGTCAGCACTGTTTCCGGTGGGAATCTACTACACTTACAAGAAATAGATCGTAGTCCATCCTGAATTTTTAATTATGCTCTGAAGACCTCGCAGACTCCGTTAACCACGCCAGTGCAACCACTGTGTAACGTACTACGATATTACTGACACCTGTAGAACACTATTGCCTTACACGATATTATTCGATTCATAAATATTGCCACTTTTGAAATGTAACAACGTTACATGTTCTTTCTTTTCGGAACCAGGCAGCATAAAACAAAATACAACTATCAACAGCGTCGAGCGATGGATAGTACAAAATGCATGAATCCCTAGATGGGTAGATATTAGTCTGAACGCTTTCGGGTATAGGAAGAGCAGTGTTGACACCAGCACACTCTGTAACAGTCATAGAAAAAGATCGTCTTATCGATGAGTTGTGGACTCTCCGAATGGTGACTATAGCGCACTGAAACAATCTATCTGACGTGTAAGACAAGAGTGCATCCCAAGATGCTATAAAAGCACATGGAATGATTTTATGAATACCAATGCCACAGCTGTGGACTAGATTTGTATTTAGTCGAATTATTTTTGTTTGCTCCAGTGACATTCATTATATACTATAAATGTGCTTTATGTGTGTGGCATACGAATTATGATGATTACTGTTACAGATCTAAAACTCTCACGAAATTTGAAACAGATATTTAGTATCTCAGCGCGCAAGAACACAGCTCTTCTCTACTCAGTGCTGCCTCTGAAAACCGAAATGTAACTGTTGCAAGTTGGAGATATGGTTAAACGTAGCGCATGTTAGGACGTCCTTATTAAGGAACGTGTTAGTGGCTTAAGCTTTACGGTAAGTAATGTCGCTTCCAGACGTTGCCAGGCCCGATGGAGGATATTATGTCCAGATAACTGATGTATGTGCATCATCCGGAATAAGTGATAGGGTAATTGGATGAATATTATGCAGTTTCCAGTACGTTGGTCGCGACTTAGACGTCAGCCATCACTTGCGTCGGAATGGCTTTCGGTGCATGTACACACATTGCAGTCCTGACGCTTCTGTGTAAAATTTTAAAAGAAGACAACGCTAAACGATAGTACACTCCTGGAAATTGAAATAAGAACACCGTGAATTCATTGTCCCAGGAAGGGGAAACTTTATTGACACATTCCTGGGGTCAGATACATCACATGATCACACTGACAGAACCACAGGCACATAGACACAGGCAACAGAGCATGCACAATGTCGGCACTAGTACAGTGTATATCCACCTTTCGCAGCAATGCAGGCTGCTATTCTCCCATGGAGACGATCGTAGAGATGCTGGATGTAGTCCTGTGGAACGGCTTGCCATGCCATTTCCACCTGGCGCCTCAGTTGGACCAGCGTTCGTGCTGGACGTGCAGACCGCGTGAGACGACGCTTCATCCAGTCCCAAACATGCTCAATGGGGGACAGATCCGGAGATCTTGCTGGCCAGGGTAGTTGACTTACACCTTCTAGAGCACGTTGGGTGGCACGGGATACATGCGGACGTGCATTGTCCTGTTGGAACAACAAGTGCCCTTGCCGGTCTAGGAATGGTAGAACGATGGGTTCGATGACGGTTTGGATGTACCGTGCACTATTCAGTGTCCCCTCGACGATCACCAGTGGTGTACGGCCAGTGTAGGAGATCGCTCCCCACACCATGATGCCGGGTGTTGGCCCTGTGTGCCTCGGTCGTATGCAGTCCTGATTGTGGCGCTCACCTGCACGGCGCCAAACACGCATACGACCATCATTGGCACCAAGGCAGAAGCGACTCTCATCGCTGAAGACGACACGTCTCCATTCGTCCCTCCATTCACGCCTGTCGCGACACCACTGGAGGCGGGCTGCACGATGTTGGGGCGTGAGCGGAAGACGGCCTAACGGTGTGCGGGACCGTAGCCCAGCTTCATGGAGACGGTTGCGAATGGTCCTCGCCGATACCCCAGGAGCAACAGTGTCCCTAATTTGCTGGGAAGTGGCGGTGCGGTCCCCTACGGCACTGCGTAGGATCCTACGGTCTTGGCGTGCATCCGTGCGTCGCTGCGGTCCGGTCCCAGGTCGACGGGCACGTGCACCTTCCGCCGACCACTGGCGACAACATCGATGTACTGTGGAGACCTCACGCGCCACGTGTTGAGCAATTCGGCGGTACGTCCACCCGGCCTCCCGCATGCCCACTATACGCCCTCGCTCAAAGTCCGTCAACTGCACATACGGTCCACGTCCACGCTGTCGCGGCATGCTACCAGTGTTGAAGACTGCGATGGAGCTCCGTATGCCACGGCAAACTGGCTGACACTGACGGCGGCGGTGCACAAATGCTGCGCAGCTAGCGCCATTCGACGGCCAACACCGCGGTTCCTGGTGTGTCCGCTGTGCCGTGCGTGTGATCATTGCTTGTACAGCCCTCTCGCAGTGTCCGGAGCAAGTATGGTGGGTCTGACACACCGGTGTCAATGTGTTCTTTTTTCCATTTCCAGGAGTGTATTTCGTGAGTAGCTAAACGTTCGCTTTGTTATCCTATGGTACACACGATGTCTGTCATGAAAAGGAACTGAGTATAACGCGTTTCTTATGAACTGTTTGCATCAGAACGAAACATACAGGGTGTATGAAAAAGAATCATCCGATGTGGCACGTCTGTATTTTTGAAACTAATGAGCATATAGAATGACTTTTGTTTTCTGATGAAAGGGGGGCTATTCATAGGCGTTTACTATGCCACCCTTGAGACGCACGGCGTACGTCAATGCGCTATTCAAATTCTTTCCACACTGCTGGGAGCATGTCTTGAGTTACATCTCCCACAGCTGCTATCAAGCGATGCCTCAGACCATCCGTTGTTGCTCACAAACAGAATCTTTTATAAACCCCCACAAGAAATAATCACATACAGTCAGATCCGGTGGCCTTGGAGGCCAGTAATGTAAGGTTGAATCATTTGGTCCTGCGCGACCGACCCATCGTTCAGTAATCCTTTGATTTAAAAATTATGGCGCTTCCAGATGCCAGTGGGGCGATGCCCCAGCCTGTTGGTAAATGAAGTCGTTCGAATCAGTCTCCATCTGTGGGAAAAGAAAGTTCTCAAGCATATCGAGATATGTGCTTCCTGTAATGTGTTCTCGGCAATGAAAAGTGGACCATACGCCTAAACCACATTAAATGTAAATGCTGTACAACTTCATGTGGTTATTCCATACTCCATACTCTCACATTATAACGGTTCATCTTTCCATTTAAATCGAATGTCGCCTAAACACTAAGTGTAGAAGAAAACTGTCATCCTTCGTCTCACCAAGAACGAAATTACAGAACTCCACACGTTGTCGGCCGGCCGCTGTGATCGAGCGGTTCTATGCGCTTCAGTCCGGAACCGCGCTGCTGCTACGGTCGCAGGTTCGAATCCTGCCTCGGGCATGCATGTGTGCAATGTCCTTGGGTTAGTTAGGTTTAAGTACTTCTAAGTTCTAGGGGACTGATGACTTTAGATGTTAAGTCCCATAGTGCTCAGAGCCATTTGAACCATTTGAACACGTTGTTGTTTGTCAACTTCAAGGAGAGCTTACAGTAGCTTCATTTTGTATGGTTTCATGTGTAAATGTCGACGCAACACCCCCATCTAGATGGATACCGGGGGCATGTTGAACTGTGGAGCTGCACGGCGAACGGATTTCTACGGACTCCTTGTGAAACTATGGCGGATGAATTCGATGTCTGTGTCGGACACTCGGGGACGGCCCGGCAATTTGCCGGTGCACAAACAACGTGTTTCTCGGAATTCTTCATACCATCGTCTAATGCTCTGTGCTATAGGAGAATCCACACCATATCTAGTACGAAAGTCACTACGAACAGTTATTACTGACCCGCACTGCGCAAAACGTAGAACACAAAACGCTTTCTGTTGTGCAGACAACCTTGTAGGTGGGTCAACCACAGCTGTGAGTATTCATCTTGGGTGTTAATAATCGCTTCAGCTGTATTTTGGTCCTTTATTACTGTACCACTACCGGTTTCGTGGCTTTAGGTGGCTTCAGGTGACATCTGTATAACAATAAATCCAGAACGAATAAGAACCCTGACACATACAATGGTATGGTAAATTGTTTAAAGGCTTTAAAAAATATTAAAAGCTATTAGATCAGAATGTGAAAACGTTAGTACTCACATGATTAAAAATCGAGAGTTTGCTCTTTTCAACAGTACATGTAAACGTTTCTAACATTTTTTAAAATCTTAAAACAATTTACCGCACCAGTGTGTATGAGTGTCAGAGTTGTTATTCCTTCTGGATTTATTGTTATACAGATGCCTCCTGAAGATGTGGCTTTAACGCCACTAAACCAGTAGTGGTGCAGTAACAAAGCACCAAAATACAGCTGAAGCGATTATTAATACCCAAGCTTTTTGTTGTTCCGACACTATTTTTACTAGAACTGAATAGTTATGATTTTTTTTTATCGGATGATTCTTTTTGGATTCAACCAGTACTTACGTGTTGCGAAACGGTATGTATTAGAAGAATTGACTTATGGGCACCATTCTAGGGCGGCAACAACTGCTTATACAGGGTGTTACAAAAAGGTATGGCCAAACTTTCAGGAAACATTCCTCACACACAAAGAAAGAAAATATGTTATGTGGACATGTGTCCGGAAACGCTTACTTTCCATGTTAGAGCTCATTTCATTACTTCTCTACAAATCACATTAATCACGGAATGGAAACACACGGCAACAGAACGT
This sequence comes from Schistocerca nitens, assembly GCF_023898315.1. Lineage (NCBI taxonomy): Eukaryota > Metazoa > Arthropoda > Insecta > Orthoptera > Acrididae > Schistocerca > Schistocerca nitens. The sequence continues at coordinate 334,443,015 of NC_064618.1, read as the reverse complement.
ACCAGCGTGACTTCAAACACTTTATTACAGGAAATGTTCAAAATGTCCTCCGTTAGCGAGGATACGTGCATCCACCCTCCGTCGCATGGAATCCCTGATGCGCTGATGCAGCCATGGAGAATGGCGTATTGTATCACAGCCGTCCACAATACGAGCACGAAGAGTCTCTACATTTGGTACCGGGGTTGCGTAGACAAGAGCTTTCAAATGCCCCATAAATGAAAGTCAAGAGGGCTGAGGTCAGGAGAGCATGGAGGCCATGGAATGGGTCCGCCTCTACCAATCCATCGGTCGCCGAATCTGTTGTTGAGAAGCGTACGAACACTTCGACTGAAATGTGCAGGAGCTCCATCGTGCATGAACCACATGCTGTGTCGTACTTGTAAAGGCACACGTTCTAGCAGCACAGGTAGAGTATCCCGTATGAAATCGTGATAACGTGTTCCATTGAGCGTAGGTGGAAGAACATACTGACGAAACTAAAATGAGCTCTAACATGGAAATTAAGCATTTACGGACACATGTCCACATAACTTCTTTTCTTTATTTGTGTGTGAGGAATGTTTCCTGAAAGTTTGGTCGTACCTTTTTGTAACACCCTCTAGATTGCGTACAGTGCTGCTCATATTTATGTTTCGTTTTCCTCAATGCACGAACAAACTCATGGGAGGTTCGGAAGATTTAGAGTTTTCCTTTCTCCCCACACGGTTGACACCAGATAGTTGTGTCAAATTGATGCCGCTGAGCGAGAATGGCGAGACTCTTACGAGAAGTGAACCTGGGAACTTGGTGTCGCTCCTGTGCCCAGCATTGTCGCGTGCTCTTATAACCATTGGCGCCCCTCTCTTTTGCCACGTGAAAGGAATCTACTTTAATGTTATCCCTGACGCTTCAGGCCACGTCGCGAGGCCGGTGTGAATCCATCATTTGCTGCTAGCGAGCCTATTTCCTGACTCAAGGTACACGAAATGCCTGTATGACCTGGCACAGTCAACAGTGCTTCGATTATGACCATACTGCGAAAGTTGATAGCAGAGCACACAGGTATCTGAAGTGGTGAGGGTAAGCGCAATTGAGGATACAAACTGTATTTCCAACTTTATTTTTAAAGTCACAGCACTGAACACATACACAGGTGACCAAACGTATACATGTCGTTAAGACAAATTTACTATAACTGGCACTTACTCAAGGATTCTGGCCTTAAAAAATTTAACGTGAAGATAAATATACCGAAAATATACAGTATGGCAAAATGTCGGACAGATGATTCAAAGAATGTCAGCCAAACTGACAGTAAGTTGCTGCTCCAAAATCCTTTACAAATGAAGCATGGTCCCAAATTAATTGCGGCAAGTTAATCAGCAGGGCAAACACTCACTCACATGCTTCAAACATAATAATAAACGAGACGAATTATCACTAGAATTTAGACCAGCTTAATAAGTCACAAGGTTTAATTTAACTTGCTCAGAGAACACTTCCTTTAGAATTTTGTCTATTGCAACCACTTCGGCTTTAAAGACAAGGAAAAAATTAATAATTTCTGCCAACACAGTATCTGTACAGTTATTAAAAAACGCAACTGAAGTAACACTAATAAAGCACTAAAGATTTAATGTGATGCACGACTTACAGAGCGCCTCGAAACAGCACGGAGGCCCTCACGACTAGTCTGGTGGCAACAACACCGACCACAGTAACATACACAAAGTCCAAATTAGATTTACTCTGTAACATAGAGAATAGATATTAATTACAAGCCAAAACAGGTGGCACAGTTAATTCGTTACAGATAAGAAAGGAAAGGAAATAATGGATAATGGTATGCCTGATTATCTAGGCGGACAGCAAAAAAAAAAAAAAAAAAAAAAAATTATATATATATATATATATATATATATATATATATATATATATATATATATATATATATAAAACGTGGTTTCCTAAGGGACGAAACTGCTACGGTTATCGGTCCCTAGACATGCGCACTACTTAAACTAACTTACACTAAGCACAACACACACAACCATGCCCGAGGGCGGACTCGAACCTCCGGCGCGAGGGGCTGCGCAATCCGTTACATGGCGCCTCAAACAGCTCGGCCACTCCGCGCGGCTAGGCGGACTGCAACTTGAGCGCTGTAACAGTGACAGTTAGCTTAACTGACTGCATTATCATACATGCAAGGCTACTACCAGCCAGTGATATTAAAAAAAGGGTAAGAAGTTCATAAATGAAAACCAGTGGTTCTACAAATCTAAATACATAAATGCATTTATCTGCAACTTACTGCAACACAGATCAAACTGTGTAGTATTCGAATTCGTAAGCTAGCACTGAGAACTTTGAGTTTCATCAGAAGTGACATTTAATATAGAGCCGTGAAACACACTCAACAAATGCGTGCCTCTTTCTCGTGTAACAGAATTATCCTGAAGCAACAAACACACACACCCATGCAGAGACCATAGTGTAAGCGTTTGGGCTTGAACACACCTGAAGACAATGACAAACAGTTTGCAAATACCTACACTGTGAATAAGCAGTCACAGTTCGAATAAACCCAATGGCTGCAGCCATTGCAAAGCCGACAGACATGGTGTACGGTTGCAGGCGACGTACCACTGAGTACCAGCACCGATGGCCCATGGGCAGCCCGGCTCCTACCGCGGCCCCTGCTAAACGCAGCTCCGTAATAAACAGGCGGGCCCCTTACGTCTAAACAGACTACACTGCGGTGAGCGCGTCGCAACTGTCTGTCCCACTTGAAAGCGCTGCTCATCAGCGACTTCCCATCCCGGCCGCAGCGACAGAGCCCTCTCGCTGATAGCACCGTAAACGTTACTTCCTCCTTAAACAGCAAGTGTCCGACAGTCGCGAGCCGTCAAGACGGCTTATCTGGAAGCCGGCGCCAACGATTTTCTACGTGGCCACAGCTCACACTGATTCGTTATTTCCACGACAGTTGTGGAGTAACTCATACGCGTAACGATAAACTGCTGTCTCGATAGGCCATAGTTCTCCAGTTGTCGGGTTCCGCAACATTCTGCTAAATGTTTTTTCTTCTTACACGAGGCCCAAATGCTGTCTTCTCACAACCTAACAACCTGTTGTCAAATACACTGATGCTCATAAATTAAGGATAATTGCAGAATGTGGTGCCACACAACGTGGCACTTTACAAAACTGGCGCTAATAGCATAGGCACACAGGGAACACACACGACACAGATCTGGAAGTCCACGGTATTGGTGATAAGTTGAGAAAACCGTCCCGAAACACATGTGCTACAAAACGCCACTGTTTCCTGCGCATGTACCACAACATCAAAATGGTATATGATCTCCATGCACTCGTACACAGGCCGCAAAACGGGTTTGCATACCTGGATCAGGTGGTCGAGCAGCTGCTGGGGCGTAGCCTCCCATTATTGCGCCAGTGCCTGTCGGACCTCCTGAAGTGTCGTAGGAGTTTGAAGACGTGCAACGGTACGCCAACCGAGATCATCCCTGACGTGCTCAATGGGGTTTAGGTCTGGAGAAAAGGCAGGCCACTCTGTTTCAAGGTACTCTTCCACGATGGCAGCTCGGTGGGGCCGTGCGTTATCATCCATCAGGAGAAAGGTGGGACCCACTGCACCCCTGAAAAGGCGGACATACTGGTACAAAATTGCGTCCCAATACACCTGACCTGTTACAGTTCCTCTGTCAAAGACATGCAGGTGTACACAACACCAATCAAAATCCCACCCCTCACCATCAAACCACGACATCCATACAGGTCCCTTACAAGGACGTTAAGGGGTTGGTATCTGGTTCCTGGTTCACCCCAGATGAAAACCCGGCTAGAATCATTGTTCACACAATACCTGGACTCGTCCGTGAACATAACCTGGGACCACGGTTCCAATGACCATGTACTATGTTCTTGACACCAGGCTCTACGGGCTCTCCTGTGACCAAGGGTCAGTTGAATGCACCCTGCAGGTATCTGGACGAATAAACCATGTCTGTTCAGTCGTCTGTAGTTTGTGTGTCTGGAGGCAACTGTTCCATTGGCTGTGGTAAGGTCCTGAGCAAGGCTACCTGCAGTACTCTGTGGCCGTCTGCGGGCATGGGCACTGATGATGAGATATCGGCCTTCTTGTGGTGTTGTACACCGTGGACGTCCCGTACTGTAGCGCCTGGACGCGTTTCCTATCAGCTGGAATCGTTGCCACAATAGTGAGATCACATTTTCTGGCACACGAAGGGCCCGTGCTACGAACTGCTGTGTTTGACAAGACTCCAGTCGGCGTAGTATTCAGCCCCTCATAACGCCATCATTATGTGTTCTTTGAGCAATTTTAAACACACTGTCACCATTAGCGCTTACTCGCTGCACCGTACTCTGACATCCACCAACACACCTCTGCGTATGTGGACTGCTGCCGTGCGATATCCGCAGGTCAAATGCACCGCATGGTCATACTCCGAGGCGATTTAAACCCGCAAACCGCCCACCAGAGCGTTGTTTCACCATGTATCAGTATTATCCTTAATTTATGAGCAGGAGTGTACTTCCTTACATACACAATTTGGATGGCGTTCCACAGACATACTGGGTGGTTGAAATTAAAGTGCAGCTACTCTAGAGGTCCAGTGTGGTCCGTAAGTATCTTAAGGCAGCGATATTTGGTAACTATAGTAACGCGTTAAGACGGAAGCGATGTGCGCTGGGAAAAACTCAGTTCCACTTTCGAGCACCAGGCACCAATGTGGCGCTTTGAATGCAAGAATGACGAATAGAAACGACTCCTTATGTAATGGATTAGGAACAAGACGTGGGGAGAACATGTCAAACCAGTGAGGAAGGCGTAATGTTAGTATTATCATTAACCGCTGGTTATACAGTTAGTTCAGTATGAGCACTGTAAAGTACATCCTTCATCTGTAAACGACGTGATCAACAATTCTTCGTAGCAAATGCAGTGGAATCTGAGCTATATGTTCCTGTATACAGGCTACAGAACAGGTAGAATCTGAATGAAACTTCTCGAATGCGCGTTCTGTTAGATATCCCCACAGCCAAAAGTTACATGGAATCAGATTAGGTGATCTCGCAGACCACGCATCTGGAAAACTTCTCGAGATAACACGTTCGTGGGAGGTTGTATTAAGTAGACCTTTCACTGAGCGAGCGACATGAGGTGTTGCCCCATCTTACATAGCCCTATGGGTGTATTCTCTTCAAAGAACGAAAGACCGAGATTAAAGGTACTTGGGAATCCACACTAGACAATTACATATGGCTAGTGCTACGCCTCTTCTTGCGCAACACGCAGCGTAAGAGTACTCCAAAGTCGGCGGTTCTGTATATTCACTACACCCTGTAGTGTAAAAAGTGCCTCGTTACTCCATGTCATCAACTTCGATCCCTGCCGGAAACAGAATAGCAAACTCAATTCCAGCGTACCATGAGGTTTTAGTTTCTGCACCAAATGGATGTTATATGAACAGCGGTGTAATACAGACCACGAAACTTTCCGTACTGTTGACCATAGGATGGACATTTCTCGTAACTCTCCACGAGCAATAGCTCTACCTGGAAACGTGCTGTACGTGAGTTACGGTAACAATATTCTCGTCAAAAGCTTCCGCTGGGATAGGACACCTATCTCTTCCAGGTGCCACACTAAGCTCACCCGTGTTTCCGAGTTTTATTATCCTGTTCTTCAAACCATTTAATGACATCGGATCTCTTCTCAGCACTTTCTGTCGGCGATACTGCACCGACACCTCAGTCATCTCTGACAACTTGCTGTGCCGAGGGTAATCTTATTCGTGACCGGTCTGCCGCTTTGACGTTTGATCTCCTTGTGTGCACTGCCATATAAGTGACATAGATTGGCCCATGGTATGACCGTGTGTAACACTCTGGAATCTGTCGAGATTTCAGTGCTCCATTAGAGAGTAATTGCGAACCGTCTAACAGATCGCTAGCTACGTCTTTGCATATTTCATGCCCGCGACAGAGGATTAAAGGCGATGCACATCGATGCTCTGCGCATGCTCGAACCACGAATGTCACCTGACACAGCGCCACACATCGAGAAAACGGCTACTCTATTGCTTCTCAGGGCTAACAGAATCACAATCTCGCCACTTCTTATCAGCTGCAACAACTTCTCTTTAGAATAAACCCATCAAAATCTTTTCAGCGTTAGATAGTTTCAGATTACCTTACCCACGAGTTTATACAGAGTAAATAGTTCAGTGAGACAAACGATGGGCTTTGCCAACCAGCCGCCACTCAAGGGAATGTTAACTGTTCGCTGCATATTTGTGTTGCCATCAGACCATGTTTTATTTCGGTCATATCGCTTACATGTATCTTTTTGTCGTATTGTACGATCAAACACATCGGCAATAACTTTATAAAACATCGGTCCCGTGTTGATATATTAATCAACCACAAACAATTCATTAAAATAATGACAGAGCCACCATTTCATTAATATTATTTCACTATTCATGTTCATTTGGATTCTGATGCATGCTGTCAACAAAAAACACAGTCAAAGGGAAAAATCAATTTATCAGACGCAAAGGTCGTGTAGTCAAATGGAAGATTTACTAGATAAAGCGATTGCTATCAGGGCGGTAACTCAGAGTCGTCTGTCGCATTTCAAAATAAGAGGGGCGTTTGAAAAGACTTTGCAAAGTCCGAGAGGTGGCACCACCGGCGCGTATCGAGGTCATCTTTAGTTAGTAGCATTTTTGGAAAGAACACACACAAAGTTTCAGCCAAATTGGTCTATTTCTTTGTGTCTGGCATTCGTGTGAATCAAGGAAGTCGAGTGATCGTCAAACAACGGACGAAAAGGAATTTCGTGTGGGGATTAAACATTACTTTATGAAAGGCAAAAAGCCTCATGAGACTAAAGAGAAGCTTGATAAACATTACGGTGACTATGCACCTTCGATTAGAACAGTTTATAAGTGGTTTCAAAATTTTCGGAGTGGCCACATGGGCACAAGTGATGATAAACGTTCTGAACGCCCTGTGTGGGCTACGACTCCGTAAGTCATTGATAAAATCCATGATATAGTGATGGATGACAGAAGAGTTAAGGTGCATGAGATTGATAGTTCTGAGGGCATCTCGAATCAATGGGTACATAATATTTTGAATAAACATTTGGACATGAGAAAGCTATCTGCAAGATGGGTTCCGCGATTGCTCACGCTTAACCAAAAACGCAATCGTGTGAGGTGTTGCAAGGATGGTTTACAGTTGTTCAGGAAGAATCCGCAGGACTTTAAGCGGGGTTTCGTCACTGTGGATGAAACATGATACACTACTATACTCCTGAGACCATAGAACAATCTAAACAATGGGTCACCAAGGGAGAATCTGCACCAAAAAAGGCGAAGACCATTTCTTCGGCCGGAAATGTTATTGGGGACTGTCTTTTGGGATTCGCAAGGGATAATCCTCATCGACTATGTTTAAAAGGGTACAACTATTACAGGTGCATATTATTCATCGTTATTGGACCGTTTGAAAACCGAGCTGCAAGGAAAAAGGCCGGCGACGGAACACCAAAAAAGTCCTTTTCCATCACGACAATGCACCAGCACACACCCCTCAGCAGTTGTGGTCGAAAAATTAATGGAAATAGGAACCCAACTCGTTTCACATACCCCCTATTCTTCAAACTTGGCTCCCTTGGATTACTGTTTTTCCCCCAATTTGAAGAAATGGCTGGCGGGACAAAGATTTTATTCAAACGAGGAGGTGATTGCCGCAATTAATAGATATTTTGCAGAAGTGGACAATTTCTATTATTCGGAAGAACAGCGTTGGGCGAAGTGTATAGTCTGAAAGGAGACTATGTCGAAAAATAAGAAAGGTTTACCTCAAACACGTAAGTAGTTTTTATTTTTTGCAAGACCAGCGTTGTTTTACAACCCTTTTTAGTACGAGCTGTTCATTCTTGATCTTCCACTCTTATTGCTGGCTCTCAGTGTACATATTGTACATTACCTGTCTTTCCCTATAGCTTAACCCCACATTTCAAAGAATTTTGACATCTTGCACCATTTTATACTGGCTTTTTCGACAAATTCTATTAACATATCTCCATCTTTCTTTACTTACAATTATCGATCGCAACGTCAGAATTGCCTCTTTGGTGCCTTTACCTTTCGGATAACCATAGTGATCGTCATGCAACACATGCCCAATTTTCTTTTCTATTCTTCTGTGTATTATTCTTGCCAGCAACTTAGATGAATGCGATGTTAAGCTGATTGTGCAATAATTCTCTTTCTTGTCGGCTCTTGGTTTCTACGTTTTCCTTTCCAACTTCTGTGACTGCCCTTTTTAAAGATTTCCATTCCTCGTCAGCTGTATCGCCTAATGAGCTGTTCCTTATCGCAATCTCTATAGCCTCATAGGACTTCAAAATCTCTCCTAATTCCTCTGTACTTTTGTATCCCATTTATTTGCATTCTGATTCTTCCTGACTGCTCTTAAAAACTTCAGTCTACTCTTCCTCGCCGGCCGAAGTGGCCGCGCGGTTCTGGCGCTGCAGTCTGGAACCGCGAGACCGCTACGGTCGCAGGTTCAAATCCTGCCTCGGGCATGGATGTGTGTGATGTCCTTAGGTTAGTTAGGTTTAACTAGTTCTAAGTTCTAGGGGACTAATGACCTCAGCAGCTGAGTCCCATAGTGCTCAGAGCCATTTGAACCATACTCTTCCTCATCAAGTGTTACCTGAGTCTGTGTTTTCTCTCAGACACGCCTTACAATCCAGTATCTCATTTCAGAATATGTCTGATCGAGATATAATGAAACTGAAATCTTCCGGTATCTTTCGTCCTCTTCCACGTATACCACCTCTTCTTGTGATTCTTGAACACAGTATTCCCTATTACCGGTTGAACTAGAATAGTCTTTCTCTTCTCTCATTCTTTGCACCGAGCCATTTTCTCCTGTAATCCTTTTCGCTATTCCTTCCCCTACAACCGCATTCCAATCTCGTATGACTCGCTGATTTTTAACTCCCTTTATGAACCGAATTAATCCGTTCAATATCCTCACTTAGTTCCTCTATCTCTTAATCGTCAGCTAGTGACGTCGGCATGTATATCTGAACTACTGTGGCTGGTGTACATTTGCTGTCGATTCGGATGAGAACAACTCTATCACTGAACTGTACACAGTAACTCATTCTCTGCCCTATCTTCTATTCATAACTAATCATGCTCCCGTTACTACCATTTTCTGATGCTGTTGATACTATCCTATGCTTATCTGACCAGAAATCCTTGTTTTCTTTCATTTCACTTCACTGATCCCCACTATGTCTAGATTGAGCCTTTACATTTCTCTTTTAAGATTTTCTAGCTTCCCACAACCACGTTCAGACTTCTGACATTCTACCTCCCTATACGAAGAACGATATCCTTTCGTTGATTGTTGTTTTTCTCATGTCACCTCTCCCTTGGCAGTAACACTCCCGGAGATCCGAATGGGAAACTAGCCCGGAACCTTCTGCCAGCGGAGAGATCATCATGACACCTTTTCAAATACAAGCCAGGTGTCCTGTGGATACACCTTACGGGTCTTTAATGCAGTGGTTACCACTGACAGCTGCATCCTCATGCTGTTAATGAATGCTAATTCTTTTGCTTTTAAAGATAGCTTCACACCCCAGTGACAAGATAGTGCTCTGAACGTCTGTCCGGTCCTGTGCCCTCTTTGGCAAGGCTGTTTTTTGAAAGAGGGAGACTTCTTATGCCGGAAGTCTTCGGCCGCCATTGCTGACGATTTTCGCTCATGTTATGGGTTGTCAAACTACAGTGCGGATGTTACACCATCATACAAATACTAAAGCGCCAGATTTGCACCTGTCGGCTGAAACTGTTACTTTTTTCCAGCGTAAACCGGTTCTGCATTAACGCATTAGCATATCTACCATGTTTCGCTGCCATGCGATAATTACGGCCCACACTGAACCTCCGAGAGAAGCTGAACTTTAATCATTATAAGCACTTGCTACTTAGTGCGTCTGTATTGAAATGCTGATTATGCTCTGCCACCATTACATGGAATAGTTAAATTTGTGTCCCACACGCCGATTGCCATCAACGCTGGTGGTTTGTTTCCAGTGCAGCAGAGATCTTGCATGGCATCAGAGGGTCCTCGAACAGCGCCACCAAGGATCACGAGCAGTCGATTCCAACAGCAGGAAGGTGTTCGCTGTGTGACAGCGGATCATCTGGAACACGATGCATTGGCGGCAGGTGGCTAATGTCGAGAGTGGGGTTGGATGTAAGTGGTGTTGGACTGGGAGACGCGCTGTTTGGTGTTATCTTCGATGCAAAGTGGCTGGTTCCAGAGGCGTGTGTTGGGCAGCGGAATACTGAAGCTGAAGCCAGCACCTGGGAAAGTGATGTGCGGCTGTTGGTCCAAATCATAACTATACCGTGTTTAATGATCTGGGCGCACACCAGCCAGTGCGTCATTGGCTCTCAGATGGGTGACCCATCGTGGCTTGCGAAGAGCTGTGCAATGGCAAGAGCTTGTAGTCAGCGTGGACCATAGGAAGCTGCTTGATGAGACCATGCTAATAATGGTGCTAAGCGCAGCAGGATGAGCCATATTTGTTGTTGGGTCTAGAGCAACCGGTCCAGGATCCTACTGTGGAGCACTTTGTAGACTATTCTGAAGAAAAAAAAAAAAAAAAGAAAGAAAACCGCCTGCAGCGCTGCATGGCAGCTGGTGGCTGTTGACCCCAAGAGAACAGCGTCAAAGACTGGAACAGTAAGCCACACTGCAATTTAATGATTCTTGGCGACTCTATGCTAGAGTACACAGACGTGGCTGTGATACGTGATTGTTGTCCAATACATAGGAATGCTCAAGGAAGCTTTCAGCGATTGGAGTGTGCAATCTGTAAGCTTTATACTTGTTATGGATTTCATGACTTACCACAATGGATTTCTTTAGTTGTCTGCTTGACGTATTTTGAAACAGTGCAGTAGATTGCTCGCTGTCTGCTACTGGCGACTGCAGATCGTTACCTCAATGACACAGCCTGCGTTGTTCTTTCTCCATGTTATTGTTTGTAGAGAGACGTTCTGGTAATTTCGTGTTCTTACTGGTAAAACGTTGTTCTCGAATTCAACAGTTGTGAGTTGAATATCACGATGCGTATCAGTACTGGGGTTTAGCCTTATTAAGGGCTAGACATTCTCTGACGATCTGACTGAGTCGTGTCGGCTCGTATCGATTGCAGTTGTAGGTCAAATCTCTCGTCCGTTTTCCCTCTAGTCGCAAGGCGTCGAAATGTTTACGAGGCGGGTTAGTGCGGACGGAAGTTCACCAAAGGTGAGGAAGAAGGAAATCGGTCGGCGGAAACGAGTGCTGGCACGCGAAAAGCACGCGAAAAGCAACTGGAATCACTCAACAGAGGAAGGTCCACTGGACCTGACGGGATACCAATTCGATTCTACACAGAGTAAGCGAATGAACTTGCCCCCCTTCTAACAGCCGTGTACCGCAAGTCTCTAGAGGAACGGAATGTTCCAAATGATTGGAAAAGAGCACAGCTAGTCCCAGTCTTCAAGAAGGGTCGTCGAGCAGATGCGCAAAACTATAGACCTATATCTCTGACGTCGATCTGATGTAGAATTTTAGAACATGTTTTATCCTCGAGTATCATGTCGTTTTTGGAAACCCAGAATCTGCTATGTAGGAATCAACATGGATTCCGGAAACAGCGATCGTGTGAGACCCAACTCGCCTTATTCGTTCATGAGACCCAGAAAATATTAGATACAGGCTCCCAGGTAGATGCTATTTTTCTTGACTTCTGGAAGGCGTTCGATACAATTCCGCACTGTCGCCTGATAAACAAAGTAAGAGCCTACGGAGTATCAGGCCAACTGTGTGGCTGGATTGAAGAGTTTTTAGCAAACAGAACACAGCATGTTGTTATCAATGGAGAGGCGTCTACAGACGTTAAAGTAACCTCTGGCGTGCCACAGGGGAGTGTTATGGGACCATTGCTTTTCACAATATATATAAATGACCTAGTAGATAGTGTCGGAAGTTCCATGCGGCTTTTCGCGGATGATGCTGTAGTATACAGAGAAGTTGCAGCATTAGAAAATTGTAGCGAAATGCAGGAAGATCTGCAGCGGATAGGCACTTGGTGCAGGGAGTGGCAACTGTCCCTTAACATAGACAAATGTAATGTATTGTGAATACATAGAAAGAAGGATCCTTTATTGGATGATTATATGATAGCGGTACAAACAGTGGTAGCAGTTACTTCTGTAAAATATCTGGGAGTAAAGTATCTGGGGGAATGATTTGAAGTGGAATGATCATATAAAACTAATTGTTGGTAAGGCGGGTACCGGGTTGAGATTCATTGGGAGAGTGCTTAGAAAATGTAGTCCTTCAACAAAGGAGGTGGCTTACAAAACACTCGTTCGACCTATACTTGAGTATTGCTCATCAGTGTGGGATCCGTACCAGATCGGGTTGACGGAGGAGATAGAAAAGATCCAAAGAAGAGCGGGGCGTTTCGTCACAGGGTTATTTGGTAGCCGTGATAGCGTTACGGAGATGTTTAATAAACTCAAGTGGCAGACTCTACAAGAGAGGCGCTCTGCCTCGCGGTCTAGCTTGCTCGCCAGGTTTCGAGAGGGTGCGTTTCTGGATGAGGTATCGAATATATTGCTTCCCCCTACTTATACCTCCCGAGGAGATCACGAATGTAAAATTAGAGAGATTAGAGCGCGCACGGAGACTTTCAGACAGTCGTTCTTCCCGCGAACCATACGCGACTGGAACAGGAAAGGGAGGTAATGACAGTGGCACGTAAAGTGCCCTCCGCCACACACCGTTGGGTGGCTTGCGGAGTGTAAATGTAGATGTAGATGTAGACGGCGGTCGGTGTCTTGACCGATTCGTTTTGAGGAAACCGTTGCTACGGGAAGGACTATGATTATGTTTAGCTGACTACAGTGCGCTGAAAGAATACCTCTCTCCTGCTGTCGAGTCGTGTGTTCTAGTTTCGCTGAGTTACCGGGCTCAGTTGTTACTGCCCTGTCCTTTGTGATTCTTGCCTGAGTTATGGATTTAGGCTTTTCGTGAAGTTTGGATCCGCCGTTAGTGTGGTCTGTATCGCTTGCAAAAACTGTTTCAGCCGGCCTGCATAGGTGTTCGCTGAACTCCAATTGTTGCTTTCAAGAAAAGTAACTTAGTACTGATCCACGCATGTGACAAATGTGGGAAAGTTGTTTCACTGTTTGCCCCCGGAGTAGACAACATTCCATTAGAACTACTGACAGCCTTGGGAGAGCCAGTCCTGACAAAACTCTACCATCTGGTGAGCAAGATGTATGAGACAGGTGAAATACCCTCAGACTTCAAGAAGAATATAATAATTCCAATCCCAAAGAAAGCAGGTGTTGACAGATGTGCAAATTACCGAACTATTAGTTTAATAAGCCACAGCTGCAAAATACTAACGCGAATTCTTTACAGACGAATGGAAAAACTGATAGAAGCTGACCTCGGGGAAGATCAGTTTGGATTCCGTGGAAATGTTGGAACACGTGAGGCAATACTGACCCTACGACTTATCTTAGAAGAAAGATTAAGGAAAGTCAAATCTACGTTTCTAGCATTTGCAGAATTACAGAAAGCTTTTGACAATGTTGATTGGAACACTCTCTTTCAAATTCTGAAGGTGGCAGGGGTAAAACAGAGGGAGCGAAAGGCTATTTACAATTTGTACAGAAAGCAGATGGCAGTTATAAGAGTCGAGGGGTATGAAAGGGAAGTAGTGGTTGGGAAGGGAGTGAGACAGGGTTGGAGCCTATCCCCGATGTTATTCAATCTGTATATTGAGCAAGCAATAAAGGAAACAAAAGAAAAGTTCGGAGTAGGAATTAAAATCCATGGAGAAGAAATAAAAACTTTGAGGTTCGCCGATGACATTGTAATTCTGTCAGAGACAGCAAAGGACTTGGAAGAGCAGTTGAACGGAATGGACAGTGTCTTGAAAGCAAGATATAAGATGAACATCAACAAAAGCAAAACTAGGATAATGGAATGTAGTCGAATTAAGTCGGGTGATGCTGAGGGAATTAGATTAGGAAATGAAACACTTAAAGTAGTAAAGGAGTTTTGCTATTTGGGGAGCAAAATAACTGATGATGCTTGAAGTAGAGAGGATATAAAATGTAGACTGGCAATGGCAAGGGAAGAGTTTCTGAAGAAGAAAAATTTGTTAACATCGAGTGTAGATTTAAGTGTCAGGAAGTCGTTTCTGAAAGTATTTGTATGGAGTGTAGCCATGTATGGAAGTGAAACGTGGACGATAAATAGTTTAGACAAGAAGAGAATAGAAGCTTTCGAAATGTGGTGCTACAGAAGAATGCTGAAGATTAAATGGGTAGACCATATAACTAATGAGGAGGCATTGAATAGAATTGGGGAGAAGAGGAGGTTGTGGCACAACTTGACTAGAAGAAGGGATGGTTTGGTAGGACATGTTCTGAGTCATCGAGGGATCACCAATTTACTACTGGAGGGCAACGTGGAGCATAAAAATCGTAGAGGGAGACCAAGAGATGAATACACTAAGCAGATTCAGAAGGATGTAGGCTGCAGTAGGTACTGGGACATGAAGAAGCTTGCACAGGATAGAGTAGCATGGAGAGCTGCATCAAACCAGTCTCAGGACTGAAGACCACAACAACAACATTTAAGACACCTCCGACTGCTGAGTTATTTTCGCCATGGCGAACCTTCCCTATTAATAGTGTTTCTCTGATTCTGTAACAAGTTAGAGGGATCATTTACTGGCCCTTGTATTTGCTTAAATTTGTCACCTCTCTTAAAGGAACGTGGTAAATATTGGTCTGCAGATTAAAACCACTCTCTTATCTCGGGATATTTAAATTTGTTTAAACACTTTATTAAGTTTGTGCTAGTAGTTGTTACTTTGAATTTTAAAAAGATTGCGTTGAATTTATCAGGCCACTTAAAGGGCCAGGTTAAATTTTTGTTTGTAATTTTCCCTCCCCCCCAGTCCTCCTCCATGAACCATGGCCTTGACGTTGGCTTGGAGGCTTAAATACCTCAGCGATACAGGTAGCCGCACCATAGGTGCAACCACAACGAAGGGGTATCTGTTAAGAGGCTATAGCGACGTGTGGTTCCTGAAGAGGGGCCTTTACAGTAGTTGCAGGGGCAACAGTCTGGATGATTGACTGATCTGGCCTTGTAACAATAACCAAAACGGCTTTGCTGTGCTGGTACTGCAAACAGCTGAAAACAAGGGGAAACTACAGCCGTAATTTTTCCCGAGGGCACTCAGCTTCACAGTGTGGTTAAATGATGGTGGCGTCCTCTTGAGTGAAATATTCCGGAGGTAAAATAGTCCCCCATTCGAATATCCGAGCGGGGCCAAAACAGGAGAACGCCGTTATCAGGAGAAACAAAACTGGCGTTCTACGAATCGGAGCGTGGTCTGTCAGATCCTTTAATTGGGCAGGTAGGATAAAAAATTAAAAGGAAATGAGTGGGTTAAAGTTACATATGGTGGGAATTAGTGAAGATTGGTGGCAGGAAGAACAAGAATTCTGTTCAGGTGAATGCAGGGTTATCAATACAAAATCAGATATGGGTAATGCAGGAGATGGTTTAATTACGTAAAAAATGGGAACCCGGAGAAGCTAATACGAACAGAGTAATGAACGAATTTTTGTAGCCAAGATAGACAAGAATGCCACGCCTACCACAGCAGTACAAGATTGGATGTCAATTAGTTCCACAGCTGATGAAGAGATTGAAGAAACGTTTGATGCGATAAAAGAAATTATTGAGATAGTTAAGGGAGACGCAAATTTAATAGTCATGGGGGACTGAAATTTAATTGTAGGAAAAGAAGGAGAAGGATACGCAGTAGGTGAATATGGACAGGGGGTAAGAAATGAAAGAGGAAGCCGCCTGCTAGAATTTTGCACAGAGCATAACTTAATCAAAGCTCACACTTGGTTTAAGAGTCATGAAAGAGGTTTGTATACGTGGAAGAGGCCTGGAGACACTGGAAGGTTTCAGATTATTACGTATTGGCCAAACAGAGATTCAGGAATCAGGTTTTAAATTGTAAGACGTTTCCAGGGGCAAATGTGAACTCTGACGACAGTTATGAACTATAGATTAATACCGAAGAACCTGCTAAAAAGTAGGAATTTAAGAGAATGGGATCTTGATAAACAGAAAGACACCAGAGATTGTAGAGAGTTTCAAAGAGAGCATTAGCAAACGATTGACAAGAACATGGGAAAGAAATAAAGTGTAAGAAGAATAGGCAGCTTTGAGAAATGAAATAGTGAAGGCAGCACAGGATCAAGTAGGTAAAAAGACTAGGGCTAGTGGAAAACCTTAGGTAACAGATGAGATATTGAATTAAATTCATCATTGAAGATAATTATAAAAAAATGCAATAAATGAAGCAGGTGAAAAGGAATACAAACATATTAAATATGAGATCGACAGGAAGTGCAAAATGGCTAAGTAGGAGGAGAGATGGAGATGTCGTGTGGCTAGGGCCTCCCGTCGGGTAGACCGTTCGCCTGGTGCAGGTATTTCGATTTGACGCCACTTCGGCGACCTGCGCGTCGATGGGGATGAAATGATGATGATTAGGACAACACAACACCCAGTCCCTGTGCGGAGAAAATTTCCGACCCAGCCGGGAATCGAACCCGGGCCCTTAGGATTGACAGTCTGTCACGCTGACCACTTTTTTTATGAATACAGTACAAGACCAGTGCTCTGTCCCCTTTTTTTCGTTTGTTTTTCTTGATCGCCCTAAAGGTCCACGAAAACTTCAGTCCTGGTGTAGAGAAGAAACATACATAAAGGCGGCAAATCTAGAAACAGTATAAAAGAAAATGGCGCACACAGGTGACCTTAGCCAACACCCTCTCTTTCAAATGTCAGGCTAAGCATATTTGCAAAATCATCACGGAGGCCTGGCAATCGCAAGCGCTGCCAGTAAGCAGTAAGCATGTACTGCCGAAACGCTATGTGTCCATGCTCTTCATGACAACTGTTGACAAAATGTACGAAATGTCCAATCAACCACATGACGGTATTGAGCTTCGTTCGCGGAAAAAAGGAAGAATCGGGCCGGACGATGATGTCAATAGTATAAGCGGCTTCAGCAGACCTAGTGACAAAAGCAAGTTGTTTCCTGAGCCAACTCCAATTAGCAAGGTGTCCACAGCAGGTGAATCGATGCTCAAGGGTATCCAGGAGACCACACCGAGTACAGTTGTCCGTGTCAGAAAGACCAATACGGTGCAGTCGTACATTGGTGGGGACCAAATTATTAATTACCCTATACCATGTGGACGCCACACCCGAGCAGTTATTCCTCTATACAAATTGCTAAGAACACCACGTGATGAAGCGTTAAAACCTATTGTACCTAAAACACGATCTAAAAACACATGACTGACGTGATCAAAAGCCTTATAGAAATCAAGGAAAGCAAAGGCACAATGTAAGTTTGTAACCGCCGCAACCGAGATTACATCCCGATATTCGGCTACTGGGGTCAGAATAGATCGATCATGAAAACGCCAGTTCTATTGGATTGGGACCGGCCAGCCCCTCCCAGCGGGCAATCAAGCCCTTGGTCGTTGGCACCGGTCGTCGCAAGAAGACGTCACCGAGGTAACTCACCGAAATGTAAAATTCCCGGATGTGTTTCAACTTAAAATTGAGGCGACCGACATCGACAGGTGGAGCAAGGCTCTCCGGACGCACAACAGTAAAAAGCCTGGATGTAATTGAAGTCACTTCTTGCGTAACAATTAGAGTCGTACGGCGGACGTACAAAGCAGACGCCTTGCGAGTAATGTCAGAGAGGCCCAAGCCTCCGGAAATACGCGGTTTCGTCGTAACCTCGTAACGTAACTTGAATAGATGGCCCTTCCATATAAACCTGCTAGACAATTGGCGCAACCTTTTCGCCACCATCATGGGAAGTGGGAACAGCTGAGCAACATAATAAGCTTTACATAGAACGTAGGTGTCTAAGATTCTGACTTTTGCAAAATGGTAGCAGAGCGCTGCTCATGGACCATCAGAGCCCCCTGTATCTTCTCGGTGACAGATTTCCAATTGAGAGCCGCCATTTTTAAAGGACACCGATCAATGATAATCCCCAAGGACGTATGGCGATCGACAAAAGTGGCCCAAGGGACATCAGCATCGCGAAATCCTCGAATATCAAGGAACTTACATTTACCCTGATTGAGCCGCGCTCCAGAGACACGACAGTATGCATCAACTGCCCCTTTCAACAACGGGATATCATCACATTGACGGAGGAGAACAACGACATCATCCGTATATGCCTTAACAGTGAGCTTCCCACCAGAGAGGGTCATACCATGAAGCTTGAGAACAATAGTCCGAAGCAGCGGTTCCAGGGACAATACGAATAAAAGACATAGAGAGCGGACTACCCTGAGGCACCCCGCGGCGGATAGCAATGGGCGGCGTCAGCTGCCCATTGACTGACACCCGAGCAGTTATTCCTCTATACAAATTGCTAAGAACACCACGTGATGAAGCGTTAAAACCTATTGTACCTAAAACACGATCTAAAAACACATGACTGACGTGATCAAAAGCCTTATAGAAATCAAGGAAAGCAAAGGCACAATGTAAGTTTGTAACCGCCGCAACCGAGATTACATCCCGATATTCGGCTACTGGGGTCAGAATAGATCGATCATGAAAACAACATTGATGTGCACCAATCACATCCCGAAGCAGAGAAGACAACCGGCTATTGAGCGCTCTAGCAGCTGTCTTGTAGTCAAAGTTCAGCAATGTGAGCGGACGAAGATTGGCAGCAGACAAACGACCAGAGGACTTCGGAATTAAAACAATTTTCCCTACTTTAAAATCGGCAGGCACATCCATCCCCCTGACAATCTCATTTAAAATCTGCGTAAAAATGCCACCCAATAGAGGCCAAAAACGGAGATAAAATTCTTTAGGCAGGCCGTCTGGACCCGGCGATTTACTGGACGGAGAGCGAGCAATAAAATCGAAAACATCATCTACCTGGAACTCCCGGAGAAATTCGCCGTTCGCGGCAGGCGTGATCGCCGCAGTTAGATCCCCAAGGACATCATCCGAAAGAGACTCACCAGAATCATCGGCAGAATAGAGACTAGCGTAATACTGATGGAGAGCACGAACCATTTCCTCCTGTGCAATAAGCTGCCGTCTATCGTCCACCGTAAGAGAAGAGATGAAGGAGCGACGACGACGAGTCTGATGCCGTAGCAGGTGGTACAAGGAGGTCAGTTCACCTTCAACAAGAGAGTGAGGTTTCGACTTAACTCGCAGACCATCCATCTGTCGTCGTTTAAGGCTCAAGAGCTTGGCCTCAATACGACGAACATCATGGATCCGCAGAGGAGAGGTACCCGCCGCGTCATATAGTTTACGCAGGACAGAGTAGTAATATTCATACGTGTTCTTAAAATCACGCGCCCTTGCAGCACAGTGAAAAATCAAAGTCTGACGAATCTTGGGCTTGGCAAACGCAGTCCACCATACCAGCAAGGAGGGGTAACGCGGGACAGAGCGAAGACATCGCTCCATTACGGCACCTATAACATCATCTATAGCACTGTCGGCAAGGTAGGAAACATTTAACATCCACTGGGAACGATAAAGTTTTGCAGGTTGGTGACTAAGATTTACAGTTGCAGTAAAAGCACAATGGTCAGAAAAACTAGTAGGAATAACGGCGACAGAAATAATTTTATCACATAAAAATTCAGAGAAGTAGAATCTGTCGAGTCTACTGCATGAGGACGCGGTATAAACGTATATTTCACCAGGGTGCGGATAAAATTTGCGACCCAGCCGGGAATCGAACCAGGGCCCTTACGATTGACAGTCTGTCACGCTGACCACTTTTTCTTTTTTTTTATTTAAACGACCGTGGCGGTCGCACCACTCAGCTCTACCGGGGCAGACGGCTAAGTAGGAATGGCTACAGGACAGATGTAGGGATGTTGAAGCTACATCACTATGGTTAAGATAGATACTGGCTACAGGAAAACTAAAGAGACCTTTAGAGAAAAGACAACAATCTGTATGAATATCAAGAGCTCTGGTGGAAAACCAGTCCTAAACAAAGAAGAGAAAGCAGAAACCTATATAGAAGGTCTATAAAAGAGCAATGTACTTATATTATGGAACAGGAAGAGGACATAGATGAAGATGAAATGGGAGATGCGTATAGTATTGTGTGAAGAATTTGACAAAGCACTGAAAGACCTAAGTCGAAAAAAGGCCCCTGGAGTAGACAATATTTCTTTAGGGTTACTGATTGCCTTGGGAGAACCAGCCATGACAAAACTCTTCCATCTGCTGAGCAAAATGTATGACAGGTAAAATAACCTCAGACTTTTAGATGAATATAATAACTGCAATCACAAAGAAAGCAGGTGTTAGCAGGTGCAAAAATTACCGAACTAGCTGTTTAAATCTTTCGATCATGGCGTCCTCATATAAGGACATACTAAATAAACGCAAGTATATTGAAATTCGTTAAATTTTACCATTTGCGATTGATGTCACAAGCAGGGAGTTTATTTGAGAACGCTGTGGACATCTCCTGTCAATCTGTGGTACCACAAAACAAAACTGAATGTGCCCAGTCACATGGAAGCTTCCCAGTAATCTTTGTACCTCCCCTCAGCCAGTTAATACCTCCTGAGTTTATTAGGTAAAAACAAAATTGCTTGTGGATGGAAAGGTGCATTCTTGAAGTTGAAAAGTACAGGTGTCTTTCTGAACGAAAGGTAAATGACATATTTATAGCTTTATACACGTCTCCAAATGAGAGCAGTGTGATTGAAAGGTCGTAGTAGCATAGAAATTTAGGACATTATTTCGCTGTCTTTTTAGTCATTTTATGGTGATTTCACAATGCCCCGAGTCCAAGACAGACGAAGGCCACTTACAGAAAAATTTATGGATCTCCTTAATTCAACGGAAGTTGAGGCTCTGTCTGATGATCCTGGTGGTTATTTTGAACAATAGGACAATAATGACGGTAATGTTAGACTTTTATATCATACGGTATACTGTAAGCTGAGTAGCCTAGACGCAAAGCCCGCTAACTGCGTGAGAAGTGACACTGAGATAATCACGAAACACTCCTTCCATCCAAACGATAATGCACTGGCAGCGAGAATGTTATTGTTGCGTACGAATTTGTTACAGCGCAGCCAACCTAAAGCTGAATAAGAAAAATATCGATTCTAATCGTAAGAGACTGAGAGGTAGCTTTGAATGTCCAGATTAGTATCTCTGGTATCTGTCCACATACTTTGTATCCGGACATCGCCATTTAGCGGGCTTTGCACCCGAAGACAACGTGCAGTTAGCTGCTTTTGAATCCGAACACGATTTTTGACAGCCATTTTCGACGGTTTATGGCCGGTCTTGCAACCTGAAACATATTTCATCATGCAGACAATGAAAAAATCCATACAGCCGTGTGCCTACCTCAAAATCGATACAAAATGAATGTAGCAGCTTTTTCATCTGGGCTACTCAGCTGCAGGTTTTTTATGAGTCTTTCTATTTGTAATAGCATTTTTACTGTAATTTCAGGAGATCCCCTTATAATCGGAGCGGAAGACAATGATGACAATGAGCAAGGCCCTCCTGAAATAGATATTGTGCCTGAAACTTATCGAATAGACGTTGTTGATATAGAGGGGCATCATAATTTCAATGAGCATCCAAAGTAATTTGGAGTCACTTTGGACAGAGTGCTCACGTATAAACGACATCTGGAAAATACTGCAGCCAAACTAAAGAAGACGAATAATAGTCTCCAAAAGCTGTACGGCAGTCGGACTGGTCTACTCGGCCGCGGACTACGGTCTCCGGCCTTGATGAACAGTGTTAAAAAAAAAAAAAAAAAAAAAAAAAGCTGAATAGCACGATGCGAATTGTCAGCGGAACCATGAGATCAACCCTAACACATTGGGTGCCATTTCTAAGCCACATACCACCTGCGGACCTACGACGGAATGATTCTCTTCTTCGGGAATATGGGAAGATACTCGACAACGCCCAGTTCCCTACATACTGTGACATGCCTGACCTGGAAAGAAACTGACTTCGGTCTAGACATCCAACAATGATAACAGTCAAGGAATTGCAAAGTATAAACTTTGATGCAATTCCCTGGAGGGAACAGTGGCGAGAGGTGTGCCCTGAGCATTGTCAAGCCCTCCCCTGCATCACTGAGAGACCGCCCGGATATGAACTACCACGTAAAATATGGTCATCCCTCAACAGAATACGGACTAATCACGGAAGATGTGCAGATATCCTTTCCCAATGAGGAAAAACATCAATTCCCAACTGCGACTGCGGAGCCAATAGACAGACCATCCACTATATCGTCCAAGAGTGCGACAGAAGAGTATACAGCGGCAAGTTCAGCAATATTCTGATGACAACAGACGCCGAAAAAGACTTTATATATAATCTTGATGTTTGTATTTAATGGTATTGCCCATATCTAATCTTGATATCTCTATTTAATTGTATTGCCCATTATCTGTAAGTTTTAATGTGTTTCTTATGTATATCTTTATTTAAAAACATGTAAGAAGCGTAAAATGATGTACGCTGCCATACGCTAAATAAATTTAGACAATTAGCACCTAAAAAATTATACGGTGGAGGAAAAGAGAACTTGCTTGTATATCTCCTTTTATCTTTTATCGAAGGGTACAAATGTTACTCTGAGCCAGTGGATAACCTTGATAGTCCCTACCAAATTTTTGAAAAATATTTCACTGATGTTGTTGTGCAGAATAGTGTGAAACGTACAAATATTTATACAGCTTACAGAAGTGTTGGTAATTTTGCTCCTAGGACAGAAAAATAAATACTTTCACTTACAGGAAAGAGAAAGATATACTTTCACTTCTAAGAATTCGCATTCTGATGGTAAATTTGAAATACCTCCAGGAGTAGATGTTACTGAGCAGCTGCGTATTTGCCAAATAGCAGACACTATGTCAGCCAATCGATCCTAAAATTGAGACAGAACTTCCACTGTGTTGACACAACAAATAATCATGATGAAAATAATCGATTTTGGAAAGTCAGCCCGATATACAATCTCATAACAGAACGGTTGTTGTGTTTACCAGCAGATCATTGAATCTAAAACAGTATGTGAAGGGCAAACCGAAAACATGGGTACAAAAATAAATTTACTCTGTGGAACAAGCGGTCAAGTGTTTGATTCTATAACATATTAAGGTGCGATGACAGAATCGGTTCAACAACCCACCATTTTCGAGTGCCAAAGACATGAAGAAATGTGGTAGACGCTCTGCTGAAGAGCTAATAAGTGAAGATGGAGAAGTTGTAGTAACAAAATGTTATGACAATAAGCTAGTGGTAATGGCGTTGAATTTTGTGGGAACTGG
This sequence comes from Schistocerca nitens, assembly GCF_023898315.1. Lineage (NCBI taxonomy): Eukaryota > Metazoa > Arthropoda > Insecta > Orthoptera > Acrididae > Schistocerca > Schistocerca nitens. Next base: position 334,419,430 of record NC_064618.1, on the reverse strand, counting down.
AAACAAAGACGTGTGTAAAAGATGGGATAAAACTGAAAATAAATATGTTGAAATCAGTTAACATATGGGAGGGGTCGACGAGATGGATTTTCTGATCACAATTTACCGCACGTTCATCATATGGCGAAAGTTGACGCTTCTCATGTTTGCTCATGTAGTTGATATTGCGTGCGGAAGTGCTTCGATTTGTACAAGGAAAACGCATCAGAATTAGGTGTTCCTAAAAATAAGACTCTTGATTTGTTCACTGTAGGGCAAGCGTGGCCAAAGTACTGACAAAAATAATTAAGCCAGCTGGCAGGAAAAGTGAAAGTCCAGTGCCATCTCCCAGTACTTCAAAACGAACCACTGTGGAAGATCGTCCAGAAGCTGATGCTCATTTGAATAACTTTGGGCATCTTCCATTGGTCAGTGACAAAAAGTTATTTGATAGGTGCAAGACATAGGGTTGTAAACGCAAAACCAAATTTTATTGAGTAAAATGTAATATTCACTTACGCCTGGATGAAAAAAGTGGTTTCTTCGATTATCATTCTTCACAAGTGTGAAACCATAGTTCATGTATATAATGATTAAGTAAGCCTTGTGTAATTTGTGTACTTTGGTGACATAAAATCAAATAGAATAGTCCGACTTTTCGACTTATACTGCACCCTCTTGAACACAATATCCTTATTTGGGGACGCATTGTATCCCCCCCCCCATTTTTGGGTCACATCGGAATATTTTATACATCTGAAAAATCATAATTTAATTCGAAGAACTGTATAGCAAAGCCATGATTTTTTCCAGGAAAAAAATAATTCGTAACCGAAAGGGTTAACAAGTCACGGTTGCTAAATACTAACACGAATTCCTTACAGACGTATGGAAAAACTGGTAGAAGCCAACCTCGTGGAAGGTCAGTTTGGATTCAGCAAAAATGTTGAAACACACGAGGCAATACTGACCATATGACTTACCTTAGAAGATAGGTTAAGGAAAGGCAGACCTATGTTCTTAGCATTTGTATTCTTGTAGAAAGCTTGTGACTATGTTGACTGGAAACTCTCTTTTAAATGCTGGAGGTGGTAGGGGCAAAATACAGACAGCCAATGGTTTACAATTTTTACGGAAACCAGATGGTAGTTATAAGAGTAGAGGGCACGATCGGGAAGGAGTAGTTGAGAAGGGAGTGAGACAGTCTTGTAGCCTATCCCCGATCTTCTCCAATCCGTGTATTGAGCAAGCAGTAAAGGAAAGAACAGAAATCTTCGGAGTAGGAATTAAAATCCGTGGAGCAAAAATAAAAACCTCGAGGTTTGGCGATGATACTGTAATTCTGTCAGAGATTGCAGAGAACCTGGAAGAGCAGTTGAACGGAATTGACATTGTCTTGAAAGGAGGATGTAAAATGAACATCAAAAAAGCAAAACGAGGATAATGAAATGCTGAGGAATTAGATTAAGAAATGAGACACTTAAAGTAGTAGATGAGTTTTGCTATTTGGGAGGCAAAATAACCGATGATGGTCGAAGTAGAGAGGATACAAAATGTAGACTGGCTATGGCAAGCAAAGCTTTTCTGAAGAAGAAACATTTGCTAACATCGAGTACACATTTAAGTGTCAGGAAGTCTTTTCTGAAAGTATTTATATGGAGTATAGCTACGTGGGGAAGTGAAACATGAACGATAAATAGTTTAACAAGAAGAGAATAGAAGATTTCGAAAGGTGGTGCTACAGAAGAATGCTGAAGACTAGATTGGTGTATCACCTAACTAATTAGGAGTTACTGAGTAGAATTGGGAAGAAGAGGAATTTGAGGCACAGCTTGACTAGAAGAAGGGATCGGTTTCTATGACACGTTATGACGCATCAAGGGATCACCAATTTAGTACTGTAGGGAAACGAGGAGGATAAAAATCGTAACCGTGCGACTGCTACGGTCGCAAGTTCGAATCCTGCCTCGGGCATGGATGTGTGTGATGTCCTTAGGTTAGTTAGGTTTAAGTAGTTCTAAGTTCTAGGGGACTGATGACCACAGCAGTTGAGTCCCATAGTGCTCAGAGCCATTTGAACCATTTTTTGATAAAAATCGTGGAGGGAGACCAAGACTATGAATACACTAAGCAGATTCTGAAGGATGTATGTTGCATTGGTTCCTCGGAGATGAAGAGGCTTGCACAGAATACAGTAGCATGGACAGCCGCATCAAACCAGTCTCTGGACTGAAGATCACAACAACAATTATAAGGTATTGTTTTAACTTACACACTTAAATTAGTTTAAACGTCTTACTTGTTATTAAATTTGTGCTACGCGTTGTTGCAATTGACCTTCGAAAACTCTGGTCCATAATTCAAATTCGTTCTGGTAGACTTTGAATTAAAATTTTTTTGAACATTTTACCTGTTACTAAATTTGTGCTGGTGGTTCTTACATTTGACCTCCAAAACGTTTTCTTTAAACTTGTAAGTTCTCTTAAAGGACTGTATTAAATCTTGTGTCTGTAATTTAAAATTATTGTGTTAGACAGGGATATTTAATGTACCATATTTGTTTCAACAATTGGCTGTCGTTGTTAAACTCGCTTAGCAATTCTGCTCCATTGACTTTAAAGCATTCTAATCACCGTTTTAAGAATTTGTGATTTCTTAAATATCGTTGAAGTGTGTTTTACTAACATTTTTTTAAAAATTGTTTAATAAGTGTGAATCACTTGGAAAATAATGAATGATGTCACAATCTGGGGCCTAACCCTTTCCTTGAATTCCTTTTAACCTGGTTTTCTGGAGCTTACTGATGTTATTTATATCGTCGGATAACACGTGAGTATGCTTGTAAAATTTTCAATTAGTGTAATATTTTTCCTTAAGCTAGTTTGGTGGTGTACGTGGTTGATTTTTTTGTATTTATCCTGTGCAAATGAAATAGTAAATATTATTTCGTGTATTCTTGATCTGGAACTCCTCGTGAATTGTTAGACTTGTAACATATGTGGACAGTGATGTAGATGCGATATTAGTGAACTATTAGTAATGCTAACTCTCTCACTGGTAATTATTGTGTTATTGCTTTGGGAATTTTTGTGTTAATGTGATTCAGCTGCATTTTATTTTCTTACTGTACCATTTTTAAATAATTGTTTTATGACGCTTTTACTCCATAGATCGGTAACCGAGTCGACAGAATTGTTTTAAGACACGTTTTCACCGGTAAATTATAATTACGATCTCTAAACTTGCAGCCACTTGCATTACGTAGCCCATGTTCGAGGTAACACCAATTGCTCCGCACCATCTGTTTCAGAGCATGTATCTTCCCTGCAGCCATTTTGCCTTGGCTTCCCTATTCTTTCTATTATTTAATTCACTTATGCTGCTGTCATCGTTTATGTTTCAAGTAAATTTAGAGCATCCGTCATTCGTTGGTCAATGTATTGGGGTACATCCTATGTTACCCAAAGTTTCTTTGTAGTAATCTTCCTTGAACATATGTTTTTCTGTCCAGTTCCTGTTATAACCCTTGTTTGAGACGTCCGCTCTTCTTCATCTGAACTGCGTGTTGTATTTATTACCGTAGGTGAATATGTATATTTTTACTGGATTGACTTTTAGATAGTACGTCTCATAGTACTTGTAGAAGTCATCTGGAACTGTTGTGAGTATGTCTTCCAACAGCCTCGAAGCCCTTCTCTTCCTAGTTACAGGGTGTATCTGCTATGTGGATGATAGATATGCTGTCCTAAGGACCAGATTGAACATTGGTGTCGACGTCGAAATGTGTTTTGCGTGATGGGCAGTATAAGAGAAGATGATCTTTACAAATTTTTAGTTCAACATCTTAATGCGCATTCGTGAAGGGAAGACTTAAAACATTCTGCTACTGCGAGAAATAAAATACAGGTCAGAAAACTTACACTAGATAAGTAACACGATTGATGTACTAATTTTTATTTCTGGAAAACACAACTGTTCATTAACGGTCTTAAAATAATTCCGTTAAGAAATATATGACAATGATACGAAGATATACGAATTATGGTAATTCTGCTGGAATGTCATTCAGACACCGTCTTTGAAACACTGGGAACTTGCAGACGAAGAACAAGTCACAGTGAATAATTTTGCACTGATCGTTGTGACGAGTGATTTATAGGCAGAGCAGCTGCGCTGAATTACTGCCTATGCATCTCAGTTTTGTGATAGGTTGCTTTTTTCTTTTAATTTCTACCGTTGAACGTGGGAAGTAGTCCTTTGACACAGCGTCTGAAAGGTGTTTAACGGTTTTCTCCATCGCAGACCAAGCGGCTCTCTCTAAAGATTTCTTCGTTTCTCCTAATATTTCTTACATTTCATGTAAATGGAAGAGTTGTGTGAAAACAGGTGATTGTATCACTCCATCGGCAATAGATTCTGATACTGGTTACTCGCAAAGAAATCTATACCGCTGATTTATTTTCGGAGCATGCCTCGTTCACATTTGTAAAGGCAGTCTCGCAGAAGAGATATTTTTATGATTCTCTGGAAGTTCTTTTACGCTCCATTGCTTCTTTCTAAAACACGCGCCGGAATTATAGGCGTCCCTGGATTGAAAACACGCAAGATATAAGAGCACATCTCTATCACTTTCTTTTTAACGTATAAACTGAAGTATGAACAACGTGGTTCTAGACTTCTTTATGTCTCGTTAAGCAGTTATAATTTTGAAGGAAAGTATGACATGAGACTTAGAAAAAAAATACAAAGAGTGTGGTGTGGGCGTCATTAAGCTGTATACCAAGAAATATGGAAATTCGTGGAAGTGATTTATCAGATTGACAGCTGATGAAGGATGTTCAGAAAATCCAGACACTAAATGTGCCATCCCGTTACATGCTGTATCGCAGGACGTAGTTAATGGACAGAGTAATGTGTCTCTAGGTAGAAAAATCGATATAGAAATGAGAAATAAGCTGTAGCTGCTGAAGTTAATTAGTTGTCCCATGACCCTATAGTTTCCTGCAATAACTGATACTTTTCCAATATGCGATGTTTGTGAAATTTTTACACCACTTTTTAACCGACAACAATTTTGAGATTTCTTTTTCAGTCAGTCTGCTCTCTATTTCACGAAAGGTGCAGAAGAATTCGTGTATGAATTTTGAAACGATGATTAATGTTCAGACACCTTGCTAAATTATTAAGAAATTTTTAATGTGCTGGTACCCTATACATGTTTTTTTCATTAGTTTTATTCACGTAAGTGATCAGCTGGCGACTTATTTCTGTGGTTGAGTATTAGCAGTTTTGGATACTTTGGGTGAAACTGGGAAAGAATAGATGTGAACTTGATGAATTTCTAATCTTCATGTGCTTTTTTGTCTGAGGCGTTTAAACAGCATTCGTCTTTGAATAATTGACTAAGGACATTAGCAATATATATATATATATATATATATATATACTTTAGCCTCTTTTTCCATTCATTATGCCCAAAGTCTAAGACTCTTACAGCTCACTGACAGCCTCAGGAGAAGACACTGGATTAATCTTAGATTTTACTCAATCAGACAGCAGTACTGAACCATGATAGATTGATTTGCATAGCCCCCTCTATTATTAACATAGTTTTAACTGCCCTCTGATTAATTTTAGCACATACTGAGTTTAATAATGTTAATTTAGAGCAGTTATCGAGAAGCTGTTTGTTGTTTCCGCACCGAATGGCCAACAGACAGTGCCACTGTCATTGAGAACTATACCATAAGAAATAAGAGGATTCTTATATCTGGGTTATGTTACTACGTTGAAGTAGGAATGTTTCGATTGCTTGTAGGTCTCAAAGAAAAATGGAGCTAACCATTTCACGTATAAAAAGTGGATTTTTAATTGGCATGTTAAGTATAAAGTGAGTTACCACTCTTTTCTCAACTACTGCTTTCATTTCATGTCGTCCTACTTTCATAACTGCAGTCTTTTAATCCCTGTATTTTACCCCAGACATCTCCATAATTTGAAAGATTGTATACCAGTCAATATTTTCATATGCTTTCTCTAAATCTACAAATACTATGTAAGTAGGTTTGCCTTTCTTTAACCTGCTATTGTTGCGCGTAGTAAGACACTCTTCGTCACCAACAGCAACAGTGACTAAGAGAGACGGTGATGAAGTGTTCTCGTATTATCAGCCGAGTCAGGCGGTCGTTCTGCTGCAATGTTTCGACAAGATTCCTACTCGTCAACTTCAGGCGAAGACTTCCCTTAAGATGACGGATAGGAAATGTGTCGACACGTTTCCGTAGAACGACATCGTATCTCAGCCGTTACCCCGAGAAAACTTCTTCAACAACAGAGAACCTACAGTGCGGATTTCGTGCGGCACATAAGAGATAATTCCCCGAACAGCCAGAGGTGCTGAACATCACACGCAATATTGCCACCACTTGGTCAGCCATAAACCCATCCAGCTGGCCAGTGCGTCGCTGGCTGTTACGTCCGCGGTCAGCGGGCGCCATGCCTCTGACGATGCACTGCGCCCGGCGGCGATTGCGAGCGGCGCCGCCGCTGCGTTCTCAATCAGCCGCGAGATTTCCCCCGGGCCTGGCCGCAGGTAGCGGGCGATCTCCACCGCGCCCCACCCGGTGGAACCTGAATTACTGCGACCGCAACAGCCGCCACAGATCGCTGAGGGCCGGCCGCCGCAATTCGCGGCGAGTGCCCAGTGGCAGGTTGTTCTTACGCACTGCCGCCGAGCACCACTCCGTCGCTGTGTCAATAGGCTGACAATGGTCTGTACTTTACACTGAGCCGACAACAGTCATGGTGTAGGGAAGCAGCCTACTCACGCCTTATAAAATTCACATCAGTCTTTCCATTGTGTGCCAGCCAGTCCGCTGTAACTAGCTCTGACGTCATAAATGTTGCGCAATACTTTAAAAATCAAGTAAATAACCTGAAACGTTTCTAGCATGTCAGGAGTAATACTAAATCAATGTGTGTTGAATATCAGTTCAATAACTTTAACCATTTTCGAAATTTGGACGTTTTTCTGTAAAAATCATTGGCGCAACAGAAAAGAGCTAGAAACTTAAAAATTTATATTTAGATTCCTTTTGCATAATAATTTAGTAGAAACAGTATTCTGGGTCTCACAAATTAAAATTTTAGTTGAAATTCATGATTTTCTGGTTTTTGTCTTAGAAATTAAGGAAGCAAGATGGATTAAGTAGGCGGATAAATAAAGCTAGGATGTTTAAATTTAAGTGGAATGGAGATGCGCTATAATCATAAAAATGTGAGACGTTTCAACAGAATAACTATAAAACTATAGCTATAGCGTATCTCCAAATGAGCAAGTTCAGAGCTCGTCTACTGCGTGTAGTGTAATTAAATTAATTCTCTCGCCCAAAATATTTGACTTAGCCACGTCAGACTTTTATTATGATTACTTACTTGTGTGCTGATGGCACAATTAAATTGAAAGCTTCATCGGCCATCAGCAAAGGAAGCAATGATTTATTCGATAACTTAAAGTGGTGCATTACTAGTCCACCGTCTAGTCGGGAGAGCAGATTTGATCAGGCGTTCCCTTAGCCGTCCGCACCGCGTCTTTATATGCAAGAACGCTGCGCGAGAAAAAAAGGCCCCAGTTCTCTCCAGACGCTGATTAGCTCACCACCTGTGCCGGGAGACGCTTCGCGTCAGTATCGTTGATATAAACAGCCTCGGATGCAGTAATAAGTTACTCGGGATACGCGTAAGCATGAAATCGTTTTCGAGTGAAGTGTTAATTTTGGGATGACGTAATGATCTATCTTTAGTTTGCGTATGTCGTATTTTCACGTGCCGCCGCAGGACAGACATTCTACCATTATTAGCGTGGCGTTTGATAAACATTATCATCAAATTATGGCGAGCATTCACTTAAACATTTAATTTGAACAGTTATAGTGGCATCAGCGCATTAGACTCAGAACTGCTCTGGTTGTTGGATTGTGTGGATACTTTTTGGTCTGTGACTTTCAGAATATAGTGAACATTTTAGAGAGAATGGTTTTTGATTATGAATCCCAGACAATCTCCTAATTCGTCAGAGCTATAAGCTGTAGCTATAAATGTATATCTCCGATGAAATGGGCACTAGGAATTCTAATTACAGGCTTTACGTTTTGCTAATCACTTTCTGGTTGGCAATATTGTAGTTAGATAGCCAGTGTTGAGAACGGCAAACAACAGCATTAAATAAATAATAGGAACATTAACAATTATTCCACCCACCGCCCCACAATGGGATAGCGGTATTCACATCTACAGACTGCGGTAGTATCGCGTACACAAGGTATGAAAGGGCAATGCATCGATGGACGAGTCATTTTTACTCGGGTGATTAGTGCGAAAAGGTTTCCGACTTGATTATGCGTGCACGGTGGGAATTTACTGACATTGAACGCGGGATGGTAATTATTTCTCGAAACATGGGATATTCCATTTCCGAAATAGTTACCAAATTTAACTATCCGAGGTCCACGGTGTAAACAAGGTACACAAGATAAGTAGAAAATTTCAGGCTTCACCTCTCACAACGAACAACGCAGTGGCCGGCGGCCTTCACCTAACTACCGAGAGCAGCGACGTTTGCGTAGAGTTTACAGTGGTAACAGACAGGTAACTCTGCGTTAAATAACCGCATGAATCAATGTAGGACGTAGGACGTGCGTATCCATTAGCACAGTGCTGCGAAATTTGGCGTAAAATGGCTATGGCAGCAGACGACTGACGCGAGTACTTTTGCTAACAGCACGCTGTCACTTGCAGCGCCTCTCCTGGGCTCGTCACCATATGGATGGGACCCTGTAAACTGTAAAGCGGTGCGTGGTCAGATGAGTCCTGATTTCATTTGGTAAGAGCTGATGGTGGGGTTCGAGTGTGGTGCAGACCCCATCGAAGTCATGAACCCAAGTTGTCAACAAGACACTTTGCATGGATGACAATACACCATGTCACCGCGATTTGTTTGAAGAACATTCTGGACAATTCGAGCGAATGATTTGGCCAGCCAGATCACCCGATATGAAACCCATCGCACATGTATGGGACATAATCGAGAGATTATCTCGTGCGCAAAATCCTGCACCGACAGAATTTCACAACTGTGGACAGCTCTAGAGGCACCATGGCTCAGTATTTCTGCAGGGGACTTTCAACGACTTTCTGAGTTCATGTCGCGCCCAGTTTCTGTAGTGCACTGGGCAAAATGAGACGCGACCTGATATTAGGAGGTATCACATGACTTCTGTCAGCTATGTGTATATGAGTGCAGGTCTGCCTGTGACTAACACAAAACAATAGTGTAATTTTCGAATACAGTATTAGTGATGTGCTACCATTACAGGAGCAGGATAAACAAAAATGTGATTTTTGAATATAGTATTCGTGGTGTACTGGTGGGGACAGTCACGTCGATAAAAATATCTAAACGCAAAGCTGAAAAGCGGCATCAAAAGGGACGAGGGCGTTTGCAGGGAAGGCGACAGGTCGACTTCGGTTTATTGGAAGAACTCTATAAAAGTCTAGCTCCGAACAAAACAGTCTGCGGCTCATTCTTCCACCAAGTCGGACTAGAGGAATACATAGAATCACATCATACAGTGCTGCTATATTTCTTACTGCTAGGTAACACGTGGATATTACGGAAACTTTTCCTGCAGTTGAATGGGAATACCTGAGGAATACGCAAAGTACTATTGACAACGTGTACAGACGCAGTGTTTGCTACAGGTAGGTTCGATTAACAAGTATAATGGATATGGTTTATGAACTCAGATTGGTGTCCTGGAAGTAAGAAGACGTTCAGAACGGTTAGAGAAACGGAATTTGTGACAGACTGGAAAACGATTATACTGACACCAACGTACAAACTACTTACGGATCGCGGAAGCAGGATAAGGGAAATCAAGGCTAGTATGGAAGTATGCAGTCAATTTTTCGAGAGGAAAAGGAAAGGGAATGACATACAGCGCTACAAGGCACCGTTCACCATGCCCCTTATGATAGCTTGCAAAGGCTGTTTGTAGATACAGAAATCTTTTTGAACGCTGTGGACTAGTGTTTGGTACACATACACATTAGAAGTGTTCTCAGTCAATAGAATGAGTGGCGTATCTTCTGTCAATTCGATGCAACTGTCACATCCTAATTTGGACCGGTGTTCTCAGAGTTGCATGTCTATAGCGCCATATCAACTCTACGATGTATCACGTTTACTGCATCATACCAAACATGAATTCTTTTAATGCAACATAAATGGATCAAATATGGAAACTATTCTGCAATCAGTTTAACAGCTCAAGTGTCCCAGCTAGTTAGGAGTGTCGAATCAGCAGGCCTCGTCACTTTTAATTGCGCAATACAGCATTATGAAAAGAAGCCACATTTTTTCATGGAAATCAGAGTCAGTTTGACATACTGGTTATTACATTTGAAATTAAATCCAGCCGAAAATGGGGAGACTCAAGAAATGCACTTTAATTTTCTACCGCCGTACAACAACAGTAACTGCATTGAAGATTTCTTCCTTTTCTTCCATTTCTCCCACCTCTGAACTTACAGATATTCCATAGCATGTACTGGGTCAGAGCTAACAATAATACGATGTCTGCGTGCTGTTACAGCCGAAGTGCATCAAGGGCAACGGAAGACGCTTTCCATCGCCCGCTGGTTTAGCAAACACGGAATGCGTCAGCCTGTGGTGCCGGACTCAGCTACTGGGAGACGAGATGCTGCACATAATGAATCATTGTGCTCTATCAGCTTGCTGTAGTGACTTGTCAGCCAGGCAGATTCTCTTTCACTGTACTGCTACGGATAATCCGCCAAACGTTTCCCTGGTTGAGAGAGAATTTAGTATATAACAGGACAAGTTTTTTGATCCGTTCTGAAGAAGAAACTTTCTAGGAAAGACACCGATCTTGAAAACTTTCGAATAGACATAGGCAATTCTAGAGAATGATAGTGTCACGCTCCGGCTGCATGTTCGGTATGTTTCCCTTTCTCTTCTTTTTTCTTCATACGATATGTTCCTACACTAGAAAGCAGCCACAAAAGGGGACAAAAATAATACAACTGGATTAGATGGAGTATCAAGACGGATTGGCACTGTAGCACAACAATATTTCTTATAATCAGAACATGAACGCAATCACAATTATCATGTCGCAGTTCTGAGTCAGCTGAAATTTAAATTCTTAGAGAGGTGAAAGCTCCATGGTGCTTCCCTTCCTGAACTTTTCAAACCATAAGTCACCTCATGTTGCATCTCTGTGCATAAATGAGGAAAATATGTGATTACCCCTACCTACTGATCCATTGCTGAGCCAAAAATTAATGTTTATTAAGCCTGTTGCACACAGTTTAATTAGAATAGTTCACTGGGGAGAGCTCTTAATAGATAACTATCTAGCATCATTCCTTACTCTCTTTTAACAGCGATGGGGATTTGTCAAGGTGACGACCACTCTGGCATTAGGAAAGGTGAAAGCACCAGCGAGGCAAATCTGATTCAAGCAAAACTAAGACATTTTCGTAGAATTTGTCGATGTATAGAAAGGGTTCTATTAAGTAAAATAATATCAGATATTAGAAATTCTGAGAAACGTTACAGTGTGCCTATAGGTAAGATTTTAATAGACAGTATGAACAAGCATGAAGAGGAAACAATAAGAATGCAAGATCAAAAGAGATGTGCTTACGGCAAGGATCTTTACGCAAAGACTTATTTAGTGATGTTATGAAACTGTTCACCATGAACGCTGCTTTACAGAAGTTAAAGCTTCATATATTCGTATATTCTTGAATCTTCATCTATTATTTTTCATCAATTCCTTTACACCTGAAACTCCTTTCACTCGACTTTCACTCATAATTAAAAATGAATAATATTAAGAAATCATTTTGGTTCTATAAAATTGCCATTGTTGAAATAAATAAGCATTTTAGGTATTACTGATTAGGATTGGTAGTCTCCTGGCCAGGAGACGTCTGCTAGAATGTACATAGGCCTCAATCTGAGGAAGAAATTTTTGAGAACTTACTTTCGGAGCACAACATGGAATGATAGTGAAACATTGACCGTGGGAAAACCGGAACAAAAGAGGATCGAAGAATTTGAGATGTGGTACAATAGATGAAAGTTGAAAATTAGGTGGACTGATGAGGTAAGGAAAGAGGAGGTTCGGCGCAGAATCGATAATGAAAGGAACATATGGAAACCAATGAAAAGAAAAAGGGATAGGATGACAGAACATCTGTTAAGATATCTGGGAGTGACATCTATGGTGCTAGATGGACATATAGAGGGTAAAGACTATACAGGAAGACAGAGATTGGAATACATCCAACTAATAACTGAGGACGTAGGATGCTAGGGTTACTAAGACATGAGAAGGCTAGTGCGAGAGAGGAATTCGTGGAGGGGCCACATAAAAAAAAGTCAGAATACTAATGACTCAAAATAGTCTGATGAGCACATAATATGGATTACGAAAGTGTGGAGGAGCAGCAGAAATGAGGTTAAGTTACTGGCTAAATGAGGGACCATGTAGTAGAAGAAAGAAAGCAATTCTGGTACCTTCCATGCAAATCAATACACAATTCAAAGAGCACAAAGGAAGCGGGATATCACAAACCGAAAGAGCAATCCTCGCTAGTAGGAGTGTATTACTGTAAAATACAGGCCTTATTTGAGAAAGGAATTTCTAAGACAAAATACCTGTAGCACACCAATGTATGAAAATGTGTAACGTATTGTGAGATAACCATAAAAAAGAGAATCATAGCGTTTAAGAAGAATTGTTACAAGAACCTAAAAAATTTATACTGTTGAGGTAACAAATACAGAGGCTGTTCGTAGAATCGCCAAGGGAAGGAAAATGTACAAAATATTATCTAGAAGAAGGTTCAAATGACTGAGCACTATGGGACTTAGCCCGCATCTCGTGGTCGTGCGGTAGCGTTCTTGCTTCCCACGCCCGGGTTCCCGGGTTCGATTCCCGGCGGGGTCAGGGATTTTCTCTGCCTCGTGATGGCTAGGTGTTGTGTGCTGTCCTTAGGTTAGTTAGGTTTAAGTAGTTCTACGTTCTAGGGGACTTATGACCACAGCAGTTGAGTCCCATAGTACTCAGAGCCATTTGAACTATGGGACTTAACTTCTGTGGTCATCAGTCCCCTAGAACTTAGAACTACTTAAACCTAACTATTCTAAGGACAGCACATACATCCATGCCCGAGGCAGGGTTCGAACCTGCGAGCGTAGCGGTCGCGGGTTTCCAGACTGTAGCGCCTACAACTGCTCGGCCACCCCGGCCGACATAGAAGAAGGGATGGAGCAGATAACTTGTAGGAAGGGAGAACCATAGTGGGCGAAGTCTTTGGGTGAAAATAGAGGTTAGAGGGCACAGAACTAATAGTTGAGGATACTTTTGTAGATGCTACGCTGAGGTGACAAGTTTGGCATAGGTCAGTGGGTCGCGTCACATCACACTGACAACCAGAACAACAAATTTCAAAAAATCAAGTAGACTCGTAAGTTGGTGAATTCGTTATGTCTTTCTAGTAGGGTGCAACACCGGCTTCAGCCGTGATTCAGCGTCAGTGTGTCGACCGGTGGAAGCTGCGAACGAAGCGCACATATCGTATCCAAAATGTGCCCTATACGAGTGAGATGGTGTAACCTGGATGTCATTCAGCAGTCTAGCGCCTGCGGAGTACTTCGTTTCTAGGGCTACCAGGTGATGCGATGTCTCGCTGAAGCTGTACATTATCTGCACCTTGCTGTATGAGATCTAACCGACTGATATGAGTTCGTGTATCGTTCGCTGACAGCAGTTGTGAGCATCTTCCAACCCATGGTAGCATTGCACTGTATAATACTTCTACAACCTACCAGTCTAGCCTGCCAACCGGATGTGCTGCCTCAGATGACGTTAGAAAACTTCACACCCTGGCGTCGGCGTGTGCCAACAAATAGGACTATTTAGACGGCCAAACGACTTTTATCCACGCCTCTGTCACCCTACGCGGTGTTCCTGTGGCAACGATAATGTGTGTTGGGTGAACAAAATTACTTGTATGCGACCGTGGCTTCTATACGTCACAGCTATACAGTGATTCAAATGGTTCGATCACTAACCAGTTGTTGCTGTCCAGCAATGAACTGGTGATTGAATAGTTGAATATATACATTATTTCGTGCGCTTCTGTCCATATTGATGTAGGTACGACATGATTTGGCCTCGGAGACACTGATAACAAACACTTTATTCCCGTTTTGTTGACCATTATGACAGCAGATTTAGTCTGATCGATGGTATCTGGTGGAATGTTTAGTGACTACGAGTCAGTGTGGCCCATGAGAGTATTACTTGCGACTGTCCTGCGATCAAAGAGGTCGTTATAGCGCATTTCGCTTACTGAGTTGTGAACGGTCAACCCGAAGGCTAGTGGAAGATTTTAAGAATTTTAAGGCGCGTGAGGCAGCTGACTACAAGATTCGCTATTGAGACCCAAGTACTCTGTCTCTGACACAGCAGTACATGCAGTTTTATCGAGGGAATATTGCACTTTTTCTAGAAACATGGACGCACAAGTACGTTTTTATTCCGGACATTTAACTGTATATTTTCGTTTAATATAAATTATATATAAAATCTTTTGATTCAAAATCTTCACAGGATAAAGAATTTTGAATGTAAGCCGCAGAACTAAAGTTTAGACTCTTTTGCTTTCTTTCATTATCCTCCTTTGATATCTTGGACTGTCTACGACACATTTTGAGTGTCTTTGATACGTTGTTTAGCCGTCCAGGTTATCTACATCTACATACATAACCTGCAATCCAAAGTTCGTACGTCTCAGAGGGTACTCTGTACCACTACTAGTCATTTCGTTTCCTGTTCCACTCGCCAACAGAATTAGGGAAAAAGAACTCTCTATATTCCTTCGTATAATCCCCAGTTCTACTCGTCTTCACGATCCTTACGCGAAATGTACGTTGGCAGCAGTTGAATTGTTGTGAAGTCAGCTTCAAATGCCTGTTCTATAAATTTTCTCAATAGTGTTCCTCGAAAATAACTTCGGCTTTCCTCCAGGGATTCTCGTTTCAGTTCCCGAAGCATCGCCGTGATACTGGGGTGTTGCTCCAACCTACCGTTCACAAATATAGCAGCCCACCTCTAAATTGCTTGGATGTCTTCCATTAATCCGACCTGATGAGAATCACAATCGACCAGTCCTCAAGAAAAGGTGGCACTCGTGTCCTACGTACTTTCTCTTTTACATATTAACCACACCTCTCTAAAATTCTCCTGCAAACGTTCGCCCAATAAACAGAAGTCGACCATTGACCTTCATTACTACAGTCCTCAAATGATCGTTCCATTTCATAGCGCTTTGCAAAGTTACGCCCAAATATTCAAACGACGTGTCAAGCGGTACACTACTAATACTGTATTCGAACGTTACGGGTTTGTTCTTCGTACTCATCTGCATTTACACCAATTTTTCTATATTTGGAACTAGCCGCCATTCATCACAGCAACTCCTTACGCATGAGTTCCATAACTTTTAAATCTCTGGTATGTTTCCCTCTCAGGTAAAAATGTGCGAGATGGCACATTAGTATGGATCGGGAACTATCTGGACCAGGTAAAGTTTGGAGTTAGCACACGATGAGACCGTGTGACGAGGACGAGTTCGGGAAAAATGTAGAACGCGGCTAGAGGCAGGCGGGTTATGTGTCAAAATAATATATCGTTTGCACTGAATGAATAACATTACACACGGCTGTATTGAAAGGTATAAGCTTTTGAAACGCCACAGGTTGGCCAGGAGGCACCACTATGGTTTAGATGTCCAAAGCAACTCCTTTCATGCACCCTCGCGACGACACAGTGTAGAGGTACCTCAGCCGTCCTCTATTCTCGAACGATCCAAGTGCGCGAACTCCGAGCGAATAAGTGTCCAGTATTGTGGGAGTTTGAACGACCGCCATAGAACTAGAGTAGTCATTGGAGAAAAGAACTTTACCTTCCACAAGAGGCAAGGAACGTTTAGAACGCCCCAAGTTCCCTCGCTTCGGGAAGAGCTGGCCAAGGAAGCGGACGTTTCTTGTAGCTAGAATGATATACATTGCAGGAGAACAGTGGAGTACTTTTAATGTTTTGGAAGATGAATCGCGACTTGCAACTAAACATAAAAAAATCCAGCTCCGACCTTATTAAAAAACCTGTGCAATACCTACTTTTAAATCTTTTTCTGAAAGAAAAAAATCTGATAATACTACTTTTTTTCTTTTCCTCAACAGCTAGGTGCGAGGCGGGAGAGGAGCGGCAGCCCCTTGTCGCATAATGTGGGCGCCGTCTGACTCGAAACCCGTAGCTAGGAGAGCAACCACGACTACATTAATTCGTTATGGATTTACGCTCAATAAGCTTGATTTGTAGTGGAATGAGTAGCGTGTTTCAGTGATATAACTACTCAAGCCAACGGAATAAACTCACCGTTAAAAATACGCCTTGTCCGTCTACTTCTTTGATGATTCCCGTCACCTAGCTGACGTCAGTTAATATTACTTGCAGATACTGGTGGTAACCCTTAAATGCTGCTCAACGTTAATTAAATTGTATTTCAGTAGGCTGCCTCAGGTTTTGTCTGTCGTGTCAGGCAGAAACAAGATGACAGATGTAGGAAGAAGTGTATGAGATGGAATACCTGTTGCCATAACCTACCAATAATACACTTGCAAAGCATCGAAACGGTGCACCGAATACTATGAACTAATATTTGAGAGGAGTGCAGATCACGTCAGCGTTCCATCATCCTGATCTCCATAAATTTCTTCACATGAAAGAATAAGTGGCTCTGTCTCGAATCAGAATTCACTTTCCTTTCTCATTCTTACACCACAATTACGCATTTAATGAGCCCAAGTTAAAAGACATGTTAAACTTTAATCTTACGAAGGTTTTCTTTTCAAACAAGAGTTTTCTGCAAAGTTCTTTTCCTTCCTATTCCTGGCATTACGTCTTCATATAGGATATCATGTTGTAATTAAATTTGTATGTGACACTCTGAAGTCAAACGCTTGCATCTTCATCTCATCTCATATTTTTACCTGCAATCGGTTTCTTTGTTCCAGCATACAATTTAAGAAACTTTCTCGAGGGCTCCATACAAGCTCTTCATACTAACTGTTTTGTTGAAGACTAACATATTCGTCTGTGGAAGGTTACTGCTATAATTTTCAACTTTTCGGTGATCATCAGTAACCTCACATACCAGCTATAACAATTCCTGCCACCTCCTCTGTTGCCTCTCTTCTGCGTTTGAAAATTACAAAATTCCTATGCCAGAATACATTAATAGTCTCATACTCCTCTTAGTCTTTATAAAGTTTATTTTGAAGTATTTTTTTAAGTATCTAAGTCGTTCAGTGATTACGCGTTTCGCGTAACCTACTAATTGGATTGCAGTGAGAACTGTGGCGCTTTTGTGGTAATTAATGCAGTAGCGTGTGAAGATATCAAAGAGTGACCTGTGATGTGTTGAGTATAAACATCATTAAATTGTTAGGCGAAGGGAGTAACTGCCTCACATTTGTGTAAAATCATCAACATAATTGAGCAGTCCTAAATCATAAACTGCGAAACGGCACAAAGATGGCACTGACCCGCGCTCCAATAGAAAGAGTGGAGCGCCACATCACCAGGAAGATGGAGTTCAGCGCCCATGTCATCGCTGACTTAGCAAGTCGCCCATCGCTGGTTGGCCCAATTCGGTAGCAGACTTCGAGAGCATCAGTACTGAGTAATAGAAAGACGATTCTTTGCCTGCCTTCAGCGAGTAGTAATAATGTGTAAAGTAACTATATGTAGGAGACACAGGAAGAATATCAAGCCGCCTTATAACAACAAGTTAAGCTGTGTTTCATTCTTTTTAGAAATAGAGTTCTACTAACTTGAAAATGTATGTACAGATCTTTTTGGATTCCTCCACCGACAATCGCAACTTCTCTCATTCCTGGTTTCTGTCGGTGCTGACTCCTATAGCAGGAGACACAACAGTAACAATTATTGCGGAGCACCTTAGTGATTACTATTACAATATAACCTTACTGATTTCGTTAATGCATTGTTCAGCAGCCAAAATACTGATACGATACATCAGTATTAGCCGATCAGCCCCTTACCATTAGGATACGGTTAGTATAATTAATTTATTAGGCTCCTACTCGATGACTGATAATATCCAATCTAACAGGGAGTGTTTCATTGTGGCTTTCCCTGGAAGAACAGTTGCAATTTTCGGACGAAGCGGTCTACAGTGCACAACGTTTAAGCTTGTGCTGTAATTTGATCTTGATTTACAAGTGCGCAAAGAATTGCAAAATTTTCTGTCAAGAGCAATATGTCGGAACGCAACACTTTATAGTCGTTACCACGGCTGGAATCTGAGAATCGAACTGAGCAATAATGTGTATCGAATTTTGTACAATGTACTACAATGTAGTGTGCTAAATTAAAAGATCGAAGGAAGAAAGAACCCGTTTCGAACATTATAATGCAATAGAGTCTTTTAATAGTGAAAAGATTAGTTTTAGCATTTCGGACAATAGAAGTGGTATCAACCTGTGTCGCAAAAGGAAGACACGAAAATCCGCGCCAAAAACAGTGAAAATTGAGTACTAACAAGACACACTTGTTAACACCGTCGCGCTAAAATATTCCCTATAATGAAACTTCCTGGCAGATTAAAACTGTGTGCCGGACCGAGACTCGAATTCGGGACCTTTGCCTTCCGCGGGCAAGGGTCGCAGGAGAGCTTCTGTAATTTTTGGAAGGTAGGAGACGAGGTACTGGCAGAAGTAAAGTTCTGAGGACGGGGCGTGAGTCGTGCCTGGGTAGCTCAGTTGGTAGAGCACTTGCCCGAGAAAGGCAAAGGTCCCGAGTTCGAGTCTCGGTCCGGCAAACAGTTTTAATCTGCCAGGAAGTTTCATATCAGCGCGCACTCCGCTGCAGAGTGAAAATCTCATTCTGGCTATTCCCTATAATCATCACAAGAATATCAGAGCATTGTTTCCCAGTGACATTATGCTTAGAACTGCCCTTTAAAGGATTAAAATCGATCAATTCTGTGTGGACTCATAAACTGGAACGTCAAACATCGCGACTTTTGCTAGTGTCGATTGGTGGGTAGAGATGATCTGCTTGCGCAGCAGTAGAAAATGTTACGCTGCTTTCAGAGTGTATAAGTAGCTTCATACCACGTTTTGTATTAATATATATGACTGTAATAGTAACTTTCCATTTTTCGAAATTGTTGCTCTGAAGTGCAGTGTACATATGTATGGAGGTTCGCACCAATGACACAGTTACTAACAGCTTCCGTGGAGATGATTGTCACTCTAATTATTAATTACAGGTTTATATGTGCAGTAATTTGTTAAGTGTACCTTGTTTTGATGATTTACATAACCTGGTATCCAAGGACATCTCATATTACTTACCGGTGTACAGTAAATACCCAGAAATGTCTATTGAGACTAATCAAGAGATTGAGGTGGTAGAGCTTGGAAAGAAGGAGGTAGTGTAAGAGGATAGCGATGAATCGGAAATCAGTGGATTTGGATTGTCAGCTGACTGGCCATTATCTCACTGAGCCGCTTGTAATGAGACACCAGTAAAACCAACGGAAACAAACGAGATACAGTCGAAAAGAGCTAAGAAAGGATGCACTCAGTGACGGCAGTTCGAGGAAGAGATGAAGAGAGAGTTCGATGACATAGATAGCAAATTGCAGCAAAACCTGAAACAACTCCGAGAAGATATGGGCAAGATGGAAAGGAAGTTGGCAAGTAAAGTCGAGGAAGATGTTAAGGAAGTCAAGGAAGAATTGGAATGGAAAATCTAAGAATCTAAGATACATTTCCGCCAACACATCGAAGAGGTGACAGAGAAGCAACGGCAGTGTTATACCGCTATTCATTAACTAGAAGCTAATCAAAATAAACTGGCTGTAAGTATAAAGAATGCCATAGCAGTGAAAAATGGAGAACATAATCAGAATTATACATAGGATATGCAGCACTTATAGGCAAAAATACAGCAACTGCAAACGAAAAGTTATATAATTGATAGGAAGATTGGCAATGAGCGTTATCAGTAAGGGAGAGTAAGATTATACGGTTATGAATGCTGGTAACAGGTACACCCAGGCTGATGAAGGACAAAGACATAAATGTAAGGGAACTTTGCATCCAATGATATTATGAAATGGTTAAAGGGCGTCTTCCCCGCACCTTTCAAGAATAAAGACAAGATTCAGTTTACGGTAGATACAATTGAGGGCGAAGCTTTCATATGGGGGAATGAGGAAGAAAAAAAAGTTAACAGTTATGATGGTTTGAAGGAGAATTTATAGAGAAGTACTGGTCAAGGAGTCATCAGTCTGCAACACTGAAAGACTTACTACTTTGCAAATCAGTTAATAAATGGAGACGTACCCTGAGAAAGTTTGCAAACATTTGTGGGAATTGAATGAAACTTTAGAAGAACCGTTAAATGAGGTTATAATGATGAGAAGTTGGAGCTGAAGAATGCAAGGGAAATTATCGGTAAGCCTGATTAAGGACAGAGATGTTCTGATGGAGGTACTTGAACAGGTAGAACTAACAAGTGCACAGGAAAATGGTCGGATGAACAAGCAAAACTGAGGAAATAACTGCCAAAGAAATCACTATGTTCTCCATCAATCCCACCGTGGAAGACGTGGTGTCCTTGGGTACAGGAACCAACGAAATAGTCATGTTTTACACTGATTCCAGAAGTGATGAGTATTCAAGAAATTATGAAAGGAACGACCATGACAGTTAAAGGGAAGGGAAGAGGCAGCTGTTCTGCCTGTATACCGACTGGTATGTCCGAGGAATTAGCCTTGTCATACCACGAAGATTGTATTCTCATGGAACACGTTGATACTACAGAAGAAGGTCGTATACAGCGACGAGTGAGCGTTAAACCATCTTCTGCACCCACAGCACCAGCTAGCCACCACCTTGTCCACATGGCCCTAACAGATTGCGTAGTTTCTTTAACAATGTTGGCTAAGCATTGCAGCGCTCAAGGTGGTGTGATCCTGTCTGCGTTGACGCGTTCTAAACGTGAAACGCCTTGATTTACCCTGCTGAGAAGCTTTCTGCATTTTCTGATGAGTCTTGCTTCTACAGTGCTGCAACGATCTACCTCTAGGTGAGAACTTATCACTATCAAAATAAAAGTACTGAGAAAAAGCTGAAATGACAGACCTTCACACAGTAGGTTTCGCTTCCAGTGCTATAGTTTGTTACTGTAAATGGGATCTACCTCACAGTTTTGTGGCTTGACCGTCATGCCAGACAGCGACTTCCATTTGTTGTTGTAGGTATAATTAACCTTAAATTCTCGCTTCATCTCTGTCAGTGTACTTCAGCTGTAGATAAAGTTAACAAGAGTTGGGGAGCATATAAAGCTACATAAATGATACCAGGTTGGTAGGTACTCAGAGAGCGCACAGGATAAGGTTATGGTAGTGGATGGTTAACTAAACAGTTACTGTGAGTTGCACAATTAAACACACAACTTTACTTTTCTAAGAACCACTCATTGCCTAGTTAAAGAACTTGAGTCACTTTCTGGGCTGAAGGCCCATAACCACACCAAAAACAAGAACGGCTGAAGGCCTGGCTTAGAAGTCAAAAGCAATTAAAAATAGAAGATAAAAAATTTTTCCTTAAAAAAACGTGCAATTGAAAACAATTATCGGCTGAAGGCCACCACTACGCATCTGAAGGACAACTATAATTAAAACACATTATTAAACAATTTTTCCAACCAAGAAATTTCTTTTTAAAATTACAACAGAATGTACGAAAGCCTAATAAAAGAAATATTAACTTATTGCACGGCTGAAGGCCACAAACAAATCTGAAACAACGGCTGAAGGCCTGAACAACAAGTCAGACAAACAACTTAAAATAAACCACTTTCTTCTGAAAAAAATTCCTTTAAAGAATACACACGGCTGAAGGTCTTATTAAAAGGGGTTCACGTAAATCCTCGGCTGAAGCCCACGCATAACACATCGAACAACTGACTGCTTAGGGCCTGGATTACAAACAATTTCAGAGAGGACCAATTTTAAGGAAAATTATTTTTATTTTTTAAAATAAAATCAGTCTTCAAAATTTTAATTTAACACGGCTCAAGCCCTTTATGTAAAATTTAAAAGGAACTGAATTAATACACAGCTGAAGGCCTCGCACAATACTTCAAACAAAAATGAAAATCACAATCTAAAACAAACAGAACAAGTGGTTCTCAGAAGTGTTCCAAGGGATAGAAGGTAGCTCAAACGTAAGGTGAGGTCAGAGAGGCAGCCAAGAGTTGAAGTTAAGTAGTCGGATGGCAACCCAAACTAGCGACGGTCCAAGGACCGACCAACAATTTAACCAATTCCCTTCCATCTGTCCAACAGCACAACAATGGAAAATATCGGCCGAGGACGAGGATACAAACAGCACTAAGACTTCAGAATTTGGCGTTTGAAAACAGCCAAGGGAACAATAACCACTCTAAGAAAATATGAACCAAACAACTTGAAAGGCCGTGCTGGACAGCAACAACACGATGACGAAAGGCATAATGCCGGAAAAGTACGCTAATGAGCAGGGCAGGTAACTGAAGCGTTAAAGGCCATAGGGCACAAAATACCGCTGGTGCTTTTCACTGGTAAGTAACAGTCAATTTAATAATTAATCACAATATAGGAAGACAGCTGCAAAATTTCGCCAATCCCAGCACATCATACGTTGGTGCTAGCCCGAATGGCCCAGGGAGCAACAACCAGCAAATGAATCAAGAGATGTCACAATAGTTGATGCTTCATAACAGGTTAATTGATACTCAACATCAGCGTCCAGGTTCGGTGGGCAACGAACTTTGTCGTCCCGCAGCTAGCGCCTCACGATCCGACAGCGCGTGCATGCCGCCAGGGGTCCCGGCCTGGCCTTGCGCCGCGGACAGTTGCTTCCTTCTCCGTCCCAACCGACTCACTACCACACACACCAAAAAAAAAAAAAAAAAAGGGTTCAAATGGCTCTAAGCATTATCTGACTTAATATCTGAGGTCATCAGCCTCCTAAGCTTAGAACTACTTAAACCTAACTAACCTAAGGACATCACACACATCCATTCCCGAGGCAGGATTCGAACCTGCGACCGTAGCAGCACCGCGGTTCCGGGCTGAAGCGCCTAGAACCTCTCGGCCACAGCTGCCTACCCACACGCACCACCAACAGCCAGAAATACTAGCGGTCACACCAAAGATAGTACGACAGTGCCAGTATCGATAAGCTCTGCTGCTGCCACTCAAGGAGGAAAGTCAGCAACTTTGTTACGCCAGTAAGTAAGGAAGAAACAAGAGCCACTCGATGTGACTAAATGCCAAAGAACAAACTGCTTGAAAGCGAGCCGCACACGGCTCAGTAAATAACTGCAGGTAGATTGAAACAGAGAAATATATTCAATAAAGCCCTTAATTACAGGTAGAAGAATCTCATATAACAATTTAATGCGATGACAGTGAGATCTCTGGCAAACATTGCTTAAATTGTTCAATATCTACAGAGTACTGTACTGGTGGTCAACAGGATCAATTCAAACACAAGGATTGTTTAGAATGCCAGAAAATGGAAAGGAGGGTAAGGTCTTCCAATCGATGATAGTGCGGCCAATATCAGCAAAATATCTAGGTTTATGTGAGTGGCAGAACGAATGGTTTACATAACCTTTACAAATTTTTGGGCCACAGTCGTGTAATAAATTCCGCCACTTCATTGTACAACTTCTTTATTGTATATTACCATCATGCTTTCCGCCTTAGGCCATTATCAAGTACAACAGTGTTGTGTTTATTTAGATGATGTTCAATCTAGTCATCATCGAGATTTATTCATCTGGGTGTTACTGCCTGTAGATAAGTACAAAATAAAATATGCCATAAATTTCGTTGATTTTGTACTTACCTACTGGGGCACCAAGTTCAATAAGTCTTTACGATGACTTCAATAATTAATGATTTTACCCAACATCGTTGTATTTGATAGTGGCTTAAGGCTGAAAGCTTGATAGGAATATAAAATAGGTAAGTTGTATAGTGAAATTGCGGAAATGTCATGGAACTTAAGTGTCTTAGTTCTTTGGCTTTAGTCGTAGGTTCGAGATAACAACATAATATTTATTAATCAGGGTACTATGCTTAGCGAATAACAAGATACTTAAACAATATATTCATCGCCAGTCACCAGAGTTCCTCACACATCTAAGACTTCAGCATTCATAAACACTGCTACGACATCTCCATGTCGCCTGGAGGCTGACTGCAGTCAGGTAAGAGATACAGACTTATCTAAGATAATACAGAAAGTGCGAGCTGCCGCAAGCTTTAGGTGCTATTTCAAACCTCTCATCACGAAGAACATAAACGACACACAAAAAGAACAATTTTTGTATGTAATCTAACTAGATTCATTGCATCTGTTCTCGAAGTATCATTATGTTGCCAGACACTGTCGTATTTCAAAAGCTGCACTTGTGTCCCTGTCCATGAAAATGTTCTACTTCATTCAGGAACCTTGTTTCAATGGAAATTAGCATCTCAGCAATACTTAGCCCCATTTCAGTTTGATCTGTTATTCATTTGCAGAATTTAGAGAAGAACTTCTCTCTACCTCTCTATCCCCATTACCTATCGTTTTTCGGCTTCTCTAAATATTATTCACAAAGTATATTGTCCACGCCTCTAAATTAACTTTAGCGTCTAGTGCTACATTTCGGTTAACCTTAATAATTATAAACTTTTATAGCTTCAACTCCGTTTTTTCGTGTAGTTCATCGCAAACGTTTTATATTCCTGTGAAATTTAAGTAGGGTATTAATAAGGTATACCATACATTTGCATTCTCCATTTTGTTATGCAGTACTCCAAGTTGATAGATTTTATTTAAGAGAATTCTTGGTCATTTTACTTAATTCACTATGTAAGACATAGACAGTTGCAGTGAGCTGAGTGCGTTAGCTTCATTCGCTCACCGCAAACAACCTAACGCGTTTTTGTGAACGTCTGTGTGGCAAAGCCTCCGTGTTGTCACAACTCTGTGTGCGACTACTGTTTTCGTCTGCAGCTGTTAGCGCTTTGCAGGTGAAAGCTCGCAACAGCGCTGCGAGCTGTCAAGGATCTTCTTACGCCATCTCGGCTCTACTTGTATCACCCTGCGTACCATAAGAAAAACTGCAATCACAGTACATTACAGAAGCTTCAGATCACATTTAGTGGGGTTGGAGCCCATGGTCTCCTTAGGGAAGGGTTGAGCCGACTGGGCGGGCAGAGAAGAGGAGGGGGGGGGGAGGCTAGTGCCGGCATCGTCAAAGAAATCACCCTGCAAACTGTCGTTTTCGACGACAAAATGGGTGTAAATGAACGCCCCCACGGAAGGACAGGTTTCATTGACGCCCTTTATGACATATACTGACGACTTTACGTGTCGATTCTGTGCGGTGGTGCGTCTGAAATATTTTCATCGGCCACCTGTAAGGAATTCGCGCGAGTTCTGTTCTGCATAACAGAGACATGAAGAGAAGAGGTGAGATGCCGGTAAGGACAGAGTGACGACTCTCCAACCGTGTGACACGTCCACGGTATCATAACGAAGACGTTTGGTGAAATTTGATGCCTATGTGACATCATTAAGTCACATTACAGCTCACAAGAACCCCAGATCTTTGTCCTTTTTGTCGCAGGTGTCGACACGTTGCTGTTTGAAGCGCTGCTGAGCAAGAGGATGACGTCTTGGACGTCAAGTTTTTGCACCGATATAGAGGACGGTCGCAGGCACGTTTCAGCCAAATTTCGCTATCGTTCGTCGCAATTTCAGAAAATGACGTGATTTCAAAAATGGGAGCATTCAACTCTTTTTGCGTAGTGGTCATCGAAAAACAATGTTGTAACTAAACTATAGGTTTATAAGTGGGACTAATGTGAAGGGAGAGAAAATACTTTCTAAAAGCGTACGCTGTCGCGGAGTGATTACAAGAAATACCAAACTACGCTATTTTATATTTAAGACATGTAATATTTTCTGAGTGAATGTACAAATAGAAGTCTCAGTAGAGTAACCCTTCTGGAATCCAAACTGTGATGCGCTAATTACATTCTCCCTAATTACATCTCAGACTGCTTTTGAGTACATTACTATTTCGAATCATTTGGAAAAGATGTCAGTAAGAAAACTAGACAATTATTTATGTTTTCTTGTCACTTTTATTGTAAAGAGGTTTAGCAATTGCAGTTACATTTTGGCTTCAAATATTTTCTATTACCATTGATGCAATTACTTTTCGGGATTATATTTCAAATTAATTTAAAAATACGTAAGATTTTGTTTTTAAGACTTTTCGTAATTCTTTTTATTTCAGTTACTTTAAGTTTTGTGGAATAACAGTTTCAATATATTTGCTGGTTCCTTCATCTTGGCCGTCCGAGGTTCTAGGCGCTACAGTCCGGAACCGCGCGACCGCTACGGTCGCAGGTTCGAATCCTGCCTCGGGCATGGATGTGTCTGATGTCCTTAGGTTAGTTAGGTTTAAGTAGTTCTATGTTCTAGGGGACTGATGACCACAGATGTTAAGTACCGTAGTGCTCAGACCCATTTGAACCATCCTCCAACTTGTTAATTACCAGTCACAATATTGTAATCTATTTTGTTATGGTATGTTGTACACCGATTGCCTGCACTACTTCCTGCTTGATAGTATCTGGCAATATTTCGGTGTTACTGGATGCATCACTAATTTCTGTCAGGACAAGCATATTTCCGGACATTTTGATGACTTACTTTACATCATTACAGTATTTTTTGTAAGTAACGGTAGTCCTTGCTTTATTCTGACCTTAATATAAATCTCTCTTTCCCTCTCACACGAGATGTTAATCCTTTTAGATATCTACGCCTTTCTTGTTTCTTTCAATGGATTTTCTGGATAACGTGTTAGGAAAACTGCTTCCAAACATTGCAAAAAGTTTAAAGCGTAATGTATTGTATTTCACGTTAGCATCTCTTTGTATACAGGATGTACCAGGAGGAATCGTCAGTATTTAGCGATTTGGTAGGAACGATTATTCGAAGCGAAAAATGTCTAGTAATCATGAACTCTGAAATGCTTACCTTGAGAACTGTGAGCCATTGTTCATCTTCGCTAACCTATAATACATCTGTTGTACTGCAAAAGTGCCGGTAGCTCTTAATGTGTGCTTTTTAGAGGCCATGCATACAAGATAATTTCATCTCCTTTTGGTCCATAATATCTCCTCAAAAATATAAAAAGCAAGAAGCTTCCAGTAGAAGAGATATCTTTCACGCTATTGAAGATGAAGTGGTCGTAGCACGCATTTCGGAGCCAATGTCTACTAACATTTTTTTGCTTCGAATGATTGTTCCTACATATCACTGAATACTGACCATTCCTTTTCGGGCGCCCTGTACACCTCATCTCATTCCACCTGTTTTACCTTATTCTTAAAACATTTTACCCTGTTCTTCATAATACGTCTCACTGCATCGTATGAAAATGACTCAGAGCTGTAATGATCTACACTGTTTATGTTCATTATTTGTGCATAATCATCAGAGAGTTTACAACACTACTGGCTGCTACTACGTTAGCAGTACACCGATAATGTTGTGAAAGGGTTTTCATTAGTGACCCTGACTGTGTGTAATGGAAACACAGAAAGCCTTGTACTCACGTTTCAAATCTAGACTTTAATAATAAAATGGGAAGGTACTGTTAATCAGAACTCAGGGAGAAGTTGTGATCTAAATGACAATAGATTTAGTCATCCTTAACATCACAAGACAGTAAAACTGTCTAAGGAAACGTCACACAAACATTTTTATTTGACAAACGCTTTCACTACCATGGGGTCTATAGTGGACAAAGTGATCAGCTGGTGATCGAGACATGACACTAACCGGAACACTAATCGTTTATCTGACTTCATACACGTGAATCCGGGTTATGGGTCAAAAACTACCCCACCATCAAGCATCTATATTCTGCCATTCCAAAAAGAAAATTATGGTTCGAAAGAACAGGATGCTGAGAAACATATATTGGCGACCTACACCGTAGCACTGAATACCTTACCTCAGTGCGGCACACCATGTTGCGTTCGGTGACTGAAATCATGGACGAACGCAATCTGTTATTAATGGCGCGCGCCCGAAAAATGTAAGTACACGGTCTCGCGTTCGGTTAATTCGGAATGCAGTAACTTTCCTATGACCCTCTGAAACCCCGATGTGTTCCACTGTGCAGGTGGACCCATTTGTTTTTCTGCCAAACCAGTTTGACTCCATGACGGAATATGTCAAATGTTGTGCGTGTGATGCTAGAAACAGTACCTCTGACGGTTCAGAAGGTGACTGGCACAGGCTCTAATTGGCACATTAGCGAAGGACACAAGTCTCGCCGTTTAGACCTGCAGTTCCTTACTAGCGAAGTGCCAGTACAAGACTGATCTTCTCTTTCTGTCCTCTTTCCTTCTCAGCTCGGTAGCAAAAGCCTATTTACATCTTAGACTTTCCTGCTTTACCACAAGCCAATCTTGGGCTGGAGCATGGCATTCGAAGCTCGGAGAACGCCCCTTGCCCTACATACACCGATTTGACCAATCAGAGACTTTAAAGTTAATTGGGAGAAAAGGAAACAAGATTCAGCTAGGCGGCATTTTTCCCGCGCATTTAAGCCGTGAGTTTGGTAACAACATTACCAGGATGGAACCACAGCCCTCCATAAAAAGCTTGTTATCTCTTCTGTTGCGTCCATCTCGAAGTTTCCAAAGAACAGCCATAAACTCGCTAAAAGCCTCGTGCTTTCATAAATATGTTTCGTATCGGAGTCTGGACGTCTGGGCCCCAACGACCTGTCCCACATAGCAGAATGCACACAAATGTCCCGTCGGATTCCTGCCTACCAAGGCCCCATTCTCTGCTTTATTGCCTGTCTACAATGCGCTGGACATTGCAGCGGCGACTTCTTGGCACTAGTCATTCTACCTGGACGCAGATGCCGGCCGAGTGGCGCTGACCAACGTGTCTGCCCAATGCGACCACGGAACTCGGATGTCCGGAAATATTTCCACCCAGGTTTCACAGAAAAAACGCGCTTCCTTCGGCCCACCGTCGTCGTGCTCTTTTACTGCAGCCATTTAAATCGGCACCCTATTCCTTTGAACGCAGGTAAAGCTTAGCATTATTCCTTCACTAGAGCACGGAAGCAAGAGCATTAACTACTGCCCACCATTTCATCAAGATGTATGAAGAGAAATCGCTATAAATATCATATTCCCTAAGAACATGAGGCTGCATAACTCCAAATTAGAAGTGAGAGTACCCTGCAATCACTCAAGGTATTGGATTGCTTTTCTTATCATGAAAAATTCGTATCGAAAAGAAACAATAGCAAAACACGCAGGAATCGAAACTATTCTCCATTACTAATCCAGTAATCTGTAATTACGTAAATGGAAATGGTCACCAGCCTAATTAGGAAATGTTGTGCCAAGTACTAGTATAGTTCATTAAGCAAGTTCACTATTGAGACTGACACTACTTGATACTGAAATTCTGTTTTGCTGATGGATATAAGACGGTAGTGGAATTTAAAAGTAATGTACCAGTTATCTGACGGAACTACACAGCAGGAGTATTAATACTTTTTTGGCAACAACTGGTTCACAATTCCACTTACTATCTGTACATTACAGTATGAAGCTAATGATCGTTATAGGTAAATGATTACTAATGCAAAGCGCTACTAACTTGGACAAGGAGTTCATTGTCAGCTTGCTTACTGGAAATTACTACCATTGAAATAGTTTTCAAATAATTCTATCTTTTGTACTGAATTTCATTTGTATTCTCAAAAAGCATTAACTTCCTTATAGCATTTCACTCACACAGACATGTGATACCTGAATCTATTGTAGTATGAATAGTTGTGGCCATTTGTTTGCTGTAGTCCACACAAGTTATAACAGCAGAGGTTGAAAATACCGAATCAGGTGCAAATTTCCTTATTTTCACACTAGCGGTTCCGGACTGTTTAAGCCTATCTTCAGGTATCGTGGCTGTGCTGTGGTCCCCGAGCGCCACGTGTACCAGGTGCTGCGCGCTGCCTATTTACTTCTGAAGCGGTATTTTCAGCCTTTGCTATAATGCTCAGTTGTCGAGCCGGCCGCTGTGGCCAAGCAGTTCTAGGCACTTCAGTCCGGAACCGCGATGCTGCTACGGTCGCAGGTTCGAATACTGCCTCGAGAATGGGTGTGTGTGATGTCCTTAGGTTTAAGTAGTTCGAAGTCTAGGGGACTGATGACCTCAGATGTTTAGTCCCATAGTGCTTAGAGCCATATGAACTTAGAACTGGTTTTCCATCTGAGCACTTGATATTCATACAAGTGGTTCTCTTGTCTCCAAAGGTCTCTTTAATTTTCCTGTAGACAGTATGTATCTTACTCGTACTGATATATGCCTCTACATCCTTACATTTGTCCTCTAGCCATCCATCCTTAGCAATTTTGCACTTCCTGTCCATCTCATCTTTGAGACGTTTGCATCTGTTTTCGCCTACTTCATTTACAGCATTTTTATTTTTTCTCCTTTCATCAATTAAATTCAGTATCTCTTCTGTTAACCAAGGATTTCTACTAGCCCTCGTTTTTTTTACCTACTTCAACCTCGATTGCTTTCACTATTTCATCTCTCAGAGCTATCCATTCTTCTTCTACTGTATTTCTGTCCCCTGTTCCTGACACTCGTTCCCTAATGTTCTCTCCGAAACTTTCTACAACCTCTGGTTCTCTCAATTTATCCAGGTTCCATCTCCTTAAATTTCCACCTTTTCACAGTTTCTTCAGTTTTAACCTACGGTTCATAACCAATAGTTTGTGGTCAGAATCCACATCTACCCCTGGAAATGTCTTAATATTTGAAGCCTCGTTCCTAAATCTCCGTCTTACCGTTATACAATCAGTCTGAAACCTTCCAGTGTCTCCAGCCCTCTCCCACGTATACAACCTTCTTTTATGATTCTTAAACCAAGTGTCAGCCATGATTAAGTTATGCTCTCTGCAAAATTTTACCTGGCGGCTTCTTCTTTCATTCCTTACCGCCAGTCCATATTCACCTACTACTTTTCCTTCTTTTCCATTTTCTACTGTCGAATTCCAGTCCCCAATCACTATTAAATTTTCGTCTCCCTTCACTATCTGAATAATTTCTTTAATCTCATCATACATTTCTTCAACCTTTTCGTCGTCTGCGCAGCTAGTTGGCCTATAAACATGTACTACTGTGGTAGGCGTGGCTTTGTGTCTATCTTTGCTACTGTAATGCGTTCACTATGCTGTCTGTAGTAGTTTACCCGTGCGACTATTTTTTTATTCATTATTAAACCTACTCCTGCATTACCCCTATTTGATTTTGTTTTTATAACCTTGTATCCACCTGAACAGAAGTCTTGTTTTTCCTGCCACCGAAGTTCATTAATTCCCGCTATATTTCCCTTTAACCTATCTGTTTCTCTTTCTAAATTTTATAACCTACCTGCCCGATTAAGGAATCTGATATTCCACGCTCCGATCCCTAGAACATCAGTTTTGTTTTTCCTGATAACGCCGTTCTCCTGAGTAGTCCTGTCCCGGAGGTCTGAATGGGGAACTATTTTACCTCCGGCATATTTTACTCTAGAGGACGCCATCATCATTTAACTAAACAGTAAAGCTGCATGCCGTCGGGATAAATTACGGCTTTAGTTTCGCCTTACTTTCAGCCGTTCGCAGTACCAGCACAGCAAGGCCCTTTTAGTTGATGTTACAGAGGGGGGGAGGGGATGTAAGGATATAGAAACTACTAAGGCCTCTTCAGTTTTCCTATGGGCAGTATCTGTCTTTGCCCTAGTGAAATATGTAAAGATATAGAAGCATATTTCACTATGGCAAAGACAGATACTGCCTACAGGAAAACTGAGGAGGCCTTTGCAGTTGCTTGAATACCAAGTACTCAGGTGGAAAACAAGTACCAACCAAAGCAGGAAATGCAGAAAGGTGAATGAAATATATAGAGATTTTACATAAGGTAGATGAATTTGAATGTGCTATGGAAGAACAAACAGTTTTCGTTGCAAAACAGGATTTTTTACTTTATTTACCCTCCAATGACACGTTTCACCTTATACAAGGCATCTTCAGATTTTCAGATTTGTTGACAAAATACAATGTCATGCAGATAGGATGCCGTGCATGCAAATTTCCGATCAGGACAGTCGTGCTTAGAATGTGAAAAAAAGCAACAAAAAAACTTAGTGTGGTATCTGATATAGATGTAAAATAGACAGGAAACTATGCCTAAATTAAATGAAAGTCCCTGCCGGCAGATGTCCTTGTTAATCTTTTTAAAGCTCTCGAGCGGTGTCCTTGTCAGATATCCGGCACCATCTACGTCCACGAGATGCATTACACAGCATATTGTAGGAGGCGCAGTCTCATGTTCCCAGCTGTGCTCATAGTACTGTTCGCTTTTTCACACTGCCCAGGAATGGAAAAAAGTGTTTGAAGGCAATATTGCAGAACGGGATGAAGATGAGTTGGGAAATACCATACTGCGAGCAGAATTTGACAGAGCAGTGGAAGACCAAAGCCTAAACAAAGACCTTGGAGCAGATAACATTCGGTCACAACTACTGATAGCCTTGGAAACGTCATCCTTTACTAAGCTATTCCATATGGTGTGCAAAAAGTATGATATAGGCGAAATATCCTCAGACTTAAGGAAGAATTCAATAACTCTAATTCCAAAGAAACTTCCTGTTTGGTAATTCATAGTTGTAAAAGAGTAACAAAAGTTATATACAGAAGAATTGAAAGACTGGTAGAAGCCTACTAGGGGACGATTAGTTCGGATTCCGGGGAAGTTTAAGAATACTCGAAGCAATAGTGACCTCACGAATTCTCTAATAAGATAGGTTAATGTAAGTCAAACCTATGTGGACAGCATTTGTGGACTTGAGAAAGCTTTTGACAGTGTTAACTGGAGTACTTTCTCTGACGTTCTGATGACAGCAGGGATAAAACATAGGGAGTGGAAGGCTATTTGCAACCTATACAGAAACCAGTAGGTAGTTGCAAGAGTCGAGAGGCTAGACAGGGCGGCACTGGCGAGAAGATAGTGAGACAGTGTTGTGGCCTATTCCTGATATTACTCGACCTGAACACTGAGTAAGCAGTAAAGGAAACATAAGGAAACATTTGTTATAGTACTTCAGTTCATGGAAAAGAATTAAAAACTCAGTAGTAGATGAGTTTTCCTATATGATTAGCAAAATAACTGATAATGGTCGAAGTAGAGAGAACATGAAATATAGACTTGTAATGGCAAGAAAGGCGTTTCTGATGATAAGAAATTTGTTAATATTAAATATAGATTTAAGTGTTAAGGAGTCTATTCTGAAGGTATTTGTCTGGAGTGTAGCCATGTATGGAAATGAAACAATAACGATAAACGGTTTAGATAAGAGAATAGAAGTTCTGAAACGTGGCACTGCAAAGAAACACCGAGGATTAGACGGACATATGCACTATTAATAAAAGAGGAAGTTCTGAATAGAGCCGGCCGCGGTGGCCGAGCGGTTCTAGGCGCTTCAGTTCGGATCCGCGCGACTGCTACGGTCGCGGGTTCGAATCCTGCCTCGGGCATGGATGTATGTGATGTCTTTAGGTTAGTTAGGTTTAAGTAGTTCTAAGTTCTAGGGGACTGATGACCTCAGATGTTAAGTCCCATAGTGCTGAGAGCCATTTTTTGGACTGAATAGAACTGGGGAGGAAAGGGATTTGTTGCCCAGCCTGACCAGAACAAGGGATCGGTTGATCGGATACATTCGGTTGATCGGATACATTCTATCAAGGGATAACTAGTGTAACACTGAGCAGAAGTGTGGGGAATAAAGATCATTGAGGAAGGTGAAGAGATCAATACGGTAAGCTGAAGGATGTAGTTCCTGTAGCTATTTGGAGATGACAAGACTTGCACAGGATAGGGAAGCATGAAGAACGGCATCAGACCATTCTTCGGACTGAACTCTACAACAAAAACGAAGTAGCTGCGATTTTAAAATTTAGTTATACTCACAAACCTTAGCAGTTCTAACGGCTGCACTGTTTGCTGCAAAAACCTAATAAATTTGATTAAAAATCTACGTCATACTGCATTGGAGTGAAGTCTGACATACCTCAAATTTTGGTAGACCGATGTCGTCCTTAACACACTAAGTAATCACCCAGTAGATACAGACGAACAGAAAACGGTTTTAGTCTGCTGTCTGTTCATGGTCAGTTCAGTGTTTTCGGAAAATGTGCGACGGATACGATCATGTTGGGTTCTCATGTACATCTACATCTACGTGATTGCTCTGCAGTTCACAATAAAGTGCCTGGCAGAGTGTTCAACAAACCCCCTTCAAGCTGTCTTTCTACCGTTCCACTCTCGAACGGCGGGCGGGAAAAACGACCACTTACATTTTCTTCTGCGAGCCCTGATTTCTGTTATTTCATCGTGATGATCATTTCTCTCTGTGTTGGTGGGTGCACAACAGAATGTTTTCGCAATCGGAGGAGAAAACTGGTGATTGAAATTTCATGATAAGATTCGCAACGTAAAATGCCTTTGTTATAATGATTGCCACTCCAGTTCACGTATCATGTCTGTGGCACGAGCTCCCATATTTCGCGATAATAGTACACGAGCTGCCCTTCTTTGTACTTTTTCGATGTCATCCTTCAGTACCACCTGATGCGGATCCCACACCGCACAGCAATACTCCAGAATAGGGTGGACAAATGTTGTGTAAGCAGTCTCCTTAGTAGACCTGTTGCATGTTGCACCTTCTAAGTGTTCTGCCAATGAGTCGCAGTGCTTGGTTTGCTCTACCCACAACTTTATCTATGTGTTCGTTCTAATTTAGTTTATTTGTAACTGTAATCCCTAAGTATTTAGTTGAATTCGCAGCCTTCAGATTTTTGTGACTTATTGCGTAATCGAAATTTAGTGGATTTATTATTAGTACTCATGTGAATACCTTCACACTTTTCTTTATTCAGGGTCAATTGCCACTTTTCACATCATACGGATATCGTATCTAAATCGCTTTGCTATTCGTTTTGGTCATCTGATGATATAACAAGACGGTAAATGACAGCATCATCTGCAAACAATCTAAGACGGCTACTCAGATTGTCTCCTATGTATTTAATATAGATCAGGAACAAGAAAGGGTCTATAACACTTCCTTGGGGAACGTTGGATATTACTTCTGTTTTACTCATCGACTTTCCCTCTATTACTACGAACTGTGACATTTCTGACAGGAAATCACGAATCCAGTGGCACAACTGAGGCGATATTACATAGGCACGCAGTTTGGTAAGAAGACGCTTATGAGGAGCGGTGTCGAATTTGACATCCCCTGTCGACAGGATTCATTACTTCGTGATTATAAAGAGCTAGTTGTGTTTGACGAGAACGGTGTTTTCTGAATCCGTGCTGACTATGTGCCAATAAATCGTTTTCCTCGAGGTACTTCATAGTATTCGAATACAGTATATGTTCCAAAACCTTACTGCAAATCGGCGTCTGTGATATGGGCCTGTAATTCAGCGTATTAGTGCTACTTTCCTTTTACTGTACTGTTGTGACTTAAGCAATTTTCCAGTCTTTAGGTACGGATATTTCTGTGGGCGAGCGATTGTATATAACTGATAAATATGGAGCTCTGAGGGGCATACTCTGAGAGGAACGTGACTGGTATATAATCTGGACCGGAGACCTTGGCTTTATTAAGTTATACCGAGGATATCTACTTCTATGTCTTTCATCTTGACAGTTGTTCTTGATTGGAATCTAGGAATATTTACTTCGTCTTCTTTGGTGAAGGAGTCTCGGAAAACCATGCTTAATAACTCTGCTTCAGTGACTTCACCGTTGTTATCGTACAGTGAAGATATAAGATTGCGTCTTGCCACTGGTGTGCTTTATGTATAACCAGAATTTCTTTCGGTTTTTCGTCGTGGAAATTATTAAAAACATCTCGCATTGAAGAACGTGCTATATTTGGAACTTCCCCAAAAGTCTGCCAGTGTTGGCGATTTTGCGTCCTTTTAAATTTGGCATGCTTTTATCGCTGCTACTGAAACTGCAACACCATTCGGTTCCAAAACGCTGTGCATTTCATCTGTCAGTGACTCACCACACAAGAAATCATGCTGCGTTGTCTCCACCAAGAAATTTTCCAGTCATCCAGTCAACGTCGTTTGACGCTCTTCGAAAGTTGGGGAATACCGTGTCTATGTGACTGCCTTAATTCGTGGATTTCAGGTTGACATGTGTGAAAAGTGCGAGTTGGTTTTCATAAGATGGGTGGTTTCGTAATCCTTGATGACTGGCATGGAAGGAGTCATTATTTTCGAGATAATTCTTTGCATCTGCGTTCAGAAGACTTCTTATTTTCTACAACAGATGGGTGTCAGTGGCACTGGACGGGTACTTTCGTGATTCTCTTTCGGTACCATTGTCGTCCCTGTGCTTTCTTCCAACTACAGGGCACATTCTCTTATTCGACGGGTATACGGTTCTTGGTGACTGAAAAAGTGGCAGCTCCACAGCAAATTCCATACACAATCTGGCAGGGATTGCATAGGTCCCTGAGACGTCAGTTTTAGCGATTTTAGCGGTTTCTCAACGCCGACGGGTCTACACGTAAGACCTTTACAGCAGTACGAGAATAGAACTACAACTACTTAATTACATTCATAAAGAAACATCTGAGGTAGCGTATTTACTTTTGTTTTCTTAGGCTAAATTTCAGTGCCTGAATCACACATGAATTTCTAGAAAGTAAATTTTGTACCACATTGACATATGAGCTTTCGATAACATTCCACTATGTAAATCGCAGAAGTCCTCACGTACTGTACTTCGGATAGCGTTTTATTTACCGTCTATTGGTGTTCAATGATTTTTTTACACATATTGTGTTGTAGTCGCTTTTACTCTGGATGATTTTTTTACAGAGACCGTTCGGTTTAACACAGAAGATCGCCCCCAACATCAACTGTTCTAGATACATGTTTATCCAGAACTAAGATAACCAGCCCTTCAAGATTCTCCTTTAGATACAATACTTTTTTCAGGATCAGGTTCACAGAACTCTGGAACTATTTATTGATCGGAGAACTTCCTGATAGGACAGTCCGGAGGTGTTCCACATGGGTCGTGAAATATGCGCGACAAAGAGATTATGACCCGTTTGAATAAAGATTCTGAGCAGTTCATTATTACAGCTAACAAAAGCAAAACAGTGGAGGTGATTTCAGGATATAACGGTGCAAAGTGGCGGGATTATTTCCACAATTACCAAAACTAATAAGATTAAACTCA
Source organism: Schistocerca nitens (assembly GCF_023898315.1). Taxonomy (NCBI): domain Eukaryota; kingdom Metazoa; phylum Arthropoda; class Insecta; order Orthoptera; family Acrididae; genus Schistocerca; species Schistocerca nitens. The sequence continues at coordinate 334,381,836 of NC_064618.1, read as the reverse complement.
AATATAAAATTACACGTAAACGAATCTATTCTTATTATAAAAATGGAGGCAGGCATGTATGTATGTCTGTATATATGTATATACGTTTGTAAATAAGTCATTGGACCGTTTTCAACCAAACTTGGTAGACATATCACTTACTCTCAGGATCACACATGACTGAGTCGCAACCACCTGCCTATCATAGGGTTAGGGGTAAGGGCGAAAAAGCAATGTAATCAATGACGCGCAAATACCTACGCTTTAGTCACACTATATTTGAGAATGAGAGCACTTAGAGACTTCACACATAATTTCATACCTTGACCAAACTATTTGTCGCTGACCAACCCATGAAATGATGAAAGAGGTTTATTGATTATTACATTCTAGTTGTTCTGCAGTAAAACTGCCGCGTGAAGCAAGACATTTGATTTATTACTTCTTTACTACTAACGATATTCGCTAACAATTTTGCCGACAATATTGACATATATCACTACAAGTTCCAGAAAAACTGTACCGTTGTACGAGGCATGGTTCGGGAGATATGACGTGATGAACACTGAGACGCGTGAAAACCTACCGCATCGTTCAAGACACTTAAATTTATTACTTTGTTGGTACTACACTTTTTTTCAGTCAGTATCCATATCTGCTGTTGAACGTACCTACAATGATGTATCATTGCACGACAGATCGTTCACGACCTACAAAGATATATCATTGTACGACATATCGTTCAGGAGATATATCAAATCCCGAGTTCCGTGAGAAACTGCCACATCACTCATGACGTTTTATTACTTATTTATTACTAATATTATTCGCAACACATTTCGCAGCCAATTTGTTTATGTATCTTGCATAGGACCCCTGATGATGATGATCATGTGTTTGACACCGGCCTGGTAAATTAAAAAGTGTAAAAAAAAAAGAAAAGTGTGTGAAATATTATGGGACTTAACTGCTAAAGTCATCAGTCCCTAAGCTTACACACTACTTAACCTTAATTATCCTAAGGACAAACACACATACCCATGCCCGAGGGAGGACTCGGACCTCCGCGCCGGGACCAGCCGCACAGTCCATGAGTGCAGGGCCTAAGACCGCTCGGCTAATCCCGCGCGGCAAAAACACACACACACACACACACACACACACACACACACACACACACACACACACATATATATATATATATATATATATATATATATATATATATGCAACCATGTCATTACTCATGGTGAAAATAAAATGTTCTTCCCTCTTTCTCAACGAAAAGGAAGATTCACAGAGTGCGATTAAAACTGCAGGTGAAAGGATATCAATGATAGTAGTCATTGATGATATAGCTACTCGTAGTGAAATTGGAGAAGAACTACAGGAGCTCTTGAATATAATTACAGAGTAATGAATACAAAATACAGAGTGAGAGGAAACCGAAAAAGGTCGAACATATTGATGGGTAGCTGATATCAGCCACAATTTGTGGAAGAATGCTCTGAGAATTTACCTTCGGGAAGTACATCATGTGAATCTTGAATTGTGGGAAATGTTCTGGCGAGACCCGAGCGCCTGAACGGAGATGTAGTACAGAAGACCAGAGAAGGCATGAGCTGACGTCGGCCAGTGGTGCGCGGAACTGGACCGCGCCGTGCCAAGAGCGACACCCGGAAGAACTGAATAAAAGCGCCGCTCCTGCCTGCATCGGCCGCTCACATCTTCCCAGTCTGCAACGGGCGTAAGTGCCACGCTATCAGATTATCGTGGCCCATATCATGTGATTACTTGGACTTTGGGTATAGCAAGAACTTTATTGTTTTCATGTCGCCTCTCGCTTGCGACATTTGCAGTAAACAAAGTTAAGTGTTGTCAATTTGCTTTCTACAAATACAACTACTATTTTTGTTTGTTTGAATTGTTGTATAGCACTCCGAGAACGCAGCATCGTTTAGGCACCCTACAAGCGACGAGTGGGCAAGATCCCACAGGAAGACTGGAAAGGAAGAGAGTCGAAGGGTATGTGATGTGCTGCTGTAGAAGGATACAGAAAATTAAGTGGATAAGGTAAATAACGTGCAGATACCCCGAAGGAACGACGAAGAATGGAACACATGAAAGGCACTGACAAGAAGTAGCTCTGTGGAAATTGGATATGCGTTAAGAAGTCAGGGAATAACTTCTATGACAGTAGAGGTAGCTGTAGAGGATTAATATTGTAGAAGAGATTGGAATACGTCCAACAAATAAGTGAAAACGCAGAATGCAAGTGCCAGTTTAAGATGAAGAGGTTTGCAATAGAGAGGAATTCTTGGTGGTATGCATTAAACCAATAAGGAAACTGATCTAAAATAAAGAGAAGGAGAAAAAAAACTCAAGAAAATGCTACTCTGAGATGAAGCATGGCGGAATGCATTCAACCAGTCATGAAACTGATCACTCAAAAAAAAAAAAAAAAAAAAAGGGGGGGGGGAGTTATACATTATTCTTCCCTCAATGTAAGATTCCTTACCTGCTTCCAAATTTTCTCTACTAATCTCTTCCATAAGTTGTTCATGTTTAGCTGTTTTGAACTCAAACCTTACAAACTGTGCAACAAAGCGAAGGTGGGCCAGGTTGTGTTGCACTGACAAGGATTCCTCATTTTGTTTCCCAGCTTAATGATCGATGATCTAGGATTGCTGGCAATTATTCTGGTAACAAGTAGGCAAGTTTCCTGGACTCCTCGTAAAATTGTGCCTTTCTCAGTGGTGTCTATTTTCCTAGGTATACTAACAGAGTTTAAAGCAATATACCTTCTGTATGGCATTGATAGTACGTATTTAGCTGAAGCTAAGTCGACGGCTGTTCCAAATTCTTAGGATATAGGAGAAAGTGCTATTTTATACTTATTGTTTTTTCCGTAATTTATTTCGCGATTTGTGATGCTTGTTTGTGCCTTACTTTTGTGAATTCAACTCGTTTGTCTGCTCACTTAGCGTCCAATGTTCTTTCTTCGCGATTTGTTATAATTTTACTCAACATTTACGTTCCCTCGTCGTCTTTAATTGTGAACAGAAGAATTATGGGATTTGTCCAGCTGTCGAATATTGTCTTCTTTTGACAGCAATAACAATCACAAGTTTCTTCCAGTTTTCAGAAATTGCTACTTGGGATAGCAATCTACATAAGTTTACATGTTACTTTTGTACATATTTTATTCCATCTTTGAGAACTAATTTTTATTTCAATGCGATCTAATGCAAGTTTCCTTTTGCCTCTGATGGCATTACCTTGAGGATATCGGTACTTCCTTCACTAACTATGTTTCTGGTACATCTCAAGAGCTATGCAGATATTTAAATAAAACTTCCTCAGTTTACCCGTTTATATCTGTAGTTAATTTCTGTTCATATGACATCCTAAATAATGAAGTGTGATGTCTACTGCGAAAAATTTTATCTTGTTTCTCCTTACCAAAATGTTTCCCTTAATCATCTCATATCATCTTGAAAGTGCTTCAAAGCTTATTTTCCTTGTATACTCTTAAGCTCGGATACTAAGCTTACTTTCTGTTTTAAAATAATTCGGTTATTTTCTTTTGTCTCCTCCATAGGTGCAACACGTTGCTGTATGGAACAATGTACCTCTTTTGTCTATGTATGCACCCTGTAAAATGCTGAGCTTATTGCCTGCGATTAGCCGGTTTACCCCTCAACGTCACACCCCAGTTTTTAATTAAATTCTTATAATGATCCTTGTAGCGTCTACCAGTGGTAACTCTTTGAGTTTATGGCTGCTAGCACCCCAACTAATCTAAATAGTCCTTTGGTTCAACTTAGAGAGACTGCTACTGTAACGAACGAAACTCGGCGATAGGACGAAGTCGTGTTCTGTTAGAGACTTCCATCGTAGGTGAATGAACGACACAAATCTCTTATAAAAAGTCAAGACAGCGGATCAAAATAATTCACATTTTGACTTGTGTAGTTGCTATAATGCGCGAAGCAGATGACTCCATCATAACAGTACTGTTTCCCATCATCACTGGCTTTTCACACTCGTTATAATATTTAATATTATCAAATGCATTTTTTTTTTTTTGTCATCAGTCTACTGACTGGTTTGATGCGGCCCGCCACGAATTCCTTTCCTGTGCTAACCTCTTCATCTCAGAGTAGCACTTGCAACCTACGTCCTCAATTATTTGCTTGACGTATTCCAATCTCTGTCTTCCTCTACAGTTTTTGCCCTCTACAGCTCCCTCTAGTACCATGGAGGTCATTCCCTCATGTCTTAGCAGATGTCCTAACATCCTGTCCCTTCTCCTTATCAGTGTTTTCAACACATTCCTCTCCGATTCTGCGTAGAACCTCCTCATTCCTTACCTTATCAGTCCACCTAATTTTCAACATTCGTCTATAGCACCACATCTCAAATGCTTCGATTCTCTTCTGTTCCGGTTTTCCCACAGTCCATGTTTCACTACCATACAATGCTGTACTCCAGACGTACATCCTCAGAAATTTCTTCCTCAAATTAAGGCCGGTATTTGATATTAGTAGACTTCTCTTGGCCAGAAATGCCTTTTTTGCCATAGCGAGTCTGCTTTTGATGTCCTCCTTGCTCCGTCCGTCATTGGTTATTTTACTGCCTAGGTAGCAGAATTCCTTAACTTCATTGACTTCGTGACCATCAATCCTGATGTTAAGTTTCTCGCTGTTCTCATTTCTACTACTTCTCATTACCTTCGTCTTTCTCCGATTTATTCTCAAACCATACTGTGTACTCATTAGACTGTTCATTCCGTTCAGCAGATCATTTAATTCTTCTTCACTTTCACTCAGGATAGCAATGTCATCAGCAAATCGTATCATTGATATCCTTTCACCTTGTATTTTAATTCCACTCCTGAACCTTTCTTTTATTTGCATCATTGCTTCCTCGATGTACAGATTGAAGAGTAGGGGCGAAAGGCTACAGCCTTGTCTTACACCCTTCTTAATACGAGCACTTCGTTCTTGATCGTCCACTCTTATTATTCCCTCTTGGTTGTTGTACATATTGTATATGACCCGTCTCTCCCTAAAGCTTACCCCTACTGTTTTCAGAATCTCGAACAGCTTGCACCATTTTATATTGTCGAACGCTTTTTCCAGGTCGACAAATCCTATGAAAATGTCTTGATTTTTCTTTAGCCTTGCTTATATTATTAGCCGTAACGTCAGAATTGCCTCTCTCGTCTCTTTACTTTTCCTAAAGCCAAACTGATCTTCACCTAGCGCATTCTCAATACTCTTTTCCATTCTTCTGTATATTATTCTTGTAAGCAGCTTCGATTCATGAGCTGTTAAGCTGATTGTGCGATTATTCTCGCACTTGTCAGCTCTTGCCGTCTTCGGAATTGTGTGGATGATGCGTTTCCGAAAGTCAGATGGTATGTCGCCAGACTCATATATTCTACAAACCAACGTGAATAGTCGTTTTGTTGCCACTTCCCCTAATGATTTTAGAAATTCTGATGGAATGTTATCTATCCCTTCTGCCTTATTTGACCGTAGGTCCTCCAATGCTCTTTTACATTCCGATTCTAATACTGGATCCCCTATCTCTTCTAAATCGACTCCTGTTTCTTCTTCTATCACATCAGACAAATCTTCACCCTCATAGAGGCTTTCAATGTATTCTTGCCACCTATCTGCTCCCTCCTCTGCATTTAACAGTGGAACTCCCGTTGCACTCTTAATGTTACCACCGTTGCTTTTAATGTCACCAAAGGTTATTTTGACTTTCCTGTATGCTGAGTCTGTCCTTCCGACAATCATATCTTTTTCGATGTCTTCACATTTTTCCTGCAGCCATATCGTCTTAGCTTCCCTGCACTTCCTATTTATTTCATTCCTCAGCGACTTGTATTTCTGTATTCCTGATTTTCCCGGAACATGTTTGTACTTCCTCCTTTCATCAATCAACTGAAGTATTTTTTCTGTTACCCATGGTTTCTTCGCAGCTACCTTCTTTGTACCTATGTTTTCCTTCCCAACTTCTGTGATGGCCCTTTTTAGAGATGTCCACTCCTCTTCATCTGTACTGCCTACTGCGCTATTCCTTATTGCTGTATGTACAGCGTTAGAGAACTTCAAACGTATCTCGTCATTCCTTAGTACTTCCGTATCCCACTTCATTGCGTATTGATTCTTCCTGACTAATGTCTTGAACTTCAGCCTACTCTTCATCACTACTATATTGTGATCTGAGTCTATATCTGCTCCTGGGTACGCCTTACAGTCCAGTATCTGATTTCGGAATCTCTGTCTGACCATGATGTAATCTAATTGAAATCTTCCCGTATCTCCCGGTCTTTTCCAAGTATACCTCCTCCTCTTGTGATTCTTGAACAGGGTATTCGCTATTACTAGCTGAAACTTGTTACAGAACTCAATTAGTCTTTCTCCTCTTTCATTCCTTGTCCCAAGCCCATATTCTCCTGTAAAGATGCATAGAAAGTATATAAGAAATAACATAATTCCACGACTTGACCTTTAAAGCAAAGTGAAAATCAGTAAATAAACCCATACCAGTTGGAGTACCAATATACGAAATAAAAACTTATCTCTGTAACCAGGGTTGCACGGAATTTTTATTCGATTTAGTCTACAGGATGAGTCAGGAGGAAAAGTACAAGCTTTAAGGAGTGACAGTGTCGGTGATTTTGAACAAAAACTGCAAATACATAAGCCTTTTTTGTAAAGTATTCGTCATACAGGTGCCTGAAAATCACGGGCATAAGTGGTGCTGAAAGTACACGCGACGTTGTCCTGTCAAGGGAATATTCTCCAAGTTTTATGATGACACATTTTGAAAGGAGTGAGGATAGCCTACTCCAGTGAGACTTATCTGAGACAACTGGACCGATTAGTTGTTCACCGGTAATAACGCACCACACGTTCACTGAGAAACGTCGTTTACAATTTGTTTACATAGTCGCGCGCAGATTTTCATTTCCTCACACACGACAGTTGCGCGTGTTACGGAGTCCGTTGAATGTAAACGTTGACTCATCAGTGAACAGAATACGTGGAATAGAGCGTTCCGTACGAATGGGCACAGATCAGCAACACCGCAGCTTTCTAAAAGATATGCAAAATACATTGAAGTTGACGATTCACTTCTGAAAGTGTTTTGTGAGGCAGTTCACGCAATTAAACAGAACATTCGCTCGCAGTGTTTAATTATTATCACCGAAATTGGTCCTGTGCCTCGTTGTTTTCATTAGTTACCCAGGAAACTATTAAGGGGCTCTGGAAATGCTCAAAATCATGAAAAGTTTAATTTTTACTTTTTTGCGTTTTCTGAATCTGCAGACTATTACCTTTTAATAGATATATAATTTATTCAATTCCGAGGACTACAACTATTTTTAAATTTTTTTTGAAATGTGTTCTACATGGGCGTGACCCACTGTGGCGCTGTTAAACTGCTGTCAAATGGTGTTATTATTAACGTCCGTGTTCATCAGGTACATTTTAGTGATGTGAGATAAAGTATGTGTTGTGGCTAACCTGTGATGCTTCAATATTTATCGCTGGTGTGATTGTCGATTGTTTCATGTTTATTTACTCTGTCGTTATCTCGAAAATATTCGTAATTAATTCTGTTTCTTGAGTCTCTGTTTTGTTGAAGTATAATAATGAGTAAAAGTAAAGTTATTAGAAATCCTCTGAAGGCTTTTAAGAAAAGGAGAAATGTTGGAAAGCCAAAGGTATGTGTTATTACTGTAAACAATAAAGACGATGAAAATCCCCAACATAGCTTGTGTCCCAAAGAAGAAGACAGTTGGTGTAAATATAACAAAGGATTACTAACTGGTGAAGTGTACACTCATAAGCATAGTCTGCCTGATGCAATAATGGAGGTGATAAAAACTATTTTCAGAGACTTAGCAGCACCTGAACTGTTGAATAAGTGTATTCACGGAAAAACTCAAAACCCCAATGAAAGTGTAAATAGTGTTATATGGTCGAGAATCCCCAAGACTGTATTTGTTGGAATAGAAACACTTCATTTTGGTGTGTATGATGCTGTTGCGACTTTCAATGATGGCAACATTGTAAGGTGCAAGGTATTTAGAAATATGGGAATGAAGATAGGTTCTAACATGGTACGAGCGATGCTTGCTTTAGACAAGGAACGCCTTCGGGCTGCAGACAGGGCTGTAAAGAGTCTAGAAATACAAGCAAGAGTAAACAGGAGGAGGAACAAGAGGAAGCTGGAGGAGGAGTTTGCAGAGGATGAAGATAATCCATCCTATGGACCTGGAATGCACTAAAAAGTTAATCCAATCTTTGTCGCTCGATTCCCAAAACTTTTATTTTCTCATACTAATTACATGTTTTCTAAGGATCTTCCAAACATATTTGTTTCAAACTTTCAGTAAATGTTACACAGTACCTTCTGCATAATTTAACACAGCCTTTTTTTTAAAAAAACTGTATATTTTTTAATATATATATATAAAATTGCAAAAAAATGTTGTGAATTTTCAGTACAATTGAAAAAAAATCATCTTTAACAACTGAACTAAAATTTTGTAAAATCCCTGTGTTAAGTTGTAGCCCATATTCCAATAAATAATCTGTAAAAAGTTCAACTTCCTACCTCAAATACTTTGTGAGAAAAGATGTAATTTATAAGCGTTATTTTAACATTGCAAGTATAGGGCGTTCCGGAGCCCCTTAAGAGCCGAACGTAAATTCACTTTTTCTTTCTTTTTCTTTTTTTTGTTTGTTTGTTCGGAAGCACCATCGCACCTCAAGCCATGTACCTTTCCTCCTGCCTCACCCTGTGCAGTTATGCCTCCTGATACACGTACTATTTCTCCTGAAACAATACAAGAGCTCCCCAGTTTTGTCGGTGGAGTCCGCTTTCGCCCAGTAGAGTAGGCATTGATACCAAGAGGTGGGGCCAGGCGCTGTGAAAGTACCCATTCTAACTACTTCATTGGAATCTAGGACGCGGAATGAGACAGACGTCCAATCAAGTCGCTGAGGCGTCCGAAACGACGGGCGGCAGGTAATTTGGCGGAGTCGTCACGTCGGAAGTTAAATCCCAGCAGGAACAACGACGGAATTCTGTATCTTAAAATCTCGAGACGGCTCTCTAGAGCGCGTGGAATTGGTTGGCGTGGGCCGCTTGAAGAAAATGGGGAGAGAGAAGAAGTATTTGCCGAGCGAAGGAGACGGGCAGCTCTTAGTGGGCGGCCTAGCCAGTGAGGCGTGGTGTAACGCGGTCTGAAATAACAGAGCCACAGCGGTGTGCGCTTCCACTGTGATGAGAGCGCTGCCGCTGCCGCTGCCGCAAGGAAACGAGAAAGAAGACCCGGGGCTGGAGATTAACAAGCCCTTCCCTTGTTTGTGGCTAAAAGCTGTTACCTCCGGTGTATCGGAGCTCAGGAGGTAAACACTCCCTCCAGAGAATGCCTGAGGAGCAGTGGGATTGAGACCTTCAGTGTCTGGCAGCTTAACGAAAAGGCGTGTGATTGAAGTTCGTTTCTGTTTGGAGACATCATACTACTGTATCCGCATAGTAGAAATCAACGCCGATGAAAACACTGCTTAGTATACAACTGCTACCTAGATTCACGCCAGAAACTAGTGAAATGTCAAGTTTAACGAGTACACTACGCAAATCATCAACTCAATTTATAGTATTGATGCTCTCTGCCATAGTTACAAGGTCAGTTGCTTGTTTATTTGCAAATATTATATTATACTCGGTTATTAAGCTCCTTTAATAATGAAATTTCATCGGATATTAAACTGATTGCAACTTTCGTCGATCTGTCAACGCTATAGAGAGAAATATTGATGCTCAAGTTTGTTGATGTAATTCCATGTCAGAAGCTAGTAACTTAAATCAACTACGTGCTTCTTGATCGGAGGTTTTCAATTCTTCTTAACAGAAAAGTTAGCAGATAGAGAATCGTCAAAAATGACCGGCGTCCTGAAAGGTCAGGCTTGGCTCCCGCAGTGTCTAAAATGTACTTCCACAACAGTCCGCCTAATAACTACAGGAAGATGCAGTGAGCAGATGACCTGGCGTTAATATGCCAGAAAAAAGATGTCAAGCAGTGACAAACTACGCTCACAAGTGACACCACATACACCGAATATCTTCCTAAATGGAGATCTCGCCGAAACATAAGTAAAACAGAGATAACAGCATTCCATCTTCATAACAAAGAGAAACGCAAGAAATTTCACGTTTTTTTTGACGGAGTCGAAGTTCCCCATAACTACGACCCTAAATATTTGCGTGTGATCCTCGTTCAGACGCTTTCATTTAAGCAGCAGAAAACTGTCTAAGAGAATTGGCTCAATCAAAGATCTACCTCACAAAGTAGCCGGAAACTGCTGGGGAGCAAACTGCAGATACGCTACGTAAACTGAAGTTTCACGTGTGTACTCAGCTGCTGATTATTTCGCCCCTGCATGGGAAAACAGCGCCACACATCTAAGATAAATGTGCTTTTAAGGAGAAACGGATGGCAATTTTTATCCCTATTCAGCCAATGCTATTTTACACTTTGAAAAGGTGCACTTTTCAAAACAACTATAAGCGATAAAACAATGAAATTTTTACAGTATATATATATATATATATATATATATATATATATATATATATATATATACATGTGTGTGTGCTTAAATTTACAAGTAAAATGAAAGTAATTACTCTTATGGTTTTGAAGAAAAACATTTTATTCTTTCATTAGTAAAATTTAATTTTTTTGTACATTAATTATTATAAAACAGTTTCTGATTGTTTGATGGTTCTCAATTTATTTGCAATAACTTATTACCACCTGTAGTACAAATTGACCAAATTTCATCTTTCTAACCCCATTATTTTATTAAATAATGGTACCTGAAAGTAAAAAGAATTAGTTTGGAGAAAAATCCATTTAAAGTTTAATATTGAAATTCTAGTATAGTTATTGATGAGAATTAACTACTCCTAATATTATCCTGCACCATACTGAGCATCATCTGAATCATACTGATCTTCTTTTCTTCTCTTGATCCCTCAACTTTTATGTGTGGCTTCTTTTGTATACTTTGAATTAGCAATATCTGCTTTGCGGATTCTCTCTTTATCCATTTGCGCCAAGGATTTTGCAGTATTTCCACTATATTTTATGCCCAATAATTCCAAAACGTTAAGTTTTCTAATTACACCAACAACGAAGCATAAAAAAGCTTCATGAACACCAAATTTGAGGGCTGTAAGCGGAACAAATACAGTAATCGGTAACTCGTTCCAAATGACAGAACTGATACATTCATTTAAATTTTGGGTCCTCCCATGAAGACATTTTTTCAACAAGGTATCTTTACAAAGGTCTCTAAATATGGGCTTCATTTCATTCATTACTGATGAAGGTAAAGAATGTTTGTGGTCACATCTGGCACTTCTCCTGTACTTGCACCAAGTGTCAGGATCAGTCTGGCAAAGATGGTGCACTAGATTTTCATTTGTGGAAGGCTTATGGAAAAAGATAGCCCACACAGCTTTTTTCGTGTTTTCTAAATCCTCTACATTTCTTCTTATGGGCAAGCCGAGGATACCAAGTTTCAGTCATTACCTCTCACCAGGACAACGCAATGGCCGACGTCCTGCACTTAACGATCGAGGGCAGCGACGTTTGCGTAAATTTGTGAGTGCTATCAGACAAGTATATCGACAGCAGATACAGGGTAGGAACATTGAAGCGATGAAACAATAAAAGCATGAAATAATATAGAAGGAGTAAAAGACTGCTGTGCATTGTCTCTGCATGGCGCAAAAAGGAGGGTGGCATTTAAATGCCAGATTGCACAGAGCGTCAGGAAAACCATCATATCTCACGAAAAAATTGTCGTATTTATATAAAACAAAAAGCCTTTCACAAAGGAAAGACCAGGCATTTCAAATGTGCTAAAATCTAAAAATCGAATTTTTAAGCCCACTTGCCTTCCGTCTCCCCTTAAATGAATCCATGAGGACAATTACTGGCTGTGTCAGAACTGCTCCTACTCAACCTATACGTCTGAAGTTTCGGAGACCACTTTGCGTCCAGTTCATGGCAGTTTCCGATGTCACCGAGCGGTGGGAAGAACGCTGGAATTAACATCCATCCTACAAGGCGCAGGGAATTCAAAATTCAAGCATGGAGATTGTAGGGTTTGATACATCCCCACGGGAATGATTGAGGCTCAACCGCATTTGAACTGGACGAGGTATATCTGGTTACATCTTGGAAATGTGGGGTTATTTTGAAAATAGTACATGCGAGTGTGGTACGGAGGAAATCACAATATGACATACAGCGGAGAACTGCAAGCACTACGCTGTGAAAGGTACACTTGTTGTGTCTAGCTCCTACAGCATAGACACAATGAGGTAGCTAGGTGCACGCTAAACTAACGCAGACGGGCGTGAAGTCTGAAACAGGATACTTATTAATGAATAAGAAGAAAAGTACTTATATGTTTGTTACTTAACTTTTAATGAGTCCTTGGAATACATCTCTCTTGAATATTCGTTAGCTATAGGCACTGATACAAATGGCGCCTTGCTAGGTAGTAGCTATGGACTAGCTGAAGGCTATTCAATCTGTCTCTCGGCAAATGAGAGGAAGACTTGGTAGGTCTGGTCGCAAGCAATGTCGTCCGTACAACTGGGGCGAGGTCTAGTCCGTGTATTGTGACCTGCCATGTGGTGGCGCTAGGATTGCGATTACACAGTGGCGACACGCGGGTCCGACCTGTACTACAGGACCGCGGCCGATTTAAGTTACCACCTAGCAAGTGTGGTGTCTAGCGGTGACACCACAACACTGGCGATTTGGTTGTATGTGTCTTTAGCACAAACATAAATATCACTCAATGTGCGAACTCGTGAAAAGGCCACGTATAACTGTTCAGGAGAACAAACAGGTCAAAGCAAATACAATCCTGTCCATGAAGCGTCCGATCTTATGCTTCTGTCGAGCTCATAGCGAAGGCTACTTTCATTGGGAATTTTTTTCGTATCATTTCGAAAGGCATGGTTGGATAAGAAAGTCTGAGTCAATGCGAGATATGAGCACAATTTTATCGGAGGCAGTGAATTTATCACTGTTGATTAACTCGCCTAAATGAGTTATCACTAACTTTGCACCATTAATTAATCCATGTCTAGTGTTAAGAATTCTAGTCATCATAATAATAGCATTTTTCTTTTACAGTAGTTAATGAGGTGGAAAAGCGGACGGATTTAAGTTTAATATTTCTACAGGGTACAGTTTAACCTTGTATATCTCTGCAAATTTGGGAGCATAAGAACTGGGGTAAAGTTTTACCTCTCCAGGCAATAAAATGGAAATGACGTATTCATTAATTGTTGTCCTGCCACCATTTTCTAAACACAGATCCGTCGTTAAATAGAACTGCGCCACATTTATTCATTGATTCCTGGGGCATTTGGTATGGTACTGATAAAACTATCTAAATTGCAGTAACAAAAATTAGGACATTTTATCACTTCGCTGACGCAGAAGTGTAACGTAACGTTGTAAACTTTGTAAATTAGTGACGAAGTACACTTTAAATAAAGTAAGGTGTAAACTACGTTATAAAACTAAACAGTACTTACCTGTGGTGATGAACATAGATGTAATTCAGTTTATCCGCACAGAATACAGTGTTTGCTTAAGGAAAGTAAACAACTCCAACCACTGTTGTGCATAGTAGTGATATTGGGTTGGCCATAGATGGTGAAAGGGTACAGTACCGCCCGACATTGAAAATAGGTACAACATACTTCATTATTTTTGTCAGAACAACACATTTTTTTTTGTAAAATAACTCAATTTCAATTAATACGGCGAAGCCGGATACCAGTGTGGGGAAGAATAACAATTTATTTATTTAATTGATCACATGTGCACTCCCACAAAGTAAATCCCTACACCCAGTTTGGTGAAATCTGTGAAATGAATGAATGTATGGTCGTCTGCTAACCGCAGATAGTGAATGTGAATATATGATCATCTTTGAGACGATCCTTTGGCCACCTTTGGTGGGACCAAAGAGATGAAATTTTCCTGAGCTTTGAGCACCTGAAATGTGGCTGACCAATACGGTAGCAAGGTGCTCCCCCACTTCAGAAGAGGTGCGAGAGGACCTGAAGAATGGCCATGTTTCAGCACTCTGCCGCTGGATCTTGTGTTGTTAAGACCTGTCTTAGGTGTGCTCTGTAAAGACAAAAGAGTGGAGACATGGTATGCATGTGGAATATTTAAGAGTAGTTTGAAATAATAATTTCTCTATTTCAGGAACTTTTGTGGGGAGAATTAAATGTCAGGCGGGTAATATTAATGGGATTGTAGTAATCTTTGGAAGTGACCAACGGTCACAATGAAACCACGTGTAGCAATAAGTTGAAATACTTCCGTGTGCTTAAGTTAAGCTGAATTACTAGCGTGTGTACAATACGTTGAAATATTTAAGAAATAGCGTGTGTACCATAAGTTGAAATATTTAAGAAATAGCGTGTGCAGGACTTGAAATTAGAGACGAGTACTTCCACGTGGTGAGTACTGTGTGAGTCTCAATCTGTGTATGAGACAAAGGATAAAGAGAAGTACTCGTCCATGGTATCAGTTGAGGACTCGCGTGTGTGATGAATATGTTCTTAATATTACTTTGCGTGATATGAATCCGTGTGGCGCTAGATTCAAACTCTGAGAGAGAAGCAAGGTGAGTCGGCCGTCTATCCAGCAACGCCACTTGGCTTGCATTGCACAGGAAGACGTGCATATATCTCCAGAGTTCATAGTAGGAAAGTAGAATTACAAAGTGTGGCAGTGTCGTGTGAAACTGGGATAAATACTAATTGAAGTGGGAAAGCTGAAAGTGATAGTGTTGTGACTATTTATTGTATTGTATTCCATGTTGTAGTGTGGTGTATGTCATGTAATTTGGGTATGTGTGGTTTGCATGGGAGAGTAGCAAGGTAGTTTCAAAAGATTAGTGGGTTATGCTTGTTCCCTTTGTACTGCTCGGTCTGGAGGAAAGTTTTGTGATGATGATTGTGAGAGTCGAAGTGTGAGAAATAATAAAGGATCCACCATCCTATCCAGAAAGTGCACTGTAGCGTTAAATAATTACGAGACCATAATATAGAGATTCACCAATGTAAAGCCATGCCCACTGGGCGGAAGTTCTCATGTGTTATTGTTGTAGGTTATAGAATTTGTGTGTTTAGGGTTATAGAATTTATCGGAATAAATAAGATAGTAAAAGGAAAAAGATTGGTGGCCTTTTCCTTCGAATTGTATGTTGTCAAGATATTCAGAAATTATAATGTGTGCGCCACTCATATTCAGTGCGATGGCCACGTGTTGATAAAGCCGTTAAATAAAAAAAGACAAAAAGAAAATGTGGTATTGCCAGTGCGTAGTGAACAGTCAGAGATCTGTAAATTACTGATAGTCAGATGCGTGTTTCCGTTGCGTAATATTCATACAGGAGGATAATTTGTAACTTAATTGCGAGTACGGGAGTTCATGTTACTCGATTAATAAGAATAATCCACTCGCTTGGCAGACCACTCATCTTGCAGGCCTGACTGCTTGATGCCACAGTATGAGCAAGGCATGTGGGTGCCTCTCAATAGCACCTTTTAAATTCTTTACAACGACGTAAATGACGGAATTCACTTGCCAGAGTACGCTTGCGTAAAGAATCTAAACAACTGTAAAAGCTGTCGTGCATGTTAGTTAAACAAATTGTCCATATTTTGCATCTTATATAATGTTTTTATAATAATATTTTGAAAATAAAGTTTTCTTAGGGTAAACATTGTCTTTAAACTTTTTGTATATTATCCACATTAGAGTGAACTATGTCTTGAAAATGATGTCTCAATCATTAATTTGGTTAGTAATATTGCTTATCGACAAAAAGAATAGTGCGAGGTGATCCACATGGGCACTAAAAGAAATCCGATTAATTTTGGGTATGCGATAAATCGCAGAAATCTAAGGGCTGTCAGTTCGACTAAATACCAAGTAATTACAACTACGAGAAACTTAAACTGGAAAGACCACATCAATAATATTGTGGGGAAGGAGAAACAAAGACTGCGCTTTATTGACAAAACACTTAGAAGAAGCGATAAACCCACTAAAGAGACAGCCTACATTACACTTTCCGTCCTCTGCTGGAATACTGCTGCACGGTATGGGATCCTTACCAGGTAGGATTGACGGAGGACATCGAAAAAGTGCAAAGAAGGGCAGCTCGTTTCTTGTTATCGCGCAGTAGGGATGAGAGTGTCACTGATATGATACACGAGTTGGGGTGGCAAAGAAAGGGGGCTTTCTTTGCAGAGAGATCTATTTACGAAATTTCAATCACCATCTTTCTCTTGAGAATGCGAAAATATTTCGTTGACGCCCACCTACGTTGGGAGAAATGATCATCATAATAAAATACGAGAAATCAGAGTTAGAACGGAACGATTTAGGTGTACCTTTTTCCCACGCGCCATTCGAGAGTGGAATGGTAGAGAAGCAGTATGAAAATAGTTCGATGAACCCTCTGCCCAGCACTTAAGTGTGAATTGCAGAGTAACCATGTAGATGTAGAGAAATGATACATATGGTTTCGGTCAGTGACTCCGCGTAGGGTACAAAAGCATTCTGAAAATAAAATCCTTCACAGTGAATGTTCGTTAAATAGAAGTGGAGTTTAACATGATAGAAGCCATATCATAATTTCGTAGAAGGTTAATATACCGAAGGTAATGAAAGTCTGAATGTTAACTGTCCTGGAAACATGGTACCTTGTATTTTCGGATTTTTGGGACACTGTCTACATCCGCGTCACTTTTCATCATCCCTCCCCCCCCCACCCTCTCTCTCTCTCTCTCTCCTCCTCACACATCCAGAGAATTCATGTTTTATAGAAAACGACTGGCGACACACTTTCTCATAAAAACTGAAAAATGCTATTGTGCCACATCTACCCTGAATATTGTTATTATTTGAATGTAGCTGTACTATGCTTGAATGACATCGAACTCTGTCCTTGGAAAGCACTGTAGGTGGGCACTTCCATCACAGCTTGAAAAATCAACGTCACATTCACAAACGGAAAACACTAATATTGTTTTTGATGTACTATTTATATTTATTACCGATGATGTTTTGGTTTATAGCGCCAGTATAGGACAACAATGTTAACCTTGTCGAGCACTGTGTGCGTGATACGCCGAGAAAGTCCCTTATGGTGAAGGTCGTAAACTGAATTTCAACGGTTAACTGAATCCTTTCTCTCATTACTGTGTATGGCACTAGTATGGGATACACCATGTTTTATAGGAAAGGTCACACGGGTGACAGTTCGTACATTACGGTACACCATCGTATGGATTAAAAATTACAGGCGTGGTTACACTTTTAGTCCTCCTGGCAGATTAAAACAATGTGCCACACCGAGATCCCAGTTCGGGACTTACGCCACTCGCGGGCAAGTGTTCTCCAGCTGAGCTACCCAAGCACGACCCACGAGACCCGTCCTCGCAGCTTTACTTCCGCCAGTACCTCGTAACCTACCTTCCAGACTTCACAGGTCTCCTGCGAACCTTGCAAGACTAACATTCTTGGAAGAAAGGATATAGCGGAGACATAGCTTAGTCACAGCCTAGAGGAAACAGTTTTAATCTGCCAGGAAGTTTCATATCGGTGCACACTCCACTGCAGAGTGAAAATTTCATTCTGGAAACGTCCCCTAAGCTGTGGTGTAGTGGGCAAAGCCAGTAAGAGATAGTAAAGTGAAATTGAAATAAATTAATCCCCACTGAATAATAAAATATGAACTAGCCCTAGTGATTTCCAGCACTACTTGGACTTAGATTTCATATACTAACCTGCAGGCATATCTGAATGTAAGGCCAATGGAGAAGCAAGTTTAAAGACGGTAAGAGCGAAGAATCCTGTGCAGGTCGCAAATCCCAGTGTCATTCGCAGAACCATACGCTCACCTCCGCATGTGAAGGGAAACGTGAGACAACTCTGAAAACGGCTAGAGTGTTGTTTTGATTAGTGGGAGATAGAGGAAGGAAGCCCCCCTCCCCCCCTCCCCGACATAGTTAATAGTTGCTACCTTAGGCCTGCGATCAGACAACGCAGAGTACATCTCAGTAATGTGCAGGCAACATAATTTTTTTTCGTCAGGCAATAGGATATTTGCCACTTGATGCCCGGAGATTCGGAATAATCGCTTTTGTAGCAGGATACAGCGGGAAGTGAAACTTCGCAGAAAAGCACATGCTTTTAGAATACCATCTCGGGAAGTGGAACAGGACCAGATTGCTGGGACTTCTTCGTTCTGCGTAAGACTCCGGCACCCAAGAAGGTGACAGCAAACTAAATTAATGTTTAAAGAAATGTAAATACACCTCCTATTGGTTCAAATAAACAGTCGAAGAGTGAGACAAGAGTGTCCGACTGTGCTTACAGTCTTGGTCGGTGTAGTAAGGAAGGCAGTGAGAGTGTGTATAAAGCATACACACTCTTGGATCCCCAAGACTAACGTATTTGTAACTGATTAACCAACGGGAATCTGGGTAAGGAAAGGAGGCCAGCGTCTTATAAGACATCTTCCGCAAACCAAAATTACGGAACGCCAAAAACTACAGAGTTCAAAATTTTTCTTGTTGGAAGTGCTCAGCAGATAGACATTTCTCTTCTGGGATTCACTTCTAGGTCACACTTCTGTTTTGATGCCGCAAGCCCGGGAAGAAGCTCTCATTCGGCTGAGGTTGAACTTAAGAGTTCGCCAGAGATGAGGTGTTGGTACCGAGTCGACCACTGATTCTGAAGCAACCGCTGCTGTTACTTATTGACTGTAAATATGATGAAATACAGCCGCAACACTGAAGCGAACTATAGGAAAAGGCGAAGTTTACGTAAGGACATTCAGTAATTCCAGTTTTAATTTAGAAGATTTATTTACGTTTAGACAAAAATTGGTTCAAATGGCTCTGAGCACTATGGGATTTAACATCTGAGGTCATCAGTCCCCTAGAACTTAGAACTACTTAAACCTAACCAACCTAAGGACATCACACACATTCATGCCCCAGGCAGGATTCGAACGCTCGACCGTAGCAGTCGCGCGGTTCCGGACTGAAGCGCCTAGAACCAATGGGCCACCGCGGCTGGCTACATTTAGAAGCCCAACATGTTTTCAACTACAGCAATAGATGCACATGTAAATATATCTGTAGTATTATCTTCCTTTATGTACAAACCAACAGGAATTACGGTACGGCCTTCACATCATTAATTACATGCAAAGATAGAAGGACTGTAATCAAATGAGTTTCTGCTGAGCACTGCTCGATTTTACAGTCAGATGAATTCCAGGATGATTGATATGGTGTTAGTTTAAATGTGTCAGATATTGCTCGGCCAAATGAATGTATTTGGGTGAAATACCCCAATAAAGACCCACACCCGCTCAACAGATAACAAATCGAAGCCGCAAAGCCTTGCGAGGAGGATGAACACGTGAGGTGTCGGGAGGTGGGAGCAAAGTGGTGGTCTCAGAACGGAGTCGGTATCTGCAGCTGTCTCCCCACGCGACAACGCATCTTCTCGTACTTTCTCTTTCTCCCATTCCATGCTTCGGCAGTACTGACCACGGGAGTCAGATTTGGCGGCTTCCCTCGATCTGCCTTGTGTACTCCTAATCTAGGAATATACAAGGCAATGTATTTAACAGATTTCTGTATTCTCCTTTCAAAGTTACTCACATGGAAGACGATTCCTCAGCCTAACTCATCCTCCCCCAATCGGTACAGCTGAAAGGTAGTAACATAACGCAGTACTAAAAAAAAAGAGTTTTAGCAATATTAAAATACATGGTGTCTTAGCAATTTACACAGTTTCAGGTCGAAGTAATCGAAATAACACATTTATGTAAAGGAAATTCCTTCATAGTGCGACGATTTTGCTTGGTAATATTGATTTTTTCACACTGGTACCTTTTAAATTGACATATGCACATTTTCGATTACATGTGATATCTTGCAGGAACAAGAGTGAATAGATGGAACACGTGATAATAGTGGTAGTTTTTACAATAGTTGTCAAGCTGGTACTAAGTATGAGGCTGTGGCCACTACACACACGGCACTTCCGGTTAAGGTTCTTTGTACATATAGCCCAAGAGGGCTGTGGTGGCAAAACTAGACCACAAACTCTAATCGTTTATGAGCTACTACCACAACTCGTTTCACCATGGAAACTGGCGTCTTGGATACAAATTGAGATGCCACCCTTGTTGTGTAAATGCTCCTTGTGTGTGATTCCTGTATTTCGTAAGACCGAAAAAAATCTTCCTTTGTAAAAGTTCCGCGTTCTACCCGTAGGCGGACAAGTCGGGCACGACCGATCGCTCTGTCACATAACGCAGTGGTGAAGGCCAAGTGGTCAACACGCCGCTCTCCCTGTCGTTGTGGGCTTCTTGACCTTTGAACTGCTAGTAATCGGTAGAATCCAGGTACTCCATATGAGAGTCACCCGTGCTGAAGAAGGCGGACGTTTCCATGTACGGCAGGCCATAAAATCGTTGTCTGCCATCTGTAACTCGCCGCAGAATCTTCTGCGATCCCTATCTGCTACGGAGGGTAGTGAGCCAAAATGAAAACTATGCCCACAATTTTCTCTGATATTAACCGCTGTGTTGCCTCAAAAAATACAGTATGCGGCTCGTATTTAACGCCTGAGAACCGATGGAGACCGCCTAGAGGCTTTTTATGTCGTCCAGGTGAAATCCAATAAGCCGTGCAGTCGCAAGTCAACCACCAATAACTGAGAGCATGTAAGAGGTTCAAATGGCGTCAGTAGACTCTACCAGTGCCAGAAGAACGTATTACATTCGACTGATGGCACGAAAACATCAGCGGGGTCTCAGAAGATACAGAGGAGTGAAGATTCAACAGTTATATGAGGATGTATAACAAGCTACATAAATATTGTTTTGATACTGCTGATGACATCTGCTGAGTTTTACGCCAGATCTTTCGCAGCGGGATATGTTTATCACCTGGAAACGTGAAAGTTATGTTATTGATTCTTTGTTGTTTGTAGGTACATACCTGCAGTCCAGTTGACGCTAGAAGAACCAAGACAAATCGGCGCATTCAATTGACAAAGTGGAGTGTCGTGTAGTAACCTCTTTTCTGCAGCTGAGGTGGAAACCAGTCTGCAGGAATCGATGTTGAGTTGGTGGAACGGCTATTTGGCGGCGCAGGCGCCTCCAGTGTGGTCAAACGCGTATGAATGACGAAGAAGTGATAGACTAATTCTCTGCGGAGAACAGGAAATCACAAGAGAATGGTAGAGACTGGCGTATCGAAACTGACGTACGGAAATCGAGACTAAACTGAGAAAAGAAACAAGAACCTGGATCATCAACCGGATTTTTTTCCGCCGACAGTGAAGAAGACGGGCGGGCTGCTAATAGAACTACTATATTGACCCTAAAAGATTATATTCTGTGATGAAACATGAATTATTTACTGAGGGATGTGGAGAGGGGGGCATCTTATATCTCACAATTAGGAATTTATAATAAAGAGATTAAAGGGGAGTGGCATTCGACTTACGACCAAGGGAAACCTCGAAGCACCTAAGTTGCTGCTACTGGCGTTACCAACTTTAGTTTTTACTTGACTTCGCAGTCAGCATAGCGTCGCAATCTGCAATCTCTAAATGTTCCATCAGCCTCGGCAGAATAGCAACTACCAGTGTTGCGAGTTGATTTCGCAGCTGTGGACTGCGTGTCCAGTCGTCCTCGCAAGGAACTATACACCATTTGAAGATGCCCTCCACAACGGGGACGAAACGTTGGGTTTCAACAAGAAATTCACCCGATTACATTATAATAGCCATAAATATTTTACTATCAATATGTGAAAGTAAAATTCAGTAATTAATCAGTTTTTGCAACTTGTACGACATTTTTAACAACACAAAGCCTACGTCCGCTGCACTCTGTTACTGCTGACACCCATTCAAAAAGCTCGCCAAACCGAAGCAGCACCACAAATAGTGCAGCAACTGTGTGAGACTAAGGCAAATGAGATTTTTAGCCCCCTGATCAACTAGAACGAGTGTTGGGAGTATCACAAGGACCTCGATGCAAAATAACAAAGCAAGCACGGGAAACCTGTAGATCCACCGCAGCCGAAATGAGCGAAGACACTGCCCCCCAGCGGGAGCGGTGTGGTCCTGACAGATTGGGCTTGTAGGAGGCAAGCCGTAACAGCAGTACACTACCGAAATCTCCAGATGATATTGAAGGAGGCTGTCTAACCAAAGGATTGCGGGAAGTGGTAGAAGCTGTCACAGCTCGTTTTGCACAGGAAACACACATACTGGTCCTCTGGGCTAGTGAATTTTGCGTCAACTCGTATTCATCTGACATGGCATTTTCCTGTTTCCTTGACCGAAGAAATAAGTGCGTGGCATGCACTTCCAGAATAAAGTGGGAGTGGCTTTTGAGGTTCCCTGAAGATCAAAATACAGACGTCTACAATCAGTATCTGCACCAAGTCATCCATCATTCGAATAAATGTTGCATTGCGTGCGTATTCTACTATGTAATACCAACTTTACCGTTAGTATGTAGAGAAGGAATAAACCCAAGCTTTATGATCGCAGGTTGATGTTTCGAGTTACGATAAAACATGGATAGATATCCATACAGGGTAGATGACACAACAACTGTAGTTCTCGAGTTACCAGTTTTACAGCCTGGGCCGGTCAGTTGATAATGAGTCTTTGTCGTGAGTGACACTTTTATGCTTCCCTTGATTATTTATTTCAACTAGAAGTATGTTTCATGCTTTCGGTTTTAATAAACAGGTCGAACATTGACAAAACCGACAAACCTCAGGGACGTGTTCCTGACCGAAAGTGGCGGGAGGAAGGTACTTTGAACATGTGTCTGAAAACGCATTGTTGCCACGGTAGATGGCGCTAATGAATGAGCGTTCCTCTGACCACAATCCGTGTGTTCCTTGTGTGTTGCACACTGTATGATCGACGCAGCGTCTGTAACTAGCAGAATAGTTCGGTATTAATGTGGGGAACAAGCCGAGTCGGTGTTTTTGTACGGCCAAGAAGATTTAAACGGTCGAGAGGCAGCACGGCTATACCAAAACAAGTACCCACACTGACACTAACCGCACGACACAACATTCCAAGCCCTTTTTGGCCGTTTGTTTGATCATGGGTCCTTTTCAGACAGACGAACGTGCAGGGAGGTGGCGGGCTGTGCGTAAACCATGGACCGGGTTCTACAAGATATGGAGACGAACCCTAGTACAAGCTCCAGGCAAATGGTCGGCCAACATATGTAAGCCGAAGTACGATTATGTGTATCCGTCATGACAACCGCTACTATTCCTATTAGCTAAAATGCTATGTAGGACACTCTGAAAAATCTATTGTGACATGAATGCGATGCACCTCTGTACTACGTTGCACGTCGATTTGTTTTCGTTTCACGCACACCGTCCATTTCCGGGGACCTGTTGATAGGACCTTTTTAGCTCCGTTTCCAATCAGAAATCTCTCTAAGCAGTTTGCGGGTTTTATTAATGTTCAACACGTATATCATGTCAATACTTCCCCATTTTACCAAAGTTAGACTTGAGTAGTTGCGATAACTTAAGTTTCAGGGCTGTATGCGATTAGCTGTATACAGTCATTTTGTTTCTCTTTTCATTCTAGTCCACCATGTTTGATGACGCGCTATAGTGATCTATCTCTCCCTGCTGACTGGGAGAGATGGCTATACGATTTGTGAGGCAGTTAGTCAGCCTGTAAAACTTTATTGATTTTGAGTTTTCACAAAAATTTATTTCTTTACAAATGCCAACTAAGTAAATTCCCAAGATTGGTTATATTAAAGGCAGAAAGAGAGAAGAGGACATCAGATTACTATTAATACGGAAAAGATTATAGTTGTTTTTGCAGGAATAGGTCCGATAGGGTATAATATTCGAAGGAAAAAACTAAAGAGAAAAATAAAAACCGCTTGTGATTCGAAAACTGCAATGGTCCAGCTTCCTGTGTGGGCTTAGCTAATGAGGAAAGACTTGTGTGATTTCCTACATTTTCCTCTACAAAACTTACGTGTAACCAGTAGTTCAGTAGAAAAAAGTTAACATTATTGGATACTTTTTTAATACGATTCTCTCTTTCTTTTCAAGATGCATCGCCAGCTCGCCATATATCCCTTGCGCGTATGTCCAGCTAACCCTCATACTTAGGTGAGATGGGCAAGTATTACATAATTTAAAAAAAAAAATCCGAACGAAGTCTTGTCTGATTTTTCATGACTATATAAAACAATATATTTATATTTCCCAGTTCTTTTTGTATATTGGGATTTGACTTTCGCCTTGGAAGGAATCACGACTGTCTATTCCTGTATACCCCAATAGTTAAGTATTCACGATTAAAGCTCGTATCAAGACGTAGAGCGTTTCCCTCCTGGTTGATTCATGACGGGCTTTCACTGGAAGTCTCCCTACCACACCAGGATACGAAAGCCTCCAGCCATCTTGAGAAATGCTGGACGACTCCGCACTTATCACTTGGGGTGGCACCGCTTTTCACTTACAGAAGAAGTACCCATTCTCTAACGGTTAAAAACGAATATATACTATTTTCAAGGACGGAGATGTCTCTATTGAACCACCCAATAAGATCGTTTATCCGTAAGACTCTGTATTTGTTTAACTGAAGGTTACAGCCTACTGAAGCACAAGTTGCTGGAACTGCTGAGACAGAAGCATCTCCGCATGCTGAGATCATTCTTAATCTGGTTAAACCATTCGAGCTGCAGCAGTTCCCTTCTCAGAGGCTTGTGGAGGTGTACACGCAGCTGTAATCAGGGGCACACTTGGTATTACTAACCTACAAATAACTGTACCAAGCATTATACAAAGTACTGTGCAATTGAAATTGTATGCCGGACCGACACTCGAACTCTGGACCTTTGCCTTTCGCGGGCAAGTGCTCTACCAACTGAGCTACCCAACCACGACTCACGCCCCGCCCTCACAGCTTTAATTCCGCCAGTACCTCGTCTCCTACCTTCCAAACTTCGCAGAAGCTCTCCTGCATACCTTGTAGAACTAGCACTCCTGGAAGAAAGGATATTACGGAGACATGGCTCAGCCACAGCCTATGGGATGTTTCCAGAATGATATGAAACTTCCTGGCCGATTAAAACTGTGTGCCGGACCGGGCACTTGTCCGCGAAAGGCAAAGGTCCCGAATTCGAGTCTCTGTCCGGCACACAGTTTTAATCTACCAGGAAGTTTAATATCAGGGCACACTCCGCTGCAGAGTGAAAATTTCATTCTGGATACTGGGCAATTACTTAGCGTCTGTTTCCATTAAAAAATTCAAATTGATGAAGCATTTCTTTGTGTAAATGAATGCGGTTTGCTTTAGGCCGCTTTGCCCTCGTGTGATGTTTTCAAAAATAAAAAGAAATTGTTGCTGTTGATATAGTTTCAGCACTCTGATACCTAGAAATTACTGAAACGGCGGACAGTGTCACTGCATAAGTGGCGCTCAGCGAGGGATCTCAAACAATAGCTCTCACTTTATCGAATATCGAACGACAAATAAAGTACACAACATTATTCTTCAAAAATTAAGAGATAGTATTAACAAAGAAATTAAGCGTTTACCAACCAGCGAAATGTTTGGCGTTTTCGTAGTCCCAATCGTAAAAATTATCTTTCAGCGTCGAAACTTATACCGCTGCTGACTGTCACATAATATGAGCTTACCGATCGCCGTTGACATTGGCGAATGTGCCGTTTCTCCCAAATACTTCGTCTCTTCTGTTGCGCTACTACATCACTGAGTTTCATTTTCGTATAAAAAAGCTGTATTTTGTAAAACGGTTTACATTTCTTCTGCGTCCGTACAGTTAAGGTTCAAATGGCTCTGAGCACTATGGGACTTAACATCTGAGGTCATCAGTCCCCTAGAAATTAGAACTACTTAAACCTAACTAACCTAAGGACAGCACACACATCAATGCCCGAGGCAGGATTCGAATCTGCGACCGTAGCGGTCACTCGTCTCTAGACTGTAGCGCCTAGAACCGGACGGCCACTCCGGCCGGCCCCGGCGGAAGGGACCGCGTAATCCGTGACATGGCGCCTCAAACCCCGCGGCCACTCCGCACGGCTTCACTCTGAATTTAAGTGCAGTATCACTCTGCTACATAAACGTTTTGGACATAATTTTAAATTTAATATATACTTGTAAAATTATTGCATTTCTTACATGCCTTCTATAAGTGATAGTCATTTTTCCTTCGTGTAAAATTACGTCATTTAACACCAGCAAGACGCAATGCTTACGCGCGTATGTATAGCGCCCATTGCATTCCTGTTTTTCCTTATCGCTTAAGCTTCCGTAGTGTTAAGCGCAAGTTTCTCTTTTTGGTCACGTTGTTTTGGCTGATATTTGCTCTGGTTTTCCAGTGCACTGTTACAATGGATCTTTGTAAATAGAACTACAGTAGCTTCTGCACGCTGAATTATCGTACGGTATTTCTCTGTCAGCTAATGTATTAGATACTTTGTACGTAAGGTATACCTGTAAATTTACTGCATTATTAGTAGCTTTGTAGAAAACATTTTCATTTTACTTTAATGTGAAATCCTGTTACTTAACACAAAAAAGGTACAGTTCTTACGCTCATATATTTAGCGTCCTCTGCATCCCAATTTTTCCTATCGATTGGGGCTATATCTTTGAACAACTGACTTTGTCTCTGGCATGGTGAATAGTTATATTGTTGTTGTTGTTGTTGTGGTCTTCAGTCCTGAGACTCGTTTGATGCGTCTCTCCATGCTACTTTATCCTGTGCAAGCTTCTTCACCTCCCAGTACCTACTGCAACCAACATCCTTCTGAATCTGCTTAGTGTATTCATCTCTTGGTCTCTCTCTGCGATTTTTACCCTCCACACTGCCCTCCAATACTAAACTGGTGATCCCTTGATGCCTCAGAACATGTCCTACCAACCGATCCCTTCTTCTGGTCAAGTTGTGCCACAAACTTCTCTTCTCCCCAATCCTGTTCAATACTTCCTCATTAGTTATGTGATCTACCCATCTAATCTTCAGCATTCTTCTGTAGCACCACATTTCGAAAGCTTCTATTCTCTTCTTGTCCAAAATATTTATCGTCCATGTTTCAATTCCATACATGGTTACACTCCATACAAATACTTTCAGAAATGACTTACTGACACGTAAATCTATACTCGATATTAACAAATTTATCTTCTTCAGAAACGCTTTTCTTGCCATTGCCAGTCTACATTTTATATCCTCTCTACTTCGACCATCATCAGTTATTTTGCTCCCCAAATAGCAAAACTCCTTTACTACTTTAAGTGTCTCATTTCCTAATCTAATTCCCTCAGCATCACCCGACTTAGTTCGACTACATTCCATTATCCTCGTTTTGCTTTTGTTGATGTTCATCTTATATCCTCCTTTCAAGACACTGTCCATTCCATTCAACTGCTCTTCCAAGGCCTTTGCTGTCTCTGACAGAATTACAATGTCATAGGCGAACCTCAAAATTTTTATTTCTTCTCCATGGATTTTAATACCTACTCCGAATTTTTCTTTTGTTTCCTTTACTGCTTGCTCAATATACAGATTGAATAACATCGGGGAGAGGCTACAACCCTGTCTTACTCCCTTCCCAACCACTGCTTCCCTTTCATGCCCCTCGACTCTTATAACTGCCACCTGGTTTCTGTGCAAATTGCAAATAGCCTTTCGCTCCCTCTATTTTACCCCTGCCACCTTTAGAATTTGAAAGAGAGTATTCCAGTCAACATTGTCAAAAGCTTTCTCTAAGTATACAAATGCTAGAAACGTAGGTTTGCCTTTCCTTAATCTTTCTTCTAAGATAAGTCGTAAGGTCAGTATTGCCTCACGTGTTCCAGTATTTCTACGGAATCCAAACTGATCTTCCCCGAGGTCAGCTTCTACTAGTTTTTCCATTCGTCTGTAAAGAATTCGTGTTAGCATTTTGCAGCTGTGGCTTATTAAACTGATTGTTCGGTAATTTTCACATCTGTCAACACCTGCTTTCTTTGGGATTGGAATTTTTATATTCTTCTTGAAGTCTGAGGGTATTTCGCCTGTTTCATACATGTTGCTCACCATATGGTAGAGTTTTGTCAGGACTGGGTCTCCCAAGGCAGTCAGTAGCTCCAATGGAATGTAGTCTACTCCGGGGGCCTTGTTTCGACTCAGGTCTTTCAGTGCTCTGTCAAACTCTTCACGCAGTATCGTATCTCCCATTTCATCTTCATCTACATCCTCTTCCATTTCCATAATATTGTCCTCAAGTACATCGCCCTTGTATAGACCCTCTATATACTCCTTCCACCTTTCTGCCTTCCCTTCTTTGCTTAGAACTGGGTTGCCATCTGAGCTCTTGATATTCATACAAGTGGTTCTTTTCTCTCCAAAGGTCTCTTTAATTTTCCTGTAGGCAGTATCTATCTTACCCCTGGTGAGATAAGCCTCTACATCCTTACATTTGTCCTCTAGCCATCCCTGCTTAGCCATTTTGCACTTCCTGTCGATCTCATTTTTGAGACGTTTGTATTCCTTTTTGCCTGCTTCATTTACTGCATTTTTATATTTTCTCCTTTCATCAATTAAATTCAATATTTCTTCTGTTACCCAAGGATTTCTACTACCCTCGTCTTTTTACCTACTTGATCCTCTGCTGCCTTCACTACTTCATCCCTCAAAGCTACCCATTCTTCTTCTACTGTGTTTCTCCCTCCCATTCCTGTCAATTGTTCCCTTATGCTCTCCCTGAAACACTGTACAACCTCTGGTTCTTTCAGTTTATCCAGGTGCCAGCTCCTTAAATTCCCATCTTTTTGCAGTTTCTTCAGTTTTAATCTACAGGTCATAACCAATAGATTGTGGTCAGAGTCCACATATGCCCCTGGAAATGTCTTACAATTTAAAACCTGGTTCCTAAATCTCTGTCTTACCATTATATAATCTATCTGATACCTTTTAGTATCTCCAGGGTTCTTCCATGTATACAACCTTCTTTCATGATTCTTAAACCACGTGTTAACTATGATTAAGTTGTGCTCATTGCAAAATTCTACCAGGCGGCTTCCTCTTTCATTTCTTAGCCCCAATGCATATTGACCTACTACGTTACCTTCTCTCCCTTTTCCGACACTCGAATTCCAGTCACCCATTACTATTAAATTTTCATATCCCTTCACTATCTGAATAATTTCTTTTATTTAATCATACATTTCTTCAATTTCTTCGTCATCTGCAGAGCTAGTTGGCATATAAACTTGTACTACTGTAGTAGGTGTTGGCTTTGTATCTATCTTGGCCACAATAAAAATATTTTATTCTTTGGACTCCGTTACAATTTTATGTAGACAAGAACCTTTGCCAGTGGGCGAATACATGTGTGCATTTATTCTCACGTACGCTGAATGGAATCAGGCTCCTCTCTTAAGCAATGGCATTTTAAGTTTCTGATTTATATATCAGTTTTATATACGACAAGAGCCGCTCAGCTTCAGATGGTATAATTTACCACCATCTGGCGTAACAAGTGAGTACGCTTACCTCACAAATATTTTTTTAATGGTTTATACACATTTTGAGGGTCCACTCTTTCTGAGGAAGATATTTTTATAAATATCTAAACTTAGGTCAAGGGTTAAATAAACCTTTGGTTTGCTACTGGCTGGCTGATTTTTCAACCTCTTCACATACGAAGTATTATCAGGTGTTTATAATTAAACTGAAGGTGTTCCGAGAGCTGCAGTGTGAACTGTATGGATATCCAGACGCTGAAACATCGTCGGTATGTTCAATAATCAGTGCACCCACTGTGAATGCTGAAAAAAAAAACAATAGTTCCATTTTCTGCAATCAGACGAAAATACGGCACTGTAAGCTGTCAAATTATGGTGTGAGTTCTGGAGAGGGGGAGGAACGATCAAACACATAACGATCACAATCTAGAACATGTGTTCAGTATCGTCGTCATATCGCTTTAGGTCGAGGGATCTGGGAGGCCACACATCTTAAGACTGCTTAGAGACGATGCTGTCATTACCAGAAGTTTCTCGACGTAAATCCTTCATCTGGAAACCGACATGTAGTGTTGCCAAATCTTACATAAAAATAGTGGTGTGGACACAGATGCGTTCATGCAAAGCTGGAATCATGTGTTCCACAGGGGCGTGTTTATAACATACAGATGTCACTATGCACCTAATGGGTCCGCGAGCTGTCATCTCTGCGGAGACAAACGGATCGAGAAGCAAGGAGCCTGTGAAAGCCCAACACACGGTCGCACAAGTTGAGTGCATTGGATGTTCGTTCACAACATGTGGCGCAGAAAAACCAAATCACAGCTCCGTGCGGTGTAAAATGTACCTCGTCCGTCCAAAAAATGTCCTCCGGTTACCTTCATTTGATGCACATTCTCAGTCTTTTAGGGATACTAATGGACAATACGCATCAATAACTTTGCAGTTGTTGATCAGGGCAGAGACAACTCCTGTGACACACTTTGATCACTGGCTGCAGAATTTGAGGCATGTGCCGTATAGTCGGCTATAACTACAGCAACTTCATCAGCTACCATTGGAATGGCCCACGTCCCACTCACTGCTGCACCATCTAATTCACTTGTATCTTCAAATTTCTTCATCATATTCTGTAGCCCATTTAATGACACAGGGTCACTTTGGATCTGTTTCTGTCGGTCATATGCAAGCAATACTGAGCTACTACTGGTGCTGTTAATATAAATAAGTTTACCACCACTGTGCAATCTTACTTTTCAATACCCCCTTGTGTTTCGTACGGAAAACGTCAGCATTTTTAATCCTTTACATCAACAGTGACTTCACAAAAGAAATCAATGTGCGCAGCCAAGCAAGAAACGGCACAGTGACGTCAAACAGGACACATTTCACACACTGCCTGCCGACAGCGTCATACTTTCGCCTCGTGGCAGAATGTGAAGCTATATTTTTTTAGCCTACTCCGCAAGTGCAATAATTAATAATCATATCTACCATGTTTCATGTCCTGAAATGTATACAGCGCCGCAGTGCAACACTCTCAACACCATGAGTTTAATTCTGACCAAGCGGTATTTAAGCTTAAAACAGCTGACAGATAAGGAAGAGATCAATATCAAATAGCGAACAGTCTGTTTCAGAGCGTTTGCTCTACCTGTTCTCTCTATTTCTACCCGGCTTAAGCGAACAGTTGGTGATGGAAAGATTATCTCCGCGATGTGATACTGTACTGTACTGCAGCGCGAGCCATGATATACTGCACCGCACCGTGTGCGGAACGAGCTGGAATCACGCCAGCGGGAATCTGCTCTTGTGTGTGTGTGTGTGTGTGTGTGTGAGTGTGAGTGTATATGTGTGTGTGTTTGTATAGGAGGGGAAGAAATGTGACACATGTGAGTCCCGCAGTACACCTGCACTGCACCTCTCATGCACCAAATAGCTGAAGCTATCCATTTACCTCAAAAAATTTTCAAAACTATTACGAAATACCCGAAAGATTCTCTTACATATAAAACTGTTTAACAGTATGAACACAAAGAGTATTTTTCCCCGTGAACTTTACGACAGGGTCAAAGCGGGGGACTTCCTACCACACATCATTCTGTTTCTTTAATAGAATTTGACCATCCCATTTACAGTGACAGGTGACTGCAAAATCGCAGCGAATTGTTACCATGTTGTCATTAATGCATTCTCATTTAACCTAGAAGATTTAAAAATATGCTGATTCAAAATTACACCTTTTATATTGATAAAAATACTGCTGGTGGATTAGCACACTGGACTCGCATTCGGGAGGACAACTGTTCAATCCCGCGTCCGGCCATCCTGATTTAGGTTTTCCGTGATTTCCCTAAGTCGCTCCAGGCAAATGCCGGGATGGTTCCTCTAAAAGGGCACGGCCGACTTCCTTCCCCGTCCTTCTCTAATCCGATGAGATCGTTGAACTCGCTGTTTGGTCCCTTCCCCAAAAACAACCCAACAACTAGTGGTGGATTTGTTGAGATTATCACCATATTGAATGCTAAATTGACACCATTTTATGCTGTCGTTAACTGAGAATTTGTTGGATGGCATCCAGCTCATAATAAAATATACATTCGGGAAACACAGAAGAACAGATCGGAAAGCAGATTCAGGTGTAGAATTCAAACTGTTCTCCGAAACCTATCTTTGGTTGTGTTGCCGTAGATGCGTATCACAACACTGCCATCTTACCTGTTTCCTGTTTGATTCGCTGTGTGCATAAATAGCAGTTTTCGATGCGTCCCCTTAGGCGGTTTCCATCGGTTCTCGGGCAACACTTTCCTTTTTTTTTTTTTTTTTTTTTTTTTTGCGTAGTGAACAACAGCCGCATAGAGTAATGTTCCACGGAACACAGAACTGCAGGGGACAATAGTAGACAAAATAATAGGCCCGATGTTAATTTCGGTCCACTACGTTTGGTATCCTTATAAAGTATATGATCTAGCTAGAAACAATTGCCGCGGGGATGGTCAGGTGTCAGAGAGAGCAGCGTTGAGCATTATGAAAGACAATGGCTCTAAGGCTCCCTTTCGTTGAAAATTGTTTTCTATCTTACTAAAACATACATCTCACACAAGAAATACTTTACGACAACGGCAAAAAAAAAGTGGTATAAAACATGCACGTTTTTCTGGTGGGTTTGATTGCGAAAATATCTGACAAACGATCAGAACCTGTAGTCTAGATTTACCAACATAATGTAGCTTAAGTAGTGAGCTAAATGTACAAAGAAAACTGATCTGAGATAACCCTGTGTATGCTGACTTTAGCCCTATACTTAGTGCACGAGACTGCTTAGTTACCAGTCACATGGTCTGATGTATGGAAACTTGGGAGGCCACCGGCGATGAAGTTCACCTTCTGCTCCTCTTCTTGTAATCAAACGTCCCAGACCTCACACCTTGTGACTTTTATCTGTGGGGTTACATAAAAGATCGCGTTTTAATCCGCCCTATGGATGACACATCTGAAAGTCGGCGACGTCACAGTGTTGAAGCTATGAATTCAATAACGAGAGACCATCTGCTTCGTGTGTGGCAGGATATGAGCCACCGATTTGATATTTGTCGTGTTACACGTGATGCTGACATTGAATGCATAAAAGTTTGAACTTTTCTCTTTCCAGGACCGTTAGATTTGTGTTTCTATCTTTTGCAGCTTGAAAGCTACAAATGTTTGAATTCTGTTCTTTCTTTTTGAATAGCCCTGCATAATGAACTGGATAGCATGGACTTCTGTTTATTCGACATGCAGTCGAAATGCACAACAACTGTCAGTAGTTGACGTGCATTTTGAGTGTTCACGCCTAATAAAGAGAAGTCCATGATATACAGTTCAAAATACATGATACTTATTCTACGGGCACCAATGTTTCTATGACTCCATTGGTTTTTCGTGTAAGGGCTTGAAGATGACGCTAATGAATAATCAAAACTGCTTAGATAATACAAAATGGTTCAAATGGCTCTGAGCACTAGGGGACTTAACATCTGAGATCATCAGTCCCCTAGAACTTAGAACTACTTAAACCTAACTAACCTAAGGACAACACACACATCCATGCCCGAGGCAGGATTCGAACCTGCGACCTTAGCGGTCGTGCGGTTCAAGACAGAAGCGCCTAGAACCACTCGGCCGCACCGGCCGGCTGATAATACAAATATGAGGAAGGTTACTTCTGCTGACATCCTATTTCCAAAGGCCTATGATGAATCTAGAAATACTAAAAGGAGCACTGTTTGTCGGCGTGAATGATCTTCCACAGGCTTCAAAAGCCACTTTATATCTCACGGAGTGCTAATTGTAGACTATTTGGTTCTGATTCGGCTAACAAGTGGTATGTGATGTGAGGATAGCACATCACAGGCAGCATGTAGACTCCACTAAGCTAGTAGCAGCCCAATGCTGTGTCGTGGTGCATTGAATAGAAAAATATCTGGTTCTGTCACCACACAAACCGTCCGTACCATACCACTAATAGTTGCACAGAGGGAGTCATTGGAGTTAGTGGCAGAAGCTGTAGAACTTCAGTGTAAATTTAGATACACGCATCGGTGACGGTACATGTGTGTGCTTTAATACCGGATGGACGGAACCCTCTAGCGACGTTGTGTCAAACTGTCACATTTCCGTACCCAAGGAGCAATACTGTGACATCAAGTGGTATTTATTGGAAAAAATTGGCAAGGCAGTGCTGGAAATACACTACTGGCCATTAACATTGCTACACCAACAGGAAATGCAGATGTTCAAGAAATGGCTCTGAGCACTATGGGACTTAACATCTATGGTCATCAGTCCCCTAGAACTTAGAACTACTTAAACCTAACTAACCTAAGGACATCACACAACACCCAGTCATCACGAGCAGAGAAAAACCCTGACCCCGCCGGGAATCGAACCCGGGAACCCGGGCGCGGGAAGCGAGAACGCTACCGCACGACCACGAGCTGCGGACTAATGCAGATGTTAAACGGGTATTCATTGGACAAATATATTACACTAGAACTGACATGTGATTACATTTTCCCGCACTTTCGGTGCATAGATCCTGAGAAATCAGTACCCAGAACAACCACCTCTGGCCGTAATAACGGCCGTGATACGCCCGGGAATTGAGTCAAACAGAGCTTGGATGGCGTGTACAGAAACAGCTTCCCATGCAGCTTCAACACGACACCACCGTTCATCAAGAGTAGTGACTGGCGTATTGTGACGAGCCAGTTGCTCGGCCACCATTGACCAGACGTTTTCAGTTGGTGAGAGATCTCTAGAATGTGCTGGCCAGGGAAACAGTCGAACATTTTCTGTATCCAGAAAGGCCCGTGCAGGAAATGTAGGGTTTCGCAGGGATCGAATGATCGGTAGAGCCACGGGTCGTAACACATCTGAAATGTAACATCCACTGTTCAAAATGCCGTCAATGCGAACAAGAGGTGACGGAGACGTGTAACCAATGGCACCCCATACCATCACGCCGGGTGATACGCCAGTATGGCGATGACGAATACACGCTTCCTATGTGCGTTCACCACGATGTCGCCAAATACGGTTGCGACCATCATGATGCTGTAAACAGAACCTGGAATCATCCGATAAAATGACGTTTTGCCATTCGTGCACCCAGGTTCGTCGTTGAGTACACCATCGCAGGCGCTCCTGTCTGTGATGCAGCGTCAAGGGTAACCTCTGCCATGGTCTCCGAGCTGATAGTCCATACTGCTGCAAACGTCGTCGAACTGTTCGTGCAGATGGTTGTTGTCTTGCAACCGTCCCGAACTGTTGACTCAGGGATCGAGACGTGGCTGCACGATCCGTTACAGCCATGCGGATAAGATGCCTGTCAATTCGACTGCTAGTGATACGAGGCCATTGGAATCCAGCACGGCGTTCCGTATTACCCTCCTGAACCCAACGATTCCATACTCTGCTAACAGTCATTGGATCTCGACCAACGCGAGCAGCAATGACGCGATACGATAAACCGCAATCGCGATAGGCTTCAATCCGACCTTTATCAAAGTCGGAATCGTGATGATAGGCATTTCTCCTCTCTAAACGAGGCATCACAACAACGTTTCAACAGGCAACGCCGATCAACTGCTGTTTGTGTATGAAAAATCGGTTGGAAACTTTCCTCATGTAAGCACGTTGTAGGTGTCACCACCGGCGCCAACTTTGTGTGAATGCTGTGAAAAGCTAATCATTTGCATATCACAGTATCTTCTTCCTGTCGGTTTAATTTCGCGTCTGTAGCACGTCTTCTTCGTGTCGTAGCAATTTTAATGGCCCGTAGTGTATTTTAAAAATCAAGGCTATGTCATAAAAAGTGGAGATAGTCAACATTGACTGGACTATTGTGACAGATGCACATTGACGATGTTAGAAATATAAAAAGAAAACTAATCTGTGTCACAAACAGTGGACTTCGTCGTCTTTAAAATTGGCTATTGCAAGTTACACATTGACAACACTTAGCATATAAATATGGATAAAACGGAAGATAAAGGTAACGGTTTTTAACAATATGAATATGTGTGACTGCCTAACTGCAAAACGACGACTTCTGTGTGCAAGCGGAAGACTACCAGGGAATTGGTGATGTCATACTAAACAACGCCAACGATGTTAGATCTTCCTTGGGTAATGATCGTGATATTACCATATCGTAAGCTACAGTTTCTACCTGTGGAAGGTATTGTATGTGTCACCGAGTCTAAGTGTATCACATGCCAACAAAAACAGTATTTTTTAAAGCTATGATCGCTGTACTCTGCACCCATCACCAACCATGGCGTCGTGGTGTCAGTGGTAACCTAGCCAGAGGCCCACGTGATCCTAGTCCTGCTGCAAGAAGACGGTTGCCAATGGTCGTTGGCGACACAGCAGGTGCAGATAAAAATTGTTCTAATGGCTCTGAGCACTATGGGACTTAACATCTGAGGTCTTCAGTCCCCTAGAACTTAAAACTACTTAAACCTAACTAACCTAAGGACATCACACACATCCATGCCCGAGGCAGGATTCGAACCTGCGACCGTAGCGGCGCGCGGTTCCAGACTATAGCGCCTAGAACCGCTCGGCCACATCGGCCGGCGTGAAAATTATAATGCAGACATCAATAAAGATGACACATGTATTATACATAAGCATCGTATTACGTAAGGAGAAATAAATTTATTGTCTCAATCTAGGACTTTCTTTCAACAATATTATCAAATAGAGACAATACCGACATAGGTTTGGTTTCTAAAAACAATGTTATTCCATAGGCGTTCAGAAAATTAGCCAACTAGAGCCATGCACTTAGGGGAATATATTTTGTTTCCCAAGTAAACCTTAACCTTGATAAAGTAATATACCAGGCACGAAAGTTCTATACCGAAACGGATAGTTCCTTCAGGAAGCAATGTGTCGAGCAGACATCAGCCATTTTCCTAATAGTAGAAGAGTGGAGTTAAAATGGCCAGTGAGCTACGTGCTTGAGAATCGTTAGGGATATGCCGTTAAATAAACATTATTCACACAGAACAGTTTTACTAAAATCAACCAGGACTGCGCTGATTAAGTAACAAAACACAATCGGTTGCCCAAAATTTCACAGTGCTATTATAAATTCCAGCATGTGTCCAATTACCATCTTTTTACAACCAAACAGTGATGGCAGGATTCAAAATCAGCACCAGTTCACAGTACTGGAAGCGCCGATCTATAGGACGGTAGCGAAACAGTGCAGTTACTGATACTTCTGAAACGTATTTAGAGAATATATTCATTACATGAAACAACAAGTTCACTGTTACCAGTCACCGTTTTATTTATTTCCACGACGCGTTTCGATGGTTTAAACATCCATCATCGGGTGGATTTACATTAGTAAGTATTACATTTGTGTGTGTGTTGTGTTACGATTTTTGGAGGAACTTGTGGCACTGCCTAGTGGAGAAACGAGACACTATTTCCGAATATGGTTTAGGATTACTTTTGACGAAAAATTAAACTGATATCTAATGGTAAACATTAAATAAGTAAACTACAGTGCCTTCAGTGATCACAGGTTCCTTTTGCTGTCGTAACACATCACATGTATAGTGCCACATTTGTAAACAAATATGGCGTCTGGAATCAGCTGGGTGCAAGGTTCGTATAGCAGAAGTGAAGACATAATCGCAAAGTGCAAATAATATACATCATAACAATATTATTACAGAATAATTGCTTTAAGCATTTGGCGGTGTTTGTTTTCAGGTGTCAAATATATGTGTGTGTACTTCAGGTGGTATATAAATCCAATTCTGACAAGTTAAAACAGCAAACATTCGTACTCGTTTATACAATCAGGTGAAATGTTAAAATGGCTTAAACTTCATACTTATTGATAACAATTAGGTGAAATGTTGCAGACTATAATTACAATGATCATATTGGCTACAACAGTAAAATCATACATACTTTACACTCTTTGATTGGGGTTAATAAACAGATGTGAAGTGAGGGACTGCAGGCAGAAGGAGAGGTAGAGAGATAGAAAAAGTGTGTGAGTGTGTGTGTGTGTGTGTGTGTGTGAGTGAGTGAGAGGGAGAGAGAGAGAAAGAGAGAGAGAGAGGGAGAGAGGAAAGAGTGATTATATGAGAGGAAACATTTACATGGCAAGGAGTCTTAAGATTGCATGTTGCATATATTAGCTGCCTAAAGGTTGGGGTAACACATTGGTTAATGCTATACAATATGCAGATAGATATACATTTGTGCCAGTAGTTGATGTACATACAGTTTTAAGCTGACAAGGGTTACAAGCTGTTGGTGTGAGGAATTATCTGTGAATGAGGTCAGTCTCTTGTACTCTTGGCAGCTGTCAATATTTATGGTAAATATTAGGTGTGTGTGTGTGTGTGTGTGTGTGTGCATTTTTATGAGTGTAGGCAGTTGCTAAAAACGGAGATGATACTATTGTAAATATTGTCATTTTTGTCATTTAAGATAGATTCTGGTTGTTTCATTTGATGTTTGTATATTTGGAGTGTTTCAAGGATGTCTAGTTTTCTGCCTTTTGGTTGGATGTGTAAGATGCTAATACTTGTGTTGTTAACATGGTGTTTTATTTCATGCAGGTGGGTAGCTATTGCTGATGTGTGATTTTTTTGTTTTTTAGTGATGCCATGTGTTCCTTGAACCTAATCTCAAATGATCTG
This sequence comes from Schistocerca nitens, assembly GCF_023898315.1. Taxonomy (NCBI): domain Eukaryota; kingdom Metazoa; phylum Arthropoda; class Insecta; order Orthoptera; family Acrididae; genus Schistocerca; species Schistocerca nitens. Next base: position 334,342,902 of record NC_064618.1, on the reverse strand, counting down.
CCCGTCTGGCCTATGTAGAAGCAGTCACAGTCCAAACATTCAATTTTGTACACACCTGTGTGATGAAGTGGGTTTCGTGTGTCGATGTTGTGGGGTAACTTCTGTCCAATCTTGTTGTCTGTTGTAAAGGATATGCTTACGCCTTTCCGTTTGAAGACATTGGCAATCTGGCATGAAATGTTACCCAGAAAGGGGGATTGAATGGAAGATGTTATTTTCTTTTTGTTTTTTGTGTTGTGATTCCTTTGCATTATTGAGTGTTTTAGGGTGTCTACTATGGAGCTGTTATAAACATTTGCAATAGCTATTTGTTTTATTATTTCAATTTTTTGATCACGTTTATCTTCTGAGGGTGGTAGTTAGATAGCTCTATTAATCATGTACCGGAATGCTGCCATTTTGTGTGCTGTGGGGTGGCAAGAGGAGTTGTGGATTGTGGTATGTGTTGTGGTAGGCTTCCGATAAATTTCAAACTAATGTCTGTTATTCTTTATTCTAATGGTAAGGTCTAGGAAATTTATACTGTCGTCTTTTTGGTGTTCAACTGTGAATTTTATGTTTTCATGGGAGTTTTGAAAATCTGATTCAACTCACTGATGTCATCTTTAGTGCCTTTGATTAAAATGATGGTATCATCTACATATCTGTAGTAGTAGATGATATGTTTGAGGAGGTGGTGATTGGAATTCAGGATTTTGTCTTCTAGGTTACTTATAAATGCCTGCCCTGACATAAATTCAGGCAGCGTCCTTTTCTCACCTGTTGTCGCTGTCCAACATGGTGTGGGACCGCAAATATGTACATAATGACAAGAGTATGCATTTAAGTAATTTATATACAGAAATTTCAGTTAATATCGCACTTACATTTTAGTAAATGGCTCTAAGCACTATGGGACTTAACATCTGAGGTCATCAGTACCCTAGACTTAGAAGTACTTAAACATAACTAACCTAAGGACATCACACACATCCATGCCCGTGGCAGGATTCGAACCTGTGACCGTAGCGGTTGCGCATTTCTAGACTGAAGCGCCCAGAACCGCTCGGCCACGCCGGCCGGCCCATGGTGTGTAGTTTTGACAGTTTAATACATATTTCATTGTGGATAATCACGGTCGTAACAGTTTGGTCTTAGAGTTCTTATGTACTGATTGGTGTCTAGGAAGTCGTTTGGTCGGTCGGTCCGTGACTGTCTCTTGGTTGGGTTACCCACAGATCAAGTCTAGTTCGGCCCAACACCTGTCTCACCTAAGTGAACGTTAATTTTCGGGGGCAGACCTATTCCCCCTCCCCCCCTCCCCCCGACCCACTGAAGGCGTCTGAGTGCCGTTGTCTATACTGTCCTTTTCATGGATGTTTTATGGTCTGTTGATAATGTATTATAGCCAATGCTTTCAAACAAACAACTTTTATTGTGTTTTATGTACATCAATTTACGTAAATAAATTGTTGGCCTTCAGCCGCTTAAAGCCTTATTCTCAAAATTTCCACTTAAGCGAAAACGTTGCGGCCTTCTGCCTTAAAAGATTATGGTAATATATTTTAAAATTTAACTGTGGGATTCAGCCGTTTGTACTGCACCTTTTATATGTTTGTTCTATCCACTTTGGTTTCTTGTTCGGAGGCCTTCAGCGGTGAAGGAACTGAATTTAGAAACTCGTTGTTGTAAAGGTTCGGCTGTGTGCCGTTTTGGTTTCAAGGTGTTATTAAATTACAATAAATTACAATTTTGAAATGAAACTGACAGACACCTTATTTGGCTCTTTTCACAATTCTAAGCCGGCCGAAGTGGCCGTGCGGTTAAAGGCGCTGCAGTCTGGAACCGCAAGACCGCTACGGTCGCAGGTTCGAATCCTGCCTCGGGCATGGATGTTTGTGATGTCCTTAGGTTAGTTAGGTTTAAGTAGTTCTAAGTTCTAGGGGACTAATGACCTCAGAAGTTGAGTGCCATAGTGCTCAGAGCCATTTGAACCATTTTTTCACAATTCTAATCACCTGTTCGGCCCAGAGGGTTTATCGGGCGATTCAGTAAATAACCCTTAATTCCAGCCCACGATAACAGGAACAAATTAACAGGCGGAAGCAATTTAAGACGAAACAAGAAGTAATTGACTCTTTTCCACACTGTCCGCCGCCAATAACAAACTCCAAGTAAGAGAGAGGCAGCATACTGATGGGGAGTGAAGTTACTGCAAACAGCACTAAACGAACTGCACTGTTTACATCTACATCTGCTTCATTGCTCTACAATTCTGAGGCAAGCACCTGCCAGACGGTTCATCGAAGCACCTTGAAGCTACTTCTATATAGTTCTACTCTCGAGCAGTGTGCAGAGAACGGCGTACACGTAAATGCACCCTTGCAGGCTCTGATTTCTCTTATTCAAATGGTTCAAATGGCTCTAAGGACTATGGGACTTAACATCTGAGGTCATCAGTCCTCTAGAGTTAAAACTACTTAAACTTAACTATCCTAAGGACATTACTCACATCCATGCCCGAGACAGGATTCGAATCTGCGACCGTTGCGGTCGCGTGGTTCCAGACTGAAGCGTCTAGAACCGCTCGGCCACAACGGCCGGTTATTTCTCTTATTTTATTATAATAATCATTCATGCCTATGTAGGTGGGGAACAAGAAAAAATTTTCACATTCTGAGGAGGCAGTTGGAGATTGAAATTTCATGAGAAGATCCTCTCCCAACGAAAAAGGCCTTTATTTCAATGACTACCATGCGATATTCCCGTATCATACCTCTGGCATACTCTCTCCCATTTCTCGAGAGCACAAAACTAGCAGCCCTTCTTTGGACGTTTTCGATGTTCTCTACCAACCCTGTCTGGTAAGAAACACTTACTGCCCGGCAGTACTCCAGAAGAGGGCAGACTAGCTTAGTGTGTGCAGCCTCTTTAGCACACTTGTTGCGTTTTCTAAGTGTTCTGCCAATAAATCACACTGATGGGTTTCCAAGTATTTAGTTGAATTTACAGCTTTTAGATTTACGTGATTTATCTTGTAACCGAAATTCAGTGGTTTTCTTTTAGCACTCATGTGGATGACTTCACACTGCTCATTATTTAGGATCAATCATTACTTTTCAAACCATTCAGACTGTTGTGTACGGTTTCATACTCAACGTTAAGGAGAGGCAGGGTACAGAGTGATGAACGAACTGTCGTCGCAAGAAAGCTGGATAGGAGCAGAAATGATTAGTGAACAAGACCACACAGCAAACAGAGTATTTACTTAAATAATATTTCTCCAAGCGTACGAATACTCATTACAAATAATGCGGAAGGAAACAGAGCCTAGCTGTCAAACCACCAACCATAAGAGGCTCGCTGTACGAAAATGAACGATGTCGTAGCGATGAGGTTCCAAGTGCAAGTGGATTGGCTGTCTGCCGGCGGTCGTCCTATAGTGCGACAGCAGAGAGGGCTAACAGTCCAGAGAAACTGTAGGTGGGGCTCAGTGGGAGCGCATCATTGGGTCGACCAGAAACTATGCGACCAATATCGGCGTCAGAGAGAAACTTGCTGCTCCATTACCAACTGTAGTACGCCCGGACTATTTATCGACAGGCGATACATCTACACCTACACCTACATCTACATCCATAATCCGCAAGCCACCTGACGGTGTGTGCCGGAGGGTACTTTGAATACCTCTATAGGTTCTCCCTTCTATTGTTCGTAGAAAGAAAAATTGTCGGTATGCCTCTGTGTGGGCTCTAATCTCTCTGATTTTATCCTCATGGTCTCTTCGCGAGATATAAGTAGGAGGGAGCAATATACTGCTTGACTCCTCGGTGAAGGTATGTTCTCGAAACTTCAACAAGAGCCCGTACCGAGCTACTGAGCGTCTCTCCTACAGAGTCTTCCACTGGAGTTTATCTATCACCTCCGTAACGCTTTCGTGGTTACTAAATGATCCTGTAACGAAGCGCTCTGATCTCCGTTGGATCTTCTCTCTCTCTCTTCTATCAAACCTATCTGGTACGGATCCCACACTGGTAAGCAATATCCAAGTAGTCGGCGAACAAGTGTATTGTAACCTACTTCCATTGTTTTCGGATTGGCTTTCCTTAGGATTCTTCCAATGAATCTCAGTCTGGCATCTGCTTTACCGACTATCAACTTTATATGACCATTCCATTTTAAATCACTCCTAATGCCTACTCCCAGATAATTTATGGAATTAACTGCTTCCAGTTGATGACCTGCTACACTGTAGCTAAATGATAAAGGATCTTTCTTTCTATGTATTCGCAGCACATTACACTTGTCGACATTGAGTTTCAATTGCCATTCCCTGCACCATGCATCAATTCGTTGCAAATCCTCCTGCATTTCAGCACAATTTTCCATTGTTACAACCTCTCGATATACTACAGTATCATCCGCAAAAAGCCTCAGTGAACTTCCGATGTTATCCACAAGGTCATTTATGTATATTGTGAATAGCAATCACTCTTACTTCGGAAGACTTCTCTCCATTGAGAATGACATGCTGCGTTGTTATCTAGGAACTGTTCAATCCAATCACACATTTAGTCTGATAGTCCATATGCTCTTACTTTGTTCATTAAACGACTGTGGGGAACTGTATCGAACGCCTTGCGGAAGTCAAGAAACACGGCATCTACCTGGGAACCCGTGTCTATGGCCCTCTGAGTCTCGTGGACGAATAGCGCGAGCTGGGTTTCACACGATCGTCTTTCTCGAAACCGATGCTGATTCCTACGGAAAAGTCATTATATTCGAACATAATACGTGTTCCAAAATTCTACAACTGATCGACGTTAGAGATATAGGTCTATAGTTCTGCACATCTGTTCGACGTCCTTTTTTGAAAACGGGGGTGACCTACGCCCTTTTCCAATCGTTTGAGACGCTACGCTCTTCTAAAGACCTACGGTACACCGCTGCAAGAAGGGGGGCAAGTTCCTTCGCGTACTCTGTGTAAAATTGAACTGGTATCCCATCAGGTCCAGCGGCCATTCCTCTTTTGAGCGATTTTAATTGTTTTTCTATCCCTCTGTCATCTATTTCGATATCTACCACACAGATATGTTCTCAAAATCGTTTTGCAGCTTGTTTTCTTCATCTGATGACGTTGTAAGACGATCTGCGAACAATCTAAGAGGGTTACTCAGATTGTCTCCAAAATTTTTTGTGTAGATCAGGAACAGCAGAGGGCCTGTAACACTTTCTTGTGGAGTGTCATATTTTTTTCTGTTTCACTCGATTAGTTTCTGTCAGTCACTACCAACTGTGACCTTTCTGACAGGAAATCACGCATCCAGTCACACGACTGAGAAGATACTGCATAGGGGTGCAGTTTGATTACAAGTCGCTTGTGAGGAGTGATGTCGAAAGCTGTCTGCATATCTAAAAATATAGAATTAACTCAATACTTCGTGAGAACAAAGAGCAAGTTATGCTGCACAACAATGATATTTTCTGAATCCTTGTTGGCTGTTTGTCAAAAACTCGTTTTCTGTGACATAGCTCATCACGTCTGAAGGCAATATGTGTTGCAAAATCCTACTGAAAATCAACATTAGTGGCACGGTTCTGTAATTCAGCGGACTGTTTCTGTCTCCTTCCTTGGGTATTAGTGTGACTTGTTTAACATTCCAGTCTTCTGGTACAGATCTGTGGACGAGCGAGTGATTCTGTGTGATTGCTGAACATGGTGGAATTGTATCAGCATACTCTGAAAGAAACCTAAATGGTATACAACGTGGACGTGATATGACCTGTCCTGCTGCACCAGAACTACTGCATGCAAAAGTCAGCTCTGCAGCGAAGATGCGTAGCAACAGGACAAGTTCCGAGATGTAGTCGACAATTTACATTCTCTCTGGTTGAACAAGGGCTTTTCCAATTGGAAACTCTTGCACCTGACTTTTCTTTTGTTGTCTCCTGTGACCCAAATATTCCTTAGCCCGTTGTACAGCCACCCACTTGCCTCCTGTCCAACACACTCCGGTATCGTGCAATCTGCTACACGCTGTCCTGGTGGCAGCCCACTCAGTTTGTCCACTTTAAATGGACTCCGTGTTCCTGTTGCTAGCTGGAGTCTTCCTTCTTGACTACGAGACAGAGGAACCTCTGGGAGACCACGGTACTCCAGTAACAGGCTGCGAAGTTGCCACGCATTCACTCTCAGGAACGGCGCATGAAGGTGTTCCTAGGTAGCAGCCGAAGTTCGCCAAGAGCCAGCGTGGCTAATTATCTCCCCCCGCCTCCTTAAACTGAAATATTTTCCCAGGAAGGGGTTTATAAAATCTTAAGTGCATAGTCGGAGCGTGTTACCAGTGCATTGGTTCACAATCAGAAAGCTAACTGTAGTGAGTACTTCTAAAATCTTACGAGGTCCCTAAAATCAGATAACAATTTATTTGAGATTTTCTTATCGGCCTTCCCTTGGGCACTAAAATTCTTAGTAAAAGCTACGTCTCCTGTATTCAATTGGGTGGGTTGTCTTCCCTAAACTGTGTCACTATGTTTCTCTCCCATGCGCACAGTCAATACTAATCGCTGCGATCCTTAATTATCCTGAATAGTTCAGGACTCTTCTGCTGCTGAAGGAGATTGTACACTGACCAAATGTTCACAAGGGAGAACTCACAGAAGATGTGAATATTAAAGTCACAGATTAAGATTCGGCCTCTCAATAGACGAAGACTGAAGATAACTGGTCGTCATATGAGACATACCACGCTGAAAGAAAAATGTCTTAAATTCCCTCGAAACAAAAGCAGGTGCACTGTCACTCACTATAGACTTAGTTGGCCCAAATATGGAAAAGATTTTGTTAAAATGACTAATCGTTAGTCCAGCTGTTGTTCCTCACTAGGGATCATTCATAAGAAACGCAAAAAGGCACCTATGATGATAGGTACATATTTATTACCTTGATACATACAAGATAGCAGCTTTACAAAATCAATGAATTCTTGTCTATTGATCTCTCAGCCAACGTAGAATTAAGGAAACGTTTCTGTGCGTGGCAATTGGGCTTGGCAAGTTTACAAGCTTCACACTCATTATTCGCCTTCCTCACATCTTTGTTTGGGGATGGCAGAGTGAGATATAATTATTTTCGGCCATAATGGCTACGTTTCTGATCCGTGACTGCGTGGGGTAATCATTTATATGTAATTTCTCCTACCAGTCACTTTTTTATTTTCTGTTTTATGTTTAACCTAACATAATACAACGCGTTTCGAACATGTTCTACTCATCTTCAGACGTTTGTACAGACATACGTACATAGAAATGTTACCTAAAATAAACCGTCTTAAACTGGATTAACTTAGAACATTTTGTCCATCGTTTGTTACTGTAGCGGCTGGTGCGACATTTAGGGGAGGGAGGGGGGGGGGCAGTGGATGACCACGAATCGATGCCAGTGTTGTCTTCTGCTGTTTTTTTCTTGTGCTTGATTATGTATGATATCACAGCGATCTCATCGACTTGTAGCTTCACTTGCAGCACTGGTGTAGTGGCGGAGCTGTGGAATTCATCTTGTGTTAAGTGCATAATGTTTACATGTATGTCGAAACAAATTTTCTGTGAATTCAGTCGGGAAACAGTGACGAAATACAAAGTGCAATAGTGTAAGAGAAACAGCCTCCTTACGAGAGCGTCGCGAATAAACATTATGGCTACTGAATATCGCTTTCGAGAAATTCCTCAGTTATATCAGACATGATTAACTAAGGAATGTGTTACACCACTTCAAGTTTCCACAAGCAACCACAGATACTGCTACCAAATCAATACCGATTTCTTTCGACGGAAGAAGTGGTAGAAAAATTAGGAAGTGCTCTGATATCGAATGGTAAGCGAATACTTAACATTATTCAAAGGAGTGAACATGTAAACACACTGGTTCTACACAAAATTTTATATGTGGTCCAAGTAATACCACTGATAGAAAACATATAGCATAAAAAGATACTGTGGTGCAGTCACTGCTGGAATACTGCTTACTCTGTGTGTTTTAGTGTTTCGCTTAATACATAGCACTAAAACGAATATCACCCTAGACTAATTCTGGACCACTCTATCGGATTAGCGCGAAATGTTCCAGTTTTAAAAGTCGATTTGTTTGTAAAGCGAAACAGGCACTTTCCGTCACACTGGTCGTCGCATGAATGACTTGATGAGCAGTACTTGCCTGAACTGACTCCAGCTACACATTACAAAACTAAATCGCATATATCTGCCAATACGCCATAGAAAACGTGCCTGATTTCTCGTTGGAGTGAGGTGGGCGACGCCTTGTATATGAGCTACGGGCTTACATATTACTGACAGACTTCTATACTACCTCTCTGTGCAATGCGAAATGAGAACTAAAGGTCTATTTCAGAATTCTAGAAAAGTGTGGCTGATCTACAAAGGAGATCTCATTGGGAACACATATACAACTTGACTGCTCCTTGAGTGTCTGCAACCCTCATGACGTTGTTTTAAAGGTTAAAATGGAAGCAATTCAGAGGTGTTCTGCTCGTTTTATGGAGGTTGGGTAAACAGAAGACTTTATTTTCGGGAAAGACTCTTGGGAAAGTGCAGAGAACCGGCATGTGCAATAGGCTGCATCACGATCCTGCTGCCACCAGCGTACATCTCGATTTAGGATGCGTAAACGATATAAGGGAAATCTGGGTTTGTACGGAAGCTTATATACGAGGTCCAGGCACTGCGTGCCAAACTGCAGCGTCCAGCGTGTGTGGGCCGCAGGCTGACCAATGCCCGACATTTCACTCGGCTTTACTCCGTCCTTCTCGGAAGTATCCGAAGCAGCGCGACATTTCATTTATCACTGTGATGCGGCAACTTTTGGTCTGCGCAATTCTCTGAGTTCGGCACAATTGTGTTGTCAGCACCGTTTAAACTCTGCTATTTGTTCGTAGGGCCAGTGGCTCTTTGCACATAAAGAGAAAATCTAGCGAAGTATCGTATCAGTCCTTTAAACTGAATGGAAGTGACAGAAGAGAGGGGTGAGAATTCTGAATTGGTATAAGTACAGGTACTGCATATTTGCCATAAAACCACATTACAGTACCAAGAGTAGACAATTTAAACATTTAGTTGGCAATAGCAAAAAATTGCAATAATCGACAGACGCAATTCATTGTTCTGTACATAAAAATCACATTGTGATGAACTTTCAGGCCTGGAGCACGTGAAGAATTTGGTCGTACGAATAGTAACGTTGCATGCATTGTTCCACTATGTGTGAAATTTTATGGGACTTAACTCCTAAGGTCATCAATCCATAAGCTCAAACACTACTTAACCTAAATTATCCTTAAGACAAAGACAGACACCCATGCCCGAGGGAGGACTCGAACCTCCGCCGGGACCTGCCGCACAGTCCATGACTGTAGCGTGTTACACTATGAGTTGCAACCGTTTTCAGTGGAACTGAACGAACAGTATGAAGATTTCACATATTGCTGCAAAGTACTTTGGTAAGCCAAGAGGGCGGGCTTGGAACGATTTTACGACTTAAAACTCGCTACTGCTGAATTTATGAAGGAAAGTGAAGTGGATGAACGAAAACTGGAACATCCAGATTGGATTGCAGACTCTGAATTTTAAGCCGACTTGATTGCGCACTGCCCACAGTAAGACATCGAAGGCTAACTTCTTTCTGATTTCGTGGGGACGCATTTAAAAATAAAATCGCGTTGCAGAGGGAACACACTCTAACAAAGACAGTCTAGTACCCTAAGCTCACTGGCGTTACAGAACATGCGAGGTTCGAAGAATTCATCTTGGTCTTGAACGAATTACAAGGATATTGGAAACTTCCTGGCAGATTAAGACTTCTGTGCAGGACCGAAACTCGAACTAGCGACCTTTGCCTTTCGCGGGCAAGTGCTCTACCAGAGAGCACTTGCCCGCGGTAGGCAGAGATTCCGAGTTCGAATCCCGTTCCGGCACACAGTTTTAATCTTCCACGAAGTTTCATATCAGCGCACACTCCGCTGCAGAATGAAAATTTCATTTTGGATACAAGGATAGTTTTATACAGATTTTGAGGGGAATTTCAATCTTACGTATGTTTTCGTGCTGTTTTTGAGATCGTTTGCAGTTTCAGTTGAAAGCACTCCTGTGCATATGCCGAGGTAACTGATTGACCTGCAAGATAATTCCAGTTTTAATGACAAATCTTTTGAATGCCCAGGAATTGATTTCCAAACCTTCATATTGAGGTTGCAGAAGTGCTACAATATTTCTATCTACATATGACCGTAAGTCGACAATTTCTACCACACAAATATTATATTATGTTTTCACTATGCGAAAAATAGTTATATAATACTGAATATTTATTTTGTTTGTGACTTGTTGATAACTTCGAAATATGAAGCAAATAGTTTTCAGTGAGACTGCACTGCCATTTAAATACGGGACATTCGTAGTTTCCCCCTCCTCGCCCTCCTCGGGCACAAACAGCGTGGCACGGTGGTCAGAGAAACGTGAAGCGAGGCTGAGCGCTTTGGCACTAGTGCCTGGGCAAGGCCCACGGATCGAAATCTTGGTCACTCCTGTTACAGGCAGTTGCTTTCAGTCTATTGGCGAGTGGTGTAGGGACGTATTTTAAATCGTAAGAGTAACAGAAGTTCCATCTGAGGAATGACGCCCAAGTAATTGGTCTGTTTCTGAATTAATTATTTTCTCTTTCGTCATTGGTTCACTTCAATGTTACTGCAACAGACGAAAGAGATATACTGTGCGCTACTCTCACCTAAACCAGCTCTCAAACTAGGTATAGGAAAATGTGCATTGATGTTCTGCGTTTAATATTGTTATGCAGTGGAGACCTCAAATCAGTATATCTACTTTCCCCTCCACAACATTGCAAAGTCTTATACTCAGAATAAAATTCCAAGGTCCTAAACGTAAAACACTTGTATGGGTAGTGATGTATAAGGAAGATCGAATTGGGAAACTTAGGTGTATATATATTAGCGATCTGAAATGATGGAGTACTGCCTGTTCTACGGGTGTTTTGATGTACCTGTTACTATATACTGATTACAAGAATGATCTCAGACCGAAGTAAAAAAGACGTGTGTAGTAAGTATTTAGAAACCCACTTCTACTTCTTTCGTGGATGATGTGTTTCCTTAAGTTTCTGCAAATGAATCGAAACCCAGAATGTGCTTTGGCTCCAGAAGCTACTGCTGTACACTTTATCGTTGTTTATGTTTCCAGCGATAGTGTCGAACATTAATACTGGACATACGCTATCATTTTCTCGGTAGAATAACTTTACTGCTTCTACTCACTATGGAATACATGGCGCATATGACGGTGCTCTAGAAAGGAAAGGGGCCGGGAAGAGAATAGGGAACATGATTCTTATTGGTGTAGAGAGGGAAAAGAGGAAGTTGACCACATCTTAGATGATTACCTGTTCCTGAATCGATGCAGTGGATCGGTGACCTCGCCTCTTGCTGGCCACTTGTTACGTTCTGCCAGCTGAGTTGTGGTCTAGGCGGGAAGTGTGGGCTTTGGTGTCAACTTTACCTCCGCCGGCATGAAACTCACACGGCGGCACACCAGCTCAGCGTACTGAGCCGACAGCTGCATCGCTGCTGGTACCAGGCGGTTGGTACTCGTAGTCTCTTAATTGTGATAGGTCGCGGTCGACGGCTAGAGAGCAGAAATGATGAAAGATGGCAGAGTGTTGGGCATCAAGTCCTGGGTGGTTAGTTAGCGGTCCTTGAACGGCAGCAGTAACGGTGGCAACTGTGGGTCTCATCTTGGCATGGTTTCGGGGGGGGGGGGGGGGGGGATTTTTTTAAAGCGTATATATATCGTTGTGTTATGAGAGGATATTTTTTTCCGGGTGTACTATGGGCAGTCTTATAGCAGTGTACCACATTATTAAGTCAGGGTACGTAATTTGATACAATGCAAATTCGGGACATGGGAATATCTGCTAAAATAGCGTCCTGTTCTGTCAGTGTATTTTGTGAAAATAATGCGTTCCACTTCCTTCACATATATATTAGAATGGGAGCGTGGGTATTTTGAAACAGTTATTAGCATTGTAGCAAACAGTGATAAGAGAAACTGTCACGATGTCTTTATTTTATGTTCATTCAGTCACATACTGCACTGTCAAGGTACATTATCTCGTAATGTATTCTGTCATTTTCTCCTTCCTCTCACTACGGAGTACAGATTACAATTGAAATGCACCAGAAAGAAAGGGATACTAGTTGGCCTAGACAGAGAGAGAGAGAGAGAGAGGGAGGGAGAGAGAGAATGGGTTTCTCAACTTTATCTAATACACGCAATTAGCCTTGATTGTTAGCTACGCCCGTACCCGCGCAGCAGATGGGGTGGCATTCATTCCCAATCCAAGAGGCGGCGGCGACATGTCACGCGCTGCATCACGCAGTTCCTCCAGATGCGAGGCGATATGGTAACAAGCAACCGGAATAGACCTTGATTTGGGTTCTGGTGCCGGCCCTGCATCTCTATGGCATGGTTCTCATACCAGCCCTGTGTCACAATGACCTTGAGTTGATAGGTTTTCGTGACCAGAGTCAGATGACAGAAAAGTATCCCTGGGTATCGTACCGTGTTATAATTTTTAAAAATCTCTAGTGGGGAAACTAAAGTTTCGGCCATGGCTACAGTGGAAGAAACATTGGTTTCTGTAGTATAATTTTGTTATATTAGGACGCGGTGTCATACTAAGAAAACTTCTATGCCAGACGACGCTCATCCGGTTTTCGGAATAGCCCTGTTACATTACTACTGCATTCTGTCAGGCCAGACCTGTGGCACGAGTGGAAGGAACGGCCGTTTACTCTAGGATTTTGCTTGAGAAATTAGCACCAATAAAGGTCATCCTAGGTTTAACACGAGAAATGCCATTGTCATGTATGGCCTGTCTCTGGGTATGAGGCTATGACCAGAAGTCTTAACAAATTGGAAAGACTATGGTGGATGGATGTAGTGCGGTTCTCACATGTTGAAATCTGAAGAAATCACCAGTAACTCAACTTGAGAAGAGCAATTAAGAAAGAAGCAGTAGAAAGATAGTCTCCTGCTTGGCCATTTACGTAGCTTTTCATGGAGTGTACGGAGAAAGTCGGTTTCGAATGGCAGAAATGATCACTTGGCTTGCTGATTTGGATGGAGAGGGACGTACTTCCGACTGAAGACAAGAAGCATAGTATAGATTCTAACTTCATCACAGTATCAGCTGAAGCTGACGGTTTGTCATGTTGGTCTATGGTTCCACTAATTCACTTAGTATATTAATTGGTATTCCCTTTACGACCTTCAATGAGTGCTGCTTTCAGTTTAAGAGCTCCTGTGCACCACTAACGTGACGTTTTGTACAAGGGAGAATTTGTTTTGGGAGTATGTCAATAAATGAAAATTTTTGCGGACGTAACACAGGGGCGAGTCTTCCTATGCAACTGTGTGACTGATTCAATTGTTTCAGAGCCTTTGCATACAGCTCCCTCTCTCGGGACAGCAAAAGATTCCTACCCCAACATATTATACAGTTTACCAACTCAAGCACAGGTGACCAGTAATCTCCACAAGCCAAGGACGAGAACAACCCACAGTTGGCTACACGTGGATACGCTCTAAGCTGTGTGTCCCCGGCACTGAGATGTGTGTAAATCTGATACCCCCTACGCCTAATCGCCGAAACCGGCACCCTTTCTACCATCACAAGACTCTCGAAGCAGCTTTTTTATACATAACTGCAACATAACGGTTGACTTAATTAAAGGTGCAATCGATGTCGCGCTTAACGGAATGAAAGCAAAAATTAGGAACAAATTAGTAGGGTGACTATCTGTTCTGGTAATTTATAGCTATTATATTGGCACTCGAAACATAAGCTGTTTAGTGAATTAATTCACGTGAATGGTCTCCTATACGCCATACATTATTTTTTCGAAGCAGGAAACTCATATTAAAATCAGAATCCACAAGCTGTTTATTTTTAAAGAAAAGAGGCCAGTTGTAAATTCTACATCTATTCTGGAAACGAACTGCTGCATAATTGTAAGAAGCTGTATAAAACTGGTACGATGACATGAAATCAACATTAGCGAAGGCGAATGAAGGCTTAGATTTTTGGAAAGGAGTATATAAAAGCACGGTACATCTATACAGGAAATCTCATAGAAGACGCTAGACTGACCAATTTAAGAATATTATTCCTGTGTTGACTCATCAAGTAGGCGTGTTACATACATGCAATATTTCGGGGTTCCTCTGCTAGGATGGTAACAGGTGTCTACAGCAGATACGAAAATGTGCCAGACGTGCTCCGGAAAATTAGATCAGCGTACTCAGAAGAAGACACAGACCTCGCGAAAATTTTTAGTCAACTTTATAAGATTTCGTTTTTGTGGCGGTCTACAGCTTCAGCGTGTTTTGAAAATGAAAACATGGTCCAAGGAGGCTGTAATAGCTTCAGTATCTGTTTAATAGGCCAGTTTCGACAGTGGGCTATTTTGAAGCACATATTTTAATCTCCATGATTCATTTCATATCAGAAATACATTGCTAGTATATGTGGACAGATAATACACCGCAGAGAAATACTACGTATATCTATTTACATTTATCAGCGCTATATCAGAATGTGAAATGATGCGTGAAGCTTAAAATATGTACTTGAAAATGCTACACGGTTGAAATTGGCCAATTACACGGGTAACAAACAGATTGCAGCACATTTACACCATGATTTCATTCTCAATACTTTCGTTTAAATTTAGAGAAGCTGTACTCGAAAATAACTGTGCAACCATAACACTGCCACCAATCGTTATTTTACGTACGGATCACGAAGTAAAAGACAAGAGAGATTAGGGTGTGCCGCTGCAGTCATGGACTGTGCGGCTGGTGCCGGCGGAGGTTCGAGTCCTCCCTCGGGCATGGGTGCGTGTGTTTGTCCTTAAGATAATTTAGGTTAAGTAGTGTGTAAGCTTAGGGACTGATGACCTTAGCAGTATAGTCCCGTAAGATTTCGATTTCACACATATTTGAACTACCTTCTTTTTTTTTTTTTACAGATTAGGGTGTGTACAAAGGTATATTGATATTTTCCCTCTGTCAGTAGGTAAATGGATTGCAAAGGAAATCTGATAGTGTTGGTACAATGTAGACTAACCTGAGACATAGAGTTACATCCGCTATCCACTGTACAGTAGCTTCCGGGTAATTTACAAAGGTAACTCATAAATAAGGCCGAAAACACATATAGCGAAGTCAATCTTCAATGCAGGGAATAGGAACTATTGTAGGTGTTAGTTGGTAACTCTGCCAACTGTGTTTGTCTTTCATTCGATTAACAGTTATGTAAACAATATTTCTAAGATCTTAGCTACGATGACAGAAATGTTCGAAGAAAGCACTTTCGAAGAACAGCGTTCTGTGATCCGACTATTACTTTCGGAAAGCATACAAGCGTGGCAATTATTCTCTCGGATGATCAAATAGTATGTTCGTGGTTTCATAAACTATATGAGTTTTTACACGTGAGCAGAAATGTTTAAAGATCTCCGCTAAAGCGTAACCGACGAGCAACGCTCTGTAGGAGCGATAGTTGTAGTTAGACCGTTTACTTTCAATTGAAAAAAATGGCTGAAAAACTTCGAAAAGTGGAGTTACAATGCATCCTGTCATTGAGGACACACTGAGCTACATTAAGACTTGTACTAGGCTGTTTTGCAAAGGGCTGACCGTTCATCATAAAGGGAACAAAGGCGCCTTGCATTTGCACTGAGCCAAAAGGAAATCATTTCTGTAGCGAAGGAGATACACTTTTTGGCAGGATTTTAGTCTGTGATGAGACTTGTTTACATCATTTCAGCCGATTTCGAAACTTCAAAGGATGCTGTGACGCTTGGCTCGCGCCCGATTGCTTACAAGTGGAAGGACTGGGAAAAGGTGGGACTGAACATCATTCGCAACAGTGGATAGTTTCAAAACAGTACTAACTTCTATTTACATTTAATTAAACACATACCAAGTTGAACAGGAGTTAATATTTTTTGAATATTGAAAAGTGAAATTAACTCAACTAAACCGTTTTAGCCAGTTAATTTTAAAAGGAAACGTTGGATTACTTATTGAAACATGAAACTGGTTCGACAAGATTAACAACATTTAATAATATCAAGCACGGAGCTTTAGTATGTTGATCAAAGAGGCCAAAAACAGCAGAAATTTTCGAAAGCCTATTCGAAACACATCCAGTGTGTCCGCCACTGCTGGCCTGACTCAGAACAGTTAAGAAATGGAATGGCCCAGGATTCTGCCTCTCGCCTTGTAGGAAACACAAAGCAGACACATGTGACTAAGCAGGTGAATAATGTAAGTAACGATTGGACAAGTTGGAATCAGGGGCGGAACACAGGCGGCTACATCAGACAGCACCAGAACGGCCAAAGTAATTACACCATAAGACTATCATGATAAGGGAAAAATTTGAGTACCAGTTACAGAGCCATGCCAAAACACTAACCGTGGCCTGTACAATCTGTGAACTCCTCCCAGAATAATGGCAATAATAAACGACCCAATGCACCCAGAGTAATTACTAATAAGAAGACGTCATAAATCGACGTAACAAATTCATTGCCCGCGAAAGGCAGAAGTCCCGAGTTCGAGTCTCGGTCTGGCGTACATTTTTAATCTGCCAGGAAGTTTCATATCATTGCGCACTTTGCTGCAGAGTGAAAATTTCATTCAAATTTAATAGATGGGTAAGGATCCCGCCCACTTGGTCTCTGTAGCTCACCATTAATCAAATTCAAATACTAAGCTCTAGGCGTGGAACCAAAACGAATTCACGCGTCGGCACGCAGGACAGACTCAACTCGTGTGTATAAATACAACCGAAAGGTTTGCTGGAGAACTTGCGCCCTGCTGCGCCAGAAAGTATTTATTGGCAGGCGATAGTGATTAATGGTTCACGAAATTTACTACAGAATGCTCGAGACTTAAGTTTCAAAACATATTTGAGTCACGGCTGGGAATCATAAAACACAAATAAATACAAAAGGCATAAAAATTTAACAACGTCTACACAGTAATTTGTTCAACTTTAAGGCACATCCGACGCCATTGTGGCCCGCTAGAAAGTGATTACAAGTGGTGCACGCGGTAAAGCAGGCCGTTACATCCAAATTTAGAGACGGCATGTGGGCGGCCACCACAAAATTCTAATCAGGAGGCTGAGCTGAAGCACGAACGGGAGGCACAGCACTTCGTTAAGTGACAGAGCAATAACCCAATGAAAGGCTGCTACTGCAACAGGAGGGGCACTAGGAAAGCCAAACACCGAGATGTAGTCACTGTTCAGAAATGACCCTTGCTCAGTTAAGCTAGAACCGAGCACTCTGAGATTCCCCAAATGTGCTCGTGAGTAGGTGTTGTGAGGTGTCATGTGAATAGCACCCTGTGTCGTCAGAAGTTCGTCCGTGCAGCAAGCTGCTTCCCCTGCTTGCCATCCTCAGAGTGTGCCCACTTCGATCCGGTGAGTTGACTTCCCACATCCTCTTCCGAAACATGCCCCGCTTGTTCAGAAGACAAATTGTCAATGAACCATAGGATCCATGCCACGGGGGGCTCATGTCCAGCACGCACCCCGAACTCAAAACTGCCACATGCACACCCCTCACCGCCTCCTCTCACCGCCACCGCTGACGTCGGCCGTCCGATATCAAGTCTGTACCTCGTGGTTTCGATAGCCGCGTAGCCCTCCCTCTAAAGATAATGCTGTATTGGGCGTGGCGCTACGAACCAATTAGTGCAACCCATTCAGTGCAAACACCACGAATCGCCTGTCCATAAGAAGTTCAAAACGCCAACATCGTCTAGTAAGGTCACGTAAATCATGTTTTGGGGTGGCAATGGTCCGAGTTTCCTCTGGTCTCTTTTTTTCTTTTTTTGGGAGGGGGGAGGGGAGGGGGGAAACAATGATCAACAGCCTGTACCACTGAGGCTTCACTGAGAACCAAGAGAAGCCCACCCTGGAGCAGAATGGCAAAGGAAATTCGTGCCTCCTCTTCAAGGCTACGTTTGACCTCATAAGGCACAACCCACACTGTAAACCACTGGGAAAGTTGAAACCTCCTGGCAGATTAATATTGTGTGTCGGACCGAGACCCGAACTCGGAAGCTTTGCTTTCCACGGGCAAGTGCTCTGTCGGTTGAGCTACCCAGGACGACTCATGACCCATCCTCACGGCTTCAGAGCCTTACTTCCGGCAGTACCTCGTCTCCTGCCTTCCAAACTTCACAGAAGCCCTCCTGCGAAACTTGAAAGACAAGCCTTCCTGAAAGAAAGGATATTAGGGAGATATGGCTTACCAGTAAGCTGGGGCATGTTTCCAGAATGCAGTTTTCAATCTGCAGAGGATTGTACCCTGATATGAAACTTCCTGAAACATTAAAACTGTGTTACTATTAAAACAGTCTTGATCACGATTTATTTAACAAGGTTACCGGTTTTGACCACTACTGTGGTCATCTTCAGACCATTGAGTAGGAACCTCTTTCTGTCGAAACCGGTCACCTTGTTAAATAAATCGTGATCAAGACTGTTTTTAATAGTAATTATTTATAAGACATTGATCACTGCTGTTCCCGTAATGCATTCAAAAGTAATTAAAACTGTGTGCCTGACAGGGACGAACTCACGACCTTTGCATTCTGACGGCAAGTGCTCTACCGGTAGAGCGCGTGCACGCGGAGGGCAAAACTCCTGATTCCGAGTTTCGACAAGGCATAAAGTTCTAATCTTCCAAGAAGTTTCATATCAGCGCACACTACACGGAAAACCCAAAATTTCATTACTAAGTAATGCCCCTTCGGATTTTATTCTGTTTGGTCCGATGAAAGAAGCTTTGAGCGGCACCACAGTCAAAGGCAACGAAGAGACAAGAAAAAAATATAAAATTGGCTTCTAGATCAAGGTACGGAGCTCTTTGCTAAGCGGATAAAAAGTCTTGTAAGAAGATGGGACAAATACCTAGAATTTGGTAGCGGTTACGTGGAAAAATACAGTAGAAGGTAGTGGAACTCAGTATATGATTCAAATGGCTCTGAGCACTATGGGACTCAACTGCTGTGGTCATAAGTCCCCTAGAACTTAGAACTACTTAAACCTAACTAACCTAAGAACAGCACACAACACCCAGCCATCACGAGGCAGAGAAAATCCCTGACCCCGCCGGGAATCGAACCCGGGAACCCGGGCGTGGGAAGCGAGAACGCTACCGCACGACCACGAGATGCGGGCTGAACTCAGTATAAAAACAATAGTCTCTGCCTGATGTTAGTGTGTGCATATGTGCCTTTACTGGAAATGGGAAGATACATCCTTATTGACAGTGTTGTGTACATAACGACGATTGTGACAATGCTAAGGAGAAAACAGTTATCATTAAACGAAAATGTAAAAACTGGTGCGTCCGAGGAAACGGGACTCTGTAATCGTCACATCGCCAATAACTTCAACCGTTCAAGTACAGTGACTGATAATTTCGTTAAATTGATCGTACGGTACTGACGAAACATAAAATATGGGCTAAGTAGAAAATTATCTGAGACATCGAGACGGTTCATTTTGCGCAAAGCGAGGGCAGCAAACCGTTATTCTTCTCAACGTGTTGATTTATAGTTGTCAATAACTGCCAGACGTGTACGACAAATTTTGTCAAATGAAAAACATACTGCACCCTAGAAACGACTGCAGAAACGTGCTATAACATCCAGAAATAGAATAGACTGGAGTTTGCTGAATAACATATGGACTTCAGAATGGGATCAAGTGATCGTCAGTAATAGGGAGATCTTCAAATTAGGTGAGCTGGATGAATTTGAATATTATTGGCGTGATCTGAAGAAAGAACAGCACGTAAGCATGAGTAGAAATTTTGGTGGTGGAAGTGCGGTGATTTAGGTAGCCTTCTGCTCTGAAGGTAAATCACGCATTGCTTGACTGAACATTACATTGAACTCTAGAGGCTGACTTGATTAGAATGCATGAGGACCTAGGGAACGAAAATCTAACATTTCAACCATTTAAATTATGTGTGCATGTTTCTACTAAAGTCAAAAGTTGTTTTAAGATAAAGATATCGTATATATATGAAGATGCTATCTGTTCTTTCGGACATGTCCGAAAGAACAGGCATCATCTTCATATATATATAGTTAAGGTTCACCGGCCATTTGACCATCTTGTTCAGTGCGGATGCACAAACAGCGCCCGAACGCTTAAGGGAATGGGCAGCAAGCAGCGAGTAATGAGTATAGTGGGCAAGGTCACTATGAATATAGTGCGGGACAATAAGTTCGGAATGTGGGTCTCACAGGAGGCATGCCAGAGATAAGCCCCTGCAGTCGCACTATTCTGTGTCCTTAGTGCCTCAGAAGAACAGAGCATCTGCCGTGTAAGCAGGAGATCCCGGGTTCGAGTCCCAGTCGGAGCATACATTTTGAACTGTCCCCGTTGACTTATATCAACGCCTGTATGTAACTAGTTGTATTCATTTCATTGTAATAAAGATATCGATGACCTGTCCTGGCCTGCACGTAGCCCGGACATGAACCCCATGAAAAACTACTGGCAAATACTTTCAAGGCGTGTTTATCGGAATGGAAGGCCATTTGACGCCGTATGGAAGCTGGAAAAAGTTAAACGAGTAGAGTCGGTGACAATTTCACTGCAAGAACTACGAGCCCTAACAAAACCAATGCAGAAGAGAATTTTTGAGGTAATCAGGAAGAAAGTACGATCAGTGCAATAAGACAGCAGGGCAGTGAGCACCTTCATACCAGTTTTCACCCAGGAAATGGAAACTTGCGTTACGAAGTAAACTATGTAATTCCGTCATGATTGTTTGTGTAATACGTATTTACTGGTTGCATAATAAATTCGGTAAAGTATACTGCAGGCATTGTGCTATTACTTTCGTAGGATCCCTGCCATTGTACTGATTTCCACTACTGTATATTTCTTTTTTTTTGTTTTACAGCTTCGCGTTTAATTTGTGAGACATTTCTACGTGAGCGTTGATGTAGAAAGTTGCGAACTGAAATATAGGAAGAAATAATGTAGTCACGAATGCGCTCGGGAAATACCAAGTGATCAAAAAGTCAGTATACATTTGAAAACTTAATAAACCACGCAATATGTAGATAGAGAGGTAAAACTTGACACACATGCTTTGAATGACATGAGATTTTATCAGAACCACAAAAAAACGAACAGATGGCGCTGGACAGCAAAACGTCAGTGCCTGCGCATGACAATCGTGTACAAAAGGAGCTGTAACGAGAGAGAGGATCAGATGCGCCAGCAGTCGCAGCATGTTGACGTTACCTGAAAAGGCGCTTTTAGTGAAGCTGTTGCATCAGAATGGGAAATGTGCTAGTTCAGCATTACGATCCTATCGCCATAGGAAGGGGATTCGAACGGGTAAAGGTTCGTTGACAAATGTAGCTGTGGCGAGAATGATTTCGAAGTTCGAAGCCACGGGTTGTTTAGACGATAGACCCCGTAATGGCAGACGGAGCACAAGGCGTAATGCTGCTGAGACAGTTCAGGAAGACATGGAGACTGTAGCGGGTTCGTCTATGCACGGGGAAGTCAGCGCTCGTGCAGTCGCACGTCGCACCGACATTCCATACACTGTTTGGTTGGCACTGAGGCGTATCCTCCGATGCTATCCGTACAAAATCCATCGGCATCATGAACTGTTACCTGCCGATTTAGTGAAGTGGAGGGCATTTGCGGTGTGGGCGTTTCAAAAGATGGCGGAAGATGACGATTGGTTGAGTAACGAGTTGTGGATCGACGAAGCTCATTTCACGCTCCGAGAGTCTGTCAACGCCCACAACTGCAGAATTTGGGCTACCGAAAATCCTAGCACTATCGTGGAAACTCCATTGCACGACGGGAAAGTCACAGTATGGGGTAGATTTACGACATCTACCGTTATCGGGCCTTTTCTCTTCGAGCAAATGCGTGATTCTGGTTTTGTAACTGTTACCGTGACGGGTGAGAGGTACGGCGATATGTTACAGAATCACATAAATACCTGCTGGAACGGACGATGTTTATGCAGGATGGCGCTCCACCCCATATTGCTAGACGCGTGAAAGATCTCTTGCGCGCGTCGTTTGGTGATCGTATGCTCAGCCGCCAATTTCGTCATGCTTGGCCTCCGAGGTCCCCAGACCTCAGTCCGTGCGATTATTGGCTTTGCGGTCATCTGAAGTCGCAAGTGTATCGTGATCGACCGACATCTGTAGGGATGCTGAAAGACAACATCCGACGCCAATGCTTCACCATAGCTCCGGACATGCTTTACAGTGCTATTTCTCGACTACAGCTATTGTTGAGGAATGATGGTGGACATATTGAGCAGTTCCTGTAAAGAACATCATCTTTGCTTTGTCTTACTTTGTTATGCCAATTATTACTATTATTATTACTGATCAGATGAATCGCCATCTGTCGGAAATTTTTTGAACTTTTATATTTTTTTTGGTTCTTATAAAACCCCATGTTATTCCAAGCATGTGTGTCAATTTGTACCTCTCTATTTACACTTTACCGTGATTAATTCTGTTTTCAAATTTATACTGACTTTTTGTTCTCCCGGTGTGATGGGATATAAGCACAGATGTTCATAAACCAAACACTGTTTTATAAAGTCGATGCAAAGAGCCACTGCTGAGCTGTGAAAGAGATGTCCCTTAACACAGCACCCTTCATGGTGGTGTATATGTTTTCGACAGGGCGACGCCGCGGGAGTGGGCGGAATCTGGCAGCGGGTGAGGGGGAAAATGCAGGCGAGGCACCGTTTTGATTGGGAGCTGTTTACGCAGCCACGCAGACCGCCCCTACACCCGACGCCATCACCCGTCCCTACCCCACAGCCAGCGCTGCATGGCCCACGCCATCAGCGACGCGTCAGCCGCTGCACGCGCCTGCCGGAGCGGCACAAATGCCAATAACAGCTGGCGCACGGCGCGCGACATCCCTGGTTCGGGCCGCGCCGAAAAACTCCTCCCGATCCTCCCCCCTACCCCCACCCCGTCCCATCAGAGGACGCCAACTCTACCAGGCCTTACACCCGGCACGTGCGGCGGTGTACCGGCCGCCACTTACTACTGTGACCTCATGCATATTTTATGGCTTTTAATTTACGACTTTCTAAAACTCTGCCGGTTTGTCATGTGGCTCAATTCCCGGCCGTGAATTTTAAAATTATAACCGTAGCGAGGGCGGCAGCGGAATGTTCATTGCGGACAGCGCACTCGCACGAGGCAGGGCAATGTGCAGCACAGCAAACCGATTCGACACGTGCGCCACCAACTGTCTGCAGGTGGTCGCAAATATCACACTGGGTGGTTGCGTCAGGCTGTTTTCTTTTTTTTTTCCTTTATTGTTATTTTCACACCTGATACAGGTAGGCCAGCAGCGGCATATTACGCCGCTCTTTGGCCACAGAGAAAACTATGGATACAAATGAAGACAATCGTAGAACAGACAGGGTGGATATACAGACGTAGACATTCAAAATTAAACACACGGAGCCGTTCGCGGGCGCAGAGTCCAAGATAAGAATGGTCAAGCACGTGGACACGCACAGAGATGATAGATGGCACACGCGAACGTTGGAGCACACTCGAATAAACACTGGAACACTAGAGCACGAACAGGACGCCACACACAAACACTAGGCGATGATCTCCGGCGCGCGAGAAAGGGAGGAGGGTGGAAAGGGGGAGAGAAGGGAGAGAGGGTGCCCATAGGAACAAACACAGGAAGAGGGAGGGAGGATCAAAGTTGGTAGGAGGGGTAGATGGAGGGGAGGAGGGCATCATCAGGAAGGTGGAGCTGGCGAAAGCCACCTTGGGAGAGGGTATGGAGAGTGGAGAGATGGAGACCGGGTGGGACATGGGAATACAGGCGCGGCAGCAGACGGGGGCGGGAGAGGATGGGAGAGACCAGTGGGTGAGGAGGATCGCGTTTACTGGAGGTGTAGAGGATCCGTATCTGTACGAGGAAAAGGAGGAGGGGGGGGGGGAATGGAATAAGGTCGTACAGGATCCACGTGGGGGAGGGGGTCATGATGTTATCAGCACCTTTCCTTACCTACATGAGAAAATGAAAAATAAATAAAATTTGAGAAAGCATTCTTGACTGGAGCACAGCGATCGGTATAAAATGTGAAAAATCAATAAAAACCCTGTCGATAGCCTTTTCAAATTTTTATCTGTTGCCAACCTGTTTCGTCTCTTTCCTGGTACCATCTTCAGGCTTACACCGTCGTTATGGCTGCTGGCGGTGCAGACGGAGCGAGGTTTGTAGAAGTAAGGTTACACAACCGTACTTCTATGGATATCGCTCCGTCTGCAACCACCACCAGCCATAATGGCAGTGTAAGCTCGAAGATGGTTTGAGGAAAGCGCCGAAACCGGTTGACTACAAATAAAAAATCTGAAAACGCGTCGAGATTGTTTTTACTGATTTTCAAAAATAAACTAACTTCATAACGGTGACTTTCCGTGTGTTCTGCCAAGTTCTTGTTTCCAGTTTATACTCAATATTTCTACGACCGACCAAAACGCCTCCTTTAGGTGCTGCCAGTCTTCCTGTTACGTGAACTCGCCGCCTGCGCTCCAACCACAATGTGAACTATTGTTCATCTCGCAGAGCTATTCGTAAACGAGTCCTATTCCCAGTGTTCAAATGGCTCAAATGGCTCTGAGCACTATGGGACTTGACATCTGTGGTCATCAGTCCCCTAGGACTTAGAACTACTTAAACCTAACTAACCTAAGGACATCACACACATCCATGTCCGAGGCAGGATTCGAACCTGCGACCGTAGCAGTCGCGCGGTTCCGGAGTGAGCGCCTAGAACCGCTAGACCACCGCGGCCGGCATTCGCAGTGTTCGCTACGCTCTTTCATGCCCTTTTGTGTTTCAGAGCTGGCACTGATATTCTGTGAAGCGCGCATTCTCTGAGCATTTTCCGTCGCTGGTCCATAGGGTGGCCGGAAAGAGAACTAAGAAACAGCAGAAGCCCCAAGCGTTATTTAAATTAAAACCACCGTCCCTGTTTATTAGGTCTTCTGACATCTTCATTTCGACAGACACCTTAATTAATATGTCCCAGAAACTTGTTATCTGACACACGATACAGTTCTCATCGTATTTCATTTCATGATATTCTCTAGCCTCAGCGGCGGCTGTTGTGTAAGAGCACAAGAACATGTGAATACTTTGACTTTTGACACCTTGCGGAATGGTTATTTTCCTTTGAATGCTGTTAAACGTAATGTAGATGCTGTTAAATGGCTATGAGCACTATGGGACTTAACTTCTGAGGTCATCAGTCCCCTAGAACTTAGAACTACTTAAACCTAACTAACCTAAGGACATCACACACATCCATGTCCGGGGCAGGATTCGAACCCGCGATCGGAGCGGTCGTGCGGTTCCAGACTGAAGCGCCTAGAACCGCTCGGCTGGCTAGATGCGGTAATCTGAAATACACATGCAACATTGTTCAACCTCTAGGCTCCGTGAAACTTGACATCGGGCTCCTGAGCACACCTCCGCTTCTGCACGTTTTAAGGAGCTTTTGCGCATGCACAACTGGCGTGACGTAAATGTATTAAGGGCCTAACAGGTATGGCTTTGATAAACAACTTGCACAGCTTGCCCTTACCATTCAACTGCAAGTTTACGTCAATGCCATCAGGTGACAGCACACTGCAGCTGACTTATACCCTTTCGTTTGACATAAATGCTGCTAGTCACTATATAGTAAAATTAGGTCGGACATTAGCACATGTTACAATTACACTGATAGAACACAATTTTGTGGGCTTTTGAAATATACTATGTTTTGTATTTTATCATTTATTAATCTGTTTGAGGCACTGACAACCATAAAGCAAATCATCGTCGACTGTGAGACTGTAGAATTTATTCAAGCTTCTGAAATCTGTTTATCTCATGGTGGGTCTGGTTTATCTGTACTGTAACCCACATTGCACACCAGGAAAAGTTTCTCTGATATTCACTTAAATGTGAGATCGAAGACGATGTGCTTTTGGTCCTTACGGTTCTTAGCGCCTCATCTGCATTTTAATGAAGTGCAAATGTCGGTAGACAGTACTGCTTGTATTTTATCATTTCCACAAGCGGCTGTTTTTATTTGGAGCTGGTTGTTTACTTGGCAGGAATAGGCTTTTGTATGCAGTGTAAACTCGGTTGACTCTGTTTTAAATGCCAACAGAAAAGAAAATACTCAGGAAAAGGTAGCCGCAAAGGAACTAGGGCCCCCAAACCAGATGTGTTGACTGAGAAAGTTCCGAAATCATGTAAGCGTGACTACCAGGGAACATTTAACAAATAAGAGTATAATAAGCGTAAGTTTGTGTGCTTGGAACATACGAATGTCTCATTTTTACCCCGGAAGTTAATTCATTAACTAATCATAGGTTAGGTAACTTGTACATTTGTCCGAAAAAATAAAGTACGAAAACTCCCACTTACGCAAAAATGCGAAACAGGGAATAGCGAAAGCTTGATCATTATTTCGTTTTTGCCCTAAACAGTACTTAATTATATACAAAAGCCGGCCGAAGTGGCCGTGCGGTTAAAGGCGCTGCAGTCAGGAACCGCAAGACCGCTACGGTCGCAGGTTCGAATCCTGCCTCGGGCATGGATGTTTGTGATGTCCTTAGGTTAGTTAGGTTTAATTAGTTCTAAGTTCTAGGGGACTAATGACCTCAGCAGTTGAGTCCCATAGTGCTCAGAGCCATTTGAACCATTTTTTATATACAAAACAACAAAATTCCACCAAAACGGTTCTTTCTTTTTCAGAGAAGTTACGCATATTATTATTATTATTATTATTATTATTATTATTACTATCAGCCGTGGCTGTAGTTGTATAAATATGTTGATAAACATAATTATTATTTAGCAGATATTGTTATTTTTACGTTCTCATATTTAACTGAATCCCAAAATTTGTTAACACTCAAAATACACACTCTCGATTCGCCACTGTCTAGGTTGTGCTCGGCAACAGCATATTTGCTTGGCTGTTTGAATGCACTGTGTCGCTGAGCTTTCATGCATCTGTCCTATACTGTTCTGATAGCCTGTTCTACGTACAACGTCTTACATTCGCAAGATGTACAATACTCACCCAGCGTTCGGAGAGCTAGATCGTCTCAACTAACAAACAACACCTTTTATCTTAAGCGAAAAATTAATACACGTAAGAATAGTAATGCAGAGAAATCTGCAATGAGGTTATCGAACTGAAAAGGTGATGCAGTCAAAATGACGACCGCACGAGAAAGAGGTTGAGACTGACACCAAGGAACAGAAGCCAAAAATCGCTTAGCTGTCGTATGCTGAACCGATATCGAGAATCTCTGGTTGACTCCCATGGAAACATGGCATCCAATTTGTTTCGCTCCGTTCAACTATGATACCAACTGTGTTCTGGTATGATAAAGACGATACCGAAGTCTGGGTGTAAATCACATTTCTTGCGACTGTGGCGTCTTACGTGGGGCAGAGAGAACAGTCGAGGAGGGATACATGGAGCATCAGCGGCACACAACACCAATGAAGACATCAAAGCAAATTAGCTGTCGCCGAGAGCATCCTCGAATATCATCATCACGTGAGATACGAGGAGACGATTGTGGAGCGAATACCACGTTTCTGGGTTGGCATAATAAGGAGTCTATTGAGACACAGACTCAGACATCAGAAAATCTGGTAAATAGTGACGGAGGTTTCAATTTAAATCACGCTTGGATACGGCACTCATCTTAGTAAGATGTCGCCACGTCCACCAGAAACGAAAAACGCTAAGTGAACTTGCGATTCGCATAATATCAGTGCAAGGTCCCTGAAGCACAGTATTAATCAGTCGCACCAACAAAACCTGAGAGACCATATCCCTTTCTGTCTTGCCCGATTGCATTTTCTGTGATATGCTTGTTTGCCTGTGAGGTACGGTCACGTTGAGAAAGTAGCCGTTAATTTGTTGAAATGTTATCGGCAGCTGGTCAGGTCACCTTCTACGTGGGCTAGGCAGCATCAGACAAGCATCTGAAAAGTGTTCTGTATTCAACACAGCTTATAATTTTGCAGAATTTATTACCATTTTGAGAGTTTTATATAGCATACTATTTTCTTCTGTGAAGTTAGGTGAGAGGTTCATAAACTGGTACATATATAAAAAAAAAGAAGACTTGCATTAAAACACGATCAGTTTCGCAGCACCATTTTCACAGCCACGTCACCAGACGGAAAACTGGATTCATGAAACAATCCATCAATCGGGTCGAAAAGAAAAAATTGCTTGTAACCAGGTAGGACTCTACTATGGATGCTCCAAGTTTTCAGAACGAATATTCGGAATGCATCATAAGGAAAAATTTCTTGTAATTAGGTAGACTGTACGATGGATGCTCCAACAGCTCAGAACTAAGATTCGGAATGCACTGGATTGTTTTTCCAGATGAATTACTGCTGCAAATTTTGAAGCAAAATCGTATGTCCTTAAAACATCCTCCTGTTATTTGTTTTCATTTAGGGTTTTAGCTTTCACAGCAGCTCAAAGTAACTAATCGTCACTATTTATTGTTAAGCGAGTGAAATGAAATAGCAGTGGGCCTTCCATGACACAAAACTCATTTTTTCCATAGTTGAAGATCTATGTTTCAAAACGAATCTATGCCTCTTACTCTGCGGTTAGACAGATCTGGTGGTCTATAGTGACTTCGTGTTCCTGTAAACCGAAAGGTTGTGGGAACCTCTCAATAATGTGAAAATTTTCCAGACAAGGCAAGTGGTACGGATACTATGTATAATTGTAAGTACCATTTCCACTACACAAGTATCAGAGTACGTCGTAAAGATACAAGCTGCCAAAGTGGCTTCCAGTTAATAGCTGCCTTTGAGCCACTCGAAATTATAATTTTTTGCTGCTGGTGATGTTTGTGGGTTTCAGGCTAAACTACTAAGGTCATCAGTCTACTATTCATCCCCTCCATTCCGTCTCCCCCACCCCACCCCTCCGCAGGACAGAATCAATGTACCCCCTCAGTCAGCGTTTAGACTGAATTCTAAGCGCAAGTGTGAGAAAGATTCTCCAAATATTTACGTAGTGTGTATCTGAATCGGGACATAGGTACCAGAAAGCATTGACCTTGTGAGGGTGGGAAGCCGTCTAAGATCCACACCCAGTCTGACCGCTAAACGGCCCTCGTTTTTAATCCGTCGAGCGGATTCGAACCGTGGCCGGCGTGGCAATCATGCTGGAAGCTGTAACAGGTACGTTTATCCGGGCGGGTATTGTTATACATTCAGTCACATTCACATGACCACCTGTCAAAAGTCTGAAGCATAGATGCGTACTTGTGTCGATCCACGGTGCCTTCAGAAAGGTAAGATCACCCAGGGTATGCCATGAAAACATTCTCCCGACAGTAACTCTCCTTTCTGCGGCCTGGACCCTTCTGAGGATTGTTGCTTTCTTAGTTTCACACCCTACTACAATGTTCCCGCAAGTGTCAGCGGATTTCGTGCAGTAGCGCTGAGACGATTTTATCGTTGGAAAAAAAAGACACGGTGATTACAATGATATTAATATTTCTGTAATTATATTACCTATGTAATTTAAGCGACCAAGGACTCGAAACCTCTTTCTGGTCAGCCATTGTCTGGTACGGTGATAAAAATATAAATATGTTACGTGGTTTATGTGATGTAGAGATTGAGTTGTTTGTGCTCATTTTGCATAATAATAACTATTTAATTTCATTGTGTTTGTTATTACGACTAATCATATCTCTTTCCTGAGCTTTTTTCATGAATTTGATAATTAAATGTGGCTTAAATCGTCTGGGGATGTCAGTTACTGGATGATCGCGTATTAACGGCATCAATCAGTGTAATACGTTTGGTTTGCTTTCAGAACAGAAGCGGCATCTAAAGTTCCACTTTTCACAAAACGAACTCCGATAGCTTTAGGCATAAATCACGTCCCAAAATTATATTCGCCTACAGACAATCCGGTAGAGGAGTCTAGCGAAAAAAAATATGGACTATGATGGTGCTAATTAAATTCCAATTTTAATGTTTAAAAATATTTATTCATGAGTTTTCAAGTACGTAATTTTTCTTGATTCAGACTTGCATTTGGGTTCAAACATTTTAAAGCTAGAATAATATAAAATTAAATAATAAAAATAATAATAATAAAGCCACTATTAGTGTACAAGCCAATGACCAGAAGTCCGATGGAGCGAAAACGGTGATTCATCCCGAAGATTGGCTAAAATTTACAGACACGCGAAATTTGGCACGGACTTCAATGCGAGATGCCTTTAATAGGTTCCACAACGAAACATTGTCTCGACATTTGGTAGAAAATCCGAAGAAATTCTGGTCGTATGTAAAGTGCACAAGCGGCAAGACGCAGTCAATACCTTCGCTGCGCAGTGCCGATGGTACTGTTACCGACGACTGTGCCGCTAAAGCGGAATTATTGAACGCAGTATTCCGAAATTCCTACACCAGGGAAGACGTATGGAATATTCCAGAATTTGAAACACGAACAGCTGCCAGCATGAGTTTCTTAGAAGTAGAAACCTTAGGGGTTGCGAAGCAACTCAAATAGCTTGATACGGGAAAGTCTTCCGATTGGGTTCCTTTCAGATTACGCTGATACAATAGCTCCCTACTTAGCAATCATATACCTACGCTCGCTCACCGATAGATCCGTACATACAGATTGGAAAATTGCGCAGGTCGCACCAGTGTTTAAGAAGGGTAGTAGGAGTAATCCATCGAACTACAGACCTATTTCATTGACGTCGGTTTGCAGTAGGGTTTTGGAGCATATACTGTATTCAAACATTATGAATCATCCCGAAGGGAACGATCTATTGATACGTAATCAGTATGGTTTCAGAAAACATCGTTCTTGTGCAACGCAGCTAGCTCTTTATTCGCACGAAGTAATGGCCGCTATCGACAGGGGATCTGAAGTTGATTCCGTATTTCTAGATTTCCGGAAAGCTTTTGACACCGGCTCGTTTCATGTGATACCAATTCCCGCCAACTGATAAAAAAAGAACTGATGTGGAATTAAAGAAGTATCAGAAATAATTCCTTAAGACTAATTGCTAGTACATCCCACACATGAACACCCGTTTGTGCTTTAGATGCATCTCGAGGTGGAGGCAAAGCGTAAACGACTTTTCTGTTCGTTATGACGTATCGCTTGGTTGCTAAATCTGTATAACTAGCGTGACTCACGCATCGTCGGAGGCCTCACATATCCTGATTAAACGTATCTCTGCGGGATCCATAACCAAGCCACTGTCTTCTTTTATGTTCCTTCACATTTTTCAGCTCATTTAATTTGCATGTACAAAGTCTCTAGGTACGGAAGCTTCGAAGGACATACGTCATTTACGCAACGAGTGACTTGCTGTAAGGCGTCATGTGTCATTCAAGAGACGCCTTCCCCTTGAGTTTTGGAAAAATTGTCAGTTACAAAACTCGAGAACTTTTTCTGCATCGGCTCGTTGCGGCTGACGGGCGCCATCCTTTAAGTTTCTCCATTTCTTTGTACAGGCACTGGCTTGGTCGGATCTTCAGTAGTTTTAAGTCAGGAACGCTATCCTTGCCTTGCGAAAGATGGAACGAAGGTATCCACATGCCGCTGTGATTCGGATGACACGCCCAGGGACGAAACTTCCTTGTTCTTATGAAACAACTAGGCTGAGGAATTTTGAAGTTCCTTAATACTTGTATATTGTGATAAATGGATCCATGCTGGCCGTTAAACAGCTCTCTCTCTCTCTCTTCTTGAAAGGGAACTTCCAGTTGGATATTTTCAACATTTTTTAAAGCCAATGTTTCGAGAAGTCGATCTCCCCTTCTCTCTTTGACTGGCAGTTAGTCATGTGACTTGGTTTTAGAGCGCTGCTTTTTACTGGAACGCTCAGGAGGGTAGCGAAACGGTGTTTTTCGGCACTTGGATATCACACTACGACAGATGTAGACACTTCGTTTCTGGTCTCATATCTCGACAGGCTCAGATGTTCTGACTCTGCATCGAAATTCTGACCAGGTCGGACACAGCCTGGATACTGGGGCCGACGGGCGCGGATGTTGCTTTCAAACTCTGACGCCGATCTTTGTTGGTAAGCTCTCTTTTGAGGAATAGGATGTAGCTTCGAGCAAGCCTTCGTAATCCTGAAGAGATTTTAAGGAGGCGCGTGATTTATTTAGTTACACACCAATGAATCCTTTTGTTCCTTTGTCCGACTTGTGAGTGGATGTCGCCTTATAGAATCGTGTCCATACGTTTCCGCAAGATTCCTCATGCAGTGCCAAGTGCATGCCCTTAATTTCTCACCTGTATAATTAACATGTCTTTCAGTTAATCCATGCAATTGTTTCTGCGCCATCGGAGAATGTAAATATGCCCAAGATCCTCAGAGGTGCAATAATTCTTACTATACCTATTTCCCTGTGTCCTATCCATAAGCATTTCATGTATTATCCAATTTCCCATTCTCAATAATAGTTTTGTTTCTCTGTCATATGTGAACATTCTGTGGATTTGTTTTTTTTATTTGCGTGCTCATGAGACATATAAGTGGAGATCAAAAAGTTTTCTTTGAAATGACGTACAGACCAGAATCGCTATTCCAATTTGGGAAAATCACCGTGAGCCTTGGTGTAATCATCCCATCAACGCACGAGGTTTAAGATACGCTTTTGGTAAAATATCATGTCCTAATGTTGAAGAAGTCAGTAATTGCCTGCTGTACTCCTCGCCCAACAGGAATTCTTCAAGGCCTTTTACAAGGGACCGGAGGCGCGATAATTGCACGAGGCTATAGGGCGGGTGCTCCAATGTCTGCCACTTGAGTTGCCGTAATTCTGCGTTACGACAGTTCTCATATAGGGACGTGCATTATCATGAAGCAGCAGCACCCCTTCTCCCTCACAATTACACAATGTTGGTTTTCCACAGACATGCTGCCTTAGAGAAATTCTTCATTCTCCGATGGATCTCTCTACCAGTGTTTGACCTCCAGCGGCCAAGAAAAGAGTAACAAGACGTTGGTCATATTTGGACGCTTATGGTAATAACGTTGCCACAGTTTACGTTTCCCCTTTTACCACTCGCACGTCAGAAAGACACGGATGCTACACTTGTCCCTACCCTACATGTCGGTGCTCATTTACCCGCGTCCGCAGCTCGTGGTCGTGCGGTAGCGTTCTCGCTTCCCACGCTCGGGTTCCCGGGTTCGATTCCCGGCGGGGTCAGGGATTTTCTCTGCCTCGTGATGACTGGGTGTTGTGTGCTGTTCTTAGGTTTGTTAGGTTTAAGTAGTTCTAAGTTCTAGGGGACTGATGACCATAGATGTTAAGTCCCATAGTGCTCAGAGCCATTTGAACCTCATTTACCCGCAACGGAGTCTTGCCGCATTGCATATACGCTGCAGCAATGCTCCGGAGCAGAAACGTTTTGATCACCCATGATATTAAACTGAGTAAGCCTTTTTTTACTGTATCTCTTCCAGAGTAGCGTAATCGCCGCCCCTCTAGCATTTCAATAATTAATGCAAGACAGGTTACCGTCGTTCATGTACGAGGTTTTTCAGCGTTATCCATTTAGGAGATTTTGATATTACGTATCTGAACCCGTGGAGGGGGTTCTGATTCCCGATAGTCCGGCCCAGATCCGATATTAAACCGACCAGTTAATTTGAAGCTCACATCACCCACTTACAAGATATACAAATGAATAAGCGTGGAAATGTAAAGCTTCAGAAGATTCTCAGTCATGTGTATAATTTTATTTTAATGGTAGTGCGAACATTTTATGCAAATTAATTTTTTATTGCTGGACTGCTATCGAGCTATTGTCTATCTGCGGACGTCTTAATGTTTAACCTGTGAGGTCTCGTTACTAATCTTCCATTCGACTAGATCAGTGATGCGTGTTAGAAAATGTTGTCACTGGTGGAGAGCTGTTTCCGGCATACACGCAGTCCAGTAAACGACATTTCCAACTATTGATATCCATCCCACTGATAGCCATGAAATACGTGAAGTAGCATTTAACCTAGTGAATCTGAGACTCAACCGTTGAAGCATCCAAATGAATTCTTAGCCAAATGATTTACGAGAAGAGTTTTATTTATTTCTGTGTAGTTAACAGCTGATCTTCTACCGAGCAATTACGGTTTTCGTTTTCTCTAAAGGTAAAGAGGTCACTGACTCTTATACTACTTAGTAATCCATCATGAAAGAGTATGGCTATAAGTTAATTTTTACAGTGAAACGTTTCGCAGGAAAGTTAGCGAATAAACTATAAGAGAGAGGCCGAAGGCAGTTGCTTCTTTGCTATTGAGATTCCGCATTCTTCTAAACATAGTCTTACTGCGCTAGAAATGGGCTTCGACCTCACTTTTGGCACATTCGATGATCCAGTAACAAGGAGTACAGTGACCCGAGCCTATGCTATTGTTACACACTATATACCACACAAGAGGCTGAAGACCGGTTCCTCTTTGCTGTTAGGGCTCCATATCCTGAAAAAACATTGATTCACTAGGCTTACTCGATGCCTCTCTAGCAAAACATATTAACTGATAACATTCAAATGTACTACCTCACTGTACCCCTCCTTTACGGACCTAGTGACCTAGTAGATAGTGTCGGAAGTTCCATGCGGCTTTTCGCGTATGATGCTGTAGTATACAGAGAAGTTGCAGCATTAGAAAATTGTAGCGAAATGCAGGAAGATCTGCTGCGGATAGGCACTTGGTGCAGGGAGTGGCAACTGACCCTTAACATAGACAAATGTAATGTACTGCGAATACAGAGAAAGAAGGATCCTTTATTGTATGATTATATGATAGCGGAACAAACACTGGTAGCAGTTACTTCTGTAAAATATCTGGGAGTATGCGTGCGGAACGATTTGAAGTGGAATGATCATATAAAATTAATTGTTGGTAAGGCGGGTACCAGGTTGAGATTCATTGGGAGAGTCCTTAGAAAATGTAGTCCAGCAACAAACGAGGTGCCTTACAAAACACTCGTTCGACCTATACTTGAGTATTGCTCATCAGTGTGGGATCCGTACCAGATCGGGTTGACGGAGGAGATAGAGAAGAAGAGCGGCGCGTTTCGTCACAGGATTATTTGGTAACCGTGATAGCGTTACGGAGATGTTTAGCAAACTCAAGTGGCAGACTCTGCAAGAGAGGCGCTCTGCATCGCGGTGTAGCTTGCTCGCCAGGTTTCGAGAGGGTGCGTTTCTGGATGAGGTATCGAATATATTGCTTCCCCCTACTTATACCTCCCGAAGAGATCACGAATGTAAAATTAGAGAGATTCGAGCGCTCACGGAGGCTTCCAGACAGTCGTTCTTCCCGCAAACCATACGCGACTGGAACAGAAAAGGGAGGTAATGACAGTGGCACGTAAAGTGCCCTCCGCCACACACCGTTGGGTGGATTGCGGAGTATAAATGTAAATGTAGATGTAGATGTACAAATAACGCGAATCTGCTAGAAAAACGGTACCTCTTTAACAATTCCTGACTGCGCTGAGGTATCACGCACTTATTCATGTATTACTCAGTATTGTCAAGAGTTGTTGTTGTTGTGGTCTTCAGTCCTGAGACTGGTTTGATGCAGCGCTCCGTACTACTCTATCCTGTGCAAGCTTCTTCATCTCCCAGTACTTACTGCAAACTACATCCTTCTGAATCTGCTTAGAGTATTCATCTCTTGGTCTCCCTCAACGATTTTTACCCTCCACGCTGCCCTCCAATGCTAAATTTGTGATCCCTTGATGCCTCAGAACATGTCCTACCAACCGGTCCTTTCTTCTTGTCAATTTGTGCCACAAACTCCTCTTCTACCCCATTCTGTTCAAAACCTCCTCATTATTTATGTGATCTACCCATCTAATCTTCAGCATTCTTCTGTAGCACCACATTTCGAAAGCTTCTATTCTCTTTTTGTCCAAACTATTTATCGTCCACGTTTCACTTCCATACATGGCTACACTCCATACAAATACTTTCAGAAACGACTTCCTGACACTTAAATCTGTACTCGATGTTAACAAATTTCTCTTGTTCAGAAATGCTTTCCTTGGCATTGCCAGTCTACATTTTATATCCTCTCTACTTCGACGATGATCAGCTATTTTGCTCCTTAAAAAACAAAACGCCTTTACTACTTTAAGTATCTCATTTCCTAATCTAATTCCCTCAGCATCACCCGACTTAATTCGACTACATTCCATTATCCTCGTTTTGCTTTTGTTGACGTTCATCTTATATCCTGCTTTCAAGACACTTTCCATTCCGTTCAACTGCTGTTCCAAGTCCTTTGCTGTCTCTGACAGAATTACAATGTCATCGGCGAACCTCAAAGTTCTATTTCTTCTCCATGGATTTTAATACCTACTCCAGATTTTTCATTTGTTTCCTTTACTGCTTGCTCAATATACAGATTGAATAAAATCGGGGAGAGGCTACAGCCCTTTCTCACTCCCTTCCCAACGACTGCTTCCCTTTCATGCCCCTCGACTCTTATAAGAGATGGAGCATAATTTGTACCACAACACATCAGTTAGCTATTTTTGTAAGGTGTAGATGGCGTTATTGTAGGGAGCATCGATTTATCTTCCTTTGTGGAGGAGGAAAGACGCGATTTTTGTCGCAGAGGTTTGTCAAACACCACGACAGTAGTGTCGTCTCACCGTTTTTCACAAATACGGTAGGTTGAAA
Source organism: Schistocerca nitens (assembly GCF_023898315.1). NCBI lineage: Eukaryota > Metazoa > Arthropoda > Insecta > Orthoptera > Acrididae > Schistocerca > Schistocerca nitens. The sequence continues at coordinate 334,305,976 of NC_064618.1, read as the reverse complement.
CAGTAACGTAAACTGTGTTTTACGTAGTCCAACAAATAATAGCGGACGTAAGGCGAAAGTGCTACTCTCAAATGAAGGAATTAGCGCAGGAGAGGAGTTCATGGCGGGACACTTCAAACCAGTCAGCAAAAGGCGTCTTTCAGTTTCTTATCTATCACTCAGTTGTTCAGTAAGTAATTTTCAACTGTTACGTCTTAGAAAAGTTAAGCTGTATGAAATTTCGCTAATGTAAGGAGTTTTCATCTAAATCTTCCAGTGGGGCTCAAACGGAAAATCAACACAAATTTCAGTGAAATTGCGAATAAAAGAACGTCGTCACAAAGCCAGGCCATGATACGTTGAAGGTCCAAAGATAGGAAAACTAAACTAAACATCGGTGTAGTACGTGCATTTGAAACTGAAAACATTGCTCCAGTGAGTGAAAGGTGCTTCTATGATGGAGAAGACATCGAATATACATTATTTATCCCCGACATTACATGTAAGCCAACTACACGTTACGACTACAATTATGGTAGTATAAATGTATTTAGTATTACTCTTTTCTTTATGTGAGCATTACGAACAAAAATTATGAAACTTTTCGGACCATTATAGAAAAAGTACTGTCACCGAAAAATGAAAACGTTTTATACTTGATGTATGTTTCAACAAATATATCCGTACAAATCATGTTTTCTTTTATTTCCAAATAAAAAATATAATATGAGGTTGCGCAAACAACACCATACTAGTAAAGTTCAATCAGTTAACCACTGTAACGAACAGCTAAATGTAGAAAACTGTATTATTTAAAAGCAATGTTTCAAATATTAGAAATATAGGAAGGTAAATTCCCCTCTCGGAACTATTATGCGGCAGGAACTACTTTAAGAGACTCAAGTTATAGTAGTATCATGTCTTACTTGTATGAAAATGTGTATGATTGCACAGTAAGGTGCATGGCAAAGGGTAATTAGGGTATTACTTTATTTTCTCCCCTCCCATTCCATTGAATATCATGCTCCAATATTTGTAATTTCGCTGGTACAGTGAAACGCAATTCCACGGACTGAAGTGATACAGTAGCTAACACCTCTTCCAGACCTCTCCAAGCATCACAACTATCCGGATCCCCAACGTTCCAGTTTCTTTCCAAATGTTAGGTAAGCCACCCAATTATCCTCGCTCCGGTCCGTTATTTTCTCTATAAATTTAGCAAACAACATGTTTGTCCCATCTGTCTTCTGTTCTCTTGGCTACATGTGTTAATCGCCTCCCTTTAATTTTCATTGAATCATAATTATCTCTTGATTCATTTGCTAATTGCTTTGTCTTTCTTCGCCTAGTAGTTTAGTTATTAAAATAATGTAATAGAAGCCTATGCCACAACTGTATGTATTCTTCAGTTTGCTAGAATAGGTTGAACCAGTGCCCACGTTTTCGCAGTTGTCCCAAAATTTATGCAGCCCTGGGTATTACAATATTTCGTTTTCTAATTTTCAAATAGCTTATTGTGCCATATTTGCTTGAAAAGTCAGCACTCCACTTTTCCCGATTTATAATTATTAACCGTTAATTGCTACCAGTTTTGGTTAATATATTCCACAATGAGGAAATGAAACTAGCAGTAATATTACTTGTTAGGTATTTTCTATCTCGTTTCTTGTAAAGCAGTCACAGTTTTATTTCAGTTTTCAATATATGTCTTTCTCCACAGGCTTCCTGCAAATCGTTTTAAGGTTCCCTTGTCTAATGTGACCTCTAGCTTTCACCACAGTAATTAAAACATGTTTTCAACATACCTCTCATTTATTCGCATTCGTGCCAGTTCTGGGTTGTTCTCATTTTCAGTAACAACTATATTTCCTGACTTGAACTGTTCAAACTTTTAAATATATCCAGGGGTACTAGTTGTATAACGATTCTGTTACTTGATGCGTCATCTGCTATCCCAGCTAAAAAATAGTAATGTCAAAATACAATTTCCCATTTTGTTTTCTTCACAATCCGTAAGTTTCCTATTGTAACTCGGTTTAATGGCTATGGGACAGGTGGAAACAGGTGAAGGAAACAAATTTAAAATGCGGGTTTGCACATAGTTTTTTATATTTGTATTTCTTTTAAGGAAATGAATACATTTTGTCTTGCTACTGTACGAATCAAAACTTTCGGCAACCGTAACAATCGTTTTGCTAAAGTCCTCTCCATTTATTTTCTGTGCACAAATCTCTCTTCGTCGGTAACCGATTCAAGCATTGCTCTCAGCTGCCTTTAACATGTCAATACCAGTAAATCTTTACAGGCGCCTGTGAACAGTGGAGGAGAGCTGCATCCGGATCAGGAAGCGTGAAACGAAACAATCTCTCCATCAAGTATAAAAGCGCTACAAGTGATGTTCACGTCCAATGCACAGAAATGGAAAGAACAAATCATACAATTTCCGCTCCTGAGTAATCACGGACGCGGATTTATTCAGCATCGTAGTCTATAAATGTTAAACGTACCCTTTCACACGCAATTGTGTGTGCTGTGGCAGTACTAGTACGCTTTTAGTAGACATCTTCATCTGTTTCAATGCCGATTTTGCATAAAATCATTAATATTCTGTTGCTCTAAGCTTCACGAACGTTAACTGGGTTTTCTAATACAGAAACAAGGTGTATTTCTAGATACTGATGTCCGGCAACCTACCTTGGATTTTTTTTAGGCTTTGAGTATATACCGTTGAATATAATTCAAAAATAATAACGTTTTATCATGGATATTTGTGCGACTGTGGTACACAGCTATTATGGACTGTCTACGGAAGAGAATCTTTCTTCGGAAGGATATTTTTTGAAAAGTACTGTTTATTCCAAAGAAAAACAACAAGTATGTCGATTGTCACAAAGCACCAAAACCGCCAAAAGTTGTTGTTTATGATAGAATAAAGAGGACAAGTTAATCTTTTTAAAAATTTACATCATGATAATACTTGCGATGACGATTCCTTGTATACGAAAAGCGAATTACAGATCCCAAACGTTCTGCAACATTGCAGAGTTCAGGCGTCGTGAATAACACTCCATCCGAAGGTGAAAGATGGGTAGACTGATTAACAGCAATGTCTTAAAAGTGCTGATTAAGTCGAACAAAAAAAAGGTAATTCACTACAGCAAGAATCTGTAGTATTGTAGTATTACTACTGGCAATTATAATCTTGATACGAAGAGGACAGAGCAGTCAGTGCAGACCAAGCACATTTTGGGTATGTACCTATAATCTGTAATTAAGTGCTGAAGTAATTAAAGCAAAGTGTTCTTGACACTTAATTTATTTCTTCCTATAAAAATGTGAAGACTGTCACTGGAAAAATGCTGTAGCTAAGAGCTAGTCCTTAATTGGGTGCTATTTTTTTAATATATTTTCTCTGGCAGTGCAACGTAAAATGTCATGGCGAGATTCGATGGCGACATACTTTGGAAAGACGCTAAATAACAGTAAGATTCAGAAATCATTAAAAGATAAGCACGTGCATCTCACCAGCTTTTCGATAAATGTCAATGTAACATCTGGTAACAAAAAAAAGTCGAGGCGTAATCAAGAATTTTTATGTTTCTAGCTACAGATTTCATGCTTTCGAAATAAATAAGTATTTAATGCTTGCGAAACTTTCAGTGCATTCTCAGTAATATAAAAGAACATTTTTCGTAGGTGGTAAAGAGACGTCGTTATTAACTTCATGGATTTTTCATAGCCGGGCAGATAAAGATTTCTGAAAATATTTGAGGAATACTTTTCCAGTTATGTAGGTTCGTTAAAAGTGACGTAAGGTAAAGATACTTTCATCTACACTAATGGCCATTAAAATTGCTTCACCAAGAAGAAATGCAGGTGATAAATGGGTATTCATTGGACAAATATATTATACTAGAACTGACATGTGATTACATTTTCACGCAATTTGGGTGCATAGATCCTGAGAAATCAATTTGTTCTGCCAACCACCTCTGGCCGTAATAACGGCCTTGATACGCCAGGGCATTGAGTCAAACAGAGCTTGGATAGCGTGTACAGGTACAGCTGCCCATGCAGCTTTTACACGATACTACAGTTCATCAATAATAGTGACTGGCGTATTGTGACGAGCCAGTTGCTCGGCCACCTTTGTCCTGACGTTTTCAATTGGTGAGAGATCTGGAGAATGTTCTGGTCAGGGCAGCAGTCTAACAGTTTCTGTATCCAGAAAGGCCCGTTCAGGACCTGCAACATGGGGTCGAGCATTATCCTGTTGAAATGTAGGGTATTGCTGGGATCGAATGAAGGGCAGAGCCATGGGTCGGAACACATCCGAAATGTAACGTCCACTGTTCAAAGTTTCGTCAGTGCGAAAAAGAGGTGGCTGAGACGTGTAACCGATGGCACCCCATACAGTCACGCCGGGTGATACGCCAGTATGGCCATGACGAATACACGCTTCCAATGTACGTCCACCACCATGTCGCCAAACACGGATGCGACCATCTTGATGCTGTAAACAGAACCTGGATTCATCCGAAAAATGACGTTTTGCCATTCGTGCACCCAACTTCGTCGTTGAGTACACCATCGCAGGTGCTCCTGTCTGTGATGCAGCGTCTAGGGTAACCGCAGCCATGGTCTCCGAGCTGATAGTCCATGCTGCTGCAAACGTCGTCTAACTGTTCGCGGAGATGGTTGTTGTCTTGCTAAAGTCCCCATCTGTTGACTCAGGGATCGAGACGTGGCGGCACGATCCCTTACAGCCATGCGGATAAGATGCCTGTCTTCTCGAGTGCTAGTGATACGAGACCGTTGTGATCAAGCACGGCGTTTCGTATTACCCTCGTGAACCCACCGATTCCATATTCTGCTAACAGCCATTGGATCTCGAACAACGCGAGCAGTAATGTCACGGTACGATAAACCGCAATCGCGATAGGCTACAATCCGACATTTATCAAAGCCGTAAACGTGTTGGTACGCATTTCTCCTCCTTACACGAGGCATCACAGCAACGTTTCACCAGGCAACGCCGGTCAACTGCTGTTTATGTATGAGAAATCGGTTGGAAACATTCTTCATGTCAGCACGTTGTAGGCGTCGCCATCGGCGCCAATCTTGTGTGAATGATCTGAAAAGCTAATCACTTGCATATCACAACATCTTCTTCCTGTTGGTTAAATTTCGCGTCTGTAGCACTTCATCTTCGTGGTGTAGCAATTTTAATGGCCACTAGTGTATTACGTTCACAGAGAAACTATATATGAATTAATAACGGACAGCTGATTGTACGCTTGTATTTATACACCACACGGGACAATAATCAATATTATATTACTTTCTTTGTTTAGTTTGACTGACAGAGAGATTTAAAATGAGTGTCAACTCGACTTGCCGTTAAAGTTGTAAGTAAGCTGTTTATGTTTTCTTATTGGCAACGTTACGTAGCGCTCTGTATGAAAATCACTGGCTGTGCTGTGTGCAGTCTGAGGCTAGTTTGCATTGTTGTCTGCCATTGTAGTGTTGGGCAGCTGGATGTGAACAGCGGCGTAGCGTTGGGCAGTTGGAGGTGAGCCGCCAGCAGTGGTGGATGTGGGGAGAGAAATGGCGAAGTTTTGAAATTTGTAAGACTGGATGTCATGAACTGATTATGAAAAATTTTATCAAATCATTATTGGCCACTGCCCAAAACAATTTGTAAAATTTTTTGTGGGGAGCATGGGGGCTATGTAAGTAGGCTGATTATGTTTTCTTATTGGCAACGTTACGTAGCGCTCTGTATGAAAATCACTGGCTGTGCTGTGTGCAGTCTGTGGCTAGTTTGCATTGTTGTCTGCCATTGTAGTGTTGGGCAGCTCGATGAGAACAGCGCGTAGCGTTGGGCAGTTGGAGGTGAGCCGCCAGCAGTGGTGGATGTGGGGAGAGAAATGGCGGAGTTTTGAAATTTGTAAGACTGGATGTACATAGGCTGTTTATGTTTTCTTATTGGCAACGTTACGTAGCGCTCTGTATGAAAATCACTGGCTGTGCTGTGTGCAGTTTGTGGCTAGTTTGCATTGTTGTCTGCCATTGTAGTGTTGAGCAGCTGGATGTGAACAGCGGCGTAGCGTTGGGCAGTTGGAGGTGAGCCGCCAGAAGTGGTGGATGTGGGGAGAGAAATGGCGGAGTTTTGAAATTTGTAAGACTGGATGTCATGAGATGCTATGTATATTATGATTTTTCAACACTATTAAGGTAAATACATTGTTTGTTCTCTATTAAAATCTTTCATTTGCTAACTATGCCTATCAGTAGTTAGTGCCTTCCGTAGTTTGAATCTTTTATTTAGCTGGCAGTAGTAGCGTTCCCTGTATTGCAGTAGTTCGAGTAACGAAGATTATTGTGAGGTAAGTGATTTGTGAAAGGTATAGGTCAATGTTAGTCAGGGCCATTCTTTTGTAGGGATTATTGAAAGTCAAATTGCGTTGCACTAAAAAATATTGTGTGTCAGTTTAAGCAAAGTCTTATATAATTGTTCTAAGGGGACGTTTCAAAGTTAATGACTATATTATGAAAGAGACAGTTTGCTACTCACCATAGAGTGATGATGTTACGTCGCTGAAAGGCATACAAGAAGACTACTGAACAAGTACGCTTATGGCCTAAAGGTCTTTTTCTCGAGTAGACAAAATACACACATTCACTCAAAAACAACTCAGAAATACATCGCCACTTTCTCTGGCTGCTGAGTACTACGTGTCAGACGAAGTAAACATTAATAAAACCGACAAATTGCAGGGACGGATATGAGCATGTGTCCGGAAATGTGTCGTTGCCACTGTTGATGGAATGGCGAATGACAGTTCCGTTGCTCACGGGCCGTGTGTTTCTTGTGTATTGCAGGCTGTGTGACTGAGGTAGCGTGCTGTAAGCAGCAGAACGGTTCGGTATTCATGTCGGGAACATGGCGCGATGGAGTTCGTATACGATCAAGCGTATGGAAGTTGTCGAGAGGCAGCACGGCTACACCAAAACAAGTACCCTCAAGGCACCAACTACATCACACCTCATGTAAGCCCTTATTTTGACGTTTGTGTGATCATGGGTCTTATCAAACAGATGAACGTGCAGGGGGATGGGGAACTGTGCATAGACAAGATTTGGAGGTGCGGCTTCTACAGGATATTGAGACAAAACCTAGAACATGCTCAAGGCAAGTGGCTGTAAGCTGAAGTACGATTATGTTTATCCTTCATGACAACCGTTACTATCCCTGTCACTTGCATTCCCATGGAGACCACTTTGAAAATCTCTTGTGATGTGGATGCGATGCGGCTCTGTAGTGTATTCGGCGATGACTTGTTGTCGTTGGACGCACACCGTCCATTTCCGGATATACGCTCATAGGACTTTATTTTCTCCATATCCAGCCAGGAATCCGTCCCTGCAATTTGTCAGTTTTATTAACTTGCACCCTGTATAAGTCAATGTTCTAAACATGGTGGTTTCAGTTCTTTAGGAACGTTACGATAATGGTATTGAGAGTAAAAGATACAACACGGGAATCATCTGCTATGGCTTTTTGTTCTCAATTTCCAAAAGCAAATAGTTTTTACTGTGGTACGAATATTGGTTTGATGAACCTCTCAACGTTAGTCTATGCTAAACAAGCCTCTTTATCTGCAACTGCTGCAGCGTATATACACTTGAAATTATCTGCTGTAGTGATGCCTTGATCTCGATCTTTAATTTTTACCCAGTGCACTTCTTTTCATTACAAATATATATCAATACTTACTTATAGTTAAGTTATGCCGTAAATTCATTTTCTCTCCAATTAGATTCAATTCCTCTTCATTAGTTAACAGATCTACCCATACAATCTTCAGCATTCTTCTGTAACGCCACATTTCAAATGTTTCTTTTCACCGTACTGTGTGTTGCCGACGTTTCAGTCACGTCAAGTCCAGTCAGTCATTTTCAGAAAATGACTGCCTAAAACCTAAGGTCGTACTAAATGTTAAAGTGTATCTCTTTTCCAGAAACGCCTTTCGTGCTGTTGCTAATCTTAGTTTTGTATTGTTTCCACTTCAGGCAGAATTGGTTATTTTGCTGTCCAAATGGCAATACTGTATCTACCTTTTTTAATGTCTCATTCCATAATACGTCTCCTTACTGACGCCTAATTTAATTCCACTATGCTTCATTGTCTTTGGTTCTTTTTTGCTGTAGTTCGTCACGTAACTTTTAATAAAGACCTTCTCTATTCCATTCACTTGACCTTGCTACTCACTTTCTGTCTTCCACAGAATAAAACATTGGTTAACTTCAAATTTCACACATGAACACACACATTAACACACACACACACACACACACAGACACAGACACAGACACAGACATAAACAAATTCGTCTGTTTTCTGGTAGATTTTTGAAAGATACTCTACTATCTTACGTGGCGCTTATACAAACCATAACTCATAACTGAGCAGTGTGTTGAAACGTAATACACATCTGGCCATTGAAACTGAAGGAGTAACAAAAGTGAACTTCTTTTGTACACGCAAGTGTAATAGGAAGGCATACATGATTACATTAGCAGGTGATTTGAGTTACACAGCGCGTGAAATTTAGCACACAATGGTCCCAGCACTGCTGGACATGGAGTCGAACTTAACTTGGATGACAGACACGGATCCGTCACTCCATGTTTCTTCTGTGCTTAAGTTTATCAGTCAAAGTGATTCCCATCCACTCGTGATCAGTTATTTCCAGTGGGCGGCAGGTCAGGAGTAAATGTTAGACAACGCAACAGCCCAACATGCTCTGTTTCGTGGTAGTGCAGGTCAGGTCAGATGATCAGAGGCAAACTGAGGCCCTACGTTGTCCTATAGAATAATAAATTTACCAACACTGTGAAGATACGTCATATCCGGCACCCTTGAGACGCCAGCAGTGTAACGGCTGGTGTCCTATTTACCAGCTTTGTGAATCACAAGCTTAAGATAATTCTCATTTATTGTTCCGTCTCAGTTGCACATTTTTTAATTAGGCAAAATATTTCGATCACTCTGGTTCATCTTCAGATCTACGCAATTGCGTCAGCACCTCGTCTTGTCTACTTAGAGCCACATATCAGAGGTACTTTGACATGTGGTTCTGATTAGATAAGACAGTTTCTAACGCAACTATTAGATGTGAAGATGATGATCGAAACATATAATCTAATTAAGAAAGTTGCAACTGAGACGGAACAATAAATGAGAATTACACTACAGGCCATTAAAATTGCTACACCACGAAGAAGACGTGCTACAGACGCGAAATGTAACCGGCAGGAAGAAGATGCCGTGATATGCAAATGATTAGCTTTTCAGAGCATTCACACAAGGTTGGCGTCGGTGCGACACCTACAACGTGCTGACATGAGGAAAGTTTCCAACCGATTTCTCATACACAAACAGCAGTTGACCGACGTTGCCTGATGAAACGTTGTTGTGCCGAATCGTGTAAGGAGGAGAAATGTGTACCATCACGTTTCCGGCTTCGATAAAGGTCGGATTGTAGCCTATCGCGATTGCGGTTTATCGTATCGCGACATTGCTGGTCTCGTAGGTCGAGATCAAATGACTGTTAGCAGAATATGGAATCGGTGGGTTCAGGAGGGTAATACGGAAACCCGTGCTGGATCCAAGCGGCTTCATATCACTTGCAGTCGAGATGACAGGCATCTTATCCGCATGGCTGTAATGGATCGTGCTACCACGTCTCGATCCCTGAGTCAACAGATGGGGACGTTTGCAAGACAACAACCATCTGAACGAATAGTTCGACGACGTTTGCAGCAGCATGGTCTATAAGCTCGGAGACCATGGCTGCAGTTACCCTTGGCGCTGCATCACAGACAGGAGCGCCTGCGATGGTGTACTCAACGACGAAGCTGGGTGCACGAATGGCAAAACGTCATTTTTTCGGATGAATCCAGGTTCTGTTTACAGCATCATGATGGTCGCATCCGTGTTTGGCGACATCGCGGTGAACGCACATTGGAAGCGTGTATTCGTCGTCGCCATACTGGCGTATCACCCGGCATGATGGTATGAGGTGCCATTGATTACACGTCTCGGTTACCTCTTGTTCGCATTGACGGCACTTTGAACAGTGAACGTTACATTTCAGGTGTGTTACGACCCGTGGTTCTAGCCTTCAAATGGTTCAAATGGCTCTGAGCACTACGGGACTTAACTGCTGTGGACAACAGTCCCCTAGAATTTAGAACTACTTAAACCTAACTAACCTAAGGACATCACACACATTCATGTCCGAGGCAGGAGTCGAACCTGCGACCTTAGCTGTCACACGTTTCCAGACTTTAGCGCCTAGAACCACACGGCCACACCGGCCGGCTTGTACCCTTCATTCGGTCCCTGCGAAACCGTACATTTTAGCAGGATAATGCATGAGTGCATGTTGCAGGTCCTGTACGGGCCTTTCTGGATTCAGAAAATGTTCGACTGCTGCCCTGTCCAGCACATTCTCCAGATCTCTCACCAACTGAAAACGTCTGGTCAATGGTGGCCGAGCAACTGGCTCGTCACAATACGCCAGTCACTACTCTTGATGAACTTGATGAACTGTGGTATTATGTTGAAGCTGCATGGGCAGCTGTACCTGGTCACGCCATCCAAGCTCTGTTTGACTCAATGCCCAGGCGTATCAATACCGTTATTACGGCCAGAGGTGGTTGTTCTGGGCACTGATTTCTCAGGATCTATGCACCCAAATTGCATGAAAATGTAATCACATGGCAGTTCTAGTATAATACATGTGTCCAATGGATACACGTTCATCATCTGCGTTTCTTCTTGGTGTAGCAATTTTAATGGCCAGTAGTGTATTTATCCAGATCGTTCGTGGATCTAATCTGCGGTTATATGATTTCACATGTAAGGTGGGACAGTTCCGCAAAACTGTTCCACAGCAAACTGCACTATTGCCAATGAAAGTATGTTTTTGCTGTCCTTTTTTAATGGCCAGTAGTGTACCTTAAATATCTACACAGTTGGTGAATCTCTTAAGACTATAGTGAATCAGAACTGATCGTGTTTTGTGTGCGTGTGTGTGTGTGTGTGTGTGTGTGTGTGTGTGTGTGTGTGTGTGTGTGTGTATGTGTGTCGAATGGCATCAAATGCATGAAACAAGATGCTGGCATATATACGGTGACAAATGCTGTCAGATCCGACGACGTCGACGCTCCGTACGTCCTCCATGATACTACGTGCTGAATGAAGCCTCATTTCGAAAACAACAGGTGCCGCTCCTGAATTCATTGTTGTCATTGGGCGCACCACTGTCGCTATGTATCTCTCTCTCTTTCTCTCTCTCTCGCTCTCTTTCTCTCTCTCGCTCTATTGCCGCTGGCATGAAGTTGCAACGTTGATTGCCACGATGCCTGTCCGTGGAGCTCCAGATATTTTCGAACTGTTCGTGTGGATACTTGTCTTTCAGCAAACAAGCTCATATCCTGAAGTAATGGACGTAACCGTCCTCTCCGTTATGGCCAAGCGAAAAAGGTTATGTCCTCTCTGTCGGTAGTCGCATGGGGCCGTTGAGTTCCTGCATCACGTTAAGTAAGGCTCTCCTGAACCCAATTATGATATATTCCCATGACGGTCACGGGACTGCAACAACGCCAGCAGAATTGTCGTGGAACGATGAAGTGCTATCTCGTTAGGTCACCATCCTGCTTCTAGTGAATTCCTACGACGTTTGTCTCCTCTTAAGCGAAATATAACACGATCATCACCGAAACAACAATATTCAAGTACAATTTGTCAATGGAAAACTCAGTTTGTCATCTTAGTTTTAATACAGAATGTAGATGGCATTAAGTTCGCCTACTTTCTGTGGGTGCGCCCAAAAGTTAATCATTTGAATACTCTACTATGTAGTACTATGCAGTAGACTTCATGACGGTTTGACGTTTGTTGTTTGTAGCCTTCGTGGTGCTGCAGGTTTAGCAGGCAGAACAATGTATGCGAGTGCAACATATCAGTTCCGAATCGTCATAGTTTGCTGATTTTGGACAATGGGTAACAAATTTTCCCGTAGGAAGAAGAGTCAAATAATTCCCCAGATCTCCCCTAAGCCTTTCTCATCTGCCCTAGAATGCCGGAAGAAAATTATGAAAAAGGTGCAGGCCACAGCTGAACTACTTCAAATGCTCAAGGGTATTGTATCATTAACTAACGACTTTCATGGTGTTTAATTCAGGTTTACAGAACTCTTGAAAAAGCAAATTGGTCATAACATGTAATGCTTTCCTTAGGAATATCCCTCCGGAGAATGTCGATCTGTATCGGCCAGCTCATTAACGGGAAGGGTGAAGTAAGATGTAAAATATTTCATCATATCAATAAACGAAAAATTCATATGTCTGCAGACCAAATATGCAACTACATTTGAAGGCTAGGATTATGTGTTTGTGAGCAGTACGTCCATCAAGACTAATTTATGGCGCCGACATTAGTACATTGGATGAAGACGCCAAACGAAACCTCAAAACTGGCCAAGAGTCTCTGAGGTGGTCCTCATTAGGCTTGAAAAAATAAAACCAAAACACGATAGGTCAAGTGACTCACGACCTGTTACTGATGCCATTAACATTCTGGAATAGGAAGAAAAAAATGTTAATATTTAACGCCCTTTCGACATCGATTTCATAGAAGCACAAGCTCTGCCCCTTTCAAGGATGGCGAAGGACATCGGATGTAACCTTTCAAAGGAACCACGCCGGCATCTGTTTGGAGCGATTTAGTGAAATCACAGAAAACCTAAATCTGGGTGGCTTGACACGGATTTGAACTGTCATCTTCCTGATGCGAATCCAGTATGCTAACCACTGCGACATCTCGCCCGTTATCCTGGGACAGGCAGCTCCAGGTGGCCAGAGTCCAGGACGACAGGTGGAGATAACTGGTGTTTCAGTGCAGTCGAACTAATGTAGGAACAGGAGACACAGAGGGAGGAGACACAGAGGGGACAGGGACATCCAAAATCTGGCTGGACAGAAGAGGAGAACCAAGATTACGTGAATAACATCGAGACAAGTGCGACAAGCCTCGACAGGCGGCTTGAGAAGCCATCATCATTCTGTGATAAAAGTGACTCATGATGATATTGCTGAGGTACATTAACAGTACATTCTGTTCTATTTTCTTTGGACTTTCTTTGCCAATATTCTTAGAGGTGGGTATTCATATTTTAAGAAAAAAGCTATTGCCAAATGTAAAACCGCAGACAAGAGTCTTTGCTAAGGATCACAGCTTCTACACAGTTAAAAAGTATATCTGATAAATTTCATACGGAACACGTAAAGGTCTCGATGGAAAGAAATAGCTCTTGTGCTCTCGTCGAAATAAGTGGAGCGCTGCGTTTGAAACAAAGCAGCGACGCGCAGTGACCATGAAAGGGAAGTCCACAGATTCTGTTACAAGCAAAGCGGTTATTTACAATGGGAATAAAGGAAGGAAGTTGTCGGCACTACGTTGAAGATACCTCAGAAAGTTCATATGTAATAACTACGAAAACTAACGAAATTGAACTTAACTGTTCCTAACAGGAATGGAAATTCGTTGGGTCTAGATATAAGTGAAAGTCCATCGCGCCAGACGTCACCTATCCTTACTGGCCACTTCTGAATTAGAGAAGAAATTTTAAGCCACTTTTATTGCTAAAATCTTTCATATTTCATTTACAACAGTCAGGTACAGTCTTATGTACACACATTACAGCATCATTGCGCTTACACATAAATAAATATTTATCTCATGTTACTGTTCTCGAGATCTTTGGAATACCTTGCATACCGGAATTGTTCTACATTTTATTGCCACTGTAGCTGCTTTCATAGCTTTTTATCTTTCTCTGGACTTCTCGTTGTCTCTTTCGTCTTTACTTACGGCGGTGTGAAGTAAGAGAAAATGAAACTGATTCTTGTCTTAATTTTGTACTTTAATTAATTCTGAGAAGCAATTTCCTTGCCTCAGTATTTCAAAACCCTTTGTCCTGCTGTTTATTAAAGCTATAAAGTAGATTGGGGCTTATCAGATTTGCAATTACGTAATAATATTTTAACGAAATGAAGGCAAGATGTTTTAATTATCCAGTACCTTCTTTGTTCTCATCATAATTACTTTTTCTTTCTCGTAGGGATAAAAATTACTAAATCTGTCATGTTCCTTCGTTTCCATGAAGATAAATTCATCAGATACCGAAAATCAAATGTATCAAGTAGCTTCGTTAGTTGAGTTGTGAGCCGGAACGGAACTCGTATAAAATAACTTATACTTTGAAGTCCTCAGGATATAATTCCACTTTGTCATACATTGTGAACCACCTTTCATTGAATATATTTTGGCTTCCATTTTAAGCAATCTCTAATTAAAATACTGGCTTCTGATCAAGACACAACGAAAAGCAGCATTTGTAGTACACTTAATATCTGTTAAAATATGTATATTGAAAATATTGACAGTGCCCCAAGTGGAGTTTTAATATACTGTATCTGGGATCCCAATAGATCACTTCAGATCAGGAAACATAGATTATTGTAGCAAAAGTGTTAATAGAGAATAAATGACAGTAAGATAATAATTTAAAAAGGTTCATAACAAAAGACTATAGTGGTAAGAATGCAGATTATGAACCTACGGAATATTGCGTTAGATGCCAAACCACCAAGACGGCTGTTACCATACATCACAATTTGTACTCATTATTTCTTTTTATTTATCAAGTCTTCGCCAGACTTCTTTTTCAGATATTCCAAAAACTAGTATTATCGTCCGCCATACTGTGTGTCTTACACTTTTCATCCTTCACGAATACCGAAGCTGAGCACCACAAGCAATTTAAGACGTTGTGATCACGTTGTGTCTAATGTAATGTAAGAGACTGAACTAGAACGTTTTGTAGTTTATTCTCCATTGGATACCGTTGCAGATATTTCCCCTAGAATATCGTATCTAGTTTTTCCTTCTGTGGTCCATCTATATTAAGTTGGTCTTGCTTAGGCAGTATTTTAAAGCGGTAATCAGACGCATTATACCGGCTGGCATACATTTCTGTTTTCCCTGTAACACGAGCCTAGTGACTGTATTATGGTGTCTCCTCTTTGGCAGAAGATGGTTCATTTATTGTGGGTAAATGTTAACTTCGTGATAGGCTACTTGTCACCAAAATGTGACTGACGGACGATACAGTCAACGTAACGGCTTGGTATCACTGGTGAGACACTTAACGTAACTATTTGATGTCACAGTTCACAATGTATTTAAGAAACAGTAGATTACAAAGTTATTTCGTTATCTCATTTATAATGAATACGTATATAGAAGTAATGTAACTAGCGGGTTTCTTGCACTCACTAGGTGGGGACTTTGGTTTGACGTCCACGAAAAGAAAAAAAGAAAAGACGCACCACGAAGGAATTATCCGAATGACGGACATATACAAACAAATGATTACAATTTAGAAAAGTTGAATGATTCAAAGAGAAAGAGCTTTACAAATTGGGCAAGCCGTTAACGCTCTGGTCTACCTCTGGCCCTTATACAAGCCGGTTGTTCTGTTTGTCATTGATTGACAGAGTTATTGGATGTCCTCCAGAAGGATATTGCGCCAAATTCTGTTGCAACTGGCGCTTAAGATGTTCAAAATCCCGAGATGGTTGGACGGCCCTGCCCACAATGCTACAATCACTGTAAATTGTGGAGAGATCCAACAACAATAGTGGCGAAGATAATGTTCAGTAAGCACGAAGACGAGCACTAGAATCCCTCATCGAACGTACATTATCTTGCTGATAAGCAAGCCCAGGAAGGTTTGCCAAGAAGGGCTACAAATCTGGGAGTAGAATATCTTCGACATACGGCTGTGCTGTAAGGGTGCGTCTGATGTCAACCTTACTTGGAGTCCTACTACGACAAGAAATGGCACCCCTGACCATCTCTGCTGGTTGTCGGGCCGTATGGAGGGCGACAGTCAGGTTGGTATCCCATCACTCTCTGGGGTGTCTACATACACGTCGTCGGGGCTGAGTTCGAAGTGGGACTCGTCATTCGAGACAATTCTGCTCCAGTCAACCAGAGTCCACGACATTTCGTTTGTTGGTTGTCATCCATGGTAACCTTACTGCACAGTGGTACGTCGACAACATGCTGCGCTCCGTTTTGTTGCCCTTCAGGGCAAGCCATCTTCGGCTTATTTTTCAGCAAGATAACGATTGCCCTCACGCGGCGAATGTTTTTACTGCTTGTCTCCGTCCTTGCTAAATACTACTTTGGCCAGCAAGATCGGCGGTCTCTTCTCTACTGAGAACCTTTGGAGCATTATCGGCATTGCCCTCAAACCATCCAGGGATTTTGACGATTTAAAGCATCAGATGGACTGAATTTGGCTCCATATCCTTCAGAACATTCAACAAGTCTGTCAATTAATGAAAACTCGAATAATAGCTTGCCGAAAGGCCAGAGGTGTACCAAGACGTAATTGACCGTTTACTATTGTGAAGCACTTCAATAAAACACTAGATTTTTCTGAAATAGTAAACATTCATTTGCGTTTTATGTATGTCTGCAGGCTTTTGGGGCAGTTGTCACTAAAGGCAAAATCTTCTGGGTTATTAGGCCGCGTCGTATTTCCTCTAAAAATAAATATTTTAGAGGAAATATGACGCGGCCTAATAACCATTAAGATTATAACTTTATTTGTTTGCGTATTCATGTACATCACGACCACCTTCCTTTTTCTTGTCTTAGAGCAGGAGGGCCACTCATGGCGTGCGAAACTTCACGCGAGCCAAATGTTGGGGCACGGGCGTGCCACGGCTCGGCTCTCCCGACTTCGCTCATTCGTTACCGGGAGTACTCGGTACGGCGCGACTTTTCATTCAGTATTGCGCTGTGGCGTTTTTGGTCGGTACAGCTCTCATCTGTTTGCCAGAGTCGTGGTGTCAGCGCTGTTTACCTATCGCTATTTGTTCGTGGTGTGATGGACGTTTACAGGTCGAGTGGATGTTCGCACAAAAAGAGGAAGTCTAGCAATTTATCGGTACAAGTCTATAAGCAGCAATGGGAATGACAGAAGAGAGGGGTGAGAATTCTGAATATCTATTATGCTGTATTTCAGCAGGTACTGCAAATTGATATGAAGCTGTATTACAATACCATACAGAAAGTGTTTTACGCTGTACCTGTCAATGTAGGGGCAAAAAATTACAACGATCGACATACGGGTTTTACTGTTCGGTACATCAAGAACACTTGAAACTTCCTGACAGATTACAACTGTGTGCCTGACCGAGACTCTAATTCGGGACCGTTGCCTTTAGCGGACAAGTGCTCTACCATCCGAGCTACCAAAGTACGACTCATGACCACTCCTCACAGCGCAAATTCCGACAGTACCTCGTCTCCTACCTTCCGAACTTTGCAGAAGCTCTCCTGCAGACCTTACAGAAGTAGCACTCCTGGAAGAAAGGATACTGCGGAAACATGGCTTATCCACAGCCTGGGGGATGTTCCAGAATGAAATTTTCACTCTACAGCAAAATGGGCGGTGATATGGAACTTTCTTCCAGGAGTGAAAGTTCTGCAAGGTCTGCAGGAGAGTTTCTGCGAAGTTCGGAGTGTAGGAGCCGATGTACTGCGGAATTAAGGCTGCGAGGCCGCATCGTGGGTAGCTCATACGGAGAGCACTTGCTCACGGTAAGATAAGGTCCTGATTTCGAGTCTTGGTACGGGATACAGTTTTAATATGCCAGGAAGTTTCATATCACCACACACTCCGCTGCTGAGTAAAAATTTCAAACATGAAGCACTTGGTCCTTAATTTTCATACACCCATACCTGAAGAAATTGATGGTATGTATAGTAAAATTTATGAAGTTGTATGCATTATTCTACTGTCATTTGCAACACTTGTTGATGGAGCAGAACGAAAACTGTGTAAACTTTAGATATTACAGAAAAGTGTGTACGTGTAATGACTTTTCGATTTAAAACACACTATTGTTGAAATTTTAAAGGAAAAAAAAGAAAGGCAGGAACGAAAAGTAAAACATCCAGAATGGGTTGCAGACCTCACATTGTAAGTGTACTTGACTGTACAGTGGCCAGAGTAAGAAACTCCAAGGTGAGAAACAGCTTCTTTTTGATTTGATGATGATGCATTTAAAAATAAAGTCGCGGTATACACTCAAGAGCCACAGAAACTGGTACACCTGCCTAATATCGTGCAAGGCACCCTCGAACACGCAGAAGCGCTGCAACACGTCGTGGAATGGACTCGACTAATGTCGGAAGAAGTACTGGGGGAAACTGACACCATCAGTTCTGCAGGGCTGTCCTTAAATCCGTAAGAGTATGAGAAGGGGAGATCTGAACAGCATGTTGCAAGCCATCCCAGACATGCTCAATAATATTCATGTCGGCGACCCTGGTGGCCAGCGGAAGTGTTTAAACTCAGAAAAGTGTTTCTGGAGCCACTTTCTCTGACGTGTGGGATGTCGCATTGTCCTGCTGGAATTGCCCAAGTTCGCCGCAATGCACAGTGGACACGAATGGATTCAGCTGATCAGAGAGAATGCTTACGTAGGTCTCACCTCTCAGAGTTGTATCTAGACGTATCAGAGGTCCCATATCACTCCAGCTGCACACGCCCCAGACCATTACCGTGTCTTCACCAGCTTGAACAGTCCCCTGCCGACATTCAGGGTCCGTGCGCTCATGAGGATGTCTCCATATCCTTACACGTTCATCCGCTCGATACAATTTGAAACGAGACCTGTCCGACCAGGCAACATGTTTCCAGTCATCAGCAGTCCCATATTAGGGTTTACGGGCCCTGGCGAGGCATAAGGCATTGTGTTCTGCAGTCATCAAGTGTACACGAGTGCGCCTTCGGCTTCATACCCATGATGTTTCGTTGAATGGTTCGCACGCTGGCATTTGTTGATGGCCCAGCATTGAAATCTGTAGCAATTTGCGGAAGGGTTGCACTTCTGTCACATAGAATGATTTTCTTCAGTCGTCGTTGGTCTTGTTGTTGCAGGATCTTTCTCCTGCCGCTGCGGTGTGCGATATTTGATGTTTTACCGGATTCCTCATATCCAAGGCACCCTCGTGACATCGTCGTACGGGAGAATCCCCGCTTAATCGCTACCTCGGAGATGCTGTGTCCTTTCGCTCGTGCGCCGACTATAACACCACGTTCAAACTCACTTAAATCTTGAACACATGGCATTGTAGCAGCAGTAACCAATCTAACAACTGCGCCAGACACTTCTTGTCTCATATAAGTGTTGCCGACAGCAGCGCCGTGTTGTGCCTGTTTACATATCTCTGAATACGCATGCCTATAACAATTTGTTTGGCGCTTTGGTAACAAGGACACTTTCTCTATTAAGCTCAATTCCGTTAAAGAAAACGCGAAATTTGAAGAATTCACTATGGCCTTGGGACATTTAAGGGGTTACTTTTCTAAAGGTTTTGAGAACAATGTCAGTCTTACATCTATATTCGTGACCTTTTCCTTTTGAGTTTAAAGGGGCATGTAACTGACGTGCAAGGTAATTACTGTGTTAATGACAAACATTTTTACCTTAAAATTGTGTAAGGCGTCTACATCGCTTTCCCCAGGCAGAATTTCCAAGTTTCCATAATGGGTTGCAAAAGTGCTTCATTATTTCCATCGACAAATTTGCTTGAAATACAATTGTCGAATATGAAACTAAACAAGTCACGATTAAATCTTAGTCAGAAAGCGAAAGTATCTGAAATTGTCTGCAGCTGCCCGTAAGCTGAAAGCTGATACTATGTCTTCGGCACGCTAAATGTATTTAATTAATAATGAAAATGCGTTTCATTTGTGATCTATGTTGTTGAGAAATGTGAAAAAACCAAATCGTATGCAATGCTACTGTTTTGCCGTTTAAATGTGGAGCGTTCACAGTTTTCCCCTCTTACTCCTGCTCGCGGTCAGACAGCGTGGAGTGGCGATGGGGGAAATGTGCAGCAAGACTGAGCACTTTGGCACTCGGGCCCTGGCACGGGCCGCGAGCCGAAATCTTGGCCGGCTGTGTCTTAGAATGTATTAGTGCGGTAACAGAGGCTAAGAAACATAATAATGGCATGGAGAAACTTCTCAATAAATAGATAAAAATGTGTTGCAAACATTCTGATTATTTCAGGAATTTTTCATTCGACTACTGTATCGATAATTTCACTTGACTAACTTGTAGACAAAGTGGACGTGTTACAAAAATATATCGCTTATTCATTCTAACGACGATACAGGATACCAACGTAGAAGTTCACCTCCATAAGCGACATTAATGAAGGCAGATTTTTATGGACCGGAGTGTGGGAACAAGTATCCCGGAAACGGTGTAGCTGATCGGTTGGTCGTGTGATACTATCGTGAGCATCCATGGAAAGTAACAGACGGACGATGAAGTTCTGAGGAGGTAAAATTTTAGATGTCCAGGTCCCATCAGAGACTATGGCGTCTGGAGTCTTGCCCTCTTTATAGTGCAGAACATCCTGTGAAATTAGACTGATCTGACTCAGAGTACAGTGGTAGCGGAGACACGTGTCTCAGATTACATCGTTCAGCTCACATTGTTCAACATGGTCCTCTGCAAAAGACTACCCTCACGTGTTCCCGTACTGCCCCAACGACATCATCCATTACTACTGCAGTTGGCAAAGTTTGTTGTCTTCCTGTGTAATTTGTGCTGTGTTTACTGAGCTAGTATTTATGTAGCAATTTGTCCCTTTCATGTTTTGACTTTTTTGTCCACCTACTTAGCTGAGTAGTAAGTGCTTGCCTACCATGTCGCGGGCCCGGGTTCGATTCCCGGCCGGGTTGGAGATTTTCTCCGCGCGTTGACTGCGTGTTGTTTTGTCCTCATCTTCACTGTCACGCAAGTCGCCCAATGTGGCGTCCATCTGCAATAAGACTTGCAACCGGCGGCCGAACTTCCCTGGATGGCGCCTCCCAGCCATCAATTCCACATCATTATTTCACTTTTTGTGACTTTCTTTATTAAGAGGGTTGCATGAAAAGTAATGCCTCCGCCTTCGTTATTTGGGTTTGGATGGGGATATTTTAATAAATCAAACGCAGAAACAATCCGTAGAATGTGATCTTTAGTTACTAATATTCACTTTTCCACATAATCACCAGCCAATTGGATACATTTGTTCCAACGATGAACAAGTTTCCTGAAGCCGTCACGGAAGAAGTCGACACTCTGTTTCTGCAACCACAGTCTCACAGTTCTCTCAACGTCTTCATCAGAAGCATAATGATGTCCCCGCAGATCGTCTTTCATTATCTGGAACATATGGAAGAGGCGGTGCTAAATCTGGACTGTATGGAGTATGCCGTACGGTAGTGAGATTCAGTCTCTAAAGTTCTGCTGTAGTGGATAGTGAAGTGTTTGGTTTGGCATTGGCGTTCTGCAGGAAAAATTTCCCGTTTTCTTTCTGACCCTTGTTAGCCGTCGTTTCAGAGTTCGCTGTGATGTGATGTAACGTTCTGAGTTTATTGTTATTCCATGATCAATGAAATTTGGTGGTTTCTGTCACAGGACATCCAACTCTTTGTTTCTCACGCAGGTCAGATGTTTCTGCCTCAAAATCTTTAAACGTACTCGGCCAACGGCGCACAGTATTCACACCAACACAGTCACCATAATCTGCTTTCATTCTCTCATGAATCTCCTTTGGGGTGACACCTTCTGCTGTCAGGAGTTCACTAACTGCACGTTGCTTAAATCGCATTGACTGACCGTTTGCGTTGGGTTTCATGGTTTACCCTGTAACAACACAACCGTTCAGTGCTAAGGCTTCCCGCCAACTGGAGCTGTAGAGAAGAGGCTACGGAACAAGCCAGTACCTGCCGAATACCAATGCTGCCAACTGTTGAAGAGTTACGAAGGTGGAAGCATTACTTTCCAGTCAACCCTCGTAGTATCACCTTCAGCGCCATCTTAAAGTCAGATCAACTAGTTTTTGTTTTCTTCTATATATTTTTGTATGTATCGTAGTTTCAGTAGTGTAAGTAGAGATAACAGCAAAAAGTAACTGTTGATACATACATTTTCTGTAGAGAGGTTTATTTCTTTTTTAAGAGCTTGCAGATCTTGCAGTATTAGGCTGTAGTGAGATCTCCGTAGAGTGCATTTAAGTGTCAATTTGTTCTCCACGTATATATTTCGGTTACATTTGAACCTCAGTAGCGATATAGTCCGGTAATTTTCTCTCTTTTTTTTGCCATGTTTCTGTGTTCTCAGACTATACGCAGATTTTACATACAGTGATGTGGGTAAGGATAGTGCTTGTTGTGAGAGATACAGGGGGAAATGGCTGCTGACAGCAGGGAGCTGCGTTCGGCACGATCGAGAGCCTTGTGGCTACTGCTCAAAGTGCAGTGACTTTGGGGCGCCAGTTACGGCGCCTGCGACACATTTGGTAGGGTTGGCATCCGCTGCTGACCTAGCCGTCACTTCGTCTTCCGAAAAGCAATATTTGAGTGGTCCGTCTTCACTCAAAAGTGAGTGGAGGACAGTGGTGGGTTCTCATGTCGCTGGGCGGAAGGCAGAAGAGATGATGGATTGCACAGCTGTCTCCTTACATCCAAGCAATACGTTCGACGTGCTATGCACAGTAGATAGCACTTTTCGGCCGGAAGGGGCTGCCTCTCCTGCCGGGCCAGCACCCTATTCTCCTACCTAGTCTGTACAGATGCAAAGGGCGCGTATGCTAGTGATAGGGAACTCCAACGTTAGGCGAGTAGTGGAGCCCATCACGGGAACAGCATGCAGGGCGGGAAAGAATGCCAGTCTGCACTGAGTACGTTTGCCGGAGATGTCTCGTCCGAGACGTGAAGGAGCCTCTGCCGGCAGCTATCGAGCGCACTGTGCGTAACTGGCTGCAAATAGTGGCAAATATCGTCACGAATGTCCCTGCCACTTGGGTTCTGAACCCATTTTCGGGTCCTTTCGTCAGATTGTGTATATGGTGAAGGCAGCTAGCATCGCATGCGGAGTTCCGGCAAAGTTCACTGTTTGTAGCCTTTTACATATGGTCGTTCCCATTACTCTGGTTTAGAGCAGAGTGGGAGGTCGAAATCTGAGACTCAGACGTTTCTGTGATGGTATCGGTTGCGTATATCTTAACTTACACGAGTGAATTGAGAACTGTAACGTTCTACTTCATATTTCAGGCGTGCACTACCCAAAGGAGGTGACTACTCGGGTAGCGGAGTGTGTGTGGCGTATTTCTGGGAATTTAACCGTTCTTTTGGGATCATAGATGAATTTACTGCCAGATTTGAAGATACATCCTCAACAATGTTTTCAGAGAATGCTCGTCCTCACAGATAGGATATATGGGACGTTAACATGGTATTAGTAAACTCCAGGAGCATCCAACGAGCGGTCCCAGAATTAATATCGCTTATTGAAGGTTATAATGCCCAGATATCATTTGAAACAGAAAGTTTGTTGAAGAGAATAGCCATGAATTCCTCGGTTCAGACTTGACTATTCATCTTAAGGATAGTTAAATCGGCAATGGTAGCAGCGTATTTATTGCAGTAAAGAATTCAATAATATCAAGCGACATTATCACGGATTCCAAATGATTTAATCTGTCATCAGAGAGAACTTGCAGAATAATAATAGCTTCCTGATCATGCTGTTGTAATAAGGTTACTTCGCTTGTTAAGATTAGGATGGGAGATTGATACGACCGAAAGTCGTGCCACAACCGTGTGACGTTATACAGAAAGTCTTGTCTCGAAATTACTTCCAGCAGATAATTAGAGAACCAATGTGTGAAAGTAATATCTCAGACCTCCTAGCAACAAATAGACCTGAACTTATCGAATCAGTTAACGTGGGGTAAGGTACCAGTGAGCACAAGACTGTGATAACACCTATAACTTGAGTTACTGCAACGAATGCTAAGAAAGGTAGGAATGTATTTTAGCTTAGACCGAATGTGACTTAATATCAGGAATCAGCTACGTAAACAAACCCCTGTTGAATGATGAAGTTCTTGTTGTTGTGGTTTTCAGTCCTGAGACTGGTTTGATGCAGCTCTCCATGCTACCCTATCCTGTGCAAGCTTCTTCATCTCCCAGTACTTACTGCAACCAACATACTTCTCAATCTGCTTAGTGTATTCATCTCGTGGTATCCCTCTACGATTTTTACCCTCCACACTGCCCTCCAGTGCTAAATTTGTGATCCCCTGATGCCTCAGAACATGTCCCACCAACCGATCCCTTCTTCTAATCACGTTGGGCCACAACCTCCTCTTCTCCCCAATTCTATTCAATACCTCCTCATTAGTTATGTGATCTACCTATCTAATCTTCAGCATCCTTCTGTAGCACCACATTTCGAAAGCTTCTATTCCCTTCTTGTCCAAACTATTTATCGTCCACGTTTCACTTCCATACATTGCTACACTCCATACAAATACTTTCAGAAATGACTTCCTGACACTTAAATAGATACTCGATGTAAACAAAGTTCTCTTCTTCAGAAACGCTTTCCTTGCCATTGCCAGTCTACATTTTATATCCTCTCTACTTCGACCATCATCAGTTATTTTGCTCCCCAAATAGCAAAACTCCTTTACTACTTTAAGTGTCTCATTTCCTAATCTAATTCCCTCAGCATCACCCGACTTATTTAGACTACATTCCATTATTCTCGTTTTGCTTTTGTTGATGTTCATCTTATATCCTCCTTTCTAGACACTGTCCATTCCGTTCAACTGCTCTTCCAAGTTCCTTGCTGTCTCTGACAGAATTACAATGTCATCGGGGAACTTGAAAGTTTTTATTTCTTCTCCATGGGTTTTAATGCCTACTCCGAACTTTTCTTTTGTTTCCTTTACTGTTTGCTCAATATATAGACTGAATAACATCGGGGATAGGCTACAACCCTGTCTCAATCCCTTCCCAACCACTGCTTCCCTTTCGTGCCCCTCGACTCTTATAACGGCCATCTGGTTTCTGTACAAATTGTAAATAGCCTTTCGCTCCCTGTATTTTACACCTGCCACCTATAGAATTTGAAATAGAGTATTCCAGTCAACATTGTCAAAAGCTTTCTCCAAGTCTACAAATGCTAGAAACGTAGGTTTGCCTTTCCTAATCTTTCTTCTAAGGTAAGTCGTAAGGTCAGTATTGCCTCACGTGTTCCAACATTTCTACGGAATACAAACTGATCTTCCCCGAGGTCGGCTTCTACCAGTTTTTCCGTGCGTCTGTAAAGAATTCGTGTTAGTACTTTGCAGCCGTGGCTTATTAAACTGATAGTTCGGTAATTTTCGCATCTGTCAACACCTACTTTCTTTAGGATTGGAATTATTATATTCTTCTTTAAGTCTGAGGATATTTACCCTGTTTCATACATCTTGCTCACCAGATGGTAGAGTTTTCTCAGGACTGGCTCTCCCAAGGCCGTCAGTAGTTCTAATGGAATGTTGTCTACTCCCGGGGCCTTGTTTCGACTCAGCTCTTTCAGTGCTCTGTCAAACTCTTCACGCAGTATCGTATCTCCCATTTCATCTTCATCTACATCCTCTTCCATTTCCATAATATTGTCCTCAAGTGAATCGCTCTTGTATAGACCCTCTATATACTCCTTCCACCTTTCTTCTTTCCCTTCTTTGCTTAAAACTGGGTTTCCATCTGAGGTCTTGATATTCATACAAGAGGCTCTCTTTTCTCCAAAGGTCTCTTTAATTTTCCTGTAGGCAGTATCTATCTTGCCCCTAGTGAGATAAGCCTCTACATCCTTACATCTGTCCTCTAGCCATCCCTGCTTAGCCATTTTGCACTTCCTGTCGATCTCATGTTTGAGACGTTTGTATTCCTTTTTGCCTGCTTCACTTACTGCATTTTTGTATTTGCTCCTTTCATCAATTATATTCAATATTTTTCTGTTACCCAAGGATTTCTACTAGCCCTCGTCTTTTTACCTGCTTGATTCTCTGCTTCCTTCACTACTTCATCCCTCAGAGCTACCCATTCTTCTTCTACTGTATTTCTTTCCCTCATCCCTGTCAATTGTTCCCTTATGCTCTCCCTGAAACTCTGTACAACCTCTGGTTCATTCAGTTTATCCAGGACCCATCTCCTTAAATTCCCACCTTTTTGCAGTTTCTTCAGTTTTAATCTACAGTTCATAACCAATAGATTGTGGTCAGAGTCCACATCTGCCCCTGGAAATGTCTTACAATTTGAAACCTGGTTCCGAAATCTCTCTCTTACCATTATATAATCTATCTGATACCTACTAGTATCTCCAGGATTCTTCCACGTGTACAACCTTCTTTTATGATTCTTGAACCAAGTGTTAGCTATGATTAAGTTATGCTTCCTCTTTCATTTCTTAACCCCAATCCATATTCACCTACTATGTTTCCTTCTCCCCTTTTCCTACTCTCGAATTCCAGTCACCCATGACTATTAAATATTCGTCTCCCTTCACTACCTGAATAATTTATTTTATCTCATCATACATTTCATCAATTTCTTCATCCTCTGCAGGGCTAGTTAGCATATAAACTTGTGCTATTGTAGTAGGTATTGGCTTCGTGTCTGTCTTAGCCACAATAATGCGTTCACTATGCTATTTGTAGTAGTTTACCCGCACTAATATTTTTTTATTCATTATTAAACCTATTCCTGCATTAACCCCATTAGACTTTGTATTTATAACCCTGTAATCACCTGGCCAAAAGTCTTGTTCCTCCTGCCACCGAACTTCACTAATTCCCACTATGAAATGATAATTAAATGGACACCCTAGCTGCAAACAGGCGTTGATGTAATTCATTGGGGTCATGTTGAAAATGTGTGCCCCGACCGGGACGCGAACCCGGGATCTTCTGCTTACATGGCAGACGCTCTATCCATCTGAGCCACCACGGGCGCAGAGGTTAGTGCGACTGCAGGGAATTATTCCTTGCACGCTCCCCGTGAGATCCACATTCCCAACATGTCCACATCGCTACATTCATAGTGCGCCTAATAGATGTGTGCCCATCATACTCATTACTCGTGGCAGATTAATCTACCAAGTCCCGTACGAGTGCGGGCATAGATCCCGGGTTCGAGTCCCGGTCGGGGCACACTTTTTCAACATGACCACACTGAAGTACATCAACGCCTGTTTGCAGCTGTTGTTGTTGTTGTTGTAGTCTTCAGTCCTGAGACTGGTTTGATGCAGCTCTCCATTATAATCTATCCTGTGCAAGCTTCTTCATCTCCCAGTACCTACTGCAACCTACATCCTTCTGAATCTGCTTAGTGTATTCATCTCTTGGTCTCCCTCTACGATTTTTACCCTCCACGCTGCCCTCCAATACTAAATTGGTGATCCCCTGATGCCTCAGAACATGTCCTACCAACCGGTCCCGTCTTCTGGTCAAGTTGTGCCACAAACTTCTCTTCTCCCCAATCCTATTCAGTACTTCCTCATTAGTTACGTGATCTACCCATCTAATCTTCAGCATTCTTCTGTAGCACCACATTTCGAAAGCTTTTATTCTCTTCTTGTCCAAACTATTTATCGCCCTCGGGAAAAATTACGGCTGTAGTGTCCCCTTGCTTTCAGCCGTTCGCAATACCAGCACAGCAAGGCCGTTTTGGTTAGTGTTACAAGGCCAGATCGGTCAATCATCCAGACTGTTGCCCTTGCAACTACTGAAAAGGCTGCTGCCCCTCTTCAGGAACCACACGTTTGTCTGGCCTCTCAACAGATACCCCTCCGTTGTGGTTGCACCTACGGTACGGCGATCTGTATCACTGAGGCACGCAAGCCTCCCCACCAACGGCAAGGTTCATGGTTCATGGGGGGAGGAATGATGAAGTACATATTTAAAAATAACTCACTGTGTACACAAATAGAAAAAATAGTAGACTGACACTACAACAAAGGACTATTATCTTTTTCATAATAATAATAATAATAATTACACCTCCCAGTCGCCTTTCCAATCACTAGTCCATGATCCTCTCCACAAAACATTTAAGCACAAAAATTCAGATCAAATGGGAAAAAAAAGTCCATGCATGTATGCTCTCTCTCTCTCTCTCTCTCTCTCTCTCCCTCTCCCTCTCCCTCTCGCTCACACACACACACACACACACACACACACACACACACACACACACACACACACACACGCGCGCGCGCGCGCGCGCGCAGAGAGAGATAGAGAGAGAGAGATATAGACATAACAGAAATGAATAGAGGTAGGGTTCAGCGTATACTTGGCGACGTCGGCAACATGTGCATGTACGTAAACAAACCAAACAGGATGAGATACACAGTGAACTCAAAGTAGTTATGTCTACATTAATTTTATGTCTATGTTAGTGAGAGAAGACCGGCAGTGTGTCATAACAACAAGTGCAAACAAAATGAAAAGTGGGAAGAAAAATATTCATACCACAAAAACGCATTTTTTTTTCAAAATAGATGGGAGGAAACACTAATACCAATGAAAACCGGAAGAACCATAAGTAATCACAAATTTACGAATAATACATATTAAAGCGAAAGTGTATCATAACTGTACAAATATAGATCTCACTCTAGATGCCTTAAAGTGAGACAGGCGAGACGTGTCTGGGAAAATAAAATACAGTGCAGCAAGAGAAATATACATTGCATACTTGTTATCAACCAATTTCACTTGGAATGAACTTTAATGTTATAAGACTGAAACCCTATTTTTAATCATCTGCTATTTTCTGTGTCCTGCAACGCTGAGAATATTAGTCCTAGAGAAAGAAATGAATGGGACCTATTTCGTAAACTTAATGGGGCTAATTTTGTAGGGGTAAACATTTTCGCTAAAGAAAAAGGTAAAGAGCTACCTTTAAAGCCCCCCAAACCTTGAGAACTGTGTTCACACTACATCGGTGGTGTTCTTGGTATGTTGTTCGTGACAGTTCCTCGTACGACTGTACCAAAATTTATGGCTACACGATTCTTCATTTTCATCATGACAGCGACAACAGCAACCGTTACGAAATTGTCTAGAATGAAAAACAGTCCACAGTTGCACTAAATTATGTTTATTTTAAACCTTGACCATGGCTCCCAGCGGCTGCGTCGAGACCAATACAATAACTTCAACAGACATAAGCCTGTTTCGAACATAAGTAAGTTTACATATGGCACTGTATATTCTCCGTCACTACCTCTGTTTTAATGGGCGCACAGTCGTCAAATGTGCTGCATCCCGCACACCATAGGTGGCGCTCACCACAGTGAGCTACATCGCGCCGTTTATCAGGCAACAGGTCAATATATACGACAATAAATTAATAACAAGCCTACATGTGCAAATGGAGGACCATATACTTATTAATACGAATGTCCAGCAGATGAAATACTGTTGCATACGATCATTAGAGCGGTAGAACATTAACAATTTTATATAATCAGAATGAGATTTTCACTCTGCAGCGGAGTGTGCGCTGATATGAAACTTCCTGGCAGATTAAAACTGTGTGCCCGACTAGAGACTCGAACTCGGGACCTTTGCCTTTCGCGGGCAAGTGCTCTACCATCTGAGCTACCGAAGCACGACTCACGCTCGGTGCTCACAGCTTTACTTCTGCCAGTACCGCGAATGGCAAAGGTCCCGAGTTCGAGTCTCGGTCGGGCACACAGTTTTAATCTGCCAGGAAGTTTCATATCAGCGCACACTCTGCTGCAGAGTGAAAATCTCATTCTGGAAACATCCCCACAGGCTGTGGCTAAGCCATGTCTCCGCAGTATCCTTTCTTTCAGGAGTGCTAGTTCTGCAAGGTTCGCGGGAGAGCTTCTGTAAAGTTTGGAAGGTAGGAGACGAGGTACTGGCAGAAGTAAAGCTGTGAGCACCGGGCGTGAGTCGTGCTTCGGTAGCTCAGATGGTAGAGCACTTGCCCGCGAAAGGCAATTTCATATAAAAATGTTCGTGGTATCACTATTTGATGCATGATTCAGAAACGAGACTGTCATGCAAACATAACTCCACCTTACATTATACGCTCTAATAGCTTATAGGGCTAATTCTACCAGCCGACCGTAGTCGTTGTACGTAGCCACACTACCAGTGATTGACATTAGTTCTGCGACTAGCACCCTAGTGCTTGAGTGCGGTAGCCGGCCGTGGTGGCCGAGCGGTTCTAGGCGCTTCAGTTTGTAATCGCGCCACCGCTACGGTCGCAGGTTCGAATCCTGCCTCGGGGATGGATGTGTGTGATGTTCTTATGTTAGTTAGGTTTAAGTAGATCTAAGTTCTATGGGGCTGATGACCTCAGCTCTTAAGTCCCATAGTGCTCAGAGCCATTTGAACCATTTTGAACCTTTAGTGCGGTACATGGTAGAAGATTACAAAGGACACATTATATATCTGTCTCAACACAAACCACTGTTAACATAAAAGCCCATACTGGTCGTAGCAGATAGGCATTAGTAGTTACTCGATTGTGCCATATGTGTATGATTATCTTTTGAGTAGGAATTTGTCATAAAGAGTCATTAGCTGCTTTTATGTTCTAACACTCTAATGATCGTTTGCAACAGTATTTCATCTGCTGGACATTCGTATTAGTAAGTGTATGGTCCTTCTGTGGTGTCACCGCCAGACACCACACTTGCTAGGTGGTAGCTTAAATCGGCCGTGGTCCATTAGTACATGTCGGACCCGCGTGTCGCCACTGTCAGGATGGCAGACCGAGCGCCACCACAAGGCAGGTCTCGAGAGACGTACTAGCACTCGCCCAGTTGTACGACGACGTTGCTAGCGACTACACTGACGAAGCCTTTCTCTCATTTGCCGAGAGACAGTTAGAATAGCCTTCAGCTAAGTTAATGGCTACGACCTAGCAAGGCGCCATTAACCATTTGTAACGTTGCATGTACCTCAAGATAGAGCCTCACTTGTATCATCCAGAATGATGTATACCAAAGGACAATATAAAAGTTAAGTGTTCTAGTAGCTACGTTCTTTTCTTTATCACATTCATTACGAATCCTGTTCCAGACTTAACGCAAGACGGCGTGAGTTTACGCGTGCCCTTTCGGCTACTTCACTGTGGTCTGGCTGCCTTAACAGTCCACTACACCTTCATTTGCAGATGTAGACTTGTTATTGATTTATTGTCGTATATATTGACCTGTTGCCTGATAAACGGTGTGACGTAGCTCACCGTGGTGAGCGCCACCTATGGTGCGCGGGGTGCGACACACTTGGCGACCGTGCGCCCAGTATAATAGAGATAGTGGCGGAGGACATACGGTGACATATGTAATTTTACTTATTTTCGAAACAGACTTGTGTCTGTTGAAGTTATTTTATATGCCTTGACGCACCCGCTGGGTTAAGACTTTTTTCATTTATTAGTGTGTATGTAAGTAATATGTCGCCAATTACGTAATTTTGTAGTTTATGTGTAGATTCTGTCACTTGTCTAGATGTTATTTTGGTCATTTTTAGGACTTCTTAAGAAGGCTGTATTAGTATAGCTTAAACCATGGTCGAGGTTTAAAATAAACATAATTTAGTGCAACTGTGGGCTGTTTATAATTCGAGAAGATTCTTTTCTTAGTTTCGGATAAATAATGTGCAGTATAGTAAGGCGGTTTCCACTTCAAGATAAAAGAAAAGTCCTAGTTTCCGTGAATTCCAAATTAGTTGCATTTTACTGTAGGCCTACATTAAGTTAGGGGAAGAAGAGAGGGAGCAAACTGTCATATACTAGTGGAGTCGATGTGTCTCCCAACGCATCGGTCTGCAGCACAAACCACGCTGCGACTCGCCACCCCCGTTCCGGCATCCGCCGCCGACGTCGACGCCGCAATCTGATTGCGCCCGGCGCCGGCGCAGGCGCCTCCGGTGGGGGCCTCACCAGAAGCACTAAAACTGTCATGGCGCAGTTCGCCGCCGCCGCTGTCGCCTGCGAATTAGGCAAATCTCATCCGACGCCGCCCCCAGGCGCTAAGCGCCACCGAGCCCTCGGCGTCACTAGGCGTCACTAGGACCCCCACTCCCCTTCGCAGGCTAGTCCTCCGTCCTTCTCCCATCACCCCCCACGCCACCCCCCCCCCCCACACACACACAAACACACACTACCCTTATCTGTGTCTCGCTCTGCAGTGTCAAATCCTTCCGAGTCAAATCTGTATGCGGTTCTTCACTTTCACTAGCAATTATGTTTCTCAATCACCTACCAATGGCCTTACTTTTTCATCGATATTATTGATTTCCTTTACTATCGGTGGTGCATGTGTCACATGTTGTATTTTGGAGTAAAAAATATAAACAGTGGAGCCACTCAGTAGGACTGGAACGCAACACTAAAGAGAAATTGGTAGCTAATATGTTTACAGTCGCCAGATATGTTTAATGGAATTCCTCTTATCGTCTTCTACATCTCGAGCGATAGGTATACGCCCGTTACCATAAACAAATTTTCCTTGACCTTCCTTGAATTCTTTGATGATTATATTTCTATTATATGGTTTTCAGAGGTAATCTTCGGCTACTCGACATCTTGCTGTGTTAATTCAGTTTTGTTCCTTTGTAATGGATTTCATTTCCTAATTTATAGATATTCAATCCACTCCCAATGTCGTCTTTCTTAATTATGTATAGTCTACTACATCCTTCTACGCCTCTCAAAAATCGCATTTCGCCTTCCCTTTATTCTGCTCTCTTGTCTCTGGAAGTACGACTAACTGAAGCATACAAAAAAATACGAACGCCCATAGGTTTCCATGATTTCAGTTGAGTCTCTTATCGTGCTTTCGTTTTCTGCCGTCTGTTTATTGTAAATTGCTGCATATATGCAACGATCTGAAAAAGAAAATACTAAGACTAAGTGCAGATGCAGTGAGGGTCAGGGAAATGAAATGCAAAGAGGTCAGAATAGTACAGCTTATATCAACGACAGCAGAAAATGCTTTGAGTAGGATTTGTTGCGAATAGCAAGGTAGGGCAGAGAAGGAGAAACTGTCAACAGTACAGTGACACGCATGTCCTTATTAGAATCGGCAGGAAACCAACACCGACAACGATAATTCAAGTATACATGGGGATGTTGGAAGCCGAAGAAGAAGAGATAGAGAATGCATTCGAGCATATTGAACGGATAGTTCACTACCTGAAGAAGACAAAAATCTAACAGTCACGGCGGATTTGAATGGGGTTCCAGAGGAAGGAGTGGAAGGAAGGGTTGCGGGAAGATATGTGCTTGATACTAGGAATGAGAGGGGAAAAAGACTAATTGAATTCTGAAATAATATTTAGCTAGTAATTGCGAATAATCTGCCCAAAAATCACTAGAGGAGGACTTATAGTTGGAAAAGGCTGGGAGGTATTCGAAGATTTCCGTTAGATTACATCATAGTCAGGCAAAAATGAGATCCTGGATTGTAAGGCGTACACGGGAGCACATATAAACTCACATCGCAGTATAGTAGTGATGAGTTTGAGCAAATAGTCAGGAGTAATCAATACGTGAAGTAGTGGGATACGAAAGTACTAAGTAATAAGGACGTACGCTATAAATACTGCGGTAAGGAATAGCTCAGTAGGCGGTTCATTTGAGGAGGAATGGACATCTCTAAGAACGATAGTAAAGGAGACTGGAAATAGAAATACAGGTACAAGGAAGTTAACTTAAAAGGAACCGTGCATAATAAATATAATGAAATAAATAAAAAAACATGCTTCAGATGACCGATGAAAGAAGGAACTAGAGAAATGTTCAGGGAAATTCAGGAATACGGAAATATAAGTTACTCAGAAAGTATAATCGAAGGGAAGTGCAGGGAAGCAACGGAAAAACGGCTGAATGAAAAATGTGAGGAAATCTAAAAAGGAATGACTGTCGGAATGACTTATTGAGCATATAGGAATGTCAAAACAACCTTCGGTGAAATTAAAAGCAAGGCTGGTGATATTAAGAGCGCAACGAGAATCCCACTGTTAAATGCATAGCAGACAGAGGATAGGTGGGAAGAGTACACTGAAGGTCTCTATGAGGGGGAAGATTTGTCTCTTGTGATAGAAGAAGAAACAGGCGTCGAATTAGAAGAAATAGGGGATCCAGTATTAGAATATAAATTTAAAAGAGCTTTGGAGGATTTAAGGCCAAATGAGGCAGAGTGAATAGTTACATTCAATCATAATTTTTGCAGTTGTTGAGGGAAGTTACAACAAAACGACTATTCACGTTGCTGCCTAAAATGTGTGAGTCTGGCGACATTCCATGTGACTTTCGGGAAATTATGATCCACATTATTCCGAAGACTGCAAGGGCCGACATGTGTGAAAATTAGCGCACAAGCAGCTTAACAGCTCATGCATCCAAGTTACTGACAAGAATAATATGCAGAAGAATGGAAAAGAAAATTGAGGATGTGTTAGATGACAATCAGTTTGGACTTGGGAAAGGTTATGGCACCAGAGGGGCAACTCTGACGTTACGATTGAAGCAAGACTAAAGAAAAATCAATACACGTTCATAGGATTTGTCGACTTGGAAAAAGCGTTTGACAAGGTAAAGTGGTGCAACATGTTCGAATTTCTGAGAAAGACTGGGATATGCTAGTAATATAATATACAATACGTAAAAAAGAGACAAGAGGGAATAATACAAGTGGACGATGCCGGATATAAATAGTGGGGCGCAGGCAGCAACGGACAGAAGCCATTAGGAAGCAGTTCGGATCTGAGGACGGACGTGGTCCGTGTCCGAATATTCAATCTTCGTAGGTGACGATTCCGAAAAGTCTGTTCCAGCTCGCGGGAGTCATCCGTTCACCGCCAGATGTCAACTTCAGCTCTGGAAGTCGGCCCGAGTTCGGTCGGCACCATGGCTAACTAACTACAGCGAGAACTTCCAGCAGGACCGGCCGCAGCGTGGTCTTGGTCACAGGCGTCTCCGGGCACTGACGCCCGGACTCCACGGCAACCCGGCCCCACGGCGCGTGGTCCGTCCATGACGGGAGCTCGCGGGCATCGCGACTGACGGCTTCCCAGCCGCCGGTGCAGCAGGGAGCCGAGCGGCGACGAGTTCATCTCAACCACAGGGCATCCTGTCTTCAGCGGAGCAGCGGTGGCGCGCGTTGCGCGCATTGTCGGAGAATGTACACAGCAGCAGGTAGGCGGAAGGATCCGCAGGGCTGGGCAGCGACGAAGAGGGAGAAATTGTAAAGAAAGTTCAATAAATAATTGTAAAACTCCACTCCGTCTCTGTCTTTGGCGCAACCACTGTGTCTCCTGCTAACAAGTGGCCATCTCTAATAACAAGTGGTGTCAGGCGCACCCACGCCACGACTTTGACTAGCACCGTGCGCAGAAACCGAGAAACACCGAAAAGGGTGTCCAGCAACTGCCTTCTGTGTAGCTAGACTTGTCGAGGGTAACGTTAAGGGATGTGAGAGTGTCATTTGAAAGGTCTAGCAGCCCTGCAGACATATCGCAGTTTCGTGGGAATGATAGTCACGTCAACTTAGTACCATCTAAATGTGTAGTGTGTGGATTAACAGGTCACATCGCTCCTTGAGAGAAATTTGTACCAAGCACTTGTGATGTGTGTGGCTCCTAAGGTCATGTAACGGGGCAATGTGGTAAGTCTAGATTGCTTGCCTTTAGACGTGCTAGGAATTAACTTGCTTCTGGGTAATACAATTTTATTTTTGTGGGGTGAGGTATACCACATGGAAAATGCCAGAGACACATGGAACCGGGACAAGAGACGCTATAATCGCATTGACAGAGCAAGTTAAGAAACTGATTGAAGAAAATAAGTTGCAAAAGGAGCAAATGCAGGGGATGGAGCAACAATTGCTGCAAAATACTCAATCAGGCTCGGGAAGCGATAGTGTAGAATGCCATGGTACTGTCTTTTCCGGTGTGGCAGATTGTTCAGTGGCTAATTTGTTACCTTCCTTCTTGGGTAAAACATCAGAGGATGTGAATGTTTTCATTGGTGACGTACGTAGTACGGCTAGGCTGTGTGACTGGTCGGATGAAATGTGTTTGGGCCGGCCGCGGTGGTCTCGCGGTTCTAGGCGCGCAGTCCGGAACCGTGCGACTGCTACGGTCGCAGGTTCGAATCCTGCCTCGGGCATGGATGTGTGTGATGTCCTTAGGTTAGCTAGGTTTAAGTAGTTCTAAGTTCTAGGGGACTGATGACCACAGCAGTTGAGTCCCATAGTGCTCAGAGCCATTGAAATGTGTTTGCAAATGGAGAAGTTACGGTTAGTATGTGACGCAAAGACTTATGTGGCATACCACGAAGAGTTGAAGGAAGCTACTAAGTTCATAAAGTTGGCTGAGGGATTATTGCAAAGGCTTGGGAAACAAAACAGTGCCAGATTTTTTAGAGAAAAATAGGGGAGGATGATGAAAAAAACGGTTCAAACGGTAGAAGAATTTTCTGACAGAATTAGGAGAACGAATGTGCACACATATGAGTTAACGCAAGATGCGAGTGCAAATGAAGTTCTATTGAAAGAAGTAGAGAATGGAGGTCTAGACGCATATCTGCGAGGGGCTCGCCGGATTTTTCACGCCGGATACGGATGGAAAATCCAAGTGACTTAGCAGCGGCGTTGCGCGTTGCTACACATTTGCAGGACGTGGATAGCGCCACTAGAAGACGCAATGACAAGAAAATTTTTTCGTCTTCCAAAGAGTTTTACCGTTGTGGGAAGCAAGGTCATTATAAGGGACAATGTTGGGAACCGCAGTGTTTCAGTTGTCAGAAAAGAGGGCATAAGGCATGGCAGTGTAAAGCCAAAAAACGGGTTAATGATACAGCAGGTAAAAAACTGTTAAACGAAAAAGGGAGTGTTCCTGCCATCGGGAGGCATTCCCAGTAAAAAGAGGTACTCAGTGAGTGCACGAAGAGGCGGACTGTAGTTTGATGGTTTGGATAAGAGGTAAGTGACGAAGAGTGTTGGTGGATACTGGAGCACATGTATCAGTTGTCAGTGTGGACCTCGTGGGCAAGAAAGGATTGGGAGCTCCGAGATACAGACTGCGCGCTGTAGGTCATAAAAAAATAGATGCACTAGGGACAGCACAGCTCAAGTTTAAGATAGAGAACGTGTGGTTCCGGGAGCAAATGGAGGTGTTGTCAACTACGAGACAGGGATTTTCAGCGATACTTGGGTTGGACTTTCTGATTGAAAATCACGCCAAAATTGACCTTTCGCAACATACGCTGGAACTCGATGGAAACTTGTTCTCAATGAGTACAGCCGTTGCAAATGTTTCGGTGTTGCAAGGTGCACCGATAGCTAAGGTGATACCAACTAAATTGCGTACAAGTGCATTAAAGGTGATGTCGTGTGACAAAGTACGAAGAGGTACAGGGAAGTTGATCTAGGTACCTGTGGATGTCGATGTGCTACAGCAGGGGTTATTCTTGGTAGATCCACTACCGAGTAATGAGGTTTTAGACGAAAAGCATTGCTTTATTCGTAGGAGTGTATCACGGGTAACGGACATAAACGGGTAGTTTATTGTTCCGGTGAGTTTAGATAACTTCGGGCGGGATGATATCGATCTGCCGAAGGGACTAGTAATAGCCTCAGTAGAGTTAATGGATGAAGAGGACATCGAGGCTAGACTATGATGTAAAGCAAACCATCAGCACGTCTGCACTTCGTGACAAGGTAAATCATTTGAGAGGAAATGATCGTTCGGGTATGGAAGCATAATTACTAAAGTATAAAGCATTGTTTGAGGCACAGGGTACGTTACCTGCTACACCGATAACACAGCATCGTATTCCGACAGGTAATCACCCTCCGGTGTATCGTAAGCCATATAGACTACCAAAACAATTACAACCAGTAGTAGAGCAATTAATAGAGCAGCAACTGGAAGATGGGATAATCCAGCACAGTAATAGTCCTTGGTCTAGTAGAGTGGTCCTAGTTCCGAAGAAGACACCGGACGGGTCGAAAAAATTTCGCTTCTGTTGCGATGACAGACATTTGAATGAACGGACAGTGGCGGACGTATATCCGATTCCGAATTTTACAGAAACGTTATACAACCTAGGGCAGTGTAAATTTTTCTCCACTATGGATTTGCGAAGCGGTTATCACCAGATTGAAGTATGTCCGGAGGACAGCCCAAAAACAGCAAACAGCATTTACGACGCATTGTGGTCACTTCGAGTCTAAAAGAATGCCGTTTGGACAAAAAAGAAAACGCTCCAGCAACATTTCAGAGGTTGTTGGATGCAGTCCTTCGCGGGTTGAAACCGAAAAAATGCATGGTGTATATGGATGACATTACAGTCTTTTCAAGAGATATAGAGCAGCATGTGGAACGGTTGGAGGAGGTATTTAAAAGATTATAGGCAGAATGGCTAACATTAATGCCATTTTGCATAAGCACAAGTAAATTATCTCGGGTATCTTATCAGTCAGGAGGGAATACGGACACATCCTCTCACTTCTGCAGTATGACATTTTCCGGTTCCGCAAACGGTGAAACAACTGCAATAGTATATTGGTCTTGCGAGCTATTATCGAAAATTCGTACAGGGGTTTGCAGAAATAGTGAGGCCACTTACTAAGTTTCTAAGAAAAGGTGTTACCTTCCAACGGACGTGAGAGTGCAAGAAAGCATTTCAAGAATTGAAACGGATACTGACATCAGATCCAGTTTTGAAGTTTCCAGACTTTTCGAAGAAACTTATACTAAAATGTGACGCGTCTAATCACGCTCTTGGGGTTGTACTCGGGCAAGAAATTGATGGCAAATAACATCCGATTGCGTTCGCGTCTCGTCAACTTAACAAGGCGGAACAAAATTACTCCACGACGGAGAAGGAATTGTTAGCGGTAATATACGGGATTTCGTACTTTTGATGTTGTCTATACGGTAGCAGATTTACGTTTGTTACGGATCATTCAGCTCTGAAATGGTTATTAGGTCTGAAAGACCCAGCGAGTAGGCAAGTGAGATGGGCGCTGAAACTCAGTGAGTTCGATTATGAGGTAACACACAAACCGGGTGTGAAACATGCCAATGGTGACGCATTGAGCAGAAAAGTGGCAGTATTACAAGTAACAGGGGTGACAGAAGATTAGTGGAAAAGGGCACAAGCCGTGGATAGTGATTGCTAATTGTTCAGAAAGCAACCGCAGTTCCTAGTACAGGACGGGTTACTTTGCAGGTCGACGAAATGCGGACCGCGCTCTTATTACCAACAGCGTTAAGATCTGAAGTTTTGCAACAGGCGCATGTCCATTTTCTTTCAGGACATGACGGGAGAGGAGCTACGGATAGGCGGATAGCGGAGGTGTTTTGGTGGAGGACACGACGTCAAGACGTGGACGAGTACGTCAGGAATTGTGTGTCATGCTCACAGCGTGCGGACTTGAGCCATCAAAAGTTTCAGCTTCAAAGATTACCAGAGGCAGACAGACATTTCCAACAAATCGGAATTGATGTATTAGGGCCATTAAATAGGAGTGCAGCAGGGAATAAGTATGTGTTAACAGTGATTGACTACTTTTCTAGGTATTTAGTCATGGTCGCATTACCAGATCAGAAAGCAAGTGCGGTAGCACAAGCTACAGTTAATAATCGGTTACTCAGGTATGGGATACCTCAGTCCTTAATCTCGGATCAAGGTACTAATAGCACGTCTGATCTGATGAAGCAACTGTGTAAGTTACTGAAGGTAAAGAAACTACGGACTGGTCCATTCCATCCGCAAGTAAACGGACAACGGAGAGAGTGCATCGCACGATTGCTAAGATGTTGAATCACTATGTAAATAGTCAACGCACCGACTGGGATGTGTACTTGCAATTCGTAACCAGTGCATATAATAGTAAGGTACGTACGTCGACAGGATTGTCGCCGTATGAAGTGGTGCATG
Organism: Schistocerca nitens; assembly: GCF_023898315.1. Lineage (NCBI taxonomy): Eukaryota > Metazoa > Arthropoda > Insecta > Orthoptera > Acrididae > Schistocerca > Schistocerca nitens. The sequence goes on along the minus strand of NC_064618.1, from coordinate 334,266,005 downwards.
GGCGGTAGATGTCATCACCTTTTGACGTGCTTCGTCCAAGGCTGGGAGCGGAGGGCGAGCAGGTAAGTCAATTTGCGAAAACCATTAAGGAAGTATGGCAGAGAGTTACACGAGCTAACACGAAAGCGTTGGAACGACAAGAACGGATGAGAGGTATGACGAGGAAGTTGCCACAGTACACAGTAGGCCAATGGGTGCTACTAGCTAATCCCTATGTTCCAAAAGGGAGAACCAAGAAGTTCACAAACAAGTTACAGGAACCGTACCAGGTAGCGGAAATGACACCACCAGTCAATGTAAAATTACAATTGCCTACCAAGACGACGATGGTTCACGTTAGTACAGTTAAACCGTTCCAGGGGGTAGTACATACGTGTATCTGTACTTCTCCTTCTGGCAGAAAGAGAAAAGAAAGCGCCAGAAGCAGAAGTAAACCGGGTATTAAGTATAAGTTGCGTTCGAGGGATGTGTAGTTAGCAGAAATTATCATGTGTGTATTATTTTCATGTACGGACTAGCGTTATTTTATTGGTATCAAGGGGTATTGATGGGAGTTTTTCCTTCTCTCTCCATTCTGTAGGTGACGCAGGATGGATAGTATGGGGCGTAGTCTTCTGGCAGCTGACACAAGCTGGCCAGGTACAGGATATGCCGTTGCGAAGTGGGGTGTTGTTCGGAAAACAACCGGATGTTATCCTCACGAGTCACGAGTGGACGCTTCGGTTGGCACTCAATACCCTGCAGGTAAGAAACGAGATGCGGCAGCTGCAGGAGGTTGTATCGAGTGTGGAAACGATTGCATCTATGAACGGAATATTACGGGACGTGCTAGAAGAGTACGAGGCTTTGGATAGGTCATGTAGGGAAATAAGGGAACAACTGCGCCAAGTCGTGAGCATGATTCCAGGGAGGGGAAAGAGAGTAAAGAGGGGTTGGTTGAATGCCGGTGGGAAGTTGCTGAAAACAATTTTTGGAGCAGCGGGTAGAGGCGATATTGATGGTTTGAACAATTCTTTAACAGTTATTCGCGACAGGGAGGAAAGCATAGGGAAGTTAGTGGATATACACACAACAAAGATACAGGGATTAGGTACAGAGTTGTTGAAGGTGACACGCGTAGTGCGTGGGATGGCTTCAGGGTTACGAGCATATATAGAACAAACACAGAAATTATTGAATACGGATATGGAACAGGTACAAACGCGATCGGATATAGTGGAAAGGAAGCTGGAAATGGGTAAATTGCTGCGAGAACTGGTTAACGGCATTTGTGATGCACGAGTGAGAATGGATGAATTGCAAGAGGCAGTAGATTATGCATTGCACGGGCAGGTGAGTGTGACGTTGGTATCACCAGAAAAATTCAGAGGGAGCCTGAAGCAGGCAGATGGAGAGTTTCCAGAGGTGGTAGAGCAGGTAGTGCCGATAATTGAAGCGAGTATGTAACTTTTTTATCATATCCCTAGGATTAAGGTAACAACGCATCTAGTTAAGATGTATATAGAGATTAGATTTCCAGTAACTAGTGTGGGGAGACAGTATCATTGTTACACAGTGCATCCTTATCCGGTCAGATGGGAGCGCATGGGGAAGGGCGTACAGTTCAGGACACAGGAGGTTTTATTAATTTCTACGGAGGGGTATACTCATACTACTATGTCGAGTATAGAGTTGAGTAGATGTCTAACGGAGTCAGCTTCCATTTGTCCATCAAGGGGTTGTTTTCACAGGCAAGGGGTCGTGTGAGATCCAGTTATTTAGGGCAGAAGCAGAAGCTTTGGAGCGTCGGAGAATAATAGTGAAGCCTACGCCACATTTGCATCAAGTTGGGAGGCATTGGTTGTATTCTGTATTCGCTACAGAGAGGATATCAGCCAAGTGTTATGACAATGGGAATTGGACAGCGACCACGGAGATGGAATTACGGGACAGTAGTTCGCTAATCAACGGGACAAATTGTGAAATAGTAGGGGATCGTTTCAGCTTACCAGCGACAGTCACGGGAGTCACCAAGGTTACAGATACTCATCTGACGTTGTACTGGCCAGATGCGTCATTCAGTATCGCTCCAGGGGAAAATTTGACGTATATTAACAACACCTTGGATGCTACACTATTGCAAACGATAGATAAACTAGGAGATTCGGAGAAAGGTCAAATTTCAATGCAGCAATTATTAACGAATTTGGAGGTGTACGATACCAGGCGGAAACGTGGCATAGTGACCATTGGTATCTCAACCAGTACTATTTACGTGTTGATTGTATTTATCGTTGTGATATATGTCTTATTAAAACAGAGGATTCATCATGGTAATGCAAGACCGCTCCATGAGATTCCTGTAGAATGGATTACCAGTAGGGCATGAGTCAGGGCTACCTGGATGAGAAGAAGCAGAATATAGGATAGAACTAGAGTCAACGTATATGGTAAATTCGGGGACGAATTTAATTTTTAGAAGGAGGCAGTGTTGCGGCCAAATGTAGTAAGCGTTGCTTCATGCAGTGGAGAATGGGAAAACAGAGGCAGCCGACGATCGAGGCGTTGCGAAGTAAGCGCGGCACAGATAGCCTTGCTGACAGTTGCAGTCTACCGACAAGCTGTCGCAAGGACGCACACAGACCGAGCGCCTAGCGAAGCCTGGAGAGTGCTGAGTAAGGAGAAATGAGGCTAGCACGCTAAGTTACGCTGCAATATACTGCGGGAGTAATAACAAGAAGCTGCCACCGAGGGTAAAAAAACCTCCTCCTGTCGGATATAAATAGTGGAGCGCAGGCAGCAACTGACAGAAGCCATTAGGAAGCAGTTCGGACCTGAGGACGGACGTGGTCCGTGTCCGAATATTCAATCTTAGTAGGTGACGATTCCGAAAAGTCTGTTCCAGCTCGCAGGAGTCATCCGTTCGCCGCCAGATGTCAACTTCAGCTCTGGAAGTCGGCCCGAGTTCGGTCGGCACCATGGCTGACTAACTACAGCGAGAACTTCCCGCAGGGCCGGCCGCAGCGTGGTCTTGGTCACAGGCGTCTCCGGGCACTGACGCCCGGACTCCACGGCAACCCGGCCCCACGGCACATGGTCCTTCCATGACGGGAGCTCGCGGACATCGCGACTGACGGCTTCCCAGCCGCCGGTGCAGCAGGGAGCCGAGCGGCGACGAGTTCATCTCAACCACAGGGCATCCTGGCTTCAGCGGAGCACCGGTGGCCTAATGCTACCGAGTGCGATCAGCGGCGCGCGTTGCGCGCATTGCCGGAGAATTTACACAGCAGCAGCCAGGCGGAGGGTTCCGCAGGACTGGGCAGCGACAATGAGGGAGAAATTGTAAAGAAAGTTCAATAAATAATTGTAAATATGCACGCCGTCTCAGTCTTTGGCGCAGCCACTGTGTCTGCTGCTAACGAGTGGTGCAGAAGTCGTAACAAGTAGCAAACGGCCATAACAGCTCGGATTAAAATGGGGTAAGGCAGGGATGTAGTCTTTCGCCCCTACTGTTCAGCCTGTAAATCGAAGTAGCAATGACGGAAATAAAATAAAGAGAGGTTCAGGATTGGAATTAAAATTCATGGCGAAAGGATATCAATGATATCATTCGCTGATGACATTGCTATCCTGAGTGAAAGTGAAGAAGAACTGCATGATCTGCTGAGTGAAATGAACAGTCCAACGAATACAGAATATGGATGAAAGTAAATCGAAGTAAAACTATAGTAATGAGAAGTAGCAGAAATGAGAACAGTGAGAAACGTAACATCAGGATCGATGTTCACGAAGTAGATGAAGTTAAGGAATTCTGTCTCATGGGCAGAAAATAGCCAATGAAGGACAGAGGAAGGAGGACATCAAAAGGAGACCAACACAGGCAAAACTTTTAATCCTGTCCTAGAGAAGTCTACTACAATCAAACATAGGAGTCAATCTGAGGAATAAATTTCTGAGAAAGTACGTTTGTGGCACAGTATTGTAATGTAGTCAAACATGGACTGTGGGGTAACCAGAAAAGAGGAGAATAGAATCATTTGAGCTTTGGTGTTTCAGAACAGTTTTGAAAATTAGGTGGACTGACAAGGTAATGAATGAGGAAGTTCTATCGAGAATTGGCGAGGAAAAGAATAAATGGAAATGACTGACAAGAAGGAGGAAAAGGATGGTAGGAAACATGTTAAGATATCAGGGATAACTGCCATGGCACTAGAGGAAGCTATAGAGGGTAAAAACGGTATAGGGAGAAAGTGATTGGGATACATCCAGTAAATAGCTGAGGACGGATGTCGCAAGGGCTACATAAGTATATGTAAAAATTTGGGTAATTTTTTGTCTGCCGGCAGAAGTGGCCGTGCGGTTAAAGGCGCTGCAGTCTGGAACCGCAAGACCGCTACGGTCGCAGGTTCGAATCCTGCCTCGGGCATGGATGTTTGTGATGTCCTTAGGTTAGTTAGGTTTAACTAGTTCTAAGTTCTAGGGGACTAATGACCTCAGCAGTTGAGTCCCATAGTGCTCAGAGCCTTTTGAACCAGCCACTTCTATCGCGTTCACATACAAGTGGCATATTAGATAGTTAAAATTCTTTAAATCTTCTGATATTTTGTTAATAGTAACAATTTTTATCGCTCGGGGTATTTCACCCTAATTGCAATTGTACATTAAAATTTTGTTTTACTGTTATTAAGTTATGCTCTTTATGCACTACACAAGAAATAAATTTCTAGTTGTGGTCAGTTTCTTTTTCGATTGAAAGTTTGATATTGTTTGTGTACGAGAGGCAGTATAAAATAGTGCCTCTGTGACACTACCTGAGTTAAAGTGGGCATGCCGTTCTTGTAATACATCACGACATACATATGATAAAATATGGAGTGATGTTTTACATCTTTGACTGAAACCCTTGTTTGGTAATACAGGCTGTGTGATTTACAATTAAAATCTATACTATTTCAAACTAAAATGAAAGTCTTAAAACCATGCAAGGTTCCTAGAGCATCTTTCAATTTTTAGAGCTTTTAGCATGTTAATATTCTATTTTCATAGAAAGTACAGTTTACCTGTGACACCTCCAACAAATGTATTTTAAAACAAGGTAATCTAACTGCTAAAAAGGAGGTAGAATAATGGTGAGATACGCTTTACTACAAAAATAATTTTAGGTAACAAAGGAAAGAGGTTTTTCTGGGAATGTAACTGCAAGATATGTACACACATCAAAACAAGGTTTTATCATCGCGGTTCCCAGAACTCCTAAAGATAGACGTTGACTGTGGATATTGTAACACAGACACAGTGTGACTGTTAAGAAATGTCACTAAAGCCGCCCAAAGATGTAAACAACCATGCATGAGCAGCGTTTATTAGACGGAGGTGGTCCGACAGCCGATCAGTTCCAGTCATTCCACCGGGAAGGAGGTACACGGCTCGTGTTGTCTGCAATTAAACCGTGGATAAACGGTCAATACCGCGGTTCGATCGCGTCCGCATTGTTACTTTGTGCAAGAAGGGTTCTCGTCGTGTCCAAGCGCCTTGGAGTGGATCAAAGCGATGTTGTCCGGACATGGAGGAGATACAGAGCGACAGGAACTGTCGATGACATGCTTCGCTCAGGCCGGCCAAGGGCTACTACTGCAGTGGACGAGCGCTACCTAAGGATTATGGTTCGGAGGAACCCTGACAGCAACGCCACCATGTTCAATAATGCTTTCGTGCAGCCAAACTGTGCGCAATAGCCTGCATGATAGCCAACTTCACTCTCGACGTCCTTGGTGAGGTCAATCTTTGAAACCACGACACCATGCAGCGCGGTACAGATGGGCCCAAAAACATGCCGAATGGACCGCTCAGGATTGGCATGACGGCCTCTGCACCGATGAGTGTTGCATATGCTTTCACCAGACAGTCGTCGTAAACGCGTTTGGAGACAACCCGATCACACTAAACACACTGTCCAGTGAGTGCAGCAAGGTGGAGGTTCCGTGCTGTTTTGGGGTGGCATTATGTAGGGCCGACGTGCGCCGCTGGTAGTCATGGAAGGTGCCGTAACGACTGCACCATACGTGAACACCATCTTCAGACCGATAGTGCAACCACATCGGCAATTTTTGGCAAGGCATTCGTCTTCGTGAACGCAATTTGCGCCCCCTGTGCACATCTTGTGAATGACTTCCTTCAGGAAACGACATCGCTCGACTAGAGTGGCCAGCAATTTCTCCAGACAAGAACCCTATCGCACATGCCTGGGATAGATTGATAAGGGCTGTTTATGGACGACATGACTCACCAATCACTCTGAGGAATCTACGTCGAATCGCCGTTGAGGAGTGGGACAATCTCGGCCAACAATGTCTTGATGATCATGTGGATAATATGCCACGACGAATACAGGCATGCATCAATGCGAGAGTACGTGCTAATGTGTATTAGAGATACCGGTGTGTACAGCAATCTGGACCAGCACCTATGATGGTCTCGCTTTATGTCGGTACAACATGCAAATGTGTGGTTTTCATGAGAAATAAAAAGGGCGGAAATGACGTTTATGTTGATCTCTATGCCAGTTTTCTGTAACCGGTTCGGAACTCTCGGAACCGAGGTGATGCAAAACATTTTTTGATGTGTGTATAAAATAAATTAAATGGGGGATGAACATTCAGCAAAAATGGTTAAAATTCTCTGGTGTCGTTTCTATCCTCAGGGAAGTTAAAGACGAATGACAGAATCCGTTGATTGAAAATAACTGAATGTGGATGTCGAGTAAATAGCCTGAAACTTATTGAAATTGGTGATCAGAGAGTAGACGAAGTTAACGAATTCATCTACCTTGGATGCAAAATAACCCAGGATAAAAGACGGTTGCTACTATCAAACGTAGTCAATAATTTGAGGAAGAGACTTCTGAGAATGTACGTTCGGAGTACACAATTGCATGGTAGTGAAAAACAGACTGTAGAACAACCACATCAGAAGAGAATCGAAGCATTTGAGATATGGTGCTACAGACGTATAATGAAAATTTTGTGAACAGATACGGTAAGAAATGAGGATCTCCTCAAAATCGGCTAAGAGTCAAACATATAGAAAACACAGACAAAAAGAAGAGACAGCCATCAGGAAATGACTTCTAAAGTACTAAACGGAGCTAAAGAGAGTAAAATCTGTAAAGGAAGACACAGATTGTTATATATCTATCAAACAAGTGAGGATGTCGGGTTCAGGTGCTACTCTGAGATTAAGTGGTTGGCAAAAAAGAGGAATTCGTGGCGAGCTGCGTCATATCAGTCAGAAGAATCTTTTGTGTGTGTGTTTGTGTGTGTGTGTGTGTGTGTCTGTGTCGGTGTAATCGAAGATCACTGTGCTGCGCAGCAAAACGAGACTGCCATTAGTGTTTCATTATCAATAAGTTCGTAAATGGGTGCTCTGATAATACATTTTATCATGTAAATTCAGCTGGAGCCTACCGAGTTAATAACTGACGATGATCCTGTTTCACAACTGATTAAATAATTACAAATATGATGATAATGTCTCAGAATTTATTAAATAATTATGAATTTATGTTTGCTTAGCTGTTACAGTCATTTAGGTTTCAGTCATGTCATTTTATTAATGGTTATTGGAGACTACTCCGCGGTGTGCCTGCCCTCCAAAAGCGCTTTACTAGGCACAGTACCACTAAAAGTAGCATTCATTGGACTTTCTCTGATCTCACATTGGCAGTTGTTGAGACCTACAGTTTAACGTTGACCCCGACACATTTTTTCAGTATAAAAATTATTGAAATGTTAATCAGAAGAACGGTAAGATAACGTCGTCCTTTCTCCGCAAACATTAGCATGTACACTATGTGATCGAAAGTATCCTGACATCTGGCTGAAAATCGGTAATGCTGGAATTCAATATGGTGTTGGCCCACCGTTAGCATTGACAACAGCTTACACTCTCGCAGGCAGCAGTTCAGTCAGGTGCTGGAAGGTTTCTTGGGGAATGGCAGTCCATTCTTCACGGAATGTTGCATTGAGGAGAGGTATCGATGTCGGTCGGTGAGGCGTGGCACGAAGTAGGCGTTCCAAAACATCCCGAAGGTGTTCTACAGTATTCAGGTCAGGACCTAGCGCAGGCCAGTCCACTACAAGGATGTTATTGTCGTGTAACCACTCCACCACAGGCATGTATTTTGAACAGGTGGTCGATCGTCTTGAAAGATCCAGTCGCCATCCCCTAATTACTCTTCGACAGTGGGAAGCAAGAAGGTGCTTAAAATATCGAATTTTACTGTTGGCACTACACATGCTGGCAGATGACGTTCACCAAGCATTCGCCATACCCACACCTGCCAACGGATCACCACATTGTGTACCGTGATTCGTCATTCCACACTACATTTTTCCACTATTAAATCGTGCAATATTTTCTCTCCGAACACAAAGTGAGGCTTCGTTTGGCGTTTAATGGATTCATGTGTGGCTTATGAGCAGCCGCTCGACTATGAAATCCAAGTTTCCTCACCTCCCGCCTGTCGTAGTACTTCCAGTGGATCCTGATTCAGTTTGGAACTGATATGTGATGGTCTGGATAGATGTCTGCCTATTACACATTACGACACTCTTTAAATGTCGACGGTCTCTGTCAGTCAACGGACGAGATCGGCCTGTATGCTTTTGTGATGTACGTATCCCTATACGTTTACACTTCACTATCACATCGGAAAAAGTGGACGTAGGGATGTTTAGGAATGAGGAAATCTCGCGTACAGACGTATGACACAAATAACAGCCAATCACCTGACAACGTTTGAAGTCCGTGAGTCCCGCGGAGGGCCCCATTCTGTCCTCTTACGTTGTCTAATGACTACTGAGGTCGCTGATATCGAGTACCTCGCAGTAGGTGGCAGTACAATGAACCAAATATGAAAAAAAGTGTATGTTTTTGGGGGTGTATGGATACTTTTGATTACGTAGTGTATCTGTAGTTCACCATACTTCTTTTTCTGCTATATAATCTGAATGTTGATATAAATCCGTTGTGGAAACTCATTTTATTTATCTGTGAAGCCACCTTTCAAAGCACCCTATCAGAACGAATCTTGGTAGCTTGTTATGTAAAGTAAGTGATTTAGTGATAAACATATCTTATGATGTTCTGTTTACAATAACTTCTTGCAGCTTTTTAAGTAGCATTATTTTTTTCAATCAGGCTGTGTTCTTCAACGAGCATTTCCACTTCTAACATTCTGCGTGGTGTCTGTTGTTCTATGTCGTGTCTCCCTACCACTTTCGCGCAACGACGCTCTGAGCGTGTTTTTTAGGGAATTGACTAGTTTGAACCTGGGACCTGTTGCTGGTAAGGAGACGCCAGACCACACATGACATATAGGGTTCAGAAGAGTTCAGTGAGACTAGCGTTGATATAACTAAATACTTAATGATTTCAGCGTCAGCTCCACTGCACTCCCGGTAAAAGAATGTTGATACTAACTAAATTTAGTGGAAGGGTTTCAAGGCTTTCCTATTTTTATTTAGCTGGTAAAATAACGTCGAAAAAGCAGTTACGTTTACCATTGGAAATTTTATTCCACTCACAAAACATTGTTTATAAATTGCGCTATTGATAAAAGGAAATGTTTTAATACAGGATGATAAAAACCAACTACGTTCAACAAAAATGTGAACGAATATTCCCTGAATTGGTTTCCAAGTTCTACAATGGATCGAAGGATGACCTATGCCAAATCACATCTATAATCTAGGTTTAAATGAAGTTTCACAAAAGAGAAAACTATCAAAATGATCTACAGTGACCCTCAATTATCTTTAATTACGTATCTAACTTGTCGTAAATTACAGTGGCTGATGTGGCTTCTCAATAATTATACAACAGAAAAATCATCGCTTTTCAGATTTTAACTTACGTATCAAATGTGAATACCATGAGCTTTAATTGACGATCAACACTAGTATTACGCAAAACGGGGTTGTAACAGATGAGACTTCTACAGTTCTGAGTGAAGCCTTATGCGCTCAAAAATTCGGCATCGCGTGCGTTCATTACCTTGCCGTTGGTTATGCAGGGTCAGAGGGCGGCGGAAGACGCAGCTCCATACAGCACGCCGTCTCGGAAGCAACGCTCTCTTAACTTCTCCTTACTACAATTTTCCGAAGTTGGTTTAAAAAAAAACCTATCTGGCTGTGTTTTCATCTGACCAATGAGGGTCTCAATGTTAACCTTAAGCTCCGCCTACAAAAATTCTGTCTATCCAATGAGAAACGTTATACTTTTCGTGGTGGGGCAATGTTTTTAAAGTTTGCATCGTAACAGAGACACGAAAAAATCTCATGCTAAAACTTGCAGCTGGTGTGGCCCTTTTAGTGTTATCGTAAGATTTATACTGTTCTTCTGGAGGGCTCTATCTTTAAACATGGGCTGGTGGGTGGTCCTGGTTGTTAGCTGGCGACGTGGGTGTCCGTCCATTATCGTAGGGCCTTCTAGCTTAACACGGTTCTGCTCTCGGCTACTGTTTTCGTTTCTCCCCTGGGAACTGCGTCTGTCTCACGGTGGGAAGGTATGACATGCATTTAGGCATTCTTGTGTTAGTCTGTGGTATTCCATTTGCTCACTCGTTACTCGTATTACTTTGGTTAATTTAATGTCACGATTTATTCGGACCTATGTGACACTCTACTGGATTTGCTTATCATGTCAGGGTTTTCATGGAAGGTGTTGGATTTGGCTCTGAGCACTATGGGACTCAACTGCTGTGGTCATTAGTCCCCTAGAACTTAGAACTACTTAAACCTAACTAACCTAAGGACATCACACACATCCATGCCCGGGGCAGGATTCGAACCTGCGACCGTAGCAGTCGCACGGTTCCTGACTGCGCGCCTAGAACCGCGAGACCACCGCGGCCGGCCTGTTGGATTTCCCTGACACCTTACACACTCTATAGTCGTTTGGAGGCAGTTAAACCGTAAATAGCTTCTTTGCAAAACACCACGCTGTGAACAATTATAAATTGTTTAAAGCCGCGGAATCTCGTGACCATTGTCATTGATGTTACAATCATCTGGGTCGTTAGGCCGCGTCATACTGCTCTACAGACTTCTTCAGTAGTCACCGCTTCGATCTTAATGCTGTCATCATCAGGATTCCACTGCGCGGATGGACACTGTCGAAAGACAGTGTCGCGTCCTATTATATAAAAAAAATAAAATACTAAAAAATATGGTCTTCATATGCAGGACATAGAGGGTGCAGGAAATTCTCCTTTGTTTCGGTGATTTATTGTGCTGCGCAGTTAAGAAAATTATAAATGGTGTCTACTTTTGCTTTCTTGGCAGTTACAAATATAAGTAATTCTTTTTTTATCGTTGTAAATATGGAGACTCCCTTTCTTGAAACTGAAATGAGACTTGAATTCATTTAAAAGAACCTAAGTTTTACGTTCTACCCTCAGCACAAAGTTTAGTAAAAATTTAAATTACAGCTTGTTTCGTGTAAAACACCGCTGTAAAGGGTCGAAAATAAAATTTCTTCAAAAAAGTTACCAGCATAAGAATGACACCGGGGGCCCTAGGATTCTCATGTGACTACTTTCAATAATGTTTCGCTGCTCCCAGCGCAGCTAACGAAAAACATTAAATGACAAAGTAAGCTTCACACAGCATTTGGGATGGAAACTTTGTTGCACTAAATCATTGGAAATAATTTGTGAATACTATCGTTTTAGTTCAGTTTGTAAAGGATACGACGAACAGACTGCCGAGAACAAAACAGAATGTATATTCTTGAAAAATTAATAATAATGTAATAAAAAAGGCCGCACGATTCGCAGCGACAACTTCTCAACAGCTTTTGAAATAAATAAATGTTAACTGCTGTATCTCCGACGCAAATGTACGTTGGTCAGTCCATAGTGAATACCAGGCAATGACTGACTAATATGATGTCCTAATATTCGTGTTTGGACGAGACAACAGCTGGCTGTAGGTTCCGTGCCTCTCAGGGAAAGAGTCACATTACCAATTAACCATTAGAGCTTACTCAAGCTCGTTCAAAATAAAAACAAAAAATTGATAAATGCTATTATTCTTAAAACTCAGTTAGTCATGAACGCCCTGTATGATAAGTGACTAGACTCACAGGTGAATAGAGTTTTGCTGTCGAAGTTGATGGAGGTTATTTACTGAAATGTGATCTCGAGATCACATTACTTCCTCTCTTTCACAGTCTGGTTTGAGGGTTGTACTGAGACACTTCAAAGTACAAATTGAAATAGACACATAGGGTTCAGTTTTCAAAAAATATTCTAAAGAATGGTCATTCAACCCACTACATAAATTACACAGAAGCCTATTTCAGCAAACAGTGGAAAGGAGATGTTCGACACATTAGAATTACTCTCCTGAAAAATCTGTAAAGCGGACATAACCCTTTGTTACAGTATAGACTTCACATATTACTCGAAAACACACATTTCAGTTTGGTGTTTCAATTAATTGAATGAAATATGTCTCTTTAAAAATGGATGGTTAATGCTACCATCGCCGATATGGAGGCAGCTGAATATGATTTGAAGTCCACTGAGTAGCCCGCGTAGAGTGATATTTGCTCGAATTGATTCACATCAACTTAGAGTGTGTGGTGAGAAGCTAGCTATCTCTGCATGTTCCCAGACTGTTCTCATAGACGATGTACTGATCACCAACACACCAACACTTATCCACTGCAGAGGATGGAGCAAGAGCAGCGGTCGGCGACCCCTTTCCTTTTTATTTCTTTCACGTCGGCGCCCCAGGCTGTCGCGTAGTCTTTTCCTCGCTCTATGAAGACATAAAACACCAGCAAGGGGCAGCAGTCGGTTCTGGACGGAAAATAAACTTACGACGCAGTACGCAACCGCAAAGAAGCCGTAAAATGCACCGACCAGCGCCTTCCGGGTAGACAAACAGAGTGAAGCCGCAGTTTCCCTGTAGGGGCCATAACTCCAGGTACTGCGGTGTCTGTCCCGCGAACTCTATGGCAGAGGAAGGAAAAAAATGCCTCTGAGCACTATGGGACTTAACATCTGAGGTCTTTAGTCCCCTAGAACTTAGAACTACTTAAAACCTAACAAACCTAAGGACATCACACACATCCATACCCGAGGAAAGATTCGAACCTGCGACCGTTGCGGTCTCGCGGCTCCAGAATGAAGCGCCTAGAACCGCTCGGCCACACAGGCCGACTAGAAGAGGGAGAGAATCTAATAGATATCTGTGACGTGGCGGGAAAATTGTGTGAAATGTGAATGCGCAGAATATGTTGTAGACAAATGAGCCATTTTTTTAATGAACCTACCCGTTCGCTACTATGACTCGACCAACATAAGTGTGTGTGTCACACGGCGACGCTGCAGCTAAAAATAAAGTGCCAATCATCTAGTGCAGTCATTCTCGTGTAGCAAGTAGATCCACGTACATGGGGCGAATAAAAGTGAACGGTAATAACCTGCAGTTACAGAAGCCAGTGACTGAGCTGTGTGTACACCCTCGTAACCATTCGATCACTCAACTGCAACGCAGTTGGCAGCATTTGTTTTTCTCTGCCGTATTACTTGCTGGGGAAACAGATATAGGCTTGAAACTTCCTGGCAGATTAAAACTGTGTGCCGGACCGAGACTCGAACTCGGGACCCTTGTTTTCGCGGGCAAGTGCTCTATCATCTGAGCTACCCAAGCACGACTCACGCCCCGTCCTCACAGGTTTACTTCTGCCAGCACCTCGTCTCCTACCTTCAAAACTTGGTAAACAAGTTCTCCTGCGTAGCTTGCAGATCTAGCACTCCTGAAAGAAAGGATACTGCGCAGACATGACTCAGCCACTGCCTGGGGACGTTTCCAGAATGAGATTTTCACTCTGCAGCGGAGTGTACGCTGATATGTAACTTCCCTGGCAAATTAAAACTGTGTGCCGCACCGAGACTCAAACTCGAGACCTTTGCCTTTCGCGGGCAAGTGCTCTACTATCTGAGCTGCCCAAGTACGACTCACGCCTTTCTTTCAGGAGTGCTAGTTCTGCAAGGTACGCAGCAGAGCTTCTGTAAAGTTTGGAATGTAGGAGACGAGGTGCTGGCAGAAGTACAGCTGTGAGGACGGGGCGTGAGTCGTGCTTGGGTAGCTCAGATGGTAGAGCACTTGCCCACGAAAGGCAAAGGTCCCGAGTTCGAGTCTCGGTCCGACACACATAGTTTTAATCTGCCAGGAAGTTTCATATCAGCGCACACTCCGCTGCAGAGAGAAAAACTCATTCTAGATATAGGCTTATCAGAGTCACCGTTCGAACCTCATCACTCAAAGTGGGCGAGGTCACCAGTGAGGCACAAACAAAGCCCCGAATTGTGGCTCAGACGGCTGAACTGGGACTGGCCTAGCGTCACGTCATTCTTTGCCAATGAAATCATTTAGATACGGTGCGGAGAGGCTTGAAGTCAATACACTGTTTTCCCGAACGATGTCGTCTTTCCCCTTTTCGACCATGGAGCAGCTGTTTCTCGTTCAAGTAGACTCTCAGTTGGCATCAGAGGCTGAGTGTACCCTATTCCAGTCCTCCCAACAAGGAAAAATCCCGGCAATACCGGGAGAAGAACCCATCTCCTACACTCGGCCAGAAACGCTGAGCACTGAGCTGTGGAAGGGGTCTCACCGGTGAGGAAATATCGCAACCAGGTGACGAAGCCGTATTTCGCCGTTACATAGCTGGGGGGTACTCAGGATGAGAGCGTTTGCCTACATCAACCGCTAAATGGGCGAAGGTTAGCAGAGTCCCATTTCGATTCTCAGACCGATCGATGGTAGATGCTTGGCACCGCGTAGCAAGAGACAGTTCCATTCGACCTGCTTTTTGTGCTGCCTGAGGACTGAGGCAATCTATAGGGGCATACGTAACGGAAGTTCGGTCTGCGCTCAATGATGATATGAACACTTCCGACGCTCTACGATATCGGCTGCTGCCGCTACTCGCCAGTCTTGAATAATGAGGGTAACTTTGCTTGAAAATGCCATAAGCCAAAGATATCCGTCCTTCCCTAAAACACATGTGCCACGCCTTCACCCTTGCAACCGACGTTTTGGGTTCTCCGTACACTTGTGCCATTCCGTTACCCGCATCGGAAACTCTGTCACGAAACGCACTATAAACCTCTGCTCTTCTTCTGAAGTCTCCCTTTCAGTGTTTTGGCACCAGTGAGTATGATGGACAGTCGAAACGAGGATATATAATCCATCTATCCTCGCGTGTTTGGTCCTTCTAGTGGCGTGTTTGGGATCTCGGTCCTATTTTAGGGAACGCAACTCTTTCCCCAGGAAATGATATTACGAACCTGTACCTGTCTGTACTATGAATATATCATACAAAGTTCACACTGGAATATGTTCAGCTTTCACACCGAACCTTATTTTTTTGGATGTCAAATCAAACACCTTTTATCTGTCTAGTTTCCAAACATTTTATTTGGCTACCACTTTCGGTGATTTACGACGCCATCTTTAGGCCCCTGACCGACGTGTACGAAGATTCCACCTATGTTCTGGTCAAAAGAGGGGCAAGCATTCGAATACTGGTATCTTAGATTTCTGCTTGCTAAAGAGATCACTTGAACCATCACTGTTGGAGTGATCGCTTTACCAAGAGGAAATCTACAGACAGCAAAGTAAAATAAGTTTGGAAACTAGACAGCTGAAAGGCGTTTGATTTGACATCCTCTATCGAGCAGCCGAGTTCCGCAACCATCGCTGAAAAGAAGACTATACGGAGATTTATTTCTCTGGCTCCACTGAGCACGTTGTTCTTCATTTCCGCTATACAGGGAGATTTAGCTACGCTGTCCATTTTAAATACTCATACAGTCTAAGACAAACAAACGGAGCACCACCAAAGAGCTATCCGCATGTAACGGAATCGATAGATGTGATGTACATGTAAAGACAACCAAACGATTACAGTTTCACGAAAATTAGATAATTTAGTCTCGAGAAACAGCCATGAAGGGCAGCGAAACTGGGCTTAGAATACCGTCAACGTACCGCTGTGTTGTAATGGTGCTCTCGCGGTCTTGCGTTAGCGATGTACCCTGTGATCTGTAATGTGGGACAATCTGTACCTACAGATTGGAAAATTGCGCAGGTCGCACCAGTGTTTAAGAAGGGTAGTACGAGTAATCCATCGAACTACAGACCTATATCATTGACGTCGGTTTTCAGCAGGGTTTTGGAGCATATACTGTATTCAAACATTATGAATCACCTTGAAGGGAACGATCTATTGATACGTAATCAGCATGGTTTCTGAAAACATCGTTCTTGTGCAACGCAGCTAGCTCTCTATTCGCACGAAGTAATGGCCGCTATCGACAGGGGATCTCATGTTGATTCCGTATTTCTAGATTTCGGGAAAGCTTTTGACACCGTTCCTCACAAGCGACTTCTAATCAAGCTACGGGCCTATGGGATATCGTCTCAGTTGTGCGACTGGATTCGTGATTTCCTGTCAGGAAGGTCGCAGTTCGTAGTAATAAACGGCAAATCATCGAGTAAACTTGAAGTGATATCAGGTGTTCCCCAGGCAAGCGTCCTGGGACCTCTGCTGTTCCTGATCTATATAAATGACCTGGGTGACAATCTGAGCAGTTCTCTTAGGTTGTTCGCAGATGATGCTGTAATTTACCGTCTAGTAAGGTCATCCGAAGACCATTATCAGATGCAAAGAGATTTATAAAAGATTGCTGTATGGTGTGGCAGGTGGCAGTAGAATAAAGCTAAATAACGAAAAGTGTGAGTTGATCCACATGAGTTGCAAAAGAAATCCGTTGGAATTAGATTACTCGATATATAGTACAATTCTGAAGGCTGTCAATTCAACTAAGTAACTGGGTGTTAAAATTACGAACAACTTCAGTTGGAAAGACCACATAGATAATATTGTGGGGAAGGCGAGCCAAAGGTTGCGTTTCATTGGCAGGACACTTAGAAGATGCAACAAGTCCACTAAAGAGACAGCTTACACTACACTCGTTCGTCCTCTGTTAGAATATTGCTGCGCGGTGTGGGATCCTTACCAGGTGGGATTGACGGAGGACATCGAAAGGGTGCAAAAAAGGGCAGCTCGTTTTGTATTACCACGTAATAGAGGAGAGAGCGTGGCAGATATGATACGTGTGTTGGGATGGAAGTCATTAAAGCAAAGAAGTTTTTCGTCGCGGCGAGATCTATTTACGAAATTTCAGTCATCAACTTTCTCTTCCGAATGCGAAAATATTTTGTTGAGCCCAACCTACATAGGTAGGAATGATCATCAAAACAAAATAAGAGAAATCTGATCTCGTACAGAAAGGTTTAGGTATTCGTTTTCCCGCGCGCTGTTCGGGAGTGGAATGGTAGAGAGATAGTATGATTGTGGTTCGATGAACCCTCTGCCAAGCACTTAAATGTGAATTGCAGGGTAGTCATGTAGATGTAGATGTAGATACACTTGGAGAAACGTTTGCTAGATACTGGTTTAACTTCAAACATACTGTATATAATGGTTTTAATTTTGAAATACTAACGCATCTTACATCAGATCTCTAGCTAAATCAAATATGGAGTTCATTTATAGCTCAAATTGGCCATGTGTATTAACCTGTTCTGAGTTCAGCTGATGGTAGTTCTCTTTATCGAAACCGGTCATCGTAAATAAAGGTTTCACGATGTAAATACATAAAACTGCTACCATTCACTATACTGAATAGTTATGTATTATTCGAAGAACCCGTTCTCGAACCTTTTCAGCTTCATCTTCAGATGGTTTTCTGGAAGTGACACTATGGGCGAATTTTTTCCATTAGTGTCAATGTGTCTATTTCCATATGATGGCCAGTTGGTACATCGCTTCACTCTGTTTTACACAATCTGAATGCATTTACACTGTGACAGCAAACTTTAAAAGGTTTTACAAGTGCAATCTTGGCTGAGAAATTGTTTTTCTTCAAGCTGAATATTTACAGATTTCCCGCGCGGGGTAGCAGTGCTGTCTCGGGTGCCTTGTCACGTTCCGCGCTACTTCCCCCGGCGGAGGTTCAATTCCTCCATCGGGCATGGGTGTATGTGTGTTGTCCTTAGCGTTAGATTAAGTATTGTATAAGCTTAGGGACCGATGACCCCAGGAGTTTGGTCCCATAAGACCTTATCAGAAATTTAGAATTCCTTCTTTCTTACAGGTTGCCCTTAATTACTGAGAATAAGTAAGTTGATTTAGAGAAGTCATTCAGCATACCTAAGTAAGAATTTCTTACGTGTACACTGTTTCTTAAATGAAATGTCTGTGTACCTAGAACTTAGAGCAATGAACTAGTTTTGATTCCTAGAATGTACTGTACGTAATGTAGTCAACGTAGATCTAATACAATAACTTATGTCTGAAGACATATCAAAGCAACGATTAATGTCTTTATCTAAATGAGAGACAGGTTCAGACAAAAAAGTGGTATATAACAAAAATAACGGATGTCTGTTCCACTTTTGTTCGTATTGTTGATACATACAGATAACTAAGGATAAGGGCATTTTCAGCTTCAGTGTAAGTATTATACGCAGGCCTTTCTGGAACATACATCTACAGTATTTGAAGTTCAAGTGTACATGTTTTACCACTGACGTAGTAGAGTATGACCAGTCATTAAATGTAAAATGGAGTCATGTTATCTGGTCAGCACGTGCGTTTCTATTTAACGAACAGGATAATACAGTGGTTTCCACGACACTATGGGAGTTAAGAAATGACAATTGTGGTGTTCTGACACACCACTGCTTTACTGTGTTTGTAAGTGTGTATATGTACAGTCATGCTCAAAATTATCCGAACGACCTGAATTGCATTTCGCCTGATTCGCATGCAACCCACATAACGCAACTGTCTAGCGGGTCCCCTAATCGCTCCTTGGTACAGTCGCTTGACCATTGAAAATGGTTCCAACAAGTCACCACTACTCTGTATTGCAATAACTCAAGATGTAAAGTAATACTACGATACTAAAAATATCAGGGAACACCTTATCACAGGTAAGACTGTCCTTAAGGCTTGTAAGCTCACATTTATTACAATAAATGACATACCTGAAATGTTACCACTCTCATTATTACGTCAGATAGGTAATGCACGCAGTAAGTTCGTCGTATTCATGATTTCTTCTTCAAAGTAACATACCGTACTTATTATTTAACACAACATGACATTAAAAATTTAAGTTATTCACGAGCAGCTAGTTGAGAATATGTACTAACTTCAAATGACACGACGAACCATCTCGTTCTGCATCTGGATTCAAACCCAGGTCATGCAGACTAAGCAAAGATTTCGTGACTGAACTGAAACTAAGAGTCATTCCTGATTAGGCACACAGAGAGTGATATACCTCGATTATAGACAGTATCAATTAGCAAATACCAACTTTAAATTACATAACGCAAACATTTTTAACGGACGCGAATTCCTACCCAGAACCTATTGCCCTGTTAACGAACTACAAGAGATGTTAAATATTGCTTCTTAACAAGTAACTTATTTGAAACGCCGTGAGGTAAGGCTTTGTGTTGGACAGGGATTTGAACCCAAAACCTAATAAGATAGATATCGAAGCACAATCAACTGTGACATATCGCATTTTCTCGGCAGTAGCTAGATGTTTTAACTGAAATGACGACACGAAACATTAATTGTTTTGCTTCCTAGGACTCCAACCAGGCACCTATCGCTGTTATATTCTAGAAAAAACGAATGTTAAATGTGGGTTTGTTGCACCAGCATCGACATGTGAGCATTTTTAAACTAGAAATAATATGACGAAGAGTTCAGTGCTGACTGGGAATAGAGCTCCACACATATCGTTGTTGACTACACACAAAGAGACGTCAGCTACCGAATTTTTCTCCACCAGCAGCTCGGAATAACATCTTGAACTTAACCCATTAACGCGCAATATGTGGAGATGTTGAGGAATCTGCAGTTTTGAACGAACAACCAATTGTTGCCGAGCTGTATTGTCACGAAGGGAACAAATTCCTCGTTAAGGGCGGTCTGTGTTGCATTCCCAGTTTTATCGACATAGAGAAGCTCAGCACTGGTTGGAAGGCAAAAAGCTTACTGACAAATTTCACAGAAAGAAAAAGGGGACGAAATGTCTCCCACTGGAAGGTCCTGTTGTTTTATTTAAATGATTACAAAATCAGGTAAAACGAATAGTCAGGTTGTCAGTATAAGCACATTACTGTTGTCAGTATGATGTTGCACTGCCCAGGGCCTGTAATGATAAATGGCCCGTTTAGGTCAGGCATATTGTATACAGAAGTGGAAGACAGAGCACCACTCTATTCTAATCCGTGTGCATTGCATACACACAGAAATTACTATTACAATGTACTTATGGAGCCCAATGAGTGAACTGCGTATTTTCCGGTGAGAAAGAGCACTGGCAAACAGTGTTCGCTACATTAGGTTACTTAATCTGGTGTCACTCTGAGCTAGAATTTATGGTCAGCGACTAAGCGTAAGGTCAATGAGTGGGATGCGAGTTTTGGAACTGTGAAATACTTTCCTACATTATAAAATCGAATATTAAATTTGAACTAATATTGCGACAATTTTGTACTTGGATAGCTTAGAATGAAAATCTTTCTGTTTATTGCAGAGGAAAACAATTGATTTTCTAAAACATTGTCTGTCATGCACAACTTGAAACAGGTCATGTCGACCAAATCATATGGAAGAACTGACAGAGACGTATATCGGAAGGCAGTAAGATCTCTTGCCTTTTGGTGTGGCAGTATTCGATAGCTATTTCTAGGCGCAAGTAAATGAAGAATGGCAGCGTGTTTTTGTTATCAAGTAACGTCTTCAACAATTACTTTATTTTTAATGTAATCTACGAGTAATTACTGACGTTTGACATTAACATGAAAAGGATTCCGTAGACAAGGAAAGAAACTGTTCTTGGCAAACCAATTGTATAGTGACCAAAAGGCATCAAATGATCTTCAAGTACAGTGTTCCAGCAGCGGTATGAAGAAAGTGATAGTAATAATGACGGTAATAATCGAATTATCCGGTAACTTCACACTTCACAGTGGATTTTCTTGAACTAAGAATTTTGCTGAATTTGTGCCAATTTCAAAATGGCTTCACATCGAGCCTATGATGCCTAGAAGAGTCTTTACATCCCGCTGACATGAGAGTAGCATAATCTCCGCTTCAGAAGCTTGCTTCTACTTAATCATTTAATAGACTCGCGTTTTTTTCCACCGTGACTAATTTTGTAAGCTGAGCATATCATCTGTTACAGCACACTCCTGGAGCTGTGAAACGTGGCCACAATGGTCTGGCGGAACGAACTATCACGGGTGCAATGCGTGGGTTCAGGCACTTACTTTTAAGAGGCACCAACAGATGTACTTTACCCGTGGTAACATCAAGAGAAAGACGGTATAATCCAGAATCCGCATTAAACATCACGTTCCTTCATTACCAACTGGGCAGAGCCGGTTTACGTCGGAAAATGACATAGCGGAAGTCATGATAAACCGAAATACAGTCGCCAGTAAACTTACTTAAATGAGAAAATTTTATTTTATTTGATGAACCGATAGCCATTAAAAGGAACAGTGTTTTTACTTTACTTGTACTTGATTGAACTAGAGACGTTAAGAAATTTGGTGCTGGACTGTGATTCGAATTCGTATCTCCTCTTTCGAGGATCTGAATCTCTCGGAACAGTGTAGTTCAATCATTTCGTTCCTTTTCTCAAGGCTGTATTCTTCTCTAGGTCTCCTCCAATGGTAAGTATGTGGGTCCGAATCGTGATCCAGTACAAAAATATTCATAATTTCATTTCAGGCCCTATCACTTGCACACCGGCCTGTTAGTGAAAATTAACGTACATTTTTAATGTCTGTTCAGGTGTTGCCAACAATCGCAATAGGTGTCGTTATTTCTGGTCAAACACGCACACATCTTACTATTGGTGAGTAAGCAACTGATACTTAAGCTATATTCGTGGATGCACGGTAGGCGTGCAGTTCGATTGTCGCTCAGGCACAAACGTTTGTATCCTTATTTTAGATTCAAACACCTAGCAGCTTCGCATTCGGGAGGACGACGGTTCAATCCCGTCTCCAGCCATCCTGATTTAGGTTTTCCGTGATTTCCCTAAATCGTTTCAGGCAAATGCCGGGATGGTTCCTTTGAAAGGGCACGGCCGATTTCCTTCCCAATCCTTCCCTGACCCGAGCTTGCGCTCCGTCTCTAATGACCTCGTTGTCGACTGGACGTTAAACACTAACCACCACCACCACCTAGCAGCTGGTAAGAAAAACCGATACGAAACATTTGATTATCCTTAGTTAACAATCCGATTACGTGTTGGGTTCGTATCTCCGTCACAGAACTTCACATCATGCACTTCATCTTTAAATGCATGCACACTTTGTTACTTCAGAATAGAGTTATATCAGACACCTTTCGTGGTTAGTTAACAGGGACGAAATGGTCTTGATAGAAGTCACGGTTTATTACAAAAATTGTCGTCTTTTATTTTCAAGTTAAGATTTGGTTACTGGTGTTAGCAAAAATTTCAGTAATTCATGACTCTTCATGCCTAGTCATCAATATGATATAATTAGATTAGATTACATTAGATTAATTCTGGTTTCATAGATCATGAATACGATATTTCGTAATGATATGGAACGTGTCATTTTAATGAATGATTTTTTTACATACCATGATTCAACTTCTTCACAACTTTCTCTCCTCTCTCTCTCTCTCTCATTCTTTTTGATTTCTCTCGCTCTCTCTCTCTCTCTCTCTGTCTCTCTCTCTCTCTCTCTCTCTCTCTCTCTCTCTCTCTCTCTCACACACACACACACACACACACACACCCAAACATTCTTTTTTTATTTTTATTTGTTTGTTGTGCTCGACTATCGGCAAGGCACGAAAACATCTCTGAATGGATTTCTTAGTTTTGAGTACACTTACGAAAGAAATATAAAAACAACTATGAGAGTTACTGATTTATGCTGCTTAGTTTGCAGTCAGTTCTGAGTATTATTAGTAACTACGCTCCAGTCCCTAAACCTAGTTTATCAGACGCATAACGCATTCCAATCCGTTGCAGCCGCGACTTGGAGACACCAGCTATGGTCACTTCCCAGCCCGCTGTAAGATCACATCGGTTCGTCTTCTTCCTGCTGGTATTGTAACTGAGATTTGGCAACAAGGCAATGTATGTTTGAAAACTCTGTGATCGACGAGTTACTTCCTGGTGTGCACTGAATTAAGCCTCAAAGTTCACTTGAATTTACCTGTTATTTCCATTGAATAATCTGAGTTATTATCGCTTGAGGTGTAACAAAAGATTGTAAATTTACGGTTTCCAGCCCAGGAAAGTCGTTGCACGTGGATATCGCAACTAGTCTCGTCCTTCAAATATCGGTTTACGAGTTCTAGCTCCTATTAGTCTCGTAAGAGGAAGCTAATACACATACTTCTTCGCCAGCTCTGTGGTAACGTGCTGACCTGTGAAAAAACGACTGTTATGGGTCGCAGTTCCAGTCTCACTGAGTGTAGTGTTTTTATCCCTTCTGTGAAAGAGCTACAAACAGATCAAACATCGACAAAGAAATCGCAAGAAAATACTTTCGGTTCATAGTGCAAAACTTACAATGCTGCACAACAGGAATCGCCTCTTGCAGCTGCTTACAAGCAAATTTTGGGTTTCTTTGAATAGATAACTTTATTTATGGAATGCCACATCTGCATACCTCTTGAGTATGACACAGCATACCAATTAAACACAGACCCAATCAAAATCTAAGTGAGTAGTATTTTACCAGTTCGTGTCGACAGAGGCACGCTTGTGTACAGATACTCAGCTTTATTAAAATAGACTTTCGTCGTAAGCTTATTGTGGGTAGTTTTATTTCGTTTCTTATAATACTGCTCACAATTTTCGTAATGTTTCCTTTAGTGTTGTAAAACAATAGTAAACATGAGAGAGAAATTAATCATCAACGATACATGCGAATTCTCTTATGTTATCTGTAACAGTCTTAAACTGCATTTATTGATTACACGCATGTAGAAAACTTGTTCTGAGTTAAAGCTGTCAAACAAATGCCACTAGCAGACGACAGCCAACGTAAAAAATACTTTTCCGACATATTTTGGCACGATGCGCTCTCCCCATACATAATACAAAAGTTCCAGATGCAATATTTAACATCTCTCGTAGTTCGTTAACAGGGACAATAGGTGCTGGGTAGGAATTCACGTCCGTTTAAAATGTTTGCTTTATATAATTTAAAGTTGGTGTTTGCTAACTGATACCGTATAAAATCGAGGTATATCACTCTCTGTATGCCTAATCAGGAATGACTGTTACTTTCAGTTCAGACACGAAATCTTTGCTTAGTCTGCATGATCTTGGTTTGAATCCATATACAGAACGAGATGGTTCGTCGTGTCATTTGAAGTTCATACTTATTCTCAACTAGCTGCTCGTGAATAACTTAAATTTTTAATGTCATGTTGTGTTAAATAATAAGTACGGTATGTTACTTTGAAGAGGAAATCATGAATACGACGAACTTACTACGTGCATTACCTATCTGACGTAATAATGAGAGTGGTAACATTTCAGGTATGTCATTTATTGTAATAAATGTGAACTTACAAGCTTTAAGGACAGTCTTACCTGTGATAAGGTGTTCCCTGATATTTTTAGTATCGTAGTATTACTTTACATATTGAGTTATTGCGGTACAGAATAGTGTTTTATAGTGGTGACTTGTTGGAACCAGTTTCATTGGTCAAACGACTGTACCAAGGAGCGGTTAGAGGAGCTGCTAGACAGCTGCGTTATGTGGGTTGCATGCGAATCAGGCGAAATGCAATTCAGGTCGTTCGGATACTTTTGAGCACGACTGTACATATGTGTGTGTACATTTATGTTTATTAGTTCAAACGATGATAATTTTCCTAACTTTACTTCTCAAGTGATTCCTTTGTGTGATAATCAGGAGATGAATGTGTTGTAATACTATACCTACAAGGAACATGGATCATCTACTACGCAATTCATGATTAGATGACGGAGCTATATTTAGTCTA
Source organism: Schistocerca nitens (assembly GCF_023898315.1). NCBI lineage: Eukaryota > Metazoa > Arthropoda > Insecta > Orthoptera > Acrididae > Schistocerca > Schistocerca nitens. The sequence continues at coordinate 334,240,847 of NC_064618.1, read as the reverse complement.
TGCGTCACTTGTGCCTGTGGCTGTAACGTTCGTGTTCGTATGTCTTTATTCGTTTTTTGCTTTTTGTTAGGACAAGAACGCTTTAGAACTCATTGCTGAAGAGATGAAAACAGTGATACCTTAGACATCGATACATGTATTTCTAATGTTCAGGACAGTAGTCGAAGCTGCAGGTCACACACATCGAAAAGTCAAGAAATCTTTTGTTCCGCAAAGATACACGCAAATATTTTACGTACATTTCACTTAGAGATCCGTGGGCTAAGAAGAACAAATATTCGTTCGCATATGAAATGTAAGTACAAAAGGGGTGATTAAAAGCGCGAAATATGCGCAACAAGAACCCAGTGTTTTAGTAACAGAGCTTGTGTTTGCTGAGTAAGCCAGATGAGGTGGTATCATGAACGATGTTAGCAGAGTTGATGTGACCGGTAAAGTTTGAACCTTACAAAAATTGAACAGTGAAGTATTCACTTACCTTACTGAAGCCAGTTGCACAATATAGTCGTGTGATTAATTCAGTGAGAGCATTTGTTTAGAATGAACTCTGCATATGATACTACGCACGATCACTTGCACATACGAGGTCACAAGTTACGCAGTAATCGCACACAGCGATCGTTCTCGCGGCTCACGACAATACCCACTGAGACACTCCTTACAGCCATATAACGGTTTATTTTATCTGATGTCATACGTGGTGGGCCCTGTCCTGGTCTCATCCGAGAAACAACAGAACGATTTACATTAAGCCATCGGGCTACACCAGCTTGCGACTGTTCTGATTCCATTCTTCCTATGGCCCTCAACAGCGAAGAGTCTGTAAGCCTCTTCTCTGTGCCATACTGCACCGTCTGTGACCGTGTACTCAGCGACTGTGGATGTGGGACTACCCTGCAAACACTGATAGGTGCCAAGACGACATTGCTGGCGTTGTCGTCTGCTGATCGGAATGCCATCTTCCATGTAGAACACGATCGTAATAAAATCTCTTAACAGTTCGTATGATCATATCACAAAGTAGACACAGGGCGGGGAAATAGCAGTTGGTTGCTTTAATTTTGGACACCAGTGTATAATGTCTGCTGAAGGCAGTTTCTCTCTTTCATCCTGAAATATAACAAAAATGAACGTAATTTTCTTGAAAGCAAATTTGTTCAGTGAGCGCATGGGAGGACTTGACTAGTGGAAAAGTCGTTAGTAAGAATCGCAAAGTGTGTGAATACCGAATAAGCATGTGTATACTGTGCAGAAAATGACTATAATGTCTCGTTTCTTACATACAAGTGCACTTTAATAGACCATGTGACTTTACGTGACCATATGTTTGCAAAAGGCCGAAAAATACACATGTATTCTTACTGATAACCTTAATATCATTTAATAAGTGAAATACCAATGGGATAAACAACATGCAGGCTCTGACGTCTCAAGAGGAAATGGATATTGATTCGCACATGTTCCAAACTACTTATTGTCTGCCCAGTGCAATACCACTGGCTGGATAATCGCAAACCTTATTTGACTTGCTTGACAGATGCATTCCAGCTGTGAATGAAAGATAAGGCCACTCAGACAGACGGAAGAGTGATTATAAGTTCTATCAGGCACGCGTGTGAATACATAAGACATATAGTGCCCACAGCAGACGGCTTTCACGCAGAATAGGTTTGCTTTTGATATGCAGGTCGTAGAAAACAAATAGTTGTGCATGATATTCAAAGAGTAGTGTTTAAATGGATATGCTAATACCGGGCGACGCGTGGAAGACGGACTTTTCAATCGAGCGGTAACGAGAGCGCGTTGGTGGGCGAAGATCGTGATGGGAGTAGTTCTTCTCTACACAAGTTGCCATTTCAGTTAAAGTGGAGCAGATGGACTTGCAACATTGTTGGTTCGTCTATGACAGTTTCGTTAGAATTGATGACTCTGTTACAGCTACGCAGTCAATGTTTGGTGTACATTCAAATCTTGGTGTACGGGTAGCTCTTCGGAGACGTAACACAGCCGTTACATGGGTGGTAAACTTCAGACCAACTGGGACCGAGATGGATAAGAAGCGCACAGGTCCGAGACACAGTATAACGACGCCAGAGAATGTTGCAAGACTAAGGAGAGCAATAGTCAGAAACCCAGTACGGTCAGCTAGACATCATGCTCTTGAACTAGCAGTCAATCGTGGATCGATTAGACGAATTTTGCGTACATTAAAATTCCATCCGTACAAACTTCTTACTATACTAAAGCTGAAGCAAAAGTTTTGCTTGCAGAATGCAAATGATTATATTGATGAACAATAAAGCTCGTTTATCAAAACGGGAACGTTAATAACAAAACTGCTTTACAGGCCTCCTGAGCATCCACACCTTATTCACCAGCATCCTTTACACTCTGAGAAAGATACGGTCTGGTGTGTTCTTGGCACTCTCGGCATTGTCGGACAGCGTTTTTTTTTTTTAGAAGAAAATGAGGCAACAGTCACTGTTAATTCGCCTCGATAAATTTATATGGTTGAAACGTTGTTGAAACCAGAACTCAGGAGACGGAGAATCCTTTCAAAAGAGGTTTTGTTCTAGTTGTATGGTGCTACATGGAACATCACGAACGTTTCAGTGCCATTTCTTCGACGCATGTTTCCTGGACAGAGTATGTCACGTTTTGGCAATGTTCCTTGGCCTGTTGGATGTGCAAACTTATCAGTGTATTATTTTTCTCTGTGTCTGTACTTCAAGAGCCGTGTCAAGCACAAATCGAGAAATTTGGATCAGCTGAAGATTAGTCATTCAAGAAATTGTTGCTTCCCCTACAGAGTGGTTCGTGTGATGGGAGAAGAGACTTCAATGCCGCATTCGAAATCATCGACATCATCTCGACTACAATATTTTTTGCTAAAAAGTCTGGCCTACATTAAATGGCAGGTAGATTTGATGTCAACAAACATACTTTAATCTGTATGCATGAGGCAGTTGCATACCTAATACATCCCAAAACTCAGCCAAAAACGGTATTTTCCGGTGCTCATACCTAGGGTTCTATTGGTGATAAAAAGGTAGGGTCAAGCGTTTTCAATAGCCCTTCGGCTGTGGACCACTTTACAGCTAATAGAAAGATCGTCTTACTGCCACTATCCTACATTACAAGGTCAAAGTATGAATATTATAATTTCCTCCTGCTTCGGACGTGGAGTAAATCGAATGGCTCTTTTTTGCGTTTGACGTAGTCTACTGTGAGCCTGAGACGAGTTACCTCACTGGCGTTTATTCTGAAGATCCCAGAAAAATGCTTTTTTTGCTGTACTTTCGCATTTACCAGCTGGAAATCACCAAGCCAAGGATTCCAAGACAGCCATGCACATAAACTGGCTGCAATTCTTACGATAAATTCCCATCTCCTGATCTCTAATGACCTTGATAATGTTCTTTATATGTTTATCCGTTTCCAAGAAACAAAGGCTCAACTTTACACGACTTCTACATGTAAAATCCGGTTTCAGGAGAAATATAAATCATAAATAATCGCAGTAACTTTGTCAGATTTTAATGTCATATTCTCCAGGCATTTATGTAGAAGCGCCAGATGCTCGTCTTTAAAAATCTGTTTCCTTTATCGAGAAACAGCCCAAATATTTTTTTGCATACCAAAACCCAGCAGCAGATTCCATGACGGGTATGCACAGCAAACGGCTGCAATTTTTAAGATGTATTCCTAAATAACGATCTCGAACTACTTTGAAAATTTTATTCGTATCTTTATCCGTACCCGAGATGCAGAGATTGAATTGTACCCTACATCGACGCGTAAAATACCCATGTAAAATCCAGTGTTAGGCGAAAACGTAATGCTGTAAAGTGTCTCTTTTATCATGTGGGAACCCCATGTTGTAGGAATGATGCACATGCATCTACTTTTTTTATTTTAATTTTTTTTTTCTTATAAAAATCCCGTCTGAGGCGTAGAGTTAGTTTTGCTTCATTTTCACATAAGAAAATTTTGCCCATCAGTGCATTTCTTTTCATATGACTTAAATTACTTGCTGTAGCAGGTAAAAGAAACTAACCAGCGAAAAATGCTCCTGTCGCAGCACTTATAATGCTGTGACGCTGGTGTTTATTTAAAAGACGCCGACAGAAAGCTGGGAAACCAGCTGCCTCACTCTATCTTCCTCACCACGTTTAATAATTTTGACATGCGAACACATTCGCGCTTTTTTATGCTAAGGGAGAAGAAAGTGGCAGTAGCAAGGAGCCGGAAAAGTAATAAATACTGGAAGATAGTAGACAGTTAACATTAAAATTTAAAACAGTCTTGACCGCAATTTTTTATTGGAGTGAGTGACCGGTTTCGACTCTTTCATAGAGCCATCTTCAGACTCCAGAGCGGTGGATGGACACTGCCAGACGAGTTCCGTCGACTCTCGACGCGTAGAGTGTCGATGGAACTCGTCTGGCAGTGTCCATCCACCGCTCTGGAGTCTGAAGATGGCTCTATGAAAGAGTCGAAACTGGTCACACACTCCAATAAAAAAATTGCGATCAAGACTGTTTTAAATTTTAATTTTAACAAATTTTAAGATCGCTATGTTTTCAAAAATTTCAAAAATTTTATAGTAGACAGTGGTTGTGTTATTGAAAGAACGAAGGAGATTGTGGCAGTGTGATACAAAGATATGAACACAGTGGCAGTGGAACTTGGTAGAGAGTGACAGAGCATAGCTAGTAAGATAGTGAAGAAAACAGTAACATGGGAGTAGGGGGAGGGGGAGGAGGAAGAAATGAAGAAAAAGTGGAAGTGACAGTGAGTGAGAGTTTTAATGAGAGACAGAGCGTACGACAGTGACGACGTGGAAGAGAAATAGTCTTAAGAAGGAAGGAATGAGATATAAGAAGTAAGAGAGAACAAGAGGGGGGCAGTGACAGTCAGAGGAGACAGTAGCAGTAGAACAGAATGAAGTAGAGTGTAGCTATGTGATAGGAGACAGTGGTAGATACCAGAGATAGTGACAATGAGGTGGGCTGAATGACAAGAATGGGCAAGTTGGAATGGTTGGGTACGAGCGATTTACAGCTATATACTAGTGGGTGCGGGCGAATTAGGGTGACGACAGCTCGTTCAAGTCAGAAATGAATTGCACCTTAAAAAGGCGCGAATGTGTTCGCACGCCAAAGTTTTTGTGTCAAGTTTGAAAGGTGCTGAGGATAGTAGAATGAGGCAGATGATACCCCAGTATTTAGTCAGAGTGTATTAAATAAACAGGAACATAGTGGCATTTTTTCTGCTGCAATAGTACCTTACTTCTGCTGATTATAAAACTGATTGAGTAGTATGTTCTCTATTTAAAATCCCTCCGTCTCCCGTGTGTCACCATGTATATTTGAATGTTGAGAGCAGGTTAATTCCTAACGATCACACGCACACACTTTTGCCAACCATTTCCTAGTTCAGTATCGAAGATAGTGTTTATGAACTATTACACTTCCGCTCAGATAAATCGTTGCTTGTTACATCGGACACGTTTTGGGTTGTGTAGCGCCTCTACGCCGCGTCCGCGGTCGGGTTCATTAGTCAGGGCGGTTCTTGCCCGCCGTTCGATCAATTACCTGCACGGGGTGAGGCCGCCGCCCCCGCCGCGTCCTGTGCGCAGAACAGGGCGGAGCGCCACGCCGTGCCGAAGCATCCGTCAGGCGCGCACCTCATTCGCATTAATCTCGCCCGGCCTCCTCACACCGTAGCGATTCTCCTGCTTCCGCATACCCTCTGATCGCTGCGGCACGGAAAGCACAGCAAGGGAACGTCCTGTATCACATGTGCAACCGAAGTGCTTTCAAGAATAAATCCTCTAACATACACTGATGAGCGAAGACGTTCTGCCCAGTGCCCACCGCATTTCTGTATGATACCTGGTGGGTCTGAGTGTTTCGACGGCGCAGGGAAAAGGGAAAGTGTGAAGTAACATTATTTGGACGAATAAGTACAGCAAAAACATACTTTCATTGGCAATAGTGCAGTTTGCTGTGGAACAGTTTTGCGGAACTGTCCCACCTTACATGTGAAATCGTATAACCGCAGATTAGATCCACGACCGATCTGGATAAATACACTACTGACCATTAAAATTGCTACACCAAGAAGAAATGCAGATGATAAACGTGTATTCATTGGATAAATATATTATACCAGAAATCACATGTTATTACATTTTCACGCATTTTGGGTGCATAGATCCTGAGAAATCAGTACCCAGAACAACCACGTCTGGCCGTAATAACGGCCTTGATACGCCTGGGCATTGAGTCAAACAGAGCTTGGATGGAGTGTACAGGTACAGCTGCCCATGCAGCTTCAACACGATGCCACTGTTCATCAAGAGTAGCGACTGCCGTATTGTGACGAGCCAGTTGCTCGGGCACCGTTGAACAGACGTTTTCAGTTGGTGAGAGATCTGGAGAATGTGCTGGCCAGGACAGCAGTCGAATATTTTCTGTATCCAGAAAGGCCCGTACAGGACCTGCAACATGCGGTCATGCATTGTCCTGCTGAAATGTAGGGTTTCGCAGGGATAGAACGAAGGGTAGAGCCACGGATCGTAACACATCTGAAATCTAACGTCCACTGTTCAAAGTGCCGTCAATGTGAACAAGAGGTGACCGAGTCGTTTAACCAGTGGCACCCCATACCATAACGCCGGGTGATAAGCCAGAATGGCGATGACGAATACAAGCTTCCAATGTCCGTTCACCACGATGTCGCCAAACACGGATACGACCGTCTTGATGCTGTACGCAGAACCTGGATTCATCCGAAAAAAATTACGTTTTGCTATTGGTGCACCCAGCTCCGTCGTTGAGTACACTGTCGCAGGAGCTCCTGTCTTTGATGCTGCGTCAAGGGTAACCGCAGCCATGGCCTCCGAGCTGATAGTCCATGCTGCTGCAAACGTTGTCGAACTGTTAGTGCAGATGGCTGTTGTCTTGCAAATGTCCCCAGCTGTTAGACATCGAGACGTGGCTGCACGATCCGGTACAGCCATGCGGATAAGATGCCTGTCATCTCGACTGCTAGTGATACGAGGCCGTTGGGATCCAGCACGGCGTTCCGTATTATCCACATGAACCCACCGATTGCATATTCTGCTAGCACTCATTGGATCTCGACCAACGCGAGCAGCAATGTCGCGATTAGATAAACCGCAATCGCGATAGGCTACAATCCGACCTTTATCAAAGCCGGAAACGTGATGGTACGCATTTCTCCTCCTTACACTTGGCATCACAACAACGTTTCACCAGGCAACGCCGGTAAACTGCTGTTTGTGTATGAGAAATCGGTTGGAAATTTTCCTCATAACAGCACGTTGTAGGTGTCGTCACCGGGGCCAACCTTGTGTGAATGCTCTGAAAAGCTAATCATTGGCATATCTCAGCATCTACATCCCTTCGGTTAAATTTCACGTCTGTAGCACGTCATCTTCGTGGTGTAGCCATTTTAATGGCCAGAAGTGTAATTGGAATCGGAGAAATGATTTGAATATTAAATGGACAAGTTGTTCTCAGCTTCTGTAATAACGTAAAAGAGATTTTCATGGTAACTGGAAGTAAGGGAAATGTTATGGAGGCGCAGTGGCTGAAACAGGCACTGAGCCGCTCGCCGGAACACTAAGACGTCCATCCTGCTGTGTTCTTCTGCCAAGGCCGGTGTCGGGAAGCGGCTTCACTGCAGCCGGCTCGCGTTCTCCGGTGGGACACCCCGGCGCGCCACTTTGCAGATACGGAACAGGTAGGACATCCTGCAGCGATCGCCTGTACGAATAATATACGGGGTGCAGTGAGGAAGAACTTTTAGCAAGCAGCGTTGCTGTCTGCCAGATGTAGAAAGCCAAGTGTTTGGATGGATGTTGCTGACTTGTATCTTGCAGTTGGAGACGGAATCTGAAGGTAGGCCTTTGAAAAGCCTGAGATGCCGCCAAACGCATAGTACTTACAAAAAAAGCATCGTTCGCTGTCGTAAAAAACTCTGTACATCACTTTAAGTCAACTTTTCCCAGACAGACAGAGAGCACCACAGTATCAGTATCATTGGCCAAGGAGAGAGACAGCATTAGCTACGGACGACTTTTTTCAAATAATAGAAGAGAAATGATTGGTTAACCAAGTAAAACTGGGCCCCGTGAATGGGTTTCCGGCTTTGTAAGGAGACCTTTGATCTGTCGTAGCTCAAAGGATTCAGAGCCCCACCAATCAGATTTAGCTTATACCATAAAGTGCTGCAAAATGAAGTTTTCTCATCAGATGCAGTCACACAAAAATCATGTGTCTCATAAGTTCATCCCTTAACTTCATACTGTGACTTCTTCTCGTAACTTCGTAATTTCAACAGTCGATCCGCATTCTTTGTCACCTTAAACAGCCTGCTGATCTTATACCTTTGGGGGACTTAGAAAATATTCGGGCCATCCGACACACAGCCACATGTGAGGACCGCTGGCGCTGTCACTGATTGACATCACAGTACTTCAATCACTGAAAGCTGATTCTGTGCGAGACTTAAGGAAATTTCGAGTAGGTTTATAATATTACCATCTCAGAGCCTCACTCTGAAGGTTTGCCTCGTGAAATATTGAAAAGTTTGCCTCCAGAATCTACGACAGCTTTGATGCATAAAGTTCAGTAGTTATACGTATTACCTTCATTAATTACATTGTATATTAACCACTTTCAAGACAAGCACTACATACTCACACGATTGCCAGCATCTCGTGGTCGTGCGGTAGCGTTCTCGCTTCCCACGCCCGGGTTCCCGGGTTCGATTCCCGGCGGGGTCAGGGATTTTCTCTGCCTCGTGATGGCTGGGTGTTGTGTGCTGTCCTTAGGTTAGTTAGGTTTAAGTAGTTCTAAGTTCTAGGGGACTTATGACCACAGCAGTTGAGTCCCATAGTGCTCAGAGCCATTTGAACCATTTTTGAACTCACACGATTATTCCCGACCCTCATGAAACATTCATCAGGTTTGCGTCGCCACAGGATGCCATTATTAAATATTTGTTACGCTGTTGTCACAGTTTGCCAGTATTATGAATGAAGCATTAAGCATGTAAAGGCTCATTTGCTATTGATTGTGAATCAACTAACATTTGATATGCAAATATATACAAGTGTTCAGAATATTCGTCTCGCTCCACTCACTCCCCTCTATCCACAACACTAACAAGGTATACAGTATGCCATTTACGGTTTAGTCGTAAAATGTCATAAACTGTCTCTTACTTCTCAAAGATAACATCAAAATGTGTGTTCAGTTTTGCACTTAGATTCTAATAGTTGTCATAGAAACTCTGGAATGCTCGTGTACCATGTCTCGGGGAATAGCAGTGATTTCTGCTTCAGTTCACGCATAGTTGTCGAACGTGTGCGGTACACATTGCTTTGAAGATGTCCCCACAGAGAGAAGTCAGAAGCACTAAGGTCAGGAGATCTCGCAGGACATGGAGAGTCACCGTTAAGTGAAATGACGCCCCTTCCAAACAACTGGCGAACGGCTTCGATCGATTGTCGAGCAGATGCCACGTGGCTGAATGCCGCTGAAGCCAGTCGTTTTCGATGTTAAAATCAGTCTCAGTGCAAAGAATGTTACAAGCATAGAAACATACTGAGTGGATGTTACTGTTGGTGCTATGCCATCCTCACGTTCTAAAAAGTAAGGACCAACGACGCAATGACATGATATGATAGAACACATCGTACTTAAATACACTCTTAAATTTCTTAAAGTCTTAGGTGCTAGAGCGCACCTCTTCAACCACACAACTGCCCCTCCACACCCCCGCCATTACGGACACACAGCCAAAAAAAATCACAAGTTTTGATGTTCGAAAACTTCTGATAACACAAATGACGAGAAATCATATTTTACAAAATATTACAGGTCCATCGGATTGCTGGGTGTCGTAAACCAAAGACAGTCGATACGAACATTATCGGTAAGTACCCATGACAACTCCGGAAGGAAGATCAACTTATCTAAGATATACTGTACACACACACACACACACACACACACACACACACACACACACTCCCACAGACACATACAGTTCCTTACCCACTGCAACTTTCAGTGGTGTCGCCGAAGCGACAAATTAAATTATAGTTATGTTGCCATTTAGTGCACGTTCCGACATCTTCCACTGAGATAAGAGAAAAAAATAAATAAAAAAAGGAATCTGGAGGTGCCTGAACGCTTCGACTCACATCCATACATTGTTAAGAAATTCGATGCCTTCTGATTTTAGACAACACCCGTTCGCTAAATTCCCTAGACGACAATGGGTCCTGTGGATTTCATTGCTGCACAGTCCGTAGCTAATATGGGCGGAAATTTAAATGGTGAATCGTCGTTTGTACGCTCCCTCGCTCAATCTCTAAAGCAGATGCATGGTGTAGAGCGTAGCGGCGAGGGCTCCCCTCGATGGAATCTGAAACAGCTGCGATATTCTCTGGAGTATGTACCGTTCAAACACCACCAGGTGGCTCCGTTTCCGGCTGAACCAATTTCTTCAAACCTACGCATCAACGTTGCAATTGCATGGGTAAATAGGACACCTCCATGACACGTCCCAGCCGGTAATGCTGTCGAAATACCCTTCGCACAGCAGTCACAGTCACCCTGAAGCTAAAGCGCTCTCACAGCGATAGCATGTTCCGCACCAACCCAACGCAGCACGACTGCTATTTGGCAGGATGTTCACACCAGCTACGCATTGGTTCTCAACATTTACATCCAAATCTACATATTTACTCCACTAGCCACCAAGCGGCATGTGGCGGAGGGCACTATTCGCGCCAAAGCCATATTTCTCCGCCCTCAGTTCGCGGATCGCGCGAGGGAAAAAGGAATGTATGAACGCCTCAGTACAGCCTCTGATTTCCCTTGTCTCTGAATGGTGATCATTGGGCGATCTGAAAGTTAGTGGTAATAATACATGCTCTACATCCTCGTCGAAAATCGGATCTTGAAGCAGCCCCTTCCGTTTAGCGCGTCGTCTATTAGCAAGTTTGTCCCACTTCAAACTTTCTGTGGGATTCGTAACGCTCTCGCGATGGCTAAATGTACCAGTCACGAATCTCGCCGCTATCCATTGGACCTTCTCAATCTCTTGAATCAGACCCAACAGACTAACAATACTCTAAGACTGGACGAACTAAAGTATTGTAAGCAATTTCCTTTGTTGAAGGACTGCATCGCTTCAGTGTTTTACCAATGAACCACAATCTAGAGTTCGCCTTGCCCGTTACTTGAGTAATCTGATCTTTCCATTTGAGATCATTTCCAAATAGTCACACTCAGATACTTGACGGCTTTACGGATGTTACAGCTTCCAGAGACTGGGAATTTATTTTGTACTCGTACATCAATGGGGATTTTCGATTTTTTATGCGCAGTAGGTTACACTTATTAATATCGAGAGATAACTGCCAGTCATTACACCACCCATTTACATTCTGCAAGTCCTCATTGATTTGTTCATAACTTTCGTGTGGTACTACTTTCCTGTAGACTACAGCATCATCGGCTAACAGTCTAACGCCGTTGCCAATACCATCAACCAGATCATTTATGTAAATCGTCAAAAGCAGTGGAACTATAACGCTGCCCTGGAGCACACCTGATGCTACGCTTGTTTCCGTTGAAGTCCCCATTCAGGACGACATACTGCTCTCTGTCTGTTAGAAAACTTTCTATCCAACCGGATATGTAATCGGATAGACCGTAAGCGCGCACTTTTTGAAGCAAGAGAGAGAGCGGAACTGAGTCGAACGCCTCTCGAAAGTCGAGGAATACGGCGTCAACCTGGAAGCCGGTATCTAGAGCCTGTTGTGTATCATACACAAAGAGGGCCAGCTGTGTCCCGCTTGACCGCTGTTTCCTAAAACTGTGCTGGTTTCTGCAGATGAGCTTCTCAGAGTCTAGGAAGGTCATTTTGTCTGAACACTAAATATGTTCTGTAATTCCACAACAAATCGATGACAGTGAAATTGGCCGGTAATTATGTGCATCCGATTTTCTACCCTTTTTATAGATTGCTATGACCTGGGCCTTCTTCCAGTCCCGTGGAAGTTTCCGCTGTTCCAGTGATCTCTGATAGACGATGGATAAGGATGGTGCTATATTTGTAGCATAGTCAACATAAGATCTTACGGGATACCGTCTGGGCCAGGTGCCTTCCTGGCGTCTAGGGATCTTAACTGTTTTACAATCCCAGACACACAGAACACTATGTCAGCCATCTTTGCGTTTGTTCGATAACTGAAAAGGGGAATGGTGCTGCAGTCCTCTACTGTAGACGAGGTTTTGAAAGCTAGGTTTAGAATTTCGGCCTTCCGTTTATCTTCCGTTACATTACCCGTACTGTCAGCAAGAGAAGGTACTGAATTATTTGTAGCGTTCATAGATTTTACGTACGACCAAAATTTTTTGGGGTTGTTTTTAGAATCTGCAGATAAAATATTGCTTTCAAATTCTTTAAAAGGCTCTCTCATTGACCTTTTGGCAGCTGCTTTCATTTCGCATAATTGCTGTTTGTCAGCGGGGTAGTGACTACGTTTAAAACGACTGTGCAAAATTCTCCGCTTTCTCAGCAACTTCCTAATATGTTTGTTGAACCAAGGTGGATCCTTTCACTCCCCTATATTACTGCAAGGCACATATTTCTCTAGCGTGGTGGACAATAAATTTAAATTCTGACCAAAAATTTTCAATATCTTTGTGTCCCGCGGTGAATGCTTGGAGCTGACTATGAAGATATTCAATAATGACACTTTTACTTGCTTTCCAAAACAAGAAAATCTACGCTGTTTCTTTGGCTTTTTATTGAAACTTCCACTGACATAGAAGTCACGACACTATGGTCGCTAATACCTTCTTCTAGATTAACTTCCTCAAAAATATCAGGTCTGTTTGTTGCCAAACTATCTAGTATGTTTCCATCTCGAGCTAGTTTTCTAACCAATTGCTCAAGGTTGTATGCTGACAGTACATTGTTGACGACAGTAATGTTCAAAATTTCCTGATTTCCTGCGCCACACTGCAGACAAAGGAAGCAGAAGCGGACCTGGAAACATCTTAGCAAAACAGTGAAATCTACTGACATACCACTTTGACAAAGTATAGACCTTTAGTCTGACGCCTGGGAATGTGCATCTTGGAAATGGCGAAACTGTTCGCCTACAGCTTTTGCGAGAATTAATGGAAAGTGGTTGGATGTCAATGTATCACGAATAGGTGCAAAGTGTTTTACGTGCGCACCTCATCATATAGTGTGGGGGTAAGACGATAGCCCGCTCTGCAATGGGGGATAGCCAGCTATCTGTTTCAGATCTGTCAACAGGGTACAAATGGTGTCTATGCTGGCACAAGTCTTTCACAGCACGCCGTATTGTTAACCCCTACGTGTTACTATGCTGACCTAACGACATCATAATTTACGACTGTAGTGAAGTCATCGAGTCTGGACTGTGGATCAACGAAAATGCGTCACCTCGTCAGATGAATCACGTTCCTTGCTATACCAGGTTCATGGTGGTGTCCGGATGCGACGTCATCCAGGTGAATGTCTGCTCAAAATAGGCTCCGCTTGACAGAGGCAGCGTGGCTATGGGAGACACTCACCTGAGCTTCGATGGGAATTGTGGTAGTAACCAAAGGCACCAAGTCTGCTGTTGACCAGTGAACACCATTGCGGACCAAATGAATCCATTCGTGGTTGACGTCAGTCCGGATGGCGATGGAATCATCCAGCGAGATAACTATCGGTATGATAAAGTCAGTGTCGCTTGACAGTGGTTTGATAGTCATGATTCAGGACTCAGATTGGCATATTGGTCACTAAAATCGCCCAATCTGATCCCGGCGGAAAACATTTAGGACGCTTTAGGGTGCTAGCTCCGGAATCACAAACCACTCGAGCGTAATTTTTGTAATCTGTGCGTAGACATATGATATCACATATCTCTAGAATCCACGTCGCGCAGAATCCCTGGTATACTACGTTCGAAAGGTGGACCAACACGCTACGAAGCGTGTGTTCATAGTGTTTGGCTCTTCACTGCATAAATCACCAAATTATATTTCTTCACAAAGTGCGATATACTTCTTACAAACCCAGAATGTATCTTATTCGAAAACATTACGAACTGGCCCAGACATACTGCACTCTAAGAGTATTTTGTCACAAATAATTAATAAGAAGAGTTTTTCGAGGATTCAAGCATTGGTTTATGAAAGAGATGATAGTATTCTCGATTTAACTTGAATTCCTTCCGAAACAGTAATGAAAAGTGGTTAGCCATTCTCTGATTCAAATACTAGATCTGACGTAGTCCGGAGAGCAAGATGCCAAACCTTCGTTGGTACCTCGCGACGCAACCAAAAGTAACAATGGTCGTTGCCAGCAGCATCGACGAATGACCGACGGCGGTGTAGACAGCCCAGAGAAGTTTCTATACGTTGCTCTTCCGCTCACGTCTCCGCGATTATTGTCTTCCGTCTAGGTTAGCAGTGCGAACACTGAATGAAGAGACTTACATGTTATCACTATCAAATTATATGTCACTGTACTAATTTGGAAATTTGTGGTAGGTTCTTACGGAATCAAACTGCTGAGGTCATCCGTCCCTGAGCTTACACACTATTAATCTAACTTAAACTAACTTACGCTAAGGAAAACACACACACCCATGCCCCAGGGAGGACTCGAACCTCCTGTACAGTGACAGTTAGAGATACTCATGACATTACTGTTGAACTTTATTGTAGCAAAATTAAACAATTCATCTTGCCTATTTTATAGTAAAGTGAACTACTATTTAATGCGCTAAAGTATCCACGCCGAATAAAGTAAAGAACATATTTCGGTACTAACGAGCGTATTTGCGTCCTGTGTAACACTAACGGACACGAATATGCCCGTCAGTATTTATACAAATACAATAACACTACTACTACACTTCTTCCTCCCCCCCTCCCCCCCCCCCCCCCCCGTGAATCACGGATCCTTGCCTTCGGTGGGTGGCTAGCACGCCTCAGCGATACAGAGAGCCGTGCCGTAGATGCAACAACAGCGAAGGGGTATCTGTTGAGAGGCCAGACAGACTTGTGGTTTCTGAAGAGGGGCAGCAGCTTTCTCAGTCAGTGCAGGGACAAAAGTCTCGATGACTGACTGATCCGGCTTTGTAACCAAAATCCAAAATCTGTGCTGGTACTGCAATGAAAACGGTTGAAAGCAAGGGGAATCTACAGCCATAAATTTTAATGCGGGCACGTAGCTCTACTACATGGTTGGTTCAAATGGCTCTGAGCACTATGCGACTTAACTTCTGGCAACAGTTGATTAGAATAGGGGAAAGGAATACAGGAGAAGAGAAATGTATAGCTTTAAGAGATGAAATAATCAAGACAGCAGAGGATCAAATAGGGAAAAGCACCAGGCGTAATAGAAATCCTTGATAACACAAGAGGCACTGAATTTAAGTGAAGAGAGGAGAAAATACAGAATTGCGGCAAATGAAAGAGGTGAAAGGGAATACAAACATGTAAAGAGTGAAATTGATAGGAAGTGCAAAACGGCTAAGCAGGAATGGTTAGAGGAAAGGGTTCACAAACATTTTCACAAGGGAAAGACAGACACCGCCTTCAGGAAACCTGAAGAGACCTATGGTAAAAAGAGAAGCGGCTGTACGAATATCGAGAGCTCAGATGGGAAACCAGTCCTAAGCAACGAAGGGAAATCTGAAAGGTGGAGGGAGTGTATAGATTGTCTATACAAGGGAGACGGACTTGAAAGCAATATTATAAAAAGAGAGGTGAACTTAGATGGAGACGGGAGATACGATACTGCGAGAAGAATTTTAGAGTCAGAACTACTAATAGCCTTGGGAGAGCGAGCCATGGTCAAACTCTTCCACCTGGTGTGCAAGATGTATACGACAGGTAAAATATCCTCAGACTTTAAGAAGAATGTAATAATTTCAGTTCCAAGGAAAGCAGATGTTGACAGGTGTAAAAATTACCGAACTAAGTCTTCGTTGCAAAACACTAACAAGATTCTTTACAGAAGAACGAAAAAACTGTTAGAAGCCGACCATGGAGAAGATTATCTTTGATTCCGGGGAAATCTTTGGATATGTAAGGCTGTACTGACCCTACGACTTTTCTTAGAAGACAAGGGAAGGAAACATACGTTTATAGCATCTGTAGTATTACAGGAAGCTATTGACAGTGTTGACTGGAATAATCTCTCTGAAATTCTGAAGATAGCAGGTATAAAATACAGGAAGTGAAAGGCTGTCTACACCTTTTACAGACGGCTGTTGTAAGAGTTGAGGGCTATGAGAGGGAAGCAGTGGTTACGAAGGGAGTGAGACAGGGTTGTGGCCTATCCCCGATGTTATTGATTCTGTACAATGAACAAGCAGTAAAGGAAGCCCAATAAAAATTAGAAGTCAGAATTACAGCTCAGGAAAAAGAAATGAAAACTTTGAAGTTTGCTGATGATATTATAATCAGCAAATTGGAAGAGCAGTTGAAGAGAACGGACATTCTCTTGAAAGGAGAACGTAAAGAATGTAAGATGAACATCAACATAAGAAAACCAAGTGTAATGGAACAAAGTTCAATTAAATCAGATGGCGCTGCGGGAATTAGTTTAGGAAACGAGAAACCTCAACTAGTAGATGGATTTTGCTATTTCGGTACACCCAATATAGGTTTAAGTGTTAGAAAGACTTCTGTGAAAGTACTTGTATGGAGTGTAGCCATGTATGGAAGAGAAACTTCGACGACAAACAGTGCGGAAGGATGAGAATAGAAGCTTTAGAAATGTGGTAGTACAGAAGAATGTTGGAGGTTAGAAAGGTAGATCACTTACCTAAAGAGAAGTGTTGAATAGAACTGTGGAGATAAAAAATTTGTAGCGCAACTTGAATAAAAGAAGGGATCGGTTGAGGACACATTCTGAGACATCAAGGGATCACCAATTTAGTACTGGAGGGCAGTTTGGAGGGTACAAATCGTAGAGGGGGACCAAGAAATGAATACAGAAAGCAGATTCAGAAGGGTGTAGGCTGCTGTAGTTATCCGAAAATGAAGAAGTCGTACAGGATAGAGCAGCATAGAGAGTCTTCGGACTGGAGACCACAACAACAACGTAACATTACCAACGAAGAAAAAGTGAAAACTTATTTTAGAGCTTTAAAATCGTGTTTTAGAAGGTATACCACATTTTGAAGATGAAAGCTCATATCCAGATCGAGAACAGAAAATAGGATAATCCTGCTTTCAAAGACAGCTTCCTACTAGCAACTCCAGAAGCAGTGCGTAGGATTGAAGGACTAAATATTCAGTTGTAGAGCCTAACTTAAGTTTCTTGTGGGTAAATATGTACATATGTATATGTAATTTAATTTTATGATATGTCTGTAGTAGCCATACTCTAAATAAATTTGTGTAAGTAGCAAAATTGCAGACCAGGAACACTGGGTCATTATTTCTCTTTTTTCGGTCTTAGCTTGACAGCTAAAATGCTACAGAACCGATAGTGCCAAAAAATAAAAGACTTGGAGCTGAAGCTGTCTTATCTGCAATGTGGTACACTGAGGTGACAAAGATCATTGGAGACAGCGATAAGCACGCAGACAGATGGAGGTAGTATCGCGTGCACAAGTTACAAAACAGAAGTACATTGACAGAGCTGTCATTTGTATTCAGGTGATGGGAAAAGTTGCCAACGTAATTGTGGCCTCACGAGCGGAATTAACAGAGTCTGAACGCGGAGTAGTAGCTGCAGTTACATGCATAATACAAAAACCATTTCGAAAATCGTTAGGAAATCCGGTATTCTTAAGTCCATAGCGTCCAGAGCATGCCGAAAATAACAGATTTCAGGCGTTACCTCTCACCACGGACAATGCATTGACTGACGGCCTTCACTTAACGGCGAAGAGCAGGGTGTTTACGTGAAGTTGTCAGTGCTAACAGACAAGCAATACAGCGTGAAATAATCGCAGAAAACAATGTGGGATGCACCACTAACGTATCCGTTAGGACAGTGTAGCGAAATTTGGCGTTAACGGACCGTGGAAGTAGACGATCGACGCGAGTAGCTTCGCCTGCAACGCCTCTCTTGGGCTCATAACCATATCGGTTGGACCCTAGACGACTGGACAACCGCGACCTCATCAGATGAGTTCCGGTTTCAGCTGCTATGAGTAGATGGTAGGTTGCGAGTTTGGCGCAGGTGTCGCGACACCTGCGCCAAACAAGGCATTATACAAGCTGGTGGTGGCTCCATAATGGTGTGGGCTGTGTTTACATAAAATGGACAGGGCCTTCTGGTCAAACTGAACCGATCGTTGGCTGGAAATGGTTATTTTCGGCTACTTGCAGACCAATTGCAGATATTCATGATGTTCAAAAAAACGGTGGAATTTTTGTGATTGGCAATACGCCATGTCATTGGGCCACAATTGCTCGCAGCTTGTTTGAAGAACATTCTGAACAGTTCGAGCTAATGGTTTGGCCACCCATTGGACATCTGTGAGATTTAATCGAGAGACCAGTTCTGCACTGGTAACATTTTCCCGTTTATGGACAGCTATTGAGGCAGCATGGGTGAATTTTTCTCAAGGGACTTCCAACGACATGTTGGGTTCATCCCACATCGAGTTGCTGCACTACGCAAGACAGGAGGAGGTCCGATACGATATTAATAGGTATCCCGCGACTCTAGTCACCGCCAGCCGGGGTAGCCGAGCGGTTATAGGCGCTACAGTATGGAACCGCCCGGCCGCTACGGTCGCAGGTTCGAATCCTGCCTCGGGCATGGATGTGTGTGATGTCCTTAGGTTAGTTAGGTTTAAGCAGTACTAAGTCTAGGGGACTGATGACCTTAGAAGTTAAGTCCCATAGTGCTCAGAGCCATTTTAAGCATTTTTGAACTCTAGTCACCTCATTGTGTTTCCAGGCCGTGGCTGCAGTGACTACAAAACCACATTTGGAACGTAGGTCCTCTAGGACTAAGTACTAGACACTTCTACACTAGTAGCAATAACTTCCATTTTCCATTTTTTTTATTTAGATTTTCAACAACATTTACCGTCAAGTATGAAGGAATCAGACATTAATGAGGACCAACAACACACGAAAGTAATGCGAAAAAATTCGCTAATGTGATTACCTTTGCTTCATCTGCATTAGGCGTAGGCGTACTACATACTAGTGACATACGAACACCTTAAGCAGCTGTGCACCTCCAGGACCGACTAAAATCCCATGTGTGACGTTAGCTGATCCTTAAAACTTAGTCCCGCACATTCATCACATAATGCTCGCAACTTACTCTGCTTTCCCGCACCCGCGAGAAAGAGACTATGGTGAGTTCCAAATAGTCTGTCACCGGTGCAGGAATACAGAGCAAATTTACGAGAGTTATGTGATGAATGTAGGGGGCTATGCTACAAGGATGTAGATAGAGGGCACGATTAAGGTGACCGCTCGCGATCAGCGGAAAATCCGTATTTTAGTCCTGGTCCACCACAGATGTTCATAAGTCACTAATAGGTAAAATATTTATGCCTAACATAGCTGAACTCAAGGTATTTATCTCGAATCTTTTTCACTTTTTGGGAAGTAGACGTCTGCTTCCATAAATGTTATTACTGAATTATATACTGTGGTGAGAACTGCCCCTAAACGCGGAAAAATCAGCCACGATCAACGGTATGAGAAAGCAGGAGGCAATGTGAACCACTGTATTGAAGACACACAGACTGTAATCACACGACTATGGCCTGTAAAAGCGTCATATGATCTCTCAATTAGCAAAATAGTATGGAACAGTCATCTCCTCAGATCTGTGGTAGGTGAGTGCTGAGGGGGAGTGGAGTGGTGGCCATGAGAAGAAGGTAGATTGACTAGCGAAACGGTAACTACTATTCGGAGCCTCAAATATCAGAAAAAAATTTGGTTATCAATGTAGAAGAAAGGGAACTGAAGAGGCCCAGTCTACACATATTGAGGGGGAGGGTCTTATTGAAGACAAATGGAAATGAAGATTTCTTACCACATGAATATAGTTAACACTAACAGCAGCCAATTGTGGCATAATGGAAAAGGGTTCGCCATGAATTGGATGACAGGTGAGAAACACAGTTACTAGAAACATTTGTCACCAGACTTGGCCCCAAACCAATGCCAACAGTAATAGTTGTAATATACATGAAACCGACACAAGTGGAAGGTGTCGAGATACAGAAAGTATGTGAGGTAACTGAGCGGGTAACTTACTACGTAAAGTGAGATGAAAATCTAATAATCATGGAAGATTGCATCACTGTAGGGGGGGGGGGGGGGGAAGTAATAGAAGTCAGGGTAACTGGAGAGTATGGGCGCGGTAGTAAAGTGAGAGAGTAGATACATTAATTGTGGTCTGGACTAAATTTCAGCTAGGTATGGCGATTATACCGTTCAGTTGTGCATGGAAAAGACCAACAGACACGATAAGAGACCACTGGATTACATGGTGGTCAGAAAGAGATTCTGACATCAGTTATTATTTCGTAAGGTGAATTCAGAAGGATGCTCATATAGTAATGAAAATAAAACAAGAGCTTAAGAGAACTCTCTCGAAGAATCATTGTGGAAAGAAGTAGTTTGATGCATTACTGAAGAATAATGATACTGCGAGAATACCTAGGTAAAACATCATATTTCAACGTGTTTTTCGTGAGATTTGTAAAAATTGCTTATTGGGGTGACCACCGATTTCACACCGTGCTTATTTAACATACTGTGGTTTTACGAGCGTTGACGTAAAAACGTGACATTGCATTAAAGTATCATACATATGAGTGGTGTCTGTTCTATCGTACATGTCTGACACAACAGACAATAGTCGCGATAAAGCAGGACATATATATGAATAAGTAAGGTGAAATAAAATTAAAGCAAACGGAATGAGGAAGATATAGGGAGGAAATAATAGCTTCCAGTCGCACAGGGCATTGCAACAGTCCAACGGCGAGAGTTGAAAACTTGAGCCGGACCGGCAATCGAACGTCGATGCTCCTCTCCTCTAGAACGGTGGCCTTTACCACCTTTTTTTCTCTTTCCCTGACACATAACAGAACCTAAAAG
This sequence comes from Schistocerca nitens, assembly GCF_023898315.1. Classification (NCBI taxonomy): domain Eukaryota; kingdom Metazoa; phylum Arthropoda; class Insecta; order Orthoptera; family Acrididae; genus Schistocerca; species Schistocerca nitens. The sequence goes on along the minus strand of NC_064618.1, from coordinate 334,219,665 downwards.
AAGGGTCTGTTTACCATCGTCACTTTGACCCTTAAAAAAAAAAATCAGCACCCATTCAGGCGTTGCCTCTAACTACGCCTATCCCAAGAATTCTACCTAAGCTATGAAAGGAGAAAAGGGAAGACTGGAGAGGTTACCAAATGTATGTAACAGAGAATATTTGCTTATTTATTTAGTTACTTTGCTCGGAACTGCGAAGTCGAACGTCTCGACTATTCGGACACGCTTCCGTCACAGCCAACTTCCCGCTCGCCGTATCGCTAAGACCCTCACCCTATAACCCAAGTTGCAGATATCTGATCCCGTGGAAATTTTGGACGTAGGCTACGTGTGTGCATTGAAACTTTTCCGTCAAACAACCGTCGTGGCCATAGAATGAATTATAGGTGCGTCCTGTAGGACACCGCTTGTGATGAGCCGGCTAATATGAAAACATCAATAACTGGAGAGCAAGGAAAGGAATGGAAAGGGAACAGGATGGGAAAGAGATTGGAACCAAATAATGGGCGGGTGCCTTTACGGTGCGGGGACGACGAAGCTGGGAATCTGGGCCCAGTGGAAGGTGTGTCCGAACCGTCGAGGCGGTTGAGACAAGCATTCTAGAGAAGAACATCGTCCCGTTTCGAGTGCCGGTCCGGCCTCAACCTCGTGCGGCTGAAAGTGATCATTTCCTTCATATGTCTTTCCCATCCCTTTTCCTTTGCATTCCTTTCACCCCAACTATTCACGCATTAAAACGTGTTAAGTATTTACGCTACTGGTCGTGAGCAGAGAGAACCTTCTGATATAAGCTCTCGGCGCAATAACTAATTGTAATAACACCATAAAATGTCGTTACCAGACTTCGCAGATAACATTTGAGGTGCTTGTCAAGTGCATCGTGAATGAAGAGTGCGAATGTGATGATCGTTTGGGGTAATTAATCATACTGAGCATCTCGATCGGTCTTATGTAAACACACTTTGAATGTCTTTTGCAATTGACTGTTAAATCCGTTAATAAGTTCCATTCGCCGAAGTTAGTGCAACGGCAGCGTCGTGGTGCTGCTATTCTTTCTCAGGAAATACATTTTATTTAAAGTACCTGTTCTCATACAACTGTTAAACATATTTTTTCTGAGTCTCACATCTAAATTTTTAGCTATATTGATGGCAATTCAACTTTAATGTACCTTAAACTGGAATATTAGGGATTTTCTAACAACACCACACCGTAATGCTGACGCTGTTTGGTAACAACACTCAGAGAGCGGCCAGCGAGCGCTAAGAGAAACAGGAGAAGCGCCAACTGAAGCAACAAAAGCAGCCCTTTGTGATTGTTAACGTTCAGTGTCGACGACGGAGCTTAAAGTCACATCCACTCCCACTAAATACACCCGCAACCCACTCCCTTCCCCTCTCCCAAATAGTGAGCAGCACGTGTAATAAAAGAGCATCACTCGAGCAACTGGACTGCCAATGTGCAGCTCGTAAAAAAAAAAAAAAAAAAAATTGAAATGAAATGATCGTATGGCATTTTTGGCCGGGAGTCCCCATGCGGGGCAGTTCGGCCGCCGTATCACAAGTAAGTTGACGCCACTGCGGCGACTTGCGAGTCAACGATGATGATGAAATGATGATGAATGATACACAACATCCAGTCATCACGAGGCAGAGAAAATTCCCGACCCCGCCGGGAATCGAACCCAGGACCCCGTGCTCGGGAAGCGAGAACGCTACCGCGAGACTGCGTGAAAATTCCGTTTGACGCTCTCCGTATCAAATGTGACGCTACCATGAAAGTGGAGGATACTAACCTCAAACGTGCGGAAAAATGTAATCTATATTACTGGCTGTTACAGTTAATCAACGTTTACTTATGCGCTGTATGATGGCCTCATAAATTCATGATTTCTGTATTGTGTTTGAGGGAGCATTAGTTGTCGAATCATGTAACACAATAAAAAAGAAACGCAGACATAGCAAGCGAGGAAGTGTCACATGTTAACAGATAGTTTTATTGTCCTAACGTATTTCGGTGAGTTATATAGAGCATACCACAATTGTAAGGGAAATTAAAAATTAACTATCTACAGAAATCAGATGGTTATGAGAGAAATGGTACGTCATATAATGAAAAACCGGTCGTATGGCTTCGAGCAAATATAGTAATGGACTCAATGTACAGAATTAAAAAACGTCACGATACACTCGTATTTATCAGGTACCTAAACTAGCATTCCAGTTATGTACGAAAGCCGTACAAAACACTTTCGTCAAGGTACTGAATTTTGAAATCACACAAATATCGAATACCATTGCTCTGTCCATAATCTGCGATTTCCATGTACTAGACTCATATGGGATCGAACCTATATACCCAGAACTCTTCCTCTCTGTGTCGACACTTGTAACAAACATCATAGTACTTTTATGAGGTATGCAATATTTTTAAAAACTACCAAAGTAGTCGGCCGTTGTGACCGAGCGGTTCTAGGCACTTCAGTCTGGAACCGCGCGACCGCTATGGTCGTAGGTTCGAATCCTGCCTTGGGCATGGATGTGTGTGATGTCCTTGGGTTGGGGACTGATGACCATAGATGTTACGTCCCACAGTGCTCAGAGCCATTTGAACCATTTTTGAACCACTAAAGTAAACATAAACTCACAGAATTTTATGATTCATAAAATTAAACGAACACTGTTTCTCGCTTTTCTGTCCTAGTGAAAGCATCTTCTCCCGCTCAAGAAAGAGTAATATTCAACCTAGCCGTCGTTCCACCAGTCTGCTCACCCGTAAAATTTGTGCATAAATAATGACTATGATCCAATGCGAAATACATATATCAAACACATTCTCGAAAACATTTACGCTTTTTCCTTGTAGAAATAAATAGCAAAATCGGTTTTTTAGTAATGATTTATTCGAATAGTGTGTAACTTCTCTGAGGTTTACTTCTCTTTACAAACCTGCTTATTTACCACATTTATATACTCGATAACTTTTTCCTCAGTAATTTATGTTTCAATAGTCTGTTCACACTTCGCCAGGAGCACTCCGTTTTGTATCGCAGCTCTCTACAAAGGTTTAGCCTCCTGTTTCGTTTTTGTCATTTCCTGACACTGAGGGCAAAAATATTTTCACAAATTCTGAGAGAGAAATACCTGGATACTATGAACTGCCTACAAACACCCCTCCCGCAGCAGTGACTAGCAGGAGCAATAATGGAGCATTACTCGACTAAATGGGCCACTACTGTGCAGTTTGTAATAAAAAGGGGACGTCTGTGTTTTCTCTAACATTAATATTTCACACTATAACCTCCTGGGCTGCGAATATGCTGTTTTAGAACATTTTTCTCAAATCGACTCTAGTGTTTCATACCAATTGATTGATTTCGTAGGCGAAAGCTTCCTAGGCTTGTACCATTCTGTTGCTAAAGAGTACTTTCCTTCACCATTATCACTACTCTTTCACATCTTTACTGTTTCTTTGAAATTTCGAAATGGGCGTTATTCATTCAACTAATCTTCACCGGTTTTGTTTTACTGGCTAATTTAAGATTCTGAAGCAATTTAAAGGTGATACCGTATTTAAAACCAGAAGCACGCTACGCTGAAGGTTAACGAATGATTTGGAAGAGGAGACTGATAAGTATGATAAAATTGATATCTACAAGATTCGTTATAATACATGAAATGCGGCTACCTCAGCCAGGCTAGAAGGTCGTTCAGGCTGAGGTACAAAGGAACACAGGGACGTTTTTCGACTTTATTATTTCGAATAGTCGGACGTAGCCATGGACATTCAAGTAGATCTGTTATAATATCATCCTTGGTTAGCTGCTTTAATTATAGTAAGAGAGTTGATACTCTATACGTGACGAGGTACGAACTCCCGAATGAACAGCTGTACTGTCCCTTTCCTCTGTGATTCTTTGGCTTCAAAGATAAGTACATAAGTACGCTACAGCTCATAATACGAAACTATAATTTCATTTGAAGCCATTTTGACAAATTTTCGACCGTGACAGTCTTAAGAAACATGTACAGGTTTTTTTAAATTACCGCTACCAGTCATAAACTTCGCGAACTATTGTATTATTTATTTAGCGACATGCTTCGAGGTAAACCTCATCTTCTGGCTAAATGGCATCACAAAAACAACTTTAAAATAAGGCTACACAGATGTTACAAAATCTTTTCGTGAATTCTGTACTCATCATTTTTCTTCTGCTGTGACAGTCTCGTAGCGATGCGCTGGGGTGCCTCCATTTCCGTTCCTCTACTGGTCAATGTTCACAAATTGTCAGTAACATAGCTGTAGCTTGGAAACACGACCACAATCAGTTCTGTGGTGACTGTAGAGCTGTTTATGATGGAAAGTGATTGGATGATCCCTCTGCCAGACACCTGAGAGTGAACTGCTGAGTACGCAAGGAGGGGTGTAAGAAGGGATAGGGCTTGCTGTATCACAATAGTAAGCTATAGCCAACACCGTTAGTTGCACGTGTCCAAGAAACATCATAAGATGTTTGACGGATTATAGTTGTTGGGACACACCATTATTTACCATCAGTTTTCCGGACTGATGAAATTCCTTACAAAAAGAAATATACAAATGTCTCTGTTAATTCTTCTTTTGTGTTATGAACTGCAAGTAAATTTTGTTCAGCCTTCATGTCTCTTTCTTTGTGTTTAGTTCTAGATTGAGTAGTCTCTGGATTGAGCAGCAAAAGTAATATTAAAGAATATCAATTCTTTCTATGACTTAGATCAGACAATTTGTTAGAAGTAGCTTTGAAATTTAAACTAACGCTAATAAAGGGGACATTTCCACCTAAGTATCTGCGCTAAACATTGTCATTGCTGTCAGATTGGAAAATTGAAGTTTAGAAACACGGTAATGTAGTATTCACATTGCAGAGAGATGCATATTTGAGAATGGAATGATTGGCATGAATGTTTGTACTGGCAAGACAGTCAGGATAGAAACATAGCGGAAATAACATCAAAAACGAAAGAGGGATATTGAGATTTAACGTCCCATTGACTACCTGATCACTGGCGACAGAATTCAGTCTCGGCTGGAGATAGACAGAAAAGAAATCTATCGTAATCTTTTCAAAAGCACCATTACAGTATTTTCCTGAATGTGTTAAGTAGAAATATGGAAAATTTAAATCACAAACTTGGAGTAGGTTATTTGAAAGCCGATTCTTCGGAATGCGATACCAATGTCATTGCCTCTGTTCCATCCAGCTCTACAATATTTGTGGAAGCATCGTTTACCACAAGAAGTATGACGGCTGATCATTATCAGATATAAAATATTCATAAACATTGCACTGCATAGGTATTTCAGTGTTTGTATTTTTTTTTTTTTAGATCACTTTAGTAACAATTTCTATGCATTGGCCACTGGAATTCCCACTTGCTGTTACTGCAAGATATCATAAAATCCATGGATTCACGTGGTATTCATTGACATCCGAATGACGTTAGACGCTGTACCATGTCATCTCATATTCTCGGAAGTACGTTCATGTGGTATAACGATTCACGATGTTTGGGCAGGGAGGGTGCAGCGTTTTATTAGGCTTGAATTTGGAAGTGGTATTGGAGTATTTGAAGACTTGTTGCTCATGTTGCGTATTAATAAGCAGCCGAGACCATGCAAATACGCAAAATACACTGTAAGAAAAAAAAAGAAAAAAAAGTTACCCACCACGCAGGAATTAACCGAACGGGACGGAAATCGGTAGATGTGTGTACATGCACAGACAAACAAATCATTACAATTACAGAAAAACGTGTGATTTACTTAAGATAAACAGCTTGACAAATTGAGCAAGTCAATAATACATTGGTCCACCCTGGCGCATTTGCAAGCAGTTATTCGGCTTGGCACTGGTTGAGCGCGTTGTTGGATGTCCCCCTGAGGGGTATCGTACCAGAATCTGTCCAACTGGCACGTTAGATCGTTAAAATCCCGAGGTGGTTGGAGAGATTCGCCCATAATTCTCCAAACTTTCTCAGTTGGGGAGAGATCCGGCCACCTTACTGGCCAACGTATGGTTTCAGAAGCACGAAGATAGGCAGGCGGCGATTATCTTGCAGAAGTGTAAGCCCAAGATGGCTTGTCGTGAAGGGCAACAAAACGGAACGTAGATTATCGGTGAAGTACCGCTGTGTTGTAATGGTACCGCGGATTGTGAAATGAAATGGCATCCCAGTCCATGAGGCCTGGATGCCGGACCGCATGGCAGGCAACAATGAAGTTGATATCTGAACGCTGTCCAGGCAGTCCCCAAACACGTATCCGCTGGTCACTTGGGCTGAGTTCGAAGCAAGACACATCATCAGTTAATCCAGCCAATGCGATTCCAGGCCGAAGACGTGTATAGTCGTTATTACTGACTTGCTCAGTTTGTGAAGCCTGTTCTCTTGAATTAAACATCATTTTTTTATAAAATTGTGATCATTTGCTTGTCTGTACATCACATCCACGGATTTCCGTTTAATTCGGTTAATTCCATGTGGTGCGTTGTTTCTTGTTTTGTCTTAGACTGTAATAACCTCACAGTTTTTGCGAATCTGCAGTTAAGCGTGAGAAAAAAGCTGCACAAATATTCAGTCAGGTTCTGATAAGATGTCAAATTTATGCATGAATTGGAGATTTGTTTTAAATATTCTGAAACGTGGAACTGCACGTGACATAAAACGAAAAGAATGCTGTATGCCTATAACATCAATGAATCGCCGTTGAGGTATGTCGTACAGGTACATGGGTGTAACAGTTTTTAGGGATATGAAATTGTTATGATCACATGGGTTCAGTTGTAGGTAAAGCAGGTGTCAGTCTTGGTTCATTGGTCGGATAGAAGGAAAGTGAAATCTGTCTACAAAAGACATGGGTTACAAAATACTCGTATGACCAACACTGCTTACAGAACACTCGTGTGGCCCATCCTACAATACTGAGTGTACCTTCTGTCATTCGCGTGGCATTGGCTTGCAGAATACGGACATAGATGTAGTTAATACACTTGGAAGGATTCTGCGGCTACAACGAGCGTCATAGATGATCGGTAACTGCAGAATACCAGGGAATTTGAGTCCCAAGTTGTTTACGATGGATGGATTACTAGTTGCTGGGCTGGTACATGCCAGACATACTCGTTATAAGAACCCTAAGCAAATCACCCACGAAGAGGGTAGCTTACGAAATCCTCGGCCGATCGATTTTTCAAACCAGCTCATCAGGCGGATGTCCTTATCTGGCACCATTAATAAACGAGACAGAGAAATCTGAAGGCGATCGGCGCCTTTCGTCACGGGCTCGTCTCTTCAGCTCTACAGTGTCACTTTCCGCACATTTGGATGCAGATGTAGTGATCTCTGCATTTTTGTACTGGGCGATATTCTACCGCGGTTAACACCAACTATCTGCTGCCCTATTTGCATACTGTGGAACAGAATATACCCTTGTTCTCATGTCTACGCAGCTGTAGCTTCTACACAGATACATTTGGGAAACACATTTAATTTATTGTCTATTGTTTCACATCTACATTTTCACGGTGACTATTATTGTCGCGTTTTTATGGTGCTCAACAATGCTTTCAGAAGCGCCCTTAGGGTTGTAACACGAGAGAAGGCAAGTTAATAGAATGAAAACGACTACACAGACATTAAAATTAATTCACAAAAATTCTTCCTCTCATATCCCTGTTCTCTTTCGCTCTCCCACCCTTTACATCTCTCTCTCTCCCTCTCTAGCACGCTTACGTACCTAGTGGCTGGCATTGTACGTCACATCCGGCTGCGCTCCACGAAAACTGAAATGAATTCATACAAGCCGTCACCCCACCCCATCTCCTTTCCTCCAGGGATTTCTTTTACTCTCCCCCACACCAAACCAAATTCCATCCCTCTCAAACACATTCGTACAATTACAGAAAGGACTACCACACAAATATACAAACACGCACACGCAGTTGCAATCCTCTGTAATAAACCATTTAAAATGAGGGACAGAAACCCAGTGCAGCGAGCGCAGAAGACACATGGGAGAAATCTGATGCTGGCTCATAATTTCAGGAAATAATTGAAACAGCTGCTCTTTGCCGACGTCCAGAGTTCAGAGGAACTTGATACGTAACAAAAATTACAGTTTTCATGTTACTGCCGGCCGCTGTGGCCGAGCGGTTCTAGGCCCTTCAGTCTGGATCCGCGCTGCTGCTACGGTCGCAGGTTCGCATCCTGCCCTGAGCATGGATGTGTGTGATGTCCTTCGGTTAGTTAGGTTTAAGTAGTTCTAAGTCTAGGGGACTGATGACCTCAGATGTTCAGTCCCGTAGTGCTTAGAGCCATTTTAACCATGTTACTGAACATTAACCCCGTTATGAGAGAACTTACAAGGCCGGAAATATCACCATTAATAAAATGTTATAGGCCATTATGTTGTGGTCGGATGGATTTCACATTTAAACTCAACGTTGCGGACCATGCTTCGCAGCCAAGAGACCATCACATTCACTTTGATTGGACTCAAGTACTAGCAGCCACAAGTTGATACCATGAGAGACTGTACAGGGGGGCCAGAGAGATTGTAAATGCTCCAGGAATTACAGCAAGAAGTAGGAGGGCGTGAAACTGAATGCCATGTGGATTCCGGTGCCGAAGAAGACGTGTACCAGTCTTCTTCCATGGGTGAAAGCAATAGCGTACGACGGCAGTCGACAACGCCAGTTGTCCTCGGGTATTCTAAACATGTGAGGTCACGCCACTGCGCGGAAGCAAGCGTAAACGTAAGTTTGCTGCCGCCAGTAGTGAGCCAGGGTGTGAATCGCACACTTAAAGAATCCACGACCCCTTTGAACAGATGCAGACGAAACGCTGGTTTTAAGTGTGACATCCACTTGACCATGGGATAATAGCGTGGGACATTTTATTAACTATTACTGCAGACTTTCTCGGCAAACATTAGCTTGTACTTATTAGCAGAGATTTATTTCGGTACTTACAGTCTTCTTTCTGGTATTTGTGAACAATAATCCCTTTAACATGGTTAAAGTCTGTGTACGTTTAAAACTGATCATGCACATCATGATCGCGTATTGTTCCCCAGCTTTGTCTCTACATACATGACCCGTTCTGCAACTATTTCTCGTGAACAAGTACACAACTACTGTTACTTCACACATTTTCTAGGACTCAAATGTCGGTACTGAGTTGCTGAAGATGAGAATTACTGTACTCCACTAGCCATTTCATAATCTAAGGACCTAGAGATACTCGTTAAGTAATTATCTGTTTTCAAGATAAGATAATGTAAACTGAAACTGCAGTTACAAAGGATGCACCAAACGCTGTCTTCTACTAAGGATGCACCGCGCTCTAAGTATTCGTACGTGTGGACAGATTACAGGTTTAGAGAAAAAATTTTCTGTTTTCTCCGTATTATCTCCGAGCGTATAATGCTGTAGCTGACATACCGTGAGATTGCGGTAACCGTTCTCTTTTGCATCCTAGTATGCTTCTGCGATGAACGTGTAATGGTTTTCAGTCACTGATAATCCACAAGCAAAAATCGAATGCTTTGGTTCTACGGAATGCGGAGCATAAAAAACAGTCACATCTGGTTCCATTTCAAATATCTGTATCCTGCTGCTTTCCATTGCAGCTGTATCTGATGCGTCATCACTAGACCACGGATTTTTAGGTCGTAAAAAAGTGTGTTTTAGTCACCTAAAATAGGCTCCTTCAGTAGTTCATTTAGGCTATATAAAACCTAAAATAGGCTCTAATAAAAATGATGCAGAGAAAATAAAAATAAATTAAAATACACAGTGTTAACAGTATGAACATCTTATTAGTCATTAAAACAAGGAGAATGAATATATACACAGTTACAGAGCACAGCAATCTACAACATTAATGTTCAACATAACTCCTAATATTTTTTAGTTCCTGCGAGGTAAGATGTGGCAATGGTTTAATTAATACATTCGTAGTTTCACATATTCTGACCATAGTTGGCTTCAGAATAAATAACCAAAATCTTTTCTAGGTTTTCAAGAGAAAAACTGTGGCGCTTGTCAGTCAGAATCAATTTATACGCTGAAAAATAACTTTCTACATCAACAGATGTGACGGGCGTACTTCATTTTCGGCACATGTTGGACAGGAATGCTGCAGTCAGGAGTGCTGGATTTTCTACTAAGTATGTCAGCAGCTGCACACTTCAGGCCAGTGTTCTTCTGCAAAACCGTTTGCATTTTTGCCCGTACTTTTTCCCCTACTTCACCTGGCGCTTCATTAATTTTCATTTTGACTTCCTCAAGCAAAGAAATATTGTCGTAGATAGGTCTCCCTAAGCCTTCTAATTGTAAAATTATTCTTGCCATAAATGTGTAGTGGGCCCTAATGTAAGATAAGTCCCGTTTTAAAGAAGAATCTTTGAGTAACTCCACTGCTGCAGTTACGGATGCAGCATCCTCCGGTATATTTTCAACCACCTTCTGGACAGCTGAGAGATGCGTACTATAGTATTCTGCTGCTATCAGCCACGTGCCCCAGAGGGTGACAACAGGCTCTGGCGGCAATGGGACATCTGGAAGCTGTTCTTTGAATGCCTCTATTCTTGATGGTGCCTTAACAAAAATTTTCTTTACCATAGATATAACTTTATTTACTTTAGGAAATTGTAGACTTACTTGCTCTGCTATGCGGTTGATCCCATGCACTGCACAAGTTACGTGCAGCATCAGTTGGTAGAATACTTTTAATAGTTGAAACGTTGCTATCATATATGCAGCAGCATCAGTGACGGCCAGAAGCACCTTATTCTCATCCACTCCGTTTGGGTACAGCACCATAAGCCCATTGTTCCCAAACTGTGCTATTGTTCATCGGTTAGTTTTTGCAAGCTGTTTTGAGTAAATCAAATGAGCCCTGGATGGAGCATCTGGATCTAGCTTGCCAATAATGTAACGGTCAAGACTGTCAGTAGTTTCATCCACAGAAATCCATATACAAGATTCTCCAATATCTTCTCGGATTCTGTGCAATGCAGCATTGTAAGCTGAATCCACGTAATTCTTACGTAAAGTTGACTCTGCAGGAATAGACTGATGGCAGTACTTCTCAAGAAAACCTCTGAAAATAGGGTTTTCTAGTTTCCGAAAGGGGGTGTTTGCTGCCACAAGTGCATGACACAAATCACTGCAGAACTTGTTTTTTTCGGAGGATTCACCAGATTTATTGGTTAAAAGAGTTTGCTTCAATTTTGACTTTCGTTCAACATTAGCTTTATGTGCGATTCCATCTGCATGCTAAGTGAGATTTCTTAACACTCGAAACCTAATACGAGAAGAAAGGGAAATGCAGTTTAGAATCGCATATAAAGAGTATTTCGTATTACGAAAGGATAGCGATAAAAAAGAATCCTAAGTGACAGGAAAATAAGAAGTCTAAGAAAAACATCAACTAACCTCCTTGTTGCATGCTTGGCAGAAATTAATTTTCCCATCTGTTGTATAATGCGGAAAATCTTGCAGCCACTGCCTTATATGAGTAGACTTTGAACTAGCTGTTTTCGGCATGGCGTAGTATTCTCACACAGAAACTAAAATTTATTTTGCACTTAGAACGTCAGTAACACTTAACACGTCGGTCGCTACACAATGTACTGATTTGTTTTCGCTGGGAAAAAGTGAACGATAACCTGTTTTTTTTTTTTTATTTTCCTTTTACTGCGGTGCACGGGAGTGGTAGGGGAAGTACCGTACTCGTTGCTGGACATATGGCACCTGTCAGATGGCCGCCCCTTCTGAACAAGCGAATGGAATCTACCGGTGCTTCAGATGAAAACATCTCACTACTGGCAAGTTATTTTTCGAACCGGAAAATTCACGTATAATACCTTTTACGTAACAGAGTAGTTCGATGGGACTGCCTGTAGACAGCAGCGAGAAAATGCGCGAAGGGCAGTAATTTAGCTATAGAGGGCGTCTACGATTAACATTGTGATTTTTTAATCTGTGCTCAGCTTAAGGCCTATGAAACCGTTTCTTTGCGAAAATACACAGCTGGCCAGAATCCCACGAACGAAATAATTTCAAATATAACATTTAGTACTCCCACGTTCAGTTCTAATGTGTAACAAATCTTTGACCGGTTCCCATTCGCTCACCGAAGTTAAGCACTGTCCCGCTCGGCGCGTACTTGGATGGATGACCATTCAACCGTGCCGAGTGCTGTTGGTAGTAAGGCAAGCGAAGGAATTGTAAACAGTCTCTAACGACCTTCGCCTCCGACGAGACGTAAAGCCCTAAGTTTACTTCCTTTTTCTAATCTTTGAAAACACAAGAACTCTATGTCAGGTTAACGAAATAGGTACGTTTTAGGATTTTGATGCCGAAATAGGCAAAATTAGGCGCCAACATTGAAATACGCGATTTTAGGTCCTATGGAACTAACGGTATTCAGTTTAGTTAAGTCATGAAACGCATAAGTACTTACTCATATGCAAATTGGAGCTTAGGAAAAAAAAATAGGTTTTAACCTAAAGATCCATGATCTACTTTTTACATATGAATAATAAAACACCTATAAAGAGTATTTGCTATTAACAGGGATAGCGATATAAAAAAAAAAAGGACCGAAGTGTTCGGCAAACACGAAGCATGAGCGCATATCAACTAGCCACCTTGCTGCACGCTGGGCAGAAAATATTTTTTCCATCTGTCGTCTAGTGTGGAAAGACTTGGAGCCACCTTCTTATATGATGAAATAGGCACTTTTTAGGATATTAAAGCCGAAATAGGCAAAAATAGGCACTAACGTCGAAATAGGCTTCTTTAGGTCCTATAGAATTAACGCTATTAAGTGTAAATAGTCATGAAACGCATAAGTACAAATTTTTATGCAAATAGGAACTCAGGAACAAAATACGTTTTTACCCATTATCCACGGTCTAGTCATCACCAACGACGATAAATTGTTCGTTGTCTATCTAAATGAATTAAAGAAGCTATGCAGTCCACACAGTTGCTGAGGTACGGCATTTGCGAATTCTTCGAAAAGTGACGTAGCAACATCTTAAAAATATTAATACAAAGTACCTCTGAACGTGACTTATATTTTGTAGCAAAATAACCATGGCTGCTTTTTTTTCGAAACAACATTTGCGTAGAAAACAACGTTTAGAACGTGAGGAATGTTCTTGAGTAAGAGTGAAAAATAGACTCGCCGCAAAGTATCTACTGTGTACTTTCTCTGTTCCAAATGGCTATGTAAATTATCAACCCTGAGAAAATTATGCCTCCGAACATGTAAATTGAGAATCAGCGCTTCCATGATTACAACAAGATTCGAATAAATTCGTTCCTACACTAAAGTATTCAAAGATGCGAGAGGAAAAGTAGTTCGCCACATATTTCACATTTCTCCTGTTAAATGAAAATTGGTGCCTGACCCGAATTTGAATCCAGGCACAATAGCTAGAACATTGTGCAGGTTAAATGTAACTTTACGACTTTTGTAAGAACACTCTACAAAAGGGACTCGAACTGTTAATATGCAGCAAACAGGTACGGTAACAATAAGCAGTTTAATGTTATAACTGTTCGTCGAAGCATCCTAGAACAGTTCGCCAGTTTCCAGTCCCAGGCCTCTCTGAATTCGATGAGCTGTGTCGAGTGTGCTATAACTGTTCGTCGAAGCATCCTAGAACAGTTCGCCAGTTTCCAGTCCCAGCACTCTCTGAAGTCGATGAGCTGTGTCGAGTGACTACGATCCAGGTGGAAATTATTCGCCAACTCGCTGCCACAAACTACAGCAACCAACACAGTAGTGGCTATGACTGATGGAAATCTACGCAGTGGAACCTGCAGAACTATGTGGAAGAGATAATCTTGTTCTCGCACTTGTGATTTGCTTATTGCCACTGAAAACGGAAAAAATGGTATAAGGATTTAACATCCAATAAACGGCGAGCTTCTCCGTGGCAGGTCACATGTTCGGTGAAAGGAACACGGGTATGAACTCCCTTTCGAATAAACCATCACGATATTCGGTATAAATGATTTAGGGGACGCGAAGGAATCACAATTACAGATATTACGATGGAGATCAGAATTAAATCCATATCGAATGCGAGTCCAGTTCTGTGTACGCTCGAGTCTTTTCTTGTCTGTTTACAAATTACTGTTCTTCGCAACGGCTATAACGACACACGGTGATAAAGGGTTTCCAGTGTTCACTCGTATCAGGCCGAGATGATGTACTTACGACTGCCATTATGACGTCCGTATTGACATCGATCAAATTTGCACGTATTTTGAATCTGTTCAGTCGATTCATATATAGTATGTCGACGCACAATTAGCTTTCACGACGTTAACACAATTTTATTTATTTTTATATTTCACCATGTTTAGCTCTCAAGTCCCGTTAGGCAATAAGTCTCTAGGTTTGGTGTCTTTTTTTGTACCTGAAATGGATAAATTCCATAGTTGTAAACGTAGTACTATAGAGGTGCAGATTTATCTTAACATCAAAAGCCCCGCTGATATTTTCCACGTAAACGTTGCTTTATGTTAGTTAAATGTTATCAATAACATAGAATTATCTGATGTGATACGATCACATGGTGTGACAAGATGTCTTCAGCATACGAGCTGCCTCCTCGATTTATTCGTCACCAATCGCCCTAAAGAGATTAGTTTAGTAGAGCAGTTAATTTGCCTATGTAAACATGATCAGAGTGCAGCGATATCTTAATATCATGGTAAAACTCTTGTTTACTAAGAGTCGTATAATGGCATCTCCTGCCAGGGTAGAGCAACCGCTATGATGAAATCTGCATGTTCAGAGCGGAGAGAGAAAAATAAGGTATTCCATGATAACGACATTGTGTCGTCAATAAAGTGGATGTGCTTCATCGAGTTGAAGAGAAGCAGAGTAGTGGATCTGAACCAGTCCGAAGGTATGAAAGTGCATCACATAAGAATTTCTCCCGTTTTTAAGAGAGAAGCTTGTCCGCTGCATGAAACATCTGGTATGGCGTAAATACTGACGATACACACTTACGTCCATTTGAACATGCCGTCAGCATCAAGGTGTGGTCATGGATCACTGATAGTGGCTGGACTGAACCGTACACTTACCTGACGGATAACTGGTCACAGTTTCCAGATTATTCTGAAACCAGTAGTGGCTACAAATTTAAGTGCATTTCCACGTGGCTGTGTGAGTCGGTATCATTGAGAGTGGCTTGAGAGCACTCTACAACTCTAAATGGTTGTAGATTAAATCGTTTTCTTGAAACATCACTCTTCTGACTGGTTTGATTCAGCCCGCTACGAATTCCTCTCTTGTGCCAATCTCTTCATTTGCGAGTAGCACTTGCAACCTTCCTCCTCACTTATATGCTGGATGTATTCCTATTTCTGTCTTCCTCTACAGTTTTTTCCTCTTGCAGCTCTCTTTAGTACCATGGAAGCTATTCCCTGATGTCTTAACAGATGTCGTATCATCCTGTCCCTTCTCTTTTTCAGTGTTTTCCACATATTCCTTTCCTCTCCGATTCTGCGCAGAATGTCCTCATTCCTTACCGTATCAGCCCACTTAATTTTCAGTACTCGTCTGTAAAACCAAATCTCAAATGCTTCGAAATCCCACAGTCCACGTTTCACTACCATACAATGCTGCGTTCATAACGTACGTTCTCAGTAATTACTTCCTCAAATTAAGGCCTATGTTTCATAATAGTAGACTTCGTTTGGCACTAATGTCCTTTTTGCCAGGGCTAGTCTGTTTTTGATATCTTCCTTGCTCTGTCCGTCACTGATTATCTTGCTGCCTATGTAGCAGAATTCCTTAACTTCATCTACTTCCTGATCATTAATCCTCATGTTAAGTTTCTCACTGTTCTCACTTCTGCTACTTCTCATTACTTTCGTCTTCCTTAGATTTCATCTCAATCAATATTCTTTATTGATTAGACTGCTCATTCCATTCAGTAGATTATGTAATTCTTCTTCACTTTCACCCAGGATATCAATGTCATCAACGAATCGTATCATTCATATCCTTTCACATTGAATTTTAATTCCATTCCTGGACCTTTCTTTTATTTCCATCATTGCTTCTTCGATGTACAGATGGAACAGTGGGGCGAAAGACTACATCCCGGTCTTATACCATTTTAATTCGAGTATTTCGTCCATGGTCATCCACTCTTATTATTCCCTCTTGGCTCTGGTACATATTGTATATCACGCGTCTCTCCCTATAGCTTATCCCTATTTTTCTCATAATTTGGAACATCTTGCACCATTTTACACTGTAGATCTCTTTTTCCAAGTCCACAAACCCTATGAAAGTGTCTTCATTGTTCTTTAGTCTAGCTTCCATTATCAACTGAAACGTCAGAATTGCATCACTGGTGCCTTTACTTTTCCTAAAGCCAAACTGATCAACATCTAGCAAATCCTCAAGTTTCTTTCCCGTTCTTCTCGATGTTATTCTTGTCCACATCATGGATGCATGAGCTGTTAAGCTGAAAATTCTAGCACTTATCAGCTCTTGCAGTCTTCGGAATTGTGTGGATGATATTTCTCAGAAAGGCAGATTGTATGTCGCCAGATTCATACATTCTACACAACAACGTGGAGAGTCGTTTTGTTGCCAGTTCCGCCAATGATTTTAGAAATTCTGATGGAATGTTATCTATCCCTTCTGTCTTATTTGATCTTAAGTCTTCCACAGCTCTTTTAAATTCTAATTCTAATTCTAATACTTGATACCCAATCTCTTCAGATCGAGTCCTGTTCCTTCTTCTATCACTTCAGACAAATCTTATCCTTCATACTGGCTTTCAATGTTTTCTTTCCATCTATCCGCCCTCTTCTCTGCATATGGCAGTGGAATTCCCGCTGCACTCTTAATGTTACCACCCTTGCTTGACTGACAAGGTCCACTGTCTCTACTGGTTCAGACTTTTTATTTTCGGGTAATTCCGCAGTATTGTTTAAAAAACTTCTGCAACGCCTTGTTGTTCATGAGGTAGAAAGGATGTGTGAGATGTTTTTGACAGAATTTATCAGAAAATGCCGCCTAGATACTACAGTTGCAACAAGTGTGTTGGTATGGCAATTTCCGTAGTTAACTACGTGGCAAGAATATGTCAGCACTTTAATTAGAAAACATGAGTCGACATAATTCTCTTTTTCGGTACATATACTCCGATGCAACACTTTATAGATCACATTACTCCTCCATGCTCTAGTCGTTCGTGATATGAAATGTCGAATATGTCGTGCATATTAGATGAATCGTGTACGACATAATGAGTAAAGAAAGAGCAAATATTTTCTTCAGCCGAATGCACCATTCCTTATCTTACTATTGTGTGTGTCACTAATGAAGAGAATCATAAGAGAACAGCAGGGGGAACAGAAATAACAGCTTGGTACTCAAAGGAAGATATGCTAACCTTCGACGAAAGAACTTTCTAGATTTTTCAGTTTTTATACATCGTTAAGCACAACCAAGGACCGCGGTTGTTTCCTATTTCGCCCATTATCTTCTTCTCGATTAACTTTCCACACCGTTCTTTTATCCCAGGCCGGCCGGAGTCGCCGATCGGTTCTAGGCGCTACAGTCTGGAACCGCGCGTCCGCTACGGTCGCAGGCTCGATTCCTGCCCCGGGCATGGATGTGTGTGATGTCTTTAGGTTAGTTTGGTTTAAGTAGTTCTAAGTTCTAGGGGACTGACCTCAGAAGTTAAGCCCCATACTGCTCAGAGCCATTTTTTTTATCCCAGTCCAATCATCGGCTTGTCTCGAGACTGAAGACTCTTGACAAATGTTCTGAACGCGTCTCTGTCCAGTAGCATGCTTCTTGTGATGCCAGTTTTCTGCACTTCCTGGTTCAAATGGTTCAAATGGCTCTGAGCACTATGGGAGTTAACAACTGAGGTCATCAGTCGCCCAGAACTTAGAACTACTTAAACCTAACTAACCTAAGGACATAGCACACATCCATGCCCGAGGCAGGATTCGAACCTGCGACCGTAGCAGTCGCGCGGGTCCGGACTGAAGTGCCTAGAACCGCTCGGCCACCGCGGCCGGCGCACTTTGTGGCTGTCAATCGTTACTTTGACAGCGATGAGAAGATTGAGAATGTTATTGATGAGCCTGTCGCCATTCATTCTCAGAGCGTGGCGTGACAGTAAAATTTTAAACATCTCTCCCTGCAAGTGTCAGAGCTTTGCTCAGTTTGGTGATAAATCTGTTGAGTTTTCCCACTAATCCAAACTCTTCACCGAACGTTTCCCTTAGAAGTTTCTTTATTGTTTTTCTATGTATTGAATTAGTAATATTCCTCCAATAATAAAGATAAAACAATCTTTTCCAGTTACAATAAAGGTGTAAACTATTTGGGAAATAATTCACCCTTGAACCTAGATCTAATTTCATTACTTCTGTATCCAACTCAGTTTTCAAGCAATAATGGTTTTTGTAATTGCTCACAGCACATACGGGGTGTAACAGGAGTAAGTGCTGATATTTTTCTGTCTGGTATCTCTACTAATACACACATCAGTGTGTTGGTTGGTTTTCTGTTTGTGTCCAACAGTCTTCCCACAAACACATCACAAACTTCACTACCTGATATTGCTTTCATGGCCCTAATTGCCCCTTTATGTAGGCAACGCCTGTCAATATTGACTAACTGTTTTGCATCTACATGTCCACACCTGCCGCACAGGGTAAAATAAGCATTAATGGCTTGCTGTAGCCAGATGTACTTGAAACTATTAACCAACCTAAAAATACTCCAAATAGCTATAACTATAATCAGGGAACTTCCAGCAGGAAGCTACAAACGGCAGGTAAAGCGGTCGCGCCTACACTGATATTCCTCTGAGGAATAACACCAAATGAATACGGGGAAAAGCTTATATAGACAATAATATAAAAAAATACGAAAAACGAGAGCTACTATTGCATTTCCATCGACGTTTTCGTTATCAGCGGCCCAAAAAACATATATATGTATATATATACCTCTGGACCAACGGTAGTCCGACAGCACTGCGTTACTCCATTTGAATTCCATTTGTGAAAAGTCCTACTGGTAATGTTACCCATGTTCATCACTAACGATGCCAAAATTATCCACAGAAAAGACCAGATTAGCATTCAATAACTTCAGTTTTCGTAATTACGTCCCACAAGGCGATATGAACTCTGTAAATATTTTTGCATGGCTTGAAGATACAGTGTGTTACATAATACAATGTACAATTATTTACATATTTACAAACATATACATGTTTAGACCTCTATCTACAAGTAACATCAGTATTATTACACATGGATGTTCAGTGTCGTTAACTACTCCACAGCTTCCTCACTGGCCTGATGGATCTCCTCCATTGAACCACTGAACCTTCGAAGTGGCTCATGGTCTGAGGCACGTCAGGACAGTGGCATAAAGAGCTATCAGCCATCTTCCTCTTGTGCTTCCGAAACTTATATCTGCTTTGTTGGGTTCTTATCCTGTTAAGTGATGTCCATATTTTCCTGGGTTGCTTCAAACCCGGGGTTTACTTGGTTGGGCCCGAGATTAGTCCAGATCTGTCTGGGTTTGAAGACAGACAGTCTCTGCGCCAAGCTTCACTTACTATAAACTAATCTTGGGCTAGCTTCTTTCCTAGAATCCGAGAAGGGTTCCGAGATTTCAGCGTGAGATCTTCATGTAGACAGTCATCATGTATTGGTAAGAGGGGTTGTCACAGCACTTATGGCATTCTTTCTTCAGTGATAATGCTCTTCGGAGAAGAGGAGGTGGAATGTGAGAAAGTTCCTGAAGTCACTTCTGAGGAGTAGACTGGATGGTGCCTGATATAGCCCTCATTGTGTCATTCAGCTGGCCACCTACCTTCTTTGTAAGGGTACCGTTAAGCCTCTACTGGACTGCAGTATTCAGCTACTGGGTATACTAGGGCCAGTGCTGTAGTTCTGAGGGTAGATGCAGTTTGACCCCAGCCTCTTCCTCTGAGTTTGTGTAGAATGTTGTTACGGCTTTTGATTGTTTTGCTTAGATGTGCACTGTAGGTCAAGGATCGATTCAAGATGACTCCTAGATATTTAGGGTGAGGACTTAACTTCAGCAGGTGGCCACGATATTGAACTTGAGGAATATAGTTGGCTTGTACGTTGCTCAGACGGAAGCTGCTGACGTCTGTTTTCGTTACTTTTTTTTTCAGTCTCCAGGTTTTGAAGAAGTTGTCGAATCCCTCAAAATCTTCTGTGAGTGCGGTTTCGACTGCTGAAAAGTCATTGGACTGGGCTGTCGGTGCAAGATCGTCAGCGTTTATAAGATTTCTAGCAGTAACAGCTGCTACATCCGCAGTGTATATGTTGAACAGCAATGGGGCAAGGACCGATCCTTGTGGTAATCCATCACTCAGTATGTAAGGTCTGCTTACTTTGCCATTTAGGTGCACTTCAATAGCTCTGCTGGCCAACATGTTGTTCGGAAGGGTGGAAAGTTTTTTGCAGGCGATTATTTTAAGGAATTTGAGGATCGTCGCTCATCGCCAAACTGTGTCGTATGCTGATGTCAGGTCCACGAACAGAGCTACGGTCTTCTTGCGAACCTAAACCCTCTTTTATGTCATTTGTTAGGGCCAGGATCTGGTCGGTACAACTGCGCTTTGGTCTAAAGTCAGCTTGCTGTGTTGGTATCTTATCTAGGATTGTAGCCGAGATTCTATTATATATTATTCTTTCCAGAAACTTATATCAAACACTCAGGAGGGCAATAGGCCTATAATCTTCTGCATTATCTCCACTTTTCCCAGGTTTCAGTATTGCGACAGTTTTAGCTCTTTTGAATATTGGCGGTAGCTGTCCAATGCGTAAGATGTTATTGTAAAATTTAGCAAGCCATTATGTTGTTAGAGGACCACAGTGTAATAGACATTTTGGATAGATACCATCTAGCCCGCTGCTTTTCCTGATTTTACTCCCTTTAGCGCAGATGAAAACTCAACAGCCGTGATATTAAGTAGAAACTGAGAAACTGCTTCAGCCTGGGACATCTTTGATTTTAATTCTGACTGAATTCTTTTTGCCTCTTTCTTGTCATTGTCGGCAGTTTTTTTTTCGTCAGACTAACTAATATGTTTGCTATTGCATCCTGTTGTATCTTGGAGCATTTAACACTGAATTTAGGAGTACTGGTATCAAGTTTCCGTACAAGAGACCACGCTTTTCAGCTGTAATGATAAAAATTTGTGTTTTCCATGAGGTTGATCCATTTTTCTCTTCTAGCTGAGTCCAGGGAATTTAGTAATTCATCAGCGATTTCAGGGTCACCGCTGAGTTTACATTCGCGCTTATAATTTTCCAATTTAGATGGGATCCACTGTAGATTATGTTCTAGTTTGCTAGTGAATTTTGACTAGTTGGATTCGGTAAAGTTCCAGCGTGGCAACGGGACTGATCTGATGGCAAGCATTTCTGGGCCGACTTTGACGAGTGTTGGTCTGTGTTGACTTTGTGACAAGTTGTCTAGAATCTCCCTGCTGCACTTCAGAGGTCTTCCGGATGAGTCCTTTGGGACAAAAATTAAACCAGGGTTGTAGTCTTCGTTCCGTCTAGAAGAGTGGAATGAGCCTTTAACTTTGGCATAGTACAACAGAAAGAGATATTCATTATCGGGCCACTCTGACATGTTTTGGCCCTCTTTGTCAGTATAAGCGTATCCCCAGTTGGTGCTCCTGCTGTTAAAATCTCCGAGGGTTACAGCTGGGTGTTGGGTGTTCTGGATGGCCTCATTCAAGATCCAAGGCTGTGATGGAGGCTTTAGATGTTTGTAATTTCAGTGCCTTGAATCTTAATTTTGGAGGCAAATAAATTATTATTCACGTTTGTGCTTATTGTTTCAGCTTAATATATGTTGTTTTTTTTATACGTTGCAGTACTATAACTTCTGTGAAATGTTGCATTAAGCGAGCTAAATCCTGGAAGCTTGCATCTTGCATAAAGCTGATTTTGATTTTCGCAGTAAGTCGCTTGTAGCAGGCCAACATCCACCCTGTGGTTGGACAGTAATTTTGTTAAATATTCAGTTTTTGATCGGCTCACTCCTTCTGTATTGAGCTCAAAAAACTTAATGAAAGGTCGAGGTCTAAAACAGGGCTCTGAGAAGGGCCATTTCGAGCTTGAGTCATGTTGCTGTATCTTCCAGTTGCTGGTATATCCTGAAGGGGAACTTCGCGTCACGTGTTGGGCACTTTGAGGTTAAACCCACGAACGTGAAGCAACGACGACTCGCTACGAACTCAGTAGTTCTTGGAGAATATCGGAATAATTATCTGCCCTATGGTTGTCTATGAATTTGTTGTAGGCTCTTATGAAAGACAGCCATATAATCCCTTAAGCATCAGTCATGAAATCAAGGATATATTCATCCCACATTAATTTCCTTCTTGGTAGTCCTAGAAATGTTGCTTCCCTTATTTTTGGTTCACTGATCGTTGGAAACTCCAGTTGAAAATACATTAATCTCCGTTATGTTTCGTTTGCGGCTTTCACAAAGTTTATAGCGAGAACCAATATAATGTGCAATAGAGGTATGTGTGTACAACAAGAGGAAAGTTCACCACATTCTTCTCATCACACAGTAATGAATTCCGAGCTGGCATTTTTTCCAGTATTAATGATTTTTTCTCTCCACTGTTCCACTCGCACCGAGAGCGGCAGTGCTTTGCGTGCGCGAGCTACAATCCAAGAAGCACTGGTATTACTGCATTGTGGTTTCCCTTATACGGCACATGCATTTCTCATACTTGATATCCGCGATCTGGTGTGTTCCCGGCGTATTTGTAACTTACACAATTGTCTGATGCCTGCCCTGGCCATGTCGTAAGTTCTCGCTGATATTTCAACAAACAGACTTGTTGAAAATTCCCTGATGACTGCTGCTTTGCTCCTACAAAGTGAATCACCTAAAACATGCAAAGGAGATATTGCGGAAACGCCAAGTGCTATTGATGTGCGGTTTTCACAGAATGGACTGACAGGCAGGGGCTCGTATTGTTCGCCAATAAAGAGATGGAAATAATACTTAGAAAGTGTACTTTTTGTGCAGAAATATACTTTTTTTTAAACAGAAAAATGTCTACTGGCATTAACAAACTAAAGGTAGGATAACTTAGAAAGTCAGTGGTGTTTGCTGTAGGATTCTAGTGCGAGTCGTTTACGAGATACCGTACTTTGAAAAGTTTCCCCTTCGACACTTTTACGATAACTGCGGACGCGCACATTAAAGAACAACACAAGAGTATAAACTGGTTATGTGTTTTCTGACCAGTAACGAGACAAATGACCATCACAGGTTGTGTTCAAAATGAGCACCTGTATGGACAATAAACGCTTCCAGTCAGGTATGGAACGACTGCTGCCCACTTACTAGCTTTTCAGCGGAGATTTCGAGCAGGCACCGATAATACGTCGTCGCATAGGTTAGTTGGTACGTCCTTGTAGACAGCATCATTCGCCTTTCCTCACAAATAATGTTTCAGGCGTCATATCCGGGGAAGGGGCCAGTCCAGGTACAGGTCCTCTGCGTCCAGTTCAACGATTTGGAAAAAAATTCGTCAAGACATGATGTAGTACTTCGTGCACTATAGGTTAAATAGTCATAAAGTTGGTACCACAGGTTCCTCCTAGTCTGCAGAGGCATCTTTTCTTGCATGCGTGAATATGGTCTGTTAGGAGGCTGCGATACTAGGGTACGTTCAGTATTCCGTCTACGAAAAACGGGCCTCTGAGCTGACGGTTCACGGTCCCACACAATATGTTTTAATTTCGTCGCCGGAATGGTTAACCGGCCACTGACTAAGTCAATAGGGATTGTCAACAAACCAATAGTGCATGTCTGGTGAATGTGGCATCATCATACATGATACATGATACATCATAATCGTTTCCATGCAGCTCTTGGTGGAAAGAGATGTGACTGGGGAGAAACCTATGTCGATGGAGAATCTGTAAGGCACGTGTCTGGCTTATGTCTCTTCCTCGTGCAATTGCGTGAGAACTAACGTGTGGATCAACTGCTACTGCAGAAAGATATTTAATTTCCCCCTCTTCTGTCCTCACTTGCTTCCATCTGTTACGTTGTCTAAGTGTCACACTACCAGTTTCATGCTACTGGTTGAAGAGGTTTGATAAATAATTGGCGAGATGGTTGACGTCTATTAGGATATCATGACGCATACACCGTACAAGAATAAACTGCATTTTTCGTACACCATGAACATGGTGGCCTTTTCTGCATTGGTTGGTTGGTTGGTTGGTTTTGGGGAAGGAGACCAGACAGCGTGGTCATCGGTCTCATCGGATTAGGGAAGGATGGGGAAGGAAGTCGGCCGTGCCCTTTCAGAGGAACCATCCCGGCATTTGCCTGGAGTGATTTAGGGAAATCACGGAAAACCTAAATCAGGATGGCCGGACGCGGGATTGAACCGTCGTCCTCCCGAATGCGAGTCCAGTGTCTTACCACTGCGCCACCTCGCTCGGTTTTCTGCATTGGTATAACTAATGCTAATGTCACGAGCGACCTGAAGACACAAAACGAGCAGCTCTGAGGAAGTTTCATGGATCACCTGGTTCTGCAGCCAGCGTGGGAACGAATTCTTCCTTGAGGTGGATGAAGACTACATACAAGACAAATTGAACTTGACTGGACTGATGGAATGTGTTCCTCACTTCCACAATGCTCATGACATAATTTTGGATCTGGAACCAGGTTTGTCAGACATTCCTGGAGAAGAAATGTGGAATCTGTACTGCCCAAAGTCTAATGAGGTGTATGTTCCAAAATCCACCAGGGATCACAAAGTGGATGGCGCTTTCTTTGGAACGCCACTTCCTCAGATGGTTTCCATGGTCCAACCGTAGTGTCGTCCTCCGAAACCAACACAACAATATGTTCCAAGATACACCCTCTGGCGTACCAGATCCAGGCGGAAGAAGGGCAAGGTCGCAGGGCTCTGAAAGCTGGCAGCGGCACACCCGGTGCGACGAGTGCTCACTGATGCACGTGTTTGGTGCGCGCCCCTCGGCTCCGCAGCACAAGGGTGTGCGCAGGACGGCAACCGTTCCTCACTCGGCAGTCTCAACACGTACCTCTGACCTGCAGCATCAGTTTGATGCATTTACGAAACATTCTGGTAGACATTTGCTGGTTTTTATGACTAAGTGTGCAGCACCACAATTTACAAGTAAGCAGACCGAGGTACAATGAGCAATATTATTGCAGAGCACGTTATTCATTGTATTGACTCTTCACGTGGCATTCCATAAGTGGTAGTCTTTATTTCTTTATAGCTGTCAGTGATGTACACTACCTTTATTTGCGCTTGCCACACAGTGGAGTGGCTTCGTTTTTAACCTGATTGAAAGAAGTATTTGTATTTTTTTGAGCAACCAGCTTGTATGTAATTGTCTTGATTGTACTGATAGTTGGTGCCTGCTACAGTCCGTCATTGTAAGGGAGTTAAATGCCTGTCCGATTCTGTATGTTTACGAAGCTCTTTTAGCACCTCGTTTACTGAGCATGCCGTCATCAGCAGAGAACTTCTCAGAAAAGATACACTATTTTAAGCCCCAAGAACATTGAATGAGCATCAGAAACTCTTTCATGTCGTTTAGAACTAAATGACAGTTTCTTAGTGCAAGATATTTAAATTATTTTTATTGGTACTTACTAAGCATAATTTTGTTACCAGAAGACCGGTTCGTAAACTATTTACTTAGTATCTGGTAGTTGTGTTTGGTGCAAATGTAAGAAAATTGCCTATGGTTTTTGTTGAGTTTGTGTGGTGAATACTTTCGTTCAAGTATGAAAGTAGATCTCATAAATGTGAATGAATACATCTCATGGAGACTAAGAATCTCAGTTTCTGTGAACAGTTGCAATTTCTGTAGGCGACTGAATTCAGAATGGTGGGCACAGATGTTTGGAAAGGTCTTTGTACGTTTGTGCTACTCTCGAGTGGTTGTATTGAGTCATTTTTCATTAGAATGGAATTTTTGGAAGGTTATGTAGTCTGTATATGTTTTACAATTAGAAGAACATAAAGTAAATTAGAATTTGGATGTAGTTTAAGGACAGAAGAAGGTGCTGAGTATTAATCAGGGAAGAAAGCGAATTTACGCTGAGAATGAATGCCACTAAGACAGGAAATGAAACTAATATCGTTCCTTTAACTGCGCACAATAAGCTGTGACATGTAAATTGCTGAGAAACTATAAGTTATTAACAAATACTATAGCAGAAATTTTGAGTAGTTCGACCAGTATGGAAAGGTACTCGTACAAGTAGGATTCAAAAACAGTCTTAAGTTCTTTTAGTGCAGTGTTGTTAAAAAATAAAGAGGTCAACATGTGTTTAAAAAATGGTTTAGTCGGATAGAGCGCCTGCCCTGTAAGCGGGAGATCACAGGTTCGAGTCCCAGTCGAGGCATAAATTTTCATCTGTCCCCGTTAATATTTATCAACGCCTGTAAGCAGCTAGTGGTCTGGATTTCGTAGTAATTTCACAGTCCAATGAAGTTATGCCAGCTCCTCTCGGATGCGCAGACTTGTCGAGATCTATCTTGTAACGCGCAAGCGGTTCCATACAGATCATCAGTAATTGCTCTTTTCGATCTTCGGTTACGCGGCAAGGAACCGAGAGGGAACGCACCTCTGAGTGCCTCAAATGGTCGAGTGTGTCGGAACTACCAACAGAGAGGTCCGAATGTGCAGCAAGGTGTTGATTGTTATCAATCGATCAACTCAGATGAGAGTGTCCGCACGTTCCAAAACTGCAGCTGTCACGGCTCCGTGCGGCCGCCTGGCTCGCATGAGATCCGAGAGATTTGCAGGACCTTGTTGCAAAGATGACAGACTCCTATCACAGCGGCTAACCGTCCTTTTGTTCAGTGTCAAGTATCCGTAGACATTCTGCAAGAGCCTATGAATATCTACGATGCTCTGGTTTTCTGCCAAAAGAATCTCCATGACACAGATAGCTCCTTGTCTCGAACGTACCTCCCTTACAGACGCCATTTTCAAGGCTGCGTATACGCTGCCACCTATGAATTTCTTGGAACTATTGGGACTGAAGAGGGAGTGTACCACGATTTTTGACAGTAAATTCAGTCTTTTTTCAACGGAAACTAGCCGAGAGATACAAATGTGTTGCATTAGTTGCTGAAAGCCCCTCGTAATATTGAATATTTCGTGAGACATACGAGACAGATTGGTTGATTAGTGGAACTTTGTAAATATTACGCACCCACGAGAAGCGTGTAAATTACGTACTTGATGCCCTACGGTCATGTAGGAAGTTCTTATGAAATATAGTCGCATTCGGCGCGGACGCCCTAAGTCCGAGAGGTTGCCATGCCAAGACGGGGGCTCTGAACGGGAGTAATGGAGCATTCCGCTTGCTCCGCACGTGTGCCCCGCGGCTGGAGAATACAGGCCGGCAGGCGGGGTGGCAGTGCTCCTCGACAGATGGGGACTATCATTCTATTTGATGCGAAGAGTGGACCGAGATTCGATTCGCATTCGCGTGCGCCGGCTTTCAATCTTGCCGCCGCTCTGTCGCCCTCTGCAGGGAGATTCGCTGGGGAGAGTGGCCACGGCTGCCTTCGCCAGACGGGACTCGGCGAGAAAATATAATCCACCCTCCAGAGTTTCAGGAAGTCTGCAACTGTCGCAAAGTATCAGCAATGTGCCAACACCGCGGGAGAGTTCTGCCGTGACAGCTTCAAGGTCCTTTCTGTCGCATTCGCGCGCCACCCGGGCTTTGGGATTACGTTGGAATGCACGTGTGTCTCATTCTTTTTGCGCTGTACTTGCCGACTCGCGTAAAGTAAACGACAGCTCGTATCAGCGCTGCCTGATAACACAGCGAAAAAAGTGAGAGGTAGGTTCACCGAACAAAAAATTAGTCACCCACAGAGAAATCATTACAAGCATCATTCGATACCGTGTAATTTCGCCCGTGAGCTTGATAACCGTTTCGATTCAGTTAGGAAGTGAGTCAACAATGTTGTGTAGGTACATCGCATCCAGATTAAACAACTTGCTGAGGAATTAACTGTGTAATTCCATCAGATGGAGGGGATGCTAATGTCGGCGTTTTACCTATTGTTCCAACATGTCCCACAGATTTTCTACGGGGCTCAAGTCAGGTGATTTTGCAGGACATTCGAGCTGTAATAGGGCATTGGAGTTTCAGAAAATCACTCACATATTCTTGCAGCCCCCTCAACTTTGTTCAATCAACTTTGTTGTTGTCGTCTTTGTGAGGCTCCAAATGTTCAGTGCATGCTATTCCCGTTGCACTGTTTTCTGCTAAATGGCTGAAGTAGACCTTCATTCATCTGACTTGCCATAGGGTAGCAGGTGAAGAGAGAGGTAAGCTATTGGCCCATGATTAGCAACAAAGTAGTATAAACTATCTTGTATTGTATTGTGTGGAATAGGGGACCTAGAAACGGAGAGGCCTCGTCCGCGCCGTAGCCCTCAGTGGTTCACAACCCAACAGGCTACAGCAGACCACTCACCCCACCGCCGCCCCACACCGAACCCAGGGTTATTATGCGGTTCGGCCTCCAGTGCACCCACCCAGGAACGTCTCACACCAGACCACCAGACTAACTCTGATCCTTCTGCGAAACATGGCGAGTCTCTCTTCGTTCTACAATGATAATATTGAGTCATTACTAACTGGGAATGCTATTACAATTTTTCATGTTAGGTGGACCAGATTTTCTGTGCTCTGAAAGTACTGTGAGCTCATTATTAAAAAAATAAAAAAACACGTAGTAGTGCGAAACTATTTAAGATTTAACTGATATTACAAATCAGATTTTAAAAAACATAAAATTATATTATTTAAATCAGTTACTGAATTGAAACGTATTACAAGTAACAATTTTAGTTCAACATGGAAACAATTTCAAAAGATATCGCCCAGCTAGTGGTAAGTATAGAAAACGTTGCAAACACCTATCGTCGGAGTGTGTATACGCATTAAATTAATTTTTTGTGATTATAAGGCTATGAGAGAATGTTTTGATACGGTGATCAGTGCAGTAAATACGGTTGTTAATGATGAAGAATTAAAGTGTACCTTCGCAATCAGTTACAAATAAACCAATTAGCTCCGCCAGCTGTTAGTATGTAAATAAAGTACCGGGTGTCCACAATTAAACTTTCAGTTTCGAAACCCTGTAGACAGAAAACTACTGTTCGGAATGACGTCAAATATGAACAGCAAATTATTGATGCAGGGGAGACGTCATGGACAGTGCAGATAGTGTCGTAAATAGTGATGGAAAAAATTGGTTTTTAATTATCCCGAACCGAAAAACCGCAAAAAAGCAACATGGCAATGATATTTAATAGTCTTCGTACCAGATACCACATAAAAAGCAAATTGTCATCGGTTCCCAAGTGTAGAGAGACTGGAGCAAGATTATTCAATATGTTGTCCATCGTTTCATGCCAGAAGTTGAAATCAATAAAGAGCAAGTTTCACAACAGTAGGGAGTGTCTTCGGGGTCACGTTCAGAATGCGTGTCTTCAATTCAGCTACGTTCTTAACTGAAGCACTGAACACAACATTTTTCAGATAACCCCACAGCCATAAATAACACGCATTCAGGACGGCTGTTAATACTAGCATTTCCGAAATGCCTACGCAGCAGTCGTTTCACTGGCTGTGCTTGTGCGGTGGAGCACCATCTTGCTTAAAAGCGATTCTACCCATAAATTCGCGTCGTTGAAGGATTAAAATGATGTTGGTGCACGGAAGACTTTCATAGAGTTTAACAATGAAAATAATCGGCCGCAGCCGCGACCGAACCCAGTTCCCCCTGAGCAGCCATAGTGTACGGATCTCCGTGCCGGCACGTTCACAGGAGCTCCGTCAGTTCACCTGATGATGGCGACATATATGATCGCCGAAATATTGTGCCCGTTGGACACTGTAGACAGGCAGTACACCCGTGGATATTTTGAATATTTTGATATATTTTGAATATTTTGATAATGAAAATACAGGTAACAGGATCCTCGAAAAAATACCGCATTACGATAAACTATGCCTTCAATACTCACCAAACAGTCACGTTCACAGAATTAAGTGGTACCTAATAATATATTTTCGGGTATTCCGTTGCTCATATTCTGCAGTTATGCGTCTTGACATTTCCTTAGAGATGGAAATGGACTTCGTCTGGCCACAGAATGTTCCTTAGCAATTCATTGTCCACCTCCATGCAAGCAAGAAATTCCAGAGCGAACATTTGTCTTGCAGCTACGTCATCAGGAGGCAACTCCAGAAATTGGGTGATTCAGTGCGGATAACAATGCAGGATATCTTATGCACCGCGCTCAAAGGCATTTGGACATGTTTGGACAAGTCTCCTTACACTGAATGTTTGCACACAACCGCTCGACTCTTCGTGCGGTGTTACGACCACATCCTTGACAGACATCGGATCTTCTGCTTTGCTCCTTTGGCCACATTCGACTTCAAAAGATTCTGTCATTTCGAATTTTGTAATTATTTTCTCCAGACCCTTGAGAAGCAGCGGACTAATTTTGTTTTCATTACCCCTGAGTGTCCGGAACTTCTGCAGGGCTACTGGCACATTGTTGTCGTTCTCGTCAAAGAGTTTTACCATCAGTGACCGATCATTCACGAAGATAATCACTTTGGACATCTCGGAGGTGAGATGAGGAACAACAGGGTACCGCGCTTCTCTTGGTGTGCATATTCTGACGCTTATAGCGCAATCTGTTTGTAAAATTATAGTTACATTTTTTTGTTCCATGACATTTACTCGTGCGTCAATTTTATGTTGTGCAAATTTGACGTCATTGTGAAAAGTGGTTCTCTTTCTACAGCGTTTTGAAAGTGGAATTTTAATTATGGACAACCTATACCTTATTATTACCGTTATTTCCATAAATAGCGTCTAAATGGATACATTTACTCCAGAACATCTTTCGAGCAATCCAGTTGGATTAATACATGTATCAATATCAGTTCCTTGAGCGACGGTTATTACGTTTTACATAGACAGGTCGACTTCTGCTCGGGTGTTTGACTGCAGACACAAGGTAGAAATTGGTTTTTTGGCGGTTACAGCCAGTGCATGGTGTCCATGCTGCTCTTAAGAGAAAAGTAGAGGAAAACAGAATCTGCCAACAGTGGACAAGTGCACTACAGTATCTGGATCAAACAAGACCAGACATCTACCAGAAGAGGCTTAATAGTTACTCCCTATCCTCTGAGCCAGTCTTATGCAACCTTTCAGCAACAGACCGAGCAGCGGGTTGTCCCACAACTGGATTCAGTGACTCATCTCTTCCATGGTAGCTCGCCTTAAGCAACAACTTACATTACATTTTCCAGCTAAGAAAATCTAGTTGAGGAATGACTTAACATCCATAAGCGGCTACACCAATACAAATTTTTTGTTACTACTAGTTCCCATTTTAGTTCATCACCAATCAGCAGAGAACTACACAGCATAGGACAGACGAATGATCTATGATCAAAAATAGTCGTAAACAAAAGTTGGTATCACATCTTTTGGTGTTTTGGAGATGTCATTGCTGTACCATTTGAGAGCAGCATGCCTGCTTCATCCATCAATCGAATTATTTGTTTAGGATCTTGCATTAGTCTTACGCAATGCCCATTTTTTACGCCCAGAAACACTCTTGTCTCAAAATGACGAAATGGTATTTTGCTTCAGCAGCCGCTCATCGAGTTCAGAGATCCTACAGTACTGTATCGAAGTAGCGGCAAGAATTCCACTGTTGAACATGATCGAGTTGAGAAAGCTCCAGCTGTTTTAACCACGTACACTGTTGCCACATAAATCATGCTAGCAATAAAATACTCTTAGGTAGCTGTTGTTCCTTTATGACGCTACTTGGGCGAAATGACACTGTAGGAATAACACTTGTGTAAATAGGAGACTTTCGTAGCGCGCGCGCGCACACACACACACACACACACACACACACACACAGAGAGAGAGAGAGAGAGAGAGAGAGAGAGAGAGACGAACTGAGAGATCCCAATGATTATTTCGTTCTGCCTTACAAAGAAGAGGAATTTAAAATCTAAGCATATAATCGAACTATAAAAGAGATGACGAACCCGACGTCTGTAATTACGGGTTGACTGTATGCATGATTAATGAGTTTGTAAATCTGATTCTGATCGTCAAACTTAAGCCCTGAATGTAGTCTTCCAAACGATTCCAAACCAACAAGGTGTGAAGAAATGAGAGGAACCGAAGGTCCGCCTAAGTTTTAAATTTCTGGAAACCAGCTTAGAAAAATAGTTCGAAGGTGGGTTGTCCGTTGAAAAGAAAGACATAAGCCTCTCACTTGAAACTTCCTTCACAACGTACTTCCACAGAGGGAGGTGTTGCGTTTTGCAGGCATTCCTCAAGATCCTCCATTTCGTGATTCACCAGTTGTGATGTTAAGTTCTTCGCTGTTCGCATTTTTGCTACTCATCATTACTTTTGTCGTTCTTCGATTTACTATCAGTCGATATTCGGCATTCGTTATACTTTTCCTTCCATTCAACGGGTGCTGTGATTCTTCTTCACTTTCACTAAGGAAAGCAATATCATCAACCAATCTCATCATTGATATTATTTCACATTGGATTTCAATTCCAATTCTGAACCTTTATTTCCGTCATTGCTTCTTCGCCGTGTAGATTCAACAGCTGGGGCTAAATACTACACCCTTTTTAAGGCAAGTACATCGTTCTTCGGCTTCACTTTTATTGTTCCCTCTTGGTTCTTGTACACACTATATACTAGCCGTCTCCCATCATAGCGTACCCCTATTTATCTCATAATTTCAAACATCTTGCACAATTTGTAATGTCGAATGCTTTTTCCATGTCGACAAATACTATGAACATGTCTTGATTTTCCTTCAGTCTTGTTTCCATTATCAGCCACAGCGCCAGAACTGCCTCTCTGGTGCTTTTACCTTTCCTAAAGACAAACTGATAGTTATCTAAAACATCCTCACCTTTCTTTTCTATTCTTATGTATATTATTCTTATCAACAGCTTGCTTGGATGACCTGTTAAAATGATTTTGCGATAGTAATGGCACTTGTCAGCTCTTGCAAACTTGGGAAATATATGAAGTTTTTCCAGAAGTCTAATGGTATATCGCCGATGTCATACATTCTAAATACCAATGTGAATAATGGTTTTGTTGCACTTTTCCCAAAAATTTTAGAAATTTCGATGGTATGTCACCTATCCCATCTGCCTTATTTGATTTTCAGTCTTCCAAAACTGTTTTAAAGTCTGATTTTAATACTGGATTCCTTTCACTTTTATATCGATTACTGTTTCTTCTTCTATGACATCAGACAAATCTTTCCCCTCAAATGTACTCATTCTACCTATCCGCTCTCTCCTCTGCATTTTAAAGTGGAATTCCCAATGCTCTATTAATGATACCCCCCTTGATTTTAATTTCACCGAAAGTTGTTTTCACTTTTGTGCATGCTGAGTCAGTTCTTCCGATAGTAATTTCTTTTTCGATTTCCTCAAATTTCATCTTAACTTCCCTTTATTTCCCCATTATTTCTTTCGTATGTCATTTGCATATCTACATTCCTGAATTTCCCTGCACATTTCTGTCCTTCCATCATTCGTCAATCAGCTGAATTATTTCTTCCGTTATCCATGGTTCTTCCGGAGTTACCTACGTTAGACCTACGTTTGTCTCTCCAACTTCTGTGATTGCCGTTTTTGTATATATCCAGTCTTCTTCAACTGAACTGCCTACTGATCTATTTGTTATCGCAGTACCTATGGACCAGGAAACGTCAAGAGTATCTCTTCATTCCAGTCTTCTTCAACTGAGCTGCCTACTGATCTATTTGCTATCGCAGTACCTATGGACCAGGAAACGTCAAGAGTATCTATTCATTCCTTAGACTTCCGTATCCTTTGTGCATGGATTCTTCCTGACTAGTCTCTTGAACTTAGGGCTTTTCTTCATCCTTACCAAATTGTGATCTATCTGTATCTGCCCTGGGTATGCCTTTCAATGCATCTTATGCATTTGATTTCGGAATCTGTGCCTGACAATGATGAAAACTAAGGGGAATCTTATCTCCAGGACTTTTCAAGGAATGCCTGTCTCTCTTGTGGTTCTTGAACAGGGTGTTCGTTATTACCATATGAAAGTATTATATAAGTCAATTGGTCTTTCTTCTCTGTCATTCCTAGTATCAGACCCATATTTTCCCGTAACCCTTTCTTCTACATACTTCCCTACAACCGCATTCCGTTCTCCCAAGACTATTATATTTTCATCTCCCTTTACGTACCGAAATACCTGTTCAGTATTGTCATATACTTTCTCTATCTCTTCCTCTTTTGCTTGCGGCGACGGTTTGTGTACCTGATGCATTGTCATTAAGTAATTTCCCCGAAATTCTGGAACGAATTCTCACAGTTAGTAACTTGTTTAATTTACGTATTTTTTAATGGATAGCTTAGTTTTGCCACGAGTGCCGCAGAGTTATGGATTCATGGCTTTTTCCAACATAATGACGGCTGCCTCGCTTCCCCTCTTTTTTTGTTCGTAGCATCTCCGTTAATCTCTGTAGCCGTACCCCCTATCCATAAATATTTCGGACATGCCAAAACTGAAACACCTGCTGTGGGTTTCCAGCCGCGTTGGTCATCGCTCAAGGAGGCGGGCAATGTTGTAGCTAAGCCATAGTTTATCTGTAAAATTGCTGGTAACAAGGACGGATTTGTAGATGCGCATATGGTCGATGGTGTCTCACTTTTTTATTTAATTAATCTCCTTAAGAGTTATGGCAAGCTAAAGGTTACTGTCACGAAATTGTACATTTAAGTGGTGAGCTGAGGAATAGGCTTCATCCCGTAGGTAAAAATTACGAACATGAAAGTAGGAGAACTCAGAAACTTCTCCGATGAATTATTTTAACTTCTTTCTGTCTTTCTTAATTCTTATTTTTATTTTTTTTTCCTTAGGTCAGATTGATCACTTCCTCCGTGCCTGCGCCTTTGGCAGAGGTCTACCTGATCACCGCTTCGGTACGGCCCACATGAGTTCTGTTAAAGTGCAGTACATCAGCTGGGGAAGTCACTTACAAGAAGCTAACGTTACTAGTTCTAAAAGCATATTTCCAGCATTTGAAGTGCTGCTCAAGTAGTCTGGAAAATAGACTTGGAACTAACTCAAAGACTTGCTATTGGGATAATAACAGCACTCATGGAAATGTAACAGAAATTCTCGGGGAACACAAATGTTAATCGTCGGTAGGAGTGCGACTAACATCTCCCGCTCACTCGCCTATGCCCACCAAAATGTTGATTAGAGTATTCTGTAAAATTTTTAGTTAATGTGATTAAGATCCGTTCGAGATTTTTCGCATAAATATTTCCCTTTTGTGTATTACATACATATTTATGCACCACAAATGTTAAAAAACAGATACGTTCATCCGAAGGTTCAGTGGAGTATTGTCTACAACTTACAGTTACATCAGTCAAGAACTTATCGAGACCTTTGATAACAACCATAAGTCTCTGTGTGTGTGTGTGTGTTTGTGTGTACACGATACAAGTATGAGGAATACGTAACATTAGTCACGCCTTACATTTATTAGAGCATCGTGAAGAAAATTAAAGCAAATCGTCAGGTATTTACAGAGATTTTTGGTAACAGTGCTAAACAACAACTTGTTTTTAAATGTTAGAATAGATAAAAATACGGACTATGTCCCTCAGAACGTTCATTAGAATATGGTATAGCAATGTGAAGTAAATCGGTCAAACGATATTTTTGATAACAACGTTCCCGTTTTGTATGGCACATATATGTTTATATATTATATGTATTTAGAAACAAATAGCCTGTGTCCGTCTGAATGTTCATAATAGTATTCTATATGTTTATATATTATATGTATTTAGAAACAAATAGCCTGAGTCCGTCTGAATGTTCATTATAGTATTCTGTAAAGGGTTGAAGAAAATCGGTCAGGAGCTTTTCAAAATTTTTAGTAACTACATGAAACATCGACCTGTATTTATGGAGTATATACAGAGTGTTACAAGAAGGTACGGCCAAACTTTCGGGAAACATTCCTCACACACAAAGAAAGAAAATATGTTATGTGGACATGTGTCCGGAAACGCTTATTTTCCATGTTAGAGACCATTTTATTACTTCTCTTCAAATCACATTATTCATGGAATGGAAACACGCAGCAACAGAACGTACCAGCGTTACTTCAAACACTTTGTTACAGGAAATGTTGAAAATGTCCTCCGCTAGCGAGGATACATGCATCCACCCTCCGTCGCATGGAATCCCTGATGCGCTGATGCAGCCCTGGAGAATGGCTTATTGTACCACAGCCGTCCACAATACGAGCACGAAGAGTCTCTACATTTGGTACCGGGGTTGCGTAGACAAGAGCTTTCAAATGTCCCTATAAACAAAGTCATGAGGGTTGAGGTCAGGAGAGCGTGGAGACCATGGAATTGGTCCGCCTCTACCATTCCATCGGTCACCGAATCTGTTGTTGAGAAGCGTATGAACACTTCGACTGAAATGTGCAGGAGCTCCATCGTGCATGAACCACATGTTGTGTCGTAGTTGTAAAGGCACATGTTCTAGCAGCACAGGTAGAGTATCCCGTATGAAATCATGATAACGTGCTCCATTGAGCGTAGGTAGAAGAAAATGGGGCCCAATCAAGACATCACCAACAATTCCTCCCCAAGAACTGTGTTGATGACGTGATTGCACAATTGCGTGCGGAGTCTCGTCAGCCCACCCATGTTGATTGTGAAAATTTACAATTTGATCACGTTGGAATGAAGCCTCATCCGTAAAGAGAAGATTTGCACTGAAATGAGGATTGACACATTGTTGTACCCGTGGAGGCCAATCTGCTGCTGATAGTGCCTGCACACGTTGTACATGGTACGGAAACAACTGGTTCTCCCGTAGCACTCTCCATACAGTGACGTGGTCAACGTTAACTTGTACAGCAGCGACTTCTCTGACGCTGACATTAGGGTTATCGTCAACTGTACGAAGAATTGCCTCGTCCATTGCAGGTTTCTAGTCGTTATAGGTCTTCCCCAGTCGCGAGTCATAGGCTGGAATGTTCCGTGCTCCCTAAGACGCCGATCAATTGCTTCGAACGTCTTCCTGTCGGCACACCTTCGTTGTAGAAATTTGTCGCGATACAAACGTACCGCGCCACGGCTATTGTCCCGTGCTAATCCATACATCAAATGGGCATCTGCCAACTCCGCATTTGTAAACATTTCACTGACTGCAAAACCACGTTCGTGATGAACACTAACCTGTTGATGCTACGCACTGATGTGTTTGATGCTAATACTGTAGAGCAATGAGTCGCATGTCAACACAAGCACCGAAGTCAACATTACCTTGCTTCAATTGGGCCAACTGGCGGTGAATCGAGGAAGTACAGTACATACTGACGAAACTAAAATGAGCTCTAACATGGAAATTAAGCGTTTCCGGACACATGTCCACATAACATATTTTCTTTATTTGTGTGTGAGGAATGTTTCCTTAAAGTTTGGCCGTACCTTTTTGTAACAGCCTGCATACAGGGTGGTCCATTGATAGTGACCGGGCCAAATATTTCATGAAATAAGCATCAAATGAAAAACCTACAAAGAACGAAACTCGTCTAGCTTGAAGGGGGAAACCTGATGGCGCTATGGTTGGCCCGCTAGATGGCGCTGCCATAGGCCAAACGGATATCAACTGCGTTTTTTTTAAATAGGAACCACCGTTTTTATTACATATTCGTGTAGTACTTAAAGAAATATGAATGTTTTCGTTGGACCACTTTTTTCGCTTTTTGATAGATGGCACTGTAATAGTCACAAACGTGTAAGTACGTGGTATCACGTAACATTCCGCCAGTGCGGACGGTATTTGCTTCGTGATACATTACCCGCATTAAAATGGACCGTTTACCAACTACGGAATAGGTTGATATCGTGTTGATGTGTGGTTATTGTGAACAAAATGCCCAACGGGCGTGTGCTATGTATGCTGCTCGGTATCCTGGACGATATCATCCAAGTGTCCAGACCGTTCGTCGGATAGTTACGTTAGGAAACAGGAAGTGTTCAGCCACATGTGAAACGTCAGCCACTACCTGCAACAAATGATGATACCCAAGTATGTGTTTTAGCTGCTGTCGCGGCTCATCCGCACATTAGTAGCAGACAAATTGCGCGAGAATCGGGAATCTCAAAAACATCGGTGTTGAGAATGCTACATAAACATCGATTGCACCCGTACCATATTTCTATGCACCAGGAATTGCATGGCGACGGCTTTGAAAGTCCTTTACAGTTCTGCAACTGGGCACAAGAGAGATTACGGGACGATGTCAGATTTTTTGCACGCCTTCTATTTAGCGACCAAGCGTCATTCACCAACAGCGGTAACGTAAACCGGCATAATATGCACTATTGGGCAACGGAAAATCCCCGATGGCTGCGACAAGTGGAACATCAGCGACCTTGGGGGGTTAATGCATGGTGCGGCATTATGGGAGGAAGGCTAATTGGCCCCCATTTTATCGATGCAAATCTAAATGGTGCAATATATGCTGATTTTCTACGTAATGTTCTACCGATGTTACTACAAGACAGAATGACGATGTACTTCCAACATGATAGATGTCCGGCACATAGCTCGCGTGAGGTTGAGGCGGTATTGAATAGAATATTTCATGACAGGTGGATTGGTCGTCGAAGCACCATACCATGGCCCTCACGTTCACCGGATCTGACGTCCCCGGATTTCTTTCTGTGGTGGATATTTGCTATCGTATCCACCGACAACGCTTGACAACAAGCGTCAGAGCATCAATGCATGTGCGAACATTACGGAAACTAACTACTAGCAGTTGAGAGGAATGTCGTTACACGTATTGGCAAATGCATTGAGGTTTACGAACATAATTTTGAGCATTTATTTCATTAATGTGGTATTTACAGGTAATCACACTGTAACATCATGCGTTCTCAGAAATGATAAGTTCACAAAGGTAAATGTATCACATTGGAACAACAGAAATAAAATGTTCAAACGTGCCTACGTTCTGTATTTTAATTTAAAAAAACCTACCTGTTACCAACTGTTCGTCTAAAATTGTGAGCCATATGTTAGTGACTATTAGCGCCGTCTATCACAAAGCGAAGAAAGTGGTCCAACTAAAACATTCATATTTCTTTACGTACTACACGAATATGTAATAAAAATGGGGGTTCCTATTTTAAAAAAGCGCAGTTGATAACTGCTTGACCTATGGCAGCGCCATCTAGCCGGCCAACTATAGCGCCATCTTATTTCCCCTTTCAAGTTAGAAAAGTTTCGTTCTTTGTAGTTTTTTCGTTTGACGCTTATTTCGTGAGATATTTGGCCCGTTCACGATCAGTGGACCACCCTATATATATATATATATATATATATATATATATTAGAAAATTTTGTAGCCTTTGTCAGTCTGAACGTTTATTAGCATATCGCGTAAGAATTTGAAATGAATCGTGGACGAATTTTTCAAGATATTTGCCAATAGAATGTCGTTACACGTATTTGGCAAATGGATTGAGGTTTACGAACATCATTTTTAACATTTATTTCATAAATGTGGTATTTACAGATAATCACACTGTAACAGCATTTATATCCTGACGGAAAAAAGTCGCAACACAAAAATAGAATTTGTGTATGGTACTGAAATTCCGAGGATACGTCTTTCAAGGTAGCATATTCATTGATTATCATCGCTGGATCACATGTTAATGTAAGCGCGAGGTAAGACATTGCAATTATGAAATTGTGGCACATTAATAACCGGCGTAATTGTCAGAATCCTGAATGCAAGTGTGATAATGTGCATGCATTGTGTTGCACACTTGCCGGATATCAGTTTGTGGGATGGAGTTACATGCCTGCTGCACTTGGTCGGTCAATACAGAGACGGTTAATGCTTGTTGTGGATGATGCTGGAGTTGTCATCCAATGATGTCCCTTATGAGATCCACTGGAGACAGAACTGGTGATCGAGCACGCCAAGGCAACATGTCGACGCTCTGTACAGTATGTTTTGTTACAACAGCGGTATGTGGGCGAGCG
Source organism: Schistocerca nitens (assembly GCF_023898315.1). Classification (NCBI taxonomy): domain Eukaryota; kingdom Metazoa; phylum Arthropoda; class Insecta; order Orthoptera; family Acrididae; genus Schistocerca; species Schistocerca nitens. The sequence goes on along the minus strand of NC_064618.1, from coordinate 334,179,345 downwards.
TTATCCTGTTAAAACACCGCCGGCCGGTGTGGCCGTGCGGTTAAAGGCGCTTCAGTCTGGAACCGCGTGACCGCCACGGTCGCAGGTTCGAATCCTGCCTCGGGCATGGATGTTTGTGATGTCCTTAGGTTAGTTAGGTTTAACTAGTTCTAAGTTCTAGGGGACTAATGACCTCAGCAGTTGAGTCCCATAGTGCTCAGAGCCATTTGAACCATTTTCTGTTAAAACACCCCAGGAATGTTGTTCAAGAATGGCAGCACATGTGGTCGAATCACCAGCCTGACGCACAAATTCATAGTCAGGGTGCGTGGGATAACCAATATAGTGCTCCTGTTGTCATGTGAAATCGCACGCCAGAGGAAAACAGCATGTGTAAGTCCAGAGTGTCTAGCACTCAGACACGTTAGCTACAGGGGTTCAACTGGACTCGTTCTAACCAACAGACGGGCATCACTGGTATCGAGGCAGAACCAGTGTTCCTAAGAAAACACAACCAACATCCATCCTGCCCTCCAACCCACTGAAGTCGCAAATGGCTGTGGTTTAGTGTCACTGGAATGCACGCTACAGGGCGTCTGGCTCGGAGCTGTCCTTGAAGTAATCTATTGGTCATAGGTCGTTGTGTCACTGTGGCGGCAACTGCTGATCAGACTACTGCTGTAGAACCAATGTGATGCTTCAGAGCTTTGGTGTGCGTACTGTAAGACCTTCGGTACACACACCATCAGATTATTTGACTTGTCGCTCTAACGAAGTAGGCGAGTGTCAGCAATATGTCTCGTGGTCTTATCGTGGCGTGTTTATCTTCTGTCGTTAGGTCAGACGATACAAATGCCACTTGCTCGCTTAGAATAGCAGATTGACGGTGACCAACTTTAAACAGAACTTGATTAATTTTCACACATATTCATTAAAGTAATAAACATCATAAACCTTAATTAACTTGATTCTGGATGCTATTTACAACTGACAATCTGAAGTTCCTTTCGTCTTGGTACGTTAATCTTATTCTCACATATCTCTGATACTTGACAAAGTGTCTATACATTTCTCTTCAGGCCTATGTACAGGAATATGATCATGTTATTAGGCGCAGACTGAAACTTGACTATAGACTGGTACAGACAAATGCAGACTAATGCAGACTGGTGGAGATAAATGCAGACTAGTGCAGACTGATACAGACTGAATAATCGGAGGTCTGTACACTCGTTATAATACCTCGCGCGTTCAGGTATCACTGTGCGAGTGTGATCCGCGAGGAGAAAAGGTTGTACGTTAGCAGCAATCTCATTGGCTGCGTTACATATTAATACGCAGATCGGCGGAAGCAGAATTTGGTTCGTCTCTATGGCAGCGCCATTTCTTAGAGCGGAGACGGACGAGCGCTGCGCCTGCGCTGTTGTGCTTAGCGGGGCGCGCTCTATTGGGAAAGTTGTGTACGCGCTGACTACGTCGAACTATGTACACAACAAGAGCCATACAGCAAACATGACGGTGTTCCCTGTCGGTAGTGCCGCTGCGGCCGAGCGGTTCAGGCGCTTCAGTCCGGAATCACGCTGCTTCTGCGTCCGCAGGTTCGAATCCGGCCGCGGGCATGGATGTTGTCCTTAGGTTAGTTTAAGTAGTTCCAAGTCTAGGGGAATGATGACCTCAGATGTTAAGTCCCATAGTGCTTATAGCCATTTTTTGGTCCGAAGCCCGGTGTTCTTGTGACTGCACGTACTCGTAACCACCGCAGCCGTCGATGGTGTACAGTGTTTACATATCTACCAAGTCATTCCCCAATAAATCAAGATGGATTAGATGAATGCAGGTGAATACGGATTAGAATGTGATATTTCACTTACTCAGTATGCAAAAAGAATAAGACAGTAACACGCTTGTGTGGTCACGACGTAGTCTCCCGTACACGGTGAGTAATTTGCTTGCGGAATATGTATGTAGATGTAAAGGACGACATATTCAGTCTCACAAAGGGAATAGGTGTGTCTGAAAAATAATTTAAAACAGAGCTGGGGCTGTTGTGCGGTAGCGCTGGTAATTTCGTTCGTGCTTGTAGGCGACCGAGCAAGCTCGGTCATCGCAGTGACCATGTTTTGGACAGCGGGCACCGACAAACGTGTCGGCTATGAAGGCGCACACTGGCAGCGGCGAACCACACTGCCGTCGCCCTGCATTCCTGACGCCAGCCACGAAGTAGGCGCCTCAGCGTGCGTACAATGCATTGTGCTGCGACACTTTGCACGTGTTGCGTGAAGCCAATGGAACAGCATGAGCCGGCCGTTGTGGTCAAGCGGTTCTAGGGTCTTCAGTCTGGAACGGCGCAGCTTCGAATCCTGCCACGGGCATGGATGTGTGTGATGTCCTTAGGTTAGTTAGGTTTAAGTAGTTCTAAGTCTAGGGAACTGATGACCTCAGATGTTAAGTTCCATAGTGCTCAGAGCCATTTGAACAGCATGTACCTCGCCGTTTTGTCCACTCCCACTCCCTCCCATTCAAATGTGGTACTTAATAGTAACACGATAAATTAAGACCAAGGTTCCTTCGTGTCACAACATGAAAGGTAAACAAGTTACCTTATTGCAGTTGACAAGAAAGGTATTGCGTTACAGGCAACGCTTTTGATAGAATAATTCATTAGTGTGCCTGTGGTAAGATAGGGTAAGAAGCCGCTTGAGGGCTCCGAATTGTACAGTGTGAAATGGTGGTTTGTAACGTAACTATGAACTATGTCGATGCGTTGAAACAGCATGCTGTAATCGTGTTTCTAGTTGACGAGTTCGTCCACATATGCAACACTTTCTTCTTCAGCACGACAATGCCAGAGCAAAACATGCACTGCAGAATCTCCAACAATGGGACGCCTTGGATTCACTGACATCGATCATCCTCCGTACAGCCCAAGTTGGATTCCACATATTTCCAGAACTTAAAGAACACTTTCGAGCACATCACTTTGATACTGTTGAAGTGGTGCAAGGTGAGGTTGTGGCTCTGTCAACGAAGTCAAACGTGTTTTCACATAAAAAATTAAGAAGCATTACTTTCAGGCATGGCCTCGTAGAACCCAAAACGGAAGAGCCGGTCCTCGGGAATAAAAGGACAATACCAATAATAGCAATACAACATAGTTTATACTAGACCAAACAAAAGAACTGCTGTTCACTATAACAAAATTTAATAATAATATATCAGTGCTTACAGTACCAAAACAGAATATGTATCTACGCTAGACGTCTGCAATCAAATGCACAGAGTAGTCTGTCGTGCTCACAGTCCTGCGAAATGGTCATTTGTACAAAATTTTCTTCAGCCATTACTACTACGCGAAGTAAAATTAGCTGGGAGGTTCACAACTAGACGTAACAAATCACACGTGAAACAACTTACAGACAACGTAAGAAAATGATCAACTTTGCACAGACTTAGCAGTGCTAATTGTTCTATTTCTAGTAAGCCAAGTTCGGCCATATACCAGATAGACATATAAACAACTTGTAGTTGCCCTTGTTACCGGCTGCATGCAAGACACTCCGACAGCCGGAGACCCAGCCCCACTCCGAGCTTTCCATGAACAGCAAAGAGCAAACTTCCCGTCTCCGAGGTGACATCTGGCGGCCTGTATCACTTGCTCTCGTAACCTCTCTCTCGTATAGGAAGCAGTCAACCACCATTCAGCAGCTGCCTCTCCGAATCCGTGCAGTCTGCTGTGGCTTCACATCACACTCTTCCACTCACTACGATACCATCGGCTGCCCCATCCATGCATTACTGGGCTCCTGTCACAGGAAGCTAGCAGTCAACCGCCAATCGTCTTTCCAGGCAGACTCTCCCAGACTTCCTGTGTCCTCTCTCGCCCTACCAACTGCAGTCCGCAAGACAACGCTGGCCGGACCATGTTCCTTGCATAAAGAGCTACATCAGATGTCTCTATTGCTCGCCAACCGATCCATGAACCAGCCACACCGGCACAAAGACTTTACTGAATGGCGCGACCACCAAACGTTTGTCGCCTCCACTAAGTGTTGTCCGTCAGCTGACTCCCACAGGTTGTGTGTTGCACACATCAGCCTTTTAACGCTTTTGCTCTGACACGCTCGTTGACTTGTGGCGACGTAGTGGTCGGCTGCTTTACTACCTCTCATTTTGTGTTAACTATTATTTACTACTTCCCACAATACGTGGGAACGATTACCATCGTAAATCAAGATGGTATGGTGGTGAAAGCTATGATCATTAATTAGCTGTTGTTCCTCAGTGAATGGTCATTGACTAAGGCAACAGTTTCATGTCGCACTTGATGAAACAACTGACATTTGCTACGGATTCGGAAATTAGAACAAGTCCGCAGCACCGACAGATCAGTGGTAAAACGGGACATGTGAATAGTGTTGACAGAGTTTTGAATTGTCCCGTATGAAGTTACGTTTGGGAGAAAGATGCTACCGTCATTTAATCACAAATTGACAAGGACGATGATTCAATTCGTGAATTGGTCAGGACATTCAGAGAGTTACGGATCTTACGTTGAAAGTAAATACGAGAGCGCTGGAATAGCAGGTGGCAGCACTGAAATGCAGGCAGCAGTGAAATGCACTGGGAGGTTATCACATTGTAAGGTTGGGCGGTACGTAATGGCTTCACTCCTGTATGCCCCAAACGTCAGACAAAGTTTATCACAAGGTGCCGTGGACCATACAAGACGATAAAGATTATATGACTAGTCATTGTCAGCCTCCAGTTGCCAACGAGATCAACGATAGGACATGTTGGTCACCTACAACCATTCCAAGGTTCCACGTCGGTAACAGCAGACGTTTCCTAAGGGAGAGTGGCTGCAGTCCATTTTGCCAGGCTGCTGTACACCTCTAATAGCGATGAAGAGGATTCGAGTCGTGTCATTGATTCACATCCTGGGCTGGACAGAGAGGGGCGTTGCGGGATCAGTGCGTAGACAGCACAGTGATTTTTACCAGCCGAGAGGACGTAGTGATCACCAATGATAGACTGACGATAAGAATCGACTTTAACGCTTGGAAGTTGAAGAATAAGGTGACAAAATTAGAACATTAGTTTGCTGGACCACGATGGGAGGCAAAGAGCAGAGTTGTAGTAGGAAAGTTATGGGAGCGTACTATAAGCGGCACAAGTCTTACGAACAGTTACGAAGGAGATCCATGAATCAAGAGACTGCGCAGGAGGGGGTGGTCATGAGCGACGTTAGGGCTCTGATCGAGTCTGCAGAAGGGGTGAAGTAAATGGCGAGAGCCAGTAACTAAATGGTAGAGTGACATATCACGATGCTGACGAGATTGCAACATGAAGTATTGAATTACACGTGCATCTTACGGACACTTGCAAATGAAATAATGAAGTACGCAAAGGCATCGATTGACACGGTGACTCGGTTCAAATGGTTGAGATGGCTCTGAGCACTATGGGTCTTAACTTCTGAGATCATCAGTCCCCTAGAACTTAGAACTACTTAAACCTAACTAATTAAGTATATTACACACATCCATGCCCGAGGCAGGATTCGAACCTGCCACCGTAGTGGTCGCGCGGTTCCAGACAGTAGCGCCTAGAACCGCTCAGCCACTTCGGCCGGCGGTGACTCGGAGCTGGGAGTTATGCAGGCCCGAGGTGATATGACGGACAGAAGGGTCACAATAGATGGGCTATTGCAGTCAGTAGCGAAAGCATTTAGGACGTGCAAGTGGTGATTACGAGCTTGCAGGAAGCTATTCACCACGCCGAATACGCACAGCTGAGTCCTGCTGGACTCAAACCAGTATAATACCTGACAGGGTTACGGAAGGTACAGCACGAATTTTTACCTGACATCAGACTCATCACGGAGCCTGATCAGCAAAATCTGCTTCGGTACCAAGGCAGTAGCGGGGTAACCACGCGGTCTTGGGCGCTTTGTCACGGTCCACGCAGCTCTCCCCCTAGGAGGTTAGAGTCCTCCCTCGGACATCGATGCGTTTGTTGTCCTTAGCGTAAGTTAGCTTAAGTTAGATTAAGTAGTGTGTAAGCCTAGTGGCCGATGACCTCAGCAGTCCGGTTCCAGAGGGACTCACACCACCACCACCACCACCACCAACACCACCACCGAGGCAGTACTATAGTGAGTTGTGCGCAACTCGTGTTCATTCCGTTTATTGTTTGTCATCTTCTCTTACCGTACTGCCGCCTCGTTTTCTTATTCCACTTACTGGCGTCACTAACTTCATGCCTTACCTGCCCGTGAGTGGCAGCAGTAGCGCTTATAGATAAGTGCTCTGTCGTAGTATCTCTGGAGCGACCGATAATACTTCCGGGTCGTCGTGTGTCTGGAAGTGAGTCGGGCACGGAGCAGCAATCGGGGACGGACCAGCAGTGCAGTCGGGGACGGAGTGCCAGTGAGGTGCGGACAGCCAGTGCTCGCCTACCGCTGGCGACACACATGAACTGTCCGACGGAGGGAGATTGGAGCAGGACGACCGTTGGTTGGTCGTTCGGTCGGTCACCTCATCGGCCGACGTGTATTTGGTCGCCGACCGCTTGTGGAAACTCTCTCTTTGTCGAACTGATTCGTCCTTGTTGTTCCACAGTGATTGCTTTCACGATTGTTCGAGTTCTTGTGCAAGCGTGTTTACGTGGAACTGTGTGTAGCTTCTGTGATTTCCACTGAACAGATGAATGCTGTCTGCGGACTGGAGTAGGCAGTTGGTCGGTTGCGACAGAGGGAATTGATTAGGTTGTTGGTTGGTTTTTCAGCCGTCCCTAGGTCGTGTTGCCGCCTGATTATTTAGTGGTACGCTTGGCTGCCAGTCGCACCTAAACTGTTGTTAGAGATTCCTCCCCAGGCCTACACTTCGAACACTTCCGAGCACCACTGTTTGTTGTTTGTGATTGTCATTTTATTTGGTTGCAGGTACTGTGCCGGGCCTTCAGCCGTGTATTAGTATTGTCTGTTTTATGTTTAGTATATGGCCTCCAGCCGACTTCATGACAACTGTTTTAAGATTAACCCTTCAGCCGTGTTTTATTTAAATTTCTTTTTGCTCTTTATTTAGGCATTTAGCCCTGTTTGTTTCAGAATCTGTGACCATAATATGTAAATCCTTGTCCGTAAGGTTTCACTTTTATTACCTTGAATTCTTGAAACGACCTTCAGCCGTGTTCTGTAAAGGTTTATCTTAAGGTGTTCTTTAATTATTCTTGAGTAATTGTTTTGGCCTTCAACCGACAAGATACTTCAAGTTTTCTTAAGATGTTTCGTTGTATTGTATTAAAGCTTATTTTTAAAGCCTCTCTTTTATAATGTAAAATGTTTATATTTGGCTTTCAGCCGAAGAATTCATTTGAATTTTCCTTAATATGGGCTTTAGCCGAAAATTGTAAATGCTTGGCTTCTAAAGAATTTCCTTATCTGATCTCAAATATTATTTCGGCCTTGAGGCGATAAAATATTGCAATTCCGCTTTAGTAAGGGCTTGAGCAGTTTCTCTAAACCCTGGTGTTTTAAAAGGAATCATTTAAACTTATTCATAAGAAGTTACTTGGGCCCTCAGCAGTGAATTGATCTTTGTTGTTTTAAAGAGAAAACTGTGCAGTGGTTGGAGCAATGAAGTTGTGTGTTTTGTATAACTAAGAGTAATTGACCTTGGCCCCTTTCCACAACCTGATCCGCTCTGTCCTGCGACAACCAGGATTTCAGATGACAAATGGAAGAAACCATAGATGAAGATGAGGTGTGATACTGCGAGTAGAATTTAACAGAGCACTGAAATACCTAAGTCGAAACAAGGCCCCCGCCGTAGACGACATTCCGTCAGATTACTGATGGCTTTCGGAGAGACAGCCATGAGAAAACTCTTTCATCTGGTGAGAAAGATGTATGAGACAGGCGAATCACCCTACCCTACAGAAATTATGACACAGCTTGGAATTATTTGGTTTGTATGCGCTTGCGATGTCATACTCTTTCAATCAGAAATATTTTCCTCATAATGAGTAAAAACAACTACGGGACATAAGAATTAATCTGTATGCTCACACAGCCGCTGTCTCATCATGTCAATGATCGTCGACAAAATAGCTTTCTCTTTTCGTTTTGTTCCTCATTCCGAAAATCAAGAATGAAAGAATAACCTAAAAGAAGTAAAATGCGCACATCTGCATAAGTTAACATAGCAAAACATTAGAAGGTTATTGCCGAACAAGGCGAGGTATCAGGGAACGCTGCATAGGGGTGTGTGGTTTGGTAGAGGAAAGAAAGACTGACAGGAAGGTGGATAGTGGGGATTTTGGACGGGGAGGGGTAGATGGTAACGTTGGCAAGAAAGGTGAATAGAAAGTGTTGTGCCTGTATTATTGCATCAGAGATGCTTGTGTTGTGGACAAATAAAAAAAAATATTGCTGCAGGCAGCCTAGCATCGAGATACGTGCATTTGATCTGACCTTAACACGTTGGTTGTATCTGTAACATGGTTGAGTTCAAGCATCCTAAGCAAGGATAGCTGAACATGTTGTCCTCTTTCAAATAGTACATTTGAAATACCCGCAACACACTGCATGAAAAAATGTTGTATTTCATACTACTCGCTCATTCAAAGTGTTTGGTTAAAAACAAAGTAATCATTTGGAGACACTATTTTCCCTTTATTGGAGAGTAATTAAATTAACAGATAAAACGTTAACTGATTCCTCCGTCGGTGCTTGGTAGAACACGACAATAATATGAAGCACGAAGCACTTTCAAAATGTTTGAAGGTATACTGTTGAAACTTTAACGATAATCCACATGACGCAGAATATCTCTCTCGTAGCGTTTGCCATTGGAGTTGGTACATCATCTCTGAGGCGCTTTCGTGTTTACCACTGTGTAACATAACTGTCGCGACTCTCTGTCACGTGTTTGTTACCCATAGTGATAGCAGCGCCCAAAGCGGTCAGCAAGCGACCTCCGAATGCGATGACGGATGAGCGCGAATGCTAACGTTGGTACTGATTTGTAAAATAGTTTCCACAACATGAAGTGTGACGTACGATACGACACTAACTAATAAATGACAAGACATTAATCATTCCTTGGTTTCTAAGAACCCTGGGAACTGAGACACGGTATATTGTACGACACTTTATATACAATACTCTTTTAACGTACAGATATTTACTGGATAACGTTGTGTCCCTATAATAACAGAAAATTTCTAGAAAACCCACAAGACCTGAGTTTTTGCCGAAAGAAGTTTATTTACCCAGCAAAGCAGAGATTTGCTCGCTACACTTTCAGCCATATCAGTGAATGTGGAAAGTAGGAAGCCTTTTCTTTAATTTTCATCAGTATTTTGAATGGTTTGATGCAGCCGGTCACGAATTCCTCTCCTGTGTAAACCTCTTCACCTCAGAGTAGCACTTACAACCTAAGTCGTCAATTATTTACTGGCTGTATTCCAATCTCTGTTGTCCCTGTCTTCCTTTACAGTATTCACCCGCTACAGCTCCCTGTAGTACCATGGGAGTTATTTCCTGGTGTCTTAACAGATATCCTATAATCCTGTCCCCCCTCCTTGTGAGTGATTTCGATACATTCCTTACCTCTCCGATTCTTCGGAGAACCTCCCAGTTCCCTACCTTATAAGTCCATATAATTTTCAATATTCATCTGCAACACCACATCTCAAATGCTGCGATCCTCTTCTCTTCTGTTTTTACCACAATCCATGCTTCACTGCCATACAATTCTGTTCGCCAAACGTATAATCTGAGAGATTTGTTCCTGAAATTAAGGCCATATTTGATACTAGAAGACATCTCTTAGCCAGGAATGCCCTTTTTGCCTGTGCTAGTCTGCTTTAGATTTCCTTGCTCCGTCCGTCATTGGTTATTTTGCTGCCTAGGTAGTAAAATTCCTCAATTTCATCTACTTCGTAACCAACAATCCTGATGTTAAGTTTCTCCTTGTTCCCATTTTTGCTACTTCTCATTACTTTCGTGTTTCTTCCATTTGCTTCAATCCATATTCTGTACTCATTATACTGTTCATTCCATGCAGCAGGTCATGTATAGTGTTCATTCCATCCAGCAGGTCATGTCTGAGGATAGCAGAGTCATCAGCGAATCGCACTACTGACATCCTTTCACATTGAATATTAATTCCACTACTGAACGTGTCTTTTATTTCTCTCATGGCTTCTTCACAGAATAGATTGTACAGTAGAAGCGAAAAGATACGTCCCTGTCTTACACCCTTTTTAGTCCGAGCACTTCGTCTTGGTCTTTCACTCATATTATTGTTTTCTTGTACATGTTTACTCATCTCTGGCTATAGATTACCCCTCTTTTTCTTAGAATTCCCAACATCTTGTACCATTTTACCTTGTCGAACGCTTTTTCCTTGTCGACAAATCCTATGACCGCGTCTTCACTTTGCTTTAGTCCTGCTCCCATTATCAAGCGCAACGTTAGAATTGCCTCTCCGGGCTTTTCCCTTTCGTAAAGCCAAACTGATCGCCATCTAACACATCCAGAATTGTCTTTTTAATTCTTCTGTATATTATTCTTGTCAGCAATGTGGCTGCATGAGGTGTTAAGCTTATTGTGCGATTATTCTCGCAACTGTCAGCTCTTGCAGTTTTCGGAATTGTGACGCTGATATTTTTCCGAAAGTCAGATGGTATATCACCAGACTCTACATTATACGCAGCAATGTGAATAGTCGTTTTGTTTCCACTTCACCCAATGATTTTAGGAATTATGATGACATGTTATGTACCCCTTCTGACTTTTTTTGATCTTAAATCATCCAAATAACTTTTAAATTCTGATTCTAATACTGAATCCCTTGTCTCTTCTAAATCTAATCCTTTTTCTGCTTCTATCACATCAAAAAAAATCTTCCCCTTCATAGAGGCCTACAGTTCTCTCTTTCTACCTATCCGCTCTTTCCTCTGCATTTAACAGTGGAATTTCCTTTGAACCTTTCATGTTACCAGCCTTGCTTCTAATTTTACCGAACTTTGTTTCGACTTTCCTGTTTGCTAAACCAGTCCTTAGGACAGTAATTTCTTTTTCGATTCCTTCACATTTTTTCTTGTTGCCATTTCGTCTTAGCTTCCCTCCACTTTTCATTCCTCAGTGGCTTGTATTTCTGTATTCCTGAATTGTCCTGAGCATGTTTCTACTTCCTTCTTTCAACGATGACCTGAATTATTTCTTCTGTTAGCCATGGTTTCTTCGCAGTTATTATTTTTGGAACTATGTTTTTCTTTCCAACTTACGTGATTGCCCTTTTCAAAGATGTCCTTTCCTCTTCACCAATACTGCCTAGTGACTAATTCATTACTGCCTTACATATGGCCATGAAGAATGATCTTCAGGTACGTCTAGGTGCAAATCCAACAAACTTGTGCACAGTCATCCAGCATGTAAATGCTGATTTACTTGCCTTATCACACTGGACGCAGATATTAAGTTTGAAATATGACCCATCTAAAGCACAAGCAGTCTTAGCCACTCATAGAAGACTTTCCTTTCAATACAGAGAATCTCTTTCACTATTAAATCTAAAAGCACATAAATAACCTTTTCTTCTTCTGCAAAGAACTTGGGGATAATTTTGAACTATCACTTAGCCTGGACTGAACACACAACTGCAGTCTGTGATAAGAAGGTGTCAGCGTCACTTCGCTCACTACAGGAATACAAAAAGGTGTTTCCTTTCGAACTTAAAAAAGAAGCTTGCAGAGTCACTTATACTTCCTATACTCGACTATGGTTGTTATTCTCCAAGGACTTTCGTACGAAAACTCATGGAGGTTGGAACTGGCTGAATGCTTGTGCACGATAGATCTGTGACATTCGCTTTTTCGACCTATCACTCTTGCCTACAAACAATTATCATAGATACGTGCCAATAAGTGTGGAGACTATTGTACCCTATGCTTGGTCTATCGTTTTCTCAATCACTGCGCTCCATATTATGTATCGTCAACTTTTACACTGCTATCTGAACAACACAGCAGAAACAACCGCTCTCAAAACAGTAAAATCTTCATTGCACCAGCACATAACACTACCATATTCTCAAAGTCATTCTCTGTATTAGAAAACCGACTCTGGAACAATCTTCCACAAAGTATCAGAGAAACCATATCCCTTCCAATATTCAAAACATCTATCACAATAGCCATCTGCCCTTTACTCAGATCCGCAGCTTATTCTCGCAGATTCCCTCCACCCCACAAATTCACCACCCCGTCTTGACAGCAGAGTTCTCTGTTTGTATTTTATTGATTCTTATCTTCTACTATCACTGTCATTTCAATCTTCTCCTTCATCTATATTGTATTCACTCTTGATAACTCTAATCATAGACTCAAATGTTCTAAAATAATTTATGTAATTCCTTATGCCTTTCCCTATTTTTGTAACTATCTTTACCATTATTATTGTTGTTACTATTGTTAGCGTCAACAACAACTATTATTACTACTACCATTGTTAATATTGTTACGAGAGTTATCACTTTGAACCTTTTTGTGAAATGTTCGTTATGTGCTGTTCCTGGTCAGATTTAAGAGAATGCCTTAAGGTCCTAATCTAGACGGGCTAAATAAGCAGTAAACAAATTAACAATAATCTCTTTAACTTCAACCTAAACTTCATCACTACTACATTGTGATCTATGTCTATATCTGTTCCTGGGTACGCATTACAATCCAGTATCAGATGTCGGATGTGTGATGTAATATAACTGAAATCTTCCCCTATCTCCCGGCCTTCTCCAAGTATACCTCCTCCTCTTGCGACTCACGAACAGAGTTTTCGCTATTAGTAGCTGAAATTTATTAAAGATCTAAATTATGCTTTCTCCTCTCTTATTCGTAGCACCAAATCCGTATACTAAGTAACACTTTTTTTTCTGCTCTTTCCCCTACAACCGGATTCCGGTTAGGCATGTGTATTAGATCTTCATCTCCCTTTACGTACTGCTTTACGCCTTCAAGTTCCTCATATACTTTCCCTATCACTTCATCTTCATCATGCGACGTCGACATGTATATCTCAGCTATCGTTGTTGGTGTTGGTATGCTGTCGATTCTGATGAGAACCACCCTGAACTTTTCAATGTAACACACTCTCTGCCCTACCTTCCTATTCATAATGAATCCTACTACCTGTATAACTTTTTCTGATGTTAAAATTACCCGATACTCATCTGATCATAAATTCTTGTCTTCTTTCTATTTCACTTCACTGACTCCCACTATATCTAGACTGAGCGTTTGCATTTAGTTTTTCAGATTTTCTAGCTTCCCTATCACCTTCAAGCTTCTGACATTCCACGCGCTGACTTATAGAACGCTGTCAGTTTGTTGATTATTCAGTGTTTATGTCATGGTACGTCTCCTTTGGCAATCTCCTCCTGGAGATCCGAATGGTGGACTATCCCGGAATCTTTCGGCAATGGACAAATCATCATGAGTTTCCATTACAGGCCACATACAGTGGTTACCATTGCCTTCTGCATCCTTATTTATTCGATCATTGCTGATTCTTCAGCCTTTAGGGGCATTTTCCCACCCCATGGGCAAGAGACTGCTCTGAATCTCCCTCCGCTCTTCCGCAGTTTTTTACAAGGCAGTTCGCAGAATGAGGGTGGCGTTTTATGGCGGAGGTCATCGGCCGCCCTATATGAATTGTAGTATCTACATTATTCAATGCCCGCATCTCGTGGTCGTGCGGTAGCGTTCACGCTTCCCACGCCCGGGTTCCCGGGTTCGATTCCCGGCGGAGTCAGGGATTTTCTCTGCCTCGTGATGGCTGGGTGTTGTGTGCTGTCCTTAGGTTAGTTAGGTTTAAGTAGTTCTAAGTTCTAGGGGACTGATGACCATAGATGTTAAGTCCCATAGTGCTCAGAGCCATTATTCAATGTACCAAATAACCCACCAAACCTGTAGTTTAAGGGAAAACCACGAAGATGTGATAACAAAACTGAACAACTGACAGACGTCAGAGACATAGGTCTATAGTTTCGCGCCTCTATTCCTCAGCCCTAGTTCAGAGTGACCTCTGCTTTTTTCCAATGATCAAAAACACATTGTTCCTCCAAAGATCTACTGTACAGTGTTGCTATACCCTATGGAGAATTGTATTTGTATCCAGTCAGGTCCAGTGGCCTTCCTTCTGTTCAGCGATATAAGTTGCATATCTATCCCATGGTCACTTATTTTGATATCAGCCGTTTTGTGGTTAGTGTGATGGTTTAATAGTGGCACTAATGTGCGATCTTCCTTTGTGAAACAGTTTTGGAAAAAGATATTTAGTACTTCGGCCTTTTCTGTTTTCTCCTCCTTGAACCGTGAATTTATTTTCAAAGAATATACTTAAGAATTTATTTTATTTACTAGTGATTTATCAAGAACATTAAAACATTTAGTCACACTATGTGAGTGTGTGGAAGTAGTTGCCAGGGAGTAACTGATGAAATCATATCCAATAAGCTAATTCCTTTTCAACAAATGGTAATTTATTCACTTTAATGGTGGCTAAAGCCTTTTTTGAAAGAAACAGATTTAAAATTATAATCAGAAAGCACCCTCTAAATATCAGGTTACAATTTATTCAGAGACAGAAAGAAACCATTTTTGACTGTATGAGCTTTCGGGCAGAGAACCTTTCCACTCCCTTTTGACACGGCCGTAGTTACGACCGCTCACAACAACCTCTGAAAGACTACACTGGTGCAAATCTGCAACACACCAGATTACTTTTAGTTTAAAGTAAGTTTTAACAATTTACACAATCACGCAAACTATGCATCCCCGTAGGAGGGATGGAAATGGTACAAAACACTAATAATTAAAATATTAACTTTTCCACCGAAGGTACAACTTGATTTTAAGCTCTAAGAAAAGTCTTACGGTGAAAGTGTGGCAACTTTATATACTACAATGATCATTTAAATAAAAGCGCATGAAATGGAATCTTATATAAAATAATACAAGGCTGGCCAAACACGTTCAAATGCTCTACAGTACACAAATACCGCCTCTCTAGATCATAGGAAAGGTCAAAACATATTTCAGATATCAGGCCGTTAGACTCCAAGCAATAAATTCGTTAACCACCAAATCCGACACACATGACAGAGGCAGCTCCGAACGACAGACAAACACTAAGTGCCTAACAAATGCGGACGAGAGACAGACGAGCAAGCTGGGGACGAGAGACTGGCCAAGAAAACAATCAGAATTCAACAAGAGTTATCACACAACATATAACCAGTCACTTAACTTCTAGTAAACAGCGATTTCTCGAGAAGACCTGGCGCAGCACACCCAAATCGCTCTCCCGAACCGTCCGCTGCCAGCCGATTCAACGGACGCAGGAAGGAGCGCCAATATCCCGTCTTACGGCGTCGCACCTCGCACTGGCCAGTCTGATGTCGTGAGTTGATTCCCGTTCGTCTCGTGTCGGCCGCGAAGCCACTACCCCTCGCTATACGGCGCGGCCCACTGGACTCACGTGGCGACCTCACATGCGCCGACGCTCAAGACGCACAAATCATCTTGTGTCTCAGTGCGCGACCGACCAACTGATCGATCCAACCGCCAATGACCATTGCCTGAGCAACTCGAGCAGACTGGCGGCCTAACACGCAGACTCAGATGCAGGAAGTAAGCCCCGACCGGGCGACCACTCGCTGAGTTCTCTTACTGGCACAGTGGAAAGACTCATTTATCCGGCTTTAAAGGTTGATCCGAACGAAAGACATACTAGCACTCCGGACGACAGACAGACACTAACTACCTCACAGCTGCGGACGAGAGACAGACTGACCCCCGACTGACCGACTCGCGAGCTCTTGGCACCCTTAAATTCACGTGAACAGGCAACCTTTCCCACCAGAGGGAGACACCAAAGCTGCGACTGCCACAGCGGCGCCACCGCCAGAAACGGAGGACGACTGCTTCACACTACGCGTTGCGGCGCGCTGTTCAAAACAGCAATTTTTTACCACGGCTCACTCCTCTTCAGGAAATTATTATCAGAGTGTCTTAACAGATTGTTTCGAACCGTTTACTGATTTAAGGAAAGACCAAAACATTTTAGGATATTCTGGATAGTCAGTAGAGAGAATTTTACTTTCAGGTTCGTTGAAAGATTCATGGAGGGCTCTCCTTTTGCTGATTTTGGCATCGTTTAATTTTTGTTTGGCTGTGAGGCTTCGTCTACTTTTAGATTTTCAGTGAAGCTCTATTGGCTTCCGTAGCAGTTTTCTAACACGAACCACGGCGGATTTTTTCCATCCCCCACAGCTTTGCTCGACAGATACCTTATTTTACAATGCTCTCGAATTGTCTATAGATAGTAAACGTTGTTAGTGCTGGAGATGAAATTTACGAGCCGATCGCTCATGTAATCTGATATCTATTTCTTGTCGATCTTACTAAGCACAGAAGTCTTCCTGCCTTTATTTACACTCCTATATACAACAGTATTCAGTGATGCTGTAATGGCCTTATGATCACTGATTTTCAGTCCTACACTGATTGAGTCGAGAATGGTGAGACTGTTACCAGCACGTCTAAGACGTAATCTTCACGAGACGGTTCTCTGATAAATTGGCCAAAGAAATTTTCGGATAAAGCACTTCTAACAATTTCACGTAAATCTCTGTACATATTACCCGCTGTAATTATTTGAGTTTCTCAGTATCCCGTAAATTAAAAAGTCCACGTGAAACTATAACATGACCAGGATTTTACGGGAAATATTCTCCATGTTCTCCAAAAATGTTCAAATGTGTGTGAAATCTTATGGGACTTAACTGCTAAGGTCATCAGACCCTAAGCTTACACACTACTTAACCTAAATTATCCTAAGGACAAACACACACACCCATTCCCGAGGGAGGACTCGAATCTCCGTCGGGGCCAGCCGCACAGTCTATGGGTGCAGCACCTGAGACCTCTCGGCTAATCCCGCGCGGCTCCATGCTCTTCCTCAACTGTTCCACCACCACTGCTGCTGAGGCCATGTGTATCGTATGGGTGGTTTTCTGCTAAAATATCTGCCATGGAAGTTGAGTCGATCTTTCCAAGTCTCCATCTCCTCTTATTTTTCGACTCCCTAATAGTCCAGCCTGACTAGACAACATATCCTTTTCACATTGATTGCTGGTATTTACAGACACCCCACGCTGTGTTTATTATAAAGCAATAATTTAGCTATGTTGCTGTTATTGCGTAACGTGGATCTCTAGTGGTGAAACTTTAGCAAAAAACGCACCAGTTTTCGTAACTACTAACTGCTTTCTATTCGCTTGCGTACGGATGTGTAATGTCACGCGTTTTCCTTTTTTTCCAATAGCTATAGGCATTGTTGAAAGCGATAGGGTTATTGGTCTGTTATGCGATCCCAAGCACAAATCCTGATGACGTAACTTACGTCAGGCTATGCACCATTCAGTGTACAGCTGCATGTAAAATGTGGTGTCACCGCCAGACACCACACTTGCTAGGTGGTAGCCTTTAAATCGGCCGCGGTCCGTTAGTATACGTCAGACCCGCGTGTCGCCACTATCAGTGATTGCAGACCGAGCGCCGCCACACGGCAGGTCTAGTCTAGAGAGACTCCCTAGCACTCGCCCCAGTTATACAGCCGACTTTGCTAGCGATGTTTCACTGACTACATACGCTCTCATTTGCAGAGACGACAGTTTAGCATAGCCTTCAGCTACGACATTTGCTACGACCTAGCAAGGCACCATATTCAGTTACTATAATTACTATCTTCAAGAGTGTAGTCTGAACAGATAATACTGTGAATCATGTACCGTCAAGAGCGACGTTCATCAAAAATGCCGGCCGGAGTGGCCGTGCGGTTCTAGGCGCTGCAGTCTGGAGCCGAACGACCGCTACGGTCGCAGGTTAGAATCCTGCCTCGGGAATGGATATGTGTGACGTCCTTAGGTTAGTTAGGTTTAATTGCTCTAAGTTGTAGGCGACTGATGACCTCAGAAGTTAAGTCGCATAGCGCTCAGAGCCATTTGAACCATTTTTTCATCATTAATGGATTAAAGTTAAGCATCAAACTAATTACGTCCGCTTTCCTTGTCATGTTCCAGACCTCACGTCAGTATAGTTCTTCCCTCCTCACGCCAGCCTGCGTGAGCTAAAACGCGTGCATCTTGGCCTCCACTCGTAACACGGTGTTGGCTCTTCTGCTAACACAAAATAATAGGTGCTTAACACGAGAAAGGTTTTTTCTTCTTTCACAGAGTCTCACACAGTTGCTGATTTCTTTCTATACAACTGTTTTTAAGTGATCAATACGTTCAGATAACTCAAAATAGACGGTTAGTCCCAATTACATCGACATAAAAAACCTGACAGCCACTGGCACGTATTCTAGGACCGCTTAAGAAGTGAACTGCATTTCCGTGCTCAAAGTCCCTCGCTGTTAGCTACGATTAAAAACAGTCGTCAATCATTAATGAACATCTAACGAAATGTATGATTACAGAGTCACCGTACGGGGATTTTATTACCAAAAATACGTCTCGTTCTGGACCTCGCTTGCAAGTTCTTTACTTATTCCACTCTCAGATGGAAGAAGAATAACAAATGACGTGACATCTTTACAGATACTTTTTAGAATTAGAGTGTTGTTTGCTTCCTGTTTGCGTATGCTTCCTGTTTGTGCGAGTCTGCCGAAAATATTCAATGCTCCTGCAGAGCACTTTCTACCGAGGGAACAGCACAGAGTTACGCTGAAGCAATGAGAAGGCTACAAGATCGCATTACATTTATAATAGCAAATCCAAGAATCTCGGATTTAAGGCATCTGTATGCTAACCAGGGGTAGGTAGTAAAGATAATGCTTTCGCATTCAACAAGATTTCCATAAAAGATTTCTTTCTGCCCCTTCCCGCCGTACGCATAAGAAGGCACTCTCGTTTGCATGCAAATCTAATATTCGGAGCTCTTATCAGCGCACCATCATAATCTGGAGCCGCCCGGCTCGGCTCCCGAGCACTGCGCCGAGACGCCGCGCTGTGTTCCGACTGCAGGTAAGGCGGGGGCAGCGTAGCAACGCCCGAGGCAGGCGGCGGGCAAGCGGGGGATGCCGAGACAGTCTGATTACACCGCCTCCCGACAGCTGATACTCCCCACGGTGCTCCCAGGCCAGTAAATCACTTCCCTTCCACACTTAGTGATAACATCCGAACTCTGCGGGAAGCAGTTCGCTCTGTGATCTAATTCCTGCGACAGGCGAGAACGGGGTGAGAGGCAGGTGGGAGGACGAAATTGTGCAATAGTATCCAGTTCCTCGTGGGATTCACAGCGTACACGATATGCTGCTGCAAAGTGCTGGTGATTGATTAGTACTCTAACATGTTGTTTTGTAGGGCGTGCAACCACAGCCAAACTTCGACATTTTTCCAAAGAAAATTCCGCACTGGCTGTATCAATGATTTTTATTAAATCTGCGACCGGTTTCGCACCACTTATCACTACATCCTATCACGGTATAAGTGTATTTTTTTGTTATAATTGTTGTGGATTGGCCAGAGCGCCAACCCACAATGAGAGGAAGCCGAAAGGCACGCGTTTAAGCTCACGCAGGATGGCGTGAGGTCTGGAACAGGACAAGGTCTTTATAGTAGCAAAAATAGTACGTAGCTTCTGGAATACTTAACTTAAATCCATAATTGGTGAACATCGGTCTGACGGTACATGCATCACAAGATAAATAGCAATTGATAATGGCGCCTTGCTAGGTCGTAGCAAATGACGTAGCTGAAGGCTATGCTAACCATCGTCTCGGCAAATGAGAGCGTAATTTGTCAGTGAACCATCGCTAGCAAAGTCGGCTATACAACTAGGGCGAGTGCTAGGAAGTCTCTCTAGACCTGCCGTGTGGCGGCGCTCGGTCTGCAATCACTGATAGTGGCGACACGCGGGTCCGACGTATACTAGCGGACCGCGGCCGATTTAAAGGCTACCACCTAGCAAGTGTGGTGTCTGGCGGTGACACCACAATAATTATATATTTTATGATTTTTGTTGGGGAGGCTTTAAATATTGTGGGCTAGCATGAGACTTTTAATTAACTTATACCGCGATAACACTCGTACGGACATTTGCTGCCCCGAAGTACGTACGATATAATATTTTTTAAACAAAGCGCGCGACTCACAGCCTTCTAATAAATAGTTTGCATGAGCGCTGCTATTTAGAAAAGAAAATATGCGTATTCTTACGCAAACTGTAATTATTAATATGAGTCTCAGGGGCTACTGGTTATTTATGTACCAAATCACATAAAGATTAACTGAGGTATTGCGTAATGTAATGATTTTCAATATTTCTTTTTCACTATTTGCAAGGCAAAACTGGAGAGAATATCGTCTGCTGTTAGGCGGCCAAAATGAAACATACTGAACTCACTCAGTATTCTAAATATCAACAAACGAAATCTATGTTAACTCTTTTTAACTTTGAAATTAATGAAAGATCAAAATTGAGAAGTCTCTCGCATTTACATTTAATATTATGACATGACATTTTAGTTAAATAATACAGTCAGCATAATGGCCGACTAAATCCTGCTAGGGGAGATGAGCTCCCTGTACTGCCAAGCTCTGTAAAAACTTTGTTAATTATAATTGATGGTTGCGATCGTCAGAGGTGATAACTAAGTCAATAATACACACATTCTATTAACAATTTCTATTATATTTTTCAAAATACAGATAAAACTTACGTTAATTATCAGACAGCACTAAAATGGCGACCTACCGCTAGACGAAACAAAACAGGAGAGTTAGTTCAATCAGCCGGCCGGTGTTTTGGAACCGCGTGACCGCTACGGTCGCAGGTTCGAATCCTGCCTCGGGCATGGATGTGTGTGATGTCCTTAGGTTAGTTAGGTTTAAGTAGTTCTAAAAGTGGCTCTGAGCACTATGGGACTTAACATCTTTGGTCATCAGTCCCCTAGAACTTAGAACTACTTAAACCTAACTAACCTAAGAACATCACACATATCCATGCCCGAGTCAGGATACGAACCTGCGACCGTAGCGGTCACGCGGTTCCAGACTGAAGCGCCTAGAACCGCACGGCCACACCGGCCGGCTAAGTAGTTCTAAGTTCTAGGGGACTGATGACCACAGATAAGTCCCATAGTGCTCAGAGCCATTTGAACCATTTTTTAAGTTAATTCAATCAAAGCATTGTCTGTGATCTTTATGGCCTATGCTACACAGAGATTATACCAAAAAAAACTGTTTTGTTAATTAAATCGATATTTGTGTTTAGATAATAATAGCTTACGTTCTTTACTATTTGTTACACATCGCGTACACGTTCATAGTCTTGAAATAATTTATAATTCACACGTCTCATAACAAAAATTTCCTTTCCCCTTCTCCAAATGTCCATTTATGTCACGTACCGTCACAATCCCCAGGCAATCTGTACAACAAGTAATATAATAAGAGCTCATATAAACTATTCGATCCCCCGGTTCTGAGGTATAAACTGAACTTTTAAAGAACCAATTTTTTGAATGAGACAAGAAAGTACTCACATACGCTATTTATAACATGGTATCGTTGAACATTACGCTATAGCCACTCCCCACAATTAATGTCCAATACACCGTCATCTGGTGAAAGCGGTAGTTAAAATTTAAAAATATTTTTTAAACATTTTTTAATTGATAGGAGCGGCAATGACCTAGAAAATAAAAATAAAATACGATGCTGATAAAAGTCCCCGAAACACGAACGACGAAGAGCGCAAACATTAGCATGCACAAACACCGCAATTAGGTCCATGTAAACATATCAGAACTTAACCGAGCAAGCTGAGAGGAGCCGCGCGGCACCGGACACGGTCTGACTGACTGGCCGAAACCCGGAAAGCGCTCACTCAGTGGCGCGAGGATCGCCAGAGGCCGGATGACGTGTACAAGGTGTGAAGAGTGGCGCGTGCTGAACATTTGATAGACAATTCCTTATATCTATTTTTTAAAAAGTCTAATACCATACTAGGTGGCCAATATAAAACATGGCAGTTAGTTAAAACCATAAGAATAGTAAATGTGGTGGTTCTGAATGTGTAAGGCGCAGAGTACGCATAAAAAGATATAGGACACAACCTACTAACAAGCAAGCTATAGGGGTAAGGCAACTTGTTAACCAAAATTTTATAAAAGAAAATGCCGACCTGCGCAAAGGTAACAAGTTGTTCTTCTGTGGGCTTCTGTTTAGTGACAGTCTGTCGTGAAACGATATTAAAAACAATGCACTTGGTTAGATTTCTGTGTCTTGTGTCTTAAAAGCCCAAGTTTTTATCTTGCAATGTAACCTTTGAATAAACATACGAATGGCTTCACACGAACGTACAAAACATGTCATACCTGTGGTGTATTACTACTTCATGGCCCTTACAGCAGCAGTTTCTCATTTACTTCAGCTGAATTACGAATATGAAATCCCTTCCCTGCATTTACAAAATGGAAGTCATTGGCTGTGCAGAGATTGGTGCACTGGTTCCCATCAAATTATCGAAGTTAAGCACCTTGAAGTGTGGCCAACATTTGGATGGATGACCATCCGCATATGCTGCCGCTGACAATTTTAATTTACCTTTTTGGCAGAGGGAAAATGAGGAGTGTTGGCGTAAAGTCCATGATCTCCATTTCTTGTGCCAATCTCTTGGACTGTATTCCAGATCTCTTCACAGTGCCTCATGAATGCGATACTGTTCATGGTCATCCGTCCAGCCCATAAGGACATTAAGCTCTGTGGCCCTCTTGGTGCTCTTCGAGAGGAGTGTGGTATGCGACGGCATCGGGTTGCACCCCCCTTCCCTCATCACCTCTATTACGACCACGGTACTCCATTCTACACACGCCATTACAGACACCTCTATTTAACAGGTATACTTCCACACACAGCTCTCATACTTCCTGAAGTAAAGGTGCCTGTGGGCGCGAATGATAGGAAAAACTTTTTCAATTATTCGGCTTGACCTGCCCTTCGCAGTCTCCCAGCAATTCATGTACTGGAATATAATTTACTATACAGGGTGTTACAAAAAGGTACGGCCAAACTTTCAGGAAACATTTCTCACACACAAATAAAGAAAAGATGTTATGTGGACATGTGTCCGGAAACGCTTAATTTCGATGTTAGAGCTCATTTTAGTTACGTCAGTATGTTCTTCCACCAACGCTCAATGGAGCACGTTATCATGAAGTGTCCAAGGAATAGAAAAGTAACTGAAATCATTCAATAGAGGAAAGTCCACTGGACCTGACGGGATACCAGTTCGATTCTACATTCCGCCATCTCTCTCCCCACACCCACCACTGCTGGCGGCTCACCTCCACCTGCGCAACGCTACGTGCTGTTAACAGCCAACTTCCCAATACTACAATAGCAAATTCCAACAATGAAAACCAGCCACAGACTGCACACAGCACAGTCAGTGATTTGTAGGGCGCTACATGGCGTTACCAACATAAAAACCTAAACAGCCTGTAACCTCCCCACGGAAAATTTAAATGACAATACTTAATAGAAATGGAGCCAAGTGTAACCTTCCCGCAAAAATATTAATGACAATGACAATTAAACAAAAACTAGCAATCTGACCCAAGTACAAGTTCGCATAAAATAATGAAACATGATCCCATGACAATGGAACTACAGTGACAATCAAAACTCTGCTTAACCGAAATGTTGGTCTTTGGCCCTGTGCAAAAATCATAATTAATTTCTTACCTTAATATAACTGCATGTCAAAATTCTGCTCTTATTCTGCGCCACAGCTTGCAGCAGATGTATCCAAATAACTAAATTTTTTGAAGTTAATTGATTTTTTTTGTTTAAAGGAAATGGAAGGAAATCGAATGATTCTTTGTTAAAAAATTGCTTTTAACTCAAAATTATTATTGGGGCGATTCTTTAAAGTTCATTACATTTAATTTACATTACTAGCTGAGCGCGATGCTGCTTAATAATATACCTTGTCCTGAATCTCGACCATTGCGGTGCCGACGCCCGCCGACTGCTCTGCGCTACCACTACTGACAGACACCTCTCCGCTACATAACTCGGCTACTGCTCCCAACAGACTACTGTACTGCACTGCGCTTCGAGCGCAACTGCTCTGGTCAGAGATTCTACAATGCCTCATCATCGCTGCCAACGAGTACATACGCCTTTCATAACCCTCCACTGGGGGGCAAAGAATTTGGCAGCGATGGTGAGTCATTTGGACTTGCCATCGTAACAAATTTTTCTTTTAATTAATTAACATTTACAAAATATTTGGATGTAATACATGAATTAAATGTTGTGCGCATGCACCGATTACAAAACATTACAGACAAGACAAAATATAAGTACAATGAGTAGAGAGCGTATCAGCAAATCAGAAAAATGTATATACAAATTATTTGACAAATAACAAAGTGCACACGCACTGTAAGATTCTATAGCATTTTTTTTTTTTTTGAACAAAATCATGTTGACAAGGGACATGAGTGCACATGCACTGCAGTGGAGAACACATCAGCAAAAGACGAAATGTATATACAATGAGTAACAAATGACATAAATCATAAAAAGTATGCAGAATGAACACAAATCATATTGAAAATTGAGAAGAGTGCACAGGCACTGGAGTTCAGTAGAAAACATATTCACATAAGTGCACATGCACTGAAAACTTTTGAACATTTTTATAACAAATAAACGCAAGGGTAGAAAAATCATCAAATCACAAAAAGTATATACAATATAGATGACAAGAGTGCACACATACTGCACTTCAGAACAAATCGAAAAATGTCTTTAGTATTTTCACAATAAATAAACATAATGGCAAAAAATCATGTCGACAAGTGACACAAGTGTACTCGCACTGGAGTTCAACAAATCGAAAAAAAAATGTATAGGCCATGAACATAAATGATGTTAGCTAAAATGATTTTCACTATTAGGATAGGAAAGGAAAGGATTGCATCATGGTTGTAGCACTTTAGTTTGCACACAGCTGCACTGAAAGTCCATATCTTTCCACAGAATCACAACACTAAGTGATACAATTTGCAGTTCCGTTCCCAGAAGTATTTATCAGCGTATCAAGACACTGAAACGTCGTAGTAATATTCCATGCTATCATTTGGCAATATACCAGGTACACCAAACTGTGGGACCATAATAACGTCTTCATCGCTTACAGTGGTGGACAGCATGTCGTGTCAACACCACACTCTTAAGAGGCACACCAACGTAGAATTAGTGCAAAAACCAAATATAGTGCTCCATGATAATGAGGATAGACAAGACAAATGGATGTTACAATATTTTCAGGTAGTTAGGTCAGAAGGTGAAGGACATTAACTAACACACAAGTCTTGAGTAGTGATTACATAAGTAGTTTGCGGCATCCATACTCTAGTCATTGAACATTTCTGTACCAAGTATTTTAGTATTACAGAATAATGTTCATAAAATTAAATTATTGCCATCATGGGTAGTCGTATTACAATAAACAGTGGCAATCTTTGTTCAGTTACACAATTACAATCATAGCATTAATAATCATGGGCATAATAAGTAGTCTCATTACAATAGACAGTGGCAATTTTTAGCCAGTTACACAATTACAATCATAGCATTAATAATCATGGGCATTATAAGTAATCTCATTACAATAGACAGTGGTAATTCTTAGCCAGTTACACAATTACAATCATAGCATTAGTAATCATGGGCATTATAAGTCGTCTCATTACAATAAACAGTGTTCCTCATTCAATATTATTCAGATCATTAAGAAGTCATTATTAAAAATCAGTTAATTACAATCATAGCATTAATAATCATGGGTATAATAAGTAGTCTCATTACAATAAACAATGGCAATTATTAGACAGTTATAAAATTACAATCGTAGCATTAATAATCATGGTCATTATAAGTCGTCTCATTACAATAAACAGTGTTCCTCATTCAATATTATTCAGATCATTAAGAAGTCATTATTAAAAAATCAGTTAATTACAATCATAGCATTAATAATCATGGGTATAATAAGTAGTCTCATTACAATAAACAATGGCAATTATTAGACAGTTATAAAATTACAATTGTAGCATTAATAATCATGGGCATTGTAAGTAGTCTCATTACAATAAACAGTGGCAGTTATTAGCCAGTTACAAAATTACAATCAGAGCATTAATAATCATGGGCATTATAAGTAGTCTCATTACAATAAACAGTGGCAATTTTTAGCCGGTTACAAAGCATTATTATTCAGATAATTAAGAAGTCATTATTAAAGTGACGTACTATTCAGAGCTGATCAGTATTATTCAGAATTATCATAAACTAGTGACATTATATGAGACTGGTAATAAATTTTTTTGTGCTAGCAATGCATTGCTTTGGGTAATTATAAGGGAAACCAAGAAGAAATAAGAGAAAAAATTGCTTTTAGGTTGTTCCTATAAATGAAAAATGTGTAACGTCATTCGTCATGAGTCAGCTGTAGCAAGGTTATCACATTATAAATGATAGACACAAATGGGTAAAAAAAAAGTAAGTACTAGAACAGGTATAATAGGTAACTAGTTTAGTAAGTATCATGAAAAGCTTCTCCTGGAAAAAATACAAAATGGATTATTGAGCTGAAAGAAGAAACGCAGACTATGCTGAAAAGTAGTGAACTTCGAATTAACAGGTAGTGAAATGTGTATAAAAAATGTGTTCCATAGCTGTCCTTTCCAAAATCTTCAGTCATCGTACTATGCAATATAACAACTGCTGTCAAAGCAAACTGCAACAAATACTTAAATAACTACATAGCATAAATACATAACTTCAACATTATCCTCATCCGTAAAGAAAAACTTCATTATCCATCACTTCATTATTCATATTATCATAACCTCATTATTATCATCACCTGTAAAGAAAAACTTCATTATCCATATTATCATAACTTCATTATCATCATCATCTGTAAAGAAAAAAAACTTCATTATTCATAGTAGCATATTCTTCATCATTATTCTTCATCAGCATTCATTATCATCTGCAAAAATCATTTCATTATTCATCACACAACTATTCCTTATCTCTAGCATATTTCATCACTTAAAACTAAGATGTGTAGTTCTGTCTGACAGCTTGCATCAATCGCCATGTATTCTGAAAGAAAAAATTAGTTAAGACTACTATTCTGCGATGTGTATAGTATATTCTTGTTAATGCTTGTTAATCCTAATCCATTTACTCTTCTTCATAAAGTTATTGCATCTTCTTTCGTTTATTCCGTAGGTGAAATTCCATTTCTGTTGAATTTATTTCCTTTACGCATCATTTCTTTCTGAAATTGATGAACAAAGATTAATGTCTTGTATTTAAATCATATACCCATTAGATAATGATTGGTTAATGGTGACACAATTAAGCATACAGCATAACATGACAGAAAACGTAATATGTCAAAAGCATAGACAGTGTTCAAAGGCAAAAAGTGTACAGACAATATCATAATGCAGCAGCAAAAAAAAAGGAAAATGTAAAACAGTCACGATGTTGAGATATCATAGGGCAAAAAAATGTCAAAGTCAACTGGTGTGTTATACCTTAGCTATTTCATAATGTATACAAACAAAACAGGAAAACAATCATACACACAAAAAAATGAAAAATGTCCACAGTCTGATGTGTAACGACAAGAAAAGCGACCTGTTAACCTTACCTTGCCGGGCACTTGCCAAGAAAAAATACGATAGTCATCATCAGTAATTAGTCATATAATTATAATTGCATAAGTGGTCATAAAAAAGTGTAAGTTCATCTGGAAAATATGCACGGTCTGATGTGTAACGACAAGAAGAGCGACCTGCTAACCTTACCTTGCCGGGCACTTGCCAAGAAAAAATACGATAATCATCAATAATTGTTCACATAAATATCTGGAAAATGTATTACAGTGTGATAAATCATAAAGTATGTTCATTCAATAAACGGTTTAACATTGGAGATATGGTGATTGCCTTTCGATTTCCTGGTTCTCAGAGTTTCGACGTGTACAACATTGGGGTGAGGAATGCTGCGAATCCGATATGGACCTGCGTACAGAAGTTCAAATTTACTGCACTTACCTTTTAATTTGCTGGATAAATAGTGTGTACGTACTAATATCTTCTGTCCAACGTGAAAATCTCGGCGTCTACAAACCTGTTTTTGCTGTCTTCTCCGGCGCTCTGCGGCACGTTTGATGTTGTTCAGCGCAATGTCAATTATTACGTGCCGGCCGAAGTGGCCGTGCGGTTAAAGGCGCTGCAGTCTGGAACCGCAAGACCGCTGCGGTTGCAGGTTCGAATCCTGCCTCGGGTATGGATGTTTGTGATGTCCTTAGGTTAGTTAGGTTTAACTAGTTCTAAGTTCTAGGGACTAATGACCTCAGCAGTTGAGTCCCATAGTGCTCAGAGCCATTTGAATTATTTCGTGGTGTCGTAATCGACGAGATGTAGGAAAGTGTACTAGTTCTTTAATTTTGTTTGGTGGTTCAACATTTTTCAGTATAACAGACGGAGATAGCATAGTGGATTCATTTGGAATGGAATTCATTACATCTTGGAATGAGTGTATGTGTGTGTCCCAATTAACATGTCTTTTGTGGCAGTATATTCTACACAGTTTACTAATTTCTTTCATTATTCGTTCACAAGGGTTCGAAGAAGCGTGGTACTTGGATATATAAATCGGAGAAATGTTTCTAGCTCGTAACATGCGTGTCCATATAGCAGAACGAAATTGTGATCCATTGTCAGAAATTACTTTCATCACATGCCCTACATGAAATAGAAAATGTTTTACAAATGCTTTCGAAACAGTTTTAGCAGTGGCTTTGCGTAACGGAGTGAAAGTAACAAATTTTGAAGTGAGTTCAACAGCGACAAAGATGTAGCAAAAACCTCTGTTGGTTCTCGGAATTGGACCAAAAATGTCTACTGCGGCCATATGTCTTAATTTAACTGGTATAATGGGATATAATGGAGGAATGTGTGAAGTCGTGTCTGACTTAGCTTTCTGGCAAATTTTACATGACGCTAAAACTCGTCGTATACGTTTTTCCATGTTCGAAAAATAACAGTTCTGTCTCAGTATAAGAAAACATTTTCTGGCTCCGTAATGTGCATAACTTAAATGAGTGTACCAGATTAATTTGTTAACAAGTTCGTCAGGAATGCATAATAACCAATTGTTGCTGTCAGGATGAGAGCGGCGAAACAGAATGTCATTGCGTACAGTGTAGTGGTTCCTAATCGTAACATTATTCTTATCTTGCCAAAGGTGTTTAATTTCTTTCCACACATTGTCTTTGCTTTGCTCTCGTGCTATGTCTTGTAATGACGATGAAATAAAATTTTCAAATGCAACTTGTTGAATGTACATGACACTGAAATTTGCTTTGCAGAAGTTGGTTGCTACGTCTTGCTGATTGTTGCTGAGAGAACGCGAAAGTGCGTCTGCTATAACATTTTGTGTGCCGGGAATGTGAACAATCGTAAAATTAACTTCTTGTAAATAAAGTTTCCATCTGCTTAACCTATCGTGAGTAAATTTAGCCGAAAGTAAGAATTGTATAGCTCTGTGATCTGTGTAAACGGTGGTATGTCTTCCATAAAGAAAGTGTCGAAATCTCGTAAATGCCCAAACAACACATAATGTTTCCAATTCTGTGACGGAATAATTTCGTTCAGCAGGTGACAAAATGCGGCTTGCAAATGCGATGTTTTTAATTACTGTTGAGCCATCTTCTTCAATTTCCTGAACAATGTGTACGCCTAAAGCGGAGTTGGAACTGTCGGTGGCAATAGAAAAATTTCGAGTAAGATCTGGGTGCGATAAAAGTGGTGTATTCAGCAAAGCATATTTCAAATAACATTCTCGTGAACAAAATTCTGCGTGTCAATAAGTATTGCTTACGTTACTGGAATAGGCTACCTGTACTGTGTCTGGTCAAATTCTGTCGTACGTGCTGTTATTTACGGGACGATGCTGTGGTATTTTGACTATTTAAACTGCTCTGTTATTTCTTACTGACATGTTACGCTATATATGACACCTATTGTCTGTTTCATTCATGATTATATGTTGTTGCTGACATTCTTGCTGCTGAAAAGATCGACTGTAATGAAATGTACGCTGAAAAATTGTGCTCGTTAATTTTACGTCTGTCATAATAGTCACTTCTATACGGCGCATTGCGATACGAGTCGAAATAGTGTGTTGTCTGTACGTAGTTATTTCTTTGCTGCTGTGTGTTACTATTTATTGTAGCTGGGACTACACGTGCACGCGGCGAAACATTAAAGCTTGGTTGACCTTGTAGACTGCATTGTTGGTTACGTATGCTAAGCGGCTAACTTTCATGCTGTTACAGTGAAAAACATCTATTGTTACCAAAATGTGGTTCCTGTTGCCAAAAATTTTACACACACTGATGATTACCATCTTATCTGTTATTAAAATTACGCTGGTAGTTCTGGAGTGCCTAAAGAGAATTGTCATTTTCGGTAAAAATTTGTCTTATCGGGTTTTCATTACATTTTTCTTAATTCTAAGTAGAGCAATAGTTAAAGAGCTGTTTTGATAGATATAAAGGATAGTAGAAGAGAAGGCAGCAGTGCAGAAAACTAAAGATGAAACAGCACTACTACAGCTCGGGGCCCTATGCTCGCTACGGCACATATTCATTAAAGCGTAATGAATCCCCTGAGGTCAATTACGCACTGCAAATAAATTGTAGCTTTTGCGTTCCAGGCAATGTCGGTAAAATTCCAAACACAAATTGCTGTATTCTTGCTAATTCCACTTTCTGCATTATAGGCAATGCTGATGAAAATACAATAGCAAATTGTCGTATCAGGTTCAAAGTTTGTTTCACTGTTACAGACCAAGCTGGTGAAAGTACAAAAATAAATTGTCGTATACAGTTCAATGCGTGTACCTGTGTTCTGTCATTATTAAATTCCTTAGATTTTCTTACAAATGCAAATTGCTCATAATCTACGTTCTCGTCACTGATTTTAAGAATACGTTCAGGTTTGTGTGAGAATCTGTTTCTCTGTGTCATTTCTGAATCTAAGTCCCGTACTCTCTGTTGATTACCCAAATTATACGCGTTACGCGAGTCTGGCAAATGTTCGAAAAGTGGCGTCTGCTGTGATGTGTTATTAACTGAAATGTTTTTCATCTCTGCTACCTCCTGCTGTAAACTTGACAGTTTTCTACGCAACGTGTTATTAGATGAATCAATCTCATTAATTGTCTGCTGTAAATTTTGAAATTCAGGTGTTTGGTTAAATGAAACCGGTGAAGTATCGTCTGATTTGCTGTCATTATTACTTTCAATAGCATCAACACGACTGGCCAATTCATCATATTTTTCAGTCAGTATTTTTGCCTGATCATCGGTTTTAGAATCGGTGGCATTAATCTGTTTTTCCAACTTGCGTGTAGTTTCGTTCAGTTTTCTAACGTCAGCTTTGACGACATCGGAATTCTGTGTTAGTTCTAATTGTTCGAGTCTGTCGGTCACTGTTTGAAAATCTGTTGTGTAGGTGTCTGTTTTCGATTTAAGATCCGAAATTTCGGCATGTAATTCTGTGTTCGACTGTTTGATGGTATTAATTTCGTCGGACAGTGTGGCAATATTATTGTCCACGTATGTTTTTGCTTTCGCAAACATCTTACGTTTGTCTTCCTGTCTCTGAACAGTGATTGTTTCCATTACTTGACGTTTTACTTTATTTTGATCATCAATAAATTTGCGGAAACGCGTATCACTGTTTTGTATATGGAGACTAAGACGTTCGTTAATTTGTGTGTTCTGTTGGTCGAATTTCGCGTCAATCTTTTCATCCATTGTGCGCGAAAGTTCTGCTGTCACTGCTTTAAATTCGTCGCGTAATTGTGTAGCTTTTTCAGAGCATTGTTTAGCGACTGTACTGATTTCCGCTCTAAGTGTTTCTGTTGCAGCTGTTTGCAATTCCCTTAATTCCTGAGCAACAGACTTAATTTCTTCGCTACTTTTTTTTGAACAAGCCTCGATTTCCTCGCGTAACTGTTCCTTAGTGTCATGACACTGCGCGGCAACGGCTCTAATTTGTTCACTAAGCTGTCTGGAATTTTCGTCTAATTTTTCATTAAGATTGTCTTGTTTTTCGCTCTGTTGTCTGACCTGTTCACTAAGCTGTTTGATATTTACATCATTGTTGTCTAATTTTTCACTCTGTTGTCTGACCTGTTCACTAAGTTCTTTGTGATTTTTGTCTTGTCTTTCGTTCTGTTGTTTGTTCTCTTCAAGAATTTGCAAAAATAATGCCCTAATTGGATCCGACACAAAATTAGCATTTCTGTTCTCTGTGTTAATCAATGCTGGATCTGGAATTGTCTCATTTTGTGTAACCATTTGGTTATTCTGTACTTTACAAAAAGGTTTATCAGTCGGATGTGTACTGTCAGACATTATTTCGGAATTAAATAAATCCGGCGTACTTTGTGTATCCTGCTCATTTTCATTAGAGAAATTTGTCTGTACGTTATTTGAATTTTCCAAACCGGGTGTGTTAAGCTGGGCAGCGCTCATTCCAACAGAACGCCCCGCGTCATCAATTGTCGTCAAATTAACAGAGGAGACAAAAATCATTAGGGTAAAAGTCGTCATTCACGATTGGAACGCACTGACTGTTAGTGAACACAGCATTGTCATCATTACACTGCGTGTCACTAGTACTATTGGTCACGTTGTTTAAGTCGGTAATTTCGTTCATAATGCCTCGCGATACACTATTCACTGTCTTTCGCGGCATTTTCACAATAGACACAAATATTCACAAAAGAAATAAGCACAATACAAAAGCAACACACAAATACAACAGAGCAACGAATTGCCGATGATCTGAGGAAAGAAAGTCACAAGATTAGTAAAAGCGTTGCGCCAAATTCTAATTATATTTAAGCAATAAGAGCAGATATCTGACTGTTTTTCAAAAGATTCTCAACGAAATACGATCCTGGACTGGGTGTCGCCATGTGTAACCTCCCCACGGAAAATTTAAATGACAATACTTAATAGAAATGGAGCCAAGTGTAACCTTCCCGCAAAAAATATTAATGACAATGACAATTAAACAAAAACTAGCAATCTGACCCAAGTACAAGTTCGCATAAAATAATGAAACATGATCCCATGACAATGGAACTACAGTGACAATCAAAACTCTGCTTAACCGAAATGTCGGTCTTTGGCCCTGTGCAAAAATCGTAATTAATTTCTTACCTTAATATAACTGCATGTCAAAATTCTGCTCTTATTCTGCGCCACAGCTTGCAGCAGATGTATCCCAATAACTAAATTTTTTGAAGTTAATTGAATTTTTTTTGTTTAAAGGAAATGGAAGGAAATCGAATGATTCTTTGTTAAAAAATTGCTTTTAAATCAAAATTATTATTGGGGCGATTCTTTAAAGTTCATTACATTTAATTTACATTACTAGCTGAGCGCGATGCTGCTTAATAATATACCTTGTCCTGAATCTCGACCATTGCGGTGCCGACGCCCGCCGACTGCTCTGCGCTACCACTACTGACAGACACCTCTCCGCTACATAACTCGGCTACTGCTCCCAACAGACCACTGTACTGCACTGCGCTTCGAGCGCAACTGCTCTGGTCAGAGATTCTACAATGCCTCATCATCGCTGCCAACGAGTACATACGCCTTTCAAGCCTACTTACACTACGTCATATGGAGAAGCCCTGCATCTCTGCGCCCTCGTGGTCGGGTGGGGAGTGGAGGTTGCTTCTTCTGAGTCAGCGCAGTTTCCATTCCGGCTGGCTTAGTATATGAATATTCTCTTGGCAGCTTTACATATTTCGTAAATGTCTATGCGGAAACAAATCGTGATCACGTTTTCTTGTATGTGAATAAATGTCGGACGTAATTGGCGAATACCGAGCCCTTGTCATTGGTATTTGTTCTTGGGCTCTCGCGTATAGCGCTGTGTCGTCTACGCTACTGGCTGTTACTTTGGCTTTTGTTCTTCATGTGGATCAGCATTCCTAGTAATCGGAACATAACTGAACTATTATTAAGACAATTGTAAAAAGGCGTATATTTTGCCCAATTCCAATTCCGTTATTACTTGGCTACGCGTAAATATAGATTCTTGTAAACTGCATGGCTGTTTTATTCTGATTCTCAGCTTAAAGCTGTCCTAAACACATGTACCTCCGATTATCTATTAACATTAAAATTCTTGTATTTTCATCAGGCACAGTTTTACCTGCTTTATGTTCACTGTACCTGGGGCTAAGACTCGTGAGCAGTCTGTAATCCACGTTTATTACTTGAGTTTATAATGTGTCTTCTGCGTGCTGTAGAGTCTGAGCTGAATCGAGTAACTGTCTGATAAGTGGGCTGGGCATAAGCCATCATCTCATTCGGCCAACGAAGTCATTTTCAGTTTCCTTTGGTTCTGTTTTAAATTAGTTAGTCAAAAGCATTTGTTTTTAATTCTTTTTTGTTTTATTGTATTAAAACTTGTCAACTTAACTAACATTCATATCCTTACTGGACTCAAAAGATGGTCTCAGTCGGATGTTTCGGAATCTTGAACACTTCCTTAAGTATCTGAAGTATCATTCAAGTGGCGGTTACCCAAAGCCGTTTTTGCACGTGGACAGTTGCCTCTGGGGAAAAGTTTAAATGCTTATGGCATTCAAGTATTCAGATCTGCCGATAACTGAAATTGAAGGGATGAAGGGAATTATTTTCTGAAATAAAACTTCCGTATTTTGTATACATAGCCCCTTACCATTCTCAGGCGCATGCTTCCCGCCATTCAGCGATCTATCCCGAGGGCGCAACCATACTCGCCGGCGATAGTCAAAAATGGTTCTAAGCACTATGAGACTTAACATCTGAGGCCATCAGTCCTAACCTAAGGACATCACACACGTCCATGTTGGAGGCAGGATTCGAACCTGCGATCATAGCAGCAGCACGGTTCCGGACTGAAGCGCCTAGAACCGCGAGACCACCGCGGCCGGCGAACCCAGTTCAATGTGGAGCTCACTTCATCAACAAGACATTCAGCACAGTAAATCAGGATGTCACGACGAACTCTCCAGACGATAATGAAACGGAGATCTCACCTTTTCCTTTAAAACATTCAACTGTGCAAACTTGTGAATGGTAGGGATATGCGGCTGTGACATTATTTTGCAAATTTGATGACTTATGCCTACATAAATGGAACAGTCGATAAGGATCAGACCCGCTTTATTGATGAGATACACTTCGCTCTCCATGGGTGTGTCATCAAACATAAGTGGAAATTCCGTGGTACTGTGGATCCACACGTTCACGCTGTTGCTCCCCTTCATCCACAAAAAGTGCATAATTCATCTCTGCGCCAATTTTTGAGGGATCAGCCACAGAAGAGAAGCAGAGACAGGTACTGGAACATGAATCTGTACCGGTAACACGTCGTCTTTGAATGCTACGAACCTACTCGTTTATGCAGCTGGAACACGTCCACACCGTACTGCAAACGTCCTCTATTTCCTTCGGGAGAAGTGCAGACATCAGATTGTTGCCCTGGACATCTTAGAATTTACTGAACATGGCGTGGAATAGCCCCCCCTTGTAGTCCCGGCCTCAACCAGAGCGATTGTTTAGTATGGGGTACCTGCAACAGTGCAGTATCGTCTTACTGCACCAACCTGAGAGATCTGTGCAGCTGAAACTGATATTCTACAGGAAATCGTCAGGGTATTCACGTCAAGGCTCTACACACTTATTTCCGTAGAAGGATAGAACTTTCAAAACATTCTGTAGTGAATTTAAGGGTGTCTACTATAGCATCAATATAACAACAAGAATCAGTAACCCCATATTATCTCGTAGTAGACAAAAACTTTCTAAAGCCAATTCTGCACCACACTTTACATTTATTAATTTGCTAGCAACAGTGACAATCACAATCTATATCCGCATATCCTTTCATGAATCTATTTCAGCACATTCTCGCATTCGAACAGGTAAACTTTGATGCCACGTGCCTGGCTCTACGAGTCATTATTATCAACTCAGCTTGCATCGAGAGTTTCCGCTAAGGAGAGGGTCGATTATGAGAATCCTCATTCATAGGCAGCTACAGTGAGAGGAACTTTCTTTAGCGTGACAGAAAAGGTCAGTGGTTAATGTTCTACTGTTGTTTCTGGAGACTTTTGATGAATGAATCATTTCGGAGCTTTTTTGCATGTTGTGGTCGTATATGACAGTCCGCAGCTCGTGGTCGAGCGGTAGCGTTCTCGCTTCCCACGCCCGGGTTCCCGCGCTCGATTCACGGCGGGGTCAGGGATTTTCTCTGCCTCGTGATGACTGGGTGTTGTGTGATGTCCTTAGGTTAGTTAGGTTTAAGTAGTTGTAAGTTCTAGGGGACTGATGACCATAGATGTTAGGTCCCATAGTGCTGAGAGCCATTTGAACCATTTGAACGTATATGACAGTATTGTTATTGTGGTTGTTGTCGTTGCTGCTGCTGCTGCTGTATTCACTCCGAACACTGGTTTGGTGAAGGTTTTCACGCTTTTCTATCCTGTGCAATAATATACATCTCTGTATATCTACGAAACCTATATTCATTTAAACCGGTCTGCTTTATTAGCGCCATGGTCAGCCTCTACAATATTTACCTAAACACTTCCCTAAATTCACAAAATTAACTATTCCCGGACGCTTCATAACGTTTCGGAAGGCACTACAGATGAGCTCGTATTAAGACATTGAAACTTTATTCGGGAATACACCCGTAGAAACCTCTGTCTAGTTAGGCAGATTTAGGTTTCCCGTTATTTCCCTAAATCACATGAAAGGGCCAGGATAGTTCTCTTGATACGGCCGATCAAATGTCCCTAACGACCACATCATCGACGGACATTAACCACAATGTCCATACTTTTTAGCCACGCTGTCAATAAATCTCTTTTCTCCCCAGTTCTGTTCAGTACTTCTTCATTAGTTATCAGATGTATTACTCTCCAACATTCTTCTGTGACAGAACTTTTATCGAACTTCATATTATGTTTTCAAAACACTACTCATTCCGTGCAAGAGATATTCCCAGATCTTGGTCATCTCTGATAGAATACAATGTCACTAACAGATTTTAAAATCTTTCTGGTGAATGTTTCTTCTTATTGTAAAACCGTTTTTAGTTACCTTTACTAGTTTCTCGATATACAACTGAATAACGCGGAGCGGGCTACACTCATGCTTGACTCGCTCGTCACCGACCACCTCCTTTCGTGGCGTGCAGGTTGGTTTCTCTACAAACTGTAAATAACAATCGGCGGTCTGTGTCTTATCCCTGAACACCTCAGTATCTCGTTGTGTGTCGACAACGTCAAGCGTTTATCTATATCTGCAGATTCTGTAAATGTGATTTGTCTTTCGCAAACCTATCTCCTGCTATACGTCCTAGGTTCGGTCATTCCAAAACATTTCTCTCAAACTCAAACAGATCTTCCCCAAGGTCAGCTTGAGTTATACCAATCTCACCGTAGTTAATTCATTTGGGTATTTTGTAAGCATGGTATTATATTAATGGTTCAGTTATACACACACACATCAACATGAGCATTCTTTGTACTGTGGTCATTACACTATTCTTGATGTTTGAGGTTATTTCGGTTGTTCAAACACCCTGAACAGCGTCTGTTACTGTTTAGTATTGTTGGTTCTTCCATATATTATGAGCGAACATTACCTACTTGAGGTATGAGAGCATTTCAGTCCACAGTCAATTTATTCACTGAGTACCGCATCTTTCGTCACATCTTCAACCCATTCGTCTTTCTTATTCGTACTATTTATTTTCGTTAAATGATCCATCTATATACGCCTTCCACCTTCAGGCGTCCCTTCATCGGTTAGTACTAGCTTGCCATCTGAGTTCTTCATCGTCACGCAGATAGTTATTTTTTCTCCAAAGACGTCATTAATTTTCCATTATGTAGCATCTATCTTTCCTTTCATCATACGTGCTTCAACAGGTTTTTATTTTTCATTTTGTTCTCTGCCTATTCTAATTACGTCTGTTACCAGTCCCATTTTTTCCGTAAGTATTTGGTTTTGTATGCTTCGGTATGCTCCATTTTCATATTTATTTCTCTCATCAAGTACAGGATGATTCAGGAGGAATAATATATATTTTAGAAGGTGTAATATACATTTGAATACAGAGATCAGTTGGTTACAGAGATAAGTTCCCGTTTTGTCTGTTGGTGCTTCTGTTGCTAAAGGTTTATTCATCGATTGTCATTCTTTTATGTTCAAGAGTTTATATTATATTTCAGATATTTTCTTTATTATATTATTTTTTAGTCATCTGTATTTTGAGTAGTTTGATGTGGCCCGCCACGAATTCTTCTCCAGTGTCAGCATTTTCGTATCAGAACAACACTTGGAAACTGCATCCTCAGTTATTTAGTAGATGTATTCCAGTCCCTGTCTTCCTCCATAGTATTCAACCAATACAGCTCCATCTGGTACCACTGAAGTTATCCTCTGGTGTCTTAAGAGATGTCGTATCATCCTGTCCCTTATTCAGGTCAACGTTCTCCATATAATCCTTTCCTCGCCGATTCTGCTGTCACCTCTTCATTCCTTTCCTAATCAGCCCACCAAATTTTCAAAGTTCTTCTGTACTCAAACAACAAAATTGAGTTTTTAAAGTGATTGCGATTGTGATTTCTTGGGCTATTCTACTGCATCGTTTTTAGTATACCACACGTAGCAACAAATGCTGAGTCTATCGTTGGAAATGTTGCTGATGTTTATAGAAAATGCCGCAGACGATTTCCTAACCGCCAAGCACGAGATTCAAGTGTGTCTACTCCTGTTTCCCTAAATTGTCTAGACTGTTGCAGGGCCCAACACTTTCCTATCACCAGAACGTGCAAATCAACAGAGTGACGACATTAACAAGTTGGTAGAACGTAGTCCGTCACTAAAGACACACTGAGTTCCTACTCGAATGGGTATTTACAATAGAAGGATATTGTGGGCATTACAATGTTTATTATTCACAACGCATTGAATAGCTGCCATAAGGCAATAAAGATGACAGGAATTTAGTCGATAGCTAACTGCAAATCACCAAGTAATACCATTAACATTATTTATTGACGGAGCAGCTTTCACCCCTGACGATATCAGTAACACTCGTAAGAACTGATATAGGCCATCGAAGGAAACATACTTGATTTTATAGAGACACTTGTTTGTGATGTGGTATATCTGATTTTTAACAAGTACCCAACTCTCACAATTGTAGTTGGTGGTGGCTTCAGTTTACCCTTAATATGTTGCCGAAGGTACATGTTTAAATCCGGTGGTACGCATGAAACATCATCCGAAATTGTGCTAAACGCATTCTCTGAAAATCATTTCGATCAGTTAGTTAATGAAATCACTCCAATAGTAAACGGCTGTGAAAACACACTTGACCCCTTGGCAACAAATAATCCTGAGACAATAACGAGTAGCAAAACGATTACAGGGATTAGTGAACATAAAATTGTCGCTGCGAGACTGAACACCGTAACTCCCAAACCCACCAAATATAGACGAAAAATATATCTATTCAGAAAAGCAGATAAAAATTCACTTAACGCCCTCCTGAGAGACAATCTTCACGCCCTCCAAATTGACAGTTTCGCTGTAGACAAAACGTGCCTTGAATTTATGGAAATAATGTCGACAGCAGTTAGGAGATTTACACCAAATAGACTAGTAAACGGCGTAGCTGAGACCCCTTGCTACACAAAACAGGTCATAGCACTGTTGCAGAGACAACGAATTAAGCATACCAAAATTTAAAAGACTCCTAAATCCTCAAGATTGGCAATCATTTACAGAAGCTCGAAATTTAGCACGGATTTCAGTGGGAAATGCTTGTAATAGCTTCCACAATGAAACTTTGTCTCGAAACCTGGGGGAAAATCGAAAGAGATCCAGGTCCTGAGTACGGTATGCCAGCGGCAAGATGCCATCAATGCCTTCTCCTCGCGGCAGTAATGGAAATACTATCGATG
The DNA here is from genome assembly GCF_023898315.1 of Schistocerca nitens. Lineage (NCBI taxonomy): Eukaryota > Metazoa > Arthropoda > Insecta > Orthoptera > Acrididae > Schistocerca > Schistocerca nitens. Next base: position 334,139,131 of record NC_064618.1, on the reverse strand, counting down.
ACAGTGCTGCTAAAGCAGAGTTACTAAACACAGCCTTCCGAAATTCCTTCACCAAACAAGACGAAGTAAATATTCCAGAATTCGAATCAAGAACAACTGCCAACATCAATAACTCCGAGGGTATATGAGCAGTAGATATCCTCGAAGCAGTGAAGCAACTTAATCACATGATAATATTGGCTTCCGACCCAGACTGTAAGTTAGGTTCCTTTTAGAGCATACAATAGCTCTATACTTAACAACCATACACAACCGCTCGCCCGAGAAATGATCCGTACCCAAAGACTGGGAAGTTGTACTGGTCACAGCAACACTTACAAAAAGAAATATGTGTAATTCACTAAATTATAGGTTCATATCATTAATCTCGGAATGAAGCAGTGTTGTAGAAAATGTATTGAGTTCGAACAGTATAAATTACCTCGAAAAGAACGGTCAACACGGAATTAGAAAACATCGACCATGTGGAATACAACTAGCTCCTTACTCACACGAAGTGTTGAGTGCTGTCGACAAAGGATTTCAAATTGATTCCGTTTTTCTAGATTTCCAGAAGGGTTCTGACACCGTACCTCACAAGCGGCTTCTAATGAAATTACGTGCGGATGGAATATCGTCTCTGTTATGCTACCGGATTCGGACTACCTGTCGGAGAGGTCACAGTTCGTAGTAACTGACGGAAAGTCATCGAGTAAAACAGAAGTGATTTCTGGCTTTCCTCAATGTAGCGGTATAGGACCTCTGCTATTCTCTATCAATATAAACGATTTAGGCGACAATCTGTGCAGCCTTCTTGTGTTGTTTGGAGAAGATGCTGTCGTTTATCGTCTAGTAATGTCGTCAGAAGATCAAAACCAACAGCAAAAGTATTTAGATACGATATTAGTCTGGTGCGAAAATTGGCAATTGACCGTAAATAAATGTAAATGTCATAAATTCAGCTAAATACCTAGAATTTACAATTACGAACAACTGAAACGGAAAAGAACATACAAAAATTGTGTGGGGAAGAAGGACCAAAGACTGCTTTTTATGGACAGAACACTTAGAAGATGAAACGGATCATCTAAAGAGACAGCCTGCACTAAGCTTGTCCGTCGTCTTTTTGGAGTACTGCTGTACACTGTTGGGTCCATACTAGCTAGAATTAAGAGCACATCGAGAAAGTTCAAAGACGAGCAGCTCGTTTCATATAACCAAGAAATAAGGGAGAGGATGTGACGGACGTGATTCAGAATTTGTGGTGAACATCATGAAAAGAAAGGCGTTTCTCGATGCGGCGGGATTTTCTCACTAAATTTCAATCAACAACTTCCTCCTTGGAATGCCGACCTACATATGGAGAAACGACCATCATAATAAATAAGGAAAATTGGAGCTTGCGCGGAGAGAGATAGGTGCTCGTTTTTTCCGCGTGCTGCTTGAGAGCGAAATAACAGAGAATTGTTGTGAACGTGGTTCAATGGACGCTGTGCCAATTACTTAGGTGTGATAAGCAGTGTAGCTGTAGATTCAGCTGATTGGGTTTGTTGTATCACTGCATCTTCTTCCAGGGCTTAGTTTCCCGGTCTTTCTTGAAAACGAGCTTCCAGTGTCATTAGAGGAGGTGTATTTCATTGCAAAGATCCCTATGTTCTTGCAGCATGACGGAGCTCTTGCACATCCTAATCATCATGTGACCATCATCTAAAAATAATATTTCAGGCGAGCTGAATCAGCAGAAATCATCATGTTTCTTGGCTTCCGAGGTCCTGTGATGTGACCGTTTCGGATTTCTGCCACCAAGGACTGTTGGAAGGCGAAGTTTAGAAAGAAACAGTAAACATAAAAAATTAATTAAAGGTTTCTATTGAGAGTAGTCCGACTCTCATAAAGACCGCTATGACGGCCTCAGAACAGCTACAGGCGGTGATGTCAAGGCGATTCGAAACTACATTTGGATGTAATTTATTATGAACTTAGAATTTAATAATTTTCCTTTGCATAATACCTCTTGTATTTTTTGTGTTACATTCTAAAGCTGTATACAAAATTGCTTCTAAAGCACGGTATATACTCGCAAAACCTAATGAGTTAAAAGTTTACAATAAAGAGAAATTTCCACACACAAAAATACCAAGTTTAAATTTCTATCATCTACTCGTCCCCTGAGACAGTTTCCTCCAGTTAACGGAAATTCATCCAAGGTTAGCGTTTCTCTGAAGTCCGTTTTTGGTGTGGTGGACGAAGAGTATTTCAGAAATTAATTCTCAGTTTATTTAATGGTGATATACAGCCTTTGAAAAACATTTTTGCCAACAATTTCACTAAACTGTCTAGCTCTCGCTGACCACAGGAAACATCACTTCTAAACTCCACGAATGTGTGAACAATATATCGCCTTGCATACTCGTGACAAGTTCCTTTGACTCAAGAAGCGAACGATAATAACAGAAAAAGAATGATCTTTGAATCTACCTGAAAATTTTCCGTGTTGCCGACCGTAGGTGTTTTTCTTTGAAAAACGTAAATCGTGTCTGATAATCTGGGAGAAAATACGATACGTACAGAGTAAAATTACACGTGATAGGTAGCTGCGAATAAATAATAATTACTCTTGTTGCTAAGTGGATTAATTCCATCTAATATTTATGAACAACAGCGACTACAACAATAAAAAAATGTTCATATGCTTATATACATTATGAATACAAGACTATGTATTCAAGGTAAGTAAAGCGGTCGTTGCAGTCGCCTCGAAACTTACATGACCAATTGGCTAGTAAGATGAAACAGGTATTAGATTAAAGCTAATAAAGTAGGTAATAATGGTATGTACTTATCTTTTGATTATGAAACAGTATAATTTAAAGAAACTTTAGACGTGTGATAATCAAAAATTACAATCGAATTGATTTTTGTTTCGACTATAAACGTTTGGAAATCAGCAGAGAATGTAAGTGACGTCAGTACCAAACAGGAACGTATATTTATTTGAAGATTAAATTTGAAGAACAATTAATTGTTGTAAAGCGAGTAACACAGCAACACAGCGGCTACCAAGTCGTCATAATGCATTAAGCGAAGTAGGATAGCATTTGCGAGGAACCAAGTTCGCTACCAGACCGGCCATCCACTCTTAGGTTTCACTCAATTTCCTTGAATCAATGAAAGCAAATACAGAGATGGTTCCATTGAAAATCTCAATTCTTTCCCCCTCTTGCCCCTTACGACTTCTAGTTGTCTTTCTTTCGACATTTTCATCAACGAGACGCAAACCTGTATTTTTCTTTGCTCTATTTCCAACGAACTGAGATGTGCAGAGGCTGTTTCAATGTCGGAATGCTGATATAAACATATTTACCGCAGTAAGGTTTCAGATATTGTTCTTCCATTCTTGAAGGTGTTTAAGGTGACTGGATAAATGCTGGAAACATACTTCAGTTATTATTGTAGATGAAGTAGATAACACACGATAAAAAAAGGTTTACTTTGAGACTTCCCCTTGCTCGGTGCAACATTACAGTTTATAATACTTATCTCTGTTAAAACTGTTTAAGATTGTTCGTGGTTGCAATGGGCGCTTTTATCCAGCAAGAGAGGGAGGGGTTTCTCAGGTCCCAGTGAGCAAGCTATACTCATTAGGTGTCACTGTGTAGGTAAGTAAAGTTCGTCGTCCTGCATGAAAAGCAGCAACATGGCAACAGGTGTTCGAAAAAATTTTAAGTGATCCACTGTGAGGTGTTCTTCACACTATTACAAGCCACCTTCAGATGTTTGAGAACTTTGCCGATGTTGCAGTATCCAACTGTTTACAGCAAATATTACAATGAAGAAAACGATGGTTATCATATAGAAACTTGCTTTCGTCTGTCATTTGGCACCCTTACCCGCCTGTAATGGTTTCGCCTTTATTGTACCACAGACAGAGGGCTCTCAGAGACAATGACGGACTTTATTAGAAGATGTCTGCTAACCCCTAGAGGGCAAATGTCATAAGTGCTAGAATTCAGAAATATTTGAGGAAGTTTTCAGTGTTATTACATTTTTCCGACACATTTAATTTCCATTTTTCATTCGTAGAAGACGCCGAAGGGCATTACAGCGACATAGAAGCCTTAAATTTGACCTATGAAAATCATTGCAACTGCTGGATGTTTGTAACTCGTTTTCAGTTACCGACTGAAGCGGAAATGTTTCCATCGAATATGTGGCCCCTGAAGGATTCGCATTTAATCAACGACGAGGCCACAGATCCAGCAGCATATCCGCAGAAATATTAAACAGACGGCTTCTGGCTTTATAACGCCACACGTTTCTGCAAAGTTCGCCAATTTCATTTTCGCTGGTTCGTGCCACAGCGGATGGCGGCGGTGGTGGTGGTGGTGGGGCGGGGGAGGGGGTGGCCGGGAGAGGGGGAAGGGGGAGAGCAAGGCGAGAAAACTTGCACAGCGCGAATGTGGGGGAGGAAGCGGCAGGGTGACAGCCGACAGGATGAGCACCTGCAGACGCGACAGTTACCAGGGCAACGCGACGCAACACGAGGCGACAGGCCCTGAGCGCCTAAATGGCGGCAAGGTGCCAGACAGGAGTGCGTGCTACGACGTCAGAGCAGGAGGCTAGGGGTTGGGTGGCGGTAAAAGCCGCTGTGGGGAACGGAGCAGGTTAAGTCGTGCGTCTGTCACCTCCGCTGAGCTGTGTAGAGAAAATATCACGTTCAACAAGGTGGATCATCTTTGGTCTTTTTTACCAAGACAACGAGAGAGGTTCGTTGTGCTTCACTGTGCTTTCAAGACGAATCGCATTATGAAATTCCTCACGAATACCAACTGTAATATTTAGCATTTGCCTTTTCTTACTACGTAGTTTCGCCTGTACAGCGACTTTATTAACGCCTTATTCATACACGAGGACTCTCGTTTCGGCTGCTATGCTATTTTCAGGTCATCCTGCAAGTACTGAGTTGGTGCATAAGTTTATAGCGTTTCTCCAAAAATACAACAGATGCACATAACAGAGATTTTACTGATCAGTAACATATTCTCCCTTACTATTTACAACAGTCTGTCAGTGCTGCGGTAACTTCTAGACTCCACGACTGAAGAAATTACGTTTTGAGGCGAAGAACTCGTCGAACCGTGTTCGGAGCGCATTTTCAGACACAAAGGAAATTCGAGGGCTTAACATCTGGTGGCGCAACTCATGTACAGTGTTGTTTGTCGGTGTAACAGAATGCAGACAGGCGTTCTCGTGGACTAACATCACTTCACCCACTGCTCCGTGTTGTTGTTCTTGGACGGCGTCTGCAAGATGTCTCAGTTGTTTACAAAAAATGTCAGCAGTGGTGGTTACACCTCAGGGAAGCAGTTCATAGTACACCACACCGTCGCTGTTCCACCAGATGCATGAAAAAGCTCCAATAATGTTATGCATCATCTTTCGTGGATGCGCGTAGGTCGTTGTACTGCGAGTTGGAGCTTTTCTTGGTCTGACCCATCCCTACCTTTTGCTTATGGTAGCGCAAAGGCGCTATTTCTCGTCCCAGTAACGATGCAGTATACGAATGGTCGGTGATGTTCACATGCCAACTGATGACGAGGAAGGAGAGATGCACATATGGCCACCCACAAATTTTTGTGATTTTGGTTCTGATAATGCGGTACCCACACACACCCGATTTTTGAACCTTCCCCATTGCACGGAAATGTCTCACGATGACGGAATGATCAGATTAGTCAGTTCTTGTGTACACTGACGTGGATAACTGTAGATGAATGCATTTAAACGACCATTATCAAAACCCGAAGGACTTTCTGAACGTGGAGAGTCACTACTGTGAAAACGATCCTCCTTAGAACGAGAAATACGATATTTAACCAATAGTAAACAGATTACCAACATTCAAAACAAAAACGATACGAACATCTCACCAGCCTAATGGTTTTGTACGAAGTTATAGAAGTGTAGCTTCATTGGGTCACATCTTTATTGGTAATTATTGGCCTTATAATTTATAGGTTAGAATATTGTGTCCTGAACCTTTCTGAGATTATTTCCGAGAAGTTGTGCCGTTAGAAGTTTACGCATTGTGTTGACTTTGCAATTAGCACTTATATTCATTTGTCAGGAGAGATTACTCCATTATCGCATATATAATTACAATAAGCTTACTGTCGTGGAAAATCAGCGATGACAGCTACATTACGAAGGTCATATTATAATATATTTTCGTATATCGTCCAATTAGGTGAAGACACGATTTCATTGCAGACACGACTGCTCATATGTTCATTAATGTATCAGAAAAAACAATTTCAGTTCAGACTGTCTCACTTTAGATGAAATTATCTACTAACACAGATAGGCAGACGACATATTACTACTTGTGAACGGAAATCAGAATGATATAGTCTACAAATGAGCTACCAAATATTAAACAACTTACACACTGAAACAAAATTACTGATAGAAGTAGAACAAAGATAGAATGTAAACTATATGGACCTGACAATAAGCAATATTAACAACAACTACAGAGTCGAACTGTATAGAAAACCTACCATGACAGGTACTATCACTAGTAATCATTCGTGTCATCGAAAATCATACCAACATGTCTTCTGCATATCAGTGATCAACCGAATCACGAACTTATCATTTGACACTGGCACAAGATAGAAAGAAATAGCGTTACTACAATACATTGCACAACGGATTGCTTTAATTCCTGTAATAGGACTCAGACTATACTACTAATGCATACAGCCGAAAAAGTAAAACTTAAGTAGACGAATACCACTGAAAAGAGAAGAAAAAAGTCACACAACACATAGAAACCTATATACGACGCAACACCATACATTGACCAAAGGTTAAGCAAACTCAAGAATTTGCTTAAGAAATGAAGATAGAACTGGAGTTCCGTACCAATAACAAAAACAGAAAAAAAACTACATTTTCTTCGCGTGGAGCAGCAAAACAGTACATTTCTTAAAGGACATTTTGAAGTATTCCATCCCGGATCTTTTCTCACAAGTATTCAATTACCACTGGCGGACATACAGAACAGTAGGTGTCGATGTATTATACATTTATCCTGTTACTAAACAGAGTTTCTTAGCAGGATAATTGTACAACACGTGGACCCTACTGTGTTTGAAAAGCAAGATATTAAAATCTGAATACATGTGAAAAACAGCCCACGTGTAATACTTCAAAAATGTCCTTTACGACAAGTAAAATCAGAAGAACGAAAATCCCAAATTTTTCGATGCACGTACACAATTTTACATCGGACAAACATATACGAACTTTGCAGTTAGGTTCAAAGATTGCACTCGAAACTCTGAATGTAGCCAGTGAACATTTTACAAGCTCTCCACAGCGAAAAACACAAAGCACAAAGAACAGAAAATGCAATGAAATTTCTGCATCGCGTACCCAAAGGGACCAGAACGAATAGCCTGGAGGAACTCTAAATCTATATCCACACAAAATCGTAACCAGATAAAATTCTTAATGCACAGACTGAACTAAATCACACAAACAATATTTGGAATATATTATTGACTTCCTAAACGAAATGAGTAAATTTCAAAGCTTCACTAAACAAGGAAATTAATTAAAAAGGTCAGCATTCTCAATATACAAACAGCTTTGCGCGATATACGAAATCATATAGCAACAGAATATTTTTAACATACACTACTGGCCATTAAAATTGGTACACCACGAAGGTGACATGCTACAGACGCGAAATGTAACCTACAGGAAGAAGATGCTGTGATATGCAAATGATCAGCTTTTCAGATCATTCACACAAGATTGGCGCCGGCGGCGACACCTACAACGTGCTGACATGAGGAAAGTTTCCAACCGATTTCTCATACACAAGCAGCAGTTGACCGGCGTTGCCTGGTGAAACGTTGTGATGCCTCGTGTAAGGAGAAGAAATGCGTACCTTCACGTTTCCTACTTTGATAAAGGTCGGATTGTAGCGTATCGCAATTGCAGTTTATCGTATCGTGACATAGCTGCTCGCGTTGGTCGAGATCCAATTACTGTAAGCAGAATATGTAGTCGGTGGGCTCAGGAGGATGCTGGATCCCAACGGCCTCGTATCACTAGCAGTCGAGATGACAGGCATCTTATCCGAATGGCTGTAACGGATCGCGCAGCCACGTCTCGACCCCCGAGTCAACAGATGGGGACATTTGCAGGACAACAACCATCTGCACGAACAGTTCGACGACGTTTGCATCAGCATGGACTATCAGCTCGGAGACCATGGCTGTGGTTACCCTTGACGCCGCATCACAGACAGGAGCTCCTGCGATGGTGTATTCAACGACGAACCTGGGTGCACGAATGGCAAAACGTCATTTTTCCGGATGAATCCAGGCTCTGTTTACAGCATCATGATGGTCGCATCCGTGTCTGGCAACATCGTGGTGAACGCACATTGCAAGCGTGTATTCGTCATCGTCATACTGGCGTATCACCCGGCGTGATGGTATGGGGTGCCATTGGTTACACGTCTCGGTCACCTCTTGTTCGCATTGATGGCACTTTGAACAGTGGACGTTACATTTCAGATGTGTTACGACCCGTGGCCTTACCCTTCATTCGATCCCTGCGAAATCCTACATTTCAGCAGGATAATGCACGACCGCATGTTGCAGGTTCTGTACGGGCCTTTCTGGATACAGAATGTTCGACTGCTGCCCTGGCCAGCACATTCTCCAGAACTCTCACCAATTGAAAACGTGTGGTCAATGGTGGCCGAGCAACTGGCTCGTCACAATACGCCAGTCACTACTCTTGATGAACTGCGGTATCGTGTTGAAGCTGCATGGGTAGCTGTACCTGTACACGCCATCCAAGCTCTATTTGACTCAATGCTCAGGCGTATCAAGGCCGTTATTACGGCCAGAGGTGGTTGTTCTGGGTACTGATTTCTCAGGACCTATGCACCCAAATTGCGTGAAAATGTAATCACATGTCAGTTCTAGTATAATATATTTGTCCAATGAATATCCGTTTATCATCTGCATTTCTTCTTGGTGTAGCAATGTTAATGGCCAGTAGTGTAGTTATTACCGCTGATCTTCCGCGAATGTGAACTGATTGCAAACATAGAAGCGTCGGCGGATTTGGAAGGCGCTAATTGAGTCTAACGTGCCTTCTGAAAGCCACAAGGATCTGCAACGGTGGGACCTCCGTAGGTGGAGGTCGCTCCCCTCAAACTCGTAAGTGGTAATGAGAATAGTCGTGCAGCGCTATATCGTGAAGTTAAGGGTCGCCCTGCAAACGAGTCCGTGGTTTTGGTTCTTTGAAAAAGCACTAACAACCCCAAAAAAATGGAGGTTCCTCTATCTACTGAAATAAAATATTAGTCCAGGTTGAACCGGATTTATTACAAAATGAGAAAAAAATTATATCGAAAGAATGACTTGCATAATGGAACGTAGCAAGTTAGTACAAGATGACATTCACTGCGGTAAGGCACACAGTCGTGTAGTACGGTGGCTTCAGGACGGTAACATTTTTTCTTCGCTCTGACTCACAGCGCAGCTGACATTACCGGCCGTGAGAATGGTCTCAAGTAACATTCAGTCAGAACGAAAATGCATACCCCTATAAATCTAAATAAACCATAGTAATTATCATCCGATTTTGTTCATACTTGGAACACAATCTTTTGTGATTAAAGAAGTGATTCTGCTAAAAGTTCATGTTTTTATCTACTATAGTTATGGAGATCGAGAAAATTACTTAAATGTCCAAAAACCGACAGTTATGTTTGAAAACTCAGTTAGGAACAATAACCAAATGTCTTTTATTATCATCTGAAGTCATAACAAAGCTCACAGTATATGAAATCACTTAATTTGAATTTACTTTACAATACTTTAATTACTCTACGTTATGTAGCATAAAAATGATTGAAAATTATTATTTGTTTATTATTTTCTAGTGTGAATACAAGTGAGAGAGTGTATGCGGGACATATGTTAAAACGAAATGTCATTTTATGCAAAAACTTATAAAATTGAACTGTGAGATAATTGTGTTGCAAACATGATGCTGATGAAGTATGTCGATGTGTGCTGCCTTTTGTAAGAGAGCAACCAGAATAAAAGTCTGAAGCGGAAAAATTTTCTGTATTAATTTAAAGAATATTTTGCATTTCATTGTATTTTATTAAGCAACATATTATAAATTCAAATTGTAATGACTTAAATAATTATCTGATTAGTGGTTGGCTAAGGCAAGTTCTGGCGCGAGAATGATCTGTAAGGATCATTCTGATTGGTCATTCAGATCAATAGCCCATCAGAATTAAGCGGTATCCGCGCAGAGATAGTGAGACAGGCAGAGAAGAGAGGAGCATCGAGAGAGTCTGTCGCTAACCTGCTTCCGAGTAACATTATGCTAGATGTCTCCGCAATAATAATACGTAAAATGAAGAGCTAGTGAGATCATTTCAGAGAGAACGTGTCGTGACTAAAACGGCTTAATTTACGAACATTTTGATGAAAGTGTTAAGTTTCTGAATAAGTTAGTTGAAGTTCTATAAGCGTGTGATCTTTTGGTCGTAGAGACAATTCCTCGTGGCATATTCAGAGTTCTTGATGGAATACTTTGGCGAGCACTTCTAACATAGAAGACTACTAAAAATACTGAGTGTTCAACTCGCTAATAGTGGTGGTTCAGTGACTGTTCGATCGCAAAATTAATAGGGTTGGACTTGGAGGAATTCTGGGTGCTTTTACGTGTGAAATATGTTAGATAGTGAACTTGGAATGATAAAGCATTTTCATCATTAAATTCGCACTTGATAGCCATTTCATGTGCATTTTCAAATGCTTACTGCAATTATACTGCATTCTCCTACCGGCTATAATTTGTGAAAATGAACTTAGAGGCACTCATTTACAACATGGGTTACGAGGCCTCTGTGTAGTAGGTATTAGGTAGTGGTTTCATCAACGCGGCTTTACACTGCCTGCTGTGTATCTACTACTGCAGAGTGAAGGGACGTTGGAAGGAAGAAATATAGAGGTAGGCGAACTGTTCGATGAAAATGACAGAGAGAGTAAGGAGACGAAAGAACGACAGACCGACCCCGCCCCGCCGAGGTAGCAAGTGAAGCAACTAATCTTTATAGGTAACTGGTAATATAAGTGAATACGTCATTGACCCATTCACCATAGAAAGACCGTGAGGAATAAGGAAAGAAGAAATAAAGTTTTCATACACATCACCGATAAAAGTACAGACTGCGCCAGTGATTCATCGATCTTGTCAGAAGGCACAGTATGTCACAAGTAACTGCGATATCTAAATGAGGCACTAATTAGTCGATGAAGCCTAACTTAGACCGTTTTTATTCCGAAATCTTAGTCTAAATCACGGGCCTTGCGAAATATTGATAATTCTCATTCCCATTCCACTGTGACACAGATCTTTACTGTGAACCAAGCTGCAAGTTGGCGTGATGTGGGGCTTTGTCAACAATTATAACGCTGACACCTCATTTCTCCCAGAGTTTGCGAGGTGCCGGGGCTAGCAGTGTATTTAACACTAAATTCTTCTAGAATCTTCATATATAAAGTATGCCCTAAGGCCCCCCCTATTCCAACTCCGAGTTTTGCTGTTGCACATGGATTAAAAAAAGAAACGCGAACTGACTGTAATCGACCCTGCAAGTGGAGTAGAAAAGAGTTTGGCAGCTGCAATATTTTAATTTGATAATAAGTTAAATAAAGGGAAGTTTCATTAACGTAGTGAGAAATGAAAGGGTTGCTCTACCGATTAACAGAATGAAAGTTCTATCCAAAATAACAACATAATTTATTATGACTAAAATCAAAATAATAAACAAAACACATGAAACATTTTACAATACATCAAATTGGCTCAAATTGGATCTCAAATAAACGCTGTGAAGCTGAAGTTGTCCCTAAACTAGATTGTGACATTTATGACGAAGTGGGATGTGGAGCCAATTCCTTGCAACTCAAATCTTAAGAGAAACACACAGCCAACCCAACATTAATTGCTCCTACAGTAGTGAGAATTCAGACAATGAACACCCAAGACAGAACAAAGTTAGAAAAAGACGAACAGGCGCACTCTGCTTAGCTCTGATTATCACCTAGGAAAATCCCTATCTGCCGGTGCTGCGGACATACATTACCAAACTGTCTTCTTAACTACAAGAACACGATCTGGCGTACCGGAGGCGATGGCTGGTTGCTTCGACGTCCCATTGTGGTGATGATAATGCCGCGAGTATAGCCCGAAACTAATTACCCTGGTCTGGTTGTTCCAGACTAAAGACTTCCTATCAATACAAATGCGCCTCTGAGGGAGACGAAGAAGGCTCGCCACACAATCACTGACTGTACAGTGATTGATTTTAACAAGCGAAGTCACACTGTAACTCTGATACAGTCAACTTTAGCCAAAAACTGCTCAAGAGAGACAACATAGGCCGCTTGTACGCAGAACACTCAATTGCCAACTGTACTCGGAAAGTTACATTGAAGTCGAAACTTCAGCAACTTCGTCAAACAGTTAAAATTAAATAAAAGTATATTAGACAGCCAACGGAAGGCAGGCTGTCCAGAGCAGCGAGAGCTCAGTCTTGTAACCTACCCCGACCGAAAGGCGAGAGCCGACTCCTCAATAGCACCCGTACAGGCCGAACACAGAACATTCCCACCCCCACGACAGTGGCCGTGGTTAAACGTTCCAATCAGCAACTCGAAAACCGGCGGAAAATTCCACTCTATTGCCAGAGCACTACCATTCCACCAATGGGGATTCTTGGCGCCAATTTCTGCGCTGATTTTGCTACGTCACGGAGCTATGCCCTGAGCAAGCCAATCACAGTTACCATTTTGCAGAAAGCGCGGGAATTTTCCCGCCACAACAGCCTGGGTACACAAGTCATTCCCACGCCTCGCTGGTAGCCCGCCAGAAAGTGCTTTCGCTAAGTTGCTGCGAAGTAACGGAACCTCTAACCCAGCCGCTACTTCAGGCCCCTATGGGCGTGTCTTTTGTCAATGTCGGTGTCTGGAAAGCATTCACTCGACTCCCTCACACCCGTCGGCTTAACCCTTTCAAGATCAGCAGTGCCCGCCTGTCACCGGACCACCCGGGTGACGAGAGATGCTGCGTCGGAAGTCCGCGTGTGAAGGAATAGCGACTTTTCACCGCATGCAATTAGAGAGGAAAATCGTAAGATAGAAATATGAGAAGGGGCTCATGCCACCTCTCAAGTTGTCGAACCGCAGTCCATCGGTGGAGCTGAGACTTGGCCCCTCCCAGGGCTCAGACCAAGAACTATGTGTCTTCTCTGAACTCTAGAACCAAAGTGCCTTGTCAGCTCTCTCTAAGTTTCCCCTAAAACTCTCTTTTCCAATCCAAAGACTCCTTCAAATTTTGAACCACCAAAATGTTCGTAAGAAAACTGCCAACACACTCCTCCTAGGAAAACCTTCAAAAGACAGTCAGTGGATTGTGTCTCCATGGGCACAGTCCCAAGAAGTTAAGCACCAAATTTCTATTCTTTACACATGCAAAAATTTTAGTCGATCCAATAGTCCCCGTAACTATAGTCCTCAAGTGGCCTCCTTTGTTTCACTCACTGATATTTCTTTAGTTGCTGGTGAGTCTTCAGTGTTGTATGGCCGTGGTCCAAAAAACTTTTCGCTTCCGGACGTTACGACCAGAGCTGTACTGCACATCTTCACAGGTTCTCCTGATGGCGCAGAGTCATTATGCGCTGTGACTGTTCGTTTTCACAACTTGACATGGTTTTTGCATTTTCGGAAATACCGTGTTTGACTATGTCACGATGATTTGAAAATGGGTACCGGGCATGAAACTCGTCATCGAATGAACAAAAAAGTGAAATTTGGAACTTTTGATAGCTATTCGTAGTACTGATTAAGAGAAATTGCTGACTGACAGCTATTCCAGCATGCTGGAACATAGTAGACTCAATATCAAGTAAGACAGTCGGCTGTGAAAGGCTTCATTTTGTAATTTTATTTTGTGTCGCCCAATATAAATCCATCCCACGCTCTCTGCAATTCGAAGGGACATTCACCCCATGAGAGCACAGCCTCCGGTTGCAGCATCTACAACGCAGTTAACTATTTGTTTTCCAATGTAAAAGACAGGTCATTGTACTGTCATACCCTCATCCTGGGCTGGTAAGCGTATTCAGAGAAAGCAATTGCGATCCCTGGCGGTTGCCTCAAAAGCGGCTGGCAGTCTATCCGTCTAGCATACTCCGCGATTACCTGGAACGGGAAGCCTCTGGGAACTGAACAAACTACCTTTAAGTCACCGACCTCTGACTTTTCCTGAGCTCGTGACGTCTCCCAGACACACACAGCGACCGAAACTTTCCACACATGAAACCTACCCATAAAGGAGAGAAAATAGAAGTGGGAAATGATGGATTAATGCTCGCAATCACCAAGGTTGTACGTAATCTGCATGGAACTATTTAATCGGTATCCAAATGTCGCATATCCGTCAGTGAAATATCAAAAGAAAAATATAAAAGTAAGACAAGGCAATACAGAACAAACTGACGCGTTTTGTCACTCTCAGAATTGATAAAATAATGGCACAGGTGCTATCGCATAGAGGCCGACTATTGTGCAACAATAAGAATTTTTCTTAAATTTTTATGATAATGATTTCCCAATCTACCAAGGTGAAATTTTTGAGAAGGAATTAGAAGCATTTAAATTAAAATCAGCTTTTTTCTTTTATTTTTAATCTACACCTCAGTCATACTAACTCAGAGCTATTACACTCACACACTCTAAATGCAAATTTGTGTTGAAGACATCAGTTTCTTACAGACGAACATAAAAGGACAAAACCAGTTCGTGCCACGTTCATTCACTTAAGCAAGTCATTTTATCTCACATCGATTTTTTTAATATCTCTCTCTTACCGGTGTGAGTTTAGCAACCTAGTGACAGCTCATTGAGTGTAACCCATTCACTCTCCTTTGTTTTATTAATGAAACTTATTCACACTCATCCCTTCACTGTACAGTTTCGTATTTTATCAACACTCTTTCACTATCAAATATCATAAACAATTCAAAGAGAATTATTAACGTGAATTTAAATACGAATAACTAAAACTCAGTAAAACATATACAGTGGACAACGTATAGTAAAAATCTCCATGAGCTTTATGTGTTCTAGTGATGTCGCTCAGTTCTTTCAATGAAATCAAGGTGATACGCCTGAAATTAAGAAATTTAAGAAGATTTGCAACATTCAATATGATTACCTGAAACGAATGTGAAACTGAATACACGATTATGCAAATGTTTTGAATAAAGAGTTAAAATATAAGATCACATTTTTCAAGTATCCCTAACAAAGGGAAATCAGTACAGTAACATTACTTATGCGACTATTGATGGAGTATTAAATGACAATAATCTAAATCTTCATAAAATCAATTCCATTTGATATGTACAAAAATACTAATATAAGTCCAGCTGACCAAAGTATAGTCTATTGTGCCCTTTTAACGAGAAGCGCGCTAGAAAGGAAAAATAAATTTACAGCTGAAATATTCAACATTTCTAGAAGAAAGCCTGTGGTTTTGTTTCCAAAATATGTTCGTAACAGTTGAGCACATCTCAATTTGGCTCACACGTGACATATACAGTCAGTGGCAGGCCAAATATGGAGATGACGTAGACCAGTTTAACAAGCGTGGTTGCCTGTCGTTGTTTGCTACTGGCGGCATCCGATGTCTCAAGAGACGTCCGTCGATATGAGTCGATTTATTTTTAGCAAGGCTCTCTTTCATGCGATGTTTGAGGCTAAACAACGCATCACTGCCGCTTCGTGTTATGGTAGGTTGACTAACGTCATGATCGAAGCAGGGCTTAAACATTTATGGTTTGCCAGGATTTCGCAGGCCGTCCTTAGAGAGAAGTGTCAACATGTCACAGCTTTGCTTGGTAGTCTGTATGCAGGTGTAATAGGTCAGGAGTTACGTCTCTGTTTTATCGTTAGTGAGGCGTCATTTTTAAAGAATGTAGGGGAAAATTTTTTTGGGAAAATCTATTAACAGTCATAGTATAACATGCCGTTAAGGGCTCATGTGTTTCCGATAAAGTGAAAAAAAGTGTGAATTTTTCAGCACAGCACTTTAGGTGAAGCAGAATGTCCACATTTGCTATTGTGAGAAGGCAGTGTGTTAAAATGGTGAGTGGAGCTCCAACTGCTCGTCTTAACGATCTATACAGTGTTATTAGTAATGTCCTTTCTGTGCCATCATATAAAATTACTCTATGTCGGATCGACTGTCGCTGCTTATTTCTATGGTGTCCATTCAGAGCTCGACTCCCCAGGACCAAACCTTTCCATAGTCCGCTACTATACCTGACCCGTGCGACGCGTTTTTGTGCTTTAGACACACAGCGTTCTAGCCGCTCCAAACGCACGGCCTCCTCTTACACTGCTTGATGCCACGGTACTTAGTCCCCTCCGTTAAAGTGAAAGGACAGGATGCCGTCCGCTCACCGTAGCTCTCTCTGTCTGGTTCGCCAACTTTCACTCTCTCGCTCCTGCGTCTAGCCAGCAGCTTACCCGGTCCCTGTGGAGGCCTCTAGTGGTGCACTCGGCCTTACCATCTCAGCTGCAGTTGGGTTACGCCTTCCGAGCCAGTGTCTGCCTTTCAAAAGTGCCGCGTCTGCACATGTCCCAACATGATTATTATAACCTCACCTAAATATTTATTTAGACATCAGACTAAAAAACTCTCTATATGAGACATGGATAAAGGTAACAGTAACTAGCCACTTCAGATTTAAAAAATGTGTGGTGGCGATTTTGATCGATCCTCTGTTTTCTTATACAATAAATAGTGGAATAACGCTAAAACAAATAAACTTAAGAACCATTGAAAAATTTGTGGTCATTAACTTTAATGTTACTACTGTCATGACGTTCCCCATTCTTTTCACGTATGAGACAAGTTTACAAAAAAATGGTTCAAATGGCTCTGAGCACTATGGGACTCAACTGCTGAGGTCATAAGTCCCCTAGAACTTAGAACTACTTAAACCTAACTAACCTAAGGACAACACACACATCCATGCCCGAGGCAGGATTCGAACCTGCGACCGTAGCGGTCGCGCGGTTCCAGACTGTAGCGCCAGAACCGCTCGGCCACCAGCGGCCGGCAGACAAGTTTACAGCTTACTTCACAATCTCCCTTGTGACCTACTGAATTTACCTCTTATCCATAAAAATGTCCATTGATCTTAACAATGTCAGAAAACCTCTTCTGATGCCGTTGTTATTAGTTGTTAATGTGATAAGTTAATATTCTATGTACGTGACATGCTACGTTCACCATGACTGCATGCTGTCTAGTCATGCATTCACCAAATTAATATATTTCGTAGAGCTACTAAAAAGTACGAAATGATACACCTAACGCTCCCTCTTGCTTGTGGCCTATTAACATTCACAAGTCTCCACGTGGTATCACTCTTGGTTTCTTCCCTCCCTTCCTTGCAATATTCTCTTGCACGTGCTTTTGGTGTTCTCTTTAATAGTAGTAACGATCTGTAACTAACTTTTCCAAACAAACAAATAAATAAACCCAATTTAATAAACATAAGAAACATAAACCAATCAGTTATTAGAAACAAAGATATAATGTCTCTTCACCAAATACACATAGGACAACAGGAAATACCAAATTAACAAATTTCCTTACTTGCTCTTGTATTCATACCACTGAATGGAGTTACCTCAGATTCGCTTCCTGGTTCCTCCTATCTTTATCTTCCCTTTCTTTGATATATCTTCCTGAGTACATCCTTGTGACCTTGTATTTTTTGTCTCTGGTGGTCTCATCAGCATTGTGGAGCCTCCTACCAGGCTACTTGAAAAGGTAAAATCAGAAAACATTATCATTACATCAGTTTCGTATCGTTGCCTCATTCCTTCTAATATTCCGCAGTGAGCCGTAGCCACCTTATCCCTAGGTTTTCTCCTACACAGTCGTTTTTACTATCCCCCTCTAATCTGTATAAGACAAGAAAAATTGCGTTACTAAGTAGAACAAACCGTGCTCCTTCCGAGCTCCAAAAGACCTCAGACACTTACTTTGACTACCCCGTCCAAATGCTCATCCGATGTAGACATTAAACGACAACTTGACTCCTTCCCTTGTACAATGACTACGTAATTCAGCTCTCTGACTGCCATATAGGGGCGTCATAAACTAAAGAATCCCGGGCCGATGCTCTATTGCGAGAAGGAAAACGTTTTCTCACCTGCAACAATCTCATTCACATACTCTCAAGTCAGCAGGCTATCTCTGACTCTCACTCCTCTTCTGAGTTTGTCAACAAATAGCTACTCAACTAGCACCAGTACTTCCACACATCATCTCACTCCTCCATATATGCTCAATCTCTACATTACCCATCATCCACCAAGAAGTTAAAGGGAGAAAGAATTACTTTCCCAGGCGTTAAAATGTTGCAAGTTATTGTACAGATTCTGCACAAAATTTTAATTAGACAGCTTCAGCACATAACATTAGGACACGGAATACCACAAAACCCCAAAATCCAGCTCGCATCATTGTAGACTAGAGCAACTCAGAAGTAGGATTTATCATAATATTGGTCACAAAGATCTTGTTACAAACCGAACTTCCCATACCTCTTATTCTCAGTCGACAAAATATATATTCAAATTACAAAAATATGAACATATTTAGGTGAAGATAGTTGTTTTCCATTTCTCTGATGATCTCAGAGCCCGCTCCTCTGTAAAAGGTTTGATGTTGCTTACATGGTGTCATCATCATCATAAGCCGCTATGCTCACTGCTGAGCGTCGTGACCCCATGAACCAAGCGTCTCCATCCCGGACGGTTACCAGCTTCTCTTAGAGTCTGCTGAAGAGGTAGACAGGAGATCTTCTTGATTTGATCTATTTAACTTCTCGCTGCTCTTCCTCTTGGTGTCGTGCCCTCGATCTTTCCTTACAAGATTATTTTCTCTAGATTTTCTCCATCTCTTCTCACAATATGGCCAAAGACCTGGAGAATTTTTTCGGTGACTCGAAAAGAAAGGCGTCTGGGATATAGAGTTATTCAATAATGGACACGTTTATTGTTCTTTAGGTCCATTTTACGCGTAGCGTCCTACGCCAGCACCAAAGCTCAAACACTACACTGTGCTGTTTGTCTCTTGCCTTGAGTGTCCATGTTTCGCAACCATAAAAGAAGACAGAAAACACGAGTGTTTCAACTTGCCGGATCTTTGAGCTATTTCCTATTGTGCTGCTCTGCCAGATCTTGGTGAGCTTCTTCACAGCCACTCGCCCTAGTGTATGTATGCCACACGATGTGCCTGACCTTATCGTTTCTACTTGAACTGCGTTTTTCATTTTCAGTTCTCCAGGTCCGCAGCGGTTTATTAACTAGAGAGAAAAACTTGTTGCGCCACGTCTGTTACTTGCTAGGGAGCTTGTGAGTTTCACCAATACTTTCTACCGTACTCTATATGGTGATCGTCCCACCAGTACATTCTTTTCTTTTCTTTACAGCGTGTTCCGTCTGGTCGGTGCCATAGATATAATCTTCTTATGTCTCAGTAGATGCCTCATCTGAAAATGTATCAGCTCCCTGGCCCTGCTGTTCAAAAATATTATCAGAAGAATCAGTTACAATGCTGCTTTACACGGTACCGTCTTCACAGGCGAACAGTTATATGCATAATCCTTTTATTGTCTGACCTGACAGTTCAGTATGCCAATGTCCAACTATTAACTGTGGTAATGATGTATATTTGCTGTGCGCCACTGGTTGATCATCGATTATATGCGTATTATAGCTGTGATATGCGCTCTGTGAGCTGGCTATTCTTTAGAATCAAGTATTTTGCCATTTTCATGTATGTATTAGTGAATTTTTGATTTTGTATCCATATAGTATGGATAAGTACTGAAGGAAGTTGTTAACGAGCGATCCAGAATCGTTTGCTATGACATGTTACCTGACTGGATAAGAACTGTGAAGAGAAAGGAGTCAACTATAAGATAGCTGGTGAAGCTCAGATCAAATTACTTATTATCTCTCGTCAAGGTTTCATTTACGATGATATGGGCTTGATAGGAATGTTGGATACTGCAGTTTACTACGTGGTCAACTCTATATCACGTCTCCGTTAAGGGAGATTGCCTCCTTGCCACTGCATTGGAGATAGAGGTCCTAGGGATGGTGGAGGTTAGGAGGGTGAGACTGGCCACTTCTTCGTGAGTCACGTCTAATATCTGATAAGGGGGAGGGGTGTATGGTATGGTTTCAAAGCTTTCGCACTGCAAACTGAAGCGAGGAGAAAGGTCCCTAACACTTTTTCTAGGGTCAAGTTCATGACCGGTAGCTGCAACAAGTGCAAATTATAGGGTCCAGCGATAATTTACAAAATGTGGGTGCACACCGAAGTCATCAAACCACATGAACAGGTCACCCCTGGATGTAGCCAGGTCGATGGAGTGGCGATTCCAAGGAGACAGGCACAAGTCGTTGTCAAATGTTAGGTGAAGTCCTGCCGTGTTTCTGCTACTACAACTTAAGACCATTCTTCCCCGAAAGTCAGCACATTTACATACGAGGAGGATTGGTCCTACATAAATGCGAAGTCTGCCCACGAGTGTGGCGCAGGCCTTACAGCTGGATACTCTCATTTGATGACATACACGAAGAGAGATTTTACCTGACTCAAGGATACAAAACCACAAAGTCTTCATGGGAGCGGATCGGGATCACACTAAGGGGAATATTGTGAAACTAGCTAAATGAATTTATCATCAAACTCGTGTAGGGTAGATGCATTCGAAAAAGGTCATCCTCACCACAGGGCTTTGTAAGTAGGGAGACGTTTGTTTTACTGATCTTGGCTGGAAATTGCAAGGTAGTGAACTGGTGTTACTGAGAAAGTTTACCCAGGAACTACTCTGCATCAAAAAAGTAACAACCGACGGTGGCTGCCCATTAATATTAATTCATGGCACAGAACTACCGCTTGTGTTTGTAACTCTTTGATAGCGGGAAGAACTGAGCCACCGCAAATATGTCAGAACCAGAGACTATCTGTCATGACTACGACACCGTCTCTCTGATTGCCCATTCTTTTAACAGATAATACACTCTCAGGAGCCTCAGATGGCTGGAAACTGTCACGGTCTACGGTCAAGTATGATTTGCAACATCCGGCTCAATGATACGAAACTACCTATGGTTCAAAACCACTTAAAGTGCGTAGCAGGAGAAATGGGGTAGAATTAAGCATCATAAAAATATCAAACTATTCAAGTATCAAAATATTAAATAAAACAAGTAAAAAGCATCACATTTATTCATAATTAATAAACAAGTAATCTGAGGTCATTCTGTATTACTTATCCATCACCACGTAAGCCGTGGACGAAGTTCTAGTAGAGGCCACTTACGACACGGATGTTAAGTGGATAGAGCCAGGACATCTCTGAATGAAATCTAAATAAATACGACAATGATTGATGCTCACATGAAATAAGAGGAGGTACCTGCGCAGAGCCTCCTCATTCCTTACCATATCAGTCCAGCTAAGTCTTAGCATTTGTCTGTAGCACCACATCTCAAATGCGTCGATTCTCATCTGTTTGGTTTTCCCACAGTCCATGTTCCACTGCCATACAATGCTGTGTTCGAAACGTACATTCTTAGGAATTTCTTTCTCAAATTAAGCTCTATGTTTGATAACAGAAAACTTCTCTTGGCTACGAATGCCCTTTGTGTCAGTGCTAGTCTGCTTTCGATGTTTTCCTTGCTCCGTCCGTCAATGGTTATTCTGCTGCCAACGTAGCAGAATTCCTAAACTTCATCTGCTTCGTGATCATCAATGCTGGTGTTTGATTTCTCATTTCTAATACTTCTAATTACTTTCATCTTTCTCGATTTACTCTTAATCCGTATTCTGTACTCATTGAAGTGTTCATCCCATTCAGTATGTCATGTAATTCTTCTTCACATTCACTCAGGACAGTTATGTCATCAGCAAATCGTATGACTGATATCCTTTCACCTTAAATTTTAATTCCACTCCTGAACCTTTCTTTTACTTTCATCATTGCTTCTTCAGTCTGCAGTTTGAGCAGTAGAGGAAAAAGACTACATCCCTTTCTACACCCTTACTAATCCGAACATTTCGTTCTTGGTCATCCACTCTTACTATTCCCGTTGGCTCTTGTACATATTTTATATTGCCCGTCTCTCGTCATAGCTCACCCCTACTTTTCTCAGAATTTAGAATGTACTATTTTAAGTTGTCGAATGCTTTTTCC
This sequence comes from Schistocerca nitens, assembly GCF_023898315.1. NCBI lineage: Eukaryota > Metazoa > Arthropoda > Insecta > Orthoptera > Acrididae > Schistocerca > Schistocerca nitens. The sequence continues at coordinate 334,116,741 of NC_064618.1, read as the reverse complement.
AGGTTGACGTGTGAACGTGTGAACGTGTCTTGACTTTTCTTTAGTCTTGCTTCTATTTTCAAACGCAACGTCAGAATTGTCTCTCTGCTGCCTTTACCTTTCCTAATGTCAAACTGATCGCCATATAATGCATCTCCATTTTTCATTTTCATTCTCCTGTGTATTTTTTGACAGTAACTTGGATGCATGTTAGTGCGATAATTTTCGCGCTTGTCAGCTCTTGGAGTCTTTGGAATTGTGTGGATGATATTTTTGGAAAGTGTTCTTTTATGTAAAAACGAGACGTGAACTGTTTTGTAATCTACAAATAGAAAGAACTGTATCGTTCCAGATCCCACTGATGATGCCTTAAAGTGAAGAAAGGAGAAACGCTTATAGGAATTTTAAAATGCAGCGCAGGCTGAGAGGGCGTTTTTAATTTACAAAAAAAAAAAAAAAAAAAAAAAAAGGATACCTCACAAGGGAACCTCCCCATCGCACCCCCCTCAGATTTAGTTATAAGTTGGCACAGTGAATAGGCCTTGAAAAACTGAACACAGATCAATCGAGAAAACAGGAAGAAGTTGTGTGGAACTATGAAAAAATAAGCAAAATATACACTCCTGGAAATTGAAATAAGAACACCGTGAATTCATTGTCCCAGGAAGGGGAAACTTTATTGACACATTCCTGGGGTCAGATACATCACATGATCACACTGACAGAACCACAGGCACATACACACAGGCAACAGAGCATGCACAATGTCGGCACTAGTACAGTGTATATCCACCTTTCGCAGCAATGCAGGCTGCTATTCTCCCATGGAGACGATCGTAGAGATGCTGGATGTAGTCCTGTGGAACGGCTTGCCATGCCATTTCCACCTGGCGCCTCAGTTGGACCAGCGTTCGTGCTGGACGTGCAGACCGCGTGAGACGACGCTTCATCCAGTCCCAAACATGCTCAATGGGGGACAGATCCGGAGATCTTGCTGGCCAGGGTAGTTGACTTACACCTTCTAGAGCACGTTGGGTGGCACGGAATACATGCGGACGTGCATTGTCCTGTTGGAACAGCAAGTTCCCTTGCCGGTCTAGGAATGGTAGAACGATGGGTTCGATGACGGTTTGGATGTACCGTGCACTATTCAGTGTCCCCTCGACGATCACCAGCGGTGTACGGCCAGTGTAGGAGATCGCTCCCCACACCATGATGCCGGGTGTTGTCCCTGTGTGCCTCGGTCGTATGCAGTCCTGATTGTGGCGCTCACCTGCACGGCGCCAAACACGCATACGACCATCATTGGCACCAAGGTAGAAGCGACTCTCATCGCTGAAGACGACACGTCTCCATTCGTCCCTCCATTCACGCCTGTCGCGACACCACTGGAGGCGGGCTGCACGATGTTGGGGCGTGAGCGGAAGACGGCCTAACGGTGTGCGGGACCGTAGCCCAGCTTCATGGAGACGGTTGCGAATGGTCCTCGCCGATACCCCAGGAGCAACAGTGTCCCTAATTTGCTGGGAAGTGGCGGTGCGGTCCCCTACGGCACTGCGTAGGATCCTACGGTCTTGGCGTGCATCAGTGCCTCGCTGCGGTCCGGTCCCAGGTCGACGGGCACGTGCACCTTCCGCCGACCACTGGCGACAACATCGATGTACTGTGGAGACCTCACGCCCCACGTGTTGAGCAATTCGGCGGTACGTCCACCCGGCCTCCCGCATGCCCACTATACGCCCTCGCTCAAAGTCCGTCAACTGCACATACGGTTCACGTCCACGCTGTCGCGGCATGCTACCAGTGTTAAAGACTGCGATGGAGCTCCGTATGCCACGGCAAACTGGCTGACACTGACGGCGGCGGTGCACAAATGCTGCGCAGCTAGCGCCATTCGACGGCCAACACCGCGGTTCCTGGTGTGTCCGCTGTGCCGTGCGTGTGATCATTGCTTGTACAGCCCTCTCGCAGTGTCCGGAGCAAGTATGGTGGGTCTGACACACCGGTGTCAATGTGTTCTTTTTTCCATTTCCAGGAGTGTATATAGTCCATGTGCAAGATAGGCAACGTCTAGGACAATCTGCGTTGAGGAGCGCCGTAGTACCGTGGTTAGCGTGAGCAACTGCGGAACGAGAGGTTCCTGGTTCAAATCTTCCAAAGAGTGAAAATTTTTCTTTCTTTATTTTCGCAAAGTTATGATCTGTCCGTTCGTTCATTGACGTCTCTGTTCACTGTAAAAAGTTTAGTGTCTGTGTTTTGCGACCGCACCGCAAACTCGTGCGATTAGTAGCCGAAATGACGTGCCTGTCGAATGGAAACCGAAAACATTTGATTGCAAGGTCATAGGTCAACCGATTCCTCCACAGGAAAACACATCTGATATATTCTATACGACACTGGTGACGGCATGTGCTTCACATGACAGGAATATGTTGTCGACCCACCTAACTTGTACACTTGGTGAATGGGTAAAAAGATTCTTCTACCTTGCCCAATTTAGGTTTTCTTGTGGATGTGATAATCACTTCCGAAAAAGTGTGAAAACATAAGAGTTTGTCACATAAACTGCAACAAATGAATGCAACAGTTTCACAGTCGCACAGTTGTGTCTGTGCTCTGTCAAAACATATGTTTTTAACGTTTTCAAATTTTTCCGTGTGTAAACCGTCAAATCCTGCATATGTCCAAGCAAATCTGAACATGCCCTGGAATTTTGGAGAGCGAAGATGATTATATGTGAGTGCCTGAACTTTGATAATTGTCTGAAAATAAAAAGAAAAATGTTATCCCGAGGGAAGACTTGAACCAACGACCTATCGCTCCGCAGCTGCACACGTTAACCACGGGACCACGGCGCTCATGTGTGTACACCCACCTGGATGTTGCCTATCTTACACATGGACTACTCAGCTTGTATATTTTGCTTATTTTTTCATAGTTCCATACAACTTCTTCCTGTTTTCTCGATTGATGTGTGTTCAGTTTTTCAAGGCCTATCCGCTGTGCCAACTTATAACTAATTCTGAAGGGGGTGCGATGGGGAGGTTCCCTTGTCAGTACTTAGTTAATCCGACACAGGCGAGCATATAACGCCTATGAGCTTCACATCAGTTCATCAGCAAATGCACAGCTGCACACAATAGCGCTCAATTTTGAGTGTTACAGTGGCATCCTTGTATCGTGCTGATGTAAAATATAGAATGGGCACGGTCCAATATCAATGAACATCATGCAAGACAAAATAAAATTCACTTTAACACAAAATAAGACCACCATGAAGGAATTACCCAAACAGGAATGAAAGCGATTGATGTGACATATATACACAGAGAATCAAGTGACTACAATTACTTTAAAATTGGATGATTTATTCAAGAGAAAGAACTTCATAAACACTCAAGTAAATAACAGAAGTGATGGTATGGGGTCTCATTTATTTTCATTGCAGGACCTCTTTGGTTGTCATCCATGGCGCTCTTACAGCACAGCGGTACTTCGACGATATTCTACGCCCTGTTCTGTTGCCCTTCCTGGAAAACCAGCCTGACCTTAAATTTCTGTAACACAATGCCCTCCCACGCATGGCGAGAGGTTCTATTACTTGTCTTCGTGTTTGACAAACCCTACCTTGGCCAGCAAGGTATCTGGATCTTCCCAGTGAAGCATTATGAGCTGGGTTCTCCTGCCAGCTAGTGGTTTTAACGAGCCAACCCACCAATTGGCAGCATATGGCGTGATATCCCTCACGAGGACCTCCAATAACTCTCTCAATCAATGCTGAGCCGAATAACTGTTTGCATAAGGGCCAGAGATGGACCAATGCGTTACTTACTTCCTCAGTTCGTGAACCCCGTTCCCTCGAATACATCACCCATTCCTTCTGAAATTATGTTTATTTTTTGTCTTTACAGGTATATCACATCTACCGATTTCTGTCCCTTTTGGATAATTCCGTCTTGGTGCATGTTTTTTTGTCTTAAAGTGTAAAATGTGTGAAATGGCATGACACTCGTAAATTATGTAATTCCTGAGCAGGTATTTGACAACCACTGCTGAACTGAAGGAACATGTGTATACTATTTCTCAGCCAGCATTCTGCCAACTTTCACCTAATTTTACACATGGCCGTGAGCAATCGAGCTGTTCTTAAGCAAACAGTACACTTAACACTTGTTGCACGTCAACACAGTGCTGATATGAATATATAAAGGCTGCCGTCAGAACCCATGTCTTGGGGCGGATATCACTCAGTAAGGATGGTTAAAAACCTCCAATTATCTGTTTGTTAGCTGTGGGTGTTTTGAATAGTGGAGTGATACAAATGGGATATGTCATACTAGAACATGTGTCTTGTGGATTTACAGAATTCATTAACTACGTGGTAGGTTGACATGATAAATAAACAGGTGTCACAATATCTTGTGGAATTACAGAATTCATCAACTATGTGGTGGGTTGACATGATAAATAACCAGATACCACAAAATTCTAGGAAATGGAGTATCTGCAAAGGAACATTTTTCAATTTCAGTCTTAAATGAGCACTATGTAACATTGCCAGTACATATATTAATCATTCGGCGTGTTCTCCAAGGATTCAAGAGGACGCTGAAATGTCATCCAAACAGACCAAACAGGCAGTTGGATTCACACAACAAACCAAAAGATTTTTTTAATCTATGGGAACGCATTTCTTAAGCCGAAGGGCAGCCTCAAAGGCTTGTAGAAGTCAGAAGGTACAGTAACAACTGTTTTTGGCCACTCCTGAAGAGATGTCAGCATCAGATGATGGCCTGAGTGCATATCAAGAACAATCAAAAACTTACAATTCGCTGATCAGTTCAACTTTTTCTTTAATACGTGGTTAGTGTAGTAATCTTGTTTATTGCTCTCAATTGACACACCCGAAATGAATCATACACTGATACTGACGCAGGAAAGTATTTTCCAGGATGATATCAACATCAGGCCTTCTCTGCCTTCTGGCTTCCATTTTAAACTCGTAACTAGAGACATTGTCAATCTAATTGGACACAATCCTGCATGACCTTTTACTTTGCTACTAAAACCACGAATATGACAGCAGGGTTTTTAATGGCTGCTTGTCGATGGGAGAAAGAAACACTAAAATTATAGGGTGCCTGTATCCACTACAATTCAGGCCACTTGTCCTTGCGCTTCAGTCTTCACAGTCATATTTGTCATCTGCTTAGAAGCTCGTTGGCTTACGGAGTTGACTAACTTTACTGGGGGCTCGGTGGGTGAATGCGTCTGGCCCGTTTCTCCTTTTCGGATTGAAACACTTGTTTCCTAGTATGGAGACGATAGATAGTGTATTACTAGATGCCCAAAATCCCAACCATTAGGATAGTAAGGTGATAAGCACTTGTCGGCAGTGAGACCGGCTCACCTACTTCGTCCGCAAGCTGATTCATTGGTAAACCTGTGGCACAGTTAATTATTTTGCGCCGCGTTGCCAATAAAGTATCCAGATGGACTGACTCTTGGTGAGAGGTAAGACAGGCTACTTTAACATCCAGTCTGATTTGCCAACCGATCCCAAAAATTAAAGCATCTACTCCACGTGCTTCAGCTGCTCCTTCAAACACTCGTTACGGGTAACATCCCGACAAAGCGTATATGCTTTACGTGAGGTAGCCCTTATCCCGTCTCCAAATGGTTCAGAATGATCCCGTGTTAATTTCCTAAGGTTGTGAAGTTTGTCAGATAATGATCATACATGTGGCTAGGCTGGGAGCTCTACCTACTGCGAGCCGAACCGCCTGGTGCAAGTCTTTTTATTTGATGCCACCTCGGCTACTTGCCTATCAGTGGCGATAAATTGATGATCAAGGCAACAGGAGACCTAGTCACCGAAAGGAGAAAATCTCTGACCCAGTTGGAAATCGAACCCGGGCCCAACACATTGCATTCCACCATGCCGACCACTCAGGCGGACAGTTTGACAGGTGAATAGTTAACACACAGCTTGTGAATACCGCTCTACTAAACCTTTTGCGAGAAATTCAAACCTTACGGCATTTCTCTAGGCGTGGAGTTTCTCAACATAAGCGAGCACATCCATGATGAACGTACGTTCTACATACATTAGGAGCAGAACCGCCTAATTTCACCGTCATTTTGTACACAGGTGAGTTCATTTTCTGTGCGTTTTCCTGAAAGTGAAGGAATAAAATTAACTGTTGGAAAGCTGCTGAACATTTGAGAAGGCAATATTCCCTCTAAATCGAAGGGTAATTCCTGTTGTAGTTCTGTACCTGAAAGCATTTTCCTCCAGCGCCTCCATTACTCCCCTATTTCTCGTCGCCAGACTTTCGATCTGTTCTAACATTACATTCTAGTGACCGTCAGTCTCATTGCCCCTTGCCTCCTTTTTTTTGGCACCTTCACAAACTCGCCAAGTGTTTCTATAGCTGTGACAACTTCAACTCTTCTAGCGTCATTGAGAGTTGTCTGAAAAGTTATGTTTACTCCCAGTGTGGCAACCTACTTTCCTAGCTTACTGTTCTAACCTAATTCTAGATTTTTTGACAGCTTTGCAGGTTTTAGAAGGAGATTTTCACTCTGCAGCGCTGATATGAAACTTCATGGCAGATTAAAACTGTGTGCCGGACCGAGACTCGAACTCGGGACCTGTGCCTTTCGCGGGCAAGTGCTCTACCAACTGTGCTACCGAAGCACGAGTCACCCCCCCCCCCTCCCTCGTCCTCACATCTTTACATCTGCCAGTATCTCGTCTCCTACCTTCCAAACTTCACAGAAGCTCTCCTGCGAACCTTGCAGAATTATCACTCTCGAAAGAAAGGATACTGCGGAGACATGGCTTAACCACAGCCTGGGGGATGTATCCAGAATGAGATTTTCACTCTGCAGCGGAGTGTGCGCTGATATGAAACCTCCTGGCAGATTAAAACTGTGTGCCGGACCGAGACTCGAACTCGGGACCTTTTCCTTTCGCGGGCAAGTTTCCTTTCGCGGGCAAGTGCTCTAGTGGTTTCATATCAGCGCACACTCTGCTGCAGAGTGAAAATCTCATTGTGGAAACATCCCCCAGGCTGTGGCTAAGCCATGTCTCTGTAATATCCTTTCTTCCAGGAGTGCTAGTTCTGCAAAGTTCGCAGGAGAGCTTCTGCGAAGTTTGGAAGGTAGGAGACGAGATACTGGCAGATGTAAAGATGTGAGGACGGGCCGTGAGTCGTGCTTGGGTAGCTCAGATGGTAGAGCACTTGCCCGCGAAAGGCAAAGGTCACGAGTTCGAGTCTCGGTCCGGCACACAGTTTTAATCTGCCAGGAAATTTCATTGCAGTTTTTGTCAACAGTTTTTGCACCTGCTCCTGGTACGCCACAAAGGAGTCCAAATTACTCCTTCTGCGACAATTCTGGTTTGAGAGCGTGTCAGAGGCGTTGTTACGACGAAGGGGGACCTAAAATGAACGAGAGAAAAATAGGAAATGAAACAAACCCTACTGGGCGAGGCTGACCCTTCTCGCTGCTAGGCAAGCACGTATATTTACTGACAGTTCAGTGACAGGATGCAAAAGCAGGGGCTGCCGACACTCAACGTTAGCAGCGACGCGGGATGACGGCGATTTTTCAGTGCGTCGAGATTGTGTGTGATACTTGTGACACTCTGTTAGGCACTGATGGAGACTACAAAGGCGAAGTGATATCGACCCTGCCGTCGACAACTGAACACCTGCAGCAACGGCAGGAGCAGGAGGACACGCCGATTCTGGACGCAACCCGTCATGCGACACCAAGAAGGCGGCAGTGGGCGGCAATGGGCGGAGAGCTAAATTGAAACTGCCATATGGCTGCGCAGCAGCTCATGGCTGACAGAAAGCACGCCCACAGGCAGTAGTAGATGCAGCTAATACCGGAGACAGACCGCATGTAGCAGGTTGGCCCGTCCACGCACTCGTGTGTGCCCGAGCGTTCAACATTGGCCTTGTGTGCTGTGTAGCGAGGACAGAGTCTGTGTACTTCCCAGCGGTGGCTAACATGAGCCATAGACGGCTACAGGACGCCATCTTGGCACCTGCCCAAGCAAACATGGGATAATGGCAGTACCCAGCCAGCAGACACCAGTATTATTGATCGGATTGTGGGAATACAACCAGATTTGTACAAGATTGGAGAAGTTGGTACTGTGTGGCCACTCGGATCTGAGTGATCAAGTAATTGAGAAGTCGGCTAGTTCCAAAATAAGCCTCAGAGTGTTGTTTCAAGAAAATGGGTACAAATCTGAGGCACCTATGGAAGCAAGCTGTGCTTGAATAGGTGGCCACTAAGACCAAAATGTGTAGAATGGTTTGAGAGAGAGGAAGAAGTACGTGTTAGCTATGGTTCCCTTGTGAGCCAAGGATGGTGAAACAAGCCCGCTCAAGGCGTCCCTCGCTCAGTTGCCCTTACTGTGAGAATTTTAACAGGTCAGGAGCAGGCGCTGAAGGCATCTGTAGACTGAGTGGTCCGATCAGCATCCAAGCTTGTAGCAGAGAATTAAGAAGTCACAATAAAAATTTAAAAAACCTACCCCAACTACGTTACCCATGGAGGTGGTCCCTGCTCGTATCATTTCTGGGTAAAACTTCTGCGAGCTGGTACTCTTTTCTTACTCATAGTGACAGTTCCCTTATATAAACGTACTGATCATGCCTGTGACATTGTTTTAGAGGTCCACCACAGGTTCTTCTATTACTAAGCCCGTGTCTGCTTCTCTTTCATTCAACTGACAAACGTCTTGCGTCGTTGTTTCCTCTTGTGAAGGGAGACCGGATTTCAAATAATCTCAGCCTGAGCCCTTCAACTCTCTCACTCGTTCATATATGCCCTAAATCCGTGATGCACATTTAATATGTTCTATCTTATAAATTATTAAAATGAACATTCCTTTCATATCCCTGAAGTTATGACCACCTGCTTCATAGCACGAAAATCACTCCACAGGAGTGATTCTGTGTAACATAGTTTCGACAAGCCCCTGGTAAGTTTCCGGAGGTAGGTGGTACCAGATGCCTACATATAGGTCACACAATTCCAGGAAATTACTGGCAGGCGAATTGCGAACGTGGAGCTGGTAACGGATACATCTCAGATGTGCTCAGTCAAGTTCAGAGCAGGCGACTATGGTGGCCAGGACGTCAACGTATGTTCGCTATCACACTCCTCAAACCACTGAAGCACTGGCGTTGTAACATGGGCACTTATAAAAACGGAAAATGCCATCTCTTCCGAGAAAGGCATCAAACATGATGGCAGGCACATGGTCAAAAATAATGTTTACATAGGTCATAACTGACCTTGTTCCCTCAACTATTATTGTAGGCACCTTGAAGGTCCAGGTCAACGACCCCCAGGGGTCTACGTCGAAGGGACACAGTTGTATCGACGAGTTGTTTGCGCTGGATGACTTCTTATTTGGATACGGCTAATGACCACTTCTTCCCTTAGATCCGTAGTCTGATCTAGATGATTTCGTGTTCACCACATACTTCTGGTCAAAACGGAGACATGTAAGGTTCATCTGCTATGGAGCCCCTAATTTAACAATGAACGTTGAACGCTGTGCTCCCGTACACTGGAGACTGCAACAGCACTGCACTCTGTCGTCAGATCTACTGACTACTCCGATTTACACAGAGGGCAAGATTCTGACCTCCACATTCTGTGATCAGGCGTGGATATCCAATCCCTTACCGCGTACCCCTGATTTCACCGTCTTGCTACCAGTATCTGCAGATGCTCGCGACAGTAGCATGCACACAGCCGTCCGCTTCGCCGTTTCGAGGTTCACGCTCCCAGATGCCGGACCATGACAATTTACCTGTGTTAAAGTCACTAAACTCACCAGATTTCCCCATTTACGTCCCATATCGTCGCTAGAATTATTCTGCATTGGTCTCTGCAATTATGGGTGGGCCCATTTGTCGCCAAGTTTGTTGCAGGTACGTTGCAGAAGTTTCGCTGGAAAGCTCTTACATATCGTCCATACAGTCCCAATCTCTCCCTATGGAAAGTACATAATTTCAATGCCCTGAAGAAAGGCGTTCGTGTTCGTCGATTTGATTGGGACGAAGATGTTCCCCACTGGGTATAATCATGGTTCGTTACGCAGCCGCAAACATTTTTCCATGAAGTCATTTAGCGGCTTGATCACCGTGGGATAAATGTATAAACAGTTATGGCTATTACATTTGAAGTAATAAACAATTTTCTTAATTTTTCCGTCTATCTAGTTTTCATTTGCTTGCCCCTTATACTACTGTGTCGACGAGAATACATCAAAGCTGAAGATATCTTTAGCGATTTCATTCACTTCGAATGCCCGATGAATGTCTGCCTATCTTGATATTGTTCCAAGCAGAATCCAACTCGATGTTTGGATATTTAGTTTCTCTTCTCTTTCTTCCTTCACCTTTCCTTCTGTGAAATATTATGTCTCTGGCCATCATGTGTTGCCAAGTTGTGATCGCGTTGCTGTGGTAACTTATTTCCACGAAATATATCCTCATACCTTGCTGCCGGAGATTTATTTTTTGCACACCTACGGATGACTGGAGACTTTCAGACCACAGAATAGCAAATATTTTAGACACGTATTTCTTCGTGCATTTTCTTTTAGAATAGCAACGGTCACTTTTATAAAAAGTGTAGAGGCCTCATTATTTTCACCCAGAAAGCCTAAACCTCCATTTTTTGAGATCCCGAGTAACTGTTATTGTGTGCACTCTGAAATTTAATTCTTTCCGGAATTAGTTGATGGCGGTTGAAACAATCATTCTGGGTGTCATTTTGGGAAATGAAAATAGTTGATCCAAGCAGTCAGCTTTCGAAGGAATGTAAATGTTAATTTTACTCTCTGAAGTTGGTTTACACTACGGTGCAGATAATCTCTTGGGTCTTTTGGAATTTTCCGTGACTTATCTCTCCAATTAACAGTTTTCATCTTCATAGAAGGACATGTCAGATTTGTTCCCAGTGCTTTGTATTTGCTAAATAACTTGGGCTGCACGATGCTAATCTGTTGGAAGCCACATGGATTTAAATATTTGCTTTTCTTTCCATGGATGTTGTTTGCTTCCGACACAGGATGTTACTTTTATATAATTATTTCAGATTCGGCAATAACATCATAATTTTCAGAGTACGTCAACTACATCATCGACGTACGGTCCTACGACTTTATGGGCCCTGATACTGTTATTCTTGTTAGCCTGGCATAAAGTAAAGAACTAATAGGAGGACACAGAGAGGACTCTGCTGAGAAACGTCACATGTTGACCGTATCTGTCTTGTTTTCTGACAGTTTACTAATATATTAGCTCTGATTCTTGTCGCAATGTTCTTAGTTACATTTACCGGGTGATCAAAAAGTCAGTATAAATATGAAAACTTAATAAACCACGGAATAATGTAGATAAGGAGGTAAACATTGACACACATGCTTCGAATGAAATGGGGTTTTATTAGAACAAAAAAAAAAAAAAAAAAGTTCACAAAATGTACGACAGATGGCGCTGGACAGCAAAACGTCAGTGAATGCACATGACAACCGTGTATAGAACGAGCTGTAATGAGGGGGAGAATCAGATGCGCCAGCAGTCGCAGCATGTTGACTTTACCTGAAAAGTCGCTTTTAGTGAAGCTGTATTATCAGAATGGGGAATGTGGTAGGTCAGCGTTACGATCCTATCGCCATAGGGAGGGGATTCGAAGGGGTAAAGGTCCGTTGACAAATACAACTGTGGCGAGAATGATTTCGAAGTTCGAAGCCACGGGTTGTTTAGTCGATAGACCCCGTAGTGGCCGACCGAGGACAAGCCGTAATGCTGCTGAGACAGTTCAGGAAGAAATGGAGACTGTAGCGGGTGCGTCTATGTAGGGGGAAGTCAGCGCTCGTGCAGTCGCACGTCGCACCGGCATTCCATACACTACTGTTGGGTTGGCACTTAGGCGTACCATCCGATGCTATCCGTACAAAATCCATTGGCATCATGAACTGTTACCTGGCGATTTAGTGAAGCGGAGGGCATTTGCGGTGTGGGCGTTTCAAAAGCTGGCGGAAGATGACGATTGGTTGAGTAACGTTTTGAGGACCGACGAAGCTCATTTCACGCTCGGGGGGTCTGTCAGCGCCCACAACTGCAGAATTTGGGCTGCCGAAAATCCTAGAAATGTCGTGGAAACTCCACTGCACGACGAGAGTCGCGGTATGGGTTGGATTTACCACATCTACCCTTATCGGGCCTTTTTTCTTCGAGGAAGTGCGTGATTCTGGTTTTGTAACTGCTACCGTGACGGGTGAGAGGTACGCCGATATGTTACAGAATCGCATCATCCCCAGCCTGGCTGATAAACACCTGCCGGAACGTACGTTGTTTATGCAGGATGGCGCTCCACCCCATATTGCTAGATGCGTGAAAGATCTCTTGCGCGCGTCGTTTGGTGGTGATCGTGTGCTCAGCCACAACTTTCGTCATGCTTGGCCTCCCAGGTCCCCAGACCTCATTCCGTGCGATTATTAGCTTTGGGGTTACCTGAAGTCGTTAGTGTATCGTGATCGACTGACACCTCTAGGGATGCTGAAAGACAACTTCCGACGCCAATGCCTCACGATAACTCCGGACATGCTTTACAGTGATGTTCACAACATTATTCCTCGACTACAGCCATTGTTGAGGAATGATGGTGGACATATTGAGCATTTCCTGTAAAGAAAATTATCTTTTCTTTGTCTTACTTTGTTATGCTAATTATTGCTATTCTGATCGGATGAAGCGCCATCTGTCGGACCTTTCTTAGAACTCTTGTATTTTTTTGGTTCTAATAAAACCCCATGTCATTCCAAGCATGTGTGTCAATTTGTACCTCTCTATCTACATTATTCCGTGATTTATTCAGTTTTCAAATTTATACTGACTTTTCGATCACCCAGTAGAACCCATGGTTCTCATATTTTCAGTAGGTAACATACAATCCACCTGGCCGAAGTATTTATGAAAATAAATAAACAGTATTGAATGTATTATGTTAGCCTCGAAGATTAAAGTAATTACATCGCTGTATTCTGCACACATGACGGATATAAGAAGTACCAGCTATGTCGTAATTAATTGAATGAGGTTTCTCATTACTCGGCAAAACATTAATCAGAACGAGTTTTGACGCTGAGTTAAATTATTTCTCAATTTTGATACCCTGTTTTAGGAGTCTTTTGGTAAGTGGCCTGGTTATTTATAAATGTGATCCGTCAGGTCCGGCCCGTAATATACTATGTGTGCTTCATGACCATCCACAGAAATATGAGACTCAACAGTTGCCTTTATTTCCATATCCTGTGACTGGATACTACTGGAACTTTAGAGGTTATTCAGTCTTCACTGTGTCTCATTAATTAATCCCTCCGTATGTGGAAAGAGCACCTTCTATTAACCTGCCATCAACTTCGATAGGAACATTCAACACTTCACAGTTGCCTATTATAAACGACATAGGCTTTTCTTTTGGAAGCAAGACTGTTCGAATCGTCTCTGTGCACAAACTCAACTACAGTACTCACTTACCCAATAGCTTGTCTACCAACAACAGACTAAAAATTTTAACAAAGACACAGTAATTCTGAGAATCTAATTGAGTGGTGCTACTGTACAGAGCAAGAATTTATTCCAGTTATCTTCGTCAGCCAATTCGTGGATTTCCGGAGCAGTAGGTTAAACAGGACACGTTTCCATCTCGAGGAAAAGGATCAGAATATTTTTTCGTACGGTATCAGCCATTTTTTTAGTAGCGAAGGAATTCCAGTCACAACCAAAATTCCGCGAAATACGAAGCGTGGATCGGACGAACAAATTTGAAAAACCATATACCGTGTTGACAGCTAGAACCGAACTGTTCAATACGCCTGTCGAATGTAAAATGAAATTTATATGCAAGCTGCTTGTCTAGATATTTTCAACGTCAGTTTATACAATTTAGGGGGAACTGGAGTATAATCCGATAGCTAAGAGGGAAGCGAGTTAACGACACTTTCCATTGTTAAGACTGCAAATTTATTTCCACGAAAGATAAACAAGACACGAACATATATGATTTCTAAAATTTACTTTTGTTAGTTTAAATTACGTTTAATATAACTTAGCACTGGGTAGTAAAAGGCCATACTTCGTACGTTGTGGTACGAGCGGGTATTCTATGAGGCGCAACCGGACAACGTCACATTTTCCGCCAGAGGCATGGGACGCAGCAATACATACGCACGTCTTCTTTATTCCATTCTGTGCAACCCTCATTGGACCACTGTTTACGCTTGATACACTCTTCCCAGTCATTTGATTTTCTTGTTGACGAGTAGGTCTTCTTTAAGAGAGGACAAGGTGTTTCATTCTAATCTTCAGATGAGATGTTCGCTTCAAACGTCTCACTCTTCTTTGATGTGAAGTCCTTCAAGAATTTTCTTTTACCCTGTAGGGGTGCTGCTGCTCTTGCTCTGAATCCTTGTATGGAGACTCTGTGATCACAGCGCGTTTTCCTCTTCTCCTGATTGATGACGGCCGTTCCCTTGTAAAGATGAACCGGCTTCACACTATGCGGTGACACAATGAATGAAGACCGTATTTGCACATCAGTCGACATATCAGGTTGTGGAGAAGAAGCAGTAACTGTGATCTTCGGGGAATATCGCGTTATTCTTTGTGTCGTACCTGGTGGCACAAATTCGCGTTCACCAAACACATTTGTATTAAGCGGGAAAATACTCGCCTTTGCAAAATCAGATATGGCATTTTGTATTATTGCTTCTCAAGCATATGCAAGTCCAAACAACTGGGTTATCTGGCACTGGGTTTCCAATCTTTCCACATTACCGATAATCTATGTCAGAATACCCTGACTGTAGAAAGCGCTTAACCATCACATGATACTATCACGACACTGTTTTTCTAGCAGGGTCGATAACCTCAACGTTTTACACATGAGTTGCATGGCCGTCAAACAGCAGAAGTGCTTCGCTCTCTGAAGGTTTGGTGTGAGGAAGTGATGGAACCATTGGACGAAGGTTTCAGCTTACGTGCACCCACTTGGTCGACACACAGCTACTGTTGTTTGGCGGTGCTTCATACCGCCTCTAAGAAATACTAGAAGTGGAGCAATGTAATAGCCTGCGACACTGTAACAAATTGCCGCTGTTACCAGCTGTCTTCGCTCAGATAATTTCAAGACTTTCACCTGCCTCCTTACGTTTTCGCCTATTATATTTAATAAACTTTTGTACTGTTATGTCAGTCATGCTTCCTCACCCTTAAAAACGTTGTTGGTCGGGAATTTCTACAAGAAACTGGATATGATTTCAAAACGGTTGCAACTGCTGTTTGAGTGAAACTCATTGCACGTTGTGCTGAAATTGACTCAGGTGTTGTATGAGAGAGTACCGATTAAGAAAGTTTTAGCCAATCTAGTCCAGTCATTTTTTCTTCCCTACTGAACTCGTCAATTAATACGCCAAATTTATGACGTGTTTCGTTTATAGTCTCAATAAAAGGCATTCGATGATGTGAATGTAGCACACGAATTCGGGTTACTGAATATTGTTTTTAAGTTACTCGTCCATTAAATGATAAGAAAATATGATTAGTTCTCTGATATTTTGCATTATTTTAATAAAAAAATCACACCTCTTTAACTGACAAAACACGTCTACCTATTTCGATGTATCTTCAGTATATGTGCTATTCCTTATTTTCTTAATTTAATCTTGTAATATTGACTGCGGTACACTAGAATTAGCTGCTGCCTCTATGTATCCTATGCTTTTTGTGGAAATCTTTTCCAGTTGCTGTTGCCTTATCTTTCCAAATATAGCGATTGCTTTTATATTT
This sequence comes from Schistocerca nitens, assembly GCF_023898315.1. Taxonomy (NCBI): domain Eukaryota; kingdom Metazoa; phylum Arthropoda; class Insecta; order Orthoptera; family Acrididae; genus Schistocerca; species Schistocerca nitens. Next base: position 334,100,869 of record NC_064618.1, on the reverse strand, counting down.
GTACGTTCAGACTGTTAATTCTGAAATGATGACGATAGTAATAATAATAATATGTATCTCAAATGAAGAAATATACATTCCTTAAAGGATAATTAATCAAATTATTAATGAGAAAAATTATATAAAAATAGGAACAAAATAATTTTAAAATCTACATGCAATTATTAAACTGTAGTTATTATAGTGTGTACACACACTCGTATTACCGTTGAAACTTCTTACCTCATACATACAAGCTATAAGTAAAGACGTCATGGGCTAATATCTAGCAGCTCCGGTTTTACCTCATTGCTTCTACTCGGTTTGACCCCAACTACACATTTTCAGTAAAATTACTTCTGCATACCCAATTATGTTAACGATCTTTTAATATACAATTTGAAAATGAGCCGACGATATTAGTTCCTTACTGAACACAAAAAAATCTCAGAATAAGAAACAGAATCACAAAAATCTACCAAATTGTTTTGCTCAGGAACACTGCGTCTGACACAACGGAGCCTCGTGCCGGTACTGAAGCTACTGTCTACTTTCGAGGTCTAACGGCAAAGAAACAACTTTACCGTCTCGTAGAGAGAAATATGAGGGTCCCCGGTTTCATTATATTATACCACATTTCAGCGACGATCATATTGTAGCTATCTCTTTCTGGAGTTAGGCATTTTAACTATTACTTCACAATATTTAATCCCTCACAAAGTTAAATGTAAATAATTCACTTCATTTCTGAAGAAAGAATAATGTAATTAATTACAATATCAGAAGCAAACATGACTTTCTTTATACCACATTAAGTTTGTCGTAAGTATAAAATCGGATGCACAATGCTACCACAACATTTTTTGATGACTTATCCACTGATACCTGACAGAAATCAAAGTTAAATCTGAAAACAAACTGAAAACGTTGCTCCGTGTCCACTCCTTATACCCGCAGAAGATACCCTAATGACGATACAAACTTTCAGGGGTGATGGAGAAGACTAAACGTATCAGTTTTAAGTAAGAGTCCCTGGACCGTAAGCAACCGTGTCGAACGTTGCAATTGTAAATCGTTCTCATACCCCTGAGAATGGGCCTCTACTTCTGCAAGCACGTCCGAAAGACACAAATGTCACACTAATCCCTTGCCACATGTCGGTGCTTATTTACTCGAATCGGAATCGTACTGCGTTTTATATGCGCTGCAGCAGTGCCCACAAACGGAAAGTTTTTGATCGATCCTTATATCAGTTTTAGGTAAGGGATGCTGGTCCGAAAACGACCGGATCGGAAGTCATAAGCGAAAATCATTCTGATACCTCTGACAATGAACCGCTTGTGCAACAAGCTCTTTGCACTGCATGTCTTGGAAGGAGGTAGTAGCGATCAAAACAGGGAAAAAATGTCTAGTAAACATGGGTTCTATGGTACATATCTTAAGAGCTATCAGCACTTGATCTCTCCTACCGTGAAACACATCTCATCCACCGAACAAGTGCTCTTAGCTTCTAAGGTATGCATTTCAGAGCCCATGCTCAGTAGATAATTTTTTTCTAGTTATGGTCCACACTACTTACTCCCAAGATGTCCAAGACAAATGGCATGCAGTAAGGGGTTCCACTGTCAGAGATATTAGAACGATTTTCGCTTATGACTTCCGACTCGGTCGTTTTCTGACCAGCATCCCTTACCTCAGACTGATATATCGGGCGGTCAAAAGGTTTCCGTTTCAGGGCATTGCTGCAGCGTACATACAATGTAGCACGATTTCGGATAAACACTATGTGATCAAAAGTATCCCGACATCCCGAAAACATGCGTTTTTCATAATAGATGCAGTATTCTGCCACCTACCGCCACGTACTCCGTATCAGCGACCTCATTAAGGGGGGGTAGGACGTCAAACGGGCCGACTTGGAGCAGGAGAGGCATCACAGGACATTTTAATTTCCACTGTCTATACTTTTACAAATAAATTCATAAAACTTTGTCAGCATGACCAGGAAGGATTCAGAATTTACACTCACCGCAGTGGAAGTTCGAAAACCTAACAAAATAAATTTTTTTTACATGTGAAATTTCATCATTTTTTTTCACTTACTAATGGCAGCATTTGTTGCTATGGGTACACTTTCCTTCATAAGTAAGAGAGATCTTCGATGAATTTAGCACAGCATACAAACCATACTCAAAGGTGTATGAAACTGTAGAATGTTCCAATTCTATTAAAAACTGTGGTAAAATTTGAGGTAATTAACTAGAAATTTTTTGTTTTTTCTAAACATGAAGTTTGAAATATAACATCTCATTCGTTTTTTCATAAATTAAATAAATTCTAGAGCTTCATACACCTATAAGTATGGTTTGTATGCTGTGCAAATTTCATCGAAGAATCTCTCTAACTTATGAAGAAAAGTGTACATATAGGAACAAATGCAGCCATTAGTAAGTGAAAAAATGATGACATTTCGCACGTAAAAAAAATTATGTTGTTATGTTTTTGAACTTCCACTGCAATGGAGGTGAATCCTGAATCCTTCCTGGTGATGCTGACAAAGTTTCATGAATTTATTTGTAAAAGTATAGACACCGGAAATTAAAATGTCCTGAGATGCCTCTCCTGCTCCAAGTCGGCCCGTTTGACATCCTATCCCTCTTAAGTATTAGACATCCTGAGAGAGCAGAACGGGGTGCTCCGCGGAACTCATGGACTTCTATTGTGGTCAGGTGATTGGCTGTCCCTTGTGTCATACGTGTAAGTGAGATTTCCCCACCCCTAGACATCCCTATGTCAATTGTTTCCGATGTGATAGTGAAGTGGAAAGTGAAGGGATACGTACAGTACAAAGCGTACAGGCCGACCTCGTCTGTTAACTGACAGAGACCGCCGACAGTTGAAGATATTCGTAATGTGTAATAGGCCAACATCTATCCAGACCATCACCCAGGAATTCCAAACTGCATCAGGATACACTGCAATTACTATGACAGGTGGGAGGTGGGGAAACTTGGATTTCATGGTCGAGCGGCTGCTCGTAAGCTGCACATCAAGCCGGTAAATGCCAAACAACGCCTCGCTTGGTCTAAGGAGCATAGACATTGGACGATTGAACAATGGAATAAAAGTTGTGTGGAGTGACGAATCGCGGTACACAATGTGGCGATCCGATGGCAGGGTGAAGGTATGGCGAATGCCCGGCGAACGTTATCTGCCAGCTCTTGTAGTGCCAACAGTAAAATTCGGAGGCGGGGGAGTTGTGGTGTGCTCGTGTTTTTCATGGAGGGGGCTAGCACCCCTTGTTGTTTTGCGCGGCACTGTCACAGAATAGGCCTATATTAATGTTTTAAGCGCCTTGTTGCTTCCCACTGTTGAAGAGCAATATGAGGATGGCGATTGCATCTTTCAGCACGATCCAGTACCTGCTCATAATGCACGGCCTGTGGCAGAGTGGTTACACGTCAATAACATCCCTGTAATGGACTGACCAGCACAGATTCCTGACCTGAATCCTGTACACCACCAGTTTTGTAACTCCGATTTCGTGCCAGAGCTCACCGACCGGCATCGATATCTCTCCTGAGTACAGCACTCCGTGAAGAATGGGCAGCCATTCCCCAAGAAACCTTCCAGCACCTGATTGGACGTAAGCCTGCGAGAGTGGAAGCTGTCATCAGTGCTATGGGTGGGTCAACATCATACTGAATTCCAGCATTACCGATGGAGGGCACCACGAACTTATACGTCATTTTCAGCTAGGTGTTCGGATAATTTTGTTAACATACTGTAAGACGAAATGGCAGCACTAGAAATGTGATGAAACTGATAAAGAGGTGACTGGTGGAAGGACGGACTCAGCATATAGAAACGTCAAACAATTGTCTGTGAAATTAAAAGCGCAGCAGGACTTTACGAGAGGAATGAGAGTATCACTGTTTAATGCAGGAGTGAGTCGGTAGGTGGAACGAGTACATTGGAGGGCCTCTATGAGTGGGAAGATTTGTCAGGTATGATAGAAAAAGAAACTAGTGTGATAGCCTTTCTTAGAGATGTCCATTCCTCTTCAACCGAAGTGAACACTGAGCTATTCTTTATCCCTTTGTCTATAACCTAAGAGAGCTACAAACGTGTCTCTTCTTTCCTTAGTTCTTCCATATCCCATTTCTTTGCGTACTGATTCTTTCTGACTGGTCTCTTAAACTTCAGCCTAATCGTCATCACTATTAAATTGTGATCTGAGTTTATATCTGCTCCTGGGTATGCTGTGCACTCCAGTACATGATTTCGGAATCTCTGACTGAGCGTGATGTAATGCAGCTGGAATCTTCCTATATTTCCCGTTATATTACAAGTACATATCCTCCTCTTGTGATTTCGGAACAGACTATTCGCTATTACTATCTGAAATTTATTGCAGAACTCAATTAGTCTTTCTTCTCTTTCATTCCCAGTACTAAGCCCATATTCTCCCGTACCCCTTTCTTCTATTCCTTCCCCTACAACTGCATTCAAGGGACACGTGACTATTAGATTTTTATCTCCCTGTCCTGATTTACGAGTACCTGTTCAGTATCATCATATACTTTCTCTATCTCTTCATCTTTCGATGCCGGCATGTGTACCTGAACTATCATTGTCGGTGTGGGTTTGCTGTCGATTCTGCCGAGAGCAATACTATCACTGAACTGTTCATAGTATTTATATGCTCTCCCTTAGTATTTATAACATGTCCTACTCCTGCTGCTGTTGATGTTATCCTATACAAGTCTGACCAGATACACTACTGGTCACTAAAATTGCTACACCAAGAAGAAATGCAGATGATAAACGTGTATTCATTGGACAAATATATTATACTAGAAATCACATGTTATTACATTTTCACGCAATTTGGTTGCATAGATCCTGATAAAGCAGTACCCAGAACAACCACCTCTGGCCGTAATAACGACCTTGATACGCCTGGGCATTGAGTCAAACAGAGCTTGGATGGCGTGTACAGGTACAGCTGCCCAAGCAGCTTCAACATGATACCACAGTTCATCAAGAGTAGTGACTGGCTTATTGTGACGAGCCAGTTGCTCGGCCACCATTGACCAGACGCTTTCAATTGGTGAGAGATCTGGAGAATGTGTTGGCCAGGGCAGCAATCGAACATTTTCTGTATCCAGAAAGGCCCGTACAGGACCTGCAACATGCCGTCGTGCATTATCCTGCTGAAATGTAGGGTTTCGCAGGGATCGAATGAAGGGTTGAGCCACGGGTCGTAACACATCTGAAATGTAACGTCCACTGTTCAAAGTGCCGTCAATGCGAACAAGAGGTGACCGAGAAATGGAACCAATGGCACCCCATACTATCACGCCGGATGATACGCCAGTATGGCGAAGACGAATACACGCTTCCAATGTGCGTTCACCGCGATGTCGCCAAACACGGATGAGACCATAATGATATTGTAAACAGAACCTGCATTCATCCGAAAAAATGACGTTTTGCCATTCGTACACCCAGGTTCGTCGTTGAGTACACAATCGCAGGCGCTCCTGTCTGTGATGCAACGTCAAGGGTAACCGCAGCCATGGTCTCCGAGCTGATAGTCCATGCTGCTGCAAACGTCCTCAAACTGTTCGTGCAGATGGTTGTGGTCTGACTAACGTCCCGATCTGCTGACTCGGGGATCGAGACGTGGCTGCACGATCCGTTACAGTCATGCGGATAAGATGCCTGTCATCTCGATTGCTAGTGATACGAGGCCGTTGAGATCCAGCACGGCGTTCCGTATTACCCTCCTGAACCCACCGATTCCATATTCTGCTAACAGTCATTGGATCTCGACCAACGCTAGCAGCAATGTAGCGATATGGTAAACCGCAATCGCGATAGGCTGGAATCCGACCTTTTTCAAAGTCGGAAACTTGATGGTACGCATTTCTGCTCCTTACAAGAGCCATCACAACAACGTTTCACTAGGCGACGCCGGTCAACTGCTGTTTGTGTATGAGAAATCGGTTGCAAAGTGTCCTCATGTTAGCACGTTGTAGGAGTCGCCACCGGCGCCAACCTTATGTGACTGCTCTGAAAAGCTAATAATTCGCATATCACAGCATCTTCTTCCTGTCGGTTAAATTTCGCGTCTGAGGCACGTCATCCTCGAGGTGTAGCAATTTTAATGGCCAGTAGTGTATCTTCGTCTTCTTTTCACTTCACTTGACTAACCCTCACTACGTTTAGACCGTCATTTCTGAAATATTTTGGCTTCCCCGACTCCTAGAACATTATCCTTTCGTTGGATATTCAATCTTTTTCACAAGGGTTTGTATAAAGAAAAACAACTGCAAGACTATGTGAAATAAAAAGTATTTAGATGGTAAGTAGAATAGCGGATAAAAACAAAACATTCGAAGAGCAGTTGACAAGTCAGAAGGAGTCACCAGAATTAGTCCGGTATTGGAACTGCAGGTCAGAAATTGATATACAGAACCTTGTGTTAGCGCTGTTGGTAGTGGAGAGTTTTAAAATGTGAAGAAAGTGGAAAATACGGAGAGAGCTGAAAGTTTCAGACCTGCGGAGAGAGCGACCAATAAAAAAAAAAGAAACATTATTACTAGCGGAAAATTTTTATCTCGTTAAACCATATTCCTTTGACAACTTAGAAATCGGTACGTGTCTTCGTTTTTTTGCGCAGTGGGCGTACGGTGAATTTACTACCGTCAGCGTTCTCGCAATCCAGAGACAGGATTCACGGACGAGAGATCAAAGATCCCTCCAAATGCAGTGCCCTTCTGCGCGTGATTTGAGCAGATGCAGTTACATTCAGAGCACGCACGAGAATTATGTCACCATTTATGGTGATTGGACAATTATGAAGGCCCTCGGCGCGAGGCGAAATAGACAGATGGAGCGCCATAAAGCCGTAATCACGCAAACTGATGGCTGCACTGGGGCGGCGCGGCGCGGCGCACACCGCCTCCCTGAACCACGAGTCGTGAAGGCCTGCAGCGGCGGGTCTCGTCAAACGAATGAGTACCAGCAGCTGGCTTTTGTACCTGGTCGTGTGAGCCAGGAATGTGTTAATTATTGGAACGATGTTTCATTTCCTTCCATTTGAACAAAAACGCTAGTTAAAATTTCGGTGCAGGCTGAGAGCTCAACGGAAAATAAGTAATTGTAACTACTGTTACGTAAAGAGTGGCCACTGTGAAATATTACTAATCTGTGAATAAGTGTGTTGCACTGCTATGAGGAATCCAGCCCCGATTCAGACACCGAACATAGACCAGGATCGCAGTCTTATGTCGTCGACAAGAGGGCAGCCCGCATCTCGTGGTCGTGCGGTAGCGTTCTCGCTTCCCACGCCCGGGTTCCCGGGTTCGATTCCCGGCGGGGTCAGGGATTTTCTCTGCCTCGTGATGGCTGGGTGTTGTGTGCTGTCCTTAGGTTAGTTAGGTTTAAGTAGTTCTAAGTTCTAGGGGACTGATGACCATGGATGTTAAGTCCCATAGTGCTCAGAGCCATTTGAACCATTTTTTTTGACAAGAGGGCAGTCCTTGTGTACTTTTTAAGCAATGAAACTTAATACGACTCCGACTTATTACGACGACGACATGACTTCTCGACACCTACTCTCCCCACCTCCTACATTTTAGACATCTTCCGTAGTTTCTCCTCGCTCAGAGCTTCTTGTAACACTCGGCATGTCTGACACAGACATGAAGTATCTTGTTACAGTGATTTTGCAACTATGTAAAGGTTTCTAGACTGTTCATTGCCAATTGCCATCTTTTCAAAATGTAAAGACTGTGAAGATAATTACTTTTAGAAATGAAAACATTTCAGGTTCTACTGAATTTACGAGGACTGGGTGATAAGATCAAGGCCATCCACTGATAGATATTTGTCCTACATCAAATTCTATACAAATTAATTGCACTTTCCTCAATTCTTTCCAGTAGATTCCGTATCAAAAGCTCATTACTATTATCCATTTATGACTGAAGTATGTTTTAGAGGACGCTCTTTGAACTTCATTCATGAATTTAAACCAATATAGATATGTAGAACCTACTCCGCCATGAACTGAGCTTTATATAAATGCTGTGAGCTTACTGCTAGGAAAAGTCTCTTAATTTTAACATTAACCTAATGCCTGCGAATTATGCCAGAAAACTGAGACGACTTGCGCGTTAGTCCTATGATTACGCACAACGGTCTACCTCTGTGTACTTGTTTCACATCTCGTTGACTTGTTCTGGGATGAAATTCCTTCATACGCTGAAAGAACGATCATATACCAGTTATAGCAAACGTCTGGGGATTAACATGCTACGCAAGACGAGAGGGAGGACGATGGGACGAGATTTGGTGTAAATTGTGCTCCAGGTTTCCAAAAACATTTTCTACCTCTTTGATAACTTGGCACACACTAAGGTGAAAAAGTAGCGGAGTACATATGGTTCCAACTACAGATGCTAATATAAGAATATTTGGCTAATTGCTGAAGGCACACACGATGTGTAGATACATGTTACTGTAATGCGAACTACACAGAGTTGTACATTAATCGTGATTATAAAAACACCGACAAATCACGAAGCGAAGGGATGTAAAACCTTCTGGACAAACATCAGCTGGAACAACGACCTCCATACGGCCATGAACGTGTGTTGAATTATCAGCTGGTCGTTAAGCAAGTTATGGAAAAAGTGCAGGATCTGCGATTGCCGATTAACTACTGAACTGCAACCATAATTCGCACAAATTACTCGTTTACTTTCACTCAGTGATTAGCACTATTTCAGATTTGTCTACCATATAATGCTGTGCTACATATGCCCTTTCCCAGGAGTTTTTATTGTAACATCTGGTACTATAAGACTCCTTATTCTCTACTTTTTCTTCTTCTTCTTCTTCTTCGACTTTTCCCACTAGAGGTTAGTTGTTTTTGCCTCCCATTTGGCTTCGTTAATGAAATCGAAAGTTTTTAACCTGTTTTCATACAGTGTTCGATCAGTAAGAAGTTCCCACGACAAAGGAGACTGTCCCTTTTAGGTCTTCTCGGTGCCCACATTAACAGCTTCTTTGGCGACCTTTTTAACATTCCTAAACCACTGCAGACTTTTATTCACCAGTATCTTCGTTATTGCCTGCGTAACTGCCTTTTGGCCCTATTTTTGACATTTTCTTCTCATCTTCATTGGTTACCTACAAGCAGATTGTCATAAAATATAATTCCAGAGTCCTGATATTGTCCTTTTCCTATGTGGCAAAATTTCTTCTACATAAGTAACTAGATCGTAACTTTTTTGGTCAGTTTGGTGAAAATTAGTAGAAAACATCAAAAAATGGCAAAAATTTTTGGATTCCACCATTTTGTCGCCCATCGCTGATTTGGTCTCAGCATCTTTGTCACTGGCGGAGTCACGATGTAATGCAAAAGAAACAATTAAAATTTTGATACTTCCAAAAAAAATTTCAGCTTCTACAACAACGTCATCGACATAAATTTGCTCTCTCATGTCGAAATTATTTTTTAGACCTCATCTTGTGTACTGGTTCTGCAATACACCCAACATGCGTTCCATGTCTAATAAGCTGTTTGCGAAAATTAATGGTCATCAGTAAAAAGTATAAGTGCATTCTGTCCTGTTCAACTAACAGACCCATTTCTGAACGGTTTTTATACCATGCCCCCACAAGCCGTCGCTTAGTTTAATCACAAATATACGTCTGAGCGATGCTAAATGTTATTATCTTTACATAATGAAAAATTTTATCTATTCGATAACCTTGAAATCATGAGCTACACTCTTAACTTTTATGTTAGAAATTAGTGAATTTAATCATTGCACTTACGTTGCATATTCCTGCAGTTACTTTCAGAACTCAAATTAATAATCAGATTAATTTATTTAGACATATTGAACCATAAATTGCTGGTGTACCTATGTACCTCCACAACAAAATAAAAACAGTCAATAGTTGGGGAGTATGAATGACAACAGCGGCGTATTTCAGTTTACAAAGTAAGTTTTATTTATCCTTTTGCAATTACAACTAGCTGACAGATCTTACATAAAAATGATAAACACAAATCAGAAAGGGAATGCTGTTTGATGGGCAAAGATATCTTGCGGTGAAAGCTTTACAAATTCTCCCCTGAATTAATACATTTTATAAGGTAACATTTTATAAGGTAATCCGACTTTGGTTACATGAATGCCCAGTGAGGCCCAACGCTATCAAAATGTAGTCGACTACGACCATGTGTATCATGACCTATGGTTCACATGAGAACAGAGAGCTGTGAATACCATTTAACGATCCTGCTCTGGTGCTGTAGCGTTTTACACTTTCATCCTGATACAGGCGGCAGCAAGAAACGGAGCGCTATGGGCGAAGAGAGGCGCGCTGTGTCAGCTTAATGTTCTGATGCACCCACGAAAATTTACAAACTAAACATTTAGGCGTTCTGATTATTAGAACACGGAAAACTTCCCTATCAGAGCCCCGAAACCCTGGCAGATCTCAGTGTGAGGTGCACTAATTCGCTGGTCTGGTTAAACCAATTTCACTCACAGGCATGACGTATGAGCTGGAATTGTCAAACGTCAGTCGGCCGACTCAGGACGGATACGTTCACCCTTCGGACACACAGCATGTCCAAGATGAGATGCAGTTTCACAGTCGGTACAGTAGGAAGCTGCCACTGGTCCTTAGTCCACCACAAGATAGAGACCACAAGTCTCACCCAATAGGGGAACACCTGAAGTTCTCCTCCAGTGGCGGACCAGAAGATTAAGAAGCCAAAGAATCTCCTCCACTTTCCACCAAGACTAGCTACAGGAGCCAAATTAGCAAAAACGAAACGGTCCCACATTGCCAAAACCAATCGAACTGTCCTCTACTCACTGAATTCCCCTCTTGACTGCTCCGTTGGCCTGGTAGCCAATCCAGACATAGCACCAGGGTTCCCACGCTGGCGGAGCAAACCTCCACATTCTATATCCCGAGAGGAGCCAATCAGGGACTCCAATTCTGTCTTTTCCGAAAACGGACTAGGGAGGCATCGTTGTCATGGTAAGCACGCATCCACCTAGATGGGACCACAGTCCGCCATTTATGGAGAGATCTGAGCTTTCCAGGCCAACCATTTCCAGTTTCTGAAACAAGGCCTGTCAAGCTTATCAGTCGTGCCCATAAAATATATATTTATGTTTTTTGTCTCTCGCTAAGAGAACTTGGCGACTCCCTGGTGTCAGGGGAGCTACAGTCGTGCCCCCACTAAACACGTGCACCAGCCACTCTGTATCGTCCCAGCTTCTAACATGAGAATGCACAGAGTTTCATGAGCTTCCAACCATTTTCACAAAGGCTCAGTTTACAGCAGTCACTCTTAAATGTCTTTCTGCGCCTGCATTCCACCAACTGCCCGTCTTTACAACGGACTGCCGCTTGGCCTAGATGAAATGTTTAGCGAACAGCTGCCCTCCAGGCCACCCCTAATCAGAAGGAGGGGAGTGCTATGGTCAGAAGTCCCTTTGTAGGTATTATCCGTCGAGAGCTGCCTCCCAGAATCAGTCACACAGAATGGTCGCTGCACTCAGAATTTATGGCCCAAAATCGATACCTCTCTCTTCCTGTTCTCTGTGCCTCCACTGCGGCCCCTCTGGTACAGGTTCTCCACAGGTTACACATGCAGTTATAAGCACATTCTGCCCACAATTTCCTCATGTAAAAAGTCATAAACCACACATACCAAATGTAGTACTAGGCAGCACGAAGATCATGACCAAAAATATGAATATTAATCTGAAGTTGTAATGTAATAAAATAAAATATGAGCCGTGACTTATATAAAAAAGAAACACATTAATGCAATGGTACAGCATAAAGAGAAATAACTAATGTAGGAATATTATTAACAGTGTAATGTGTTTAATTTAGCCCGACGTGTATAAGCACTCAGTAAACTAGCTCAGTTCTCAGGGTAGGTATGTAATCGTGGATAATTAACTGTTCTTTGCTCATTCATCCAAAACTAGGCTCGTGAGAAGTCGTGTGCTTATTGCACCAGAGAATATTTGCCAAGTCTGTTCGGTGTACACTACTGTAGTACGTAACTTAATATCGTGGTTTCGTCTCGATTTCCCAATATAAGATAACAAGAGTAGCATCTACAAATGAAATCCTATTATGGAACTGGAATACTGTGACCAAACCTTTTCTGCCTGGGATGTTATCTCTTGATGTAAAGAAAATCTGTAAGTAAAATTGCTAAATTATTAGTAGCTGCCACCGGTCTCGTAGGATCTCAAATAAAGATAATTGTCCTAACCGACGGTACGTCTCGTAGATGAGCTAAAAGAAAAACGTTAAAAAAATTTCTAAGATGGCGCCTAACAATGAAAATTCTTTGTTAAGGCCCATATCTACTTAAGACAATAAAGGTATCAGATTTACGATAGATTGACCACATAAGCAAATTCTTTTGACAAAATAACCATTATATTTTTCTGGTTTCAAGTACAACTTACATTATCAGCTGGTACAACAAGATGAGCTTAACACAAGAACGTCCTCTTATGTCGAATCCAAGCAGATAAGATTAGCGAATGACAAAGGAAAGATAGCTCATGCATAGAAGCGCAAGAGACCATGGAATAACATGTCCTCTGTACCTCTATCTCTTCTTTTTTGGCGTACTTGTCGATTATTTATAAAATCTATCGTAATCTTTAGTTAACATTAAAAAAAAGTCCACCCAGGAGAAAAAGTACATTCCACGTCACACTTCTAGTGCTCTATCTACATACATCGTATAAAGTATTGCGGATAGACTGCACCCTTGGAATGGTAATGTCTTATGGGACTAAACTACTGAGGTCATCGATCTCTAATTCTGCACATTATTTAATCTAACTTAAACTAACGTACGCTAAGTACGACACACAAACCCATGCCCGAGGGAGAACTCGAACCTCCGACGGGGGGAGCCCCGCGTACCGTGACAAGGCGGCTACCCCGCACGGCACTGCACCCTTGCTTGAAAGCTCTTTTACTGAACAAAACTTCTTACACTACGCCATTCTACTTATTATATCTTCCTATGTAACATTTCTTTCTAAATAGAGGAAGTATTCCACTTCCTCCACTATTGTGTGGCTCGCAATTCTGGTTTTAATGAAGTGATTACTTTCCTCTCTGCTTCTCTTAGTCGCCTTCATCTTTGCTTTGTTTATTCTTAAGCTGTAAAGTGCGTTAAGCGTGCTTGATGAGATGCTATGGCTATTAACAACCTCATTGTTGGATTAAAAATACTTTTCCAGTCATGGTATCTGCACTCTAGGCCAGCCTAATCTGATGAATTCATACTTAAAATTCCGCAGTTTTCCCGTAGGTAAGGCACTTTCATGGACTTATATTTTTAACAGACGACTTGGCAGGGATCAGATCTATCTCTTTATACATTTGAGCCAGGAGAATTTAGTAGTACTCACTAGGTCATGTTTATTTTGGCAACGTAACCAGTAACAAGTATCCGTTTTGTATCCCATAAACAGTCTTCGCGACAGCTGAAATGGTCCTCGCGTTTCTGGAACTGTGGCACTGACTCCAGCACACGGCTTTCGTTGCTGTTTCATTTCTATAATCGCCACATACGTCACTCATAGTAATCCAATATGTCAAATAAGTCATTTTATTGTTTTATGTCCCCAAATATAATTAATCACGTTTGACTGTGGTCAGTATTGTAGAGGGACCAATCATGCAAAACGTTTTATGATATCTAATAATGTACAAAGAAGTAGCTTTTCCTTTCGTTTACGGGATTTCTATGGAACTACGTATAGTATACACCTTACATCATAGATCACCATATTCACTAACTTCGGTTACGTTGTGGTCATGGACTTGTCTAAACACAGTAGTTCCTTTCTGCTATTGTGTGACCTGTCTTCCTGCGCCGATACAGACGACTGTCACATACGTACCCCTTCACTGCCACGATATATCAAGGATCCTCTAGTTCCTAAGTACCAATTCCGTACCGTATGCAGAGCTCGAAAGCGACCATTGTGCTATTTTGAGGGGCTGAGTAATACTTTTCTTGGGTGAGATTAGATGCAATTTGCCAGTGTGTATGCTTTCTACTGTCGTAAGTACCGGGAGATGTAGGACGATATAAACTGTCCCCATAAATATTGTGTAAGACTTCAGAATTAACGGCAATTTTAGCACTGCAAGGTGGACACGGAACGCATTTGGATTAGAATTATGCAAAGTGGCCCTGTTAATCGGAGACAATTAATTATCTTATTTTTTTAATTTTCAATGACCGGTTTCAGGCTAGCTGCCCATCTTCAGATCTGTTAGATGAAGTTAAATGTATAATTAACGAGAGAAATATAGTTACTGATAGAACTATCTTAGTTTACAAAAAGAAATTTTGGAATGTATTAAATGCCAACATACTTTGTTCATTAAGTAGTACTTTGCTACATAAAGCTCCAAAAAGTCTCTATCTTAACGTGCACGAAGAGACTGAAATATACGCTCATCAAATGAAGAACCCAGACCTACTACTGAATGAGCAAAGTGATTTTATGCACAGGAGTTATGAGATTTTTAAAGACATGTTTTAGGCTTACTCTTGAATGCAACAGCACGCTCCAGTAAGAACAAGCAGCAGCGGAACGGCCCTCAGCGTACTGGCGGCGAGGTGAACTGGGCGCGGCGGAAGAGGACTTGGCGTGGCGCTGTATACGGTCTGACGTAGGGAAATCCTCTCCACCACCAATCAATACAAAGAACAGGACACGCACATTTTCGAAAAGAATATATGTGTGTTTTAATTATATTCTTAAGTTTCTTTAAAAAATTTAAATTAGTGTCAACTATTTGAGTTCGTGGTCCTTTCAAAAAAGATTATTCATATTTTTTTCTTTAAAATTGTCGTATTATTAAAAAGTGTATTCGCCATTAATATGCATGGTAAAAAAATAACATCTTAGTACATATGCACAATTCTTACAGATCGGGGGCACTTTTTACTTTTACCAATCAGGTTTCTCCAAACTGTGATATAAGGTTTTCACAGATTAAAAATTACTTTAGTTATGACAGAGAACCAATAGTTATGTACTGACAGGTTACTCTGTAACTGCAATATATGGTATGTTGGAATTTAATACATTCCAAAATTTCTTTTTGTAAACTAAGTTCTATCAGTAATTACATCTCTCTTGTTAATCATATTTTTAACTTTATCTAACAGATCTGAAGATGGGCAGCTAGCCTGAAACCTGTAATTGAAAATAAAAAATAACGATCAAAGACTGAAATGCCATATTTTCATTCAAAGAACGATCGCGGCAATTCCAATAATTTTGATATAATTAATTATTTTCCTCCAAATGAATGAAAAATGTAGTCGTTAGCTACGAAATTAAACAAGAATCACAATTAATTCAGTTTATTTCCTTGAAAGAGACAAACACCGACAAATCAAAATTAATACATTGACAAGGCTGGTTAAATGATCTGGGGTTTGATTCGAATAAACGGGTATCAGTACACAAGAATATTCTAAGCGTGAAGCCGTATCGTGATTACAGAAATGCTAGCATGAAAAGGCAGATAGCGGCAGAGAAAGGTACAGGTTTGCACCTGTGGCCTGAACTGAAAGTATACTGATCGCTGACTCTGGAAGAAAATTTTCGAAATGAAGCTTGAGGTTGATGGAACTCAGTCTCTACATCTCGCCTCGCTGTCGTGACTAGAACTCACCTTGTTAATCTACACGTGGGGGCTCAAGTGGATGAGAAATTACTTAGTTGCATCTACGGATAAGTTAAACTCCGCTCACGTGCTTGGAGATGCCTGGCTGCTAGGCTGACGAGGTGCGGAGAAGTTGTCTGTCGGTGGACAGCCCCGGAGAATGAAAAGAGCCCTGGTGATGAGGTGATTTTGTACCGACTGCTTCCTAAAAGCAAGATTCGTATTTTCGCGTTTTCGTTGGTCGCGTCATTTCTATCGGCTAAACTGTGGATATTAGGAGTATACGGCAGTAAAGAGATGCCTTAAGAAGAAAGTTGTCTACTTCCGAGACACTTGTTTCTGGCAGCTGACGAGTAGAATGATTCCTAACTCTTGGTGCTGAAATAGTGTTTCGTGCTCTCTGTCTGTGTCCAGTGACTTGTTGACAGCACAGTCGAGTATATCTCTATAACCTCTAAATTATTTATGTTAGCCGGTCATGTCAGTTCTCGCGCTGTGTTAAACATTTAGGCTTTGTAGTGTCTGAGTTTAGCGGCATCCCACGTCATCAAAGATGCCCTAGCTCTCAGATTCTCCTTCCAATTGCTAATGTTATCTGTTGGAGGCATCGTATTTCGTAGAAGCTCTATTTTCTATATCCTTTTCATAACAGCTCTCTTCAGGGCGTAGCCAAAAACACCATTTCTCCTCTTACCACATTCACATTGTCAAAAACAGACTGTTCGAGGTCTTGTACTGCGGGAGATCGTATCTCTTTGACTTCTAGCGAACGGCACCCAGGGGTGCTTCTTCAAAGCAAGGCCTGCTGACCAAATGGCATTGATGGCATTGACCTTCGCCGATGCCGGCGAGTGCCTTTTGAGAACTCTCCCTAGGGGCGGCCTCCCCTGTCAGACTAAGTGACCTGATGTGCCGATGTGCTTGCAGGTCACTCAGTGTGAAGCATGTAATTCAGCATGAACACGTTAACTATGTTATTTGAGCACGGGCAACAACTGGTAAGAATGCAGATCTCACTTATCAATAGAGATTATTTACTCCGATGTCGTTAGTTTCTTTAGCGCTGGTTTATATCAGACATGGGATAGTTAAAAAGATGGTCCTTTAAAAGCACCATTAAACTATGCTTACTAAACAGTTAATCTTATGACTGTTACAAGCCGAATTCCCAAGTAGGATTAGTACTGGCGAAGTATCACTGTAGTTTACGTTTTAGTAAGCATCTGGCGTAGAAGATACTCTCACATGTGGAGGGACCTACTTACAACAGAGCATTAACGCAGCTATTCCTTAGTAGTTATAACGTCATTGGGAACTTCACAGTACGAAGTGGCTGGCCTGTTACTCATAGAAGCAATTACATGAAGTTAAAGGAGTATGATAAGATCTTATACCCAGACGTACTAATGTAATAGAAAAAAGCATTAAAAATCGAATAGAATATCACGGAGATATTGTATAACGGTGTCACAATTAAGATTCAACCACGAACGTTTTGTTGTGTGCCAGCTACGGAAACTAGTAACGGACGACATTCTACACTAAATGCTGAACTTTGGACACATGGGAAATCAGAGCTTCTATCTTTCGCAGACGTAACGGCACTCAAATTGCTATGGAACTAAGATGTATATTTCTAGAATTTCTTGCTATATCAGATTTGTTGGTACACTCAAGCTATCAACGGCTTCTTCTCTCATCGTCTACAGGACTTATCTCTCGTATTAATAGGTCGTGTGGTACTTTTGTATTTACTACTACACGACTTATTAATACGAAGATAACATGACGATGGCAACAGTGGTGGTAATCGGAATTTGAAGCATACGAATAAATCTAACGCAGCCACAAATTCAGGAATTCAGGAATCATTTATCCAACTTTGCTGCCATGAAAAACAACGTGCTCATACTCACGAACGTCTTTACTGGAAAGGGCGTCGAAATTAGAAAATGAGTGGCTGAACCAAAATGTTGCAACTTTAAGAACAATGATGTTATTGTGTGTGTGTGTGTGTGTGTGTGTGTGTGTGTGTGTGTGTGTGTGTGTGTGTGTGTGCGGGCGCCTAGGGGAGTATGTGTATGCATTTCTCGGGGGGAGAGTACGTATGTAGGATTGACTGTAGTTGCGGGATGAAAATTTAGTGTATCTATGCTATAATGAATAGTGGTAACTTCATTATGTGTAACAGCTGTATACTTGCCAAACAAATTTTTTCCGAGAACGTAACTATCACTCCTTGTTGAAAGGCGTGGTGTTATGAAAACTGACCTTTCAAAATTCAATAATACTTTCGTAAGTCTGTAAATGCTTCCAGTGTGGCAGAAGACCTATATCCTAAGTAAATTAAAGAAAACATAAATATAGCAAAGATCTTCAGTAGCTGATTTATAACAACTAGATCAAAATATCTTTCTCAGTTCAGCAAATTAAACAGTTTTATAATATAGGGAAACCCTTGCTGCATGTAAAAATAAAAAGTTTACTCGTTTGTGAGGCGTGACGAGCGCGATACGAACTGTGATATCAGTGTATAGAGTTTGATGTGAGTGTTAAAAACGGAAAAAAAACGTGAACGACTTATTCTGTGTGATTAAAGGTTTTAAGAAACGGATAATGTAATGCCCGAAGAATTGCGCAGTAGCTTCTTTTCAGTAATTGACATGCTGGCAACAGGATTAAAAGTGATACCACATCAATAATTGCAGTAGATCCTTATGATGTTTTCTGTCTAAAGACTACATTACTGATGCGTGCAAATCACAAAACAACATATGAACGTAATACTTAATTATTAGTGGTATACCTAGATCGTACACTGTTATTTGTAGTTACCTGTGTCATCCGACAGATGAGAGACAGTAAGTACAATACCGCTTAATAAAACGTGTGAAATATCACTGCAATAGCTAAAACTTGATTAGTGTGCAGACATGAACTGTACCTATACACAACGAAATCGACGTAGTAATGCAGTTTGTTACGGAACTATCGCGTAGCTAAACCTATAACAAACTAGATCATTACACTACTAGCTTTGCAGACTTGACGTAATTAATTAGTAGGCGATTCCTGCGCTTGTGTTTAATCCTGTTAACCTTAATGTTTGGTGTTCCAGAATAGTTTATTAGCAATAGTGTTTATGTTAATGTCATTCATAAAGGAATTAAACTTGGATCGTTAATACAGATGACGAATGGGCAGTACTGGTAAAGATAATTCGTTGAGGTGGATATAATTTAATTGCTGTAAGGATCATGCGAATTGTTAGAACAAAAATAGAAACAACGCTTCTTGAATTTTTCCCTATCTGATAGAATATTCCAGCGCTTGGAAATTTCCATTTCTTTGAACTACTCGTGAATTCTACACAAGTAGGAAAGATAGATGTGCTGAAACGAACATTAAACCACAGGCTGCGTGTGTAACAATGCTCAAGAGATGAAATTATCAAACTGTAGATGATCTCTCTCGCTTAGAACTCAATGCGGCTGGCTAATGCTATACGTGCTTCTGAACTTGACTGCTTGGAAACTAAGGGCGTCAGCATATAATCCTAGGGAATTCCCCTCTCTGCGATTTCTGTGCGAGTAAAGCACGACGTCAGTCGCAGTTGGTCGGGTGTGAAGATCGTATCTCAGACTAATCTGGTATGCCAGGTAGCCACGCAGTGTAGAATTTCATTGGTATTCATCGTTCTACGAAGGTACGTAGCACATTCCTCGCCGGTATCGTCTTGCAGTAATGTTTGCTGAGTTACCTAAAAGAATGATGGTTCACTGGGCTCTGCGACCTCCTTGGTACAACGGCTGCTGTTCAGATTGCGTATTAGTCAAGATTGAACATAATATCCCGTGGTGCCCTTAAGTGAAAAGCTAAATGTTTCCTCGCTATATGTACCCGTATACCAACTGGGTAGCGCATTTAGCCACTCAGGGCGTCGGGGATAGCAGTCCCGTGGATATTTTAGCGTAAGACTGGTTGGAGAATAAAGGTAGTCGACACAATGGTATACGTAACACTAGATCAGCCTATAGCATCAGCGCTGAGCGGTCAACGCAGACAGGTTAACGGGAGGTACTGAGCTCATGGATGGCGACAAAATTGGCAGCCAAAGCCGTTCCCCTCTTTCTTGTCAACAGGACACTGTGTTATTCATCTCAAGCTGTGCTCATATTCCGTCCCCAGTTACTCCTCCTCGATGTCTAGGCCACTTTTCTATCACTGATTCCACAAACAAACAACCGTATTATTCCATTTCGCTCTCCGGCTTTTTATGTGGGAGTTGTATGACGCCATACAGAGCCATACAAAACGAACTTGGCAATATGGTTACACTTGTATTCTTGTTTATCTCCATGCATCATAAGACGGGGTTCTTGAGGCCCTGTGGTTTAATTTCAACTGCAGGGATGCGGCATCTCCGAATTCAGTAACATTGGCAACTTGAGCTAAACAGCGCACAGCTCTTTCACTCACGTCTCAACCACCCTTTAGCCAACACCCTATGAGACATACTGCCATTATGTGATTCAGTGAAGACTAACATTCGCTTAAGCTGTACACATTGTATAGCTGAAAATGTCATTTTACAATGGGCTGTATGCTACTTAGGCTTGCCTTGTGGAATATTACGTCTTCCGCTATTGACAAGTATTAGCCACTTTCACCGCTACGGTCCATTCAGTTAACTGTGATTTAATGTATTGGAATTGTGTTGGACCCACTATACGGTCTTCATTTGTGTTTTGCACAGTCTGTTTTCAATGTGCTGTTATTTTCCCTTTACCATGCGCTTTATTGCTTCTTTTGAGGGGCTAAATTTTTTTCTTTTGCAATATAAACTACTTCTTACACCAAAGAAATCTAGATAATACACATTCCATGATGATTTAGGATTTTATATAGATCTGGCCTTAAAACAAGAGACCTTGGTCTAATAACGACTGAAAAGGGTTACTGACAGTGAAAATTGCACTGATACATTTTTCTGTACGTTAAATACTGAAAGGAAATTTCTCGAATATAAAAATACGTAAAACTTCACGAACAAAGCGATATGTTGCGTCATTCACAGCTTTACCATATTAGTTGATTATTTGAAATTGTAGAGCGTAATTATTTGGCTATACATGCTCAGTCTTTTTGAGAGTGTCCAATTTGCTATACGAGGGTTGTCGAGATAGTAAGTTCGGATCGGTCGCGAAATGGAAACCACTGGGAAAATCCGGTAAAGCTTTGCACAGATGTGTTGGGCAGCGTCTCTAATATGTCCGTCGATCTATCTACATCTACATCCATATTCCGCAAGCCACCAGCATGATACTTGTGAATCGGTGGGAAGCATTTATTTGCACGCAATGAATCACCCACAGTTATGGCAGCATTTCTACATCTACATCTACATCCATACTCCGCAAGCCACCTGACGGTGTGTGGCGGAGGCTACCCTGAGTACCTCTATCGGTTCTCCTTTCTATTCCAGTCTCGTATTGTTCGTGGAAAGAAGGATTGTCGGTATGCTTCTGTGTGGGCTCTAATCTCTCTGATTTTATCCTCATGGTCTCTTCGCGAGATATACGTAGGAGGGAGCAATATACTGCTTGACTCTTCGGCGAAGGTATGTTCTCGAAACTTCAACAAAAGCCAGTACCGAGCTATTGAGCGTCTCGCCTGCAGGGTCTTCCATTGGAGTTTATTTATCAACTCCGTAACGCTTTCGCGATTACTAAATGATCCTGTAACGAAGGGCGCTGCTCTCCGTTGGATCTTCTCTCTCTCTTCTATCAACCCTATCTGGTACGGATTCCGCACTGCTGAGCAGTATTCAAGCAGCGGGCGAACAAGCGTACTGTAACCTACTTCCTTTGTTTTCGGATTGCATTTCCTTAGGATTCTTCCAATGAGTCTCAGTCTGGCATCTGCTTTACCGACGATCAACTATATATGATCATTCCATTTTAAATCACTCCTAATGCGTACTCCCAGATAATTTATGGCATTAACTGCTTCCAGTTGCTGACCTGCTATATTGTAGCTAAATGATAAGGGACCTTCATTTCAATGTATTCGTAGCACATTACACTTGTCTACATTGAGATTCAATTGCCATTCCCTGTACCATGCATCGATTCGCTGCAGATCCTCCTGCATTTCCGTACAATTTTCCATTGTTACAAGCTCTCGATATACCGGTACCACAGCATCATCCGCAAAAAGCCTCAGTGAACTTCCGATGTTATCCACAAGGTCATTTATGTATATTGTGAATAGCAACGGTCCTACGACACTTCCTTGCGGCACACCTGAAATTACTCTTACTTCGGAAGACTTCTCTCCATTGAGAATGACATGCTGCGTTCTGTTATCCAGGAACTCTTCAATCCAATCACACAATTGGTCTGATAGTCCATATGCTCTTACTTTGTTCATTAAACGACTGTGGGGAACTGTATCGAACGCCTTGCGGAAGTCAAGAAACACGGCATCTACCTGTGAACCCGTGTCTACGGCCCTCTGAGCTTTGGAAAAGTGATTTAGTATTTCGGCCTTCAGTCTGTCATCCTCTGTTTCAGTACTATTTTGGTCACAGAGTGTTTGGACATTTTGTTTTTTTGATCTACCTACCGCTTTGACATAAGACCAAAATTTCTTAGGATTTTCTGCCAAGTCAGTACATAGAACTTTACTTTCGAATTCATTGAACGCCTCTCGCATACCGCTCCCCACATTACATTTCGCTTCGCGTAATTTTTGTTTGTCTGCAAGGCTTTGGCTATGTTTATGTTTGCTGTGAAGTTCTCTTTGCTTCCGTAGCAGTTTTCTATCTTTGTTGTTGTACCACAGTGGCTCTTTTCCATCTCTTACGATCTTGCTTGGCACGTACTCATCTAACGCATATTGTACGATGGTTTTGAACATTGTCCACTGATCCTCAACACTATCTGTACTTGAGACTAAACTTTTGTGTTGAGCCGTCAGGTACTCTGAAATCTGCTTTTTGTCACTTTTGCTAAACAGAAAAATCTTCCTACCTTTTTTAATATTTCTATTTACGGCTGAAATCATCGATGGAGTAACGGCTTTAGATCGCTGATTCCCTGTTCTGCGTTAACTGTTTCAAATAGTTCGAGCCTGTTTGTCACCAGAAGGTCTAATATGTTATCGCCACGAGTCGGTTCTCTGTTGAACTGCTCAAGGTAGTTTTCAGATAAAGCACTTAAAAAAATTTCACTGGATCCTTTGTCCCTGCCACCCGTTATGAACGTTTGAGTTTCTCAGTCTATCGCTATAAACACGCCTCCCCCTTCACTGTCCAGCCAGTCTCTGCGGTATACATTCCAATCTGAGTTTAGGATTTCATTACTGTTTACGTCTGGTTTCAGCCAACTTTCTGTCCCTAGTACTATGTGGGTATTGCGACCGTTTATTAATGAGAGCAGTTCTGGGACCTTTCTATAGATGCTCCTGCAGTTTACTATTAGCACATTAATATTGTTATTCCCTGTTGTATTTTGCCTACTCCTACCTTGCCGCGTCTCAGGAGGCGTCTTGTCGGGCCTAGGGAGGGAATTCTCTAACCTAAAAAACCCACATGTGCACTCCACACGTACTCTGCTACCCTTGTAGCCGCATCCTGCGTGTAGTGCATGCCTGACCTATTCAGGGAGCCCTACATTTCTCCACCCGATAGCGGAGGTCGCGAAATTTGCACCCCAGATCTCCGCAGAATCGTCTGAGCCTCTGGTCTAAGCCTTCTACTCGGCTCCAAACCAGAGGACCGCGATCGGTTCTGGGAACGATACTGCAAATAGTTAGCTCAGATTCCACCCCGCGAGCAAGGCTTTCCGTCTTCACCAACTCCACCAACCGCCTGTACGAATTGAGGATGATCTCTGAACCCAGACGGCAGGAGTCATTCGTGCCGACATGAGCAAAAATCTGCAGTCGGGTGCACCCAGTGCTCTCTATCGCCGCCGGCGATAGAGAAATGTATACAAGATTTGCCGGCCGGTATGGCCGTGCGGTTCTAGGCGCTTCAGTCTGGAACACCGTGTCTGCTATGGTCGCAGGTTCGAATACTGCCTCGGGCATGGATGTGTGTCATGTCCTTAGGTTAGTTAGGTTTAAGTAGTTCTAAGTTCCAGGGGACTGATGACCACAGATGTTAAGTCCAACAGTGCTCAGAGCCATTTAAACCATTATACGAAGTTTGTCAAAACACCGCAATAATAATGTCTATAGCCTCGCTTCTAGATGAAAACACGCGTCAGTTATTCTTCGATAGGAGTAACGAGATTTAGGCTGCGCCAATAATTTTAGCCCTTGCGCGGTGACATAAAAACATTCCGTAATTGTTCCCTCCCTGGCTCCGTCTCTTGTTAAGTAGTCGAATTCTCATTTCTCTTATAGCATATAAAAGAAATAGTCGTTCGTAATTCGCACAATCCTTCACATTTTTGTAAACAAGCAACAAGTAACAATTTATCAAAGTAGCTACATAAATAATATGAAGACTAATTCGTCCCGTATATGGCGGTATGTGGTCCAAATAACTTATTTAAAAATAAATACGATGGCGGTTCAGAAAGTAACCTCCGATTGGTCACAGTGCGGGTTGTGGGGGGAGTAGCGACGCCATCTGTGCGTTCACGCACTCAACAGGTCAGTCGGCATCAAGCCGTGGTCGAGTGAACGTCGTACCTGCGCTAGTTTAGTTTTTGTGGCAGTTTGAAATGTGTGCTGCAATAGAAAACCCCGCCAAATGTGAAGTGCGTGCTGTCATAAAATTTTTTACAGCCAAAGGATATTCTGCAGCAGCTATTCATCGTGAGCTTTGTGCCGTGTACGGACCAAGAGTTATGAGTGAAGGAGTTGTCCGTGAATGGGTACGTTTATTTAAAAGTGGACGAGAAAACGTTCATGATGAAGAGAGGAGTGGTAGACCATCATTGGTGACTGACGAACTCGTTCAGACAGTTGATGCAAAAGTTCGTGAAAATCGACGTTTCTCAATGTCGGAGTTGTCTACTGGTTTTCCACAGATTTCTAAGACTCTCTTGTACGAGATAGTGACCGCAAGATTGGGCTGGCTCAAGGCACAAGCGGGTGATTTTTATGCAGAAGGAATTTCAAAGCTTGTGAAGAGATACGATAAGTGCCTCAATCGCTATGGAGACTATGTAGAAAAATAGTGCAAAGATGTAGTTGTAAGATGTATATATTAAAATATTTTTATTTAACTTGGTGTATTTTTTTAAATCAACCGGAGGTTACTTTCTGAACGGCCCTCGTATTTCAATTTACTCAGTGGATTTGTCCTCCGTTTCAGGAGGAGGGACGCGATAATCAAACGGCCATAAGACCTCAGTCTATTGCTACGACCTATGACCTTTGCCTTTTGCGTACACTTTTCTGGGAGCTCTCTGACGTGGCTGACGAAGCCATTTAAGAAAACACACACACACACACACACACGCACGCACACACAAACACACATACAGACGCGCGCGAGGGTGCAAACACGCACACAAGTTTCCACGAGTGGTACGGCATAAATCACAGTCGCTACCGCTCTTAAGCGTGCTCGCCCGGAGCAATTTAAAGACCGAGCCAACAAAGTGCTCGCGCTTCTTCACGCAGATAAAGTGCGTTCCTAACGAAACGCCGGGCTCCCAGGCAGCTGTTCTGCTTTCCAGTGGGCTATTACTCCGCTTGCCACTGCCCGTTTCATCGAATTCTCAGTCTTTTAACTAAGTGTCAAAGTGAAGTAACAACGCTCGCTCCAAATAGTCAGGAAGTTCCGTGTAAATATACTCATTTAAGGAAACACTGCAGATATCTACTTAATACAAAATTATAATCTAATTACTTATATACTGACAGGTCACTTATGTCTCTGAATAATAATCGTCGTAAAAAGAAAAGTAATTTGATCCGTAACAGAGATACAACGTCAGCGAGAGTATTTCAACACTGACCACTTGCTCCTACCTGCTTAGGTGGATAAGAGTACGCATTGAGTTGGGCAAGAAATAATTCTTACATGAAATTCCTCAGGAGTTATCTTTCACTTCCATTATCCGTACAATCCTCATGCCGTCATTCTTCACATTTATTACACTGTTTCAACGTCAAAATCACATCCGCATACTGGTCAAATTAATTTTTTTTTCGGAAACAACTTTCCGAGGAGTAGTGAGAAACTCTTTTTTACAGAACGAGATCTGCTCCCTGTTAGAGGGTGCTGTTTACTTTTTCTCCCCTCTTTTCGCTTTTCCTTCCCTTCCTGATTCTTCTGTTCTACACTAGTGATCTGGAGAGGATTTTTGATTTTTGTTCTCCGTTCTGTCAAATGACGAAAATTTGGCAGTAGGCATGTTAGCTTGCACGCTTGCGGCTCTGAATTACAGGATACCCGACGAAGTTCCTGGACCAACGTCTCCAGTGGTGTTAATGTACTTCATGATGTTAACTGCAATTCGTCTGTTGCCATAGCGCCAGAAGGAGCCAAATCCTCTCCGATAGATTTTAGCGTATTATTGGAACATTCTCGGCACTTCTTAATGTTTTTTGCCTGTTCTACTGTTTCAGTAGACACTTCTGAAAAACCTCTGCAGTGGCGATCAGTCTTAGTAAAAATTTCACTAAGCCCGCCCGGTTAGCCGCGCGGTCTAACGCCCTGCTTTCCTGGCGGGAAGGCGTGTCGGAGCCCGGCACGAATCCGCGGATTAATGTCGAGGTCCGGTGTTCCGGCCAGCCTGTAGATGGGTTTTAAGGCGGTTTTCCATCTGCCTCGGCGAATGCGGGCTGGTTCCCTTTATTCCGCCTCAGTTACACTATCTCGGTGATTGCTGTGAAACCACATATTTCACTAGGTGACAAATGTATTGTTGGATACTACCAAATGGTCGAAAGGCACACATGGACGAGAGAAGAATTCTCTGTAGACAGCATAACTAATGCAATAAGTTAAGCTGTACTGACAGGCCAAATTCGCTAGTAGTACAACGTGCATATGTTTCATTAGATTCTAACAAAAATACTTATTTACCAGGAAACCAAGAAAGAGGAGCCAAAGCAAACATCAGATCTTTATATAACTACACTTTGTAACAATGACTATCCAATGCCAGTTCACTTCACGTTGTGCGAACACAGGAAAAATCAAACCGATGCTTACTTTTGACAAAACTTCGCGTATCATTTCATCGTCTTGTAACACATATATGAAAACAGAAGTCGAAGAAGACATGAGGAACTGTCAAGTCATTGTTATAAACAAGTGATGAAGAAACCGTCCTTCGGCACCCAGCGGCTTTACTCATGTAGGTAATTTCGTGCAAAGATATCCATGAGATTTTTCAAAATAACTTAAAAAATTTTATGTCACATTGTTTTCTCGGTTTCTAAATTCGTACATCGTAGAGACTGCCATCATTTCATGAAATACAAAATTCATTCTCACGACAAATCTATGGTCTAATTCGTTAGTATTTACAAAAGCGTCGCGTCATGAACACTTTTAGACTTCTCAAAGGCAGCCGCCTGTCGGCTGCAGTTGCGCTGACTGCAGTCCTCAGCTTTGTTGTGCTTCAGAACACCAGGTTCCACTGACTTCATTCGACTCCCACACTAAATCGTAAACTTAGATTCAGTTCTAGTTTTATCGGTCACCTAGATTTAACATGTAAATTATGGGTTAGCAGGATATTTTCTTTTTTCATAAAATTCCTAATCTTAATCTTACATGCTGATCTGTGTGCATCACTTCTAGACGTTTTGTATCAATAAAAGAGAGAGAAAATCCATCGAAACAGCTATAACCATTATTTAATCCACTCATGCATTAAGTGCCAGACTTATGACCACAGCAGTTGAGTCCCATAGTGCTCAGAGCCATTTGAACCATTAAGTGCCAGCAAGAAGCTCGGAGAGGAACTTGAAATAGTTTGAAAGAGCTACCCAGAGCTTTCATTCTGTTTGTTTACATCTTAGCCTTAATTAGCTAAAAAATTACTAACTAATAACGTAGTTAGCGACTCGGGGAGCTTTCTTTAAAGTTAGTTTTACACCGATCTAATAAAGAGCTGTTAATTTTTCCTCAGCGCCTGGCTCTGTAAAGATCTGAAAATATTAGTGAAGTTCCAGTCTACCTGTGTACAGTTTTCAGTAAACTTGGGCCGGTTTAGCCAGAGACAGATTCAGATCGCCTACAACTTTGGAAGTCTAATGACCTACTCGCCAAGCCAAATTTTGATATTGACAGCGTACGAAAACTAGCAAATACCTAAAAGTGTGAAGAAATAATATCATACAGTCCATCTATACTAACGTAAATTCCACACGAAAACTAAATTTCGTATGATGAAAAGTGAAAAAAGGAAGATTCGGTTTAATAACCCTCGTCAAAGAGGTCATTAGAGACGAACACTCAAAAGTGAATATTAATATGGTATCTTTCGCAATTCAAAAGTTTTTCCGGATTCAGACATCTGAAGCTAGCGGTCACCGGCTAAAACACAGGCGACGGTACCGCATTTGGATTTCCGACGTCTGTACCACTAAAAGTTGTTCACAGCGACTGACTTCTCGAGACTCGTCCCCCTGATTGTTCCGCAGTTTCTGTTGTCACTGGGTGCGGACGGCGGTGGGAACACTCGACTTCTCACCGCTAATGTCTCCAACTACCGGCTCAAGAAAAACACTCACACAACACCAAAGCTCAAATATTCTTCCGAAAGGGGTTCTATTACAATACAGATTCTCCCGTTTTAGATAATGCTTTCTAGATCACACTGACCAAATTTGGAGTTTATGTCTGAATAATTACTACGTCTATAATTCTTCCAATGGATCTAGTTGTAGCCCTTTTCCTCCGAAACTGCCTTTTCCAAAACTCTTTACCGAGCGATATTACACTCATTATCTTGAAAATTGGTATAACTTTATCTATCTATAAGTGAACCATAGTTTTGAGGATTCTATTTGCTAACTTATCTCTGTGGGGTAGTTGGCTTACAGCACTTCTACTTACACTGGACGAAAGTCAACACCTTCAGGAAAAACTCAAAAAATATAAACGTAGAGCCAAGGTCACTTTTAGGATGATTTTTTCATGAAATAAACTTGCTATTAAAATTTCAAATTGTGACTATCAAATCCCCTTCTTTTAAAAATTACGAAAAAATCGATTGTTACATAAGATAATATACTAACCATTGTGAAACTTAGGAACAAGTACACATATATCTGTTTCAACTATTAAAACTACAATCAACATTATGTTAATTATGATATAGTTCTTGAGTGAGTCATGCTTCAATCTCTACGGAACACACAGTCGGGCAGTTCACGTGCTTAGTCGAGGAGTGGAGTGAGGGGAAGGAAATTTCTACTGTCTGTGGCGCACTACGCTATCTGCCACGTGTTGCTTCCTCATAAAGTGCGTATTTCTCTCTCAGTAACAAGCCTGGAAGAAGTAATATCAAACCAGATGTAATAGAAACATTAAAAAAGATTAAAAAGAATCGTCTACAGGGACTGGATGGTGGCCAGCAAATAATTTTCTCGTATTAACACTACTACCCTCCTTAAGGAAGCTCTACACATATCCTCTCTCAGGTCATAATGAAGCGGTATGTTCATTTTACGGCATGATGATTATATATTGTTGAAAATTATTATAATTTTAAATGTTGGTTTATTTGTTAGAATACACCGATCTGTGTCATTTTCGACGTAAAAGTTTCTTAAGCTGATGGTTACTTTTTTGTGCCCGCTCAATTCAGATATGCAGCTCATTTTGTTGTATCAGGTCTGATTTCATTGCTCTTTCAGTTTTCAAAAAAAGGCATTTAAGAAACCTTTGTAATACAATATACATTGTGATTATGGTTTCATAACACTGTTGCATCCAAAGAACGTCTAAATTATGTCTATAGGATCACACATTAACATCACTTTATGGAAGAAAGGCTCTTTTCAAGGATGCGGATGTGTTTTCTATCTGGAATGTCACTCTGGGCGCATCATCATCGTCCAAATAACCGTGGTACTTCTCCTCCGTCACTCCAATACCTCTATGAAAACGCTCACCGTGCTCCACAGTTGTCAGTGAAGCAATCTAAATGTGTGCTGAGAAAGTGGATTCACATTAGCAAACGACCACAAAGAACTCTGAAGTTTCGCACAAGTTACTCGGCAGCGTATTCTTACTGTGGGCTCCTATAGTTGCCAAGAAAGCTTTTAATTCTTGTTGTCAGTGCCTACCAGGCACTCGTCTCAGTATTCTCCATACTCTCACCATAATCGACCTGAGGACCGTAAAAAAATACCTGCGTTAAGTTTGGTCTCACTGAAACGTGGAATTTTGTTGATGATGATGTTTGGTTTGTGGGGCGCTCAGCTGCGCTGTCATCAGCGCTGCAATTTTGTGTTTGACGAAGATAAAATCCCTACTTTTTTTGTTCACAGTCTTAATAAAAGATCTCATGAAACCAAGTTTATTGCGCAGTGTCGAATGTAGAATTTTCTCGGGATTCACGAGAGCTTGCGGCCTTATGTTGGGCGAACTCAGTGTCAGGACAGGCCTTGCTTCCCAGATGGGTTGTACATAGTGCTTCTTATCTTCCTGGTGTCCCAGTGGCATAGGAAGCATGGATATTTGGTGTAGCCAACATGTGGACCCATTAGCATGGCCACAATCTGTAACTAGTAGTGTTAACAGGCACTTGTGTATTACAAAATTGCACATTAAGTATAGAGTGTATTAAGCTCAGAAATATACGCCCACAATTCTTCCAGTTGTGATGCTCATATTCCAGAGCAGTTAACAAACGTTCCATATTTCCCGAGCTTTCACTCATTTGCACTGAATGACCCACTGGAACTGAAGCGTTCACATTACGAATGTGGAATTGCACAGCTTTCAAACTTTCATTTTATGAATCTTGTATGAAAAGCCGGCATTCAGTAGATATATACATTATATTCAAAGCTTCAAATTTCCACATTATGAATCTAGTATGAAAAGCCGGCATTCAGTAGAGATATACATCATACTCAAAGCTTCAACGAGACAGTAAACTACCCACTGTTAGTAGTACTTTATCCTGTAGTGAAGTAGAAGTGGATGGTTCCTGTGAATTTTTATTGGTGGAGGTTACACTCAACAACCGAGCTAGGTTAATAATTGGCTTCTTTTACCGACCTCCCGACTCAGCAGCATTAGTGGCAGAACAACTGAGAGAAAATATGGAATACATTTCACATAAATTTTCTCAGCATGTTATAGTCTTAGGTGACTTCAATTTACCAGATACAGACTGAGACACTCGGATGTTTAGGACGGGTGGTAGGGACAGTACATCGAGTGACATTATACTGAGTGCACTATCCGAAAATTACATCGATCAATTAAACATAGAATCGACTCGTGGAGATAACATCTTGGACCTACTGATAACAAACAGACCCGAACTTTTCGACTCTGTAAGCGCAGAACAGGGAATCAGTGATCATAAGGTCGTTGCAGCATCCCTGAATATGGAAGTAAATAGGAATATAAAAAAAAGGGAGGAAGGTTTATCTGTTTAGCAAGAGTAATATAAGGCAGATTTCAGACTACCTAACAGATCAAAACGAAAATTTATGTTCCGACACTGACTATGTTGAGTGTTCGTGGAAAAAGTTCAAGGCAATCGTGAAATGCGTTTTAGACAGGTACGTGCCGAGTAAAACAGTGAGGGACGGGAAAAACCGACCACGGTTCAACAACAACGTTAGGAACCTACCGTGAAAGCAAAGAGAGTTTCACTACAAGTTAAAACGCAGCCAAAACCTCTCAGACAAACAGCAGCTAAACGATGTCAAAGCTAGCGTAAGGAGGGTTCAAATAGTTCAAATGGCTCTGAGCACTATGGGACTCAGCTGCTGTGGTCATAAGTCCCCTAGAACTTAGAACTACGTAAACCTAACTAACCTAAGGACATCACACACATCCATGCCCGAGGCAGGATTCGAACCTGCGACCGTAGCACTTAAGGAGGGCTATGCGTGAAGCGTTCAGTGAACTCGAAAGTAAAATTCTATGTACCGACTTGACAGAAAATCCTAGGAAGTTCTGGTCTTACGTTAAAACAGTAATTGGCTCGAAACAGCATATCCAGTCACTCCGGGATGATGATGGCAATGAAACAGAGGATGGCACGCGTAAATCTGAAATACTAAACACGTTTTTCCAAAGCTGTTTCACAGAAGAAGACCGCACTGCAGTTCCTTCTCTAAATCCTCGCACGAGCGAAAAAATGGTTGACATCGAAATAAGTGTCCAAGGAATAGAAAAGCAACTGAAATCACTCAACAGAGGAAAGCCCGCTAGACCTGACGTGATACCGAAAGAACTTGCCACCCTTCTAACAGCCGTGTACCGCAAGTCTGTAGAGAAACGGAAGGTTCCAAATGATTGGAAAAGAGCACAGGTAGTCCCAGTTTTCAAGAAGGGTCGTCGAGCAGATACCCAAAACTATAGAGCACAGCATTGCAATGTGGTGAAAGATGGACTATGGGAAAACCGGAAAAGAAGAGAATCGAAGCATTTGAGATGTGGTGCTACAGAAAGGTGATGAAAACTACGTGTACTGATAAAGTAATAAATGAGGAGGTTCTCCGGATAATTGACTAGGAAAGGAATATTTATGAAAACAATGACAAGAGGAAGCGACAGGATTGTAGGACATCCGTTAGGAGAGGGAGCTTTTGTGGTGCTAGAGGGAGATGTAGAGGGCAAAAAACTGTAGAGAAAGACAGAGATTGAAATACATCCGGCAAATAACTGAGGACATAGGTTGCAAGTGATACTCTGAGATGGAGAGATTGACACAGTACAGGAATTCATGGCTGGTCACTTGAAACCAGTCACAAAACTGATAACTAAAAAGAGTGTACATCTCTTAAATAGTTAGAAAAACTGTAAACCAGGGTCGCAGTGACCCTGAATTTTTTATGGAGACATTGCCTGAATATACTGGTAGAATATATTACAATGAAATTGGGCTCTCATATACTAAGGAGGATTTATTTCACCTTAAACATATTTTTTTTCAGTCACTATTAGTATTAATGCATCCAATATTGGAGATTAAATACAAACTGTCATGGAAGCTTTTCAATGATGAAATTTGAAAGTGATCCAGATATAAAGACGTTATTTTCAGTTTCATTAGGTGAAGATGGTATTCGAATGATAAGCAAATGTTGAGTCTGTTGAACGATCTATGCGTGAAACATAGAACAGTTACCACTGTCATACACTGAAGTGCCAAAGAAACTGTTACGAGCATGTGAATTCAAATACAGAGATATAGAAACAGGCAGAATACGGCGCTGTGGATAGCAACGCCTATATAAGACACAAAAGTGTCTGGCGCAGTTGCTACATCGGTTATTGCTGCTACAATGGCAGAGTACCAAGATTTAAGTGAGTTTGTAACTGGTGTCATAGTCGGCGCAAGAGCGATAGGAAACATTATCACCGAGGCACCGAAGGATTGGGGATTTTCCCGTACAACCATTTCACGTGCGTACCATGAATATCAGGAATCTGTCAAAACATCAAATCTCCAACATCGGTACGGCTGGAAAAATATTCTGCTAGAACGGGACCAACGACGACTGAAGAGAATCGTTCAACGTGACAGAAGTGTAATCTTTCCGCAAATTGCTGCAGATTTTGTGCTGGACCATCAACAAGTGTCAGCGTGCGAACCTTTCAACGAAACATCATCGATATGGGCATCGGAGCCGAATGCCCACTCGTGTACCCTTGTTGACTGCACGACACAAATCTTTACGCCTCGCCTGGGCCCTTCAACACCGACATTGGACTGTTGATGACTGGAAACATATTGCCTGGTCGGACGAGTCTCGTTTCAAATTGTACCGAGCTGGTGGACGTGTACTGGTGTGGAGACAACCTCATGAATCCATAGACCTTGCATAGCAGTAGGGGACTATTCAAACTGGTGGACGCTCTGTAATGGTGTGAGTCTTGTGCAGTTCGAGTGATATGGGACCCCTGATACATCTAGATTCGATATAGCATGCCTTGCAGCGTGCTGTTCATAAAAGATCTCCACTACCTCTTACTCTTACAGATTTACGGATAGCCCTGCAGGATTCATAGTGTCAGTTCCCTCCAGCACTACTTCAGACATTAGTGGAGTCCACGTCACGTCGTGTTGCGGCACTTCTGTGTACTTGCGGGAGCGCTACACGATATTAGGCTGGTATAGCAGTTTCTTTGACCTTTCAGTGTATCTTAGCAGAACATCTGATAGAGAACTCGAGAAAATTCTGGTACGATGCAAATTCACAAAGCGGGTCCAAGGGTTTTATCCAGCCTCTTGTTGACTAGCAGCCTCTTGTTGACTTGTCTGGCGTGGCAATTGAAGTTAGTAAAACGAAATCCGAAGTTTTAAATTTCACATTTAAGAAATCGTTCACACAGTAGAAACGTACAAACATACCGTCCTTTGATCATCTGAAATTCCCGCATGGACGACATAGTAATAAGCAACCTGTTGTGGAGAAACAACTGAAATATCTGAAAGAAAATGGGTCACCAGTTCCGGACGAAATCCCAGTTCGGTTTTCCAAAGAATATACGAAATGGCTGTGCGATTTTACATAGAAGACTCTATGTATTTATCGTTAATCTCGTCGCCGAGCCATGGGAGTGTGTGTTGACCATAGCGTAAGTTAGTTTAAGTTAGATTAAGTAGTGTGTGGGCTTAGGGACCGATCACGTCAGCAGTTTGGCTTGTCGAGCACAAAGTTCCAATCAACAGGGAAAAAATGCAGGTGGCTCCTGTATATAACAATGGTGGAAGAATGGAGTCGCAATAGTACAGACCAATATCCCTAACTTTTGTCTGTTGCAGAAACCTTGAACATATCCTTAGCTCCAATATAACAAATTTTCTTGAGACCGAGAAGCATAAGCTAATGCTAATGAATAAGAAAAACTAACTCATAATGTTCGTATACTGTATCAAAGTGTTCTGCATGACACAGTCACGTAGTTTAAATATCTGGACATAGCGTTGCAAGGCAGTATGAAATGGAATGAGCAGGTGAGGACTGTAGTGGGGAAGGCGAATCGTCGACTTCGACTTGTTGGGAGAATTTAAGGAAAGAGTGATTCATCCGTGAAGGGAGCCCGCATATAGGACGCTGGTGCAACCCATTCCTGAATACTGCTCAAGTGTTTGGGATCGGTACCTGGACAGATTAAAGGAAGCCATCGAAGCAGTTCAGAGGCAGCTGCTAGATTTGCTCGTAAGGACCACTGAGACAATACACAAGAAATAAGCACTCTTACTGAGGCATTTGGAGAGCCGTTTTTCTCTTGCTCTATTTGCGAGTGGAACAGGCAAGGAAATGAATGGTAGTGGTAATGGGTACCTTGCGCCACGCGCCGTACGATGGTTTGCAGGGTAGCTATATAGATACAGATGCAGACGAATACTTTTAGTAAGGACTAGAAATTATATTAGAAGATAAATTCCTGAAATTCTTTTCTTGCAGTTGCGGATTGACGCGTCATTCCTCTCGACACATCGAAATTAAACACATAACCAGTTTGTAGTTGCCAAACACTTCTTTATTACAAACACATGCTGCTAATGGAACCTAGAGTAACACGATTATAATAAAAGGCACCTGGCCTACAGAACCAGCAGCAGCACTCAGATTGGAACATTAATGCATTTAAATGTGACAGACCCAGCTCTTACAATATTTAATCAAGCAATTTGCACTAATTACATCAATGTTCATAAAACATCATTAACATAATTTCACTGAAGGCTTCATGACTTACATACGGACTGACTTTCACACAACCCACATCAAATTCTAAAACTGCTAACTTGGACTAATTTTAAGCAACTGAAACAAATTAAAGTTAAATTCAAATTAATACCCCCCATGAACCATGGACCTTGCCGTTGGTGGGCAGGTTTGCGTGCCTCAGCGATACAGATGGCCGTACCGTAGGTGCAACCACAACGGAGGGGTATCTGTTGAGAGGCCAGACAAACATGTGGTTCCTGAAGAGGGGCAGCAGCCTTTTCAGTAGTTGCAGGGGCA
This sequence comes from Schistocerca nitens, assembly GCF_023898315.1. Lineage (NCBI taxonomy): Eukaryota > Metazoa > Arthropoda > Insecta > Orthoptera > Acrididae > Schistocerca > Schistocerca nitens. Next base: position 334,064,959 of record NC_064618.1, on the reverse strand, counting down.
ACATTCTGGATGATTGACTGATCTGGCCTTGTAACATTAACCAAAACGGCCTTGCTGTGCTGGTACAACGAACGGCTGAAAGCAAGGGGAAACTACAGCCGTAAATTTTCCCGAGGACATGCAGCTTTACTGTATGATTAAATGATGATGGCGTCCTCTTGGGTAAAATATTCCGGAGGTAAAATAGTCCCCCATTCGGATCTCCGGGCGGGGACTACTCTAGAGGACGTCGTTATCAGGAGAAAGAAAACTGGCATTCTACGGATCGGAGCGTGGAATGTCAGATCCCTTAATCGGACAGGTAGGTTAGAAAATTTAAAAAGGGAAATGGATAGGTTAAAGTTAGATATAGTGGGAATTAGTGAAGTTCGGTGGCAGGAGGAACAAGACTTTTGGTCAGCTGATTACAGGGCTATAAATACAAAATCAAATAGGGGTAATGCAGGAGTAGCTTTAATAATGAATAAAACAATAGGAGTGCGGGTTAGCTACTACAAACAGCATAGTGAACGCATTATTGTGGCCAAGATAGACACGAAGCCCACGCCTACTACAGTAGTACAAATTTAATGCCAACTAGCTCTGCAGATGATGAAGAGATTGATGAAATGTATGACGAGATAAAAGAAATTATTCAGGTAGTGAAGGGAGACGAAAATTTAATAGTCATGGGTGATTGGAATTCGTCAGTAGGAAAAGGGAGAGAAGGAAACATAGAAGGTGAATATGGATTGGGGGGAAGAAATGAAAGAGGAAGCCGCCTTGTAGAATTTTGCACAGAGCATAATTTAATCATAGCTAACACTTGGTTCAAGAATCATAAAAGAAGGTTGTACACCTGGAAGAATCCTGGAGATACTAAATGGTATCAGATAGATTATATAATGGTAAGACAGAGATTTAGGAACCAGGTATTAAATTGTAAGACATTTCCAGGGGCAGATGTGGATTCTGACCACAATCTATTGGTTATGAACTGCAGATTGAAACTGAAGAAACTGCAAAAACGTGGGAATTTAAGGAGATGGGACCTGGATAAACTGAAAAAACCAGAGGTTGTAGAGAGTTTCAGGAAGAGCATAAAGGAACAATTGACAGGAATGGGGGAAAGAAATACAGTAGAAGAAGAATGGGTAGCTCTGAGGGATGAAGTAGTCAAGGCAGCAGAGGATCAAGTAGGTAAAAAGACGAGGGCTAATAGAAATCCTTGGGTAACAGAAGAAATATTGAATTTAATTGATGAAAGGAGAAAATATAAAAATGCAGTAAATGAAGCAGGCAGAAAGGAATACAAACGTCTCAAAAATGAGATCGACAGGAAGTGCAAAATGGCTAAGCAGGGATGGCTAGAGGACAAATGTAAGGATGTAGAGGCTTATCTCACAAGGGGTAAGATAGATACTGCCTACAGGAAAATTAAAGAGACCTTTGGAGATAAGAGAACCACTTGTATGAACATCAAGAGCTCAGATGGCAACCCAGTTCTAAGCAAAGAAGGGAAGGCAGAAAGGTGGAAGGAGTATATAGAGGGTTTATACAAGGGCGATGTACTTGAGGACAATATTATGGAAATGGAAGAGGATGTAGATGAAGATGAAATGGGAGATAAGATACTGCGTGAAGAGTTTGACAGAGCACTGAAAGGCCTGAGTCGAAACAAGGCCCCGGGAGTAGACAAAATTCCATTAGAACTACTGATGGCCTTGGGAGAACCAGTCATGACAAAACTCTACCATCTGGTAAGCAAGATGTATGAGACAGGCGAAATACCCACAGACTTCAAGAAGAATATAATAATTCCAATCCCAAAGAAAGCAGGTGTTGACAGATGTGAAAATTACCAAACTATCAATTTAATAAGTCACAGCTGCAAAATACTAACGCGAATTCTTTACAGACGAATGGAAAAACTGGTAGAAGCGGACCTCGGGGAAGATCAGTTTGGATTCCGTAGAAATTTCGGAACACGAGAGGCAATACTAACCTTACGACTTATCTTAGAAGAAAGATTGAGAAAAGGCAAACCTACGTTTCTAGCATTTGTAGACTTTGAGAAAGCTTTTGACACGTTAACTGGAATACTCTCTTTCAAATTCTGAAGGTGGCAGGGGTAAAATACAGGGAGCGAAAGGCTATTTACAATTTGTACAGAAACCAGATGGCAGTTATAAGAGTGGAGGGGCATGAAAGGGAAGCAGTGGTTGGGAAAGGAGTGAGAGAGGGTTGTAGCCTCTCCCCGATGTTATTCAATCTGTATATTGAGCAAGCAGTAAAGGAAACAAAAGAAAAATTCGGAGTAGGTTTAAAAATTCATGGAGAAGAAGTAAAAACATTGAGGTTCGTCGATGACATTGTAATTCTATCAGAGACAGCAAAGGACTTGGAAGATCAGTTGAACGGAATGGACAGTGTCTTGAAAGGAGGATATAAGATGAACATCAACAAAAGCAAAACGAGGATAATGGAATGTAGCCAAATTAAATCGGGTGATGCTGAGGGGATTAGATAAGGAAATGAGACACTTAAAGTAGTAAAGGAGTTTTGCTATTTAGGGAGTAAAATAACTGATGATGGTCGAAGTAGAGAGGATATAAAATGTAGACTGGCAATGGCAAGGAAATCGTTTCTGAAGAAGAGAAATTTGTTAACATCGAGTATAGATTTAAGTGTCAGGAAGTCGTTTCTGAAAGTATTTGTATGGAGTGTAGTCATGTATGGAAGTGAAACCTGGACGATAACCAGTTTGGACAAGAAGAGAATAGAAGCTTTCGAAATGTGGTGCTACAGAAGAATGCTGAAGATAAGGTGGGTAGATCACGTAACTAATGAGGAGGTATTGAATAGGATTGGGGAGAAGAGAAGTTTGTGGCACAACTTGACTAAAAGAAGGGATCGGTTGGTAGGACAAGTTTTGAGGCATCAAGGGATCACAAATTTAGCATTGGAGGGCAGCGTGGAGGGTAAAAATCGTAGAGGGAGACCAAGAGATGAATACACTAAGTAGATTCAGAAGGATGTAGGTTGCAGTAGGTACTGGGAGATGAAGAAGCTTGCACAGGAGGGAGTAGCATGGAGAGCTGCATCAAACCAGTCTCAGGACTGAAGACCACAACAACAACAACAACAACACACTCGACTAAGCTCCTGTTTAGTATTACTCACATGTACGAGGCTCACATACATTTTATGGGCAGAATATAATAATAGAATATTAAATGGTCTTAACATTGAGCCATTACAATTTTTACGTTGAATATTAATGATGGACGCAAGCAGACCGAATGGTGCTACCAGATGGAGGAGATTCACGGACGAGAAAGTAAAATGGAGCTATACTCACCTTTGGGCTACTATTAAGCTTCCAAAAAACCACAACTCTCCACCGTAAAGATGGAATTGCAGGACACTAACAACGTAACCACAGACACTGATCCAGGTTGTTAAATTTCCCTCTTCCACCGTGACACCACGATCGGAATTTGCTCGCGTCCACCACCGCCAGTTATCTGAAACCAACACCAGTGGCAGACAATATTCTGGCGCATCAGATAGACAGACATATCTGCCAGACTGGTTATAAATAAACCTTTAATTATACACGGCACCAATGAACTCAAGTATGACTAACTTGTCCAGTAACGGCTCTTCAAATGTAATTAGCCAATTCTCTAGAACAAATAAATAAAGTAATAACATAGGTACAGGAAACAGAAAAATTAGTTCGGCCCGCTCTTGAACGTCAGGAACAGACTAGCGTACAATTTGGCACGAGCTCTAGCTACGAATTACGCACGGATACATGTCTATTTGTTGTGTGTAGCTAGCAGTCCCTTAAATACCATCAACATATCAGGCGCCCAGACCAAGTACAGTGACGAATAACTGATACAACCAAGATACTCTCCAGTGCACTCGGGTACTCAATTAACGTGAACAGAACCCACCAAGAAACAATTCGACGACCCCACTTAGTTCACTTTGACTAACATGCAACAGACTCGAAGGAAATAGTGTATGTTCTTCAAATCTACAGGAAATCCAATCACTATCGACAGCGGATCTGCATTCAAGCGGCGAAACACGCCGCAGCAGCTGCCCAGGCTCCTTCGTCGTACCGACATGTCATTCGCCAGCACCACAGGTCACTGTCGCTCACACAGCTGATACCCGAACGCCAGCCCCTGCACAGCACGCGCGCTGCAGTTAAATAACCATCCGCCAAAGACGCTAAGAAGACAAGCAGGCATCGAAAATCGACTCACAACGATCGGGATGACAATCGATGGAGACTGGCGCCAGCAGCGCACCACCTCACGGATATCTCGTTTATCTTATGTTAAGCCAACAGCTGCTGATGGGAGGAACATAAGGCAAAGCTTCTACGCATATTTTGACAACCGTTACAAGAACTCATATTACGAGTGTGTGCTGAGAATTAATGCCTCCGAATTATTTACTTGGAAACGCTATATAACAAACAAACCCCTGCGTTTAGGCTCTGAAGGCTACGCGATAGTCGCCGACCTCCGTGCCATCATCAGCATCCATCACCTGACTCGGTATGAAGGGGCAAATGGTCAGCACACGCCAGCCACCTCTCAAGTTGTTGACGTTTCGACCTTGGAGCCGCTACATCTCCATCAGGAAATACCTCAAATGGCATCACGAGGCTGAGTACACACCGGTCCATCCCCCCCCCCCCCCCCCACCAACGAAATGTTACGAAAAGTTCTTGGCAATACCGGCAATCAAACCCCGTCCCCAGATGAGTGTCTGCTTCGTTGACCAGTCCGCTATGAAAACGGACGATAATTCATAAAGCTTTTTCAATAAAAAATAGATTATTAACATTTTACAACTTTATTTTTTAAAACTAATTATTTATTTTTCAACATAGATGCCCTTGAAACGAACTCTTTTCTCTCGACAACAGACCAGTTTGTTGGCACCGTCACTCTAGAATGTTTGACTGTGTTGACGAAGCCACAAATTCAGCCCTACTTGCACCACTTCATCGCTGTCAAAGTGAAGTCCTCAACCGCATTCTTTAAAAATGTTTCAAATGGCTCTGAGCACTATCGGACTAAGCGTCTGACGTCATCAGGCCCCTAGAAATTAAAACTACTTAAACCTAAATAACCTAAGGGTACCACACACATCCATGCCCGAGGCAGGATTCGAACCTGCGACCGTATCGGTCGCGCAGTTCCAGACTGTTGCGCCTAGAATCGTTCGGCCACACCGGCCGGTGTGTGTTCTTTAAATTTGAGAAACAGATGAAATCGGATGGGACCAAGTCGGGACTGTGTGGCGGATGATGGATAACAGTGAACCTAAGGCGTGTGATTTGACCTTGTCATGCTAATGAATAGGGTTTTCCACGTGTCGACGTTCTCTTCGGATTCTAAGGTCTATTGCACACTGCCATATTACACAATACAGTTCTGAGACCTCTAGCGGCAGAGGTCTACAAATATGTAGACATGAAGATTGCTCAATGTTAATAATGATTGTCTTATTTAAAGAGCTTTAAGAGTTTTTGATAATATATTTGTAAGTATTACTTTTCAGCACACTCTTGTATTTACGTAGATCTCATTACGTAAAACAATAATCGAAGGCTTCGCGCTACCATAGGCAGTTATAGTTGGCTGTCATACACGAGTAACCATGTCATCGTGCAAACAAACTTAGAGTACGCAGGCAGACAGCGGACGGACTGTAGCGAGACAGGTTACTGGGCAGCGCGCTCATGCTAAATCTTTAAATTTCACTTAAGAGATAGTTAAACAGCAAAGTTATGAACAGCAATCGCCGCATTTGTGGAGGATATACGATTTACATGGAAGTCGTACAGATTAATTCGTTCACTTTTCAGTGCTTTTATTCAAGCCTACATATGGAATAACAATGGCTTTTGTGAACGAAATCACTCTGAGAGACATTGTAGCAAATGTATCCATTTTTGTGTTTTTTGAAATAATAAAACTACACATATGGAATCCGACTGTCTGTAGCATTTCACTATATTACCACATCACTGTCTAGGTCTCTGCTACCTATCATTTCTCAAGCACTCCATGAGTTTGCAGAATTTGAGGAAGAAAGATAAAAAAAGCAGTTTCAGAAAATGGAAGGTTATTGAAATTCCCGCAACAGCAGTGCTGCCGGTCGCATTGACCGAGCGGTTGTAGGTGCTACAGTCTGGAATCGCTCGACCGCTACGGTCGCAGGTTCGATTCCTGCCTCGGACATGGATGTGTGTGATATCCTTTGGTTAGTTAGGTTTAAGTAGTTCTGAGTTCTAGGGGACTGATGACCTCAGATGTTAAGTCCCATAGTGCTCGGAGCCACTTGAACAGCACTGCGAGTCGTTCAGTTAGAGTCACATGAGAAACACCTCTATCCTGATCTGCATTCTGCATTGCACGCACAGTAGTAGAGTTCCAAGCACAACTGGGTGTTCGAGGTAAATGTTATGAAATCTCAGATAAAAGCGAGAAGACAATGGGCCAAACGAGACGACTACAGCGACGTTGATTTACAGTGTACTACAGCAACAATAAACTATGAAAATCAATATATTTCACTGGTATTGGTCTTTTGAGGACGAATATTGTTAATGGGAACTCAATTAGGAGAAATCTGTCTTGAACACCGTCCCGGGTATGGCGGTTTAGGTACTGCTCTGAATCACTTAAACCAGATCACGGACGACTGTCTTTTGCATACTCGTTAATTCCGAGACTTTACTTCGCCTCTGATGACATAGGCGCTAACGATATACTTCTAAACTTCCTTCCTTCATTTGCGGTAAATAAGCATTTAAGTGTGACTGTTATTAGTAAGAGTCCTCATTTCAGGAAGTGTTGTGTGAATTTTGATATTGTTTTCACTAATAGATACACTGATTCAGGAGGAATGTTACTTTATACAATTTACAACTATAGTAATGCTAGAACGTAGAACTAAATGCATTTGTTCCATATTTAACAGGCGAACAGGCGTCTGCAGTGGCATTTCGTGGCCATAATGTGATTTATGGGCTGGCCAGCTGCAGAGGAGGCGGTATCTGGCGGGAAAAGTTGAGAAGACGAGCTGTGCGTCGTGCCTGAGTAGCTCAGTCGGTGGAGCATTTGCCCGAAAAGGCAAAGCTCCAGCGTTCGAGTTTCGGTTCGGCTCACAGTTTTATTCAGCCAGTTACTTTCAGGTCAGGGAATATTCCTCTGCAGAGTGTAAAATTAATTCTGAAAGCAGTTAAGCATATTCCTAAAGCAGTGAATTATGCAACTGCCCAACTCCAGAAACCAGCAAATTGCGGCAAGAATTTATATGTGTATGTACAGTTTATAAATGAAATTCCTGTTCTAACTTTTTCCGTCTGCATTTGGGGCGAATCCGAGGAACTCATGTTGGGATTTTGATACGGTTATCACTATTCGGCATACTGGTACCTGAGGGAGATTTACGGGCTTTGTTAGGCTTCATCAGAAAATAATCGCTAATTTGATGGAACTGCTAAGACATAGTCAACTTGAAGTGAAATTTATGTTGTTTATGTACCTTGAAGACAAATTATATTAAATCAGAAAAGTTCTTGAAAGTAATTGTTGTACCTATTTTAGCTGTTTCTATTAGATACTGTGATTTTACGGCAGCAACAAGGGTGTGTATGCTTTGGTTGGGCGGAAGAGCTTGAAAATAACTACACGGTCTGGAGTTACATGTTCATTTCGAAAGGTTGTAAGAGTCTTTCGTTCAGCCCACTCCGTCGCAGCCAAATGCAGCTCGTCGTTACACTACAATGATCCACGCAGCGTCATACACGGCGTATGAATAATTATCGTGAAGGAAGGAATTAATGGAACATTACGGGAACAACCAAAGTGTAAAAGGGGAGAAGTAAACTGATTTTCTACCACAAGTCAGTGATTGTGGGTTTGTGTATATGAAAGTGTGATGATCAGATTACTTTTCAGACTAATGATTTTTTTGGTGATCAACAGCTGAAAGTGAATGTGTAATTACTGGTGTGTAACGACTGACTGAATCTACACAGGCTCCTGAAGGCTAGTTACTTTGCTAATGCCGGCCGGTGTGGCCGAGCGGTTCTAGGCGCTTCAGTTTGGAACCGCGTGGCCGCTACGGTCGCACGTTCGAATCCTGCCTCGGGCATGGATGTGTGTGATGCCCTTACGTTAGTTAGTTCTAAGTTCTAGTGGACTGATAACCTCAGATGTTGAGTCCCATAGTGCTCAGAGGCATTTGAACCATTTGAACTTTGCTAATTGTATATTTTACTCCCTTAACAGTCGTGACAGGAATTAAAGACGACGTCCTGAAATTTATTTTGTGGCGAAATCTAACTTATCATTTTAAAACAAGTATACTTTGAATGTGTGATTGTACTTTATGAGTGTGTGGGTAGAGCGTACAAATGCATACACCGCTTACAACATAATTATTCGAGGTAATTCTGTGCTAGAGAACCTTTCCGCTTGCACTTAGAAGATCACAGTAGCACGATCACATAGAAGTTCTGCAGTGGTGCACACCAATACACAGACAGACAACACAAGTACAAGTACAAAAAAAGGGGGGGGGGGGTTGTAAGCGTCATTCCAAAGACATTTCGGTAGAATTTCACCACTTTTAGCATCGCTTCAGTGTCAAAGTATAAAGTCAGGCTTTAGAAAGTTGGGATTTTAGCTGGCTGGTGGACACTGGTTTTAAACTGGCAGGTGTAGCAATCTGTTACAAGACTCCTATCCAGCGCGCCGCGGCATTCTGAGAGATGGGACGGCGTAACGACGCCGTTACCGACAGAAATGCTGGAAGTGTTCCAAATGGCGTTAATAAATATGCAACCGCGGGGCGCGAGTACAGAAATAATAATTTTCGGAATTATCATCCGCAGTCGCGAGTTTTGAACAATGCCTACCGGAGACAGGCTGGTCGCCGGGCGGAATAATTTATCGGCCGTGAATACGTTTTTATGACGGCGGCGGCGGCGGCGGCGGTGGCCCCTAAATAAAACATCAGCCTCGGCGAAGCGTGGAGGGGTTGCGGGGGTGGGCGGCGTGCCGCGGTCCACCCCGATGTGTGCGCGCTTGCCCCCACCACAGGGCGACAACACGCAAACACACACGACTCACCACCCACTCACCCCCTCCCTCCCCCCCCCTGCCCCACCCTGCTTCAATTTTCACTCCGTAAAACACTACGCCTGCCTTAATTTCACGCCCTTGTCTTTGTCGCTACCAACGTCAACTTTTTCATGGCACAGGTCGGTTTACTTTTTCCTTCAACTATTTAGAGAGGCATATTAACCCCAGCAATACGAAGGCATTTTCCATAACATGCATTACCAAGGGAGGCGATCGGGGGCTATACTTGATGCCCACCATAAAAAACTTAGAAAACAAAATTCGTTAATAAATGTTGAATTACGCCAACAACATACTTTTTAAGGTGGAACTCATCCATAAATATGTTTACGAACCTGATAATACTTTTTAGCTCACTCTTAGCAACATGAACACGCTTTCAATAACGTGAGTTACCGACTTTATGAACACAACAAAAATTTTAAAAATGCAAATTTCGTTTATTTATGTTGACCTTGTAAGTAGGCTGTTTAGGTTTTTTTATTGGTAAAGCCACGAAGCGCTCTGTATGAAAATCACTGGCTGTGCTGTGTGCAGTCTGTGGCTGGTTTTCATTGTTGTTTGCTATTGTATTGTTGGGCAGCTGGATGTTAACAGCGCGTAGCGGTGCGCAGTTGGAGGTGAGCCGCCAGCAGTGGTGGATGTGGGGAGAGAGATGGCGGAGTTTTGAGAGCGGATGATCTGGACGTGTGTCCATCAGAGACGGTAAATTTGCAAGATTGGATGTCATGAACTGATATATACTATGACTTTTGAACACTATTAAGGTAAATACATTGTTTGTCCTCTATCAAAATCTTTCATTTGCTAACTATGCCTATCAGTAGTTAGTGCCTTCAGTAGTTAGAATCTTTCATTTAGCTGCCAGTAGTGGCGCTCGCTGCATTGCAGTAGTTTGAGTAACGAAGGTTTTTGTGAGGTAAGTGATTCATAAAAGGTATAGGTTATTGTTAGTCAGGGCCATTCTTTTGTAGGGATTTTTGAAAGTCAGATTGCGTTGCGCTAAAAATATTGTGTGTCACTTTAGTGAATGTCTGAGTACGTTCAGTTTTGCTCAGCTGTTTGAAAATCAAATAGGATAAGTCGTTTATCTTCACAGTAATTCATTAATTTTTCTAAGGGGACGTTTCAACCTTCATTCTCAAAATACCTTTTAGAGACATACAGACCTGTAAGGTCCTGGACCTAGTCCTGCAGGATCAAAGAATGATGTGTTTAGGTATCGGTTTGTTAGTAATATGGTAATACCTCCTGGTAAAACAGGAAGTGAAAAACAAGAAGAAGAATGCCTGTGATGGTTGCAGACCAAACGAATAGGGGTGTTTGGTCTAAAGTTGTACTTTCTGATCGTGTATTAATTGTTGTTGTAATAAAGTTTACTGCCCCAAGAACTGATGAGACACCTGCTAAGTGTAATGAAAAAATGACTAGATCTACAGATGCACTTTCCCAGCCTAAAATAAAATGCAAAGTAGAAACCAATGTAGCCTCAAAAAAATATAAAAAGAAGGAAGGCTTAATCTAGCAGATGAACAATAAAGCATAATTATTAAATTAAAATTATAAAAACAATAAAATAATTGAATGATATGAACTTAAATAAACTGAACCCCACTGAATACGACATTCATCGGGGAAAGTGACGTCTACTACTGGGACTTAAATTTTCAGATCAAGTGTTAACTGAACAGTTTAAAACATGTGTGGAACATGGTAGATAAATTCATTCAAAACAATAAGTGTTTTTTCAAAATTTTAAGTTATAAATTCACTGACTACACACTACAATGTTTTCAGGTGGTGGGCACAATGAACCCCTTAACGACCCCTCCCCCCTTTTCATACTGTGAGGGTTAAAGATACATGTGAAGCAATATTGACCCTAAGGCTTGTCTTAAAATAGAGGCAGCAACCACAAGCCTATATTTACAACAATTGTAGATGTAGTGTATGCTTCTCACAGTGTTGAGTGGGATACCCTCTCAAACACAGCATAATGCTGCTATGGTCGCAGGTTCGAATCCTGCCTCGGGCATGGATGTGTGTGATGTCCTTACGTTAGTTAGGTTTAAGCAGTTCTAAGTCTAGGGGACTGATGACCTCAGATGTTAAGTCCCATAGTGCTTAGAGCCATCTGAACCATCTCAAATACTGAAGGAGACAGCGAAAAGTTATCTACGAGCTGTTTAGAAACTAAACAGCAGTTACAAGAGCCAAAGGACACGAAAGCGAAGAAGGATTTGAGAAGAGACTAAGACAGGGTCATAGCCTCTCCGCGAAATTGTTTAACCTTTACACTGAGCAAGCACTAAAGGAAACCAATATCGAAGGGAATTATAGCTGGGAAGAGAAATAAAATCTCTGCGATTTGTTTACATACACATCTACTTATGCATGTACATACACACTCCGCAAGTCATCGTATGGTGCGTGGTGGAGGATACTTTATACCACTATTAGTCAACTGCCTTCCTGTCCCACTCGGAAAAGGAGTGAGGAAAATGCGTCTATCTACATGCCTCCCTATGATCCCTGAACTCCCTTAACTTCATGATCCTTAAGCGATATGGATGTTGGCTGCAGTAAAATCGTTTTACAGTCTGTTTCGAATGCATAATCGCTAAAAGTCTTTGATAGTGCTCCACGGAAAGAGTGTCGCCTTTCCTCCAGATATTCCCATTTCAGTTCACAAAGCATCTGCGTAATACTACGCGTGACAAATCTAGCAGCTCGTCTCTGACTTGTTCCAGTGTCTTCCTTTTATCTGATGCGTTGGGATCCCATACACTCCAGATTACTATGTAATCGTTTGCAATATTGTGCTATATGCTGCCTCCCTTACAGACGAGCCAAAATTCTACTAATAAATCTAAGTCGACCATTGGCCTATCCTACATGCTCGTTCCATTTTATAACGCTTTGTAAATTTATTCCTAAATATTTAATCGAGAGGACAATCACACGCAGCACACGACTAACACTGCGTTCGGATATTATGGGAGTGTTTCTCCAACTCATCTGCATTATCTAACATACTTTCACATTTAGAGCATGTCGCCATTCATCACACCAAACAGAAATTTTGTGCAAGTCATCATGTATACTCCTACAATCACTTATCAGTAACACTTCCCGTACACTACAGTGTCATCAACAAACAGCAGCCGATTCAGACCACTTTGTCCGTCAGATCATTTATGTAAACTTTCCTGGGGCATTCTTGATGACACAAGTCTCTATGATGAACACTCATCGTAGAGGACAACGTAAGGTATTCTGTTACCTAAGAAGTCTCCGAACCACTCACGTGTCTGGAAAGCTGATCCTTACGCTCGGACCTTCGTTAAGAGTCAGTGGCAACGTAATTCTCTCGAATTTGAGAAAAGACTTGGATGATCAGTCGAATGAAACGTTATATGGACACTTACAATGGTAAAACAGGGGTAATAGGATTAAGGCGACTTAAATCAAGTGATACTGATAGAATCAGGCTAGGTACTGAGACACTTCAAGTGGTCGATAAGTTTTGCTACTTTGCCATCAACTGACGATTTCCGAATTAGAGAAGATATATTATGCAGCCAGGAAACAATAAGAAAACTGTTTACGAAACAGATAAATACGTTAACATCAAAATATAAATATAAATTTTAGAGATTTGCAGCCTTGTAAGAAAATGATGATATACAGTGCTGATAATAAGAGTATGGAAGCACTTGAAAAGGGCTGCTGTAGAGGAATGCTGAAGATTACATGACAGATCGAATAACAGTTGAGGGTGTTGTGAATAAATCGGGGTAAAAACATTATGATACAGCTTGACTAAAACGAGGGATCGGTTGTTAAAACACATCTGGAACTCTAATGCGGAAGTCTATTAGGTAACGGGAAGAACTGTGTGGCTGTAAAAGTAATAGAGGCGGAACAAGACCTGTATACCGAAGTACGTTCACATGGACGTAAGCTGCAGCAGTTAGGCGGAGATAAAGAGGTTAGCACAGAACAGGCTGCCGTGGAGAGTTGTCTAATTATTCTTTGAAATGCAGACCACAATATGTGTCAGGTCGTCCAAGTTATTTCTAATTGCAACTCGATCGGTCCGACATCTACGTTGTTCTACTGGTATTTACTGTCATTTGGTCCAATTTATTGCGGAACATAGGGAGACACCTAAAGCGGAGACATGATCATGTACAATACCTACGTTGGCAATACTACATTTCAAAATTATTTAGATATAATTTCTGACAAACCCATTAGAGATGTTCTTATGGTTCTCATTTCAGAGACTGATTTGACACAGGTTGTCCGCGGTTGTTTATACAGGTTTCACTTCTATATAAGGTTAAACTCTAGACAAATAATTTCAGAACAGACATAACACCTAAACTAGATATTACATATTTGACTTTTTCAGAAAAGATTTTCTGCCTATTACCGCTTAGTATTTTTCGTTCTCTCTACTTCGACTATCGTGAGTTACCCTTCTGTCTAAATAGCTTACCCAATACACTCTGCGTCACCTGACTTAATTTTGCTACACTCTAATACTTTAAATTACTTTTGTTGATGTTAATCTTATAACCAATTTTCAACACACTATTCGTTTACTTCAGTTGATTTCACAAGTTGTTCTCTTGGCTCTCACAGAATTACAATGTCACCGAAAAGATTTTCAATTCTTCTCTCCAAACTTTAGTTATAACGACAAAACCTTGAGGCTTGGACCATGATTCAGACTCATAGGGTTTGTGGGTACATGCTGACATTTGCATAAAAATTATGGTAATTTTTACAAGTAATAAATGATGTCTTGTGTTCTTGTTCATTATAAATTTACATGAAATGTAGTTTTGAGTGCAAAGTTTTACTTTAATCTAACTTATATTTTCCATACACAATATTTAATTTTAATATTTGTCTCCTCTACATTTAGTGCAATCTTCTCTCGTTATATTCTCTTATCTTATTTGCTTCCTGAGGTTTTCTTTTGTGCAGATGAATTCATCTATGTATTCCTTACGAACTCTTGAAAACTCGAAATACTGTAATATTGAAACGAATGTTCTAGTCTGTTGCAGTGGTTGGTCACGTCACGCTCGCGGCACTCTTAGCGAACTACAGTGGAAGGAAGTAAGATCTGATTTAACGACCCGTCGACATCGATGTCATTAGAAACGAATCACAAGCTCGAATTGTCTCAAGGATGGGGAATGAAATCGGCTTTGCCCTTTCAAAGGAACCATCCCGTCATTTCTCTGGTGCTATTTAGGGTGATCACAGAAAACTTAAATCTTGATGTGCAGACGCGGGTTTGAAGCGTCGTCCTCCCGAATGGGAGTCCAGTGTGTTAACCACTGCGCCACCTCGATCGATGAAATGCAGTGCGTGAGAGAAATCAAGTGACTATTGCTTTGCGGACTTGCTTCGAAACATATACTGGTAGACGTGAGTTATTTTTATATACTGCTAAATAGTGGTTGCCAGCCTGACTTTGTCTCGCGAGAAAAGAGTTAAAATAGTTACGCTGTAGCAATCAAACTACGTTCAGAAGACTCGCAGATCCGACTACTGGACAGGATTACCAACACCGCAGTCAATGGCTGAGCCGTCACCAACCGGTTTCTACCATCTCCTCTTTCAACGACACCGGACCACAGTCCAAGTGAAAACGGAGTAAGGACCTATGCAGGATTGTGTTTCATCACAAAGATAAGAAGCCTCCCGTTTTCTGCAACCGAAAATTATTCTTGCTTACCGTTATGTTTCGCCTACTCATGTCAGTGATCTTCAGTACTATAGAGCTGACATGTGAGAAAGATCAGTGCAAACATGTGCAATTTTTTACCGTATAGGTTATGCACAAAGAAGTATTTATTGGAAGAAACCTATACCATGTGCGTTTAGCACCCATAGAACAACAAATGGCTGGCGGAACAGGACACAAAAATTAATACCGCTGAAGATGCCTAACATGAATAAAGGAAACGTGTCTCGTACTCAAGAATATATTTCAGTTGCAACAGATGGAAGTTTTCTTATCTTTGTGATAAAACATAAGTGAACTTATTATTAACATCTGAGGACAATGTCTGGAAATATTGGAGCAAAACTAAAATAATTATCTTCTAATACTCCTCGCCAATCCCGCTTCGTTCAACAAACAATACGTATAGTAGGCAGCTCCTCCACGCTCTGCTCAGCGGCGTCTTGGTACAGAGACCGTATACGCTCAGTGAACAGCACCACCCGCCTTTCAGACGGACAACTGGCCGGGCAGGTTTCCTCGTCAACGTACAGGAACCCACGTCCAAACACTTTCTACACTTTCCATACTGAGAAAACAACTTTACTGACCATTAACTAGACTTTCGAGCACATATCACAAGATCACCTCCGCTGAAGAGAGCTCAAAACTGACCTCCTGCTGTCACCATGAGGCCTTCCGGCCGATTCCGCGATTTCGTTCCGAGTTTGTGAGATCTGTGACACTTCGGCAAAGATGGAATGTGTTGATAATTCTTCAGAACCCAGTACATTACAGGCACCTTTTTCTTTTTCTTTCTCTCCTCCATTATGTTGTGGACAGTGCACCCAATTATTTGGGAGGTATTTCAGTGTCACATCACCATTTTCACTAGTGCACATAAATGGGTGAAATGCTTTAGAAATAAAACTGCGTAGTGGATGTAAGAAGTAGCATCCCTGTCACAGCCCCAGACGAGAATGTGTCTAGTCGCACGTAATCAGCGAAAGTTGTATGGCAACATGATTGTCAATAGTATATTTATTAATGATATGTTGGTTGGTTGTGATCTACCTGCTGAGAGATCTTGCATTTCCAAACTACTTAAATTTTTAAAGCTGTCAGAATATATGGCATAATTTTGGAAAAGATAAGGTTTGTTACCTATATGTTACTATTATATTTATACATGGTGAATATTAATGAACCCAACAAACGGCAGGGACGGATTCCTCACTGGAAATGGAGAAATAGACCTATGAACTGAGCGAGTCATGTTTCTGTTACTTATGGATGTATGAATGCGTGTTTTTGCAAACGTGTTGCAGTTTCATACAAAATCGATGACTAATTTTCCAGAAGTTGAGATATTTACACCATTTTGCACTTCCACTAGGTGTACCGGTCACACTTTCGTGTCACAGTAACATTTCAGCCATACTGCCTCATGTAATATCCAGGAGATGCAGGCATCTTCGATTTATATACCAGTAATTTCCCTTAGATGACAGCTGAGCACATGTTCCTTTTGTGTCTTTGAACGCGGGATTTCTGTAGCAGTATCCTTCTACTCGCCCGCCCGGTTAGCCGTGCGGTCTAACGCACTGCTTTCCGGGAGGAAAGGCGTGCCGGTCCCCAGCACAAATCAGCCAGTCTGTGGATGGTTTATACGGAGGATTTGCATCTGCCTGGGCGAATGCAGGCTGGTTCCCCTTATTGTGCCTCAGTTACTATTTGTCGGCGATTGCTGCGCAAACTCTTTCTCCACGTACGCTTACACCGTAATTACTTTACCACGCAAACACTCGTATGGCGTGAGACTTTCCTTGTGGGGAGGGGGGAGGTTGTCCACTATGGGCCGAACCGCGCAATAACCATGGGTTTGGTGTGGGGCGGCGGTGGGGTGAGTGGACTGCTGTAGCCTGTTGTTCGGTTGTATACCACTGCCGGCTACGGCGGGGGCGAAGCCTCTCCGTCGTTTCTAGGTCCCCATTTCATACAATACAATACGAAATCCTTCTACTCTGCAAAGAAAGTATGACCCAAAAAGGTTTCTCCTAAGGTCAGATCTAAACAAACTCGACTCATGTGTATGAGCAGTAGTGATAATTAAAAAGGGGGTAAAGAGCTTACAAGTGGCGCTAATGATGGAAACAAGCAAGTTTTGATCATCTGCAACACAGACCTTACAATGTGCGGTACGAAGAACTAAAATTTTGTGTTAAAAAGTGCGTTATGTTTTATTGATGGTGTAACAGGAAAAAATAATCTACTGGGAAGAGTAAGAGCCAACTGATGACCAATAATAGTACGGATCGTCCTGGGTGCGAACGTCGGCTAGCGCTGGTAACTCACAATAGTCGGCCACCGTACCGTTTTTCAGGCTGACTTTCTCTTAATCCCGTCAAACGGCGATTATCTGTCACAACCCGGCTCTTTTCGTAGACATATGATTTCTGCAGAATGTTCGGTTTTCCCGGATATCCTCTGGGAAGGGGTATCAGCATCTTACAGCAGTATTATGAGTGGTAACAGAAAATGGTCACTCGAAGTCTATATTTTCCACCGGAGACTGGTTAGCTGAAGGAACATTAAAATAATTTCGCGAAGCGGTTTGGGGCCTTGGAAAGCGATAGGAACACTTACTAGTGCGGAGTGGCACTTCTGCAGAGCGACATTTCTTTGGAGCCTAACGCTCTTGTTTTTCGCATGTACGGTGCAGGCAATCTAAGAATTTATTCCCTATTGCTGTGTATCACGGCGTGCTGTAGTCTACGACACGTGATATTAGGTGTCAGTTTTAATACATTTACATACACACTCCGAAAAACACCGTAAGGTGCATAGCGAAGGGTACCTTGTACTAGTACTAGTCATTTTCTCACCCGTTCCACTCGCAAATAGAGAGAGGGAGAAAGGACTGTTTAATAGAGTATATACGAACCCTGATTTCTCGAATCGTATTTTTTCTGGTCATGATGCGAAACGTACGTAGACGGTGGACAACTCGTTTTGCACTCGGTCTCGAATACAGGTTCTCTAAATTTGCACAATAGTGCCTTACGGAAAGAGCATCTTCCTCCCTCCGAGTGTTCCCATCTGATATTTGAAGAAATACTTTGAAGCGAAGATCGCATTTAATTATTTATTTTGAATTCATGACCGGTTCCAAGAGTACTTTTCTGCCATCATCGGATCTGCAGTAAGACATAGACACACATTTAATTTGTAAACATATTTTCTATGCTAGAAGTAATGAAATATACGGGATGACCATTAATAAACCCAACAAACTGCCAGACGGATTTCTGACTCGAAATGTAGAAAAAAAGGTTTTATCAACATCCGTCCGGAAACAGACGGTGTGCGTGTAACGACAACAAATCGTTCCGGAACACGGTACGGAGATGCGTCGCATCCACGTGACAATGGAAGTTCAGAGTGGCCTCCATGGGATGGCAGGTGACAGGGGTAGTAGCGATTGTCATGCGGGATACACACAATCGTACTTTGGATTACACCGTGTTGGCGGGCCACTTGCCTGGAGATTGTATTATGGTTCGTCTCAATATCCTGTAGAACCTAATCCTCCAAATCTGGTGTAGGCACAGTTCGCGGCCTCTCTGCACGTTCGCCCGTCGGAAAGGACCCATGATCAAACGAACGTCCGCAAAATGGCTTTAAATATTGTGTGACGTGGTTGGTGTCTGTAAGGGTACTCGTTTAGCTATAGCTGTGCTGCCTCTCGACGGTTTCCATCTGCTTGGCCATACACAAGCACCATCTTGGCTTCATCCAGACATGAGTATCGGGCCAGTCTGCTGATTACAGTACGCTGCATCCGTTACACAACCTGTAAACACGGAAGAAATACACAGCACAGGGTCAGAGGAACAGTCATTTCTCAGCGCCCTCTACAGCACATATTTTCTTTGTAGAGCAGAAGGATGTTGCTACAGAAATTCACCCACCCAAAGAGACAAAAGGAATATGCGTTCAGCTGTCATCTAGGGAAATTATTGGAATATAAATGTAGATGATGCACGATGTAATATGCCTGAAAACTTAGTGTTACACGAAGATGCGACCACTACCTGAAGTGCAAAGTAGTGTAAGTATCTCAACTTCTGAAAAACTCGTCACAGACTTTATATGAAACTGTAGTGCATTTGCTATGAAAAAAGGAAATAAGTTTATATGAAGATGGTATATTTTTCCCGAAAGAACAGATACTACCTTCATATTGTTAAAGGCTCCCCAGCCATTGACTTTCTATGCGAAACCGCACGCTTTGCCCGAACTCTTACGGGACTCGTCGGCTTAGTCTGGCGCGAGTAATGAGTGAATGGGCAAATATTTATTAGGAACACTACGACTGTAGGTTGTGAACAGTTCCCTGCAGTCGCACTATCCTCTGTGACCTCGGTGGCTCAGATGGATAGAGCGTCTGCCATGTAAGCAGGAGATCCCGGTTTCGAGACCGGGACGGGGCACACATTTTCAGCTGTCCCTGTTGATGTATATCAACAACACCTGTCGGCAGCTAGGGGTTTCGATTTAATTATCATTTCAGTTAAATGTGTTTCAGCTGCCAATTTCGCACATGTGAAAAGAAGAGCAAGTACGACGACTATTTAGAGACAGTTTCGTTCATTCATACGTAAGAGAAACATGATAGTCTCAGGTCTTTATATTACGTTCACTCTTAGCTGGAGACGGATATACCTGCATTCACGAGCGATAGCTCTGTATACCGTAAAAGCTAACGGTTTACGGTCGAACGCGCCAATACTCTTGGTGATTAACAAAAATCAATAATGACACGGATCTTGACGAAACACTATGCCGCAGTAATATGTACGTATTTGCCTATTCACGTCCACGAAAGCAACTGACATTTCTAACGTGATGTGCCCTTCCCTTTCCCGAACATACACGAAGATTTATGGGTACAAACTCTGAAGTATATAGAAAGTTAACACAAGGATACATCGCTCAGCAATGTTCCTTTTACCATGTAAGTGTCGAGTTCAGCGTCATTAACTACATTATCAACAGGTCTCGTAATATGTTGAATTAACAGTGCTTTGTAGAAATATATGCTGTAACTAGAATTATAACACCTGAGATTCAACTTCTAACAAGCACTGCATAACACACAGTGAAGAAAAAATACAAAGTCCTAGAATCAGTTTTTATGTGTATCCTGTCATCTGACGGACTTGAAAACTTAAATGATGTACACCACATAGTAAAATATGTTTCACCTGTAGTATACGCTATGGAAGCAATGTGGAATGTGTACAGAACGAAGTCGTCATATGGGCAGAATGATGTTTTGCCGTACACAATACCAATTGCCTCCTCAGCATTAACTAGATGTATAACTCGTTTTAGCCGGCCGGAGTGACCGAGCGCTTCTAGGCCCTACAGTCTGGAACTGCGCGACCGCTACGGTCGCATGTTCGAAACCTGCCTCGGGCATGGATGTGTGTGATGTCCTTAGGTTAGTTAGGTATAAGTAGTTCTAAGTTATAGGGGACTGATGATCTCAGATGTTAAGTCCCATAGTGCTCAGAGCCGTATAACATGTTTTACAATAATGGATACGTGGTAGCCGTTACATCTGCTGTGGTTACAACAAGAAAATATTGGTACACTGTAATCACAATTCAAGTCCACGCCGGGTCGGCGTAAGTTGTAGAATACACCAAAATGATAATACAGACACCAAGGTCCAACAAGTCTTTCAATAATCCGTAGAACATCAGTTCCGTACGTAGTACAACTGAAATCCAGTAAAAATGCCGGTCGCGAAAGTATTGTGTAATCGACGTAAAGACTTAGCACAGGATGATTGGAGGTGTCTTGAAGCGGCTTGGCGGCCAGGTAGTATCTATGACTTGACGTCAGCGACCAGGCCTACGTGGCGGGCCACCTCTTACCAGCCACCAGACAGGTTGTTGTTAACAGACATAGAAGGGTATCGATCTCTCTGTCAGAGGCGCAACAATATGATTTTAAACTTAAAAGTCTACAAATTTATGAAAAACATTTTCAAAAAATGTGTAGCTATGCCTGCGGGTATACATAAAAATATTTTTTTGTCAAATCTGCGGAGTATAAGCTAATAATAACTTTATTTCTTTTTTTAAGTGTTCGTCAGTCATCTGATTTGATACGACTCCTCATTAATTCCTTTCCTGTCCCAGAGTCTTCATCTGACAGTAGCAAATACACCCAACATTCTTCTTTATTTATTGGATTCATTCCAGTCTCTATACTGACATACTATCGTTGCCTTTTACGATTCTTTCTAGTATCACGCATGTTGTTTCCTGGTGTATTAACATATGACCTTTCATCCTGTTCCGTCTTCTTTCCAGTGTTTTCCACATATTTATTTCCTCGTTGATTCTGCGAGAAACCTCCTCATTTAATTTGTTCTTTAATTAGTTTGTCATACCTACGAGACTGTCTGTATTTACCAGAAAGTCCGACTGTTTGAACATTTCCATAAGTAAAGGGAGGCTGAGAGCAATGCATATGAGACCCAACAGTAAGTGAAATGAGCCGGCCTCAGTGCCCATGCGGTTCTAAGCGCTACAGTCTAGAGCCGAGTGACCGGTACGGTCGCAGGTTCGAATCCTGCCTCGGGAATGGATGTGTGTGATGTCCTTAGGTTGGTTAGGTTTAAGTAGTTCTAAGTTCTAGGGGACTGATGACCTCAGAAGTTAAGTCCCATAGTGTTCAGAGCCATGAACCATTTTTGAGTAAGTGAAATGGAAGTATTTGTGATAAATTATAATCGTGCCTCCCCCCCTGTCCGTATCACCTATTCTGATCATAATAGTAACCATAAGTGAGTCACGTAATGCGTAATGGGGGCTGCGCTGAAATTAATTTTCCTAGGAAATTAATTACTGAATCTGCAGTGGTAAATATTCAGTGTCAGACGCGAATATAGGCTGACCCGTTTTCATTTTCAGTAACTTTTCCGAGTATGTATTCAAGTCATAATGTTCTCATACAGACCATTGTCAGGCTCAGTACTAGGTCCCATACTCTTCTCTCTGTATGTCAATGATGTGTCATCGGTTCTGACTTATTGCAAATATCATATGTGTGCTGATGACCTTCAGTTGTATCTAAGTGCGAAAGCTATTGAAAATTTCAATACTGATGTCGATGCACTATCAAAATTGGCACAGGACATAGGACTAAAACTAAACCCATCTAAAACCTAAGCGGTACTTGTTGGTCACGCTAAGCTCATTAGCCCAAAACATCGGGAATCCGTACCATCTCTTATCCTAAATGGAACAAATATTAACTTCTCTCCCTCAGCAAATAGTTTGGGAGTAATAATAGATGAAAATCTAAATTGGACAGAGCACGTAGCTGCAGTGTGCAAAAAAGCATCATCATCCCTTCATGTCCTACAAAAATATAAAAAACTCTTCCCTTTCGATCTGAAAAAGAAATTAGTACAAACACTTATACTCCCAATCATTGACTACAGCCATATTATCTTACAAGGCCTCTCTCAGGAAAACTCGCGACGTCTGGAACTGGTCATGAATGCCTGCGTCCGATATATCTGTGACGTTCGACTTTTAGATCACATTTCACCAGCATATGCAAAATTGCCCTGGCTGCGTGCAGACAAACGTAGAGATTTCCATACACTCTGTCTCATCCACTGCCTCATAAATGTACAGTGTCCCTCATATCTCTCCTCGTGCTTGACGTTTATGTCGGAACAACATGACAGAAACACACGTTCCCATCATAATAAAATCCTCTCTGTTCCACTGCATCGCTCAGTCACCTTCTCCAAGTCCTTTACGGTAGCGGGAACCCGATTCTGGAATAGCCTCCATCGTTACGTTAGAGAACTTAAAAACATGTCCGGCTTCAAAAAACAGTTAATGACGTATCTACTTAAGCAACAGTAATGTCTTCCTCTGTACATGAATGCACTTCACGTCATTACTTCCCTCTTTCCCTCTCCTTAAATCTCCCTTCCCCAAAACTCGCTATACTAGTAAACATCTACTTTTCCCACCAAGATATTAATGTACATCTGCACAAGTCTTCGTTACTATTGCCAATTTTTCTCATGTTTATCATTATTATTTGTGTTTTTTACTGTTACTATTATTGCTTTTATCATAATTTGTATGTATAGCACCTGTTGTGAAAAAAAGCTGCCAGTACTTACTATATTAGGTCTTAGTCATTACTCTTTATTCGTATTGTGACTAGAGTAATCTAATTTTCTTGTTTAAATTATTGCCATGATGTAACTCTGATGTGTGAAATGCAGCATGTGTGAAACACTGGTCCGATGTAAGAGAGGGCCTGATGGCCCTAATCTGATAAGGTTAAATAAATATATAAATAAATAAATATTACACTGTTGCAAGTAGCCCTTGTCATGTCTGATCTAAAATTTTTCAGTATAGTAAAATGACGCAATAATTACATATATTGATGAGTTTTAAAGAGTCGGTGACAGTTTCCAATAGGAAAGTGAAATAAAGTGTGTGTATATACATTGATTTAAACAGTGTTCCGTACAGTAAAATTATGCCGCAATTATATATCTGTGAGACTTTGTAAACATCAGTTATAATTTTCAAGAGGAATGTGAAATAACGTGTGAATGCACGGTAACGGTAAACTAACGCTCTGTACAATATTAAGTGTTCGTATAACAATGCAAAGAAAGGGCAGCCATCAAGTAACCTAGTTCATTAATTAGTGGGATAAGAAAACTTCATGTATGAATTTAGAAAAACTTCTTGTGAAATCGGTTCTTTGCTGCAAAGTATTGATTACTGTGAGAGGTATTCAATAAGTACTGCATCATTTTTTTCTGAAAGCAGGTTGATTTTATTCAGTGCTCCAATCTACCAAGTTACTCCCCATTATTATGGCTACAGAACCCTATTTTTAACATAATCTCCGTTCAGTGCAATGGCCATACGCCGTCTTTCTGGGAGGGCCTCAATGTCCGCCTGGTACCACTCTAATGGTTGAAGTTAGAACTAACGCCCTGCTGTATCAGTAACCTCCTTGTCATCCAGGTACTGCTTCCACGTGCTGCATCCTTCATTGGGCCGAACAGTTGGGTGTTGGCAGATGCTAGATTTAGGGTAGATGAGGAAGACCACGCCTTTGAGTACCCAAACTCGTGTGTCAGCACTACCAACAGAGACGTCCTGTTGAGCAGCGAGACTTTTGATTGTGATCTATCGATCACCTAGAATGAGAGTGTCCGCACGTTCCAACGCTGCATGAGTCAAAGCTGTATGCGGCCACCCGGCACGCTGGATATCGGAAAGGTTTGGGCGACCTCACTGCGATGATGACAGACGCCTCACCCAACTACTCACCGTGCTTCTGTTCACTGCCAGGTCGCCGTAGACATTCTGCAAGCGCCTACGAATGTCTGCAATGCTCCCACCAAAAGAAACTCAGTGAGAGCTCCTGCTTGGAACGCACTTCCGTTACAGACGCCATTTTGAAAGCAACGTATAGCGCTGTCGCCTATCGGAACTTCATGAAATTATAGGGACTGAAGCGAGAATATTCCACATAGCCCACATCAAATTCCGCAATTTTTCATTTAAAGCTGGCCGGGAAAAAGAAGTGTTGAGTTACTTATTGAAAGTCCTTCGCAGTATGACTAAATTGCTGGGGCTGCCGCTTTGATACGTAGCCAAGAGGTCATTATGTAAGATAATCCCATAAACTCTCGTACACTGTGTGCCCTCAACACTTCACACGCTCAGCAGCGCTGAAATTACGGATTTCAGAGCGGGGTTTCAGGATTGAAAAATGACCGGATTGCCGCCCTGGACATTGTACTAAGTATTGTCTGAGTGTGTTTGCTATACTCTGCACATACCGTCTTAAGAAGAAGCAAATACCAATGTGAACCGACGGGGATCGCCATGGCACTACATTCCAGAAGACAGTAAATGGTTGCAGAGGCCCTAGTAATGAAGCGTCTGAAATCAGTAAGAGAACAGTACTAGGAAGACAACGAATAAGAAGGAAAAGAGTAGATTCCCCATCATCAGCATGTTTTATACGTTTCATTGACATGGCAACATCGCAGAAGGCCAACAATACCTGGAATCTCCTTCAGAACCGAATACTTTTTTGCGAAATTTAAAGACCAGTAAATTAGATGGAGGAAACAGAAAAACGACTTCTCTCAAGCAAGTGTATTAGATCAACGTGAGTTTAGCATCCATACAGTTGCCGACACCTTCCTTAAAGAAACCCGAAGTTACATTAAGCGATAGACATCCTATTCTCTTACAAATGTTTGACTTATATTCGCGTCTGATTCTCAGATTTTATTAAATGGGAGTAGGTGATACGCAAAAGTTCTCATGACACCCCTCGCAATACCAAGAGGGGGGGGGGGGGAGGAGGAGGTTTACTTTCAGCCCTCTTTTGAAAATATCGTAACCTAATCGGGTACTTCAAATTTTAAAATTTAGATAAATATATTTATTGCTTTAATATTTATTGCATGAGATTCTGTAACTGGTTTAAATTTTTCAGGATAACTCAACCAAAAACATTAATAGGTAGTAATGAATGTGACTTCTCGCAACAAGTGTTATATTCATATTTTCTGGCTGAGGACCCACCTTAAACATCTACATAATGTTAAAAGGAATGCTGTCAATGAATATCAACGACCATTAACGAAATTTATATTTTTTAAATTTTTTGTGGTGGTTATAAAGTATCCCTCCATTCCGTGTAAACATTACTGACAACGCTTTGGTGTTGCTGAGATTGTGCTAAAAGATATTTTCAGATCCTCTACCCCACTTAAAACTATTTCAAAAGTATCTTTTTAATGAAAGCTACAAATATCTAACGAAATTATTTTTTTTAGTGTATTTTGGTGGTGGGCAGATAATATACCTTTCCTCCGCCTTCTCTTGGTATTACGCGTTATGAGAAATGAGTTGGTACTGCTAAAACTAGGTAATATTTTATTTCTGTAAAAACTGTAATGTGAAACACTGCAAATCTATAAGTAACATTTGCATAAAAAATCTATTACTCCGCAAAAATCCTCTGAAGACTTATATAAAATACGAAAGAGAAAGGCGACTGATTTATGCAACAATTATTTATATAATTGGTTCGGAAATTGGTCGCACCAGCAGAAATCAGAAATGCTGTACGTGGACTGTTAAGGCAAAATTCCTTTTCCAAAAACAGTGGATGGTAACAGAGCTCGCTCGATGAGGAGGGTAACGTTCGTTCCTCAGTGTTTTCAGTATGAGAATTAGCAAACAGACATAATTAATGAGCAATCAGACAGTTGGATAAACATATATTTCATGTCACAATCAATATCAGCAAAATTATCTTAGAACATAAACTGGTGAATTTATTAAATGGAGGAATGAAATTATGGAAATTATCACTTGATAATGTATTCATGTATTTCAAATCAGTTACGTCTGTTTGGAACAGGTAAATTGTATCTTCATCCACTGTAGACCAATTAATAAAACACCAGTTGTGCACCACCCGTTAATGGTACCAAAATTTAAGGTTAGAAACATTGCTGACTTCATGAAAATAATTGATTCTTGCAAGTTAACTGGTTTGGTGGAAGAACAAAAATGATGCAGCTCTTCTTAACCTTGCAGCAAAAACACCTTAAATGTTACTTAATATAAAATCTGTGTGAGGCAGAAACGCATATCTTATTTGAGAGCATAGATATTAAAACGAACGTCACAGATATTTCGAGGAAAGCACTAATATTTTACTTAATTTTATCCATTGTTTTTCAGTGTTTCGTCCGCGACTTTTTTACTTTCGTAAAATGGAGAACAAACCGCCTTCAGTCACAAGTTGGGTTTATTTACTGCAGTATGCATTTCGAGCCCGGGAGGCTCATCTTCAGGTGCTTTTTAGTGCTTTACATCAGGTTTTTTAGTTGGTTAAACTGCAAACAACTAAAAAACCTGATGTAAATCACTAAAAAGCACCTGAAGATGAGCCTCCAGGGCTCGAAATGCACAGTGCACTAGATAAACGCAACTTGTGACTGAAGGCGGTTTGTTCTTCATTTTACGAAACTAGTATTTTGCTTGATACGTAATAATAAATTTCTTTCACACCCACCGTAAACGAAGACACATGGGAATCTGTGTTTGCAGGCTCACTCGGCAAATGAATGTAGTCCCTCAATTGTTTTATTTGTGATTACGTTTTACGCAAAATTCAGAAATTTGCATGACATGAACTATACACTCAGTGTTATGGTCAACCCTCCGATATCCGTATTGGCTGAATAAAAGTCGAAGAAACTCTGAGACCTACGAGATACCTTACCTTCAACGACACAGCTGGGAAGAGAAAAATATACGAATTTCGGATGACCTCGAATGTATTACGCAATGTCACAGATTTACTTCCTACATCCAGAGTAAAAAACATGGTTAGAACCTTTAATATAATATATTTCGCTTAATGCAGTTTAAGACATCCTCAGTGGATGGGATTGTAAATAGCTGAATACACCTGCCAGTGATGATTTCATTTAAGATAACTCGAGCTACAGGATATTCGGTCCTTTCTTAGACTGTAACATGCGGAACTTTAATAGCAGGAGGCGAATCACACGCCAGCGTGGATTTCCAAGCACACAATCGGCCGAAGTGGCCGTGCGGTTAAAGGCGCTGCAGTCTGGAACCGCAAGACCGCTACGGTCGCAGGTTCGAATCCTGCCTCGGGCATGGATGTTTGTGATGTCCTTAGGTTAGTTAGGTTTAACTAGTTCTAAGTTCTAGGGGACTAATGACCTCAGCAGTTGAGTCCCATAGTGCTCAGAGCCATTTGAACCATTTGAGCCACACAATTTTTTGCTTTGATTCGTATAAAGTTAACACTCATAATACACTTATTGCCCCTCTTGATTGCACAAATTTTTTTAATGGCCTGTTTCGGTTCAACATTAACAATCCTGAGATCTGTAGAGAACAATACAATAACTAAAATAAAACGCTCTACCAAATACAAATTATCAATGTCAAGCATGAAATGCACCAGAACGTACCTGAACGTATCGGTTACAAGAGTAGCCCGTCCAGCAAATTTACATGGCATGTCGCATAGCAAAATAGTGATTTACCAGAATACACGTTTGTAACTTAGCCAATAAATTTAGCCAATAAGGCTACTGTCGACAGCAATTGTCTAGTACATTTGTCCCTTTTGAATAAGAAATATATATGCCCACACTCAGTAATTATTTTTGTTTTTGTGGTAATAATACGGTTCTTCGATGTACTTAATTAAAATCTGTTGCTTGTCAAGGTTAAAGGGCCCTACACATGCAACAACTTATCAGCCGACTAAAGGACCGACCAATTCCGTGGCAGCCTTCACACCTCCCGACCGACTGCACTTAGCTATTACAGCGCTGCCCTGTTGTTCTCATTTGTTTATCTAAAGTCATCCATTTTATGTTTTACGAGATCCCGTTTGGTTTTACAATAGAAATGGGAGTTTGCAATGGCTTGGCTGTTATAGAAGTATCAAGGCCAAAAGAAGCTGAGAGAAATCTGTGAGCTGAGAAGAGGCTAGCCGGCCGCGGTGATCTAGCGGTTCTAGGCGCTCAGTCCGGAACCGCGCGACTGCTACGGTCGCAGGTTCGAATCCTGCCTCGGGCATGGATGTGTGTGATGTCCTTAGGTTAGTTAAGTAGTTCTAGGTTCTAGGGGACTGATGACCACAGATGTTAAGTCCCATAGTGCTCAGAGCCATTTGAGAAGAGGCTAACGCAAAGAAAGAAATTTACCCACCCTATGTCGCGTAAGGAGCTGGGAGCCGAAGATTTTCATAATTGACTAAATGTATATGAAGAATATATTTCGGAGCGATGCCTTCTCTACAATCATGATAGAGGCTATAAGCTCTGAGGAGAGGCTGTTAGTTACATTACGGTTTCTAGCGAATGGCAGCAGTCAAGAGGATATGAAATTCAGCGCAATTATATTTTAAGAATAAACTTCCATTGACTTTCTATAATTCGATTTTTGTATTTTACTTCCAATACATGTCGGGAATGGAATCTAGGATCTAATCTGTCTGTATTTCGATTTTTAGCTTTCATTTCTGAAACGTCTCTGAAAGAAGACCTGAAATACAGATGGTCGATGGACTTCTAGTACTAAAATATGTGACTTTTATTCTCTCTGTGTTCGCATGAACCGTTTGGACCCGTTAAAAAAGAAGAAACATGTGCTTCCTTCCTTGTGTCTCCTCTCATGACGTGTCTCACAAACTTCTCCAGTCTTTAAATTTCTTCAGAAATTCTGTCACAGTTCCGTCCGCCTCGCACTCTGAAGAACAGTATTTAATCCCATCCCACGCGCAGTGACAAAAGACGAACTTATGACCGGCGGTTGATGCGTGTGTAGGGCTTCTACAAGAAGTAAAAAAAAAACATTGTAAAATGTTAGTAAGTTAAAGGACTGACGGTCTCATAACTATGCGTTGCTGTAGCCTGGCCCTGATCATGGCTTGCTGCCTGTTGTATTGGAACTGCGCCGTGAGCCAATGTGTCGACTGCAGATCGCTGCCGCAGACAGGCAGTCTAACAGGAGAGCCCTTTCACTGAAATCGGACGCAGAATGCATGTTACAGATGTCCCATCGCCCATTTTGTCTCACCTATACCGCCATGAAGATCTATACGCAACAATCATCGCCTTGTCGGCATAACTGTTAAAATAGGTACTACGATCGAACTCACTCTGCCTGCTCAGGAGTAGATTCGGATGTTGCTTTTTGTGAATTTAAATCCTCAAAGACGTTATTGAATCGTTCCTTCTGAGCCGTATGCAGAATGTCCAAATTTTGATCTGTGGTCGTGATAGGGAGCATTGAGGTTGCCGTAAGTGGCCCAAACGCTTTTTTGTTCTGTGAGTATGTGTGCTCACTTTATCTGATATCTACATTTGTCACGGTTTGTCCTCTGCACTGTTTACTACAGGCATTGCATTTTATCGTGTAAACACCTGAATCCTGAGACTTACTCCTACTATTACAGCTTTTATGGAGAAGCTTGAATTCGACATGATATATGTACAAAAAAAATCTCCAATTTTTGCTTAAGGGAAATATCTCTTGATTTTGTTGGAACTCTCCTATTGTAAGTTAAAGTCACTTATAATTTGCTCTTACTTTTAGTTGCCACTTGATATCCACGTATTTGTTTTAAGTGCTGCTTCTTTATCTTAATATAAATTTTCAGCACCTTTCTCTAGCACCCTTTCACAACGGCCACTCGTTTTTGTGCTCCCTTTTGGCTTAACTGCAATCTTGATAATCGGCACAACATCGCATTAAAACATGCCCAATTGGCTCTTTACATGTATGTTTCCTGTTTACGATACATTCATATTTTCCGCTAGTCCTGTGCCATATCCAAGTAGTTTATGCGATTGTCCTCCTCAAAGTCCATAGTTAATTCCATTTTCACTTGCTGAGGACTCATTTCATGTGCTACGTTTTCAGTACTGCTCAGTCTTCTTTGTATCAAAATATAATTATTTACGTATCCCCAGTAATATTATATCTTACCTCTAGTATCAGGATTTTAGTCAAAGAATTTGTTTTCCAAATGATTTTACAAAATTTGTAGACAGGCACCAGATAACCATTGCCAATGCATCTTTCTGTTGGTAAATTTTATTACTGAATGTGAAATAATTGAATGATGACACCAGTAACAACATTTTCACTAGTTCAGTCACTTTCCATATTGCTATTTTTTTGTATGCGAGAAGGATTTTTTTAAAATGATTTCTATAGTTTCTTTCCGAGGAATATTTCTACGGAAATTCGGGATGTCCAATGACCCACGCTGAGGTATTACTGTACGAGTATCTTTAATTTCCTCGAAAATTCGTAAGTGTTCTTAATATTGAAAGATTGACGATATGTTTATGCTGCTGCTGTATTTCATAAGATATTTGCTGTTATCTGCAGACTTAAGGTAATTTAAAAATTAGGGTCTTCCCTACCATTAAAAACCACTGATCACTTTTTTTCTATTGAGCTAAAGTCCTATCTTAAGCGCAATGCAGTGCTCCGAATCCTGTGCTATTCTCCTTTATCTGAATGGGCCTTTACCATACAGTCGCTACCTGTGACGGCGTTCAAACGCTATAGCCCCTATTTTTATTCTAAATCATAGTAATATACATTATAGAACACAGCGCGTTAAATCCGTAACAAAACCCAATGAAACACCTTCTGTCTTCGTAAATACTCCTTAGTACAATCTCATTTACTTCTAACTAATTACCGCTTTGATTTTCTGTAACTTGTTTGGGCCATGTTACGCTGCTGCTATTCGAATCTCTGCCTTTCAGATATATTCATGAAGATGCAAATAAGCTTTCGCAGGTGTAAACTTAACAATATGTAAAGCAGTAAAGATTGTAAAACCTTAATCATGGTTGTATGTTGCTACATCGGTCTCGGCGGGGTGGGAGCACTTGTCTTCAGTGCCCTTTACAGTCTTACGTCCGTGATTACGGAAGATGGCGAGTGCCTCCCCAACCGACTTAGCAGTGCGTAGTCTTTACCTGCTGCAATTACTGAATTACTCGTTCCACAAAATGTTTTAGAGTTTTAGATATTTGTCATTAATAATATAATAATACTATCGCAGAAGAAGCTGAGTAGCTTCGTGGTATATTGGCTATAATACTAAACTGTTGCATGGAAGGTCGGGAGTTCACAACTCACCAGGACTGTACAATTTTAATTTCTGTATTCGATTTGAGTACATTCTAGAAGCATCCACAAATGTCAAGTATCGTTGTACTGGAATGTTCTTTAGTTGTAAATATATTGTATGTGCTCTGGCCGGAGGCAGCTCGCTCCACGCTCTTGCATGTACAAATGTTGAATAAACCTTCGTTAAGTGAAGTTAGTGTTCGTCATTCATCTAATTAGACCTTCTACGTGACACAATTCTGGTGGAGGCGCTGGGTATTGGAACTTGTGGCAGTGTACATTATCGACGACACAGTAGCTCCTATCAGGCCACGACAGAGCCGCCGTTTAAGTGGCGAGAAACCCGAGTTCGACCCTTATTCAACAGATCGCAATCAATCGAAGACAGAAGACGAGGACGTTACGATAACAGCAACTGTGTGCCACCACATGAGACATCCTTCCGGGTTCTCTGGTGACGATGGCTAAGATCCAAACAAGTGGCTGAAGCTATATGAGCACATAGTCAAATTTAACAAACGGGATGACTCCGTGTGGTTGGCTAACGTATTTTTCTACTTGTAGGGCACTGCCAAGCACGAGGAGAAGTTCACGAACTGGGAAATATTCCAGGTGGAACTGCGCAAGTATTTCGGCGACACACAACGATAGAAGTGTAAAGCTGAAGATAAAGTGCAGGGCACAGCCTCCAGAAGGAAATACAGTATCCTATATTCAAAACGTCTTGGATCTATGTAAAATAGTGGATCCTAGAATGAAGAAGGAAGATAAGGTTGCACATCTCATGAAGGGTGTTGCTGAGGACATGTATCAAGCCCTACTCCTGAAGGAGGTTTCGACAGCATAAAATGGTGTCAGTATATCGAGACAATGCATCGAAAAGAACTACGCCAAAAAAGTTTGAACGGCTTCCAAACGTCGTATCGATGTCTGTGATGGAGGAAGCAACTGATTACACAAGTGTCCTTCATCAGATAGTGAGAGAGGCAGTTCAGAAGGCGCTCGGATTGCACGGCGAGCAAAAAACCGAGACACTTCAAGAGGTCATAAGGGAGGAAGTGGAACAGACATTGAACCCCATCTCTCGTGCTTCAATTCCCGTTAAAATGGTGAAAAAGTCGAGACCCAGGTGGAGTCACGTTCCTACAATGCCGCATGAGGACCCTGTTAGGGAACCAAGGAAGACTGACTTCTGGAGGACCCAGGATAACCAACCAGTATGTTTCCACCGTGGACGACCGGGACATGTGGTGCGGTAGTGTCGAGAAAGGCGTCGGATATTTGATGAAGTCCGCGCCAGAAGACAGCAGACCGATCTTAGCCGACGCCAACTCCGGGACGACGAAGATGAACAAGAAGATGGTGCAGGACGACGTAGGTCTCCATCGCCGCAAACTAGCCACTGGAGAGGACGCTCTCCAACACGCCGATCAAGGTCTCCATCGCCGTTTAGAAGCTCCAGCCGATCACCTAGCCGCCGCAACTTGGAAAACTAAAGGGTGCGACCTTCTTTGGAGGTGAGGCCGCCGAAGAGAAAAATCTTCCGCGGTCCATCACTACAAAAATGATAGGAAACCACGTCGATATCCTCACGGATGGCTGACCAGACCAAACTCTTGTGGACTCTGGAGCATCATATTCAGTCATTTCGGAGAAGTACCATCGCCAGTTGCAGAAGACCGTATTCGTAGACAGCAAAACATCTCTGCTGAAGGTGGCTAATGGGAAATATGTAAAACCTACAGAAAGATGTTCCATTCGTGTGGGTATAAGTGGCCATACACATCCCTTAGAATTCATCGTCTTGCAAGAGAGTAATCATGACGTCATCCTCGGATGGAACATTTTGAAAGCTTCTCAGGCAATTGTAGATTGTGGTCGCTCGAAGATTATGCTAGACGAGATGAGATACTGTGAACAGGGAGATGCGCATCCGAGTATGTGGAGAATATGTGTGCTGGATGATCATTCCTTCAGTCAGCGCTAGAAAGGTAACTGTCACGTGTCATGCCATGGATCTTGTACTGGAATGCAAGAGAAGCATGCCACTGAAGAATAATTTGGTCATTCCAGCCTCTGTCGTCTCGTTTAAGAACATATTCGGTAACTTGTGGATAGTTAACTGTCGCCTAGAACCGCAGATTCTTCCAAGATGCATGTGCGTAGCAAACTCTGAGCCGTTATCTGATGAACAGCTGAGTGTCATAGAAACCTCCCATGCCGAGTCTGTGGGCGAAATTAGCGCTACGACTACGAGACAAGATCTTCTAGCTCGACATTACAAGATCTTACTGAGGAACAACGGAAAAAGCTACCTGCCATTCTTCAAGGGTTTTCTGAACGCTTTAATCCTCAGGTGAAGACCAAATTAGTCCAATCGACGTTGAAGCACCGGATTAGCACTGCAGATCATCAATCAATAAGACAGAGAGCATACCGTGTGTCAACAACGGAACGTCGAATAATAGAAAATGATGAGGAATGACATCATTCAGCATTCACAGAGCCCATGGTCGTCACCAGTGGTCCTCGCCAGGAAGAAGGATGGCAGTTGGCGCTTTTCTGTTAATTACAGGAAGCTTAATAAGTTAACTAAAAAGGACGTTTACCCTCTTCTACGAATTGACGATACACTAGATTGTCTGAAGGGGGCTAAGCTTTTCTCAGCAATGGACATGTACTCGGGATGCAGACAAATCGAAGTAGATGAGGTTGATCGTGAGAAAACTGCGTTTATCACCCCTGAGGGCCTATATCAGTTTAAGGTAATGCTGTTTGGTTTGTGTACGGCACCAGCAACTTTTGAACGGATGATGGATAATCTTCTAAGGCACCTTAAGTGGACGACGTGTCTTTGTTATTTAGATGACATTATAGTGTTCTCAGAGATATTTGATGAACATACAAAAAGGCTGAGGCCTGTTCTTAAGTGTCTCCAACAAGGCGGACTGAAACTTAATCCAAGAAAGTGTCTTTCTGGAGCAAAAGAAATAAAAATACTTAGACACCTTGTGTCAAACGAAGGTGTGCGGCCAGAAACAGAAAAGGTGAGATCTATAACGGAATTTCCTATTCCTAAGAGGGTTAGAGATGTGAGAAGCTTCCTCGCATTATGTTCTTATTACCATCGTTGTATGTAAGACTTATGTGTCAAAGGCAGACCACTCCAAGTGTTGTTAAAAGCTGATGCTAAATTTATCTGGGGTTGTGGTCAACAAGATTCTATCGATGTGCTGCGAAAAGCTCTGACGACTGGCCCTGTACTTGGTCTGTATGATGAGAGAGAGCACCTACAGAACTAAACACAGATGCCAGCGGGTATGGGATCGGTGCTGTTCTGGTGCAAATTTCGGCTGGAAAAGAGGAGGTTATAGCCTATGCTTCTAGGACACTTACAAAAGCCGAGAAAAACTACTCAACTACAGAAAGATAGTTTCTTGCTGTGATATGGGCCATGTACAAATGCCAATAGTATCTCTATGGAAGGCCATTCACAGTTGTTACAAACCATCATTCACTTTGTTGATTGACAGGTCCTAAGGATCAGACAGGACGACTCGCCAGATGGACACTACGTCTTCAAGAGTATGACATTACAGTAGTGTACAAAAGTGGAAGAAAACACCAAGATGCCAACTGTCTCTCAAGAAACCCTGTGCAAGACCATCAAGACTTTGATGGAGATAGTGACTGTTTCGCTGCACTCCAGGATCTCTCTGCTGAGCAGAAGAAGGACACCAAGATATCTCAAATTATGATTGCCTTAAATCGGTCCGAGGATGTGAAAGGACAATTGCTTTACAATAAGAACATGGATCCGTATGGAAAGAGGTGGCTACCAGTGATTCCGAAACACATGCGCTTAGATGTTCTACAGAAATTCCATAACACACCTGAGGCTGGACATCTAGAATTTATTAAGACATACGATAGAAGCCGCAAGAGTTTTTTCTGTTCAGGTTTGTTTAGTGCCAGAGGAGACAGGCAGTTCCTCAGAGACCACCTGGCTGAATCATACCAGTTCCACCAGCCTAAACGCCTTTCCAGCGTGTTGGGCTTGACCTCCTCGGACGATTTTCAAACGCCTCCTAGTGGAAATAGATGGATTATTGTTTTCACTGATAATCTGACACGATATGCCATTACAAAAACCGTGAAAACAGCCGAAGCATTCGAGGTAGCCAAATTCAATGTGGAAGACATTGAATTAAAACACGGTGCCCCAAGGTCATTAGTTACGGATCGAGGGAAAGTTTTTCAATCAACTCTTGTGACCGAGATAAACCGTTGGTGCAACATTACTCATCATATGACGACTGCCTACCATCCGCAAACTAACGGGCTTACTGAACGTCTTAATAAGACCTTGGCCGACATGCTATCAATGTTCGTCAATGTTGAGCAGAGCAACTGGGATGAGATGTTACCTTTCGTGACGTTTGCCTACAACACCGCTAAACAAGACACCACACGATTTACGCCATTTTTCTTTGTGCATGGGCGTGAAGCGACTACGACGATGGACACTGTGTTTCCGTTACATCCTGATGACGTGGACGACGACTACATCCGCCAGGTGTTAACCAGAGCTGAGGAAGCTCGGCAGATAGATCGACTCCGCACGTTGCAGGCTCAAGAAAACGATCGCCGAAGGTATGACGCGAGCCACCGCCCTGTTGTCTACCCGCCTGGTGACCTCGTCTGGATCTTCACTCCTGTTCGGGAGGTTGGTCTCTCTGAGAAACTCCTCAGGCGCTACTTTGGACCTTATAAGATTGTAAGAGGGTTGTCTGATGTTACTTATGAAGTTAAAGATATCAATCCCGACACAAGACGACGAAAGATCAGGGATACGGTCCACGTCCTTCGAATGAAGCCCTATAAGGATCCTGCAACCCAGAGTGAATTCGAAGCTCCAGCGACAGGCATCAAGCGGAAAGGTGACGAAGAGCATAACAGCAAAAGAAGTTCTAAGTAGATCACCGACAGAACGAGAATCGGTCATCAGGAGTCGAAGCATGCAGGACCGATGACTCGTTCCCAGACTAGGACGACGTAACACCGAGACGCTGTTCTCTTAAGGAGGGAGCAAAGTCGCAGACGAAGCTGAGTAGCTCCGTGGTCTAGTGGTTATGATACTGATACGTGAAGTTCTAAATTCACGTGGACTGTGCAATTTTAAATTATATATTCGGTTCGAGTACATGCTATAAGTATCCGCAAATGTCAAGTATCATTGTACTGGAGCGTTGTGTAGTT
Organism: Schistocerca nitens; assembly: GCF_023898315.1. NCBI lineage: Eukaryota > Metazoa > Arthropoda > Insecta > Orthoptera > Acrididae > Schistocerca > Schistocerca nitens. Next base: position 334,027,982 of record NC_064618.1, on the reverse strand, counting down.
GTATAAATACTGTATGTGTTCTGGGCGGAGGCAGTTCGCTCCGCGCTCTTGTATGTGCAGGTGCTGAATAAAACTTCGTTAAGGGAAGTTAGTGTTCGTCAGTCATCTAACTACACCTTCTTCTAAGTGACAACAACGTCTGTTTTGACTTTGATTGTTGCAAAACGTATTCCCAGTTTTTAATTTAATCCACTGCTGCCACAGCAATCCTTCCAGTTGAATTTTAAAACTAGCCATTGCAGCATAAATTGCTTCTAAACCAATAACCAGAGCTTTTAAATTGACGTTGTCTCTCCTTAGTGATCTCTTCACTATAGTTTGTGCTTCGCCCTTGCTGCCTCGTTATAGCAAATTGCATACTGATTTTCCCTTAGTATGAGAATTACAGGCGTGCCGATTTGCAAATATCGATCTCACGATATGATAACTTGCATGGTTATTCCATTCCCTTTGTAACAGCCGGGAAGTTATAGCACTGATTTTTATATAAACTTTAATACATTGCATTGTAACTAGGAATTAGTCTTTATATTTATTAATTGTTCATAATTTTAATCTGTAGGATCGCAATCGCTGAATAGATTAGTCGTGATATATCGAATCCTTGATTCAATTATTTTTCATTTACAATTTGTAATATCTTGTCTTGTTAATTAGACAATATTTTCTAAATAATCTGTCTTACTATAGCAGAGTAATTTCAAATCTTACTTTAATGACATAATAACGCAACAGATCTGTGAGTGTTAAATCTGTTAGCGATGAAAATCATTACGCTGAGGGCCAAAAACAGTACAAATATCGTCTAACGAAGATAAATTAGATATGCGAACATCTGTCATATCCCTTTGTTCAGAATAGTATGAAGTTAAACTGTAACACATGTCAATGTAACTAATATTGCTGGTTCATTGCATTTAATATTGTGCATGCTTACTACCTTACATTACACGTAACTGTGGCGAATATGTGTTTTGGCAGCTGTAATTATAAAATTAAACACTGTACATAAGTGGTTTAGGGAAGTAATTCTTCGTTAGTATACTTCGTAATAAAACTGAGATAGAAAGAACAGAGTTTAACGTGCTCGTAGCAGTAAGCAAAATACTAAAACCGTTTAGCAGGTAACCTAAACTGAAAGACATAAACTTTTTATAAAGCTCTCATGAGGTTGTAACCTCCCCCTCGCTTATCCACCTTAACGACAGTAAAAACTAAACCGCGTGTGCCTAATGGAAATTCGGGAAAAGCAATTGTCACCGAAGTCAATCTGTCGGTAAAGAGGGAGGAAAGGGTTACAGCTAAACGAAAGGAAAAATGCAAATGAAACTGGTGGAAATTAATTTTGAAAAGGGGTACAGTTAATAAAGAAAGTAAATGTGCGGGCGATACGTTGTTAACCGGCGTTAATTAGATACTTGGGATTTGGTCACCAGTCCTATGGATAACTACTATAATAACTGGAAAAGAAAGGTTATTGCACATATAATTAGCACTAAAAGCGTGACAACTGAAGGTTGACACATGTGTGAAAACTGAATGTTTGACAGAAGTAATAAATATCGCTACACTCTGACTTAATTTAGCAGAAGACTTAATAAAACCGGAAAATTGAAAGTTAATTTAGTGACTGTAATTAATAGTGAGCTTTGTTTCTGAAGCACTTCGAAATTCAGTAATATAAGGTTAGTCTTCGGCTACCTCAACAATCATTTCAAAAGCTACTTGAATCTACGCAATTTATAAATAAGAGATTTCACTTTGAACTTGAATTAAATAATTCTGAACAATTAACAATAGTAAAATTTAGTACGTACCAAGCTGAGCTGCAGTCACAGGTAAGCTAAAATGTGGTAACAAAACTCGCACTCTTAATTTGTGCTTGTGTAATCTAAATATTGTAGCCAGCTATGAATAACTTAACTGAACTTTGAAATTAAAGCAGTGAAATCGAATGATATTACTTTAATGCTGGCGTTTGAATTTCAATGATACTCGGGTTCATTCTGGAAAAGGAAGTGACCCTGCTTGGTAATGCAATTGGGACAATGAGCAACATGTGTTGATGCTACGTTGCTGTAATTTAAAGGGGCAAATGGAACAATTTTAAAAGCTGAGGTCTGCTATACAGTTCTAAAACTTTACGTGCTTCCAGTCTTCCTTGCTGGTTCATTGAAGGTTTGAAGTCGTCGATCGAGGAGGTGGCGACAGTCACTCATTGTCGTTCGTCGCTGTAGCAGAAGCTGGATGTTGGCACGCCTCCTTGTCGACTAGGTCACCAGGCGAAACGGGCTCTTGATGTGCGCCAGGTAATGCTTCCCACCCGCGACACCGTGTCAGAAACTATCATAGCAAGTCGAGCGCAATTACGTGCTGGCAAACCCCGAAAGCGCGGCAACTCACGGGAGCGTCACACAACACACCTACTCCACCGCCCTACTCCAGCCAGACTGTCTCTGCCCGCGCTCCATGCGGAAGAGTTCACAGTACCAAAGATCCTAAACACTTTGGTTCTCCACACGACCTATCGATGTAGTCGTTCGATAGCATAGTTTTCCCTAGGCCAGACCCAGCGTAAAAATAGAAACAATATTTACAAAACAATTATACATCCACACACACACACACACACACACATATATATATATATATATATATATATATATATATATATATATATACAGAAATAGTAAAACAATTAGAATATATAAAGACACAGAAATGTCATATCTTCAGGTACCAAATGAAGGAAAAGGATTTATAGTACAATAGATGGAAATAAGAGGATATGCATTTCCGGCGTTACACGTGCCCCTCATTGTCTGAGGATGTTCGTGTAACATAAACAGACTCAGAAAATATCCCAAAAAGGAAAAAAATAACGCAGCAGAAATGCATATGCTCAAAATATCGTGAAAATTTAGCATTAGGCTAATTAACCATAAACCAATTTTTAGACCATAATAATTGAGTGGAGACACTCCTAATCCTATTCCATTCTGTCGTCTTGCACAAAAGAAAACAGGTTGACAACATATTAAAATTCGTAGAAAACATATGAAATTGTTCAGCTATTCTAAAATCAGCAAAATTCATAACAGTGTCAAGAAGTGGAATACTATTTACAAAATTAATCATAGTACATGGTCATAAAAACAGGTAGATTAAAATACGCAACCTAATAATTAATTACATATAATACATATGTTTATATAACCTTTTCATAATTAATATTCTCGCCATAAGAGTCCACTTAACGCTAAACAAGAAAATAATATACAGCAGATCGACAAAAACATAAATATTGATAGCAGAATTCTTTCACATCAGCTGTCCGGGAAGAAAAACAACTCCGCCTTCCATACTCGCAAGTACAAAGAATGCCGACAGCGTCACAAGAGCCGACAGCGGCTCCGCCTCGCCAGTACTGTTGCGCCCGCCTGTGTGGCACGCTTCATCTCACTGGTCTGTGTAACGGTATTTCCAGAACATTCGTTTCACTGAAATCTGTCGGAAAAACTCACTCCCGAGTAATCTCAAGGAGTCCATTAACACTATCGCAGTGGATAACTCAACACTGTACATCATTACACGAATGTACTAGCCTGAAACTTAAAACAGCGTCTATGTACATAGGCAATGACTAGTAAAACACACATTCATGAAATCTTACAGCTAGTTACAAAATTATATTTACATTCCTTATTCTACCGTGACTCGGCCGAAAACTTAAACTAGCAGCTTGGATTTTTCAATTGATTAATAATCAGGTACTCTTAAATGATGTAGTCAAAATTAATTATTTATTAATTACAACTTCTTTAATGTCCTCTTAGTCAGGCAAAAGCATGGCAATCTAACAAATCGTTAAATATTACACTCTATACTTACATACTGTACAAATTACCCATTCTGTGGTATTAATCAATCCTAGGTTCGTACAATTTCATGTCTACGATGTTTCGTATACCTAGTAGTTTTCCAGAGCTTGGATACTCTAAGCAATAAGCATTTGTGTGAGGTTATACCAATGACTTTATATGGTCCATTATAAACAAACTTAAATTTAGAGATTTCATTGTCTATCTCGCTCGATTTCTCATGAGCTTTTACAAGTACTAAGTCTCCAATTGCAAACTTAGCAAAACGCTCTTTAGCGTCATGACGACGTATGCTAGCATCGGCTTTTAGCTTCATTATTTCTCGCAAACGATCTTTTTTCACACCAATACTAATGTCAATCCGTGGAGGGAATTTGATTATCTTTTCCACTAAACTTTTACTTCTAACAGGATTTCCTCTGGAGAAAAAATGGTTTAAATGGCTCTGAGCACTATGGGACTCAACTGCTGAGGTCATTAGTCCCCTAGAACTTAGAACTAGTTAAACCTAACTAACCTAAGGTCATCACAAACATCCATGCCCGAGGCAGGATTCGAACCTGCGACCGTAGCGGTCTTGCGGTTCCAGACTGCAGCGCCTTTAACCGCACGGCCACTTCGGCCGGCTTTCCTCTGGAGAAAATCCCGTAGACTCATGTCTCAAGGTGTTCATAATTCTCTCAAATTCTGCAACATATTTGCCCCATGCTCTATGGTTGTGGTACCAATAGGTACGGCAAAGTCGGCCTAGCTCGCGCATATACCTCTCAGCGGGATTTCCAGCCGGACAATAAGCTGAAATATGGATCACTTCGACCCCATTACTTGCCATGCCTTCATTCCACAACTTAGAACTAAATTGTGCCTCATTGTCTCATAGAATCGCCTTGGGCTTACCAATATGAACAAAAGAATCGTTCACAAGCTTGCTGTAAACCGCTTTGGCTGTAGCTTTCCTAATCGGGTATAGTTTGATGAACTTGGAAAAAGCTTCTAGCACTACTAAAATGTAGGCAAAGTTTCCTGATGACTTGGGCAAAGTTTTCACTCTGTCAGTAACTCGTTTTAACAAGTTGTTAAGATGCACTACTTCACTCAGCTTTTCCGTACATTTCTTTGGTCCACAGTGACCATACGCCAAATGGTAGTAATCTATTATTTCCGTGACGTATTTGGTGGGCCAGCATACCCGCGAAATATTACTATCTTCACCCTTACGTATGTACAAGATATGATCGTATATCTTGTAGTACTTCCTTGATGTCTCTCCTTCTGGACTCCTTTCGTCATATCGGGTTTTCACCATATTTAAACAACCGTCCTCGTTCTGATGACGACGTAGATTCTTACAGATGTTCACTATTAATTTACGTCCCTCAACTTCTTTAAAATAGTATAATTTGACCACTCCACCTGACTCATGTTTCAATACATCTTGATTAGACTCGGGCAACCGCGATAGCGCATCCGCTGCGCAGTTGTCAGTCCCTTTTGCGTAACAGATGTCATAGTTAAATTGCGTAACAGATGTCATAGTTAAATTGCTGTAAATACAGCGACCACCTAGTCAGTCTTTCGTGAAGTAGTTTACAATCCTTCAGATAAGTGAACGCCTTATGGTCCGTATGAATAATCACCTTACGGTCCCATAGGTAACCCTTGAACTTCTTGAATCCCCACACGATAGCGAGACACTCCTTCTCAGAAATCGTGTAGTTTCGCTCACTTTTTGATAAAGTCCGACTCGCGAACGCTGTCGTCTGGTGTTCCTTATCCTCTCCTTCACCAACTTCTTGGAACAGTTCTACCCCCACCCCGTAATTCGACGAATTCGTTCCCAGATGGAAGGGTAGCGATAAATCAGGGTGAAATAAAATGTTAGATCTTAAGGGGCTCCGGAACGCCCTATACTTGCAATGTTAAAATAACGCTTATAAATTACATCTTTCCTCACAAAGTATTTGAGGTAGGAAGTTGAACTTTTTACAGATTATTTATTGGAATATGGGCTACAACTTAACACAGGGATTTTACAAAATTTTAGTTCAGTTGTTAAAGACGATTTTTTTCAATTGTAATGAAAATTCACAACATTTTTTTGCAATTTTTTATTTATATATTCAAAAATATACAGTTTTTTGGAAAACGGCTGTGTTAAATTATGTAGAAGGTACTGTGTAACATTTACTGAAAGTTTGAAACAAATATGTTTGGAAGATCCTTAGATAACATGTAATTAGTATGAGAAAATAAAAGTTTTGGGAGTCGAGCGACAAGGATTGGATTAACTTTTTAGTGCATTCCAGGTCCATAGGATGGATTATCTTCATCCTCTGCAAACTCCTCCTCCAGCTTCCTTTTGTTCCTCCTCCTGTTTACTCTTGCTTGTATTTCTAGACTCTTTACAGCCCTGTCTGCAGCCCGAAGGCGTTCCTTGTCTAAAGCAAGCATCGCTCGTACCATGTTAGAACCTATCTTCATTCCCATATTTCTAAATACCTTTGGCTTTCCAGCATTTCTCCTTTTCTTAAAAGCCTTCAGAGGATTTCTAATAACTTTACTTTTACTCATTATTATACTTCAACAAAACAGAGACTCAAGAAACAGAATTAATTACGAATATTTTCGAGATAACGACAGAGTAAATAAACATGAAACAATCGACAATCACACCAGCGATATATATTGAACCATCACAGGTTAGCCACAACACATACTTTATCTCACATCACTAAAATGTACCTGGTGAACACGGACGTTAATAATAACACCATTTGACAGCAGTTTAACAGCGCCACAGTGGGTCACGCCCATGTAGAACACATTTAAAAAAAAATTTAAAAATAGTTGTAGTCTTCGGAATTGAATAAATTATATATCTATTAAAAGGTAATAGTCTGCAGATTCAGAAAACGCAAAAAAGTAAAAATTGAACTTTTCATGATTTTGAGCCTTTCCGGAGCCCCTTAACAACTCGTCTTTTAATCTCTCGAAAGCGGCCTGACACCCGTCAGTCCACACAAGCGGAACATTTTTGCGTAAGAGGTTATTCAAATTTTCATCATTAAACACTTGTCCTTTGACAAATTTACGGTCAAATCCTGTGAGTCCTAGAAAACTTTTTAACTGTTTCCTAGACTTGGGTGGAGGAAAATTCCTTATTGCCTCTAGTTTCTCTGGGTCTTTCATAATACCAGCAGTGGTAATTACATGCCCTAAAAATTTCAGTTCCTGCTTCACAAATTCGCATTTCTTTAGCTTTAGAGTCATTTCGCCACGGCGCAATGCTCTAAAAACTTCATCTAACAGGTCACAATGGTCATGCCAAGTGGCATTGGCCAACAATAGGTCGTCAACATATACAGTTAATCTTTAACTCAAAACCGGGCCCTAGCACTTTATCTAGGGCCCTGATGAATACGGACACAGATATATTAAGTCCAAATGGCAGTACTCTATACTGATAACACCTGACCGCAAACAAGAAGGCGATGTATGGCCTAGATTCTTCTTCGAGTTCTATTTGCCAGTTACTAGCCGTCATATCGAGGCTAGTCATGAACTTAACGTCATGAAAACGTTGCAAAATCTCCTCCATACTCTCTGGTCTGTCTGTTTCGCGTTGAACGACCCCATTCAACGTGCGTGCGTCAATCACAATAGCACACTACCATCCCGTTTTGCTACAATGACCAAACCGTTATTGTATGGACTCGTACTTCTTTCAATCACTCCCCATTCTATCATCTTATCTATCTCCCGTTGCACTGCTTCCTTTTTGGACAGCGGTATAGCATACGGTCTCACGAAGAATGGTTCATGCGGAATTACATGCAACTTGCATTTATATCCCTCCACAAGTCCTTGGTTTGTCTGAAAACACACTCTTATTCCTCATTATTACTTCACACAGGCCTCGTCTTTGTTCGTGTGTTACGTTTGACACACCGTCTACAATACTTTCCAATTCACTTTCTACACTATTGTCAGTGCCGAGATTCCTCAGGTTACAGTAGTTCAAATTCATACCTACGTCAATGGCATCCGGCCAGTTAACAATGTGTATAGGCTGGTATTGCCTATGCACACCATCTCCTGTCTCGTCAAAACTAACTACTATTGTTTTATCTTGTGACGTACATGTCAAAGTTTTGCTTTCGCAATTAATCACTGCACAGTACTTTAATAGCCAATCTTACCCGATAATTACTTCCGTAGTTAAGTCTGGCACGACGACAAACTCTTGTTCAAATCGTGCCCCACATATCTCGATGATCGGAGCAACTGCTTCTCCTACACTTTTCCCGATTCTGCTAATTATGGAATCAAAACGAGTATTTATGCTCGCAATTTCCGCCAGAACGCCTATCATTTCCTGTCTAAGATTACGGATTTCGGTATTAATTACAACAATATCTTCTTTGATTTTATCAACTTTTGTGTTAACAACTCCAACATTTTTGTTAAAAACATTAATAGCTTTGTTCTGATTGTCTAGCTTCCTGTCAATTTTTTCAGACTGAAATTCTTGCTTGGCAGTCTGAGCTTTAATTTCTGCCGATTGACTGTTGATTTCGTTAATCAGTTAAATTCCCGGAAACTACCGGTTTTACTTCCGTAGTGGCTTCCTCTTTAATTGTCCCCCGCATTCGTCATCAAGGGGTTCAGATTTGATTTTCACTTCCGATTCCGAAACATTTTCTAAAGTTTGGAATTCCATTTCTGCTCTTTGTTGCGTTTCGGCGGTCGCGTCTTTCATGATAGCCGCCTGCCCCTGAACAATGGGTTCCGCGGTGCGCGTTTCCCACTGTTCGACCGATTGTTCCGTACCCAAGTCTACCAAATTTTGGTAATTGTTGCCTTCACTCATTTTACCAATTTTCAATATAAATGCCAAATCTCAAATCTAATTAGGGTTCCTCCCACTACTTATTCTCGCTGACGTATCGACCATTTCGTAACCAGTACTTTGTTACGACATTGGCACAATGCAAAATTCGTGTTCAGAACAACCTCAAATCCGAAGACGGTCGTGTCACCAGGTCGCCACGTGTAACCTCCCATTCGCTTATCGACCTCAAAGACAGTAAAAATTAAACTGTGTGTACCTAATGGAAATTCTGGAAAAGCAATATTCACCGAAGTCAATCTGTCGGTAAAGAGGGAGGAAAGGGTTACAGCTAAACGAAAGGAAAAATGCAAATGAAACTGGTGGAAATTAATTTTGAAAATGGGTACAGTTAAAAAAGAAAGTAAATGTGCGGTCGTTACGTTGTTAACTGGCGTTAATTAGATATTTGAGAGTTGGTGAAAATTACGGTCGCCAGTCCTATGGACAACTACTATAATAACTGGAAAAGAAAGGTTATTGCACATATAATTAGCCCAAAAAGCGTGGCAACAGAAGGTTGACACATGTTGTGTGAAAACTGAATGTTTGACAGAAGTAATAAATTTCGCTACACTCTGACTTAATTTAGCAGAAGAATTAATAAAACCGGAAAATTGAAAGTTAATTTAGTGACTGAAATTAATAGTGAGCTTTGTTTCTGAAGCACTTCGAAATTCAGTAATATAAGGTTAGTCTTCGGCTACCTCAACAATCATTTCAAAAGCTACTTGAATCTACGCAATTTATAAATAAGAGATTTAACTTTCAACCTGAATTAAATGATTCTGAACAATTAACAATAGTAAAATTTAGTACGTACCAAGCTGAGCTGCAGTTACAGGTAAGCTAAAATATGATAACAAAACTCGCACTCTTTATTTGTGCTTGTGTAATCTAAATATTGTAGCCAGCTATGAATAACTTAACTGAACTTTGAAATTAAAGCAGTGAAATCGAATGATATTACTTTAATGCTGGCGTTTGAACTTCAACGACACTAGGGTTCATTCTGGAAAAGGAAGGGACCCTGCTTGGTAATGGAATTGGGACAATGAGTAACAAAGGTTCATGCTACGTTGCTGTAATTTAAAGGGGCAAATGGAACAATTTTAAAAGCTGAGGTCTGCCATACAGTTCTAAAACTTTACGTGCTTCCAGTCTTCCATGCTGGTTCATTAAAGGTTTGAAGTCGTCGATCGAGGAGGTGGCGACAGTCACTCATTGTCGGCCGTCGCTGTTGCAGAAGCTGGATGTTGGCGCGCCTCCTTCTCGACAAGGTCACTAGGCGAAACGGGCTCTTGATGTGCGCCAGATAATGCTACCCGTCCGCGACACCGTGTCAGAAACTATCATAGCAAGTCGAGCGCAATTACGTGCTGGCAAACCCCGAAAGCGCGGCAACTCACGGGAGCGTCACACAACACACCTCCTCCACCGCCCTACTCCAGCCAGACTGTCTCTGCCCGCGCTCCATGCGGAAGAGTTCACAGTACCAAAGATCCTAAACACTTTGGTTCTCCACACGACCTATCGATGTAGTCGTTCGATAGCATAGTTTTCCCTAGGCCAGACCCAGCGTAAAAATAGAAACAATATTTACAAAACAATTATACATCCACACATATATATGTGCATATATATATATATATATATATATATATATATATATATATATATATAGTAAAAGAATTACAATATATAAAGACACAGAAATGTCATATCTTCAGGTACCAAATGAAGGAAAAGAATTTATAGTACAATAGATGGAAATAGGAGGATATGCACAACCGGCGTTACAGGGTTTCCTTGCCTTTTGGAGGGATAGGTTTTAAAGTATATCCTCTCCTTTCCTCTCAAACAAGCGTATAAACAGCGAAACTTTTCTCCTACCTGGGCACGGTACTAACAAGGTTTCCTATATATCCTTTCAAACGAAAAGGCTTCATCTTGACATACTTGACAACTTGCAACATCCCGTGAACAAAGAATAAAGTTGCTCTTTCTCGACTTGTGTAACTATTCAAAAAGAAACATCATTTCGACATTGTTTGGAGAGTTATTCGTAAACTACATGTGCTTTTACCGAGAAGATGGAGCAATACTCAAGATATTACAACAGCAAATAATATCAGGATCCAATGTGTGTATGATGATATGAAGGGTGAAAACAGAACGAGCTTGGACTGAGGAATGATGAAGAGAATCAGACGGCTCCTTTTCTAGGTCCGTCTAGGCAGCTGCCTCAATCGACGTAGACATCACGGAAATCCTAAATCTGGATGATTGTATGGGACTTATGAAAAGAATCATTTTAGGTATTAGACCGCATTATTATGAAGCACAAAAACAACTAAAATGCAGATGTTTCGAATGACTTTTCAGTGGTCCTCTTCAAAGTACCTCGAAAGGACCGGTGGATAGACGGTCGAAACATCGACGTTTCTGTTATTTTAGTGTCTTGTGATGACGCAGCCTACTGCCCAAAATGATTTTATTGTTATTGACGCTGGCCGTGGAAGCACTTGATCTTTAATAAGCAGTGTTCTTTTTCTAAAAATATGTTTTAGGATACTCTCAGACTAAATATAATGCAGTGACACGTATTGAATTTTTTTTCAATATAACTGATTATTTATTTCAATATAAAACTACATTGTAATTAACATTACTTAGTTGGCTGATTAGTTTTTTCGGCTTTAAAAATCATGCGAAATATACTGGCTTTGAAACACCCTATTTAACAGTGTCCTCTTGAGTAGAAGGTAGTATTTGGAGCAGCTCGATGGGAAGAAGCTACTTTATATTCATATAAATCTTCCGCAATGAAACCATTTCTTCTTTCTTGAATCACCCGAAGATGACGCAGTTACGGTAGCCAAATGTGCAATTTGCATGCTCTGTCTTTTTTGTTTTCTACGCCAAAATATCCAGTTCCTTTGCAAATATTTCAACCATGAAACTAGTCTGAAAAGACTAGTCAGTTATTTTTCACGCAAAACAAGATTTCTTGATGCAAAGTCCAACATTCTGGATGATTATTTGACTTGCTATCGCACACGTTATATTTTCACACTGTGGTTCAGTATTCAGGTTTACGTTTTCACTTTTATCAGCCGCCGACAATGTCGAACTTACTGACTGTTCACTCGCACAAGAGTTACTTGCGATTTTTAAGTCTTGAGAGGCTGGAGAACAAGTAAAATAGTATCTTATTTTGCTGATCATCTTACCTCAATCTCTAAATTAAGTTGCAGCGAAAGGCATGGAAAACACGCATACACCTAAAAAGAGCAGTAAGTAAATAACAAAGTTATCTGTGTCCCTCGTGTGGTCTCAGATCATGGTTGATATGCTTTTCTCGTTCTGGAATAACTTCAAGACGTACCTGTACACCTGTCAATTTTCCGGTATTTGTATTATCCCAGTGCAGAAACTGCAGAACGTTAATCAAGAACAACACACCAGTTGTTCTGTACGTTATCCGTTAAGTGATGTCACATGTAAGAAAGTGGCACAGAGTAAAGTGGAGCACATTTCAAATACTCTTTATTGGTGTCTAAAACACTTAAACACTTGTGCACTATATCGAATTCAAAATCCATTCTGTAGTTGTATATTGGAGTCTCCAATTTGGTAAAGCCATGCTGCCTAGCCACGGAGGAGCAAAACTGTATCGTACTCATGCGTCTAGACACTTTATAACATCTATAATGAGGTTACCAATATCCTTTTTCAATCCCCGACTTGTGATCTGACATATACACTCCTGGAAATGGAAAAAAGAACACATTGACACCAGTGTGTCAGACCCACCATACTTGCTCCGGACACTGCGAGAGGGCTGTACAAGCAATGATCACACGCACGGCACAGCGGACACACCAGGAACCGCGGTGTTGGCCGTCGAATGGCGCTAGCTGCGCAGCATTTGTGCACCGCCGCCGTCAGTGTCAGCCAGTTTGCCGTGGCATACGGAGCTCCATCGCAGTCTTTAACACTGGTAGCATGCCGCGACAGCGTGGACGTGAACCGTATGTGCAGTTGACGGACTTTGAGCGAGGGCGTATAGTGGGCATGCGGGAGGCCGGATGGACGTACCGCCGAATTGCTCAACACGTGGGGCGTGAGGTCTCCACAGTACATCGATGTTGTCGCCAGTGGTCGGCGGAAGGTGCACGTGCCCGTCGACCTGGGACCGGACCGCAGCGACGCACGGATGCACGCCAAGACCGTAGGATCGTACGCAGTGCCGTAGGGGACCGCACCGCCACTTCCCAGCAAATTAGGGACACTGTTGCTCCTGGGGTATCGGCGAGGACCATTTGCAACCGTCTCCATGAAGCTGGGCTACGGTCCCGCACACCGGTAGGCCGTCTTCCGCTCACGCCCCAACATCGTGCAGCCCGCCTCCAGTGGTGTCGCGACAGGCGTGAATGGAGGGACGAATGGAGACGTGTCGTCTTCAGCGATGAGAGTCGCTTCTGCCTTGGTGCCAATGATGGTCGTATGCGTGTTTGGCGCCGTGCAGGTGAGCGCCACAATCAGGACTGCATACGACCGAGGCACACAGGGCCAACACCCGGCATCATGGTGTGGGGAGCGGTCTCCTACACTGGCCGTACACCACTGGTGATCGTCGAGGGGACACTGAATAGTGCACGGTACATCCAAACCGTCATCGAACCCATCGTTCTACCATTCCTAGACCGGCAAGGGAACTTGCTGTTCCAACAGGACAATGCACGTCCGCATGTATCCCGTGCCACCCAACGTGCTCTAGAAGGTGTAAGTCAACTACCCTGGCCAGCAAGATCTCCGGATCTGTCCCCCATTGAGCATGTTTGGGACTGGATGAAGCGTCGTCTCACGCGGTCTGCACGTCCAGCACGAACGCTGGTCCAACTGAGGCGCCAGGTGGAAATGGCATGGCAAGCCGTTCCACAGGACTACATCCAGCATCTCTACGATCGTCTCCATGGGAGAATAGCAGCCTGCATTGCTGCGAAAGGTGGATATACACTGTACTAGTGCCGACACTGTGCATGCTCTGTTGCCTGTGTCTATGTGCCTGTGGTTTTGTCAGTGTGATCATGTGATGTATCTGACCCCAGGAATGTGTCAATAAAGTTTCCCCTTCCTGGGACAATGAATTCACGGTGTTCTTATTTCAATTTCCAGGAGTGTATTTGGTAGTGAGTGACTGGGTGCATTCGAGTAAAGTAATATACCGCCTGACTAACTTGCTGTTCTGTTCCGTACATAGGAATAATACTCACGAGGACTGTCTCTATCCTTCTGACAGGCATTTAGAACACAAAATAGTGGAACTGGCATTATTATGCGCCATCATTGCGGATCTGGAAATGTAGCAGGTGCAGTAGGATGCCTTAGTTTGTTGCTATTACTGAACAATGTAGACAATATCGTTACCAAATAATGGTCATATAAGTTGCACTGAATATATGCTCTTGGATGAATTTAAATGTGATTCCATCCCTTATAGGATCATTTCACCTGGAGTTGTTTGCTCTTCGCGGGTCTCTAGCAGCGTGGAAAATAAAATGTAAGTGGTTGAAATCGAGATTTCGCGATTGGTAAATGCATGGATAATTATATGTGTATAGAGCTGTCAGCGGCGGACGATTGCGGTTCTAATGCATAACTTGCTAACTGTTTGTCTATACATTGCGTTGCCAGGGATGCGCACTCTGTTGTTAAGCGGAAAGGGAAACTCTCACTTTCCAATGTGCTAAGTGCTGAGGATACCCTGTCACCTAACGAATAACGTATTACTAAGATAAAATAATATCCGAAATCTACAGTTTTTAGATGTCTTAACAGGAGCATATCAGAGTTGCAAGGCGTAAACAAAAGTAGCGAAGCTCATCCGGTAAGCAACAAGACCACATACTTACGGGAAAATCTATCAGATTGGCAGCAGAAATCAACTCTGCACACATGTCAGTTCCCTGTTGCACATCACTACACAATAGAGTGGAAGTCAGATGAACATCCAGAACTATGTCAGACTTTGAGATTGCATCAAGTGCATGGCTACGTGAGTCTGCAGACTAGCTCTCTGATGTGCCATAGCAGTACATGGATTACGAGTTTCTAATTTGCACCACATTTTGAATCTCGCCTACGTACGAGGCGAGTGTTGCTATACTTTTCATGATCTCCCTATTCAAAATGTATGCATGTACATTGTCTGGAAGACGGGAATTCTTGGGATTTTTAGTAGGCTGCTGTATAGGGCAGGAAAATATCTTCATATAAAATCAAACAACGCATGAGTGGGCTGGCAATATGACCGTATAGATACGGAAAAAATATCAAAAAATATTAAAAAATTACATGAAGTTCATAAAAATGGAAGTAAAGCTAGTACCGTATAATTATGACAAAATAATGGGAAGTACGTAAAATTGAGGGAAATAGAATGAAATACGCGAAACTGAAAAAAAAACTTGCAAAATTATGTAAATTGACTAAGAATACATAAAATTAGAGAAAAATTACCACGAAATTCGGGGAATTTAGACAGGTTTGGGGGGTACCAAGACACGAAAGACAAACAAAAGCTTCAAAATTGGGCCTTGGCTACATTAGGTTTTAATCCTTCCCCTCCCTCTGTAAACTAAGTGGCTTTTTGTAACAGTTTCTTCAACAAAGGCGACATAAGTATTATACAGAGGTGCTATATCAAAGAATGCAGTCATTTATAGATATTACCGGATTACATCTGGTTCTCACAAACGAGTATTAAGGAGAAGAGTCAATGCGTTATCAGACTTAAGTCATTCCATAAAGTATTCTATAGGAGAATTTACCAGTGTCACATGTATCACCTTTAATAGCGTGAGGGGAGGAGGGTATACTTTAGAGATGTGGTGTTAGGACAAACTTACTTTGTCATCCTACACATGAGCAAAACTATCTAATATCATATATGGACTCCTTTGTGCAAGAGGAATGCAACCAGAGTAGTGGTGGTGCTATTGCAAACAGCAATACGACTGTTACATTTCTTTTGGCTACTGATCATAGTGCTTAGTCCCTTGTAACATGTTGCTACTTCTTCGTGTGCACTTTCGTTGCCTCGTGGAGTGGGTGGTACCTCAATGTATCAGCTATCGATAATGTTCATGTTGGCTATTCCTCGCTCTATTTCCTAGTGAGACACAGCCGTGTCCATCAAAACTGATACTACTACTAATTAGAAACATAACTGATGCGGGAATGTGATTGAGGGTACGTATGTTTCCGACTTGCAAAGATATGTCAAATCCATTACTTTCGTAAGAGACAGAGCAAAAGTCTTAGGACTTCGTTCTAGTTGGTTTACAAGCAGCTCTAGCGGTGGATATAAACTGATGACGCCATACTAGGACACCAGAATAGAGTAGAAGGAAGTAGTTTTATCATTTTCAAGTTTGTCACTATAGTCATTTGGGTAGGAAACTTGCGTGGTAGTCGTATGTCTGATGTTGGACAAATATATCCAGTATTAGAGTATTAAGAGCGCTGCATTAAACATGACAAATACTTCGTAAACCATATGACATTAACAATATAGTATTTTTAGGTTCAGAACCATTTAACCTTAGTAGTGTGTGTTTATGCTCTCTGAGCATTTCTCTCATGCTGGTACCTTCCTATTACAGACTCCAGTGGAATAATGTTTCAGAATTGGGAGCACGATTAATTTACATGAAATGTTTCAAACACCGTCCGTCTTGAGCTGCATCCTGTATAAACCATACGTTTCTTCTTAACTGTCTTACATCACTACAACACTGTCAGGTATACCATACACTGCTAAGAAGCGCTACCCTCCTCGAAACACAGGCATCTGGAAAGATCTTGTGATTTCGGATGGGTTCCGTGGCTAACAATGGTGGTGCAGGATGGATTGGTCAAGGACAATGTGGGAGGGATCTGCCAATCTGCAATTTTATCCTATGAATGCGAGATTACTCTGTGATGCCCATCCACACAGGGAAAGACGGCCAGTCGTAATCGTGAATTTTGCACTACGATTGATGCACTGGAAATATGTACAGTAGATAACTGAAATGCATCAATGTAGGACGCAGTCTGGTATACTTTGGTGTATATGGTCCAATGGACGTACTGCACAGTCATCTAGCAATATTCGCTGACTAGTAGACTGTAGCCGCAATGTACTTTAGATGTGAATTAGTGGTTTGCATATGTTGCGATGACTTCCAGATTTTTATCAATGAGAAACAAAGCCTCTGCGTTTATTTCTGCCAACCTGTGTTGCAGGAGCTGCGTAGTTTACACCATGCAATGTTCAGCTTTCTGTGAGAGTCAAAGGATCGAACTATGTTAATATCATTTTACCACCTGACACAGACCTCGAAATTACGGTAGTAAAACGAAGTGTATGGCAGTGTACAAAACTGAAGTCTTATACTGCTTGGATGTGTTACAGCCGAAAAAACAATGTATTAAACTGGTGATGGAGGATCAATACAAGAACCCTCTCTTGTCACTGATAGTCGGCTGGATATAGTATTCTTTCAGCATAGCCGACAACACTTTACACATATCTGGGCAAACAACTTCGAGCACTGGCCACGTGCTCCAATGGAGTGATAAGTGTATAAGTAATACCCTCGATGTCAAGACACAGACGGTATTTGTATTTCGATATATCGGAAGAGAGAGAGACATGGTAAAATCTTATAGAAGGTTCTATTATAAGGAGTGGTACAACTGGTTACAGTTTGGCCGCTAATAGTTCTCTCAAAATTACACCGGTTTTACTCATAAAACTTATAGAAATCGGCTATATCTATTCTCCTAGAATCATGACTTTTAATTGCTAATGTCACGATCTCCTGTTTAAAAGGCAGGTGTTACCACAAGTCCTGTGTTATTTCATACTTCCTAACCTCTAATTATAATGAAGACATCACTTGAATTTTATCTCATTGTGGACCGTAGAAATGATAGTGGTTTTTTTCCGACATGTGAGTAGGTTGCGTGAAAGAGGCAGTGATAATTAAATTGCTTACAAAACTAGAACACAGGAATCTGCTGTACGATTAGAACCATTACAGTCATATTCGTAGAGGGGAGTTACGGAGGAAAAATGATAAATGTGAGCATGCCTACGGTAACTGGTTTCGATGTAGCGGAAGACAGAGAGACACAGTAAAATCCTATGGAAAGTTCTAGTACAAGATAGGTTCTCACGATTTGTTTCGTTAACGCCAGTGTGATATAGCTTTGCACTGGTAAAATGGGACTTGCCATAGTATACAAAACAGCAACGTCCTCTTGAGTTACAGCATATTGTTGTCGAACGTAAAAATGATCGTTTTTTCGAACATGTGAGCCAATTATGTGAAAGATAATATTCTCTAATGTTATTTATCTGAAATGTTTGTAATACACACGTGCTTGGCATTTTATTTATAGGCAGTTATAAGAACTTGAGAGACGCTCTCAGGTCATGTAATTTGTCTATCAAGCTGAAGAAATCGCTTAACACGAATGTTTTTTCTTTGGAGTTTAAATTCTCAATTTTTCCATACTCCTATGACGGTTTCGAAATAACAAGGATATTCTGAGGTGATATGTTCGCCGCAAAAAAGTGGAAGTCTTTTTTTCCCCCAATTTTACGCAGGGGGATATGTTTAGGTCGAATTGTATCCAGTAGTATATCGTAAAAACTGTACCTATTTTGCTGATTAGCTACAAGAAAATGGACTGCGCTGATTCTCGCGGACAGAAGACATTTATTATCGTCACGATTTTGGTCTCCTTTTTAATATATTCTTGGTTATAAGACATGCGTTGACTTTCAATACAGTTGTTCCCCAACGTAAACGAATGGTGTCGGGGACGGTCCAGTGTATATGGCCTCTTGACACAGATGTGGGGGCGAGGCAGTGGCATCAAAGTTCCCCTTTTTTGTTTGGCAAAGGGCAACCGCCCCAATGCAAACTGGGTGCCACCAGCGTCCACGGGATTGTGGCGAAAAGTCAGGTAAGGACTGCGACTACGAGCGGATGGCTGTGGGCACAGAAAATCCTTGGGCGAATGGAGGTAGCAGTTGACTGTTTGAGAAAGCTTGTCCCGCCTCCCCACCTCTATTGAGGGAGGGAGGAAGGAATAAGAGGGATGTGGGGAGATAGGCCTCAAATTTGGGCAGTTTGTGATTGTACATCAAGGACAACGCATGTTCAGCTATGGCCCCTCTGCAATCTTCTGGAACGACGATCTTCCCCACCACATGTGTTACATTACGGGCCATTCATTATGAGTGCTGGCTTTTCCATGACAACTTCGAAGTGTAATTAGAACAGTGATACATTTTGTCCATCAGTTGTGGTAGTGTGTATTGCCTTTGATTACCTGGGTTGCAGAGTGGTTTCCGAGCAGGTGTCTGTAGCGAACTATGATGTCAAAAAGTGATTCAGTTGAATGTGTTGCTCACAAAAAAATAAAAAAAATAGTGGTAGTACCTTACACCCCAGCATTTTTCCCACCAGCTAGTAGCTAAAGGGTAAAATTTTGGTACACGTGCCACTAGCTTTAAGTAGTATTGTGAAAGTTTCTCCCAATTGGATAACATCAGTTATATGGCATCTTCAATTTTTGAACTGTATTGCGATGTTTAACAGTCCTTGTGTAGCACTATACATATACACTCCTGGAAATTGAAATAAGAACACCGTGAATTCATTGTCCCAGGAAGGGGAAACTTTATTGACACATTCCTGGGGTCAGATACATCACATGATCACACTGACAGAACCACAGGCACATAGACACAGGCAACAGAGCATGCACAATGTCGGCACTAGTACAGTGTATATCCACCTTTCGCAGCAATGCAGGCTGCTATTCTCCCATGGAGACGATCGTAGAGATGCTGGATGTAGTCCTGTGGAACGGCTTGCCATGCCATTTCCACCTGGCGCCTCAGTTGGACCAGCGTTCGTGCTGGACGTGCAGACCGCGTGAGACGACGCTTCATCCAGTCCCAAACATGCTCAATGGGGGACAGATCCGGAGATCTTGCTGGCCAGGGTAGTTGACTTACACCTTCTAGAGCACGTTGGGTGGCACGGGATACATGCGGACGTGCATTGTCCTGTTGGAACAGCAAGTTCCCTTGCCGGTCTAGGAATGGTAGAACGATGGGTTCGATGACGGTTTGGATGTACCGTGCACTATTCAGTGTCCCCTCGACGATCACCAGTGGTGTACGGCCAGTGTAGGAGATCGCTCCCCACACCATGATGCCGGGTGTTGGCCCTGTGTGCCTCGGTCGTATGCAGTCCTGATTGTGGCGCTCACCTGCACGGCGCCAAACACGCATACGACCATCATTGGCACCAAGGCAGAAGCGACTCTCATCGCTGAAGACGACACGTCTCCATTCGTCCCTCCATTCACGCCTGTCGCGACACCACTGGAGGCGGGCTGCACGATGTTGGGGTGTGAGCGGAAGACGGCCTAACGGTGTGCGGGACCGTAGCCCAGCTTCATGGAGACGGTTGCGAATGGTCCTCGCCGATACCCCAGGAGTAACAGTGTCCCTAATTTGCTGGGAAGTGGCGATGCGGTCCCCTACGGCACTGCGTAGGATCCTACGGTCTTGGCGTGCATCCGTGCGTCGCTGCGGTCCGGTCCCAGGTCGACGGGCACGTGCACCTTCCGCCGACCACTGGCGACAACATCGATGTACTGTGGAGACCTCACGCCCCACGTGTTGAGCAATTCGGCGGTACGTCCACCCGGCCTCCCGCATGCCCACTATACGCCCTCGCTCAAAGTCCGTCAACTGCACATACGGTTCACGTCCACGCTGTCGCGGCATGCTACCAGTGTTAAAGACTGCGATGGAGCTCCGTATGCCACGGCAAACTGGATGACACTGACGGCGGCGGTGCACAAATGCTGCGCAGCTAGCGCCATTCGACGGCCAACACCGCGGTTCCTGGTGTGTCCGCTGTGCCGTGCGTGTGATCATTGCTTGTACAGCCCTCTCGCAGTGTCCGGAGCAAGTATGGTGGGTCTGACACACCGGTGTCAATGTGTTCTTTTTCCCATTTCCAGGAGTGTAGTTGTGTAACTAGGACCGATCTTAACTTCAGCTTCTCATCCAAAACAAAAAAATCACTCTAACCGTAACTTCCTCTCTTGCATCTGGGCAATTTCCTTGAGCGGGGCCGCCCGGAGTGGCCGTGCGGTTCTAGGCGCTACAGTATGGAGCCGAACGACCGCTACGGTCGCAGTTTCGAATCCTTCCTCGGGCATGGATGTGTGTGATGTCCTTAGGTTAGTTAGGTTTAATTAGTTCCAAGTTCTAGGCGACTGATGACCTCAGAAGTCGCATAGTGCTCAGAGCCATTTTGCCTTGAGTGGGATGTGCACTTGGGCTTTCATTCCAGAAGGACTAAGGTTCATATACCAGAAAGGGCAACGCCATTTTTAATGTGACGCCAATTCCCAGGTGTGGGGTGGGATGGGATGTCATCACAGGCCTTGGACAAAGAAATTACCACCAAAATTCTAAATTCCAGCCGAAATTCGAAATTCACACCTATAGGGTAGGTTGGGAGGGGGTGGAGTAGGGGTGGGGAGGGCGGATGGCTCTGGAACCCATGTGCAGGCTGAGAAAAACACATGACATCATCTGTGGGTGGGGGATGGGCTTGGTTGGGGGGAATAATTTGATCAATTTGATTAATTTGCATATCAATTTGATATCATAAGTGTCCCAGCATCACGATCTCCCTACAGCTTAGTAATTTTCTGTGTCCTCACTAAATTAAAATTTTCCCATCATTTATGATCTAACATTTGTCTCACTTCTTGTATTATGTAAGCCTTGCTGAGTCGCCAGATTTTATTTAGTGGTTTCTGAATTGCTCCTACTTTTGATGTGTTCCTTTAGAGTTATTGCTGCTAGCTATTAATTATTAAATGTTTTTTGACAGTGGACTTTAAGGATTAGCTGCTCCCCATTCTGGTTAGTAGCGAGATGATTTTAATAGGAGTGGCACTGGAATGTTACCTTATAACTGTGGGTTGTTATTCCACATCAACATAAGCGTCCGAACTAAATTAAAAATTCTGGTGCCGCTCATGGATAGAGGAAAAACAAATTCAGTGTGTGATACGTTATAGAGACGAGCATTATGCCCCTTGATTCCAGCTTGGAGTGTTTCTAAAATACTGTACTGCCTCTGTTTAATACAACTCAAAGTACTCTTATTGTTCTTCATGAAACTTTCTTGTAATTTTTTCTGCTTTTGCATGTAATTCAGTAATTCAAATTCTGTAGCCGGGCTAGTTGGTCCCGGGTTGTTGTTACCGTCAACAAATGACAGTACTTTTGCCAAATTGGTTAACCAGTTTGTTTCTTCCTTCCTGTAACTACTAGATGCGATGCACACGCTTGCGGTATAGTGCGTACTATACTCCGCCATCTCGACGCTGGGGGTCACAACATACAGTGTAAATGTACTACCGGCGTTCATTGCACATTCTTTCCCCAAGAAGCCGTCCGTAGTATAGGTTGGTAACTGACTTAGGTTTTGCCGTACCTATCTTGACCGCTGTTTTCTAAAATGTTATATGCAACTTTCTTTCTTTTTTGTAATTTTGGTTCAAATGGGTCAAATGGCTCTGAGCACTATGGGACTTAACATCTATGGTCATCAGTCCCCTAGAACTTAGAACTACTTAAACCTAACTAACCTAAGGACATCACACAACACCCAGTCATCACGAGGCAGAGAAAATCCCTGACCCCGCCGGGAATCGAACGCGGGAACCCGGGCGTGGGAAGCGAGAACGCTACCGCACGACCACGAGCTGCGGACTTTTGTAATTTAATGCTATGTGTAAAAATTATTATTAAATTCTGTATCTATTTAATTTTCGGTATCACACGTAATGATTTGCAAAATGTATCTGAAACCAGTCTTGGTTTAAGCACTGAATAATAAAAAGAACATTTTTTCAACTTTACTATAATGCTCAGTTTCGGATGTTCCTCCAGCTGGATTAGTTTGTACAAATAAATAGCTAAAAAGGAACATGAAAACTCTGCCAGAAATTAATACGTAATATAAATTTATATCTAACACCAGAGCATCAAATAAAACGTTCAGTCCCGTAAATTTTTCGAAACTTTGCAGTATGGAATTTCACGTGTTGGGTTATAATGCAGACTCTAACGTCTGTCATTTCATGACTTAAGTGCAACTAACATCTGCCATTTCATGACGTAAGTGCAAGTAACATCTGCCATTTCATGACGTAAGTGCAACTAACATCTGTCGTTTCATGACGTCAGTGCAACCTCTGAGGAGACAATTTAATGAACACCTCGTTTTTGCATTACAGATGGGGAATATTCATTGATTTTCCATAGTCCCCTATGTATTCCATGACCACCTCTTTGCCCTATGTGCTGTGAGAACATCAGAGTTATTCCATTCATCATTAACAACGATCAACGTAGTTTTGTTGCTGAGGCGATGACTAAGACTTCTTGAAGGTACCAGAACATCTAAAGTCGCGAAACTGGTATCAGTACCTCACATTTGTACTATTTTTTATTATATTAAACTATGGTGCTAAGTAATTCTGATTATACATGACCGTGTAGTCGTATCAATGACATACTGATAGTTAATGTGTGGTATGAGGACAATCCGTGGTGTCGAAAAATCGTTTTCTAGAGTGTCTGTAGTTGTACCTCTCCACAATTTCCATTTAATTTCAAACACGGAAAATTATGCATGGAAACAGCAATTCATTTTAATAAAATTATAATCATAAATAAGTTTGCTTATTGTGTGACGCGAAATTGGCGTCACCGCAGTGAGGGAAGGAGGAGCAGAAAACTGTGGTAGCAGGTGGGGGGACGGGAGGGCGGTGGGGGGAGGGTGAAAGGAAGGGGGGTTGTAGGGACAGTGGTTGGTTAACGGCCTCATCGGACGACCCCATTAGTGAACATTCGTGTTTCGCTGAGGTCGACGATGCCTGACATTCCAATCAGTTCCTGTTAATATAAATTCGATATCGAATCTGCGCTTTTTCCAGAGCGTACATGGATGCGAGAAAGGTTTTTTTTTTATTTTTTTCACACGGGGCAGCAACCTTCTGTCACTTTACCTGAAAGGAAAATGGTGTAACTGTTGTACAGGAAAGGTGGCAGCCTCCGTGACAGACGTGTCAGCGTGTCTGACTTACACGGGGCGTAGGACAAAATCTCAGCCAGTGAACATAGCGTGATCCTCTGGACATGATAGCAAAGTAATTGGTTTTTTCCTTCCATAGAGAAAAGACGGCTGCCGAAGTGGTGAAATTCCAAGTTCAGTTACTACCTACGAGGCTGTTATAAACGAAAGAAGTGAGGTCCATATTTGCTACTGGACGCTTTACTCCTGCCTTTATCTCTAATTCCCGTTAAATGGTGTCGTCCGCTTTTTCGTACCAATATTCCAATGTTCATATTTGGTCTATTTGTATACTGAGCTAGGGATGTGGAACACTGGCGCTTGGTCAGTAATCTACAGTATCTCTCACTAACGTCTTGTTTTTGAAAACTGCTGCCCGGGAGTTAATTTTTCACGTACAATATGTTGAGATAAATACTAGATGAAAAAGACACGTAAGACAGAAGCGTGGTGAGAGACTCATTGAAGTGGACAAGATGAAGGAGACATAGACGTCATAAGAAGAAAGTAAGATTACTTCCTATCGACGACTTCGTAAGAGTTCTAGCTAGGAATAGGCCAGGATGGAGAATGAAAGCCATTAATGGATGTATCCTGTCCCTTAGCATAAACCAGATAGGGAAACCATTGACATCATACAGATGAAGTTCCAGTCATGGATTAGAAAACCATTCTCCAGAATGAGAATTCGTTGTCTTTGCACTGCTTGAATTCGCTCAGTCATTAGAAAGGCGTGGTTAGTATGACGATGAGGCTTCTTCATAGGCTGGAGTAGTGAGGGAGAGGTCTTGAAATGGGAGTGTCTTTCGAAGATGCTGTGTGAGAGATGATACCATTGTGATATTTTGAGTCATACGGTGATAAGTTGAAGTGGCGCCGCTGGTATATTAGGGCGGTGTGGTGGACACAAAGTAGTTAAGATGACTTGCGAGCGATGACTGATTGTGTATAGTGACGATTTTTTGTATGTAAATCCTTTTGGCTGGAGGTCTTGGGGACCACGGCCACTCGGCGTTGTAAGAAAATGAAACTCCTACAGCCGTCCTTATCGTGTTACGTATTGTGTAGCCACCAATTTCGGGGCTTCACTACGCCTTCTTCAGGCCGTAGTTGATGCTGATATGTGGATAGCCCCTTTAGCATCAATACTTCCCCTAGATGGCGCACTGAAGGGCCGAAATTGGTAGCTACACAGTAAGTAATATCGTAAGGACGGCTGTAGGCGTTTCATTTTCTTACATATAGTGATGATAGTGAGGGATTGAATTTGACATTCTGATTGTTGCAGAGCTAGGTTGGAATGATTAGAGTAGCGGGGTCAAACTGACTATCTGTAATCATGAGAATGATACGACTGTGAAAGGTAAGCGTTGAGGCAGATTTTGTATTGAAGAAAGGGCAAGTGCAACATGCAGAGTACGATGTGGATAGTTAGGTAAGTTACCGTACTGAGTGTCTTACGCCACCAGTAGTCAAACATGTGATATTTTAGCACGACATGTTTCGGGACTACGTTATCCCATTATTAAACTCCTGGAGATCTATACCATTAGATAGTGTCAAAATTAAAAACCAGGCAGCGTACATACATTATCAATAATAAAACTTTGCTTGGAACCTCTCAGGTTGGCGTGTTATTCTCTCAAAGCACAGTTGTAAACAGGTAAATTATTCCAGAAATGTACTAAAAAAATGACACATTTGGCAACTGGTGGTATAACATTGTCAGCACCGACCATGAGACAGATACATGGTGGCTTCACAACATTGACGTGATGAGGCTGTTACGGTGAGTGATACCTATTAAGGAAAGCATTGAGATCGAGTAGGGGAGTGGTGGTGCGACATGGAATGTTGCCACTTTAGTACACAGTCGTGTCACTTAAATAACCACTCATGGCTAACGTGTGGTAGCTCTAGCTGGAAAGCCTTTACAACGCGTGTAGGGGGATGCGGAAAACTGTAAAGTTGTAGCCATAATGCTCATTGGCTTCCGAGCCAAAGAGGAAGCGTTAACGAAACGGCAAAGTTTAATTTTTCGTGTGCCGCCGAGATTACAGTATACAGTGCATGCAACACGTCACTATCCAAAACCTGCTCCGAGGCAACTGTGGTGCACCACGTGACATATGACAGGGATGAACGATGGTTGGAGAGATGTATATGGAAGAATACACATGTAGTTGTTGAGCAACTGGCCAACCAGAGTAACTAAGACCTTTCCAGAACTGTCTCCTCAACGACTGTTCAGTGAACGCGTCTGAGTATGGGCCTCGCAATAGACGACTGCTGTTCATCAGCGACGGTCTGGAATTTGCATGCCATTATCGCACTCCACTGAGTGCCGATTTGTGGTATTTCAGGCGAATAACTTTTTATGCTCTGTCGGATAAAAGGCCACTGGTATATATGGCGTGAAACGTCCGAAAGCGAACACCCTGCAACAGTCGTAGGAAGGGTCCACCTGAAGGCATTTCCTGGGTGGTCTGATCATTCTGGAAAGCAAAATGGATCCACACCTGTATATATCTATCCTTGAGGACCATACCCACCCACAAATGCAGTCTGTTTTGCCTCGGCATGATATCTACCAACAGGACGATGCAACGTGCCAAACAGTTTACAGTATACCTGCGTGGTTCGAAGTGCAGCAGGATGAGCTTACCAACTTCCCTAGATTTGAACCTAGTCCAGAATATGTGCGACCACATCAGTCGGGCTGTTCCCGCCATGGGTCCTCAACCGTGATACCTACCGCGGCTGGCCACGGCGATGGAGTCAGCATGGTTTACATCATAGACAGTACTTTCCAGAAGCTCACTGACTCTTTTCCTGCACGTCCGCGCTGCAAAAGATGTTTATTCATTCTTCTGACAGGTAGTCACATTAGTGTGACTGATTCAAGTGGTTGTACGGTGATCGATATATGGTGTTATATTGTCTCGATGTTGGTGTGGAAAAGTGCATCATGACGTCGATAGTATGGAAATGTGGGATGTGGTGACATCAAAGTGCTGAATTAGTGTATGAAGACTGAAGTGGTAACCTTGGTGTTATAAGAGAGATGTATAGACAATAAATTGATGGTTATGGTACAGTTATGGAGTAGTATTCATGGTGACATGTTCACGCTGATATTATGATTACTCACTCACAGTGACTCGGTCATGGAGGGCGACGTTGTCTTGGGTTCACAAGGTAAGTAATTCTATTTGATAGTGGAGTGATGAGTGAAGTGAGGTGGGAGACATTTGCTATCATATCTTTCACAGATTGACGTGGCAGTGACGTCATGAAGTTGTGAAGTAGATGTTGATATAGTACTGAAGAGAGTGAAATGAAGATACATGTGGATCAAATTTCGTGATAAATGGGAGATTGACAGAGCGGCTTGGTGTGATACACGTAGCGAAGGAGACATGTTATAAAAACATTCTGTGAGGGAATCGAGGACTTCAAAGTATTTTTTAATGTCCGACAGAATAGGTGCCTTTCCCCAACCCTCTCCGCCACAAACACACATATTTCAAGTTACATTAACTAAATAGAGTGTTTGAAACGCCCAGCGTCTCCTGGAGTACATAGCTACACTCATTCGTGAAAAGCTTTCTGGAGAGACAGAAAAAAATTTGAAAGAAACGCATTTCCTTCTCATTCAGTATGCATGCTTTTCATATTTTATTCTTTTTACAATTGTGTTATCGTTTTACAATTGCAGTGAGATGCCTATATGCTAGATAGTTTTCTCTGGCAATAAATATTACTCTGTCCAGTGAGAGAGGATGGGCGCAGGATATTTTGCGTTATTTGTGAATCCAATGTAGCAGTCCCCCAGCAGTGGCCATGATGGCTTTCCTTTTCCCTCGTTGACTGTTGCTTCAGGGAGCATGTGGGACCAGTTTGAATGCTATGTAGCGGCTATAGTGGTCCTCCTTACTAGTCTCAAGTTGTAGTACTAACCCTGAAATTTCTCACTCTCTTTTAATGCAGAAAGCCCCTGTCTCGAAACTCTGACCGTCTTATGAAGCATCGCGGGCTATTTTCTGGTGTTCGGGCGGCTACCCATAACTGCAACGTGCTCCGTGGCTATCACATAACGTGTGATTGGCCGGGTCAGGGGCTCGCCGATTCTCGCCACCCAACGCTCCCAACTATCCTTTGGAGACTTGGAACCTCAGTCAGTTCTGCCCTTTTCCCGCTCCCTTGTGGAGGCTTGAAGTGGTGATGTTGATATCAGAAAAGCATCTGTGTACTCAGTGAATGCCAGCTTAGTTGGTTGTAATGTACATAGAGCACTAAGGATTAGTTAGTGGGAGAGCACTATTTTCACAAATTTTCTTTCGTAAATTCGATAATTCGTGAGTAATATTTGACTTGGTGTCTGACCTTTATCCGTTACGAGCGCGAGGTCATGTATGGGCCATATCAGACTAAAGATTCTTGTCCTCGAAGTTTCAGTGTCGCCTTCAGCATCTCTTCTTTCGTCTTTTTCTTATGATACGCAGGTGCAATAAAATTTCTAGACTGTAACTTCGCGAAATGGACTCATGCTCCTTCGTGTTGGAACACGTGACCACGTAGCAGATGATGGTCTTGCGTACTGCTAATTCCATAGCAACCTTGCACTTATTGTGTTTTATTCTCTTAAACCAGTGTTGCTATGACGGATATTCTCGTGAGTTACTTGGGTTTCGGTGGTGAGGTCATTTTGGCACTTTCTTATTCTGGTATTTATCCCTTACTCTGTTTTGTCTACGGTAGTGGCGAGTGCGTGATGGTAATTCCTCTCTCTTGTAGAAATGGCAGCGTATCTACTTAGTCACAGCGACCAGAACCAGTATTCCTCTTACCGCCACGCCTCTAGTTCTTCGCCATTGTGGAGAGGGTGCTCTACTCAATCAATTTATCCTACCTTTCGCAAAATTATTTTCAATAGTATCCGAATGGGTTGAGAATAATGACCTTATTTTCTTTGTATTTATGCAAGTTCTCGTATACGCTCTTTCGGTAATAAATATGTCATGCTAACGTCTATCTGCAGTCATCAATTCACTGAAACTCCCCTCCCACATAAGAGCAGCTAGCAACGCACCATTAACCATTATGACCTACAAATTAACTAACCAATAAATGCGTTGCTTAGTCGGTCTCTGCAAGGTCGTGCGAATCTTTGTCGGGGCAGACTTCGTTCTCGCAAACCCGTTGCGGCCATTGCACTTACAGAACAGTTCATAACTAAATCAAATTCTTCCCTTCCGAGTAAGGGAAAAGTTATAGCTGACAGAGAGTCATGAACAAGTTTCTACTTGTGATGAACATTGGTAGCCTTATCCTGAATAGGTGATAGAGAGTTTGAATTAAATAAGTATCGCCTATTCAATAAATTTATTTGTTGAGGAATTTTTCCACAATTCCCACAGAAAAGTACTTAAAACAAATAAGGCAGCGCTTTTAAGTTCTTAGATTTCGTTGCACATGGTATAATAAAGCCGTATTTTAGTCCATCTTCTGGATTCGTTAACTGTCCTTAGGCTTTATATTTTCGCTTATTAAGAAGGAGAAGAAAATCAAATCGGGGAAACGTGCTGACCAAACGGCACCGCCTTCAGTTCTACACAGCGATTAAGGATGACGTGGACTGACAAAGTCATAATGAAGCAGTGAGCTGCGCACCAAATACCAGATACATATCTCAAGTATCACCTCGTCTGGAAGAACAGATGGAAAAACTATAAGAAAGTTTACATATCTGTTACGCGTTGTTGCCCTTCCTACAACCAGTTTTGTACACTCATTGTGTTGCTATCCCTGTTGTGCACCACTTGTCGGAATGCATTTGAATATGTAGGTAAACTGATGTCTTTTGCCTGCCTTGAGCATTCTCCTTAAAAATAATAGAATATTTGAGTTCTTTTAAGAAAGACTTGTTCAAAGTAACTAGTATCTGATATACATTAACAACAGAGAACAGAGTACTACGTGAAAGTCCTCTTATACCAGAATCGCGGTGGAGCAACTCGTTGTCTGCTCCTTATCAACTGTGACCAATTTACCGATCTGAGTATTAAATCAGGAATTTTGACACTCCTCAGTCAGTAATTTAACGATCAAAGCAAATAAATCCTAGGGTTTAACTAATTCACGTAGAACTACTATGTTCATTTGAATCAGCAAATGAAACAGTGAACTGACCCGGCAAGTGCGATTTCGTAACTATGGTGTGTTCGGAAATACAGTGATGAAGACATACTGAGTATGAAACTGTTGCATCATAGTGTGAGTGAATCACGCAGAGTGAAATGTGGCGAGTGTGAAGGTATATTACTATAAACATAGCTAGGTCTACTTTGGGTCTTAAGGTCGATTCCACGATTGTAGGCAATAACATCTCGATCGGCAAAAGGTTCCTGTCCTGGTAGAGAAGCGTTTTCACAGCGCACAATAGCGAGTGTAAACCATCCACTATCAGAACTTCCAGTTACGGCGTCAAGAGTAAAATTTACTCTACAACCACGGAAGAAGATAGGTCCATTCAGTACGACACTTTGAGCTGTGCCGTTAACTTTAAGTTTATTCTCGAGGCTAATAATTTGTTTGTAGACATCCATGCGGTGGCGGCGTTGACGATACACACGTCGACGAGGTATAGTGCTTCAGTGCTGTTGCAGATAGAGCTCACAGCGGAATGGTTCCGCTGGTCTTCGCTGCCCGCTTTTACACAGAGTGAACGACCTTGGTTATGTAACGCAACTGATAATGGACTTAGACTGAGCGAGCGCTGACACGAAGGCGCCCTACTAACAGCACGCGTACTTTGGTGCGCCGAACCATGCCATGCGGGTTGCGTCACCCACATTCGTAGGCGCCCAGCGGGCAGCGCGGCATAATGTTTTCGAATTTTTTTCAAACTGTTGCATCCTTGAGCCCCCGTTCACCAGATGTACATCTACAGGTTACTGAGGTCACAGAAAAGTGTCGTATTGGTTGGACCTATCTTCTTCCGTGGCTGTAGAGTAAATTTTAGCCTCGACGCCAAAACTGGAAATTCTGGTAGTGGATGGTTTACACTCAGTATTGTACGCTGTGAACACGCTTCTCTACCAGGACTGGAATCTTTTGCCGATCGACATATTATTGCCTACAGAACGTGGCATTGTGGAATCGACCTTAAGACCCAAAGTAGACCTAGCTATGTTTATAGTAATATGCCTTTTACATTGTATACACGCTCCTGTAGAAAAGTTAGAAATGATGAAAAAATACATGCATGG
Source organism: Schistocerca nitens (assembly GCF_023898315.1). NCBI lineage: Eukaryota > Metazoa > Arthropoda > Insecta > Orthoptera > Acrididae > Schistocerca > Schistocerca nitens. The sequence continues at coordinate 333,996,700 of NC_064618.1, read as the reverse complement.
ATGAAAGGACTTGGCGTACTTGCAGAGAATGTAACTGTAACGGGAGATATTACTCTGTACTTTAATTATTAATAAGGTGTGATCTGTGACCTCAGTAACCTGTAGATGTACATCCGGTGAACGGGGGCTCAAGGATGCAACAGTTTGAAAAAATTCGAAAAGATAGTGCCGCGCTGCCCGCTGAGCGCCTACGAAGGTGGGTGTGGTGGAGCTGATACGTGGCGCATGTGTTTAGAGGGACAAGGTAGGGGAAAAGTAATGAATGTTACATTATGAATGTGATGTGGCGAGTCTCATGATTGTGGTGTGACGAATATGACGTAGTGAGTGTGACACTGAGTGTGGTAAAATGAGAATGACATTATGTGGGTGATATGATGAAGGTGATACAGGGAGCATAGTGCGAGGTTTGCCGAGAAACTAATGCACCGCACCTTTTTTCTCAGCCGAAAGTAATGCTATGAATGCGAAACGTTACGTATGTACACTCCTGGAAATGGAAAAAAGAACACATTAACACCGGTGTGTCAGACCCACCATACTTGCTCCGGACACTGCGAGAGGGCTGTACAAGCAATGATCACACGCACGGCACAGCGGACACACCAGGAACCGCGGTGTTGGCCGTCGAATGGCGCTAGCTGCGCAGCATTTGTGCACCGCCGCCGTCAGTGTCAGCCAGTTTGCCGTGGCATACGGAGCTCCATCGCAGTCTTTAACACTGGTAGCATGCCGCGACAGCGTGGACGTGAACCGTATGTGCAGTTGACGGACTTTGAGCGAGGGCGTATAGTGGGCATGCGGGAGGCCGGGTGGACGTACCGCCGAATTGCTCAACACGTGGGGCGTGAGGTCTCCACAGTACATCGATGTTGTCGCCAGTGGTCGGCGGAAGGTGCACGTGCCCGTCGACCTGGGACCGGACCGCAGTGACGCACGGATACACGCCAAGACCGTAGGATCCTACGCAGTGCCGTAGGGGACCGCACCGCCACTTCCCAGCAAATTAGGGACACTGTTGCTCCTGGGGTATCGGCGAGGACCATTCGCAACCGTCTCCATGAAGCTGGGCTACGGTCCCGCACACCGTTAGGCCGTCTTCCGCTCACGCCTCAACATCGTGCAGCCCGCCTCCAGTGGTGTCGCGACAGGCGTGAATGGAGGGACGAGTGGAGACGTGTCTTCAGCGATGAGAGTCGCTTCTGCCTTGGTGCCAATGATGGTCGTATGCGTGTTTGGCGCCGTGCAGGTGAGCGCCACAATCAGGACTGCATACGACCGAGGCACACAGGGCCAACACCCGGCATCATGGTGTGGGGAGCGATCTCCTACACTGGCCGTACACCACTGGTGATCGTCGAGGGGACACTGAATAGTGCACGGTACATCCAAACCGTCATCGAACCCATCGTTCTACCATTCCTAGACCGGCAAGGGAACTTGCTGTTCCAACAGGACAATGCACGTCCGCATGTATCCCGTGCCACCCAACGTGCTCTAGAAGGTGTACGTCAACTACCCTGGCCAGCAAGATCTCCGGATCTGTCCCCCATTGAGCATGTTTGGGACTGGATGAAGCGTCGTCTCACGCGGTCTGCACGTCCAGCACGAACGCTGGTCCAACTGAGGCGCCAGGTGGAAATGGCATGGCAAGCCGTTCCACAGGACTACAACCAGCATCTCTACGATCGTCTCCATGGGAGAATAGCAGCCTGCATTGCTGCGAAAGGTGGATATACACTGTACTAGTGCCGACATTGTGCATGCTCTGTTGCCTGTGTCTATGTGCCTGTGGTTCTGTCAGTGTGATCATGTGATGTATCTGACCCCAGGACTGTGTCAATAAAGTTTCCCCTTCCTGGGACAATGAATTCACGGTGTTCTTATTTCAATTTCCAGGAGTGTATTACCTGAAGTCTTCTGAGTGAGTGCACCAAGTTTGCATCGCTTCCGACCAACAGCGTAGCTGCAGGACAGTTTCAAAGTGGCGTCTGTAAGTGACGTAAGTTACAAGCAACGTGCCGTCATTGAATTTCTCACTGAATTGAAGGAATCTTTGGGGAACATTCACAAACGTTTGTGCAAAGTCTATGCAGCATCTGTTGTCGACAGAAGTACAGTTAGTCGCTGGGCACGGAGGGTGAGATCTTCAGAAGGCGGTTCCGCGGAAGTCCACGATTTGCAGCGGTCGGAGAGACCATTCACGGCTGTCACAACTGGCATGTTGCAGCGAGCATTCACTTGTTTGGGCCATTAGAGGCTGCCGTTCGTGGAAGACATTTTGAGGACAATGAGAAGGTGAATCACACAGTGAAGCACTGCCTACGCCACCTGGTCAAGAATTGGTACCGACAGGACATTAACGCCCTTGTTTCGCATTGAAGGAAGGCCAAAGAACGGGATGGAGGTTACGTGGAAAAATAGAGTGTCTAGATCAAACACCATTCTTTCGCGTATGTAATGCTCATTATGTTCGGTGAAGAATTGTTGAAGGAAAAAAAAAACTGTTGGGCAACCCTCGTATGAGGAAAGTGTTATGAAGGGTGAGATGTGAGTAACACGGCGAGTACGTCGTGGTGGTTTGTACTCTCTTGTTCGTAACCTCTTCTCCATACCTACGTAGTATTTGCTGTGTCGAATGCGTCTCTGTTACATATTGCCCTGATGTGAACAGGAAAGAAACTGTTAGAGGAGCCAACAATAATTATTTTCTTTACTTTAACCCATAATTTTTAAGATAATACGAACTGTCGATATTACTCATCATTTCGTTTTCACTTGTTCATTTTCAGATATGAAAGTGTAGATCCAGTGCGCTAATAGTAATGACGCAGAACGCCGTAGATTCGCTTGGTCGTCAGTAGTCAGACAATAGTTCAACAAGTGGCTAGAAGACTTGCTCTAGCTCGTTAATTATCTCGTTGTCTTCCGAGAAATTTACTGCGTGGAGTTGCGGAATTATGCCTCACGCAGTGCATTTGAGACCATTAAGGTAGTCTAGTTGCAATAATGTACGTTTGTCGACTTACTACATTAAGACACCTTCTTCCAACAGACAGTTCAATCCAATGGGCAAAACTCTGTACTTTGAGTGAATCTGTATTCCGGTTCAACGTAATGACCTCTTGTCACCCTAACGAGATACTGTGGAGTACAACTACGTGTCAGACTCTGGTTCCATATGATGTTGTTAAATCCTTAAATAACGTGTTTCGTCTTTCTTAATAATACTAAATATGCGTCTTCTTTATGAATTTTAATGAATTTGCAGTGTTATATTACATTTATGTAAATATTTGTGTCAATTTCTAAAATTAATAAATTATTTTGATTTAGTAGGGCTGATATACTTTCGTTATTTGTGTACGATATCTGATTACCTTATGAACGAAATCCATTAACTGGATTGCATAGACATTACCTACGAAAAAAATTAGACTGGTGTGAGCTAGTGTTATCCTTTCACACGAATGGTTATCGCAAGTCACTAATCGCTGAAGGTGGCCATAGATTGTTGATGATTAAATCTTATATGATTTATCGAAGTTAACAAGCTTTCCGTTTGCACTAATTGTGTGGAACCAGGGTTTCACGTTAATGTTCGACTGTCTTTATCCATAATATATCACTTTACTGTGTATCGATTATTGATATTCGTCTTCCCATTCGCGCCTTGCTCTTCTATACTGGATGTCTGTCTAACTTTACCGACCTCGAAAAACACTGTTTCCATCCATAGTGGCATCGGAGAGGATGGGGGGGGGGGGGGGGCTTTAACTCGCATGACTTCCTATCATGAATCTTGGTTCATCACGAAGAAATGAACCGCAGTACGTCTCCCTTAATAGCACACTATTTTTATTTCATAATCCACTTCTCTCCCACGAAAATGTTCCGAACTATATTAAAGTGTGCAATTATTAAAACGTAACAAAGAATTGGCTTGGAACCTCTTTCATCATCACTCAGGGTAACCTAACTCGTCCACTTGCTGTAGTTGATAGTAAAAAAAGGAAAACAACTGGATAATACAAGCCTGTCTTTGTGTCAGTCGTCTTCAATTTAAGGTTTGGGTGACGAAAATATACACTGACGAAGAGTAAGTAGGGATGCTACTCTTATATGGAGAATGTATGTTAGTGGAACATTAACTGCAATAGTCTTTTCTTATTTACTGTGTCGGAGTAGGAGAGCAACATGCCTTCTGTGTGCAAACTGAACTTTGAATTGCATACATACAGTGGCAGGGGTTAACATATCATCAAACCCTCCTTTCTTCTATGATTATCCTTCCCCCATCCCTAATGAGTTACCCTCCCCCCTCTTAAGACATGTCACTCCAGTCCTTTCCATATTTCTTTCTGTCGGCTCTCTGCCGACTGCTGTCCAGGATTTTACCAGTCATTAAAAGCAAACGGAGAATCAGTGTGTATCCCACAGCTGCCATTTTACCAACTTCCACATCTGCTTCCGCGGGACACACACACACACACACACACACACACACACACACACACATTTAAGTCTCTAAATCAACCCAGCCACTAAAATGAAACAGCTAATGAGTATCCATCCCAGATTGGCCACCTTGTTCTCTGCACACCACTTGATACGAGGCACAATGGACCATCAAACTAAAGACCACAAACGTTATTTCCACGTCTATATTGTCTGTTATTTACACGTCTATAGTGTCTGGGTCATTTATCAAAACATTCAAAGAAAACGACAGCAGCAACGTATCTTAGAGGATACAATTCACTTAAATCCTATTAAAACCGTGCACTCTCAAATGAAGTGTCACTGCGTTACTTTCAAAAGTACAATGCCTGTATTATATATCGAAGAGCGTAAGATGTTGACAATAGTGCTGTAATTTAGAGGTTAACCCTTCCACAGCCACGGACATGCATTTACAGCTGGCAGGTAGACCGCCAAGACACCCAAAACATAGAACGCCCAGGCGGCTACAGTCATTCAGTTACGTCCAGCAGGTAGGACTGCCTGACAGCTAAGGGATTTCAGCTATGCCTGGGCGCAGGACTAGGTAAACGTGCACATTAGAATGGCTACTCTCTGTTGTCTTTCTTTTGTTTGATGAGACGAGGTCGTATGTATGTATGTGGACAAGGAAATCATGGGAATCCTCATGAGTACTAATGACAAATTTAGTTGTGATGCTTCGAACCAATCTTCGGACGATGATCTGGATATCGCTAGACCTGCTACTGCATTTCCAACACCTTCAGGAACTTCATCAGAAGACTCTACTCCTGAAGAAAGGTAAGATCAAATGGTACGCGAAACTTCATCACGAAAAATAGTGCATGATAGGTCGGACAAACATCCCGTGACGAAACGCGACAGAAATCAATGTGGGATTTACGACGAACGTATTCATTACGGCAGTGTGGGGAAATTTGGCGCTACTGGGCTATGGCAGCAGACGATCCACGCGAATGTCTTCGGTAACAGCAAGACATCGCTTGCAGCGGCTCTCCTGCTCTGGCGACCATATTGGTTGGAACCATAGACGGCTTAACCGTGGCCTGGTTAGATGAGTCCCGATTTCCGTTGCTAAGAGCTGATGGTAGGTTCCAAGTGTGGCGGAAACCCCACAAAGCAATAGTCCCAAGAGCACTGTGCAAGCTGGTGGTGCTTCCATGATGGTATGGACTTCTTTTACATGGAACGGACTGGCTCCTCTGCTTCACATGAACCGTCATTGACTCTAAATGGTTATTTTGAGCTACTTGGAGATCATTTACAACCACTCATGGATTTCATGTTCCCAATTTGAGGACGGAATTTTTATGGATGGCAACGCGGGCCACAATATTGTTCGCAATTTGTTTCCAGAACATTCTGGACAACTCGAGTCAATGATTTAGCCACCCAAATCACCCGACACGATACCTATCGAAAATTTATGGGACATAATGGAGAGGTCAGTTAGCGCAAAAATCCTGCACCGACAACACTTTCACAATTACGGACGACTATGCAGGCAGCACGGCTCAGTGTTCGTGCAGGGGGCTTCCCGCGACTTGTTAAGTTCATGCAACGGCGAATTGCTACACTATGTTGGGAAAATGAGGCCCGAAATGATATTAGGAGGTACCCCAAGGCTTTTGTCACCTCAATGTGTATCTCACTGTGGAAGGCACAAGAAAAATAACTCGAGAGGTAGCAGCCCCATCTGAACACTTAGTGGTACATGAAAGTCTGCTGCTTTTCAGTGTTAGGCTCATATTTAACCGCATATACACAAAAACGTTGACGTTTCGGCATTAAAATTATCATCTTTTGTGACATACAGAGCAGTTGTATTATACAGGGTGAGTCACCTAATGTTACCGTTTGATATATTTCGTAAACCACATCAAATACTGACGAACCGATTCCACAGAGCGAACGTGAGGAGAGGGGCTAGTGTAATTGTTTAATACAAACCATACAAAAATGCACGGATGTATGTTTTTTAACACAAACCTACGTATTTTAAATGGAACCCCGTTAGTTTTGTTAGCACATCTGAACATATAAACATATACGTAATCATTGCCGTTTGTTGCATTGTAAAATGTTAATCACATCCGGGATATTGTAACCTAAAGTTGACGCTTGAGTGCCACTCCTCCGCTGTTCGATCGTGTGTATCGGAGAGCACCGAATTGCGTAGGGATCCAAAGGGAACGGTGATGGACCTTAGGTACAGAAGAGACTGGAACAGCACATTACGTCCACATGCTAACACCTTTTTATTGGTCTATTTCACTGACGCACATGTACATTACCATGAGGGATGAGGTACACGTACACTCGTGGTTTCCGTTTTCAATTACGGAGTGGAATAGAGTGTGTCCCGACATGTCAGGCCAATAGATGTTCAGTGTGCTGGTCATCATTTGCTGCACACAGTTGCAATCTCTGCCGTAATGAATGTCGTACACGCTGCAGTACATCTGGTGTAATGTCGCCGCAGGCTGCGACAATACATTGTTTCATATCCTCTGAGGTTGTAGGCACATCACGGTACACATTCTCCTTTAACGTACCCCACAGAAAGAAGTCCAGAGGTGTAAGATCATGAGAACGGGCTGGCCCCAGAGGATATGAAACAATGTATTGTGGCAGCCTGCGGCGACATTACACCAGATGTACTGCGGCGTGTACGACATTCATTACGCCAGAGATTGCAATTGTGTGCAGTAAATGATGGCCACCACATTGAACATCTATTGGCCTGACATGTCGGGACACACTCTATTCCACTCCGTAATTGAAAACGGAAGCCACGTGTGTACGTGTACCTCACCCCTCATGGTAATGTACATGTGCGTTAGTGAAAAAGACCAATAAAAAGGTGTTAGCATGTGGAAATAATGTGCTGTTCCAATCTCTTCTGTACCTAAAGTCCATCACCGTTCCCTTTGGATCCCTACGTAATTCGGTGCTCTCCGATACACACGATCGAACAGCGGAGGAGTGGTACTCAAGCGTCAACTTTAGGTTACAATATCTCCGGATGTAATTAACATTTTACAATGCAACAAACAACACTGATTACGTATTTGTTTATATGTTCAGATGTGCTAGCAAAACTAACGGGGTTCCATTTAAAAAAACGTAGGTTTGTGTTAAAAAACATACTTCCGTGCATTTTTGTATGGTTTTTATTAACCAATTACACTAGCCTCTCTCCTCGCGTTTGGTCTGTGGAATCGATTCGTCAGTATTTGATGTGGTATACGAAATATATCCAGCGGTAATGTTAGGTGACTCACCTTGTATATTACATTGTCTAGATTTCTGTTTCCACAGAAATAGAATCCTGAAATGCTTGAAAAATTGGGAGAAGTGAGTTCATTGCTGCCGTACTACAAGAAAGACCATAACACTTACCTAAAAAGATGGAATTCCAAGGTGATACCACTTACCCAGAAACTTGAAAGTATAGGCCCGAATTATTCGGTGGCTTCATGAAAGGTACCTATGCCATCGGTACAGTGCATAAAAAATTAAGTATTTTTCACTATATCCCGACAAACTGAAACAAGGGAGATACAGTTCAAGCTCTATGGAACACTGTTGGCACTAAACTGGATGGGCATAAAGGGGTTTGGATGCTTTTCACGGTATATAGACCTAGGTTTTTTCATACTGAAGAAAAGTGAAAATTACATGGGCACAAACAAATTGACACCCAATTGAGTAGTTTTCTACAATACGTCAGTCAGTACTGTTGATTACACAGGCATGATGTTACGTGCTGTGCAGTGCATTCGAAGGACAACGAAGTGCTACAAGAAGGTGTCCTTTTCCCTGGGACTGACTTGTGTGTGCTGAATGCGAAAATAATTTTTGAAATACAAAAGCAACAGAAGGTGCTACGGGTGTAATCCTACTTGGAACCAATCCATTTTGATTGAAAAATAAAGGAGAACATTAACTATGGTTCCTCGGACAACGAGAAACAACATATTCCCCAGAGACGCAATAAATATTTTGAAAAATATCACATACTACGGTAATATTAACCTATTTCGTAATTATGTATGCGTCAAGAAAAGGATAGTGAAGCAAATAAAAAGAAAAATACTGAAAAACGAAGAAACACAAAAAAAAGCTTTTTGACTCAGCCAGCAACTGTCCAAAGGCTGAGTCAGATAAGAGGATGGGAAACCACAAAACCAGATCGTTCTGAATCTGATGAGCTGAAAGATAGAACTTGGTGCTGGAAGCAGGTAGACTCTTACTATAAGACTTTTTTTTGTGGAGATTCCAGTTTAGGCTTTAATTACAAATGAATCAATAGACCTATTGCAAACGAAATCATACCAATAACTCTCCTGTCTAGTTCTCTGTTATGGTAAATTAGACAAATCGGTTTTCGGAGTACAATAATTGTGTTTTGTTTATGAAGATAGTAAGGACTGTCAGAGCTCTGGACGTCTGCAACAGGAACCGCTCGCTTTAAAACTTCTTATTTTGAAACTTATTTGTCCAATTTTAATGAAATTTTACTAGCTTTTAGGCACGTATATTAGTAGCGTACATCTCAATTTACAGAATTTTCCAATTACAAATAAGAAATGTCTGATCATTTTTTCGAAAGTAACTTTTTCTCAACTGAGGATAAATCACGGAAAACCTAAATCAGGATTGCCGGACGCGGGTTTGAACCGCCCAGTGTGCTAACCACTTCGCATTTGCAATCACGAAAGACTTGATATACATTTGGCTATTAGTATAGTTATTTATTTGTCGGCCACTTGATGCAAGGCACGTTGGACTCTTAAAATGTCACAATGTTATTCCCATGTCTACAAATTGAACATTACATGTCAAAATAGATAAAGATATAGCCACTAGTGGCGAACTTACAGATGAAGAAACACCAAACGTTTGATTTTGGACTCTCAAATTAAATACCACAACGCCACTTTGAGGTCTGATAAGAACAAAAAATATATATAGGTAAAGTAGTTTGCTCAACCGGCAAGGAAGTAATAACTGACAATTCCTCTTAGGCCTTCTTCAGGACGTGTAACTGCTGGTACCAAAACGATCTTTCACCACCTGACCAAGCACAATTTTAGGCCTAATTAAATAATGTATCATGTTCTAACTAGATAAATAAAGCGATGTATGTGGCTGGCTAATACAGCTTTTTTTTTCACCTTCGATACCGGCTTACTCGAGGCACTGATAGCGATGGTATAAAAGTAAACTTTAATCACATGACCATTCATCAAGATAGGGATGAAGATGGAAGGAGATACTTCATCATGTTATGCTCTATAAAACTATAACTGACATTACCGACTGGTAAATATAGCTTTTTTATTGCTTTTAATCTTGGGACTATTTGCGGCTATCTTCCATTGGTGCTATAAAAAGAAACAATCGAGCAATGTTGCTACAATTACCAAACAGAACTACGATACCAAGTCTCTCTACAACAGTTTACATATTGTCTCTCTTTTCCCCTCCATACTTACTATATAATATGAAGATCTATAGCACGTTTAGCCACCAATGTCATATCCGTTTAGGAGTTATATGTATTATGGTCTTTCACTTACGCTACATGTCTTAGAAATATGCAAGAATAACTATGAGCCGGCAGTAGTGGCCGAGCGGTTCTAGGCGCTTCAGTCTGGAACCGAGCGACCGCTACGGTCGCAGGTTCGAATGTTACCTCGGGCATAGATGTGTGTGACGTCCTTAGATTAGTTAGGTTTAAGTAGTTCTCAGTTCTAGGGGACTGGTGACCTCAGATGTTGAGTCCCATAGTGCTCAGAGCCATTTTTTGAATAACTACGAAACTGCGATGTACGGTATTACTTTCATAAACACTTAAATTCTGGCTACTCGGTTTGCTTCTGTTACACACATCCTCTCAGATGTACTACTATGATGGACAAAGCTACACAAGGAGGAAAGTTCGATCTCTGACAGCTAAGGAAATTCAGTCTTTGCAGCAAAGTAAAATAGTTCTTTAAATAAACCTAAAGATATGGTATTACTTACGAAATTAAGTAAAGATGTCTTCTGTAATAGTACGAAACAGACGTGGCTCACATGTGGGTGCTACTGATCTGACCTAGAGGTTAAGGAGCATTGGTTCATGAAATTAGTGTGTCCTTTGTACCAAAGCGGAACACAACTATGAAGAAACCAAAAATCGCCTGTATTAATAGTATATCTATGAGGACTACGGGACACTTTGTACTTAAATACAATATTGAAGTATATAGTATCACTAATAATTACGCAGTGTGGTCACTTAACCTGGGAAAGTGCAGGCGCTAGTGCATGTTGCCTGCATGCAGATTCAGAGACCTCAGGAAACAAAATGACAACAGCCCCCACCCCCCATCCCCAGACCTATCACATGACAGGCCATGCCTCCATTCACCACCTCTACCTCCCCTCCCCTCTCCAGGCCCCTCGATGCCGCCCTCCAGCCAATCACACCCTAGTAAAGTGCCAGTCAAAATCAAAGGTGGCACATCCAACCTAAACATGTTAGTTGTAAATAAAAGAAAATAATGTTAGATGGCGGAACTAGCCCATCTGCACTTTCTACCATCCGCCCTCCTATTTTCCAACCAGTCAGTTTAATATTAAAGTGAGATTGCCAATCGGAATCCAGGTGCAAACTTCTGGTGTTATGTTCAAAGATACGCATTATTTCAAAAATCTTCTCTTGAAAGTTAAAGATATCTACTTGAGATGGCGCAGCATTGTTGGCTCAGAATTGTGTTCATGTGTATATGTAACCAGACACACACACACACACACACACAGAGAGAGAGAAATACGCCCTCTTTCCATCTCCTTTGCCTTATCACTAAATTTCAGCATTCATGTGTGTGTACAAAATTATTTCCATATCTAACTTGTCATTATAACACCGGGGAAATGATAGGAAAAATGGCTTACTATTAACGCTGGGTCATCCCATTCTCTTTTTGATCAGAACATGACTTGATTATATTTCATACGGTGATGCAGCTAAAATACTACGGAACTGGTCATGCTTTTGTCTTCAAAATGATATATCTAGGATTTGGCTGCCCTGTCTAGATAGTCCTCTGCACAGAAGAGGACTACAGGTAATAAATTATATTATAACATTTTTTCAAGGGAACTTTAACATTTTATGGAAATGCCGTGTGGCTAGGGCCTCCCATCGGGTAGACCGTTCACCTGGTGCGAGTCTTTCGAGTTGACGCCGATTCCGGACTTGCGTGTCAATGGGGATGAAATGGTGATCATAGGAACAACACAACACCCAGTCACTGAGCGGAGAAAATCTCCGACCCAGCCGGGAATCGAACGCGGGCCGTTAGGTATGACAGGCCATCGCGCTGACCACTCAACTACCAGGGGCGGACAACATTTTATGATTGGACACAAAGTGGAAACGTACGAATGTAATACAAATTCTACTTCGTCTTCTAGCCTTTTTGGAATTTCATCTATTGCAAATGACATGTGGTTATACTGTGATTAAACATTTGGCACTTGTCCATTAGATAGCCAAGTTTTAACTGCTGTAGATGCAGTCTGAATAGAACCGAAATGGTACTGAATTGCATTTTGTAGGCGACCTGTATATAGTATGAAGAATATATCCATAATGTGACAATCAGACAGTTTGTTATACTAATACAGAAACAGTTCAGTGTAAAAAGGTACATGCATACCTACTGTACACTTTAAAAACAACGAAGTGTTTAGGATCTGTAAAGCACTGTGCATTTATCTTTGCATTCATGTCAGCAAAAGCATTTAATTCATGAATGACTTTATACGTGTAAACTAAGTAAGCTTGTGAATTAAAGAAGGAGACACAACAGTCTTCTTTTAGAGATGTGGGCGCTGCCACTACCGTTTTCATAACCAGGAAAAATTCTATGCACATTTAGCTGACTCTTCATATTAAAGACAGTCAATAGTATATAGCTTGATAACAAGAATGAGTCTGTACATTTTATGAAGCAGAGCAGCAGACAGAAGCTTTCTTTAGTAATTTATGCGGATGTAGAATGCATATTAGAATCAATTGTGAGTTGCAGTCGTAGCAGTGACCCTGGTTAGTATTCTGACCAGGTACTTTTTCGTAAATCCTGGAGCATTGCTTACGACATATGAAGGGCTTATTTCAATAGTGGTACAAGTCCACTTTTGTTCATTCTGAGAAACGGAGTATTAAATGAGCGCTGAAAAATCTGCAGTTGAGATATCAGATATATTCAAGCATATGGCTTCTTGCTAGAGATGAACCTTTCTTTCTGTTTGTTGGGACCATTCATGTCAGAAGCGTTATAGAGTGAAGGTAATGGACTTATACCACTATTGAAATAAGCCCTTCATATACTGTGGCTATAACCAAGAACATCGAGTTTAATTTATACAGATACAGCGATGGCATGGCATGGTTCAGCGAACAGCGGCATGCATTCTCTGAGAGAGGGAATAACTTTTTATTGCAAATAAAAAACATGGAAATAAGTCTCAAAGAGAAATTAGAATTTCGCTCAGCAGAGATTGCCTTATTTGCAGGGAACCATTTGAGAAAGGTAGTACTGAACACACAGACAAATTTCATTCCACTGAAATGTATTGATGCGCAGATCATCCCAGTTGTAGTGTGAACTGCAAGCCTCTCAATACAGTGCCCGTTATATTCCACACTCTGAAGAATTCCGATGAGCATTTATTGATCACGAATATTTGCGAACAGAAACAAGTTAAACGGAATTCAGGGGGTATTTCTCTTCCACCAGCGAATATTGATCTTTTACGAAAAGTTGTAAGAAGGCTGTATAGGTTTTTTTTATTGGTAACGCCACGTAGTGCTCTGTATGAAAATCAGTGGCTGTGCTCTGTGCAGTCTGTCGCTGGGTGGCATTGTCGGAATTTGCTATTGTAGTGTTGGGCAGTTAGCTGTTAACAGCGCGTAGCGTTGTGCAGTTGGAGGTGAGCCACCAGCAGTGGTGGATGTGGGGAGTGAGATGGCGGAGTTTTGAGAGCGGATGATCTGCACAGAGACAGTAAATTTGTAATATTGGACGTCATGGACTGATATAGATATTATGACTTTTGAACACTATTAAGGTAAATACATTGTTTGTTCTCTATCAAAATCTTTCGTTTGCTAACTATGCCTATCAGTAGTTAGTGCCTTCAATAGTTTGAATCTTTTATTTAGCTGGTAGTAGTGGCGCTCGCTGTATTGAAGTAGTTTGAGTAACGAAGATTTTTGTGAGGTTAGGTGTTTGTGAAACGTATAGGTTAATTTAGTCAGGGCCATTCTCTTGTAGGGATTATTGAAAGTCAGATTGCGTTGCGCTAAAAAATATTGTGTGTCAGTTTAAGCACAGTCATGTATAAGTTTTCTAAGGGGACATTTCATAGTGTAAGAAATGGAGTTTTAGGGACGTATTATCACCAAATTTCCTCTAATTCTCAATACACTCAGTAACAAGTTCTTAATAGTTATCAGTCTTATGGTTTCCCAGGAAGTTTTTTACAACGCTTTGGAAGGATCTTCATGCACTCGTCTCAGCTTCATTCAAACTTTCTTCGAATGCAGAATCATTCATTAGTTCCTTATTTGTTAACCAGCAAATATATCCTCTTTGATCTTCGCGTCACTGATCCTAGACAATTTGGTTTTGAGGAACTCAAATCTTTCCTAGTACGATCCATCGCTTTGACTAAATCCTTGATTAACCCCACTTGATGTGTAGTGGTGGAAGATAAATATTCACAAGTGGTCGATTAACTCCATTTTTCGTCCCATCACTAAGAGTTTCTCTCTGTGCCCACTGTTTCCGAAGATAGTGGTTTCTCCTTTCCCCGCGGTTCCAGTGACAAACGAAACAACAGAACTTTGTATATCCTAGTTGTAGCCCAAGAAACAGGGCTATCACCTTCAGCTCACCACATTTGTGCCATTAATTGGCACCATATTTTGTACTGTTCAGCACCAGCTTCATTTCGTGATACGATTCCTTCATATACGTAGCGTATTTAAGAAGGATGGAAGGATACTGGCTGTCATTGTGCAGCAGGACTGCTTTGAAACTAATCTTAGAAGAATCAATGAAAAATCGTTATTCATGGGGATTGTGCGGCTTCCCTGCGACTTCTCCACATCATTACAGTACACCAAGATACCTTGCTGAGAAAAAAGATGTTCAAACTGTTGTTACCTTTACAAAAAAAAAAAAAAAACATACATTTGCGTTTTATCCAGAACATCCCATTCTTTCAACCTTGAAGCCACAATATCAGCTTGATAAGGCATTATCATGAACCAAAATGTATAATTGAGATTGTGTACTCACATGAGGTTCAATTGAAATGTTTGTGTCGGAAAACAATGGATCCCCACTTTCACTACCAGAATATAGCTCAGCCTCGGAAACTTCATAATCCTTGGTCTCATTAATATCTACACTCCACGTTTCTGGTCTTTGAGGAATGGATAGGCTTGAACTGTGAGCTTAAACTGTGTAGCTGAAGCAAGACCAGGATTCCGGACAGTCTATACTGTTGTTACGAGATCTGTGTAATGGAGAAGCAGCAGTCTGTTGTGCGAATCTGTGGTTATCTCCAATCCATGCGAACCCCAAATCGGATGTGATGAGATTCGATATTCAGCCACCCACTTTTCAACGTCATACATGAAGCACAACATGTATGTGGCGCCCAGGATTTATCCTGATCGCCTACCTTAGAGCTAAAATGAGGTTCACATGATTTTATTATCCGTGGGGTTACACTTCTATTTTGGGATTGAGAAGTTACCTCTTCACAGATGTAACAAAAACTTTTTGGGGTGGTTAACACACGTACGAGGCATTGTTAGTATGCAAACACACCATATACGGCCAAAAACTAATGAAAGTTTGAGAAGTTCTTAATCACACTTGTTAAGAAATTTTGTAACATGTCTAATATAGCATTTTGATATCACTGATATACGCCTTTGGTTAAATATTCTTCTCATAGGAAGATACTATTTCAATACAGTGCTATCTGCAAATAACAGAAACAAATGTCAGTATGCAATAATAAGTAATTTAGCTTCATCTAACAGAAACAACCCCCCCATGAACCATAGACCTTGTCGTTGGTGGGGAGGCTTGCGTGCCTCAGCGACACAGATAACCGTACCGTAGGTGCAACCACAGCGGATGGGTATCTGTTGAGAGGCCAGACAAACGTATGGTTCTTGAAGAGGGGCAGCAGCCTTGGCAACAGTCTGGATGATTGACTTATCTGGCCTTGTAACATTAACCAAAACGGCCTTGCTGTTCTGTTACTGCGAACGGCTGAAAGCAAGGGGAAACTACGGCCGTAATTTTTCCCGAGGGCATGCAGCTTTACTGTATGGATAAATGGTGATTGTGTCCTCTTGGGTAAAATATTCCGGAGGTAAAATAGTCCCCCATTCGGATCTCCTGGCGGAGACTACTCAGGAGTACGTCGTTAGCAGGAGAAAGAAAACTGGCGTTCTACGGATCGGAGCGTGGAATGTCAGATCCCTTAATCGGGCAGTTAGATTAGAAAATTTAAAAAGGGAAATGGATAGGTTAAAATTAGATATAGTGGGAATTAGCGAAGTTCGGTGGCAGGAGGAACAAGACTTTTGGTCAGGTGAATACAGGGTTAAAAATACAAAATCAAATAGGGGTAATGCAGGAGTAGGTTTAATAATGAATAAAAAAAGTAAGAGTTCGGGTAAGCTACTACAAACAACGTAGTGAACGCATTATTGTGGCCAAGATAGACACATAGCCCACGCCTACAACAGTAGTACAAGTTTATATGCCAACTAGCTCTGCAGATGACGAAGAAATTGACGAAATGTATGATGAGATAAAAGAAATTATTCAGGTAGTGAAGGGAGACGAAAATTTAATAGTCATGGGTGATTGGAATTCGAGAGTAGGAAAAGGAAAAGAAGGAAACATAGTAGGTGAATATGGATTGGGGCTAAGGAATGAAAGAGGCAGCCACCTGGTAGAATTTTGCGCAGAGCATAACTTAATCATAGCTAATACTTGATTCAAAAATCATGAAAGAGGGTTGTATACATGGAAGAACCCTGGAGATACTAGAAGATATCAGACAGATTATATAATGGCAAGACAGAGATTTAGGAAGCAGGTTTTAAATTGTAAGACATTTCCAGGGGCAGATGTGGACTGTGACCACAATCTATTGGTTATGAACTGCAGATTGAAACTGAAGAAACTTCTAAAAGGTGGGAATTTGAGGAGATGGGGCCTGGATAAACTGAAAGAACCAGAGGTTGTAGAGAGTTTCAGGAAGAGCATAAAGGAACAATTGACAAGAATGGGGGAAAGAAATACAGTAGAAGAAGAATGGGTAGCTTTGAGGGATGAAGTGGTGAAGGCAGCAGAGGATCAAGTAGGTAAAAAGACGAGGGCTAGTAGAAATCCTTGGGTGACAGAAGAAATACTGAATTTAATTGATGAAAGGAGAAAATATAAAAATGCAGTAAATGAAGCAGGCAAAAAGGAATACAAACGTCTCAAAAATGAGATTGACAGGAAGTGCAAAATGGCTAAGCAGGCATGGCTAGAGGGCAAATGTAAGGATGTAGAGGCTTACTTCACTAGGGGTAAGATAGATACTGCCTACAGGAAAATTAAAGAGACCTTTGGAGAAAAGAGAACCACTTGTATGAATATCAAGGGCTCAGATGGAAACCCAGTTCTAAGCAAAGAAGGGAAAGCAGAAAGGTGGAAGGGGTATATAGAGGGACTATACAAGGGCGATGTTCTTGAGGTCAATATTATGGAAATGGAAGAGGATGTAGATGAAGATGAAATGGGAAATATGATACTGCGTGAAGAATTTGATAGAGCACTGAAAGACCGAAGTCGAAACAAGGCCCCGCGAGTAGACAACATTCCATTAGAACTACTGACAGCCTTGGGAGAGCCAGTCCTGACAAAACTCTACCATCTGGTGCGCAAAATGTATGAGGCAGGCGAAATACCCTCAGACTTCAAGAAGAATATAATAATTCCAATCCCAAAGAAAGCAGGCGTTGACAGATGTGAAAATTACCGAACTGTCAGTTTAATAAGTCACGGCTGCAAAATACTAACGCGAATTCTGTACAGACGAATGGGAAAACTGGTAGAAACCGACCTCGGGGAACATCAGTTAGGATTTTGTAGAAATATGGGAACACGTGAGAAAATACTGACCCTACGATTTACCTTAGAAGCTAGATTAAGAAAAGGCAAACCTACGTTTCTAGCATTTGTAGACTTGGAGAAAGCTTTTGAAAATGTTGACTGGAATAATCTCTTTCAAATTCTGAAGGTGGCAGGGGTAAAATACAGGGAGCGAAAGGCTATTTACAATTTGTACAGAAACCAGATGGCAGTTATAAGAGTCGAGGGACATGAAAGGGTAGCAGTGGTTGGGAAGGGAGTGAGACAGGGTTGTAGCCTCTCCCCGATGTTATTCAATCTGTATATTGAGCAAGCAGTAAAGGAAACAAAAGAAAAATTCGGAGTAGGTATTAAAATCCATGGAGAAGAAATAAAAACTTTAAGGCTCGCCGATGACATTGTAATTCTGTCAGAGACAGCAAAGGACTTGGAAGAGCAGTTGAACGGAATGGACAGTGTCTTGAAGGGAGGATATAAGATGAACATCAACAAAAGCAAAACGAGGATAATGGAATGTAGTCGAATTAAGTCGGGCGATGCTGAGGGAATTAGATTAGGAAATGAGACACTTAAGGTAGTAAATGAGTTTTGCTATTTGGGGAGCAAAGTAACTGATGATGGTCGAAGTAGAGAGGATATAAAATGTAGACTGGTAATGGCAAGGAAAGCGTTTCTGAAGAAGAGAAATTTGTTAACATCGAGTATAGATTTAAATGTCAGGAAGTCGTTTCTGAAAGTATTTGTATGGAGTGTAGCAATGTGTGGAAGTGAAACATGGACAATAAATAGTTTGGAAAAGAAGAGAATAGAAGCCTTTGAAATGTGGTGCTGCAGAAGAATGCTGAAGATTAGATGGATAGATCACGTAACTAATGAGGAAGTATCGAATAGGACTGGAGAGAAGAGGAGTTTGAGGCACAACTTGACAAGAAGAAGAGATCGGTTGGTAGGACATGTTCTGAGGCATCAAGGGATCACCAACTTAGTATTGGAGGGCAGCGTGGAGGGTAAAAATCGTAGAGGGAGACCAAGATATGAATACACTAAGCAGATATAGAAGTACGTATTGGGAGATGAAGAAGCTCGCACAGGATAGAGTAGCATGGAGAGCTGCATCAAACCAGTCTCAGGACTGAAGACCACAACAACAACAACGAAAACAAATGCCAATATGCAATAATAAATAGCTTAAAATATATTCACATTATGATAGCTATGGAGCCCAATAGAGCAATTCTAACTTCATATTCAGAATTAGCAGACTATACGCTTTACAAAAAGTTGGAGCCCAATAGAGCAGTTGTAACGTCATATTCAGAATCAGCAGGCCAAAGCAGACAACAGTTCGTGAGAATTTCTCTTTTAACAAAATCTCTGTTTCTCAGTGAAGATTATTTGCAGGTGAAACCATAAGAATCACCTATCCAATTACCAGTAAGCCGCCAGTGTACGGAATGTATTCACGTGTAAAACAACTGGCGTTGACTCAGATTTATATTTGAAAACTCACGTGCTACCTATCACAAATGTGTTGGAAAAATCCCGCAGTCTTTACCTTAGAGCATATGAATTTGATTCTACACATAACATTGCTTCTACTGGCCTGATGTCAGATTCTCTGCTGAAAACTACTAAATCAAAATTGCAGCCTATTACTGGTATGGAACAAGTCAAGTCTGCTGAAAGAGGCCTTACGGGCAATGCTGTTCATGGTTCCCGTAGACATACAGTTGCTAACAACAGATTCGTGGTCAGTTATTCCACCGGTTCAAATTTGGCACTGACGTGTCTTCTCTTCAACAGTGGATGACACAGCCCTCTTTCCAATTACAATACTTCTACAGCGTATACTGTAATTCCAGGCTGTTGAAGTTCCGCCACATGCAAGCAGAAGAATCCCTGGTTCCTTGTATAACAACAAATAACTGATAGACGAATGATATAGACTCCCTTAGTTGGGCGTAAGGCAAGTCGCGCTGTACTTACGTTCTGGGAAGTACAATATTACGGCGACGGCGAAGACAACGACGACGTCGTCTCTTGTGGATGCAGCTGCAACAGCGAGTTACTGCAATAAGTATTGTGAGTCTAAAATATGCCAACATTATGAGGCACCTAGCAAAAATGTAATAACAGTAACGGAAGAAAATCGCAACACCAGCAAAGAATTGTGCAACATGAACGAAAGTTTTGGAAGGCGTGTTTCTACATCTCAAAGATATCAATTCAGATTTTTCGCCAGTTGCATAAAATGACGCTTGTAGCACCACTACGAGGACGCAAATAGGCTTGCTTTAAGTACACTCTTAACCGTCTTGAGCGTTAGCTACGTTTGACATAGGACCTGGTGATTTGCTATTACTCGAAAATTCCTTTAAGGTGAAAAAAACGCCATTGTGAACACAGGCGACGAAGAGGCAATGATCAGCACATCACTGACTTTAAACGAGGATGTTCCTTCTACTATAGTGCAGAAAGGTTAGGCAAAGATGTAGCCACTGCATGGCACTACCGAAAGAGAAGCAATTCGTGTTCGGCGTATGGCTGCATCTCATTGCACAAATCTGCAGCAGCAATTGAGCATCACTTAGCAGATCAGTGACACGCATAACTGTTACATATCGGTTACTTCAAGGACAGCTCGAGTCAGACACCCTGTAACGTGCATCTCAATGACCCCCAAAGCACTGCCATTTGCGACCTCATTGGTGTCAAGCATGAACTCATTGGAGGGCAGGTTGGAGGTCTGTTGTGTTTCCTAATGAAATCTGGTTCTTCCTTGGTGACAGCGACTGCCGTGTATTGATTACAAGGAGGCCACTTGAAGACCTGTAACCAACCTGTCTGCGTTCTAGACTCACTGGACCTACACCTCGAGTTTTGGTCTCGGGTGCAGTTTCGTATGACAACAGAAGCAATCCCACGCACATTCACAGCGAATCTGTACGCCAGTATGGTGATTCCACCTGTTGGGCTGCCATTCATGAACAGCATTCCAGGGGGTGTTTTCTAACAGGATAACACTCGCCCACATACCACTGTTGTAACCCAACATCCTCTACATAGTGTCGACATGCTGCTTTGGCTTGTTCGACAACGAAATCTGTCTCCAGTCGACCACCTATGGTACATCATCGGACGATGTCTCCAGCGGCATCCTGAAACAGCATTAACCTTTCCTTTATTCACCGATCAAGGACTACAGGCATGGAACTACATCCTGCAAATTGACATCCGTTACTTGTACAACACAATCCATGCACGTTTGCATGCTTGCATTCAACATTCTAGCGGTTACATCAGTTATTAATGTATGAGCATTTCACATTTCCAAAGTCTTATATCGCGCTTACATCATGTGCGATATTGTAATGGTAATCATTTCAATATTTTGCACGGACAAATGTAGTGCCTAAATTTCATTACTGTATACTAGTTATTTTTTGATGATGCAATTTTTTCTGTCAGTGTACCAGGCATCAGCAAACAAGTACTATGGTGTTGTTGCCGCAAGTATTGAATTTGCCGCTTTCCAAATTCTCAAGGAACACGATCAAAGCTCATAAATACTCGTAGAATCATGGAAACTCGTTTTCTGCTACCGAGAACAGATACGCGCACCTCCAAGCTCTGTGTCGCAACTTTACGTCTCGTGCACTCTTTCAGGCGTGCGTGATAATCCAGATGTATATCACGCACCACAAAACTAGTCAGCAATTTCCCGTTGCCTCTGGAGTAAGATATGCACCACAGATGGACGATATTTGATGCACTCTGCAGATGTAATGCTGGCTCTGCAGTTCGGCCTGTATTTTCAGTTTTTCGTGGAATCTAATGGAAACATGTTATTCAGAACTGATACAAACACCACACAGAATGCGTAGGTATTACGGTCCTCCTTCTGTATATGTATGCACCGATCGTCAAGGATTGGTTTTATCAAATTACTGCAATCACATGATAAATTCAAACGATGAAGCTTAATTATATTTTATAATAATATGAATCGAGAGAATAACTTTTCTCTGCGGTGACATCAGACTACATTGAAATTATGGAGTTCTTGTTCTTTTACACCTCCAGTGGAATACAGTATTAATCATTATGGTTCATATCAATCACCCCACGCAAAAAAACGTTAGAGCGTCGTAAATATATTTCGCTGTAGTATAGTTTAGGCTTCCCGAATCCTGCCTTCGCAGCTCTGAATCAGCTCACTCGTACTCGTCAACGTCTTCAAACATCAAAGCAAAACTGATCGCACTGGTATCCTAAATGTGGTTTTCTTTACCGCACTGCCCCAAGCAAATGAAGCTTCAATTAGACTCTCCAGCTACTAATTACACATGTTTTATGTCACATACAACTGACAAGGTGGTAATATGAGGTTTTTTTATACAAAATAATGCACTGGTCTATTTTTTACGTCAAGTCGAAGTCCTATTACGTTTCCTTGCGATCATCTTGCGACAATTCTTTTTCCTTTTGACGACACAGAACATTCTACAGACACAGTCTGATAAATTAGTACGCCTTCAGAAATCAGTAATGACCGAATGTATCTATTGGCATACATCCAATATTAGTAACATATTGTACAAGAAAAACGCGATGTAGGGTGTTTCTTCATTGCTTGCTGACATTCTTCTTTTCCTAGAGGCACGTCATAATTTTAGAAATATAATTTTCTTCCCAGGATCCTACATGAAATGTGTATCACTAATACTGAAGAGCATACGCGCTTTAATCCTCCAGAAGTGACATTCGATATTATCCAGTAAGGCGTGGTTTATTTATCGCACTTTAGATTAGAATTGATATAAACTAGGTATTGAAATGTTTTATATTTATATAAAACAAACAAAACATAAAAACAAGAAATCCAATAGGGCATGGTGCTTCGCCTGATCGTTGTGTAATGTCTGTATGTCTTGATGATTTTGACAGATGCACAATAAGACGAAAATATAAGTTTCCGCCTATACAAGGGGAATAGTCAGAGGAAGCAGTGATCACATGGAATTATTTTATAGTTTTAAGTATGGAAAACAATTCATGCAGTAGAAGTGCTGACAGGTCACGAGTATTCGGAGAAACGCAGCCAGGAGTGCAGGCAGCAAGGGCCACGTGACGGTCTGGCCGGCGACCCACTCTCACAGCTGGCATTCAATATGAGCGTGCCGGAGGTGCGTATCATGATGCTTTGTCATACACCACCAGGAGCTGTTTATAGCTTGTGAATATATAATAATAGCTAGCCTACATAATAGCTGATGCACAGAGCAACACAATGTTCCTAGGAAATAAGGACGAGAAATATATTTTACAGAAGAGCATTCTGCTTCCGGAGTAAGTCTGGAAACTAGATGTTTCACTTAAGATAAATTCCAGGACCTTTCACTGCAGAATCAAAGGAAGTTCACACAATAGGCTCATGAAAATCAGTCTTAATTTTTTTACAAGTTTATCGTTCTCCATCAGCATTGTATTTTGCAGCCGAAACTGGCATTACACATTCATGTAGTGTCAGTGACACAATTCAAGAGCCGGCCGCTGTATCCGAGCGGTTCTAGGCGCTTCAGTCCGGAACCACGCGGCTGCTACGGTCGCAGGTTCCAATCCGGCCTCGGGCATGGATGTGTGTGATGTTCTTAGGTTAGTTAGGTTTAAGTAGTTCAATGTCTAGGGGACTGATGAGCTTAGATGTTAAGTCCCATAGTGCTTAGAGCCATTTGAACCAATTCATGAGATCCAGGCCTTTTCTATAGTTCAACCGCAACGCTTTGCTGCGTAACAGTCAAAAAGACACAGTGCCCGCAACATACTACCAATTCACATTTGTCCCTACTGTACATTACAGGAAAACAAGATGTGAGACAACATATGGACAAAAGTTATGAGTTAACAGAAGATGGATTTCAAAGAATAACTGTATAGCGCTTTGCTGCTGTGGACGTGCATTCATGGTCGGCTCTGTCGTTCCCCATCTGCTGTGGACGTGTGTAAGCCCACAACTTCTCACTGATGCACACGAGATATTTCCGTATCACGGTGAATAATAGTTTAGAGTATTGGTCACACAAACTATGTGCCTCATCGTATGCTGCCATCTGCAAATCCATAGTTCCCATACCTTGAACCATTTATGAGATACGACGATTGCCACTACCAAAAAATGGTCTATGTTCAGGGATAGAACGGATGCGTCATGCGCGACCGTCTGTCGGATGTAAAACTCAATAGCTAGAGACCAAAGTTAGTTACCGCTCTGTTCCCAATTTTAGACAGAATTTCGATATGTTACCTACATTTCATATACTGCAGCGTACGAGCTATAATCAAGCAAACGTTAGGTTAACTCGGAGCATTTTTAGTCTGCAAACTCTAAAATTTCGTGCAATGTTTTATTTAATTTGATGTAGTGCATTAACTTTGACCAAGAACGAAAAGAAATTCAGTTCTTTACAGAGCAGAAATACCATACTATAAAACCTGAAAAACCAATTTTCCTCAGCCAATAGTTTTGTTATAATCGTTTAATAAGCATTTCACAACAACTGGTAAGTGCTCATTGACACAACACGTGCGACCGTCCATCGGATGTAAAAATCAATAATTCTAGAACGAAGTGAGATAGCGATATGGTCTCAATTTTAAATAAAATTTAGATATCTTATCGCCATTTAATTTACCGCACTGTACGAGGTAAAAACAACTGTACGCAAAGTTTACACAGTGAGTACTTACTTCTGCAAACTCTTTAAATTTAGTCCTTTTTTTTAGTTAAACGTATAAGGCACTGTAATTATGACGGTTAACGAAACGAAATTCAGTCGTTTATCGAGAAAAGATATCAGCCTGCAAGAGGTGCTAAAACTAATTTTTTTCAGCGAATAGTTCTCAAAAATTCGGATGATAAATAGCGGCCGGAACACTGCCTCTCAGCTCAGGTAGCAGCATTTGCCCAACAGTACAGGCACGACAGAGTCGCGCTCAGAATGAAATACAGGCAGCACATCTGTAGCAGCGAGAGGAAGGAAAATCGTAATGTACGAGCATCACACCAAATAACAGCATCCTTTTTTATACATTAAATTATGACGTCATACAGATTGTCTCCGCAATTTTATTTTTCCCCAATGTTTCTATCTCTTCACAATGGTATAAATTTCTTTTCTACATTGAGGTCATTTTAGTTACTCGAAGCACCAAAAATACTTCAGATGCCGCAGTTCGAATATATTAGTCATACATTTTTGATTGACGTTATGTGGGTCGCTAAGGAGCTGGTAATGCCAGCTTCAGGGAAAGCTTGGTAATTTTTTGTCTTTCAATTGAATATTGTGAATGATTCCCACTTAACGGGTGACAATGAGTTAGTGAATTTATGTTTCTGAGTCCAGGAAGCTCGAGAGAAACTACAACTTATCTTGTCTCTTTTGTTGCGAAGTACACAGGTTAGTCTTCACTGGTGCAGTGGTAGAGCTCTGAATGTTGCAGTTGTTTTCTAGCATGGTGGCAACGTTTTCGTACCTTATAGGGAATGCTGTGTCATGTGATGGTTTTAATATCGCTGGAGACGTAATTTTTACCTCTTCTGTGACAGAATCGCCGATCTGTTTCTGTAAATGATAATTTATAATTTATTTCGTACACACAACTTCGTGACTACAATATTTTGTCGCGTAATTCCCCTCCCCTTCGTTTCTCGAAAAATGTTCTTGAAAACACAGGGAACGAGTAGTAGATGGGTACCTCCAAGAATTCAGAAAGGAAGGCAAACGATGTATTAGGTACGTAAAAGTTATATTTACGGTAATCTGTGAGAAATGTGGTACCTACGGGTACTTATTTTGAACTTAATCAAAAGATCTGGATTCATACCAAGGTTTCGTTATGTCTACAGTGAGGATCAGCAGTGCCTTTTTTCTTTGTTTCTTTTCTCTCAGTATTCTGCAGCCTCGCTTTCGTAACTATCATCACCATTTTCAAGCTCAGATAACACATCATCATCTTCATTTTCACTATTCCACAGCATGTCGTCCTGGGAACTGTCAATAGCACTTTTGGAAGAAACGCGTGTCTCGGATACCCATCTGATGGTCAGCTTTGACGTGAAGTCTTTGTTCACGAATGTAACCTTGACGTATACCATGAACGCCTTAGGGGAACGCATAGCACCTAATGTCTGCGAGCTAGTGCGCCACTGTTTGAAGACCACCTGTTTCTCGTGGAAAGGGGATTTTTGTGAGCAGACGGACGGTTTAGCTAAGGGTTACCCTCTTTCGTCAGGCGTAGCTGACATTTTTATGCAAGCGTTTGAAGAAACAGTACTCCAGTCCACACCATTACGCCCAGAATGGGCTACGATACGTTGATGGCACCTTTGTTATGTGGCCACACGGAAAAGAACTCCAGAACTTCCACCAACATCTCAACCAACAGCACAGCAAAATTCACTTTACCATAGAGATAGAACAGAACGTGGTAGTGCCTTTTCTGGACGTGGATATTTACCGTAAGCCTGACGAGAAGCTTGGACACAGAGTTTTTGTAGGTACCACACGGACAGGTATCTGTATGCATCCTCCCACCACCATCCTACGCAGGAGAAATCGGCCCTGCAAACTTTAACTAAGAGGGCCTACAGGATCAGCGATGAATACAATTTGAAAGCTGAACTACATAACCTCAAGTCCATTTTTGGAGCTAATGGCTACGACGTGAGGATGATACACAAAACCATGGCGCCGAAGGAGGAGGGCAACAGGGAAATGCAGAACGAAGCACAGAACACCGTCCTGCTATCATACGTACAAGGGGTCACTGAACGTCTGGGCAGAATTCTCCATCGGGCAGGTATTAAGCCGTTTTTTCGTAGCAACGACAAAATAAAAGACGTTCTGGACTCATTCAGCAGTTAGCAATACACCCTGAGGACAGTCGCCGAAACGTCGGAATTTTATGGTTGACAATGCGGCCTGCAATCCTAGAAGTTTTTTATTGACTGTGATTGACAGCACAAGACATGCAGCTTTTTTGAAATCTCTTTTCAAAAATATCGACTCTAATTATCTCCCATTCACGCATTACCCACTCGCACATCGTCGGTATTGATGGCTTCCTTACCTTGCCTCCTGGAGTCATCTGATGACATCCCGTCGCCATTAATTTTGAATAAAGGCGTCGAGGATTTTCTTTGAAACGTTTGTTGAAGCTGACATCTAAAGGTTGAAGAAAGGACGTTAAAACTCCAGGAATAACAACAGGATGGGACTTCATCCGTTTAATTTTCTCCTTTACTGCTTCCACTAGGTGACCCAGTGAATTCCACGTGGGGTAGTCTCCTTTGGTAATGTCTTTCTTTTAATGATGGCATACGGTGCAAGTTCATTGCTGTCTACTGTACTGCTCAACATCACTGTGCGTCTTAGTTCCTCCGCTCCAGTCGTCTTCACAAGGCCACTTTTTGAGCCAGCTGGACCAACGGTCGTGTTATGGGGCATATCAGAAAAACACTTGCTTCTCGTAGAGTCATCAAATTGGGAACGCAAATAGTCATATTGCTGTTGTAGTACGTAACGATGGAACTCTATTACCTTATCTGTGTAGTGTAGAGGTAAATGTTGGCACAAAGATGTTCTCCTTCGTAGGCTGAGATTTTGCAGTCTCACAAAACGAATCACCCAACCATTGCTTACTTTAAAATCATTTCTATCAATGTTAAGCGAGGCAGCTATATCTCGAGTTTTGTTCTGTATTATTTCGTAAGAGACAGCACCATCATAATTCCTAAGTTCATTGACATAGGGAGTTGGACCATTATCAGTTTTACCCCAAGGAAATATTTGGAGCTTACGTTTGCAGCCATGATTTTATCTTTTTCGCTCCACCAGTACCGTACTGAATTAGGACCAACAGAGCAATATCTGCAGCTTTCACACCGTGTGTATCGGTGGTAGATAACACATTTAAATTTTGTGGTGTAGTTTGTATATTTCAAGAATATCACGAACTGTAACAAACTGACCGAAATACACTCCTGGAAATGGAAAAAAGAACACATTGACACCGGTGTGTCAGACCCACCATACTTGCTCCGGACACTGCGAGAGGGCTGTACAAGCAATGATCACACGCACGGCACAGCGGACACACCAGGAACCGCGGTGTTGGCCGTCGAATGGCGCTAGCTGCGCAGCATTTGTGCACCGCCGCCGTCAGTGTCAGCCAGTTTGCCGTGGCATACGGAGTTCCATCGCAGTCTTTAACACTGGTAGCATGCCGCGACAGCGTGGACGTGAACCGTATGTGCAGTTGACGGACTTTGAGCGAGGGCGTATAGTGGGCATGCGGGAGGCCGGGTGGACGTACCGCCGAATTGCTCAACACGTGGGGCGTGAGGTCTCCACAGTACATCGATGTTGTCGCCAGTGGTCGGCGGAAGGTGCACGTGCCCGTCGACCTGGGACCGGACCGCAGCGACGCACGGATGCACGCCAAGACCGTAGGATCCTACGCAGTGCCGTAGGGGACCGCACCGCCACTTCCCAGCAAATTAGGGACACTGTTGCTCCTGGGGTATCGGCGAGGACCATTCGCAACCGTCTCCATGAAGCTGGGCTACGGTCCCGCACACCGTTAGGCCGTCTTCCGCTCACGCCCCAACATCGTGCAGCCCGCCTCCAGTGGTGTCGCGACAGGCGTGAATGGAGGGACGAATGGAGACGTGTCGTCTTCAGCGATGAGAGTCGCTTCTGCCTTGGTGCCAATGATGGTCGTATGCGTGTTTGGCGCCGTGCAGGTGAGCGCCACAATCAGGACTGCATACGACCGAGGCACACAGGGCCAACACCCGGCATCATGGTGTGGGGAGCGATCTCCTACACTGGCCGTACACCACTGGTGATCGTCGAGGGGACACTGAATAGTGCACGGTACATCCAAACCGTCATCGAACCCATCGTTCTACCATTCCTAGACCGGCAAGGGAACTTGCTGTTCCAACAGGACAATGCACGTCCGCATGTATCTCGTGCCACCCAACGTGCTCTAGAAGGTGTAAGTCAACTACCCTGGCCAGCAAGATCTCCGGATCTGTCCCCCATTGAGCATGTTTGGGACTGGATGAAGCGTCGTCTCACGCGGTCTGCACGTCCAGCACGAACGCTGGTCCAACTGAGGCGCCAGGTGGAAATGGCATGGCAAGCCGTTCCACAGGACTGCATCCAGCATCTCTACGATCGTCTCCATGGGAGAATAGCAGCCTGCATTGCTGCGAAAGGTGGATATACACTGTACTAGTGCCGACATTGTGCATGCTCTGTTGCCTGTGTCTATGTGCCTGTGGTTCTGTCAGTGTGATCATGTGATGTATCTGACCCCAGGAATGTGTCAATAAAGTTTCCCCTTCCTGGGACAATGAATTCACGGTGTTCTTATTTCAATTTCCAGGAATGTACATCTGCAAACTTCACTTGTCCAATGTATGGTATGTTATGACAATGAAAATATTTTATGCCAATTACCGCTGTGTCCATTATTGTCCATTGTCAAGTCATTTTTGAAGTCTGCTCCAGAAAGAACGAACCAGGAGAGGGAATTAGGCGCTATATTAATAGCATGTATTTTTAATGATGAAAAATCGTAGGGGAAGGGGAATTTGCGAGAGGGGGGGGGGGGGTAGCTTATGCGACAAAATAGGTTAATTGTGGTAATGAATAATTTGTTACGAGGGTTTCGCTAGACTCCAACTGCTACATTTCCATAATTCCATGCTAGCTCTGTACTGTTACTTCACTACGACAGCTGACTGCACTTGGTACAGGCTGTTTAAAAAATGCATAACATATGTGCATAACATATTCCTAATTCGTGGCGATTAGGACAATCTTGTGTCACAGATATTTTATTTCATAGAAACAGACATCCGTCGAATTTTTATCATGATAGGTTTTACTTTAGCTTTGTTACTACTTTATAGCTTTTCCCAAATAGTTCATTGAACATAACACGAAAACAAAGTGGAAAAATTAATAATGCACAGTATATTTCCCCACATTATCTTAAACAGTTTGACAGTGCTGTGAAAATTTCTCAATTTCAATCTAGTAGAAACTGATTAGTTTGGAACTAAAAAAGTCATCAAACAAAGTTTGAGGCGCATTTTCGTTTGGTTGTTCGTAGAGGAGCTTAAGAGGTAAGCATTGGAGGATAGCAAATGACAAGCTAGTTTTGTGCAATCAGCAGAGTGCTCTTTTATATTGCGACCGCAATGCATGTCTGCTATTGACTACAAAGTCAAACCTCAATGGACGTCTCTGGGAGCATTTCATGTTGGACAATACCTTTCTTTGTGCCACGAAATACATAATATCACCGTTGTAAACTCACACAGATCGTCGCCTGAGATTTTATTTTTCTTAGGCCTCAACTACAAAATTTTTTTTTATTACATTTAACATGACTGTATCATATGTCGTCACCAGTCAAGAGATTCGATAGGTGGGCGCAGCACCGAATGATGTTCAACATCCGTTGCTTTCAGTTACGGTATACAGTGCCAATACACTCTTGTGCAGGAGTATGGCGGAGCAGGGGCGGTGGTAATGGGGGGGGTGGCCTATAGCCCCCCCCCACTCCCCAATGCAGTATCATATTACTGGATAAAATAAATTCAGAAATCAGTGACTGTATTACTCCAACAGATTCAATCATTATTTTTATAATTGTCTAGTAATATACGTTGCAATGTATTTCAAACACATTTTAACAAAAGAATAAGACCAGCAAATAGCTTACTATCTAAACCAATAAATATCATTTAACTAAAAATGGGCGTCTTATTATTTATTTACATACCGGCACATGTTTTACCCTGAACTCCAAAACTACTTTCAGCAAAACCAAATTTTACCAGTTTGTCGGTAGAGGACCCCAAGTCTCCTTTTGTTAAGCAGTATTCCATTTCCCAAACCCCTTCCACCTCCCCCCCCCCACCCCAAAAAAAACACATACACAAATTAGCCCCTCCCCTTCACCGACGTCTAGAATCGCCCCTGTGACGGCGCAAATTACCATGTGACCATACTAATTGAAATCTGTGACATCCCCAAGCTGTTTAAGACAAATGCTGCAGTGGCATCTATGTCCACAGGACATTAAGTCCTCATCTTCACACGTAACCTTTCCGCAAGGTTTGAACATCTCCCACAGGTTATGGCGAATTATTACCGTCAAAGTAATCTAACTGAAACGGCACAAATGTTAGAAGCTGTACCGACATTCTAACTATCCTCCCGTGGCCATCATTTCACTATGAGAAGTGAACAAAATGTCTTAAATGTAAGAGTTTTTCAATTTGTTGCTCCCTTTCGTAACTCGATATGACAAAACTTCTCATTCTATTCAAATATGCAACTTCCAGAAAGTTATGATAGTGATAGGGCTCGAACTTCAAATAAAAAAATGACAACTGTAGGAACATGCATTAGGACACGCCAGACAAAAACGCCACAGATTTATCCAGCAAGTTACTTATCTCAGATAAAATTTGTTGGTAATGGTATGTCTTCAGTATTCATTGTATCAGATACTACATGAGAAATAGTCACACGGCAATTGAGAAAGATATTTATCACAAAAAATCTAACCACACTACCCAACAAGTACAATTAGGGCCGAACACGTATCAGTCTGTATTTTGTGGCAGATCTAGTTAGACTGCAGTTACAATAAAGTCATCACCACTGTTGGACATTTTGAGGTCGTTTTAACACCATATTGGTCTATATGACTCTACTAAACGCACTGATGATGGCTATAGCGCAACGGAAATCTAGCCAGGTCGGTGATATAATACACACTGTTATGCGACTGACTGCTGTGTTCAACCCAGATCATAACCATTTCACAGTCGCTGAGCACAACCTTTCGTAATGGAATCGTACCTGATTGCAACAATAAATAATTTATCACTTGCAAATGGCAGTGGTGCCACGTGTGCCGTAGATCATGTGCTCAATGCGCGAAGCTTAGTGTTCACGGGGCGGGCAATGGCTGATCTCAGGCAGTCAGTGGGCAACGGCCGTCGTCTCCCGCTTCAGGAGGAGACTTGAGCAACAATTGATCTGATCAGGGCTGTGAGAGCGGGGTGACAGCGATTAAACAACCGGTTTTGGTTGTACCGGTTTCTTTTCCTTTTCAGTTTAACTGGACTTTTAAAAACGCTTAAAATATCCGCTCTCTGTAATACCCGATTTTCAACTTTTTATTGATTTTATTTCCAGTTAGAAATGTACACAACGAAAATAGATAGAAAAATTCCCTCAGACTTTGGCATTATACGTCTCGAGGTATGCAGAATCAAAATATCAAATATATTTGGCAAATTAAAAAGCCATATGTCCACCGTTAACAGTTTTTATCGAAATGGGGTTGAACATCAAGCTACAAAAAATACGAAGATTCACCAACCGATTGTAATTTTTTGAAACTCTTCTCAAAAATCTTGTTATAATCGAGGCTCATACCAGTATTTGTGCGCAACGATTATTCAGTGCCAGAGGTTGAAATTTGTGGTTGGGGAGCTATTTTGCGTTTTTATGTTATCCATTTCCAAGGGCTAGAAGCAGATACGTGCATATTATGCAGAGAGAAAGATCAGATCAGTTTAGTTCATTTATATTTTTATAATAAACTAGGGAAGAATTTTTAAGTTTTTATTATGTTGCCAGAACTTAATTTCTTTTTATTATTTCACAGAAATGGCTGGTAAGTAATAAGCTTGCGTGCAGAATTTCTAAAGTCCTTTTCTTTTAATTATTTCAAATGAAACCCCTTTTTTTACTCAAATATATATGCTTTTTAACAGGAATTTGAATACAGTTAATTATTTGCAGACATAAATAAAAATTGTCTTTCAAGAAATTCAGATGGACAATTTAGATACTATGAGAAATACATTTACCACGAACATGTGCTTCACTTTATTTAAAACTGCAATACTGAATTAATCTAATGCGAAATATTTCGTACCCATGCTGCCTATAAATACTTGTTCTATTAAGTGTTGATCTTCTCGTCACGGACAGTAACATCTAAAGACGGATCTATAATAACCTTATATTTCAAAGCAATGGAAATTTTGTGAATAAATACTTATGCCGTTGAAGACGTAGATACTTCTTTCGAGTGGGTCATTATTTTTGACTAGTCAGTGAGGTGTACACCATAACTGACGTTGGGCTATGAACATAAATTAGATATTTACAACAGAATAATACACTGAGATTAGAGACAGTTATCTCAGAACAATAATATTAAATTCAAATATACCCTACTTCCCTTGAAGCGTATAATTCTCGTGCAGTCATATATTCTCCAATAGTGTAATCACACTCAACACAGTGTTAAATGGATTTTTATTCTCAGCTCCATCTACCTTTAGTAAATTCGCAATTCAAACTTGTCTGTACACATCTTCTAGTGAGAATCGTTACATGCCAGAACATGTTAACAGCAACTGAACTCCACATATTTTAATCATTCTGTATCTTAGTTGATACACACCCAGTAGAGCAAACAAAGATGTAACTTATCTACTGTATGCAATTAGTTTTGTAAATATTTCTGTGATTTTATGTTTGTACCTGTCACACGTAAGCGTGTCTGTGTATACACATGTACGGAATTGAGTAACCTGTCATAGTCAAGAGCGGAACTGACACTGAAGCCACCTCCAGCGCCTGTTTCATATTACAACTCTTAGCAGCGTACAGTGGGCTACGTTTTATAGCAATAAGTTTTACTGACAGGTAAGACTGTTATGCCAGTACCAATACCTGTAATTATTTAAGGGATAGGAAAAATCCATTTTGGTTTAATAGCCGTGTTAGAAAAGCGCTACGCAAAGAAAGAGCTCTTCATCTCACATTCGAGAGACGTAAGAACCTAGCTGACAAACTAATGCTGAACGAAGAGAAAATGAGCGTAAGGAGAGCAATGAGAGAAGCGTTGAGTGATTTTGAAAGTAACACGTTATCAGTCGACCTGAGTATATCCCTGAGAGATTTTGGTCGTATGTAAATTCAGTATGCGGGTCAAAATTATCTATTCATTCTCTCAGCGACTACACCGGCACCGAAACGGAAGATGACGGAGAGAAGTCAGGACTACTGAATTCTATATTCCGAGGTTGTTTCACCGCGGAAGATCGTAATACTTTGCCTCCATTCAGCTATCATACCAACATCGAAATAGCAGATATTGAGATAACCGATCGCGAATTGAAAAGCAGCTGCAATTGCTCAGTAGTGGGGGGGGGGGGGGGGGGGGGGCTTCATAACCAGATGAGATACCTGTAAGATACTATAAAGGTTACGCGCGAAAGAACTTGCTCCACTTCTAGCAGTAATTTATCGTAGATCGCTTGAGTAACGAAACGTATCTAACGACTGGAAAAAAAGCGCAGGTTATTCCCGTTTTCAAGAAAGGCCGTAAGACAGATCCACACAGTTATAGACTTACATCACTGACGTCAATCTGTTGTAGAATTATGGAACATGTTTTGTATTCAGGAATTATGACGTTCTTGGAAAATGAACATCTCCTTTATAAAAGTCAACAGTGATTCCGCAAACGTGACACCCACAGTGCAGTGGACAACGGAGTTCAGGTTGGTGTGTGTTCCTTGATTTCAGTAAAGCATTCGACACCGTCCCACATTGCCGTTTAATGAAAAAAAAAACAGTACGAGCTTACGAAATATTGGAATAGACCTGTCACTGGATTCAAGACTTTCTTGCAGATGGAACTCTATACGTCGCTCTTCACGGAACTAAATCGACAGATGTAAAGGTATTATCCGAAATACTACGGGGAAGTGTGACAGGACCATTGCTGTTTACTATTTATATAAATGATCTAGCAGAAAGCGTCGGATGCACTTTGGTATAGACAACTGTACCATCTGCGAATACGTAGATGACGCATTTATCTATACAAATGTAGCAACGCCTGAAGATGGTAAGAATTTGCAGAACGACCAGCAGAGAATTGATGAATGGTGAAGGAAATGTAACTCATCCACGACAGATGTGGCTTATAAGGCGCTTGTTCTCCCGATTCTTGTGTATTGTTCATCTATCTAGGATCCCTATCAGGTAGGACTGACAGCGGAGATAGAGAAGGTCCAACGAAGAGCGGCGCGTTTCGTCATGGGATCGTTCAGATAGCGGGAGAACGTTATGGAAATGCTACACAAAGTCCACTGGCAGACGTTACAAAAGAGGCGTTGTGCATCACGGAGAGATTTACTTTTGAAATTTCGGGACAGCACTTTTCAAGAGGAGTCAGACAACATATTAGTTCCACGCACATAGATCTCGCGTATTGACCACGAGGAGAAAATTCGAGAAATTAGAGCCAATACAGAGGATTACCGACAAAATGGCTCTGAGCACTATGGGACTCAACTGCTGAGGTCATTAGTCCCCTAGAACTTAGAATGAGTTAAACCTTACTAACCTAAGGACATCACAAACATCCATGCCCGAGGCAGGATTCGAACTAGCGACCGTAGCGGTCTTGCGGTTCCAGACTGCAGCGCCTTTAACCGCACGGCCACTTCGGCCGGCGAATACCGACAATTATTCTTCCCATGCACTATTCGCGAGTCGAACAAGGTTGGAGGGACCAGATAGTGGTATCGAAAGTATCCTCCGCCACACGTCAATGGGTGGCTTGCGGAGTATGATGATGTAGATGTAGACATTATGTGGTGTTAAATATATTTTTTAATGTTATTTTATATGGCGAGGGCATTTTGCCTTTAAATCTGTTCATTTGTTACTACATGTAACTTTTGTAGATTTTATGATGGAGACACCGGTGGTCGGTGTCGAAAGCAGATCAAGTTAAATGTGGTTGCAACCGGTTGGCTGTGTTATACATATCATACTTTTGTGCTGTTGATGGTTCACACACATTTTTAAATTGTAATATATTCCACAGACTCTCACGCTGTTATATTCTCATGCTGTTCGCACAAGAGTTGTTACGTGAGATTTGGCATAAGTAAAACATATCTAAATGTGACAATTGGCACAAACAATACCGGTTGTGAATCAGTTGCTATTGAGCAAGTATCACTTTCGGGCATAGTACAAGATACTGTATCATTCTTCATATTTACCATTGCACTCTCTTCCTTCTTTTAATGAAGTTCAAGTTACATCTCAGCTTTTGTGCCTTTGACGAGTGTCCTATTTCTTCAAGGAGTAGTAAGTCGCATTCCCCCGAAGTGTCTCATCTTAAACCACAAAATGTAATTGTGGAAAACATTTTATGAAGGTTATTCTGTATTACATTTCTTTGACATTACTCTCTGGATGTTTGACTTAAAAAGCTTTGTATAAGCGACTAATATCAACCCTTTGCTACTATGGATGTTCACAGGTACACAGTTACTATGAAGAGGTCTCTCTGACTGCCTTTTTATTTATTTTGTATAAAACCAGTGTTTTGTTGAATATGAATTTTCACTAATTCCTGTTGTTCGCTACACTTCTTGGAAAGACTTTACAGAAATCTGCATTTTTTGAACATTGAGGAATTGAAAACACTTTGAAAACTAAAACGAAGAAAAATTTGCAGTTTATTTTTATTTCACGTATTACAGAAGTAACACCACATAGTTACCTCCCTACTCACTCACACATTATTATCAGGAAGATAATATTACGGATTGGCAACATAACTGTATGGAAAAAACATTTCAGTTACGACACATTGTAACTGAAATCAGCTTTGAGTTTATTACTCATCGTTTCAGTCTTCGAGCGACTATTCCACCCCATAATTCTGTCAACGAAACAAATTCTCGAAACTTTCATTTTAACAGTCAAGAAGAAAGTCCGCATTCTTCTGAGGTCCCGAATAAAATTTTGCTTTCAGCCTGCATGCATTTCACGCAGGCCTTCCTATAATTCTACTACCAAATCAGAATACCACACTGTTGACACGGATATCTTGTTTTCTGCGTCAAGCAAGGACAACAAAAGGCTGATGTTTTTCGATTTTCAAAAAATTACTTCTGGATTTGAGGCTCATATCTCCACAACAGCAAGTTTTGTCTGGGACTTTTCGGAATCTGGTGCAGTCCAGATAGCTGTAAGAAAATGTTGAATCGGCTTGTCCTCACTTTTTTCTCCAGCAAAAGGATCTTTATGTTCTTACCGAAAGAGTAAGCTTCTCCATCGTCATCACTTGTCACATCATCACTTTGTGTTTCCTTCTCCGCATTAGTATCATGATCACTAAATACATTATCACTGTCATCAATGTCTTCATCTGAGAATTCACTAAGGCGTTCTTGAACACCCATATCAGTCTCGCATAGAAAACGTTGCATGGAACTTCTGCGTTTCCTCACCACGAAGAAACGCTAACGTTCAACAAAAACACAATGCGCAAACACTAAGGTGCCTCTGTGAGAACTCTCAAGACCAAAAAACGCCAGATTTCTGGAACGTGTAGCTTGCCATCCAGTAGGAAGGTACACAGAAGTCTACTTAACCTCAAAGGAGTGTGTGAAATGCCGAAAGACATAAAAACTGTAGCTGTCTGAAAGACCACCCATAATAGTAAAGGGTTAAGACAACTGAGTGTGAAGTTTCTTTTGTGGTATAGTACTTCACTTTTTTGGTACAGATGTAATATGTTATTCTATCTGTCGAACATCATTTCATGTATGGTTACAGTTATATGAATCACCACGTTCATTATGGTGCGATGCTTCAACCATTGTTAGTTTCTTGGTTAGTGTGGTCAATCGCCTCCTAGTAACTCCAAGGACGTCCATGCCACTACAATGATCACCGTTTCCATCAGGAACACTACGTACAACACTTGCTTGGCAGGTCTTTCCTCTCGATTTCTTTTACCATTGCACTTCCGTATGACTGGTAGTATCTGAATCAAACCCGTCAAAAATATGCCTTGTGTTTTGGATAGGCCATCAAGACATCAGAAATTAACCTAAAAAAGGAAAAGTATATTATTTTTGTTTAAAATAAAATATATCTGATAACCACACGGACATCAAAATTTCTTGTTATTCACTTACTTACAAATTGTAGCACTGTTCCCAAGCACGGCAACAAATTCCTTAGCTGGAAAGACTAATATCTACCTTTGGTAGTCATAATTTTGGTGGAACTGTTTTCTCGGAACCTGTAGCATATTTGGCACCTTTAACTACAGTAATTTTTATGCATTCTTCACAACACAACAACATTTATAGGCATGATGACGCTTATTTTCATCTTCCATAGCGGAAACGCATACAAAACACAGCAGAACTATCAAGAAAAATAAGACAAGGTGGGAAAATGCTGTAATTCGACGTTGGTTATGAGACAGCTTCAGACTGATGAAGGCAGTGGAGATTGGACATATTCCATCTGTTAGCTGCCGTTACGTACACAAGATTAGTGATCACGCGTTTACAGTACGGTATGCTTGCATGCACGTACCACCAACAGGACGAATAAAGGAATTTCTTTAAGTGATACATAGCACATTTAAAATGACAGAACATCAATTTTTTTTACTGGACGAGAAGCCCCGCTGTAAACAAATATTTTTACAATGAACTTTGAAATGAAAATACTGTTCAGAGATCTGGCAACATCCGCGAACGTGCACCGAATAAACACACGACAGGAAATAAATTAAACATGTGATATTAGCGCTTTATGAAGACAAATGTGCATAAAACATAACAGCTGTGATTGGGAACAACAGCGTTTGCATTTACGCCGTTCGTCTCGTTCATACGTTTCACCATCAGGTGTAATGTGGCAAGCTACACGCTCCATTATTACGATAAAACGACTAATCGGAATGCAATGAAAATCCACTTGTATATAGATAAAGGTTGTACTTCTAAACTTTGCCAATGAAGCTTCTGAAAGTTATTACAATACTACTTCTATGCGTCTTCAACGTTGACAGCGCCAAAAAATGCTCGAAAAAGCCCGTTTTCTCGCGCTTTACAACTAAGATGTAATACTCATACAACAAATAAAATCAGGTGCCTCCACAATTCCGTGTTCAGTTCCATATTACACAGGGGCTTTCGGATACTTTCAAAAGCTAGTCAGCTTCAGCGGAATCTTTCAGTTGGTTATCAACAAAAAGTAACAAATTGCAGCGCTGAAGTTGAACATATTCGACTACGTTAAATTGTTTACTCCATCCAGTAGAAGAAATGAAAAATAATTACGCATGAGAAATCACTGGATACAAGACATTTTCTTTTACGATATCTTCGTTCATAGTTGTACTTTACAAAACAGTCTCCCGCGAGAGATAAGTGAATGCACTGACATATTTCTCGTCCCTAAGAGATTCATGAATAGTAGAAGACCGTCTCAACACATCACCCAGTATTTCAGGTAAGCCGGCCGGGGTGGCCGGGCGGTTCTAGGCGCTACAGTCTGGAACCGCGCGACCGCTACGGTCGCAGGTTCGAATACTGCCTCGGGCATGGATGTTTGTGATGTCCTTAGGTTAGTTAGGTTTAAGTAGTTCTAAGTTCTAGGGGACTGATGACCTCAGAAGTTAAGTCCCATAGTGCTCAGAGCCATTTGAAACAATATTTCAGGTAACAGAAGTGAATCACATAATGGACAATTGAAGCAGGAATATATTTCGAAGTTTGATGACGAGAATCACGGTTACGGCGAACAGGCTGCCACAGCTATATAGAGGAAATTTATGAGAATGGAAAAAAACGACGCCAAATACAGCTCTAAGTATCGGAAAGATCTGATCCTCACCATCACCACCAACACCAAGGCGTTGCGTGTGTCAGACTTGTAATAAGGTGACAAAAGGTGCTAAACGGTTTCAACCGTATGCTTCAAGTGCCTGGACGGTGGTGAGCTTTTAGTTATTCCGTTAGGAGTGTTTTACAGCAGAACAGCTGTACTTTACTTCTGTCTTCTTTCTGCTGTCTCATCTAGCAGGGTGCCAGATAACTGAAGACCTTTGGCGAAAATATCAGGGTCTTATCAAATGAATAAACGCATGTTACGATTCTTCCTTGCTTTATGCCTGTGTCACTGCTTTTCAGCCACTTTCCTTTTCAACACGGCTGGTAGTTTTTTAACTGACTCTTAGCAGAATTCGTCTAACTTTGAGAAGTGTGTGAGCTTATAAAACGATAGTTAATTTCTAGACAGGCGAGTTACACTAATAAAAAGTGAGTGGTAATGAAATAGTGAGTTATCTACCGTCTCGTAAATTTCACAGTAGTTAATTTTATTTGATTGAATCGTCCTGTCTATTCATAGTGGTGCAAAATCACACAATAAATTCCTTACTTTTTGTCACTATATTCCGACTAATTCTCTTTTTAATGCACTGTTAGAATTGGGCAAATCTGTTGATTCCGATGATATACAGGATGGTTCGTTGATATTGACCGGGCCAAATGTCTCACGAAATAAGCATCAAACGAAAAAACTACTAAGAACGAAACTCGTCTAGGTTGAAGGGGGAAACCAGATGGCGCTATGGTTGGCCCACTGGATGGTGCTGCCATAGGCCAAACGGATATGAACTGCGTTTTTATTACATATTCGTCTACTACGTAAAGAAATATGAATATTTTAGTTGCACCACTTTTTTCGCTTTGTGATAGATGGTGCTGCAATAGTCACAAACATATGGCTCACAATTTTAGACCAACAGTTGGTAACAGGTAGGTTTTTTAAATTAAAATACAGAACGTAGGTGCGTTTGAACATTTTTGATTTCGGTTGTTCCAATGTGATACATGCACCTTGGTGAACTTTTCATTTCTGAGAACGCATCCTGTTACAGCGTGATTACCTGTAAATACCACATTAATGCAATAAATGCTCAAAATGGTGTCCGTGAACCTCAATGCATTTGGCAATACGTGTAACGACATTCCTCTCAACAGCGAGTAGTTCGCCTTCCGTAATGTACGCACATGCATTGACAATGCGCTGACGCATGTTATCAGGCGTTGTCGGTTGATCACAATAGCAAATATCCTTCAGCTTTCCCCACAGAAAGAAATCCGGGGACGTCAGATCAGGTGAACGTGCGGGCCATGGTACGGTGCTTCGACATTGCCAAATGCATTGAGGTTGACAGACACCATTTTGAGCATTTATTGCATTAATGTGGTATTTACAGGTAATGACGCTGTAACAGCATGCGTTCTCAGAAATGGTAAGTTCACCATGGTACATGTGTCACATTGGAACAACAGAAATAAAATGTTCAAACGCACCTACGTTCTGTATTTTAATTTAAAAAACCTACCTGTTACCAACTGTTGGTCTAAAATTGTGAATCATATGTTTGTGACTATTACAGCGCCATCTATCACAAAGCGAAAAAAGTGGTCCAACTAAAACATTCATAATTCTTTACGTACTACACGAATATGTAATAAATA
Organism: Schistocerca nitens; assembly: GCF_023898315.1. Classification (NCBI taxonomy): domain Eukaryota; kingdom Metazoa; phylum Arthropoda; class Insecta; order Orthoptera; family Acrididae; genus Schistocerca; species Schistocerca nitens. The sequence goes on along the minus strand of NC_064618.1, from coordinate 333,955,465 downwards.
ATGGGGGTTCGTATTAAAAAAAAACGCAGTTGATATCCATTTGACCTATGGCAGCGCCATTTAGGGGGCCAACCATAGCGCGATCTGGTTTCCCCCTTCAAACTAGACAAGTTTCGTTCTTTGTAGTTTTTTCGTTTGACGTTTATTTCGTGAGATATTTGGCCGGTCACGATCAATGAACCACCCTGTATGTAATGGTTATTCTGGTATTACTTACCACTGAATCGGTGCAGTTCAAGACGTTTCGTTTCATGTACGTCGATGTGACTTTTTGACTTCCATCCGATATTGCAGCACAAAGTTTCTGAACAAAACTGTGACGCACTTTTTTTCCCCAAACCTATTAGGCGAATCCTTCTCCAACGCTGTCGAGTGATGATACTGCCATTTTTATTAATATGCTGGCAGACATTAAGATATCTAGTGTGTTTGGCCTTGTACCCACCCTTAATACATGGTAATATGATCCTGTCAGAAGCTTCGCGCGCATCTTCATCTCCTTTGAATCTCCTCAGGTACGTTTTCCATAGAATCATCATTGCTGAAGGGAGAGACTGTAGACTGACATGTTCTTACCGGTTTGTGGTAAGCTTTGCTTTGCCGATGGCAGGTGCACTGTGAAAAAAAATCTGAATCTGTTGTCAAGATTGGTCGTTAAACTATGCCGGAAACGGAACCAAAACTTATTTCTGAATTAGCTCTTCGATTATTCACCAAGAGATTGCACATTCACAATATCACCCTTGTTATAACTGTCAGGACACAATGTTACTACTTTTTCATGATTGGACGAGAGTCGAAGTCTTTTGGTAACACAGGAACCGTATGTGCTAGATACTTATACGTTAAGTGGGCATATGCGTTTCCTTATTTAGATCTTCATTCTTCTTCATTGACGTCTGATTCCTTCAAGATATACGTGGAAATTAGTGGGTTTTGCTTATTACCTTCGTCGTATTTCTCTGTAGGTGCTGTTACTCTTTTTCACCTGTTTATTTCGTCATAAAAAGTTCTCTTATTTCTTTCTGCCTGTGATTTACAGAAATTATATTTATCTCCTTGCTAAATTTCACTTAATTTCTCAAGAGGCTCCTTCGTAACCGGAAAACAAAAGAAAAAATTCCTTTGTCATAATCTGAGAGCCGTTGAGTTAATGCTTGAATGGCAGCTGCAGAGTAGCAGCATTCTCAAAATATTGTTGTTTTTGTAAAGCACGTGCTTCTATTGAAAGCCTGTGCCTGTTATTGAGATACTCCACGCAGCATTTTTAAGCTTACGTCTCCACAATTTCTGTATTATCTTTCTGTCTTGCATCTAAGCAACATACGCCATTATTAAACTGACTTACGGCCGTCTTTTTCTGGAACTAATTACGCTCTAACCATGATAAATCTACTGGAGAGCAGCAGAAACGTCTGAGAAACCCACTACACAGGAAATTATCAAGTACAGCTAAGAACAGACAACTTATTTTTGCCAAACAAAGTGGCCGTGTTACAAGTTGTTTCACAAGTACACAAGCGCGTAGTTTCTGACACAGAGCATAAAATGATTTTGAAGTTACCTATATATGGATACTGAATAGAAATTGATCAAAAGGAATTGTTCTTATTATTATTTCTAATGAGATACAAAAATAAGATGTTGTCCCTCACTACGTTAGTTGTAGATTTCCACACATTCAATGAAACTAGTTTTTGAACAGCAGGGATTCAAATGACGTTCAGTGTCATTATACTTCTTTTAAGCGTGAAAACATTTTAGAGGCTCCTTTTCTTTAATTAAGATGCACTGTATGGCCCCAGTAGTGCATCTTAATTGTTTCCGTAGACTTACGAACCTGGTAACTGTATGTGTTGTATTTCAGCACTGTGTCGCATCTGTCAGACGTGTAGCACAGTAATTTCGCTTTCCTACAAAGTGAACTGTTAGGAGATAAGCACCCTATTTTGAAAATTTTATTACACGGAACAGTAAATGCACCAGAGACGTGTCATTGCATCATCATCCATGGGTCACAACATTTGCGATATATCAACCATGGTATTGTATATGACGAAGAACTGATATTGATTTCGAACGAAGCTGTGTGATGTGACAATACAACACTTGAAAAGTGTGTCCGTTACATTTGTAATCCGATTTTCCGTGACAGAAAATACCGTAACGTGCAACATAATAACTTAGAAAACTATTTATACTGAAAACAACTGCAATAGATGCATTGATTTGATGAAAATCCCTTAACGTTTTCGATACTTAGGGAAGTTTTGTGGTTGGTGGATCACTCCTTGCCGGCCCGTGTGGCCGTGCGGTTCTAGGCGCTTCAATCTGGAACCGCGTGATCGATACGGTCGCAGGTTCGAATCCTGCCTCGGGCATGGATGTGTGTGACGTACTTAGGTTAATTAGGTTTCAGTAGTTCTAAGTTCTAGGGGACTGATGACCTCCGAAGTTAAGTCCCATAGTGCTCAGAGCCATTTGAACCATTTGATCACTCCTTACTCTGCAGAGTGAAGTCAATTACATTATTGGTTCATACTTGCTAAGTCAGGCAGAGAACAGCAGAAAACACATTGTGACATGACGGTCATATAGCGCTTTGCGATTTTATTTCAATTATGTCACGATTGGGCGAAAGTTAGTTTGGGAGCTTGGAACATTTTCCAGGGAGTCGCAAGCATTCAACTTCTCACCAGTAAAATGTGAGTAGACAGAGAGCCGGCAATCTCGTAAGGTCTACAGATTGCTTTCACGCATCTCAGCAAGAGGAAATTGGTGCTTTCTGGATGCCCGTTAGTCTTCACAGAAACGGTCCAGTTTCCCAAAAAGCTTATTGTGGGCTAGATGTCAACCATCGGCTGTGCTCACATATCAGCAGCAACAGTTTTGTTATGATGAGTAATGGTGAGTAGGTAATATTCTGTACATGCAAAAAACAACAGCTGCATTCACGAGTTTACCTATTTGGGCAAGCATACCACGTGATGTTAACCCCACTTTCTCCCTCTCACCCATTTAAAGCTGTCCAAATACACAGTGCATCAGCATGAACAATGTCACTGCCGAGCAGTGCATTAAAAGGCAAGGGCAGGAGCGCGTGTCTAGCAGGAGTGCACGTGGATGCATCGTGCTACTGAAGTAGTCATAAATTGTAAAAAATGTACGTTATATAACTCACAGTGGAAGAATGAATTAAACGCACAGCAACTGTATAAGCGTTGTTTTCATTACTTCGAATCGTATCACGTACCACATATCTACCAATAAAAGCATTTTCGCTTATATGATGAATACAGAAAGCGAAAGTGTAAACAGTTTCTCCAAGAGCTAATATTTTTTTCTAATTTGTGTAATAACCTTCAAATTAATAACTATTTTGTACCGTACACTTTCTAAAGTAGCCTATATTTTTCCTCTGAGATCGAGATATTTCTATACGAAATTTCATTAAAATCGTTTAAGGTGGATAGTCGTGAAAAGTAATAAAATGGTTCAAATGGCTAAGAGCACTATGGGACTTACCTTCTTTGGTCATCAGTCCCCTAGAACTTAGAACTACTTAAACCTAACTAACCTAAGAACAGCATACACATCCATGCCGCAGCCAGGATTCGAACCTGCGACCGTAGCGGTCGCGCGGTTCCAGAATGTAGCGCCTAGAACCGCTCGGACAACGTTATTTTCGCATTAATACAAAAAATATTGATAAAAATTTGAGGTACCTTAAGTTCTTGACATGATCCGATTTTAATGAAATAAAGCATATACACTCCTGGAAATGGAAAAAAGAACACATTGACACCGGTGTGTCAGACCCACCATACTTGCTCCGGACACTGCGAGAGGGCTGTACAAGCAATGATCACACGCACGGCACAGCGGACACACCAGGAACTGCGGGGTTGGCCGTCGAATGGCGCTAGCTGCGCAGCATTTTTGCACCGCCGCCGTCAGTGTCAGCCAGTTTGCCGTGGCATACGGAGCTCCATCGCAGTCTTTAACACTGGTAGCATGCCGCGACAGCGTGGACGTGAACCGTATGTGCAGTTGACGGACTTTGAGCGAGGGCGTATAGTGGACATGCGGGAGGCCGGGTGGACGTACCGCCGAATTGCTCAACACGTGGGGCGTGAGGTCTCCACAGTACATCGATGTTGTCGCCAGTGGTCGGCGGAAGGTGCACGTGCCCGTCGACCTGGGACCGGACCGCAGCGACGCACGGATGCACGCCAAGACCGTAGGATCCTACGCAGTGCCGTAGGGGACAGCACCGCCACTTCCCAGCAAATTAGGGACACTGTTGCTCCTGGGGTATCAGCGAGGACCATTCGCAACCGTCTCCATGAAGCTGGGCTACGGTCCCGCACACCGTTAGGCCGTCTTCCGCTCACGCCCCAACATCGTGCACCCCGCCTCCAGTGGTGTCGCGACAGGTGTGAATGGAGGGACGAATGGAGACGTGTCGTCTTCAGCGATGAGAGTCGCTTCTGCCTTGGTGCCAATGATGGTCGTATGCGTGTTTGGCGCCGTGCAGGTGAGCGCCACAATCAGGACTGCATACGACCGAGGCACACAGGGCCAACACCCGGCATCATGGTGTGGGGAGCGATCTCCTACACTGGCCGTACACCACTGGTGATCGTCGAGGGGACACTGAATAGTGCACGGTACATCCAAACCGTCATCGAACCCATCGTTCTACCATTCCTAGACCGGCAAGGGAACTTGCTGTTCCAACAGGACAATGCACGTCCGCATGTATCCCGTGCCACCCAACGTGCTCTAGAAGGTGTAAGTCAACTACCCTGGCCAGCAAGATCTCCGGATCTGTCCCCCATTGAGCATGTTTGGGACTGGATGAAGCGTCGTCTCACGCGGTCTGCACGTCCAGCACGAACGCTGGTCCAACTGAGGCGCCAGGTGGAAATGGCATGGCAAGCCGTTCCGCAGGACTACATCCAGCATCTCTACGATCGTCTCCATGGGAGAATAGCAGCCTGCATTGCTGCGAAAGGTGGATATACACTGTACTAGTGCCGACATTGTGCATGCTCTGTTGCCTGTGTCTATGTGCCTGTGGTTCTGTCAGTGTGATCATGTGATCTATCTGACCCCAGGAATGTGTCAATAAAGTTTCCCCTTCCTGTGAAAATGAATTCACGGTGTTCTTATTTCAATTTCCAGGAGTGTATGTTGCCCCAAGCCATATTCAAGTTACATGCGAAAATCCCACGAAAATTCGTCTAGTAGTTTTGGATATTAGCGTGTTCAAACGGACAAACAGAGAAGTATGACGGTTTTAGTAAAATTGTAACTCACGATATCTTTTTCTTCTCAAATCCGATTCTGATAAACTATAGTCCGTATGGTGCCCTAATCGATGCTAAATAGATGTACGAAACCGCATGAACATTCGTCAAGTAGTTTTGAAGAAACATGTACAAATGGATACAGACAGATGCGACAGTTTTACAATTTTATTATTCGTAGAGATAGTTGCTTTCGCTAATCTATTTGTCACAGACATATATCGCCGCCGGACATCACAGTTTTCCGCTGAGCGTGTTTGACACTTTAATTGGCCTTACCCTGGTGTCAGAGAATTTGTTGCTTTCCTCCAGAAATTACGGACTGTCCATTCCAGCGTAATGCCCCGCTACCAGACGCCTTGCGGTCGGTGGTGACCAACGGAGTGACACTGTTAGAAACCACCGCCAAGTTCGTCAATTGTAATGATGCTTTCTGCAAGGCTTGGGCGGTACATTTCTATTTGCTTTCTTTGTTATTACGTAGAACCTTGTCGCACTGGATACACCGGTTCCAGTGAGATCACAAAAAGTAAGCGCTCTAGGGCGTGGTCGGCGCTTGGATGGGTGACCATCCAGGCCGCCATGCACTGTTGCCATTTTTCGGGGTGCACAGAGCCTCGTGATGCCAATTGATGAGCTACTCGACTGAACACAGCCTCGTGATGCCAATTGAGGAGCTACTCGACTGAACACAGCCTCGTGATGCCAATTGAGGAGCTACTCGACTGAACACAGCCTCGTGATGCCAATTGAGGAGCTACTCGACTGAACACAGCCTCGTGATGCCAATTGAGGAGCTACTCGACTGAATAGTAGCGGCTTCGGTCAAGAATACCATCATAACGACCAGGAGAGCGGTGTGCTGACCCCACGCCCCTCCTATCCGCATCCTCCACTGAGGATGACACGGCGGTCAGTTGGTCACGGTAGGCCACTCGTGGCCTGAAAACGGAGTGTTATTACGTTGAAAGGAGATCATATTCGTTCGTCAGATCGGCAGCAGCATTCAAAATCCCCACTTAGTTAGTTTGGGAATGATGAGGGATCTACAGAAAACTATTTTCAAAGAGATTTCGCCTCATGGCTCTCGTCTGGTGCTGACCGGCGCCCTCTTGTGCTGTGGAGAATGTAAGTTTCACTCAGACATTAGTGGAATGCAATTTCAGAGCGCTTCGTATTTAGCTCATCTTGTTACGCATCTTGTATGCCAATTATCTATGATGAATAGTTGTCTCATTTATCTTGTATTTGCTCACAGCCCAGATGCGCGAGTTTTATATATTTTGCTACAAGTAGTCCTTCAATTGAACCCGAGTCCCACAGAATTTAGAGTCATTTTACGTCAGTTTGCAACAACCTGTAGAACATTGCTCTGTTGTATTCATTGTCAATTATTGACTTGATTAGATTAATGTAACACGACTCATTTTGAGATGCCTTATGCCCTACGACTTCTCAATGGACAGGCGATCCTCCAATGAATACTTGTTATAGAAATTTATGTATTATTGCGTGTGCATAACTATGATCCACATCTCCTCTTTAACTACCAGGCCGATTTCAAACAAACTTGGGAGACATATCCCTTATTGTCAGGTAACAATTGCTTTCGTGGTAATAACAATCTACTTATCACAGTTTAGAACATAAACACTGAGATGCATGAAAACATGCCGCACCATTCATAAAGTTTTAATAAATTTACACTTCAGTATTAAGATAATCCTACAATCGAGTCAAGGGAATCCCTGACAGCTAGAAGCAGTATTGACAGCATACAATTTATAAGCGCAAATGACTATAAGCGAAAACAATAGCCGTTATGGAGCTGTGAAGGGGTTGCCATAGAGACGTTTACAGAATCTCATTGCAGACACGCGAAGCAGCCGTACTTATTCATTTATACATTATGCTTGTATACACACCTGGAAATTGAAATAAGAACACCGTGAATTCATTGTCCCAGCAAGGGGAAACTTTATTGACACATTCCTGGGGTCAGATACATCACATGATCACACTGACAGAACCACAGGCACATAGACACAGGCAACAGAGCATGCACAATGTCGGCACTAGTACAGTGTATATCCACCTTTCGCAGCAATGCAGGCTGCTATTCTCCCATGGAGACGATCGTAGAGATGCTGGATGTAGTCCTGTGGAACGGCTTGCCATGCCATTTCCACATGGCGCCTCAGTTGGACCAGCGTTCGTGCTGGACGTGCAGACCGCGTGAGACGACGCTTCATCCAGTCCCAAACATGCTCAATGGGGGACAGATCCGGAGATCTTGCTGGCCAGGGTAGTTGACTTACACCTTCTAGAGCACGTTGGGTGGCACGGGATACATGCGGACGTGCATTGTCCTGTTGGAACAGCAAGTTCCCTTGCCGGTCTAGGAATGGTAGAACGATGGGTTCGATGACGGTTTGGATGTACCGTGCACTATTCAGTGTCCCCTCGACGATCACCAGTGGTGTACGGCCAGTGTAGGAGATCGCTCCCCACACCATGATGCCGGGTGTTGGCCCTGTGTGCCTCGGTCGTATGCAGTCCTGATTGTGGCGCTCACCTGCACGGCGCCAAACACGCATACGACCATCATTGGCACCAAGGCAGAAGCGACTCTCATCGCTGAAGACGACACGTCTCCATTCGTCCCTCCATTCACGCCTGTCGCGACACCACTGGAGGCGGGCTGCACGATGTTGGGGCGTGAGCGGAAGACGGCCTAACGGTGTGCGGGACCGTAGCCCAGCTTCATGGAGACGGTTGCGAATGGTCCTCGCCGATACCCCAGGAGCAACAGTGTCCCTAATTTGCTGGGAAGTGGCGGTGCGGTCCCCTACGGCACTGCGTAGGATCCTACGGTCTTGGCGTGCATCCGTGCGTCGCTGCGGTCCGGTCCCAGGTCGACGGGCACGTGCACCTTCCGCCGACCACTGGCGACAACATCGATGTACTGTGGAGACCTCACGCCCCACGTGTTGAGCAATTCGGCGGTACGTCCACCCGGCCTCCCGCATGCCCACTATACGCCCTCTCTCAAAGTCCGTCAACTGCACATACGGTTCACGTCCACGCTGTCGCGGCATGCTACCAGTGTTAAAGACTGCGATGGAGCTCCGTATGCCACGGCAAACTGGCTGACACTGACGGCGGCGGCGCACAAATGCTGCGCAGCTAGCGCCGTTCGACGGCCAACACCGCGGTTCCTGGTGTGTCCGCTGTGCCGTGCGTGTGATCATTGCTTGTACAGCCCTCTCGCAGTGTCCGGAGCAAGTATGGTGGGTCTGACACACCGGTGTGAATGTGTTCTTTTTTCCACTTCCAGGAGTGTATTTTACAACTTTCGTAATTTCAAAGGGGTTTGACGAATATATGGAAATAAAATTTTTTCTATTTCATGATACAAACAGTTCATTTTGTTCCGCTTTTATGAGAAAATTGGCAACGTCGGTCTTGACAGCTAGTAATAAATATAATCAACCGCACTTTTAGGATGTTTGCTCCATTGTGATGGGTCTCCGTTGTGTGTAGTGGCCAGCCACTAGTTTTAAGGACACAATAAATGCAGATGTGTAAAAGAGTGTCATAAGCTTGCAAGTTTATATAGCAAGAGTAGTTGATACGCTACCTGGTGAACCTTATTTCGAACACTAATAGGTCTGTTAACTGTACTCAGATTAATTGTGACATGTGCCCCATGTAGGAACATTTTTCATGCTATATATGTAATTTACTCAGATAGTAAAACAGCTATATGGACTCCCGTTTAAATACACAAAACACGGCACATAATTTCCAAACATGTGATTAACGATGCGGTTTATTGCAGCCAAACACGCGCAATTTGTTTCTGTTGGTTTAACAATAGTCCGCGGAAATGTTGACTTACTTTTGTGTCATAAAGTGTATTGCGTCTTCGTAAGTACAAATGTGGAATCAGTAGAATATAGAATAAATAAGAGATCCTATTGTCGTAGTGATATTCATTATAATAACATCTCTATTGCAGTCACTATTTCATAAAAGCAATATTTGTCAACATTCACCGCGAGGAGGCAAACATACGGACGTTTAGGGCCATCAATGAAAACATTCATTTCCGACTAACACTATTCGAAAATGTGTTCCTGGACGAAAATTACTGGAAACTGACATGACCTATGATTACTAACAGGAAATTTTTCGCTGCTGATGGAATCTAGTTGCCTTATATTTGTGGTGTCTATGTACGTCTGTGTTCTCAAACCATGGACGTATCTCGCCACACAATGAATCGTAAACCCATAGTATACCTCTAACTAAACGACAAGAGAGCTGTGAGTGGTGCAGACAAGAAACTGGTCACTACAACCTCTCTGAACAATAAATTCTGGCTGTATCACACCTAGATCTACACTCCTATTGGTATAGCTGTCGTGAAGACATTATGGCCAGTTTTGTGTTTCAACACGCTTTTAAATGAGAACGTTAATACACTCTTAAATGAGAATGTTGTACACTGAAGAGCCAAAAAACTGGTACACCTGCTTAATATCGTTTAGGACCCCACGAGCATGGTCCTAATGGTTCTGAGCACTATGGGACTTAACTTCTGAGGTCATCAATCCCCTAGAACTTAGAACTACTTAAACCTAACTAACCTAAGGACATCACACACATCCATGCCCGAGGCAGGTTTCGAACCTGCGATCGTAGCGGTCGCGCGGTTCCAGACTGTAGCGCCTATAACCGCTCGGCCACTCCGGCCGGCCCCGCGAGCATGCCGAAGGGCTGCAACACGATGTGGCGTGGACTCGACTAACGTCTGAAGTACTGCTGGAGGGAACTGACACCGCCAATCCTGCCTAACAGTGCAAGAGGGTGGAGATCTCTTCTGAACAACACGTTGGACAGCATCCCAGATATGCTCAACAATGTTCATGTCTGCGGAGTTTGGTGGCCAGCGGAAGTGTTTAAACTCAAAAGAGTGTTCCTGGAGCTACTCTGTAGCAATTATGGAAGTGTGGAGTGTCGCATTGTCCTGCTGGAATTGCCCAAGTCCGTCGGAATGCACAGTGGACGTAAAAGGTAGCAGGTGATCAGACAGGATGCTTACGTACGTGTCACTTGTCACAGTCGTATCTATCAGAGGTCTCATATCACTCCAACTGCATACGCCCCACACCATTACAAAGCCTCCACCAGCTCGAACAGTCCCCTACTGACATGAAGGGTCCGTGGATTCATGAGGTTGTCTTCATATACGTACCCGTCCATCCGCTCGATACAATCTGAAACGATACTCGTCTGACCAGGCAATATGTTCCCAGTCACCAATGTCTGTGTTGACGGTCCCAGTCGAGGAGTAACGCTTTTGTCCTGCAGTCATCAAAGATACAACGAAACATCCACGATGTTTCGTTGGATGGTTCGCACGTTGACATTTGTTGATGTCCCAGCTTTGAAATCTACAGCAATTTGAGAAAGGGTTGAACTTTGTCACGTTGGACGATTCTCACCTACCGTCGTTAGTCTCGTTCTTTTGCCGGACGCAGCGATGTTGGAGATTTTATGTTTTACCGCATTCCTGATATTCACGGTACACTCATGAAATTATTTTACGGTAGAATCCGCATTTCATCGCTACCTTGGAGATGCTGGGCCCATCGCTCTTGCGCCGACTGTAACAGCACGTTCTGATAACCTGCCATTGCAGCAGCAGTAACTGATCCAACAATTGCGCCAGACAGTTGTTGTCTTATATAGATGTTGCCGACCGTAGCGCGGTATTGTCTGTTTACACATCTCTGTATTTGAATACGCATGCCTACATCAGTTTCTTTGGCGCTTCAGTGTACAAACGGGTACTGAACGGAGATTGTAGTTCTATGTCAATGGCAAGGATACAGCGACAGAAGTACATCTTCGAAACGCAATGCAGCAGATTTACCGCCAGGCATCATAGATCAGGCAAGTCTTATGTAGTTCCTGGAGAAATTGGTACCATATGTATGGATGTTACACAGTTCCCATAATTTAAGTGCTATTGCTGGCACCCTATAGCATCCTATATGTGTTCCAACGGGTTGAGATCAGGCGAATTTCGCCGCCAAGTTATCAACATGGGGATACTAACACGCTGCCGACCGCTGTGGCCGAGTGGTTCTAGGCACTTCAGTGTGGAACCGCGCTACCGCTACGGTCGCAGGTTCGAATCCTGCTTCGGGCTTGGATGTGTGTGATGTCCATAGGTTAGTTAGGTTTAAGTAGTTCTAAGTTCTAGGGGACTGATGACTTCAGATGTCAAGTCCCATAGTGCTCAGAGCCACTTTAACCATTTTTTGAACTAAGACCCAGTTCATGCCAGGTGAGATGGGCAGCTATCCTGCTACAATACGCCATCACCATCGGGCAAAACAACAAACATGAAGGGATGGAGAGGCCAGAAACAATGTTCCTTCTAAAATATAGCGTATCCATAAATCATGTTTACAACTAAAGACGTTAAAACTTTAAAACATCACTAGTGATTTATAAATTGTTTTAAGCATGTGATAAGACAACTCAAAGAATTCTAACTTCCAGGTGTCGCAATTCTGACACATAACTGAACTTGAAAACTCGATAAAATTTGGACGCCACAGGAGAAAGCTCAGTGTGCCGCCTGGTTCATACAGACGACGTTCGACACCCTAGTGCAACGAAACTTTCAGACACTGTATGGAACGTAACCATCGCCTGGACCAACTATTCGCGCTTGGCGTGCGTCATTCATGGAAATAGATAATGTTCTCAATAACAAAGAAGGGGCGTTCGCCTATCAGTGTCAAACGCAACATGTGCAAGGTACGGCAGGCTTTTGCAAGGAGTCCGACGTAATGATGCGTGCCGCTGCCGGAGAGTTGGGAATGAGACGATCAATAGTGCACAATGTCTTGCTTAATAGGTTGCAGCTATATCCCTACAAAATGCTGCTGCTTCAATCAATAAAGCCTATGGACAAATCTCAGCGCGAAATGTTTGAAGTGGATTTACGAGGGGAGATACAAAAAATGACTTTTTGAAAAAGTTTCATTTCAGTAATGAGGCAACGTTTCATGTATCCGGCAAAGCGAATCGTCAGAACGCTAGTGTATGGGATCACAGCATTCTAAAATTATACATGAAATGGAAAGCGAAGTCCCAAGGACACTGTTTAGTGCCGACTGATGAACAATTGCGTCATTCCTGCATTGTTTATCATCGAGTCTGCTGTCAACCGTGGTATCTACATGGACATATGTAACATGTCTGCAGTGCCAGTATTGGAAACCTGCAACCATGTGTCATATTCCAGTGGGTTGGGACACCACCCCACTGATCCCTAAATGTCCGTTAATTTCTAGATGACAAGTTTCTGGACAGGTGAACTGGGCGAGATAAACCAGTTCAATGGCCGCCACGATCGCTTGCCTGCAACCATGTGTCATATTCCAGCGGGTTGGGACACCACCCCACTGATCCCTAAATGTCCGTTAATTTCTAGATGAAAAGTTTCTGCACAGGTGAACTGTGCGAGATGAAATAGTTCAATGGCCGCCACGGTCGCTTGCTTTCATAACACCAGACTTCTTCCTGTGCGGTTTTATAAAGAAACTGGTGTACCGAAATAAGATTAAGCCCTAAAGGCATTCGAAATACATTTCAACATGTCTGTGGAGAGAAACGGCATTCCAATTAGATATTATCCATGCCATTAAGACTGCACACATTGACGCATATGAATGAGAAAACAGAACTTTATGAGTTATGTTGTGACACGTTGTAAACCATTTCTTAATACCTAGTATAGTTTTGAACATGTTAAAGGCTTAAGAAGTGAAGATAATTTGTGGACACCTTATTTTCAACATTCTACCTGAAAGACCAGTTGAATGTGTGGAAACTGCACCCATATGAGAGGAACCCGCTGCAATAAGCATTCGCAGTTTTATGCCGTATTTTTCCTATGGTGGGCATACTGCGAATATACGCTTCTCCTCAACACGTCACCTCGGAAGTTTACGCCCCCAAAACCACGAAAATGTACGTTACGTGAAAGCGGACCAGCGAGTGGCCCACAGCGTATTGTCGTCGCCGCCTTCCGCGAGGGCAGGAAGCCGCAGGGAGCGGAGTCAACTTCTCAGAGGGCCATAAGAAGGCCCCCCTGGCTGCTTGTGGCGCGCACAAAGCAGCCGGAGGCAGTTTCCGCCCAGTATGAGCTGCCCGTGAAATATGGCCTCTGCCCGCTATCGCGGGAAGCCCACTGAATTACGGGATTAGCAAGAACTTGCGGCATCTAATGTCGCGCCGCCCCCAGCTCTGGATTAACCGAGCGTCCTGCCTCCCGTTTCCTGCGTCATGGCCACCCCCAGGCCTCGTTTTCGTACTGTCCTTCACGCTTATACGCAATTGCGATGAAGATGCACAAGCAGCCTCCATATAAAAGCAGCTCCTACTGCCGCGTAAATCCCTCAAAAAGTCCCCTCATCACCAAGTCGTTAAAAACTTCGTGACTGGATTTCATGTACGATACAGCGCCTCCTAAGGCAATTCCGAAAGGCTTCGCGAGGCCGTTATGTCCACGACGTTTACGGAGGGAAAAGAATGCTTAGTGCCTGTGAATAGAAAATGCTGTCTCATTTCTTCGCGCAGTTTCCTTGAAAATACTGAATAAAAACTGTATTAAGACCAAATGAATCATTCGCGCAAAGTGCCGTTACAATTCTCCGGTCTACCTGAGCTGTTATCATAGTGAAGGCATCGTTAAAAATGATACAGATGATATTCACGGCGGCAGAAGACGAAAACGCACTACCACATCCTCTTCGAAAACAGACTGATGAGGAAAAATGAGGACGATAGTAACTTACGCAAGGGGTCCGCACAGTCGTTTAATGAACAACGTCAGAGCATATGGACTATTAGACCAATTTTGTGATTGGATTGAAGAGCTCCTAGATAACAGAACGCAGCATGTCATTCTCAATAGAGAGAAGTCTTCCGAAGTAAGAGTGAGTTCAGGTGTGCCGCAGCGGAGTGTCTTAGGACCGTTGCTGTTCACAATATATATAAATGACCTTGTGGATAACATCGGAAGTTCACTGAGGCTTTTTGCAGATGATGCTGTAGTAAAGCGAGACGTTGGAACAAAGGAAAACTGTACTGAAATACTGGCGGATCTGCTATGAATGGACGCATGGTGCAGGGAATGGCAATTGAATCTCAATGTAGACAAGTGTAATGTGCTGCGAATACATAGAAATAAAGATCCTTTATCATTTAGCTACAAGATAGCACGTCAGCAACTGGAAGCTGATAATTCCATCAATTATTTGGGAGTAGGCATTAGGAGTGATCTAAAATAGAATGACCATACAAAATTAATCGTCGGTAAAGCAGATGCCAGACATATTCATTGGAAGAATCCTAAGGAAATGCAGTCCGAAAACAGAGGAAGTAGGTTACAGTACACTTGTTCGCCCACTGCTTGAATACTGCTCACCGGTGTGGGATCCGTAGCAGATAGGGTTGATAGAAGAGATAGAGAAGATTTAACGGAGAGCAGCGCGCTTCGTTACAGGATCATTTAGTAATCGCGAAAACGTTACGAAGATGATAGATAGACTCTGCAAGAGAGACGCTCAGTAGCTCGGTACGGGTTTTTGTTGAAGTTTCGAGAACATACCTTCACCGAGGAGTCAAGCAGTATATTGTTCCTTCCTACGTATATCTCGCGAAGAGACCATGATGCTAAGTTAAGATACATTAGAGCCCACCCGGAGGCATACCGACAATCTTTCTTTCCACGAACAATACGAGACTGGAATAGAAGGGAGAACCGATAGAGGTACTCAAGGTACCCTCCGCCACACGCCGTCAGGTGGCTTGCGGAGTATAAATGTAGATGTACATGTAGATGCGACTTTACCAAGTAACATAGTTTGACATGGATAATACCTAATCGGAATTCCGTTTCTCTCCACGGACGATTCAAGATCTCGGGTCTGACATGTTGAAATGTATTGCTAATGCCCTTACGGCTTAACCTTGTTTCTGTACACCAGTTCTTTCTAAAACGGCACAGGAAGAAGTCTGTTGGTATGAAGTCAGGGGATCGTGGCGGCTATTGCCAGGTGGAATATGACATGGCTGCAGGTGTTCCAATAGTGGCAATGCAGACTCTTGTAAAATGTGCATGTAGATACGACGGTTGGCATCAGGGTCAATGAAAAACAATGGACGAGTGACATAACTGTTCATCAGTCGGCACTAAACAGTGTCCTTGGGACTTCACTTTCCATTTCATGTACCATTAGCACAAATAGCTGCTAAGTGTAGTATACAAGGCAAATGAAAGAAACCACAAAGAGACGAATAGAAGTAACACTTTCATTCAAATACAGTACAATGAAGTCTTCGCGATTTGTGACACTCCTCTGGACATTATAATAGGCGGGTTATAGTTGCTAGTAGGATGTGTGGCGAATAATGACGCTCTGCAAAGTGCTTCCGTGGTGGCCACAATGTTGGTAAGGAGTTCTTGTGATAGGGCATTCCTTTCCTCCACCAGCCCGATTTACAAATGCTGGATCGTCGATGGTGCCTGTGGACATGCTGCAGTACGTCTCCCCAACCATTCCCACGAGTTCTCGATCCGATATATATGTCGGGAGAACGGGCAGTCCAGGCCAATAAACAAAGTTTATACCGTTCCGAGACCAGCTCCACCTGCGCAGCGTATTCTCATCCATAAATATGGAGTCAGGGCGGAATACACACCTGAAAACACTCTAATTGGGAAGGAGAACACTGTCACAGTAACCATGAGCAGTGAGTGTTCCAAGATTTGGAGGTCAGCACGGCCATGCAAAATGATGCCTCCATACTCCATAACATCTGGACCACCAAAACGATCATGTTCGACAATGGTCCTTGGTGCATTACGTACCCTTTCATGGCGAGAGGTGGGAACATGTATTGCACCCTATACACTGCCGAACTTGACTGTCTGAGTGGTCTATGTGTTACGGTGTAGAGTGGCATGATGTTGCATGGGCGTACTGACAGCTTAATTTTAGAACAGGATACACTCAGAGTTCAATATTTTTCCTCTGTTCTCTTTCAACATGTGAATCTTTTGAGGGTTACATTAAGTTCTGGCTTCATTCTTAGAGATGACAACGTGACCGCATTGAATAGCACAGGTGGAGGAGCTTTTGGAGCGAGACGATATTCGACGAATGGACTGGCCTGCCCGTTCCAACAGTTTAAATCCCAGTGAGCAAATGCGGGACGTGTTGCGAGCAACAATGGGTCCAGAGGTACAAACGACCTTGCAGCGCTTGTCAGCCAGGTTGGTGGAGGAATAGAATGCCGTGCCATAAGAACGCTTTATCTTTTATCACGCGCTGGTACAAGGCGTATTCCAAAGGTAAGATCCGATCGGTCACATCTGCCATTTGAAAACTGAGTGCACAGTGAACATGAAAAAATGCCTAAGAAATAGTGTCTTCCGCCAAATAGGAGCGCCCGTGAGAGATTTCGCCTGATTTTATGCTGCCCACAGGACATAACTGTCTTGCATTTACTTCTTCGTAACAGTTCTCGGCCGCACTCTGCAGGGCAATTAGGACGCAAAAGTAGCGTTTTTGAAGGGAGGTGTTTGGTCGACCTGCATACAGCCCTGACTTTGCTCTCTCTGATTTTCCTCTCTGCTGACATGGACGTTGGCTATAGTGTCAACGAACTGCGGATCAGTGTAGATAACCGGTGAAAAGTGCAGGTGGCTGCCTTCTATGACGAGGGTATTGGAACTTTGGTACAACGCTACGACAAATGTCGTAAACGGAGCAGCGACTATGTGGAGAAATTGCTGTATAGTGTGGCTAGCTATTGCAAAGAAAACACTTTTGATTTTCACTGTGGTTTCCATTTCGCGACCGATCGGACCTTACTTTCGGAATACGCCTCGTATATTAACACTTGATATCCCGGCACAGAGATATAAGCTCTTTTAGGGACAATTCCATAGCTCGTCGCAGCCTTGGAATTATCGCGGCTGCGAATATACACAAATTTGCCAGAGAGGATTTAGTATACACTTAGGAGCAGCGCGTCTTTCATCTAGCGTTCACAGTCAATAGCAGAGGGGTACCTGAGCAGGATTCGCATTCGTTTTGTGTTCTTAATAAAACAGTTTGAAAGTAACCTTACTGTTATTTAAAGTCCACATTACTTCGCTTGTCCAAGTGATGCAAATTACGAATATACATATTTTTATGATTTACATAGTAAATTATCTTAAATTAATCCCGGAGTTCTGGCTCTGACGAATTAGTCGGGACCGAGCGACCGCTGTGTCATCCTCTGCAGTTGGATGTGGTACGGTAGGGCATGGGGTCAGACGTTATGACAGTACACACTTGTAGTCGAAGATACCTTTCCGTGTATTTGATACATACAGAGTAAAGGAAATTTAATAGAATATACTATACCTTTCGTGTGATGCATACCGTGAGTCCCTTACAAATCTAAGAGCTTCCTGGAGCTGAATCGTAGACGAATACAAGGAAAGGCAGATTTCACTTCGAGATCGTTAGAATAAATTTTGTTAGCTGTGTTCCATTTGCTTCTCGGCTGTTATTTGTGAGTTACAGTATAAGCAGTCTCACGTTGAATTCTAAGGAAGCCAGGCTGCAACGGTGTCCTGTTTTACCACCACACATAGAAGGCTGTGCTTACGTCACGTGATGCTACGTCTGTTAACTGGTATCGCAGGGATTGGCTGTGGAAATGGGTACACTTGGAACAAAACATGGAAACGAGTTGCAGTCTGAAAGTAGGCCCCTTACAGACTTTGCATGCATTACGTAGAGCAAAATAAACGATTGTGATAAACAATGCGAGGGAAATGGTGTCACAAACGTCAGTTGTTTTGGAACTGTTTCATCATTTGTTCAGAAACTGAGCTCGTTTGATGTTCTTTCTGATGTCTTTCGTGTTGCATTTTGTGTTAGGAAAGAAGTATTATTAGTTTCAGATATACTGTAATTAAAAACATAGTTCCTTAATTGTTTTAAATAATTAGTAAAATGCCTTTACGGGGCTCCGGAACGCCCTATACTTGCAATGTTAAAATAACGCTTATAAATTACATCTTCCCTCACAAAGTATTTGAGGTAGGAAGTTGAACTTTTTACAGATTATTTATTGGAATATGGGCTACAACTTAACACAGGGATTTTACAAAATTTTAGTTCAGTTATTAAAGATGATTTTTTTCATTTGTAATGAAAATTCACAAAATTTTTTTGCAATTTTTTATTTATATATTCAAAAATATACAGTTTTTTGGAAAAAGGCTGTGTTAAATTATGCAGAAGGTACTGTGTAACATTTACTGAAAGTTTGAAACAAATATGTTTGGAAGATCCTTAGAAAACATGTAATTAGTATGAGAAAATAAAAGTTTTGGGAATCGAGCGACAAAGATTGGTTTAACTTTTTAGTGCATTCCAGGTCCATAGGATGGATTATCTTCATCCTCTGCAAACTCCTCCTCCAGCTTCCTCTTGTTCCTCCTCCTGTTTACTCTTGCTTGAATTTCTAGACTCTTTACAGCCCTGTCTGCAGCCCGAAGCGTTCCTTGTCTAAAGCAAGTATCGCTCGTACCATGTTAGAACCTATCTTCATTCCCATCTTTCTAAATACCTTGCACCTTACAATGTTGCCTTCATTGAAAGTCGCAACAGCATCATACACACCAAAGTGAAGTGTTTCTATTCCAACAAATACAGTCTTGGGGATTCTCGACCATATAACACTATTTACACTTTCATTGGGGTTTTGAGTTTTTCCGTGAATACACTTTTTCAACAGTTCAGGTGCTGCAAAGTCTCTGAAAATAGGTTTTATCACCTCCATTATTGCATGAGGCACACTATGCTTATGAGTGTACACTTCACCAGTTAGCAATCCTTTGTTATATTTACACCAACTGTCTTCTTCTTTGGGACACAAGCTATGTTGGGGATTTTCATCGTCTTTATTGTTTACAGTAATAACACATACCTTTGGCTTTCCAACATTTCTCCTTTTCTTAAAAGCCTTCAGAGGATTTCTAATAACTTTACTTTTACTCATTATTATACTTTAACAAAACAGAGACTCAAGAAACAGAATTAATTACGAATATTTTCGAGATAACGACAGAGTAATTAAACATGAAACAATCGACAATCATACCAGCGATATATATTGAACCATCACAGGTTAGCCACAACACATACTTTATCTCACATCACTAAAATGTACTTGATGAACACGAACGTTAATAATAACACCATTTGATAGCAGTTTAACAGCGCCACAGTGGGTCACGCCCATGTAGAACACATTTCAAAAAAAAATTTAAAAATAGTTGTAGTCTTCGGAATTGAATAAATTATATATCTATTAAAAGGTAATAGTCTGCAGATTCAGAAAACGCAAAAAAGTAAAAATTGAACTTTTCATGATTTTGAGCCTTTCCGGAGCCCCTTAACCAACTTTTAGGCTTAAGAAACTCCATTCAGAGTGTTAAAGTTCCCAAATCTGGTAATGCATAAAGTATAGACTCATATTAGCACTATCGGCATATTGATTGTACTTTTGGCGTAGGAACTAGTAACTACTTACAAAAATTTGCAGTATTGCACCCATCAGTATATACATCATAGTATTAGTACATTTGCTATTTTTTTATTGTGGGCACCGATTTTTTTATTATATCTCCAAAAATGTTTATCTTGTATTTTTTCAGTGTTGGATGTCATGTAGGAAGTTAACTGCCGCAGTGAAATATAGACAACGTTTTAAAAAATCTAGTGCACAAAAGTAGATGGCATATTGTTGAAACTAAGGTGCTTCAGTTATGTAATGAACAGCATAAGTCACAAGATTAGGGCCAAATTTTCCTACCAATAATTATGGAAATTTTACTGTGATGAATCATTATAAATACTGAATCTCTGTACAAACAAAGTCAAAGATTGAGAAAACAAAGTTACAGATTGAGAAACTGCAGTAATTACGGATAATCTACAGATGTACGAAGGCTACTTATTTATTTAGGTCAGATTGGTAGCGAAATGGAAGCCACAGAAAAAAATGGAAAATGTTTTCTTTGCAACAAGTAGCTGCACCTTGCAGCTACACCTCTGCATAGCCTTTGCTCCTATTTAGGCATCTGTCGTAGCGTTGTACCAACTTTCCAATACGCTCGTCATACACTGCTTGACATTTGTTAAGGAATAACCAGTTGTTAGTGATCAACTGCTAACTGCTACGCAAAAACCTTCAATTGCTACGTATCACCCAATCAATGAATGTAAAAGAAAATATAGAGGACGGAACGTGTTAAATGCAGCGAAGCCCTTGCACCAACGCTGTGTATGCGTTCGACAGTTCATGCAGTTCAGTGTTTGACGGAAGTTACTGTGGAACCGTTGAGTACGACATTCCGTGTCTCACGGCAACATGTCTGCAAGGCATCTGAGTGTTTATGACCGTGGATGGAACGGTCAGAAACTCACTACTGTGGCCAAGTAATGGTTGTGCCTGAAAGTGTCATTTGGCAATTAAATATGGCCGCTGAAGGCGCATGAGCTATCCAATACCGCAAGATGATTGATACGTGGCTCTTGTGGCGAAAACAAACAGTCGTCTCACTTCTAAGCAATCACTGCAGCCCTCTCAGCCGCTACCGGCACACGTGTCTCTGCCAGAAGCATTTCGCAGCGATTAAACCAGGCTGGTTTGTGTGCCTGGAAGGCTATTAAAGGCGACCTACTTCAACAACGCCGTCATTGATAAGTAGTTCGTTGGTGTATGGGTCAAGAACAGTGGTCCAGAGTGATGTTCTCCGACGAATCCCGCTACACTGTGGCAAGTGCCTCTGTCCACAAGTTATTCTGAAGAGAGAGAGCAACGTCTTCCACCCCACAGAATGTTCATGAAAGTCATCGGTACGGTCTAGGCGTTACGATGTGGGCAGGCATTACGTACAAGGACCTAACACAGCTGCATATCTTTGAAAGATGTATCGTTACAGCAAAGCGGTGTATCAGGGAGATTATTGTGCATCATGTCCATCTGTTTAGCGTAAGGTAGGTCACAATTCTCTCTTGATGGACGACGATGCTCGCTCAAGTAGGGCCGCTGAAGTTTCGGACACATTGGAAATTGAAGCTGCTGAGCATATGGAATGGCCTGCATTCTCCCCGATCCTAAATCCTGTAGGTAACGCCTTGTGTGCCCTTGGCAGGCGTTTTTTTCAACGAAAAGTCCCACTCCGAAGTGTGCAAGAACTGAACACCGCCTTGAGAGAAGAGTGGTACAGTATTCCTCAAGGACCACTCAACCGTTTTGTAGCCAGCGTGAACAACAGGTGCAAATTGTGCATTATAACTCAAGAAAGGGATATTTCTTACTAAGAGTCCGATATCGTACTTCTGAAGTCTGGGCCAAACATAAACGTTATTTATTTGTGTTATCCTACTTTTCCGTCAGGTGAAATCTGTACCATTCTTCGTTATAAATATAAAACTCCACGCCTACGTTCATTGCCTGTGTTTATTTTGTCTAACAATGTCTCTGTTCCTTAGCATTTCTCAAGCAGTGTAAAATGCAGTCGCCTATGCTTTCTGCGAGTTCTCTACTTCAGTCTGCAGCTTGTTGTCTGTGCTAAAATGTTGTTTTCACAGCCAGCGGTTCATGCGAGCACAGATGAAACTCAGAGGGAGCCGAGTACGGGAGAATGATGGGTCATCAAACACTTCCAATCGAAAATATGCAGGAGCGTCTTCATTGTCCTTGCAGTCAAAAAGACGGAAATGGATTACAGGTAAGGTATGTGGGCTGCATGAAATCAGGCTAAATATCTCAGGAGGCAGTCATATTTGGTGGGAGATAATATTTTCTGGGCATCTTTAGGTATTTACCGTCCGCTCAGAACGGAAAAGAAACAGTTGACCCGACAGATGGGCATACTAGAGACACTGAAAACATTTGTGGAAAGCTTCATTGGATTTACACTGTGGCTTCCATGTCGCTAGAGATCAGACCTTAATAAACGAACAGCCATCGCATGATATACCGAATGTTTCAGACGTCTATATCTTCATATAACTGCTGACACTAGTAGAGCGGCGCCGCTCTTCTAGTTTTAACAGCAACATCTACATGCAGAAAGATGGGCTTGCAATAAATATTTGTCCAGCAATGGAAATAGCTGATATTTATCTCAACAGTATAGAGATTATATGTTTGCAAAAAAATACCCAGATAGAGAACAAAATTGTTTGTTAATGTAGGCACGTGGTTGACTCTGTGATACTGTTTGATCGCTTAGCACATGAGGATCTTCAGTGGCAGATTAGTGAAGCAAAATTCACTGTACATTACCAAAAAGAGGACAATTAAGTAACTCGACATCAGAATAGGTAGAGGAAACAAATGATATAAGTTTCAGACTTGTGGGCACCTAGCAACGCATTTGTAGCCATCATATTAACCCAGAGAACACAAAATGTTTTACTTCAGAGCAATGCTTAACATAATATATCAAATGTCCCTAGATCATAATGACTAAAATCACCTAAAAAATTAAAACTACAGCACAAATTACTGGCATTGTATTGCAGTAATTGATAACATCTTAAATAGCACTCCAAACAAACAATTTAAGGTTAGCAGTAAATGTGCAACCAGTGTTATTATTCCTCCACCAGGCCTCACAAACAAAAAACCTAAGCATACTAAAATACCATCCATAAGAACTGTCTCATGTAAAACTGCAAAGTAATTTCGTAGTACCAATGTGAAATGAGTTTCTCCCATCATACACGCAGACAGAATAGGGGATACAAGCTGTCACAAAACATTACGAAGTGCGTAGTACGCTAGGAATTTAAGGGCTGGTTTTGTTCAGCCTACAAAGATCACGTATATGTAGTCCGATTAAAATTTCTAAGCAGCCGACCGCGGTGGTCTCGTGGTTCTAGGCGCACAGTCCGGAACCGTGCGACTGCTACGGTCGCAGGTTCGAATCCTGCCTCGGGCATGGATGTTTGTGATGTCCTTAGGTTAGTTAGGTTTAAGTGGTTCTAAGTTCTAGGGGACTAATGACCACAGCAGTTGAGTCCCATAGTGCTCAGAGCCATTTTTGTTTCTAAGCAGGTCAGCATTAGACATTGCTACACAGACGTGTGAGAGTAACATACAGTCAGACAGCAAACGAGAAAGTATTACACATTGTCAACAAAGGTAAAATGATAGATGCTGAAAAGGCACTGAAATCGACACGCACAACTAGACATTCAGTTATTGTTTTCTGAAAGCAAAGAACTTATATACCGAACAAAAAGTTACTTAACTTTCAAAATGTTTAATTACAAATGTGTTGAAAACACTACATTTGTAATTCTGAGGCCCACATCCCTGCAACATTCACAAAGACTTGCATTAATACCTGCTTTCATAATCTGTACTACCAACTGCAGTGATCTTTAGCAGTATTACAATGTGTATTAAAGGCAATAAATCTGTAATTATGCCACCTTAAGGGGCCTGTGCAGATAAGAAATGAGCTATTGAACGTAGCGCTCATGCTTCAGTATGCGCGTCTCTACTGGCCTGCTCGTTTCGCCGAGTAGACGTCCAAAATTTTATAGGCTTGTAGCGTGCAGAATACATACCGTGGCCTGGGTGGGCCGTAGCACATCGTGGATCATGTGGCTGCTGTAGAAAACAGGGTGGACACCAACCCAGCGTGTACGCTAATCACTGACATTATCCACATGGGGTGCATGCGTTGCTTGCTTTTTCGTTTTCTCTGGCCGCGGAAGTCTATGAACCTACAATAATCCGTCATCTTCCTAATATTTCTCTTAAATTACAACTTTCTGAAACATTCTGCAGAATAATAGCTGGGGGCACTAGCACTTCACGATCACGTAGACAGTTCAGAAAGATATGTACCCTTTGTGGAGGAGTTCTGTCCATACGAGAGGGAGTACATGAGGACACAAGATTCCCGCGTCGTGCCGTTGTGTGGTCAGAGTTTCCTCAATCACAAACCGCCGTGAACTGAAGTCATACTCTATGACTTCCTACACGCTGACCCCAGGAGTAATGCTGTTGTGCCTCCCCAAAACATTGGAAGAGAGGGACCTCTGTCAGATCGCCACATTGCTCGCCGACGATGGTTGTCCACGGTAATTAAAAACCACAATTCCTCGCTGAACACAGTGCAAGGCCATTAATCTGCAGTCCATTCTTTCCAGTCACACTAAGAGCCCAAACGCAGGTGTTGGTTTTGTGGTCAATATCGTATGCATAGGACTGTAATCTAGTAGTCCGGCTGCTAATAGTCCCGGACAATAACGCGGAATGACAAGATGTTGCAGTGCTCCATTCCTGTTTCGGATTGCAGGCTCGGATATGAATTGATTATGATGTGCTTGGGGCACAATACGGCAGTCTTCCTTCATGATGGTGACAGTGGTCGCCTGGAACCTCAGCGACAAGTATACCTGCCCTCGCATTCCCACGTAGTGCAACATCGAACAACTCTTACATCCCGATGTCACACAGATACACATGTGATTAAAAGTATCCGGACACCTGGCTGAAAATGACTTACAAGTTCATGGCGTCCCTCATCGGAAATGCTGGAATTCAATATGGTGTTGGCCCACCCTTAGCCTTGATGACAGCTTCCACTCTTGCAGACACACGTTCAGGTGCTGGAAGGTTTCTTGGGGAATGGCAGCCCACTCTTCACGGAGTGTTGCACTGAGGAGAGGTACCGAAGTCGGTCGGTGAGGCTTGCCACGAAGTCGGTGTTCCAAAACATCCCAAAGGTGTTCTATAGGATTCAGGTCAGCACTCGGTGCCGGCCAGTCCCTTACAGGGTTGTTATTTTCGTGTAATCACTCCGTCACAAGCCGTGCATTATGAACAGGTGCTCGATCGTGTTAAAAGATGCAATCGCCATCCCTGAATTGCTCTTCAACAGTGGGAAACAAGAAGGTGCTTAAAACATCAATGTAGGGCTTTTCTGTAATAGTGCCACGCAAAACAATAATGGGTGAAATCCTCCTTCATGTGAAACACGACCACACCATAACACCACCGCCTCCGAATTTTACTGTTGGCACTACACAAGCTGGCAGATGATGTTCACAGGGCATTCGCCATACCTACACTCCGCCATCGGATTGTCATGTAGTTTACCGTGATTTGTCACTCCACACAACGTATGTCCACTGTCCAATCATCCAATTCTTACGCTCCTTATACTAGACGAGGCGTCGTTTGGCATTTACGGGAGTGATGTGTGACTTGTGTCCAACCGCTAGACCATGAAATCCAAGTTTTCTCACCTCCCGGCTAGCTGTCATAGTACTTTCGGTGGAGCCTGCTGTAGTTTGGAATTCCTGTGGGATGGTCTGCATAGATGTCTACCTATTACACATTACGCCCCACTTCAACTGTCGGCGGTCTCTGTCAGTCAACAGACGAAGTCGGCCTGTACGCTTTTGCGCTGTAAGTGTCGCTTCACGTTTCCGCTCCACTATCAAATCGGAAACAGTGGACGTAGGGATGTTTAGGAGTGTGGAAATCTCGTGTACAGACATATGAAACAAGTTACACCCAAACACCTGACCTCGTTCGAAGTCCATGAGTTCTGCGGAGCGCTGCATTCTGCTCTCTCACGATGTTTATTGATTACTGAGGTCGCCAATGTGGCGTACCCGGCAGTAGGTGGCAGCACAATGCACCTAATATGAAAAAAAGTATGTTTTTGGGGACGTCCGGATAATTTTGATCTCATAGTGTAAGTATATTACATTATTCACCAGCTGTCCAAATGGAGTATGTTTTTGGGGGTGTCCGGATAGTTTTGATCACATAGTGTAAGTATATTACATTACTCACCAGCTGTCCAAATGGAGAACTAAAAGAAGGCCTCTTTCCAAGTTTGTCAGGCGCTGAGAACGTTGTCTTACTATAGTATGCAGTATGTCCGAGCTCTTGACAGTGATCACACATCTAATGCAACTCATGTCTCTCATATACACTACGAACCCGGTTAACAACACTTAACACGAACGACACTAATGTAGTCTTGTGATTGTTCTACGTGTCACAGCGAATTTTCTCTCTCTGTGTGTGTGTGTGTGTGTGTGTGTGTGTGTGTGTGTGTGTGTGTGTGTGTGTTTGGAGCTTACAAGTGCTCCACGTCGAGGTTATCAGCGTCCATACACATATTAAGCGAAATGAATGTGTATAAAATTGTAAAATTGTTGTCACACAGTGAGAACGAAACCTATAAAATGACACTCATTTACTCGCTCCCACCTCACTCGCCTTGTCCCACGTAATCACTCTATCTCGCAGGCCTTAATGCAACGGAGGAGGGTGAAAGGTGCTAGACAAGGGCTTAAAACATTTTTGAAACAACGGAAGATCTAAGACAAAGGCACAGGGAAATGTGACTGTCTGACCACTTGCAAAAAACGTGGGTGAACCAGTCACCCTGTTAGCACATTAAGAACATCTCCCTAGAATTTGCGGAAATGAGTTGGACAAAGTACAAAACCTTAAAACTCTGTAACCACATTCATTTGAGTGTCACTTTAAACAGAGCGCAGATCTGACGGCAAGTCTGCCAATGCCCTCTGGACTGCCGCTTCCCTCTGGACCCAAAATAAGGTACAGTCTAGTAAAGTGAACTTACAGTGATCTGTACGACATAGACACCATACATTGGAGGGTTGTCGAGCCAGAACAAGAATCCATGTGTCAGAGAACCGTGGCGTACATCAAGACGAATAGGGTGTACGCCACGGCCTCATAATGGGCTTTCCTAGACCAGCTTTTTATCTGTCACTTCCAGCAACTCTCCCATCGGTGCATGACTCCGTACCTCAAAAGTGAGGAGATAGCCAGGAGGGGGATGGCACACTGAACTAAATGAGGATCACTAATTGCATCATTGGCTGCTACATCTGTCCTTTCGTTCCCTGCAATACCCTAACAGAAAGACACCTCCTTCCCCAGCCGTTGTTGTAGGAGTGGGGTGCCCTGGACATTGTGAACTACTCGTTCTTTATCTACTGGGTACAAGCGTTGCAGAGATTTAAGGGTACTCAGAGAATCCGAACAGACAAGGAATTTAGCACTTGAAGAACATCTCACCTGCTCCAGTGCCAGCAAGATCGTATAACATTCGGCGTCGATTACAGTTAAGTCTTGAGGTAGTTGGAACTCAGGACACCATCGGAGAAAACAACAGGATGCTCCCTGTTTTGACTCATCCGTAAAGACCACTGTAGAGTTGTAATGCTCAGTTAAAATTTCATGAAGTTAAGTATGGAAACATTTGCAGGAGTGCAACCTCTTCTGTAATTCACTGAACGTAAAATTATCCAGGGTCTCTGTAGTAACCACGGTGGCAGGTGGTTAAAACGCTGAATTCAGTGACTGCCGCACACACTGCACTCGGATTCCAGACAGATTTGTTGCTCGAGAAAGATGGGAGAAAAGGCATCATGGAGGAGGACGAGCAGCAGTCTGTTATGCAGCTGAATTCGGAGCTGCTAGGAACTTACATGCCTGACGCACCGTAAGGAGCTGCCGCCGGATGCTGTGTGTTGGTTCCCTGGCCTCAGCGCAGAGACTGCGTATGGGACCGGTCCTGCAAGCACCTGTCGCCAGACTAATTCCCTCACAATGGATAGCGTCAATAATCTTCAAGTAAGAAGCCTTCGCTGCCCCATGTACTGTGCATCCGTAGGCGTGAATGCACAAAAACCCTATAAAATAGGACGGCACCCTGTCTGCTCCCCAAAACCTGTGGCTAAGGCATTTTATAATATTCATTAGCTTCTGGGTTCTGGCTCTCAGGTCTCTCAGGTGTGGTAACCATGATAGTCTGGATTCAAAAATGATGCACAGAAACCTCACTGAGTCTTTAAAATGTGGAGTAGTGTCCCTTTATGGGAGTCAGGGAAGTTAAAAATATGACGATAACGATTGAATTGAACACAAACCTACTTATTTGCCCACTCTTATGACCTCTGCACTGTAAGTTGCAACTGACGAGTCACTATTATGACTCTGGAGGAGGAACAAAATCCAAATAAAATCGTCCACAATTGAGGGACATTGTACAGGTCTGCGTATGGTATACGTGATTCTACTGATGGCTATGGCAAAGAGGCTAACATTTAAAACACGCCCTTAAGGACACCATTCTCCTTCTTAAAGCGATCGGACAGCGTGTCACCAAGTCGGAATGTAAAAAAAAACCTTTCAGACAGGAAAGACCGTCTGAAGATGTGGAGGTGGCCACGAAAGCCTCTTCATGCAGTTGCGTGAGTATACTGCGTCTCCACGTAGTATCATACACCATACTGAGCAGCTTCTAGCATGGTCAGGTTGTCGACAGCGGACCAAAATCTCCAGAATCCACACTGAGAGCGGCTAAGGATGTGCTCGTCTGTAACTACCAGACCAGACAACGGTTAACCTTTCCCTCCGTAGTGATTCCTAAACAGCTTGTTAACATGGTCCCATAGTAAATACTGGGACATGTGCGGTCATTTCCTAGTTTGACGAGAGCTACTAAAATTGCCTCTCTCCACATTTTGGAGAAGTGACCTGTCTGTCATATCAGATTAAACAGGAAAGGGCGATTTCCTTTGCTGGCAAACTTCGAAGCATGTAGTACCGGATTTGGCCTCGACTGGGTGCAATATCGTGAGTCTCGGAGCCGATTCTAGCTCTCAGATAAAGAAAGGTTTGTTGGATGTGAATTGTGGGATATGAAGTCCAATTTGCCCCTCTGTACAGTGGTTCAGTAGCGACGAAACGCCAGAGCCTAGCTTGAATTGGCAGTAGTATTTGCATAATGTTCTGACACCGTCTGGGCAATGTCTCTGGACTTTGTTTAAAGACACCCCTGTTTCAGTACTGCTGCTATTGGTAAACTACTGTGTTTACCAGAAACCCTCTTGATGCTTCCCATACGTTTGTAGAAGAAGTGGAACGATCGACTCAGTCCAGGAACGCTCTCCACGACCATTTCTTGCTCTCCTTACTTACGTCGGAACTTGGTCCTTACTGTTGGGTGATACTTGAACTGTCAAAGAGCCACACCCCTGACCTGGATTGCAGAGTGGCACTCACTAGTCTACGAAAGTACAGCATGACTCCTAGGATGATCTGAGGACTTTGGGATGGTTAAGTCAGAGCTACGATGGATCACTCGTTTAATGTCGTCCATCCATTCCTGGACAATGCTGCGGTGTTCAACAGCGGCCAGGTGGCTGAACCGCAACCAGTTAGCCCTGATGACTATTCATTTTGGTGCCTTCTCTTTAGGGGATGCTCCATACAGCAGGTGAATGTGGAATGGGAAGTGGTTACTAGAATGAAGGTCATCAATTACCAACCACTGAACAGAACCTGTGAGGGCTGGAGAACAGAAAGAGAGGTCGATTCAGATAATGACCCAGTGTAGTACAGAAATGAGTATGAGCACCTGCACTGAGGATGCACAGCTCATTTCACTTCATGAGGCTCTTGAAAACCTGATCCTGAGAGCAAGTAGAGGTCGAGTTCCACCAGACAGGATAGAAATTGAAGTCTCCCAGTAGGAAAAATGGTCGTGAGGGTTGTTCCAGCCTTAGAGCCTATTGCATCTTGTGGAGGTTGATACAGCGAGCAAACAGTGATCCTCTGACACATACGAATTTCAACAGCAACTGCTCGTGGGGTGGTAGCCAAGGGAAGGGCAGAGGAATAATGCGTGTTACTGATAATCACAGCAACCCATACCTTGGCTCTGTCGCCAGTCACGTCATCCTTTCGGTGAATGGTATACATCCACAGCACAGAGACAGCAGTAGCTTCAAAATGGGTTTCTTATAGACAGAGGAATGGGGGCGGTCTTGTGCTAGCAGTTTCAGTTCCTCCGCATGTTCCTCAACTCATTAATGTTATACTCTAATATGGGAGCCATCTATAATGAGGATTGCACTTTAACGCTGTCTGGGAATCGTAATGGGTAGAGGATCAGTCTAAGGCCAAATGATTGCCACAGTCCGATGTCTAGGCCATTAGCTCTATCGAAGAGTCAGAATAGACGTCAAGTAGGATGACATAGACATCGACAGACTGGTTAGTGTTTGCTTGGCATTAGATTTTTTTTGTCCTTGGTAGTGGAAGCATTGGATGGTGGACCACGGCCTTGGCTGATGTGGGAGGAAGTATAGCCTTTGAAGTAACTGCAGCAGCACAAGTGCACTGGCGAAATAAAGTAAACTCCATCCTAACAGGCGTTGGAAGGCCCAGCGGCACCGACCGGCCGCCGTGTCATCCCCTCAGCCCAGGGGTGTCTATGGATGCGGATACGGAGGGGCATGTGGTCAGCACACAGCTCTCCCGGCCGTGTCAGTTTTCGTGACCGGAGCCGCTACCCCTCAGTCAAGTAGCTCCTCAATTTTCCTCACAAGGGCTGAGTGCACCCCGCTTGGCCACAGCGCTCGGCGGAACAGACGGTAATACATCTAAGTGCTAGCCCAGCCCAATAGCTTATAACTTCGGTGATCTGACGGGAACAGGTGTTACTACTGTGGAAAGGCCGTTGGCGAGTGCAGTGGAAACGCAGATGTTAATGCTGACACTAGTAATCTCCGTTTTTCTAGCAGCATCGGTCTCTGAACCGGCTGTGTAAGGAGCTAGCAAACTTCGTTGGCTGCAGGTCTGATAGAAATTTTCGGTCTCGCCGTATGAGATACGTTTAGTTGTTTTGATCTCCTGTATCTTCCTTTCTTCAAGGAAGACGCTGCAGTCCGAACTCCAGACAGGGTGATCCCTAGAGTAGTTTACGCATCTTGGAGGAGAAAATCAACAAACACCTTCATGGGTGGCCTTAACACATTTGCCGCAAGCGGCTTCTCCCTTACAATCTAAGATGGTGTGCCAAAAGCGCTGACATCCAATAGAGCACTCTGGATTAGGGAAACAAGGCCGCTCGCTGAGGTGAAGGGAAACAGCCCTAACTTGCTCTGGAAATCTCGTGCTGCTGAGAGTAAGTAGAAACGAGTCTGACGTCACAAGATCGACATCCACCCTATTCATTACGTTCTGTACGTCAGCGATGCCTTCCTGGGATACCTCAGCCTTTAGTTCTTGGAAAATGTCAACCTGATTACTGCAAGTCACAACACCTTTGCTATAGTTCCACTTTCTGTTGCATACTCCCCGTGGCATTTTCCTTTTTGGATGTTCTGTACTTGTTGAGAATAAGATATTTCTACCAACAGCATCCTATTTGGCAAGCGCTTGACAGACTTTGGAGTTCCAGCGATTCCCTCTAAACCTCACTGTATGTAAAAAGGTGAAACTTTCTCAAAGCTTCCCTCTTTCCGTTAAATTATAAGAAACACATTACGTCCACCAGAATACATTCTGTTGCGCGATACTGAGAGAGTCTCTGTAATACCCAAGTCTGGAATACTGGCTACAGGAACCCTCTTGTTTGAGTTGTTGTTAATACCTACCAGCGGCCCACTCTTTTCGCTGGGAGGAGGAAGAAAAGTTATCGGAGTTCATTACCAGTCCCTAGAGCAGCTGTTTTTTTCTTAAGTCATCCGTCTTCTCAGTGGTTTGATGCCACCCGCCACCAATTCCTCTCATGTGCCAATCTCTTCATCTCAGGTTAGCACTTGCAACATTCCCAAAATTATTTGCTAGGTGTGTTCTTATCTCTGCCTTGCTCTACAGTTTTGGCCGTCTACAACTCCCTCTAGTACCATGGAAGGTATTAACAGATGTCCTATCATCCTTTCTCCTTGTCAGTGTTTTCCACATATTCCTTTCGTCTCCGATTCTGCGCAGAACCTCCTCATCCCTTATCTTATCAATCCACCTACTTTCCAACATTCGTCTGTAGCAAAAGCTGAGATTCTTTTCTGTTCCGGTTTTACCACAGTCCATGTTTCGCTACTATACAATGTTATGCTCCAAACGTACACTCTCAGAAATTTCTTCCTCAAATTAAGCCTATGTTAGATACTACTAGACCTCTCTTGGCCGCTGTTCTCATTTCTGCTACTTCTCACTGCTTTCATCTTTCTCCTATTTACTCTCAGTCCATATTTTGTACTCATTAGTCTGTTCAATCCATTAAGCACATCATGTAATTCTTCTTCACTTTCATTCAGGACAGCAGCGTCACAGCGAATCTTATAACTGCTGTCCTTTCACAATGAATTTTAATTCCACTCCTGAACCTTTCTTTTATTTCCATCACGGCTTCTTCGATGCACATGTTGATCAGTAGGGGCGGAAGACTACATCCTTGTCTTAAACCCTCCTTAATCCGAGTCCTTCGTTCTTGGTCGTCCACTCTTGTTAGTCCCTCTTGGTTCTTGTACATATTGTATTTTATCCGTCTCTCCCTACAGCTTACCCCAGTTTTTCTTTGGATTTCGAACATCTTGCTCCATTTCCAGGTCTACAAATCCTATGAACATCTCTTGATTTTTCTTTAGTATGGCTTCCATTTTCAACTGCAACGTCAGAATTGCCTCCCTTGTACCTTTGCCTTTCCTGAAGCCAAATTGATCGACATCTAACACATCCTCAATTTCCTTTTTCATTTTTCTATGTATTATTCTTGTTGCCAACTTGGATGCATGAGCTGTTAAGCTGATTGTGCCACAACTCTCGCACTTTTCAGTTCTTTCCGTCTACGGAACTGTGTGGATGATATTTTTCCGAAAGTCATATGGTATATCGCCAGACACATTCATTCTACATAATAGTATTTTTATTGCTACTTTTAGAATTTCTGATGGAATGCTATCTATCCCTTCTGCCTTATTTGATTTTAAGTCCTCCAAAGCTCTCTTAAATTCTGGTTCTAATACTGACTCCCGTATCTCTTCTAAATCCTGTCCCGTTTCTTCTTCTGTCACATCATACAAATCTTTCCCCGCATAGAGGCCTAAAATGTAGTCTTTCCACCTATCCGCTCTCTCGTCTGCATTTAACAGTGTTATTACCGTTACACTCTTAATGTTACCACCCTTGGTTTAAGTTTCATCGAAGGTCGTTTTGACTTTCTTATATGCTGAGCCAGTCCTTCAGACAATCATTTCCTTTTTCAATTTCTTCACATTTTACATGGAGCCATTTCGTCTTAGCTTCCCTGCAGTTTCTATTTCTTTCATTATTCAGTGACTTTTATTTCTTTATTTCTGAATTTCCCCGAGCATTTTTGTAGTTCCTTCTTTCATCGATCAACTGATGTATTTCTTCTGTTACACATGGTTTCTTCGTAGTTACCTTCTTTGTATCTACGTTTTCCTTTCAAATTTCTATGATTGCTCTTTTTAGGATGTCCATTCCCATTCAAATGTACTGCCTGCTGAACTACTCCTCACTGCTGTACCTACAGCCTTAGAGAACTTCAAGCGGGTCTCGTCATTCCTTAGTACCTCCGTAGCGGTATCCAGCGTTTCACCACCGTGCCACACGGTTGTCGCTGCAGCATGCCCAGATCTTTCAGTGACAACAGGACTGGCGGCGCTTACCAGACCCAGCTAAGGAACCCCGAAGTCGAGAAGCCCGTACCCAGCAAACAAACGTTGACCTCCTGAGCGCACAGAGAATTGCAATTATAATCGTTTACATGCCCGCCAATGACATGTATTTACACTAAGTTATATTGAAAGTCACCCACATCTACTGATTGCTACATATACTTAGCCAAGCAGCGTAGTCCGCTTATGAAGCGAATGTTAATTCACTATAATGTTAGATCATGTTGATGTGCTGCTACTCTGCATCTAACAAGCGTTACATAAAGTATTTGTAAATTTTTAAAGACAAATGTTGACAACAGTATTGATTTCGTACCATATATTACTTACATACAGGGTCAGTCACGTAAGACGTAACACCCCTTCTATCGTGCGAATGGTTACAAATATCTAAACGCGGATTTCGGCTAATGATAGAGCATCTAATGGCACATATTTTTTTGATGGATCCACATACTTTTTATAGCAAGATTCTAATTTTTGAGAAGACAATTACAGTGATACAGAGTTTTTGAATATTGACGTGGAAAACTGTCGCGAAGAACTCGAGAAATGTCCTATAATTTGCGAGCACGGTTGTCGGAAACGGCATCTGCGTTGCAAAAGCGGGCGTCTCGGAGCAGGCTGTGTGGTTGGATACAGTAAGGCTGCCCTAAGCTACGGAAATAAAGCTTCATTTCCCCATGAACCAACTAAAGACTTAGATGCAGGTTCACTTACTAATTTTGTATGTGGAAATACGACATAGTCTTGAATCAAGCATATCACAAGGGGTGTAGGGAAATTATTTCACATTTATTGAGCTGAAACAGAGTAATAAACGTTCGTTCTTCAAAAATAAAAAGGGCTTATGCGCTGCAAAAAGCAATTACAGTAATAAATATCTAAATGTTAGAAGGAGGAATTATCTGTATTTTCCTGTATGTTGCTGTGTACTTCCTAGAGGTGAAATAAATGCTGTGCGATAACTGTCTCTACCAAAACTGCTCTAAACTGTATCATATGGGATACTTTCGTTGAACTAATTATTTCATTAAAAATACTTTGGTTACTACTTGTACATCGCAAAACATATTTTCTTCACAAAAAGTCGTTTCATGCTGAACGTAAGCTCGTAATGACAGTGTTACCAGCTACGTACAAAATATTCTGTCGACATATTTGACATTGCAACGTAATTTAGTACACATGCAAATGAAACAAACAGTTTACTATCAATGTTTTAGTAACACCCCAAATCAAGTAAATCCAAAAGAAATAAGCTTATACTTTATTTAAGGATGTGTTGTAACTGTTGACCATGGACTGAAAGACACATTTGCGATCCCCGTTTGAATGAACGATGAGCAGGCGTAATTACAGTGGATGACACGGTGGAGCATGCACTGGCAACACATATTGTCTGGCGTAGTTGGGTCTCATCATAGCCTGCATCTTTGAGTGCTCCCGAAAGAAAAAAAAATCGGGGGACCTCGCACGCCACTTGACAACAGAATTTCCTCCTAACAAATATACAGGAAAGTTCTCGTTCAGTATTTGCATTTGAATTTCAACAAGGGACGACTGAACTGGAAAACCGTCTTGTTGCACCCACGCACGCTGTAGAAATCCAGTTGTACCTCGTCTAGAAGAACCGGCAGAACGTTCGTCATAAAGTGTGCATACGAAGGGTGCGTAGGATCATCTCTCAGCCGCTGAAGGGAAGACCGACCAAACTCTGTTCGATGTTGGCAATCACGATAGTTGAGTGCCTGATATAGTGACAGATGATTGGAATGGAAATTGTGTCGATGCAAGATGCGAATGACACTCGACCGGCTGATTCAAATGGCTGGTTCAAATGGCTCTGAGCACCATGCGACGTATCTTCTGAGGTCATCAGTCACCTAGAACTTAGAACTAATCAAACCCAACTAAGCTAAAGACATCATACAAATCCATGCCCGAGGCAGGATTCCAACCTGCGATCGTAGCGGTCGCTCGGCTCCAGACTGTAGCGCCCAGAACCGCACGGCCACTCCGACCGGCCGGCTGATACCACATTCCTTGAAAATACGTTGTGTACCACTGTGCGTATTCATTAGCGTCGTAGACAGAACAGATTCTTCATTTCCTCTCTCAATGGCTGTCTTCTTTCTTGTTCTCTTCTTGAAGTCCAATCAGCCTGTCAGCACTAGCGTTGTAATAATTTGTGCAACTGCCTGGCGCGTCGGTCGTTGGCGAACCGGATCGATAACCCTATTCCGCTGTAATATTTTTATGGCATTCCTTGCACATTCACCACATAAAGGTGTTATATCCCACTTCTCCTCAATGTCATACAAGTTGAACGCAACGAATATGGAAGATATGGGCGGTCTGCAGCGCAAAAAAGTAAACAATGTGTTCACAAAGTACGAGAGCTCTGTTAGAGTTTGCACCGCTAATGCCGATTCCGGCCACAGTGTTCTCAAATTCTAGGCCACATCTCAATATTTTTTTTCTACACGTTTCAACGTCAACATTAATAAATCCTTTAACATTGTAACTGTCTACTCAACAATTATCGAGTGCAGTTATAAAAAGTACAAGTTTCCATTAAAAAAA
This sequence comes from Schistocerca nitens, assembly GCF_023898315.1. NCBI lineage: Eukaryota > Metazoa > Arthropoda > Insecta > Orthoptera > Acrididae > Schistocerca > Schistocerca nitens. The sequence continues at coordinate 333,918,897 of NC_064618.1, read as the reverse complement.
AGTACTTGCTTCAGTATCTTCTGCGCTAGAAACATTAACCAAACAAAAACATACGTGCCCTCGATGCGCCAATATTTGCTGAGAACCGCTTTTCGATATTTGTAACAGTTCACGAAATAAAAGGGACGTTACGATTTACGGTTTTCAAGTCTAGAAAATGGCAAACTTACGAAAAACCGCAAGGACAGTGGGGGGAGGCTGTTACTCGGAAATGACACACCTGAGTTTTGAACTAAAACAATGAATATAAACCCCCCGCTACACTAGCACGAAGTGTATTAAAATTAGATCTTACAAGCTCAATTTCCACCTGACAAACGTCTTTGCCATATATGGTCAACACTATCGAATAAACTGAAAATCTAGAGCTTGTGTGGTGGAAGCAATAATTTACAATGATGGCACCTCTGTCCGTGTATATATCGAAATGCTGTGGCACATTGCCTGAATTGCTGGGGAATTTTTACGTAATACATTTACGCGCTGTGCCAACGTTTTTATAGCAGGAAATGAGAAAATTACAAAATAAGCGAATGAAACACGTTTTGTATGAAACAATCACACAGCTAAGGTACACGTGGTAAAATTTGTGAACAAAAGAAAAGGTGTAAGACCAAACGTATTATAAATTCAGTTAAATGTCTGAATAAGCAAAGTATACAATGTTGAGAGTCACGGATAAATACAAACCTCGGATTAATACATTTCATACCACGAGAATACGTAAAAATAAATTTACAAGCTGCTGTAAAATGATGTTGGGAAAGAAAGAATCTGTTTGTAAGTTTACTGATATTTAACCGAGAAAGGGGTTGGCATCACCACGTGTTCTGATGAGATAAAAAGCGAGAACAAAGGCTTCAAATTTTCCGTGATAAGTCCAAATGCAAAATGCAGCGCGCTAAATGACATGCTTTTACGCAACTTCAACGCTCTCATGATTTCCAATTACGTCAATACAACCTGAATTCTTGCAGCTTGTTGCAATTACACCATTGTGTTGAGAGGTGGAGGTCGAATGCACCTTTACTAAATACTGAGGACTAAATAACTTCTCCTAGACATAGGGGAGAGAGTACTTCCTGCTTTAACCTGCATGGCGCGTTCAACCGATAATTACTGGCCCAGCCCTCCGATTGGCCGGCGTCTTTAAAGCTCTGGTGTCTTCCTAAAAGAAATTTTTCGATTCCTGTTTGCAAAGACGTACCGCACTAGCGAATCATTTGTGAGTTGACAAGTGACATACGTATGATGCACAGGTGCGTAATTTATGAAAGAATTTCGCGACATGGTTTCAGCATTTCAAAACCTGCGTGAGGATGACATACAAGCAATGTAAACGATACATTTCACTATTATTGTAATTTTGGTAGGCACATATATCGTAAGGAAGAAGTTGGTTCAAGTGCCGAGAACAAGTAAAGGATCTGTTATTTGTGTGTGAAAGCACGTGAAACAGGAAGAGTAAAACAAAATGAATTCTAGAACATAAATAGTCATTGGTTTCCGCAGTTAGTCACTCTGTGACATTATTGTACTAAGCGTAAGTCCCGGAACCCAATACCATCTACAAGCTGCCTGTCCAGTGGCTTCCATAAGCGAAAAAAATTTGATTTTAACATTTCGTGAAATTATTGAAAGAATTCAAGAATTTAAACTGCTGCCACAAGCTATTGTTACAGAGGAATGATCTTATGTTAAAAGTTTCACAGAATAAGACGAGACTTTGTGTTAAAAATTGTGTGTTATTCTTGCGCCAGTGTATTTGACTGCGCGCAAATACCCGAATTTTATTCCTCAAAAATTTCGAAGCATTAGGAAAATTTTTCTCTCTCATAACCCGCCACAAATCCATGTAAGGCAAAAAGTTTATCGCTTCTACGTTTTTGCATTCATGCACTAAAACTTCTGCATTAGACGTGTTTTAATTTATTACTTTACTACTAACTTTATTCGCGGCACTCTTTACATGCAGTATCTACCTATATCACGTAACGCACCTGCAAAACTATGTCATTGTACGAGATAGTACAATGGATACATCATAAACAATGAGATGTGAGAAAGACAAGCTTTTGCTTAAAATGGCGCGCAAGTTACCCAGTTTATATTCATCTGTTGTTTCATATTTGACGCACTTGGCGAATTCCAACACATTTTGAGCATAATTTAAAATATTTCTCAAACTTTTTGTCGCTAAAATGCTTAATGTCAAATGTTTACCACGCCAACACGTTTGTAAGGTAATTAGCTGTTTTATACATGGGAGTTCGAGCTCGTAAAAAATCGGGTCTCTCCTGGTATTTGTCTAAATGCCGTACCGTACCGATCCTTGAAGATATCAACTCCACGATAAAAGTCGCACGGGAAACTCTTCCCAGTTTTGCCATTCGTATTTACACCTCTCCAGTTTTATCTTAGTCGATTAAGTAAAATGTCTGGGCTGCTCCTTCGAAAAAGATACTGCCGATTTCCTCCGCCATCCGCGTCCTATCGGAGGTTATGCTTCGTCTGCAACGGCCTTGTCGCCGACGCGACGCTAAGCCTTAATCCTCCTTTCCTCGCACGTAATCCTGCCGCAGCAGCGAGCGTTATCGTGCGGCAGCAGTTCCTTGACGTGGCGCCTCGGACAAGTCCTTTGCGACCCGCAACTTGCCACTATGCTGATTGGGCGATGGTGGAGTTCGCGGTCCATTAGTGGTGGGGGGCGGTGGCCGGGCAATCCGGTAAGAGCCGCCGCTTCCACCTGCAGGCCACGCCACTTCGCCGGGCGTCGCTTTGATCAAGTCGCCTCCAAGCCGCAGGCTTCCAAACTTCAGTGGATTCACTGCGCAGGTTCGCGCTATCTTCGAGAGGCAGATGGGAAACTAATGAGGTTCACAATAATCCAGTTTACGTAACGATGCCGAGTAATAACAACAACAATAACAATAATGACAATAATAGTGCATGGGATTTAACACTACAAACACATTATGACCAAGCTACCAACAGTCATTAGTCTCTCTAGATTTGGCGAGCGCTGCTGCTCCACAACATTGTAGTGAATCCAGACACATTATAAAAGTGCACATGTGTGTGCGTGTGTGTGTGTGTGCGTGTGCGTGTGTGTGCGTGTGCGTGTGTGTGCGTGTGCGTGTGTGTTCGTGTGTGTGCGTGTGCGTGTGCGTGTGCGTGCGTGTGTGTGTGTGTGTGTGTGTGTGTGTGTGTGTGTGTGTGTGTGCGTGTGCGCGTGTGTCGCGTGTGCGATGTAATTAAGAAACCAGTTTTTGGTATAATTTCTGTGTAACATAAGCCATGAAGATCAGAGACAATCCTTTGATTGAACCATCTCTCCTGTTTTGTTTAGTCTATCGGTAGGCCGCCATTGTAGTCCTGTTTGATAATTAACGTATGTTTTATCTGTGTTTTTGAAAAAAAATAATTGAAATCGTTATTACAAAGTGTGTATTATTGACTTAGTTGTCACCTCTCATGATCCCAACCATCAATTCTCATTAACCAAGATTTTTACAGAACTTCGTTGTGCAGGGAGCTCATCTCCCCTGGCAGGATTTAGTCGGCCATTACGCGGACTGTATTATTTACTTAAAATATCATGTCATAATATTAAATGTAAATACAAGAAACTTCTCAATTTTGATCTTTCATTAATATCAAAGTTAAAAAGCGTAGTAATAAATTTCATTTACTAAAATCCACAGCACTGAATGAGTTCAGTATGTTTCATTTTGGCCGCCTAACGGCAGACGAAATTCTCTCTAGTTTTGCCTTGGAAATAATGAACAAGAAATATTAAAAATCATTACACCCAATAAGCTCTGCAATATCTCAGTTCAACTTTGTGACATTTGGTACATAAACAACCAGTAGCCCCTGAAACCCATATTAATAATTACAGTTTCCATAAGAATACGCATACTTTCTTTTCTAAATAGCAGCGCCCATGCAAACTATTTATTAGAAGGCGATGAGTCGCACGTTGTGTTTAAAAAATATTATATCGTACGTACTATGGGCAGCCGATGTCCGTACGAGTGTTATCGCGGTATAAGTTAATTGAAAGTCTCATGCTAGCCCACAATATTTAAAGCCACCCCAACCAAAATCATAAAATTTAATTAGAAAAATAAAAATATATGATTATCCCGTGATAAAGTGGCCACACGCACACATACATATACACCTATACCGTGATAGTTCGCGTACGCACGTGCTCCCGAGTGTTGCACATCTTGTCCTAAACCAGTGGATCGATTTCAACCAAACTTTGTACACATATACCTTACTGCCAGGCGACAATCTCCATGGGGGTGAGAACGGCCTATCTATTAGTGGGGTGGGAGTGGGGGAGGAAATGAAGCGTAGCCAGCGTCACGTGAATTCCCAGACTTCATTCATCCAGCATACGAGGATAAGAGCGCTTAGTGACTTGCAACAAACTTACTGTAAGTTCCGGTTCACATCAGACATATGTTAATCTGCTATAAACTATAAGCCTGCCGCTCTTATTCTTTTGGAACTAAAGTTTATTAACCTCGTTTCTGCCTTCAAATGTACACCTAGACGTTGAATATCACCCTTTAATAGCCCAATCTAACCACAGATTTCAAGTCTCGGAGTTCGCAAACACTTACGAAAAAGGGTAAAGACTGTGCGGAGGGGTCTGTTACCGGAAATAACGCATCTGAGTTCTGATCTAAGACATTGAATATATACCCCACAGTATACTAGTTGAAAGGGTGTTAAAATTAGGTGTTACAAGCTCAGTTGCCTGATAAATGTCTCTGCCTTCTATGGACTGCAACATCTAATAACCTGAAAATATAGAGCTTGTGTGGTGGAAGCAATAATTTACGATGATTCCATCTCTGTTCCTGTATATCTCCAAATACTGCGAAACGTTGTCTGAATTGCTGGAAAAATTTTGTACAAGACTTTTACAAGCGTTGCTAATTTCAGATATTTACGGAATTTTTTCTCACTGATAATCCCCTAGAAAATGATAAAATGAAAAATTTTAATCACTTACTACTTTCCCCCTGTTCGTGCAACAAAAGTACTGCATAAGGCATGACGCTATAATTTATTGCTTCTTTGTTAATAACAGTATTCGCGACATGCTTTACAAACAGTATGCACAATTACCACTGCAGAATTATACCATTGTATGATACATATTTCAGGAGGCATCACGTCATGCATGATCTTTAAATTTATTACTTCCTTGTTACTAACTCTATTCGCAATAAATTTCACAGACAGTATTGCTTCTTTATTAATAACTGTATTCGCGACAAGCTTTAGAAACAGTTTGCACAATTAACACTTAACGTAAGTGCAGAATTGTATCACTGTATGATACAGATTTCAGGAGACATCACGTCATGCATGACCTTTAAATTTATTACTTGCTTGTTACTAACTCTATTCGCAATAAATTTCGCAAACAATATCCACCTACGCCTCTGAATGTATCTACAATGTCATATTATTGTACGGTACATAGTTCAGGAAATATGATATCATAAACAGTGAGTTTCGTGAAAAACTGCAGCATCGAGCACGATGCTTAAATTAATTGCTTCGTTGCTATTAACTCTATTCAGAATTCATTTGACAGTAGACAGTATCTCCACAATATTTTATCATTGCACAACACATACCTCACGAGATAAGACGTCATAAACATTAATCACAAGGTTCATAAACATTGAGCACAAGGTCAGAAGCTTCGCGCTACGGGCGTGGACGCACAGCTGTAAATAAATACATGTGCCACGCAAGGATTCTCCGCTAGTTGATGAATAAACACACTAGTTGCTAGAAAGTTCTTTGTTTTACCCCTTGCCCGGTATCGACTATTCTATTGAAGCCATTTTCTGGTGCAGTCTTAAACTGACGCCGCGCGGGATTAGCCGAGCGGTCTAGGTCGCTGCAGTCATGGACTGTGGGCTGGTCCCGGCGGAGGTTCGAGTCCTCCCTCGGGCATGTGTGTGTGTGCGTTTGTCATTCAGATGATTTAGGTTAAGTAGTGTGTAAGCTTAGGGACTGACGACCTTAGCAGTTAAGTCCCATAAGATTTCACACACATTTGAACATTTCTTAAACTGACACTGTTAATTCCATGAAACGTTTTACAACTGGCTACAACGAATGCTACAATACATGAAGTAAATTGACAATAGGAGCTTTTACACAGCTACACCATACTTCCAGAAAAACTAACGGCTTTCACAGCCTGGTTGTAGACACGATTTATAATTTCATTAAGTCTAAAAGTATCAATCAACACAAAAACGGCTAACAATCTAAACAAAATCAATTTCCATAGCTTTCTTAGTACGGCCAGGCGCCTTATAAAGTCACCATCCCTCAAAAACAAAACATATTATACACGTCATGTGTATATCACAATCTTCACTGCTGTGTCTTTTATGAGGGGCAAACAGATGAAAATCAAACACACGCCACAATGGGATTACTGAATGGTTCCATTCAAGAGTAATTACCACACGCGCTAAGACGTTCTTCCCACTGGAAGACGGGCCGATAAATTCATGTTTCTTAGAAAATTGTCGGCCGCCGACGGATCGACAACTGCACCCACTCTTGCACTTGCTCGTCCTACCGAAACCGACGGCACAAGTGTCTTTCTTCAGATCGCCAAACATCTGAAAATCACACAATGAAGGGTTCGAGCTGTACGGAGGATGTTTAAGTGCTTCGCAACCAAATAGCTGAAGCATAATCTTCGTCCGATTGTCACTGTGATGACGGGCGTTATCGTACGACAGGATGATTCCTTACGACAACATTCCCGGGCGTTTTGACATTTATAGCAAATCGCAGTTTCCGCAAAGTATCTTCGTAGCCCTGCTCATTGATTATGGTTCCACGCTTGAAGAACTCTACTGGCAGAGGGCTTCCTGCAGTCTCAGAACAAGATCCTCATGCACGTATCGGAACTTGCGTGAATTTCTTTGGGTTTCCTTGGCAGGGAACGTGTATGTTGCCTCAGTTGGATTTGCTGTTGCCCTGTGTAACACCCCAGTTATAGAACCCATAATGAACACCCTTTTGTTTCAAAAAGAAACCGAAAAATCCGTCATCGTGACAGTGATGACAGCTACTGACAACAAAATCTACAGTCTTGACAGTTTGATTAACAAGAATGTTATGTAAATACTAATGCTTATTATAAAGAAAGCACTGAATGAGAGAATACCATATGATACGAAATAGTAATTTTAAAGAATGAATTCAAAAAATAATTATTTACGAAGGTTATAGCCTACACCATGAATTGACCAAAGATAACATTTATCGTAGAAGAGAGTTGTAGCCGCATCGAGCTTTAAGTACGCTGTGACTACAATGTAACTCGGCAATGGAGATTTTAATTTTACTTCTCTCTTGTACTCTTGCAATAGTAGTACGCATGTTAAGCGCTACTAGATTGTTTTAAAACAGATCTGAAGTTTGAAAGTTTTACGGTTGGAAGTATTAGTCAGAAGTGGGACTCAAGTAAAATCATTTTTTCCGTTCGGACAGATAACGGGATAATGGATGTATGTGACTAAAAATAGCTCCTGTGGTTGCTGACTCGCGATGGGACTTAGACTTCGTGATACTTAATAGCCACGAACATCAAAGAACACAGAAAGAGACTGATCGCCGACATAAACTCAATTATTAGACATGAGCAGGCAACAGATAAACGCAAACACGATCTTACAACCGTCTCGTGTTGTCAGAAGCTATCGTCAAAGTCAGAATTGCTGACGCTAACAGACGCAATTCCTTGAATGAAAAATAGGTGTGTTTGCTCAATGTAGGGACAAATAATTACGAAGAACAATAAACTTTAATTCAGTTTTAATTCTTCGTGTCACATACATCATTTAATGGAAATTTAAAGTGTGTTTGTGGAATTAACTGATTCTTCTCAATACATAAAAGTGAAAAGTGATTTATTGACAATTTAACTGTAAACAGCAATACGTTTACATCGAAATACGACTCATAAACATTGCTCATGGGTATGCTATCTCTGGATTACGTCGTGTAGTAGTTGAATACGCGACGTAGTGACGCCTTGACTACGTAATAATAATTAACAACTCAATATCCTCGCGAAAATCATGATGTGACCTCGGCTTGGGTGATGGATTTATGATTCAAGACATTATATTTTCAACGTCTGAATACCCAGTCTCTACCGGGCATAAGAACTACAGTCAGCAAATTCGCGTACACTGAAAAGTCTGTCGCGAACACCCAAAGGACTTTTGGTTATCATTTCAGATCAAGGGAGTCATCGCGTTATCGAGTGGTGCAGTAGCTATATTTATATGTGGATAAGATCGATAGACATCGAACACCATTCGTTTAATCACAAGCGGCGCACACACTCCGGCGTGCTGCTCCATCGAGACGTTGATACCAGTTTTCAGAGACAGTATCTGAAAATACCGTCGTGATCGGCGGACGCCGTTCCTCTCATCTCGACTGGGATAACCATCACCATCGAGCCGACAAAAAACGAGACGTCACACCTGGTGCTGTCAGAATGCCGTTGGACACAACCATCCTCTTGCACGGTAACACCCACCCCTACACTGCCAATCGGACGATGGCCACGCTTCAGCTATTTAGTTGGGAAAAACTGAAACATCCTCCGAGCAGTCCGGTTCTTTCAACGACTGATTTTCAAATTTTTGGCAACTTGGAGAAAGACATGGGGGGACATCTGTTTCAGTCAGACGAGGCAGTGCAAGAGTGGGTGCGTTTATGGATCCGTCAGCGACCGATCACCTTCTACGAAAGTGGAATTCAGCATCTCGTACTCCGATGGGATAAATGTCTTAATGAATGTGGAGTTTACTTTTGAATGGAACCATTCCAACGCCAAATTATGGCAGGTGTTCGGTTTTGATTTGACTTCCCTTATAACACAAAAAGTAACACAACACTACAGTTATTCTAAAGCGGTGGCATACACGTATACAAAACCTGCTTCTCTGATTGTAATTCTAGCAAATGGAAAGTAATTTCAAAATACAGCCTAGGGAATAGATAGTGTTAAAAACGAAAAGCACTCGAAGGAAATCAACCTTCTCAGCTTACCGGATAAAGGACAGTCACAAGCTGCACAGTATCGAGAACAAGCTCGTAAGTCTTCATACAATGAGGTACTTCATAAAGAAATATGAAGAAACAGAAGTTCAGATCCACCTGTAAAAATCCATAGAAATTACGCTGAAAAAGTAGTGCACTGTAAGTAACACGTTTCCTGAATGTACGCCACCTCGTTGTTAACAGTGTCTGAAAAGGTAGGGAGCCTGGGCTTCGCATGCCGAACGTACTTTTTTCAAACATGGGCGCATAACAAATCAAATTAACTATAGAAAAAAATCAGAACATTACTCTTCGCTGCAAGAAAATCACGACTGGTCAGAGTGCCACAGCTTAATAGAAAGATGTATACAGGTAAAATTAATGATAAGAGAAATCAGTCTTCATCTTCAAAAGCACTATAAGGCATATACAAATGACCACTAAGTAATTCCTATTTCTTTTTCAAATAAGCTACAAATACGACTACTCGACAGCAAATTTCAACCATATATGAGTACTTTTACAAATATATCTATATTGTACCGCAATAATTATTTAAAAACAATTGAGTCTGAGAACTTTAATAAAACAGAATATAACAGGACAGTGAATACTGGTCAACACTATAAATAAATAATACTGTTGGTATAATATTACATACTTTTAACGTTACCTAAAGGGCACACATAAGTAACTCTAAGCTTAATGCTAATTCACAAGCGAGAGGGACGAAGGAGAAATTTCATTTTCAGCAAGGCCATATAATTTCCCAAAACTGAACACTAAACTGTACAGCTTGAAGACACAAAATTTGATTTGAATAGGCAGTCTCATGCCAGACCCATAAACGAAACTTTCCTGGCTGGGGCCATCATTAAGGAGAACAACACCCTGAAGAAACCAAATGCTTGAAGAACACGTCATCCAAACGCGGATCAGGCACAATATAACATTCCACTCACACTACTAGGCTCCCGCAGCAGAACAAGCATGGTGAACACCTTTACCAATAACAGAATTACTGTTGAGAACCGCCGACTAGCAAACACATTTCACTCCGTTGCTTCTCGCAGGTTAACTCCAGTGACTACCACAGCTGGCAATCACACTAGCATGTAACCGTCACTTCCACACGCAGCTTTACCGGAAGCTGACAAACGTAGCTTGCACGAGCGCACCGCTCTAAGTACGCAGGACAGAGAGAGAGAGAGAGAGAGAGAGAGAGAGAGCGAGAGAGAGAGTGCTGGACTCCTGTCACTTGCTGACTGCACCTGCTGTTTACCCACGCCGCTCCGAGGTTGCACCACACACGCTGTCAGTCGCCAGCTGACACTGCCGCTGCCGATGCCAAGTACCAGCCGACGCTGCGTCCACTGCGTTGTTGTCCAAAGAGAATCCACATCCGCAACAGCACCTGCTGCGACGCTTCTCTGGAATCGATAACCAGAGTCCTTCAAAATGGTTCAAATGGCTCTGAGCACTATGGGACTCAACTGCTGAGGTCATTAGTCCCCTAGAACTTAGAACTAGTTAAACCTAACTAACCTAAGGACAGCACACACATCCATGCCCGAAGCAGGATTCGAACCTGCGACCGTAGCGGTCTCGCGGTTCCAGACTGCAGCGCCAGAACCGCGCGGCCACTTCGGCCGGCCCAGAGTCCTTCCCCGAATGGCTTATTTTCTTCCCCTAATCAGAAGCAAGGTGGCCGGGTAGGTGAAATATGATAACATACGTACAGAACAAGAACGCAGTAAAAGGGTCTTGCCCAAAACCGTAGGCAGTGGGGTGAGGTGGGGGAGGTATGGGGGCAGAGGGGCAGCAACTATAACTGACAGAACTTATACAGAGTAGTTGAGAAAAAGGATCGGACACCTAGGCTCGAAACTAATCGTCTGTCGCTGCTGCACTATTATATTACAACAAGTAAAAACAGTATTAAAACAATCATGTCATAGAGCGTCAGGATGCCACCTACGTACTAACTAAACTAGCCTTATCATGTGATAAATGCACCCAGTTAACATTCTGCGTCTGCAGAGTCTTAACTAGGATTGTTAGGGGGGTAACGAACCTTAGAATTTCCCATGGCCCCGTAAACTGGGAAGAGAGCTGCGACATCTTACCCGCCACCCTGCTAACTGCATAGAAGTTTTTCCCAAAGACCCTCTACCCAGGGCGAAGTGAGAGCAGCAGCCTACCCTTGTTTTATCTGTTTGCCTTCCTCTGATGTTTGATCTCCATTCAAAGCGGTAGGGAGCTGGTGTTGAGTGGCAAGGCACTGCATTAAAACAAGTTTATTAAAATATTAAGAAATCACTGTATTAAAACATGCAAAACTTTCACACTGGCCGGCCGTGTGGCAGAGCGGTTCTAGGCGCTTCAGCCTGGAACCGCGCATCCGCTACGTTGGCAGGTTCGAATCCTGCCTCGGGCATGGATGTGTGTAGGGTAGTTAGGTTTAAGTAGTTCTAAGTTCTAGGGGACTGATGACCTCAGATGTTAAGTCCCATAGTGCTCAGAGCCGTTTCGTACTGAAACAAAACCTGAGACAAGGTAAAAACACATCGGATCAGAACAACACATACCATCGAAATTCATTAATATGACTTCACAAAATGCTACTGCAGGCAGGTATCTCCCAACACAGCAAAGAACCACTGCCGTATTAAAAAAAAATTACGTTTAGCCCTGGAAGTTTAGTAGAATATTAACTTTCATTCAGGATGGGTACTCCACTAAAGTACTGGAGTAAATATGTTTACTAGTACCGGTTCAGTAAGACCCCTTGTTGTTGTTGTTGTGGTCTTCAGTCCTGAGACTGGTTTGATGCAGCTCTCCATGCTACTCTATCCTGTGCAAGCTTCTTCATCTCCCAGTACCTACTGCAACCTACATCCTTCTGAATCTGCTTAGTGTATCCATCTCTTGGTCTCCCTCTACGATTTTTACCCTCCACGATGCCCTCCAATGCTAAATTAGTGATCCCTTGATGCCTCAAAACATGTCCTACCAACCGATCCCTTCTTCTAGTCAAGTTGTGCCACAAACTTCTCTTCTCCCCAATCCTATTCAATACCTCCTCATTAGTTACGTGATCTACCCACCTTATCTTCAGCATTCTTCTGTAGCACCACATTTCGAAAGCTTCTATTCTCTTCTTGTCCAAACTAGTTATCGTCCATGTTTCACTTCCATACATGGCTACACTCCATACAAATACTTTCAGAAACGACTTCCTGACACTTAAATCTATACTCGATGTTAACAAATTTCTCTTCTTCAGAAACGCTTTCCTTGCCATTGACAGTCTACATTTTATATCCTCTCTACTTCGACCATCATCAGTTATTTTACTCCCTAAATAGCAAAACTCCTTTACTACTTTAAGTGTCTCATTTCCTAATCTAATCCTCTCAGCATCACCCGATTTAATTTGACTACATTCCATTATCCTCGTTTTGCTTTTGTTGATGTTCATCTTATATCCTCCTTTCAGGACACTGTCCATTCCGTTCAACTGCTCTTCCAAGTCCTTTGCTGTCTCTGACAGAATTACAATGTCATCGGCGAACCTCAAAGTTTTTACTTTTTCTCCATGAATTTTAATACCTACTCCGAATTTTTCTTTTGTTTCCTTTACTGCTTGCTCAATATACAGATTGAATAACATCGGGGAGAGGCTACAACCCTGTCTCACTCCTTTCCCAACCACTGCTTCCCATTCATGCCCCTCGACTCTCATAACTGCCATCTGGTTTCTGTACAAATTGTAAATAGCCTTTCGCTCCCTGTATTTTGCTGGCAGACCCCTTACGTAGTAAAAATCAAAGCAAAAGGTACACACCTTCAGTTAGATAACTACCCACAGAGATGGAAATCAAATTTTAGCGAGATCAAAGCCAGAAATACACTGACAGAAAAAAAAAATCACTGCATGAATAAGATATTGTGCGACATAAACGGAAGTTGGTAGGCGTGTTTCTACATCTGATAGACGACATCTGCTCAACATTCGCACCAGTTGGGTAAGAGTAACAGTACTACAGCCACACTGAGGATGCAAATGAAGTTTGCTTCAAATACCCTCTGCAACGATCGTGAACGTTAGTTACGTTTGAGGTCGGACGTGATAAGCTGATGTTAGTCAAGAATGCCTTTAAGGTGACAAAGACGCCATTGGCACCTCACTTAGCTTGAACAAGATAGTGAAATAACAGGGCTACGTGAATCTGGATGTTCCTTCCGCGATGTTGCAGAAGAACTTGGCAGGAATGTAGCCTCTGTTCGTGATTGCTGGCAGCGGCGGTCACGAGAGTATACGGTCCCAAGAAGACCGGGATACGGACGTTCATGTGGTACTACCCAGAGATAAGACAATCATGCTCGCCATATGATTCTGTCGCATCGTACTACATCTGCAGCAGCAATCTGAGCAGCAGTTGCCCCGCAGTGACCAACGAATTGTTACAAATGGTTTCTTTCTAGGACAGCTCCGACCCAGACGACCCGTAGCGGGCATTCCACTGACCCCAAACATCCATCATTTGCGACTTTAGAGGTGTCAAGCGACAGCTCATTGGAGGGTAGGGTTGAGGTCTGTTGTGTTTTCTGATGAAGGCTAGGTCTGCCTTGGTGCCAGTTATCGCCGTGTTTTGTTTAGAAGGTGGAGTGTTGAGCGCTTGCAACCAAACTGTCTACGGCCTAGGCAGACTGGATTTACACCTGGAGTTATGGTATGATGTTCGATTTCGTATGACAGCAAAAGCACTCTCGTGGTTATCGCACGCACACTAACTGAAAATTAGTATGTCAGTCTATTCAGTGGATCCGTTGTGCTGTCATTCATGAACAGCATTCCAGCTGGTATTTTCCAACATCATAACGCTCGCCTACCATCATGCTCTACAGGGTACGATATGTGGGCTTCGCCTCCTCGATCACCAGATCTGTCTCCAGTCGAGCACATGTAGGACACGATCAGACGACAACTTCAGCGTCATTCAAATACAGTATTAACCGTGGCTGTATTGATCGACCAGGTGCAACAGGCATGGAAATCTATCCCACAAACAGATATCCAGCACCTGTTCAACAAAATGTATACACGTTTGCATGCTTACACCCAATATACTGGTGGTTACGCGGATATTAATGCACCAGCGCTTCAAATTATCAATAGCTTCTCTTCCGTAATCTTGCAGTGTTAATCATTTAAATACACTCATGTTCATAAATTAAGGATAATTGCAGAATGTGGTGCCACACAGCGTGAGACTACACAAAACTGGTGCTAATAGCGTAGGCACAAAGGGAACACACACGACACTGATCTGTAAGTATTGGTCATAATTTGAGACAACCGTCCCGAAACATATGTGCTACATAACGCGACTGTTTCCTGCGCATGTACCCCTACATCAATATGGGATAAGATCGCCATGCACACGTACACAGACCGCACAACCGCTTGGCATATTCTGGATCTGGATCAGGTGGTCGAGCAGCTGCCGGGGTATAGCCTTTCATTCTTGTACCATTGTCTGTCGGAGCTCCTGAAGTATCCAAAGGGTTCGAAGACCTGCAGCGATATATCGACCGAGACCATCCCAGGCGTGCTCTATGTGGTTTAGGTTGGCTCGGAGCACTATGGGACTCAACTGCTGTGGTCATAAGTCCGCTAGAACTTAGAACTACTTAAACCTAACTAACCTAAGGACATCACACACATCCATGCCCGAGGCAGGATTCGAACCTGCCACCGTAGCGGACGCGCGGTTCCAGGCTGAAGCGCGTAGAACCGCTCGGCCACACGGCCGGCCGTAGCAGTCCCACGGTTCCGGACGGCGCGCCTAGAACCGCGAGACCACCGCGGCCGGCGTGGTTTAGGTCTGGAGAACAGGCAGGCCACTACATTCCCTGGTATCCTCTGTTTCAAGGTACTCCTCCACGATGGTAGTTCGGGGGGCCGTGCATTATGATCCACCAGGAGGAAGGTGGGACCCACTGCACCCCTGAAAAGGAAGACATACTGGTGCAAAACGACATCCCGATACATCTGACCCGTTACAGCTACTCTGTCAAATAGGTGCAGGGGTGTACGTGCACTAATAATAATCCCACCCAACACCATCAAACCACGACCTCCATACAGGTCCCTTTGAAGGACATTAAGGGTTTGGTATCTGGTTCCTGGTTCACGCCAGATGAAAACCCGGCTAGAATCACTGTTCTGACTATACCGGGATTCGTCCGTGAACATAACCTGGGACCACAGTTCCAATGACCATGTACTGTATTCTTGACACCAGGCTTTACGGGCTCTCCTGTGACCAGAGGTCAGTGGAATGCACATTGCGGGTATCTGGGCGAATAAACCATGTCTGTTCAGTCGTCTGTACACTGTGTGTCTGGAGACAACAGTTCCAGTGGCGGCGGTAAGGTCCCGAGCAAGGCTACCTGCAGTACTCCGTGGCCGTCTGCGGGCACTGATGGTGAGATATCGGTCTTCTTGTGATGTTGTACGCTGTGGACGTCCCGTACTGTAGCGCCTGGACACGTTTCCTGTCTGCTGGAATCGTTGCCATAATCTTGAGATCACACTTTGTGGCACACGGGGGGCCCGTGCTACGACCTGCTGTGTTTGACTAGCCTCCAGTCGCCCTAGTATTCTACCCCTTATAACGTCATCAATATGGGTTCTTTGAGCCATTTTCAACACACAGTCACCATTAACACGTCTGAAAATGTCTACACAATTACAGGCTGCACCGTACTCTGAAATGCGCGAAGACACCTCTGCGTATGTGGACTGCTGCCAGCGCCACCGTGCGACAACTGCAGGTCAAATGCACCGCATGGTCATAACCCGAGGTGATTTAAACCCGCACCGCAATAACTGCAGATCAAATGCACCGAATGGTCATACTCCGAGATGATTTAAGTCCGCAAACCGCCAACCAGAGCGTTGTTTTACCATGTATCAGCATTATCCTTAATTTATGAGCATGAGTGTATATTACCTAGACAGATGTAGTTCCGAAATTTCACCACTCTACATTAATTAGCTTATGGTGTTGTGATTTTTTCCGTCAGTGTAGTGCAAAATACTATTTGTAATATGCGACTGTCAAATAGTAACGGAAGCAGAACCGAGACAGAAATGTGGCGTGGCTACAGTAGGTTAAACAACTGGGCAGTGTGATTAATTTCTCAACTTAGCTCCATTAACGCATCTTATGAATAAAGTAAAGCCTTTTAGTTGCATGTCAACGATGTGTTTCAGAAGAGGTATTACTTACAATAAGCTGGACCCGGTTCCGTGGTGTATGGTGTCGGTTCCGTGGTGTATGGTGTAGACAATATGAAAAATGAGAATCACAAGGTCCCTTTCCTGCATCACACGGGACACAGATGTACTGATATACGTATACTGGACAGAGCACCTTCAGATTAGGGGACAGATCGTCCTCACAAAGTACAGTAAGAAACTTCAGATAAAGCCTTAACTACCTAGTCACAGGAGTGACTAAATCACATGAGGCTTTTCAGTTTTGTCAGGGCCCTCAATCAACACAATCAGACTTAGACAAGCAGCTCCATTAGTACCGCAAGATCAGTTACACACAGTCAATGGGAAATAGCTTAACAATCAACCTGACATAGTTCACTGATTCTATTGTGATTTTGAGAAAAAATAGGGTGACCAGGAGAGCGAGTACAAATGGTTCAAATGGCTCTGAGCACTATGGGACTTAACTTCTGAGGTCATCAGTCACCTTCAACTTAGAACTAATTAAACCTAACTAACCTAAGGATATACCACACATCCATGCCCGAGGCAGGATTCGAACCTGCGACCGTTGCGGTCTCTCGACTCCAGACTGTAGCGCCTAGAACCGCACGGCCACTCCGGCCGGCGACAGCGAGTACAGATACGGCTCGGTCATACAACGAAATAATAGCCGTTCAGCCAAAAAAATAAATACCATAATTCCCGAGTATCAGTGTATAGAAGAACAGCAGCCTCAGATAACAGTGATTGCACCATACAGCTGCCGTTCAGGAAGCAGCAGCACGTAGTCCACAGGCAGATCTTCTAACCAATAATTACCACCAAAACTGACACAGTGATCTTCCAGATTCGCAAATGTCGAGAGCATATGATATCCAACCGTCACGTCGGAATAAGTTTCGCACCGGTCATTACTCACCGTTGAGCTTGCTCCCCACTGCGACCATGCGTAAAACGTCTGTCACAAGACGGTGGCGGATATAAGGCTCGTCGCAGAACCAACAGCAGCTATCCAGTAAAATAGAGGCAACTTTCGATAGTGACCAAAAACGAAAAGCGTAAACCGTACGGCACGTGACTATTGGTCTTTGCACATTTCCTATTTTCCCTAAAAACGCTGTGGTCCCGTTCTTCCGGGAACTGATCGCCAGTAGACCACAAATTGGAAATGGGAGACTACACCCATATGCTAATAAACAGTTTCATCGGTTCCATCTTGTGACACTCAAGGGTGGCAGTATTAGAAGCAAATCAGAGCCAACGGAGATACTAATGCCACCTAGCCCGATCCTCATGGTAACAGGCAGTTAAAGTGACCTTGAAATTACTATTTGCCCTTTCGGCAAAAGTCACCTGGAAGATATGTGGTGTTTGACGACCTGATGAAAGGAAAAAAAATCTTTTAAAATCCCTCCTCGCAAACGCCGCTATATTGTCACTGACGATTTTCGGAGCCCCAAGTGCCACTGATAATCGACAAAAATACGTTCTGTGCGTTTGGCCTATTTACTCGATCTTACTGTGCCTTCTTGCGTATTCATGTTAGATTTACTGATTTTGCATATATTGTAATTACTTACCAACCGCATAATGTCGTGTTCCATCCCCTTCCAATTAAATTATTATTTCCAGAGTATGTAGAAAGATTGACAGATGACCCCCCTCCCAATGATAGACTCATTGTAACACAATTGGAAGCAATTCCTTGGGAAGCACTACCTTATCTTTTCCTTCTCTACAATCCTTAGAGAAAACTATCCACTTTTTAATGCAGTATGGTGCAGACCATTTTTTAAAGTTTGTTTAATACCAAAGATGTCGGGATCGTCCTTTTGGTAAACAGTCAAGTTAAGAAATAACACTGGTAACGCAGTCAAAATCGTGTTAAGATAATGCTCGTTACCCACAACCTTGATGGCTTCCTTATGGTGTTCAGTGCAAGACTCGTTCTTATCATCTCCCACATCATCTTGTTTAAAGAGCAATCACAATCATATTTCCCTTTCCCCTAATTTGTTTTTTCACATCATACCTGAAGTCAGAAATCCTTGCGGCTCACCTTGCCGTTCCACCCATTTTGCATGGCCTCCCAAGAACCCAGCTTAGGGCATGTCCATAAATCTGAAGACAAAACCGCTTGTACTCCACGTTAAACTTAAACCTTTCCACAGCAAAAACAACTGCTCTGGCTTTTAACTCTTATACAATATATTTTGCTAAAGAGGTGACGAGGCACGTGTGCTATTGGCCTTTTCTAGAGTTCATCCATTTGTAATAATCAGTGTTAGTATTCTTAGGTGCACACCTATTTTCTTAATGTAAACTAAAGCTCTTCAACCACACTGCGAAATTTTGTCTCCTGTTTCGAAAAAATATTTATAATACCCCTTTATTTTTTTGGGATCTTTATCACTTTTTTTCCTCTTACCATGTCTCTAAAACCCTTTCTTCCTTTTTTTCTGTTACTATAGCTTTTCAGTAACATTCTTCACTGAATTTTTTTAGGGTAAAACACTTGAGAGCTTAATTTCATTTGTGTATGTTTTGAATCAATACAAAATATTTAACTTTCAGTTAAGGTATCCTCAGCTTGTAGTAAACACGTGAATAGTATGGATACCTCTTTCACTAAACGTGGGACTTGAAGCACACTTGCAACATTGGAAAATAGTTGTGTGTACGACAAATCCTCTTTCTGTCACTTTAAAATAATGAATAACCTACAACAGTGCAAATGATAATGTGTTAGCTCTTTCAGTCCTTTCAATTTCAGTAGCCCGCTGGTCGTAAATGTAAATTTGTTCCTGAACGAGTGTATTACTAGATTTCACAGTGTCGAATGGTCCAGTGCTTGATTTCTTTTTCTGACTCTGGGACTCAAGCAAGGGTTCTTAGAAACTGATGGAATGTGAAGGTGTGTACTACTTGCCATTCAAATATTTTGTTAGATCAAATCACCAGTGAGATCACGTAAAACAACACACTTCCAGCTGAAGACAACAATACTCTTGAAACAAAGCTATCATGGAAACCGCTATTACGAAATGCATTTGAACAGCGTTCTTCAAAAAGCCATCCAGCCTTCATGAGGTTTCTTCAATAATAAAGATATCAGTCCTATAGGAGACTAAGAAAGTCCTGCTAGGGGCCTGATTACAAAAAGAACTATAAAAATAATCAAGTTGAAAGTATGTGATTGTGATGTTGGAATCACTCTAGATGTGACCATACGCTCAGGGGAATGATATGATTTTAGCAGTTTAGTTTTTCTCTCGACAGGAGAGAATGTTAAGTCCACGTTGTTAAAAATGTATGAGCTACATAGAACCAGTGCCTGCACAGTAATCAAGCACGGACGGTTAAGAACTGTGAGCTAATGGTACCAGTTTTAGAAAACTTCTTCTAATAGATGTGGATCAGGCTCCACACATGGTTTCAGCTGTTAACCAATTGAATCTTCAGTTCCTTAAGTTGAAGTATGTGGCATTATTGGTCCATGAGATTCACAGAGTTTGTGAATCCGTAAAGGAATGAACACGACATCGCAGACCAATTCATCTCCGCTCTGGAAAAGATTCTACTGAAAACTCCGAGTCATGATGTTGCATACAAGGAAATCACTAGCCTGCGCTTTCCAAATTCCCCAGCAAGTTTGGCTGAGTGTGCTGTTACGTTAAGTGATGAGAAGATGAACAGAGTTTGCACTTTCTGTGGATCCAACCGACGCAGGGGAAATTTCTAAGGTACATCAAATTCTGCTACTGCAGAGTAAATACACTATTTGCGGACAGAACAATTTTGTGTCCATAATTACAAGTACATGACTACAGTTAATAAACGATTAGAAGGATAAGGCATTGAAAAGGAAAACCAATGGGATCTTTTTACACCCGTGAGGGAGAAGTTAGATGGCTTTGTCAAACACAAACTTGAGTATTTTGTCTTCAGAAGAATCCGGATATTGAAGGATGTGACACATCTATAAAGCTGCATTCTGAGTGCAGACAAAGGTTCGACATGATGATGTGGATGTCGAAAGAAGCTATAGCATCTACGAAGAAATTCTATTTGCTAATAGAATCAGACTTATTTTTAGAAATGTAGGACTGCTTAATGTCCTGAAGTAAAACAACTTCATTTTTTGCCTTCTTCTGATGCGTCATGATTTGTTGTAATTGTTTGTAACTCAATAAACTAGAATAAGAAAAAGAGAATTTGTTTAATTAGTTGAGAAGTGAGATTGTGTAAAAGCCCCCCTGTCTCCTCTTGCAGGCACTAAACGATAACACGTTCCCGTACACTGCAGCGTCATCAGCAAACAATCCGTCATATGCCGTACAGAAACAGAGAGGTCCTACCATTTCATGTGTTATGAAAATGATAGTAACATGACTTTTACCTCCACAATTACGTCCTGTTGTCACAAACGAATGTATGTCTTTTTAACAATGTAATATACACCTAAACATGTCACTTTATTTGAAGTGTAAGTTCAAATGTAGAAGTTTTTCATTGACGTAGAAGGTGAACTCGTCGTGGCCAAACGAGGGTAATCATTAAAATTCATTGTTTATTTCGTCGAAGATATTATTTGACGGAAAAATGAAAACTACGTCATTAATTTACTGTTGGGTGCTAAGGAATCGAAAACTTCAGAATGGAAGTGTGGCTCCCAAAGGCGGTGTATTAAAGGAAGACAAGATAAAACATTCTTCTTTAAGATGGAGTATTAACAACGAAAATATGACTCAAGTTAATCTCGTGCAAAATGAAACGGGCCCAGAAAATGTTTCATGTCCCTTAACATAGCTTTGAATTTAGAACGTGGATCGGCTTGCCTACCTTAAGGTGCATAAAATATTTTCCAGACCACTTTTACTTTGCAAGCCGTGCATAAATGATATGTCTTTACTATTTGTCAAATTCTTTGTGATGTCTTGAGAGACAATACGTATGTCGTATTACACTGTAGGAAGTATTGCAACCAGCCACAAGTTTTTGACATGATTTTATTGTACGATTACTAGTTTAGAGCTTGATCGCTTGGTTGACGGTAGCGTTGACTTCCTAGCAAGTTTGACATTTGTACCTTCATGAAAAGTTCTCCTTTAGATACTATAAGACAGAGGTTTGATTTTCTTTTACAATCCCTGGTCACTGAAGTGAACTAAATACAAGATCTTGTATTTCGTTCAGTTCACCGATAAGCATGAATTGTAAAGGAAAATCTACCTTCGTTCTTACAGTGTTTAAAGGAGTGCTTTTCGTAGAAGGAAAGAAGGAAGGAAGATTGGGTTTAGCTCCCCGTTGACACCCAGGCCATTACAGACGCAACGTAAGCTCATATTGTGTCACGGAAAACCTAAATCCAGATGGCCGGACGCGGGTTTGAACCGTCGTCCTCCGGAATGCAAGGCAAGTGTGCTAACCACTACGCCACCTCGCTGGGTGGGGTTTCCATGAAGACAACAATGTAAAACTTGGAATGAAGTCAACGCTACCATCTGACGATGGCCTCAGGCCCGGAACCAGTAATGGTACAATAAAATCATGTAGAATCTGGCTGGCTGCAATATTTTCTCCAGTGTAAACTACGATAACAGCTGCGATATCCTCTGATAAAAATGGATAGAATAATACATCGCATTGCAAGAAGTAATATTGACTGTGTTTAATTTCAGACAATACACTACGGAATGAGACAATTATTTAAAAAAAAATACTTCTTTGGCGGAATGAGGCGAGCGACAGAGGAAGGAAATTGCTAGAAAAAGTGGAGTTTTGTGTGCAGCTTCAACCGGAGTAATTGCGAGAAAACTTCTGAACTGAAGCAATCTGCACAACATAGAATCGCAAGAAAATACAATATGCACAAAGGAAAGTGGTTTATACTCCAATGAATCGATTTCTAGAGTGACAGCAGTTTCCCAGGTAACCGCCTCACTTGACGCGCTGCACACGTATGGATCTGAAGAGCTACGAGATCGGTGTCCATCTCTAGGCACAGCAGCCCACCGTGGCTACTGTAGTATCCGCCGCAAAGGCCCCACGGGCGGGACCGTAGCTAGCTGCAAGCCTCGGGGGCAATTACGCGCAATGGCCGTCGCAGTCGGCCGCAAGACACTAATTGAGTACACAGCTAATGGACCCATCTATCAAATTAGCGTAATCCCGGATGAAAGTGGTAATCCTGGGGGGAGAAGGGGGGTATTTGGTGGGAGGTGGGATACCTTCCCTCCTCCTGGCAGGAGCTGTATCTGCGCTCCTCGCCTACTGTTCCTGCTCAGCGTAGGATTTGCGCCCGTCCAAACCACGAAGGCCTCTCTCGAAATGACAGGTATCCCTATTAAGCTCATTGTCTGCTGTCAGCGTGGATTGTGGAAGCAGTTCCTGCCAATGCAGAAGCTCTCTCTAATCATCACCGGTGTAATTCATCATCTAACTATCACATATGTAAATACAGCACATAAAAGGAAGAAAATGAAAATATTTGCACATCATCTTAGAAGACTGCTCACATCTCCCAGACTCTGATTGTAAAGAATACTGAAAAGACTGAGAGTTCAACTCATAATGGCGCTGCTTTACACATCTCCAAATCGGAGTTTGAACGTAACTTCCTCTGCTGCCAGACAGAGTTTAACAGTCCGATTGCTTTGCTTGTTTGAATAGACCTGGCTCTAAATGGGAGGAAAGAATTGGCCACTAGTCTCAGCTAGTTTCGACATGACATGGTAGCATTGTACTCGTGCGTACCTTCGTTGTTCTGGTGGATGATGTCCGCATGGTATGATGATTATTAAATAGTCCGAACGAGAATACGTAGATCAAAAAATCATGTTCGTGATCTAGTATCGTCGGTGATTACTGATTCGTGCTTAGCACATATTTCTGCTAATAAATAACTAAGGCTTGGCCAGATTGGAACAAGAAGAGTACAACATGGAAGCTTCTCAGCTGCGTAGCATTTACCTATATGATGTGTGAAAAATGCAAAGTAAACTTGTACTTGAATAAAGATAAAATCTGCTATACACTAATTTAAATTGTGGAAACACATGGTCGTAAGCTTTTGCCACTTTATTTCAAATCCTTTTTTTATAAGCTTTTGCTCATTATTACTAGGTTCCTATGTGTCTACATTTATAGTCAGGTACTGATAAATGTGACTACACTTAATGAGTGTTTCGTATTGCTATATACTTGCTGGTGTCTGGTTCCCATGTCAGAAACGATACGGGTTATTACTGTCAACAGTTGTGTTTAATTCGAGTTTCTCATTATCAGTGTCTGTACTGTCTCAGTTTTAGTTTGAAAGGGTCTGCGCAGCTGCTGATTTACGTTATTTTGATTTTTCTCATTTTAAATGCTGGAATGTTAACCTTCGTTCAGCACTTTTAATAAATGAACGTCAGTAACTCACGAAGAGTTGCAATATATAAAATAATGGAAATACTGTTCTGGATTGAACAAACACAAATTTTTATTGTTTAATATCGAAACATGTTTCACTGAAGTTTCGCCAACGTCAGAGAGTTCACGTATTTTCTGTCAAATACCACAGAAAGATATTTTGCACGACAATGTATATACTTTTGAGATTATGGAATTTACATTTACAACGTTATTAGCATCAGAAATGTGTAACTTAATATCACATAATGGTTTTATGCTGGCAGCTTTCACTTGCTGTACAGATAATATATCTAATGTTATGTACATTTACTAAACCTTTAGGCCTAAATTGGAACTATTTTTTCCAGCTTTGCTAATGTTAGATTACAGTACTTTCATTATATTATATTCTGCTGCTAACACTGATTTCAGGTTTTGTTCTTTATCTATCTTTTGTTGTTGTGGTCTTCAGTCCTGAGACTTGTTTGATGCAGCTCTCAATGCTACTCTATCCTGTGCAAGCTTCTTCATCTCCCAGTAAAAAATTTTCCGGCCTTCTTTGCCTTCTACAGACTATGTAAACTGTTCCGTCTAACACGCAGTGACATTGGGTATCAGATATTCACTCCTTCCGTAACCTTGTTTCATATGTTGCGGGTGGGAATTTTGTAATGACTGCAGGCCTAGGTGCGTGCGTGCGTGGGTGCGTGCGTGTGCCTGTGCGCACCCGCGCGCACGCGCGCGCGCGCGCGCGCGCGCGTGTGTGTGTGTGTGTGTGTGTGTGTGTGTGTGTGTGGGTGGGTGGGTGGGTGGGTGGGTGTGTGTCTGGGTGGGTGGGTACATACATTATGGTTCTTATTTGTTTAGAGCTCAGAGCATGAATCCATTACAGAATAGTGTGCATTCATTATTTATTACTTTCCTTCTGTTACGATTTTTAGTGTATAGTAGTTTCTATATGAGGTTATCTGAGAATTTTTACTGCAGCCAGATGTGACTGAGCAGACTCCATTTCCCTGAATGCGTGTCACTGAATTATTGCTTGTACAGCGGTCCGCCTGCTTAGCTGGGTAGTAACGTGCTTGTTTCCCGTGCAAGCGGGCCCAGATTCGAATCCCGGTCGGGTTGGAGATATAGGCTCGTGGACTGGGTGTTGTGCTGTCCTCATCATCATTTCATCCTCATCACTGGCGCGCGGGTTGCCCAATGTGGCGTCGAATGAAATAAGACTTGCACTTGGTGGCCTAACTTCACCGAATAGGGGCCTCCCGGCCAACAATGCCATACGCTCATTTCTATGTTTTTGTTTGCACAACTGGGTAAAAAACAGCATCGACTTGAATTCAACGACGTATTACATTTATTAGTTTTGGTATTTCACTATGTAACTTTATTTTTTTTTTCTATGTTCTTAGTTACTATGAGTTTGACTTAACAGTTTTATAAAACTGGTAAAACTTGATCAGATAGTGTACAGCAAATTGTGACTGTGAACCATGCATTATTGGTCTGAGTTTCCTATCAAATGTTGTGCTAATCAGAGTTGTGTGTTTAAAATT
This sequence comes from Schistocerca nitens, assembly GCF_023898315.1. Lineage (NCBI taxonomy): Eukaryota > Metazoa > Arthropoda > Insecta > Orthoptera > Acrididae > Schistocerca > Schistocerca nitens. The sequence goes on along the minus strand of NC_064618.1, from coordinate 333,893,529 downwards.
TTTGAGTAATTGAATGCCACTGGATGTTCAACTTAGACAACTGAATTTTTATTTAACGCCTCAAAGACTTTTCTTATTGCAAGCCTGGAACAGATGTGTGGAGTTCTTTTACAAAAACAAATTTCTTGCTTACTGATTAAATTCGCAACTGTTTTAATGGCTAGTGATCATTATTCTTCTCAACATTCGTTTGAAGTATTTTGGGAACTATTTACATTATTAATTGATAGTGGAAGTTATCCTGACATGGGACACCACAATGAAAATTAACCCATGGTGCTGACTATATAAAATGACAGGGAAGGTAGTAAAATTTACTAACAACTTTTATTTTTTTAAAGAAAAGCAGACGTAAATTATAGTTATTGACAGAATACAGTAAACAACTAACATTTGGGTTAAGAGAACAATGGACAAGGATCCTGTGTGGCAGAAATGAGTCAAGTACTCTGGTCCTAAAAATGTGGATAACGCAATCTGAATTGATCTGACGCTGAGCAGACTTTGATAATCTACAGAAGTCTAGATAGGTTCCGCTGAGAGCAGCTGTATGCCCTGACAAGGCTGGAGCAGCAGTATCTTACCCTGTCTGTTTCGTGCAGCAAAGTAACTTGCGGCTGGCGAAATGTATGCGGCAGAGATGAGGCGTAAGGTGTCACCTGCGATTCGATCGCGGCCACGAAGAAATGCAAAATCTCACGGTCTAGCGATCAGGCAGACAGATCGCATTTTCTCTCCACCAGAGCCCTGAAATCGTGGTAGATTTCAGTGTGTGACCCACCCGTTTGCTGGTCGTACCAAGGACCAAATTGGCTCACTTATACGACAGAGCGCACAAGGATACCAAAAGTCAAGACTGGTAAACCAAAAACGAATAAGTGGTCCCTCGGCAAACGAGTAGTCCGAGACGTTTGAAGTGACACTGTCAGTAAAGTAAGAACTTCACCACATGCTCTCCAGTCTAACTACTTGCAGGTGAAGTCAGTCCCAGGACGGGTCCCAAGCACCAACCACGAAGAAATGCAAAATCTCACGGTCTAGCGATCAGGCAGACAGATCGCATTTTCTCTCCACCAGAGCCCTGAAATCGTGGTAGATTTCAGTGTGTGACCCACCCGTTTGCTGGTCGTACCAAGGACCAAATTGGCTCACTTATACGACAGAGCGCACAAGGATACCAAAATTCAAGACTGGTAAACCAAAAACGAATAAGTAGTCCCTCGGCAAACGAGTAGTCCGAGACGTTTGAAGTGACACTGTCAGTAAAGTAAGAACTTCACCACAGGCTCTCCAGTCTAACTACTTGCAGGTGAAGTCAGTCCCACGACAGGTCCCAAGCACCAACCACACATGCCAGAGCTTCGACCAGAAGATCACTTCCAGACCGAAATCCAGAACCCGAGTGCCTCGCACCTCTCCAGATAAAAAATTTCCGTTTTTCCGCAAAGTGCACGAACGACACCGCCTTCACCCCATCCTGAGCCAATCACAGGGCTTTAGAGGCGCTACATCTCCCCTCCTACACGACAGCACAAACTCATATCGAACCAGAGCAAGAGTTAAGAAACCTGTGTCTTTGAAAAAAAAATGAACTGCCAGATACTGGATTTTTTAACTTTTCGTGGAGAAAGAAGATATTTCTGACCGAAGCAGGGTGACTTCCCGTGGCAACAAGTGAACGGATTCAATCTTATCGATCTTTACCAAAATCGCCAGTGCCTTGGAGCACGTTAGTCCTAGCTATGACGTATAATAAGGATTCTATCTCTAAACGCGTTTCAGACACCAGTGTTTCCTATACAACCAAGGCGGCCGATAGAAGTGTCACAGGCCTATTTGCAGTATCAGTGAACACGAAAAATTCTGAATTTTTATTACAAGTGGCTCGGCACACAATGCCTGGTTTATGTCCCCACTGTGTAGACGTGCCCCTTCAGTCTGTCACCCCCAGCCCAGCCTTGGGCTGGCACCAATGCAGTTATAGTGCCGTTGTCCTGCTGGAGACCTGTCTCGACTAGGGGCTGCTCTGACAGCCCTGTATGGCTGCAGAGATATTCGATAAGATTTACTAAGGGATGGGCTCACCGCCAATTGCTTTAAACTTCCAACACGCCATTTCTACGAACTAAAAACCATAATATCTCATGCTTTTAGCGCTCTATCAAGCTCTATCAACGTCTGCTCAGGCCATTAGCTTTCTAGAGTCTCATTCAAGGTGCATAAGGTTGTAGCAAAATCTTTAATAATTTTCCGTGTATGAAAAATAGGTGAGACAGTAACTTGAGGTACAAAGCCTATTCCCATGTTACAGGATTTGTTTGAAAATATTAACGATGAAACACAACTGGTTGTTCAAGACCAATGTTTTCAAAATTTTAATCTTGTTTGTCTGGCAAAATAAAATGTCCAGTAAGTGCCTCATCTTACTGTTGAAGGATCCATGCTTCCTAGCTGATCTGCTCCATGGTTAACTAGAACCACTCTAGGTGTAATATCAAAAGATGTGGTTCTTGTGCTTGTGGGTATGGTTCAAATGACGCTGAGCACTATGGGACTTAACTTCTGAGGTCATCAATCCCCTAGAACTCAGAACTACTTAAACCTAACTAACCTAAGGACATCACACACATCCATGCCCGAGGCAGGATTCGAACCTGCGACCGTAGCGGTCGCGCGCCTCCAGACTGTAGCGCCTAGAACCGCTCGGCCACGCCGGGCGGCGCTTGTGGGTATGTTGGTGTGTGTGATCATTTGTATCAGCTCCTCGTTGTTCTGTCAGCTGCTCGCTGTCAATATATAGTGTCTCTGTATGTGTGATGTCTCTAGATAGGTGATATGTAGGTGAACTAACAATTTTGCATTTGGCCTTATTAGAATATCCTGCGTGTGAATTTTTCATAAGCTATTTAATGTTGATCCCTTAGGATTATTTTGTTTTAGGCATTTCATTTGCTAAATTGTGCACATGTTTTTTAAAGTTTTGTGTGTATTTCTCTGTTATCTCTGTGTCTGATCATTGGTTAACTTTATGATGTTTTCGCCCTCTATAATTTTCAAAGTAGTGTGCTTGTTTTCTTCCTGTTTCAGCATGACGATACTGTCCCTTTTTCAGTTTTTGTGAGGACAGCAATTTAATTTTTTGGGTTACCCCTTATTTTTCGATATGTTTTTCTTCTTCACTTCAGTTTCCTGAAGAAATTTAGTTTTCTGTTTGGATGTTAAACAAGAAGAATTCTTTTTGATAGTCTAAGATCGATCGCCAGTGCTCTCCCTATGTCTAATAGATTGCTTCTGACAGAAGACCGTAAAACTAATTTTATTGTAATTAAATTTTGGTGTGATGCAAGAGAGTAGACAATTTCCTCTTCTACATACAATTGCTTGAAACTGATCATATTTTTTTACTTAACACTTACATCTATTTACTTACACATGCTGTAAGTATGTGTGATTCAATTTTTTTACATATGGCTTCCAGTTTATAAATTGTCACAAAAATTACTAATATTTATTCAAGGTGGCATATATCGTTAGAAAAATTTTCAGGGGCCAATTCTGATATAAGAATACTGCTCAAAATACTGTTTTACACTTTTCATAGAAAGTGTTCTGAGTCCAATGAAAAAAACTCAGTCAGTGTATTAGGTCAAAATAGCTCAATTCTGGTAATTGGTTAAATCTAAAATATGACATTTTAATGAATATAGTTTGATTAATAAAGACATCAGAAAAAAGAATCAGTAACTTACATAATACTTCACACTGTTAGGACGATTTGGCTTCTTTATCAATTACATCATTTCAATTTTCTAACACAATTTTTGCATCTTTTTAACTCTAGTACCAGAATCTCAAGAAGAAGGGACAGGATGATAGAATACTTTTTAAAACATCAGGGAATTACTTCCATGATTCTAAAGGGAGTTGCAGGCAGTAATACCTATTGGGAAGAAGAGACTGGAATTGTAGCATGGCAGCACTTTATAGAGCAATACAATAGATAAAATTTTCAAAGCCCCAGAGCGAAGCCATCTCGTTACATTACGGTAACGTCGACAGAGGCAGCCGTAGCGAAAACATTTCGCCACAGAGACTGGGTCGGGGCAAAACACAACATCGGCGTTTCTGCCGAGCCAGGCAGCAGACTTCTGCTGAATGTAGTGGGTCAGAGCAGCCAAATAGAGTCACATCACCTTCGTTATGTGACGAAAGAAAGGACAGCACGAATGCAACAAGAGCTTGTACTAACCAGTTATACATTGTAATGACCTCGGTAAATAAGCACGGCAGAAGGAAAGCTGCTGATACCTTCATAATAGCAAGCAATGCGCAGCCATGAAGAACGATGTCGGATAAACATTAGCCGCTACTTCGCTGCATAAATAACCCAACAGTTTAGTTTGTAAGGCAGTCAATCAGACGGATCGATGGCATACACAACGTTCGCTCTTGACTGCAGTAAAGTGACGTCTGGCGGAAGTCTGTGGGAGGTTTCCTGCACGCTGCGGAGAACAACAGCCGCTACTGAGAGAGATGGCAACCTCACCATAATCACTTGTCGCAGAGTTCAACACCACAGTTTGCTTTTGTCTCAGATGGGAGAGCCTGGAAGTCTTTCCACCGCACCAGGATCAGGACACCAGCGTTCTTGTCATTCTGGCGGACTGAATGGGGCCTAGGCCCGTATCTTCGAACATATCGGCTACTTGGCAACCGTCATTGCGGTACGACGGAAGACGAAAAAGGATGGTGAGCAGGAGGGACAGAGCACCTCCCCAGTCAGCATGCGTAAGTTCAACACACCCACCGCCGCGGTACAGCCGGAGCTGGGGCCACCTCAAGCGGCGAAACGCCAATGCTTCAGCCGGCTGGAACGATGTGTCAGGTGTCAGCTGCCGTGAGCGGGCTGAAGGCCGCTTACGACGCGACTCCTCAGCGGGCATTGACAGACGATGCCAATCACGAGGCAAGGTGCTGCCAGTATTTTTATGGAAATAAATAACTAATTCGGAATCTCCTTTCACTGTGCCAGTCGGTGAACACAAGTCACTACTGTCCTAGCGAGGAAAACTGGCAAGGAGTGAAGTGTGAGAGGGCCTCCTGCCACAGAACCAACTCTGCTTACGCCCTCCCAATAATCGCCTCTTGAACATTTGTGTCAAAAGTGGGATTATTACCTGTGTTTGACCATCTGTCAGACAGCATTGTCTTTCTCTGTTTTTACCCACACTTAACATTATCAGCCGGCCGAAGTGGCCGTGCGGTTAAAGGCGCTGCAGTCTGGAACCGCAAGACCGCTACGGTCGCAGGTTCGAATCCTGCCTCGGGCATGGATGTTTGTGATGTCCTTAGGTTAGTTAGGTTTAACTAGTTCTAAGTTCTAGGGTACTAATAACCTCAGCAGTTGAGTCCCATAGTGCTCAGAGCCATTTGAACCAAATTGACATTATCCCGCCGATACACACCACTGCTGGATTCGAAAAACTTTTTCTTAAACAGTAACAAGCACATGTGTCTGTGTCGAGTGCTGAAAGCACCACCTTCCCCTCTCCACTCTGAGAATATATGCAAACAGTAATTGAGGAAATTGCATGCAATTGCTACTCTAAAGAGGTTGGGAAAGGATAGGAGCTTATGATGACCAACATCAAACCAGTTTGAATACGTATGGCCACAAAAAATAAGTATCCTTTCAACCTGGTCCAGTCAATGTATAATAATCAGACAGTCTGTGACAGTCAATCAATTCTATTTGAATCCAGTACTGAACAACAGTTCCTCTCTGAATCCTATACATGACAAGTTGAGTCAGAATTATGTAATTCTAATGTATGACTTAGTTGTCACCTTAAAAATAACATCATAATCCAACATTATAAAAGAAACCATTACAGCCGAACGTGCAAAGTCTTTAAGCGATTTATGGCAGCTACTAGCTCAGTGATGGGAGCAAGAAGTGCTAGTTTACTTTGCATGGGGGCTTAATTAAAATTGAATGCAAATAATTTTAATTTTTTGCTTCAGTAGCTGTCTGTCCGATTACGAGTCTCGTAAACGGTTGGCCCTGACTAGTATTATTACGCTATCTGACTGCAAAGAACAACAACAAAGAATGAAATGGAAATTTTCATTAACACAATTAATTAATTAAGTCCCCAGCAACTATAAAACCTACGAAACCAAAGCACAAGTGTAACTGTTCTGTGTGTGGAAGTATGACTCAACGTACGCATCTGGCACGGTTCTTCTTCAACAACACAAGAAATTTTAAATATCATTTATACTGAATTAAAGAAAATAAAAATACCATAATTACTCAAGAAAACCAGAATTACACTCTAATACAAGAACACAAGCCAGATGCTTTGTTGACTGAACCTGTAATGACGCATTATTTAAAACATGGAAATAATGAAAAATAAATCAAGTTTCGTTACCTTCATATATTGACCAAAATCACTCTAATCATTACAATATATCTCCACACCGACTTGCTATTACCACATCTCAACAAGAACTTTTCAGTATCACATCTCAGCAAGCACTCTCTACTAGCACATCTCAACACGAACTGACTACCACGAGTCCTCGACAAGCACTGCCCACTACGACATCTCAATAATCACTGCCAGTGGAGGCGGCGGAACAATGCTCTCTAGCGATCTCTGGCGCTGTAGCTCAGTGTAGCCACCTTTCATATGCCCTTCCTCCACGGCTAGAATTTGATGGTATTTTTGCCAGCATTGGTGGTGAAAATACCACCAAATTCGTCAAAAAAATACAGACAAAAATAAAAGATAATATTAATACGTAAATATCATATAACTAGATAAAATTTTGGCTTTGCACTGACCTTTCAATAACCTAATATATAAAATACAGTAAGCAATACAAATTCTTTCATACATGTGACTTTACATAACAGTTTACACAAGTATTATGTGGTTAAACAGTTCAATCAATAGCGTCAGCAATGACGAATATGTGCAGGTAAGAGTCTCATAACTTTTCACAAACAGTAATACACAAAGAATCAGTTTCTACAAATATTCACATAAACGCTTTCCATAGCCCAAGAAACAAGTAGTTGACAGTTCCAGCAGTAGCACCCAGCAATGGTCAACAGGTGCAAAAACCAACAAATGACATTTTTTTCAGTAGAAACAGTCCATCAGTGGCACCCAGTAATGTTGAATAGGTGCAGACACCAACAAGTAACACCATTTCAGTATAAGCAGTTCCATTAGTGGCACCAGCAATGTTGAGCAGGTGCACACAGCAACAGGTGACATCTTTTCAGTAGAAGCAATCCATCAGTGGCACCTAGCAATGTTAAACAGGTGCAGACACCAACAGGTGACATCTTTTCAGTAGAAACAGTCCATCAGTGGCACCCAGCAATGTTGAGCAGGTGCAGACATTAATAAGTAACACCATTTCAGTAGAAGCAGTCCATCAGTGGCACCCAGTAATGTTGAATAGGTGCAGACACTAACAAGTAACACCATTTCAGTATAAGCAGTTCCATTAGTGGCACCAGCAATGTTGAGCAGGTGCAGACAGCGACAGGTGACATCTTTTCAGTAGAAACAGTCCATCAGTGGCACCCAGCAATGTTGAGCAGGTGCAGACATCAACAAGTAACACCATTTCAGTAGAAGCAGTCCATCAGTGGCACCCAGTAATGTTGAATAGGTGCAGACATCAACAAGTAACACCATTTCAGTAGAAGCAGTCCATCAGTGGTACCCAGCAATGTTGAGCAGGTACACACAGCAACAAGTCACATTTCTCAGCAGAAGCAGTTCCATTAAATTCACTTTCACTGATCACACTGTTCATCAGAGTTTATAAGCAGAAATTAAACATGTCCTAGTGGCACCAATCATGTAGAAAAGGTACAAGTAACAGTCCATAATTTTTACAATCACTGATCACACAGTTCATCAGCAGAAATTAAACATGACTAAATGTCACACATCATGTTGAAAAGTGCAGCACCATCACTAATCAGACAGTTCAGGCATGAACAATAGTTTGAATACACATACAATGCTTTTACACTAAACATACAAATCATAACAAACACACAAATGATATCAGATAATTTTCCTATTAACTATTACAATACACAAATACCAGTAAACCTATAACATTTATGGGTGTCAGTGCAAGCCACTACCAACAAATAAAATAATATTTAGGAGATAGGTGGGTAGGATTAGGAAAGGAAAACACACAAAACACACTCACTCATCTTTCATCCACATTAAGTACTACTGTGTAATTGAATAGTGTTAACTGTGTAAATGTAGCTCTGTCCAAGATTTGATGTTCATCATGTGTACCAAGTAGTAGTGACAGCAATGTATAACAGTCAATAATAGTTAAGTCAACGTCATAGTCATCATGTCAAGACCAATGTTTGACAAGCCAGATCAAAATGTACGGTTGCTGAACAACTGTCAGTGTACCAAGATATGCAAATGCTTCCTCTCTCAAAAAAAAGTATATACTGCTTTGTGATTTGACAAAGTGTGTGTGTAGACAATCTTCCTTCTACTTGAGTGTTCTAGTCTGCCATCTTCATCCTCCTTGTTCCATATGGACCAACAAAAAAAAATATGTTCCTCACTTACTTTACCTCTTATCCACCAAAACTCCAATAATCATCAGCATAATCTCAATACTTCACTAATACCTCTTCAATACGTCGATACATATAAACCTTATCATCAATATCATTTACCTTACCTCTTGTCCACGAAAACTCCAATAATCATCACTTAATCTTAATACTTCAATAATACGTCTTCACTACGTCGATATATATAAACCTCAGCACCAATATCATTTCACTTCCATAACAACCATTTCCTGTAGTCAGTCTCCTCGAACAAGTACAGACAAAATCCTAGTGCAACTTCAATTCATCGTCCCATACAATCCGAAGACACAGTGTCTACACACAACCTCTGTGTAATCCATCTGACCCAAATTTTCTACTCATTATAAATTGTAAGATACATTTTGGTTCCTTGTCCATCATTAAATAAAAGAAATGCATACATGACCTCTAACAGACTTAGTTCGAATAACTCTCAGTAATTAAGTACGATTACGGAGTGCGAATGATCATAATATTTCACAGTGTGTACACCACTTCAAGACTTATGGCAAACAGAAGGAAACATGTGGAGTATTTCTTGTGTTAAATGTCACTTCCTATTTCAATTGCTCACGAAAAACGCAGTGTAATAACTGTCAATGGTCTAAACCTAGTTTTGGTATGTCATGTCGTTAGCTTCCTTCCTATTAGCATACATTTATACAGCTTTCATAAAACCTCCAGCTCATGTGACTTCTATGAAGTTTCTTGTGCTAATGTCGTTTATGTCGAATTACTGCAGTTCATTTTCTTATCTTAAAAATATAAGGCACTGAGCGTAAGCAAAACATGCAATAGCGAGTAAATATACCAGTAGCGAACAGAATGTCAACAAGTGGATGCAGCACAATTCTTACAACGAGGCTCTGCCAAGCGAACAATCTATAATTAATACCACAGTGTAACCTAAACTCTATGTTCGTACACTGTACATCATCATTGCTATATTCTAAATTGAAGAGTAGTTATGACAACAAAACAGAAATGTGTAAATATGCAATCCATACAAAAAGCAGCAAACATATATCTTACGTGATAAACAAGTCATTAGCATCATATCAGCATAAGCAAAGAAATGTTTATATGTAATCTTAATAAGTAAATATGAAGGCGCAAGCAGATAAATCACAAAGTGTAACCTACATACATAACAGCACAACTAATCAGGTGGCAATTATAATTTAAATAAATGAGCACAGCAGGCACATTATAGAAAAATATGACATCAGTGAAAAAGCAGTGCAGCCAAGCGATGCATAATATATACAAATAACAAGCCTGTTCATTAATCAATCATCGTCAAAATCAGTTAATGTGCGTAAGCACGTCGCTTCACAAGTAAATTCATAGAACATGAAATTTAGCACAAAGTATGAGTCACATAATCGCAAGCAGCAAATTACGTCTAAAGTACGTACCTAAGTGGAATTATGTTACCTGAAAAATAAACTCGATTAATCGTTACCTTTTTTGTTTATTACTTTCTTCTTCGAAATGACATTCTTCCTGAAATTTTCTCAATAGCAAGTCGTCTTAACGTCGGACACGCACAGAATTTACCTGAAGGTCTTAAATATTTTACACAACCGTATCCTGAAAAATACTGAACGTTAATAACATAATTTATAAAGTCACCATAGCTTTATACTGAATTTAATCCGAGAAATTAGACTGTGTATTTGTTTACGTCTGTCAGTGCATTCGCACTGAGCGCTCGATCAGCTGTAGGCGCGTGACGTAGGAAGTGATTGTTTGCGGTCAACGACAGCCTTGTGCGGCGCGCTGACTTGACTGTTGCTTTGAGTATGTGCCGCCGCCGGAACACGGCGCGGTATCCTTGTATTCTCTGCATGTTTACATGTAGCTGTTAGTTTCTCTAAAGTATGTCATTCCACAAAAATTTTAACGTTAGATATGTGATGTATTCCCTTAGAGTGTCGAGATTTAAGAGTTTCTACTTCAACAGTGTTATCATGTATAATTTTGCGAATTCTATATGGACCGTTATAAAGCAGAAAAAATTTGCGACACAAGCCTTTTCCTTTGTGAGACAAACGATGAGACTTAATTAACACCTTTTGGCCAACTGACAAGATTTTTAAACGACCAGGATGTTTAGCTGATTTCTCTCTTCTAGCAGCCGCAGATGCAATATTTTGTAGAGCCAGGTTGACAACTTCAGAATGCCGCAGTTTCCGTGAAGGCGGAAAAGGAACGATTTCAGAAATGCGATTTGTTGGTACTTTATTTTTTAATATCAATAGAGGCGGTAAAGGAGTTGAGTCATTAGGAAGTTCATTCATAATGTTTTGAAAAATATGAAGATACTGATCCCAAGTTCTGTGATTCTGATGACAATAAAGATGGCACAATTTATTGATTTCCTTCATCCATCTCTCTGAAGCATTAGATTGAGGGTGAAAAAGTGAAATAAAAATTGGTTTAATCTTACGACGCCGTAGAGTACGAAGCCAAATTTTAGAGCGAAACTGTGATCCATTATCTGATATAACTTTATCAACATGACCAACTTCTTTAAGAAAATGTTTGATGAATGCGTTAGATACTGTACGAGCTGTTGCTTTGCGTAAAGGTGTAAAACACACATATTTTGATGTCAATTCCACTGCTACAAAAATGTACGCAAAACCATTAGTAGAACGAACCACTGGACCGAACAAATCGACTGCAGCCATGTCCTTTAATTTCGCTGGAATGATAGGAAACAACGGTGCTCTGTGAGAAATTGTTGGCGGCTTAGCCTATTAACATAATTTGCATTTGGCAACAACAGATCGAATACGTTTTTCCATATTACTGAAGTAACAATTTTCTCGTAATTTCTGAAAGCATTTTCTGGGACCAAAGTGTGCATAACTGAATTGTGTAAACGAGGTGTGGCCAAATCATCCAATCTAACAAAGCGTCTAAGAAAATTACACACACCAAGGAAACTACGAACATCACGTTTTGTGGTAGGAACAGCATAATTACGAATAGCGTCTAGTTTCTCTGGATCAGGAAGAATACCTTCTGTAAAAATAATGTGACCGAGAAATGTCACCTGTGAACGACCAAATTCAGATGTTTCTAAGTTCACTGTAATGCCAACTCGTGCTAAAATACGTAATAATGAATCCAAAATTTTGTTGTGCTCACTCCAAGAACGTTTAGCAATAAGAATGTCGTCAACATAAGAAGTAATATTGTCACGAAGATAAACAGGTAAAATTTCATTTAAACTGCGAATAAATGCTGCAGAAGATACAGTAAGTCCAAACGGTAATTTCCGAAGCTGGTAACAGTTACCAAAGGCTAAAAAGGCTGTATATTTTCTACAATCAGGGTGGAGTTCTATTTGCCAAAAACTTGAGCGCATATCAATCGTGGATAAAACTTTAATTCCATGGAAATGTTGAAGAAGTTCATCTAAATTTTGTGGACGGTCAGTTTCAGGAATAATGATATTATTTATCTGTCTGGAATCCAGAACCAAACGAATTGACCCATCCTTTTTAAGAACAACGTGTAATGGGCTGGTATAAGGGCTGACTGCTGGCTCAATAATGCCCTGATCTAACATGTATTGAAGTTCATTCTTAACCTTGTCTCTGTAAGCCAAAGGAATAGCGTACGTTTTCCCGCGAAATGGTGTGTGTTCTTTAACTTTAAATAAATATTGTAAGCCTTGTATAGTTCCTGTGTGATGACTAAACACTGTAGCATGTGAAGTCAAAATATGGTGCAGCTCTTCTTTTGCAACGTCATCTGGCACTTCAGCTTTTTCAACCTTTTCATTAATTAATTCTTCGTTACTAATTATATCCTCCATCGCGTCTCTGTATCTATTGTCATTGTCATGAATAAACACACTGTTGTCATAATGCTCAACGAAAACATCAGAAGTAAGAAACCTTAAACATTTTGTATCTGATTCAGATCTTGCTAAACACTCGAAAAATTTCAAACATTTCGGCATTCCGGCAACAGTCAAATTCACACATCCTTCTTTAAAGTTCAAAATTGCCTTATGTGTGTTAAGAAACTCCATACCTAATATAATCTGTGTACTGAGTAATGGAACAATAATAAAATTAGCAGACAATTCGTATCCTTGACAAATGAAATTTAGGTTGGTCTGTTGTTTAACTTCCACACCTTTTCCAGAAATCGCTCCTCGAATTGTAGTTTTAGAAATAGGTAACACAGGACAGGCAATAGTTCTTTCACATATACGAAAAACTGATTCACTAATGACGTTCAGTGGGCTCCCAGAATCTAAAACTGCAGTGAACTTATTCTTACCCACACATACTTCAATAACAGGATGTAAAAATGCGTCTACATTATTTTCCTTTTCATCTAGCAAAATGTCTCTCATGTCTTCCAGGCGTACGTAGTGTAAAGTCGTAGTGTCATTACTTTCTGAACCGTCTATATTGCTGCCAGAAGCCGAAGCTGCTAGTCATTGTCGATTGTTTGCGTCACGTCTTTGATTATTCCCGACATTTCGCGGATCAATTTCTACTATTTCCACTTGTCTCTCTGAATTTCTGTCACGCGGAGGATGCCAGTTAGGTCCTTCCTGTCTGTTAGATGCAAATTCTTGGTTGTGTCTGTTATTAAAATTTCGGTTTTCCTGTCTGTCTGCATAACTACTTGTTGTATAATTTCGACTGTCACTTCTGAAATTATTGTTAGACCTACTACCCTGGTTATTTCTGTAGTAAGAATTTCTATTACTGTATGGATAATTTCTGTCTTGATGATACCGATTACTGTTTCCGTATGATTGATCATTCCGGTACGAATTACCGTTATTATAATTGTCTGTGTAATTTCTGTTAGAACGTCTGTTATTGTCATAAGGCTGGTATCTATTGTCCTGTCTGTTACGTCTGTCATTCTCAAAATTACCCATATAACGCCCGTTCCGATCACTATCCCTTTTCTCTGAAAATCTAACGTAATTACTGTTACTGAAAAAGTTACAAGAAGTCCCGTCGTCGTTGTCATACTCAAGTTCTTGTAACAAAGCCTTAAAAGTCTCAATGTCGTCTTTACATCTTCCAGCTAAAGCAATTTGTCTTATGGATTGTGGAAGCTTAGTTAAACAAATGCGAATTAATTCAGTCGGGCTATAAGGGTTGGACAGGAACTGATTCTTTCGAATCATGTCTTCAAAATATTCCGCTGGCGTGCGGAACTCAGACTGTTTGAAACTACGCTGCATAATAAGACTGTGTTTGATTCTGTCTTGCGTGTTTTCGGACCAATATGCCGATAGAAATGCATGATAAAAATCATTCAGATTATTACAATCTCTAATGAGTGCGCGCATCCGCGTCGCCGGTTCATTTTCTAAATATCCACACATAAATTCCAGTTTGTGACTTAGTGGACAATTTGGTGGGAGTGCGTACATAAATTGATCTAACCATGCACATGGATGTATGTCATTCTTAGAATTGCGGAAGATATTAAATTTCCGAACAGTCAAAAAGTGTTTATAGTCAAAGTTTTCGCCTCGTGGCGACAAAGACCTACCGCGTCTGTCCCAGTTTGAATGTCGATTATTGTCAAGTTCGCGCGCCTGGCGCTCTCTTGTTGCGTCCCGTAAATGAAACAAATTATCTTCTTCAAAGCCCTCTGCCATCTGTGATTCTAAATTTCTTCTGCTGTCTTTTCCTACGATTTCGCCTTCAATTTGTTTGACTTGCTTTCGTAATGCCTCAACTTCCCTTTTAACGCGTTCATTAAATTTTCCCTGATTTTCAACATGCTTATTTATGTTCTGGTACTCTTCGGTTTCTGCAAATGGTAATGGAGCTGTATCATCCGAATCTCTGTCCCCATGTAAACTAAGATTTGTCAATTTATCTGAAATTTCCTCAACTCTTTCCGATAAGTCACCTATTTTTCTTTCTGTTTACTTACGTCTTCCGTAAGTGTCGCGACTCGGGTTTCAGTGTTGACACATTTGGTAGTTAACTGTTCATATTGTTGTGTTAGATTATTTATTCTGTCATTTGGTACGGATTCCTCGATTCTCTCAAATATTTCTTCCTTATCGTGTGCACATTGTAAATTTAACTCTGAAAATTTCTGTACTATCACGCGATCTCTCTCCTCCTGTTCTCTATCCTGTTCCCTTTGTCTAATCTCTACTGCAATTAATCTATTATTGTGAGAATTCAAAATCGGTTGTACTTCTTCTCTGTTTTCTTTCTTTAATTCATCTTTCATATTTTTGAAACATGTCCCTATTCGTGAGTCTAACCGTGTTTCCATTGTCCCCATCTGTGTTTTTAATTCAGATCTAAACTGTGTTTCCATTGTTCCCATATCAGTTTTTAATTCAGATCCCAAAGTTCCCATCTCTGTTTTAATTGTTCCTATCTCTGTTTTAAATTCAGATCGAAACTGCTCCATTGTTCCCATATGTAAGTCTAACCGTGTTGCCATTGTTTCCCTATCCGTTTTTAATTCAGATCGTAACTGTGATCCCAAATTTAATATTGCACTCATCAATTGCTCCATATCAGCCGGTTCGAAATTCTTTTCGCCCCTAACATTTCCCACAAAACTAACTTCCTTCTGCATAGCCATAAAGCTATCTGTGTTCGATACTATTTCAGAATCTTCTATCGTTAATCTCGTATTCTGTGAATTTTCTGCTTGAGAAAAATTTTGAAATGGTTCCGGACTATTTTCCCGACTTATTACATTGTTTTCCACTTCATTATTCATCACACTGTTTTCCTCTGTTGGCGAGTTCGCCATGTTAACAATCTCGTCATTCTCACTATCCATCATTTTTGCCTTTTTCATTGATAGCGTGATCATTTACAAAATATACAAAACTCGTCACTATAAAAAAATTACACACAATGACACTATATCTCCAACAATATCATTCACACGAAATGCTTCCCTCAATCACGATCATCGAACAATTTAAATAATTGCACTAAATTGTCAAACCCATAGACAAGACAACAAAAATTAAATTTTAAAAAATACCATTAGAAAAATGCCAATTACCAAATCTACACATGCAATATAGACTACAATTACTAGACTACAAATTACTACAACAATACTACTGTCTACTATTTTTACAATCAGAAGAATTCCAAGGGACGATCCGAAGCAGCGGTCGCCACGTGCATGGGGGCTTAATTAAAATAAAAGAAATGCAAATAATTTTAATTTTTGCTTTAGTAGCTGTCTGTCCGATTACGAGTCTCGTAAACGGTTGGCCCTGACTAGTATTATTACGCTATCTGACTGCAAAGAACAACAACAAAGAATGAAATGGAAATTTTCATTAACACAGTTAATTAATTAAGTCCCCAGCAACTATAAAACCTACGAAACCAAAGCACAAGTGTAACTGTTCTGTGTGTGGAAGTATGACTCAACGTACGCATCTGGCACGGTTCTTCTTCAACAACACAAGAAATTTTAAATATCATTTATACTGAATTAAAGAAAATAAAAATACCATAATTACTCAAGAAAACCAGAATTACACTCTAATACAAGAACACAAGCCAGATGCTTTGTTGACTGAACCTGTAATGACGCATTATTTAAAACATGGAAATAATGAAAAATAAATCAAGTTTCGTTACCTTCATATATTGACCAAAATCACTCTAATCATTACAATATATCTCCACACCGACTTGCTATTACCACATCTCAACAAGAACTTTTCAGTATCACATCTCAGCAAGCACTCTCTACTAGCACATCTCAACACGAACTGACTACCACGAGTCCTCGACAAGCACTGCCCACTACGACATCTCAATAATCACTGCCAGTGGAGGCGGCGGAACAATGCTCTCTAGCAATCTCTGGCGCTGTAGCTCAGTGTAGCCACCTTTCAACTTCCAGATGATTCTGTGTTGCCTGTATTAGTTTCTGAGCAAGAGTGTAGTCGTGGCGCTGATGTTCGGCCTAGTGAAGTGCAGAGGAGGAAATGGTTTTATTTGTGCTGGAAGCTTATTGTAATAAACAAGAATTACATGCAGTTCTCGTTTGATTTTTAATACTGAACATCACCTCAAGCGCCAAATAAAGTCGTGAGCCTGCAACTCTGCTGAAAGAGACGACCACAAGATTAGTATGTGAACTGAAGTTATTTGAGAAACCACTAAACGGGGCTTCAAACTATTGAATTGGGGGGGGGGGGGGGAGCAGGAGAGGCACCACAGGACATTTTAATTTCCAATGTCTATATATTTACAAACAAATTAATAAAACTTAGTCAGAATCTCATAGCAGTGGAAGTTAAAAAATATAAAACAATAACTTTTTTTAGCATGTGAAATTTCTTCAGGATTTTCACTTACATTTGTTACCATAGGTACATTTTTCTTCATAAATAAGTGAGATTCTTCGATGAATTTGGCATAGAATATAAACCTTACTTGCAGGTGCATGAAACCCTAGAATTTCTTTAACTTATTAAAAATGAATGAGCTGTTATATTTTAAACTTCATGTTTAGCAAAAAACAAAACTTTATACTTAATTATCTCAGTTTTTACCACAGTTTTTAAAACATTCGGAAAATTCTAGAGTTTTGCATTAAGGAGTTCGTGTTCAATAAGGATAACAAGTATGAAAGTAATAGCATGTTTGTTTTTTATGTTACATGGACCTAACTACTGAATTTGTGTTTTGTGGAAAATGCCTGTTCAGTTTCTTCTTGTTTTACACATTCTTTTAGAATGTCCACCACCACAAGCAGGCTCTTTTTGATTTTATAAACCAGTTTTCGTCCTTTACACATACCTATAATGCACTCTTCTTGATGTTATCACCTCCAAAAATAATCTATGTGCTTTCACTACATGCTCTCTGTCAACGCACACACAAATCTTGGATTTGTTCACTCCGGGCTTAATTCCAGTTATCTGTAAAACATATTTCCTGCTTTTTATACTATCATTAAAACATGAAACTGCATCATAAACACCAACAAGAAGTGCAGTTCTTCCCACAAGAATGGTTTTTGTAAATCTTTCCCATACAGATTGGTTAAAACTTTAATTGCTTCCATTACAGCAGTTGATAAAGAACTCCTGCGATGATATTCTCCACTGCCAGCAATTGACCCTTGGTAGACACAGTACGATTCACTTCCTTCTGAGCACAAGTTGTGGATTGGATTATTTTCTGTGGACATTTTGTGGAAGTGTAAGATCCAAACTGCTTGCTTCATATTTTTCAAGTCCCCTGTGCCCTATTGCCAAGCCGTAATATATCTGTAGCTTTGCGATTTCTACAACCGTCATTCTCCATCTCCCTTTTATTTCCTTCCAACCAGATAATTTTTTTCCGTGACAAATCTTGTCTCAGCCTTCTCACTCTAGTGCCAAGTCTTTTATGTACATATCTCAAACATTTTGACTTCTGCGCGATAGTCTCAGCTCCATATGGAGCACATTTTTGAACGTCAAGGAGAGCTTTACTATCACTGTCACGAAGGTACTTCACATTTCACAGACCACGGGAGGAGCCATATGTGGTAAGCAAGCTGACAACTTCCTGCACTTCCATACCTCTACTTGAGTCTTCATAGTTCATAGTACATTCATGATCTGGAATCCCTTTCACACAACTATGACAAACTTTGTTCATCACTTCAACATCTAGTTGGTTCAAATGGCTCTGAGCACTATGGGACTTAACATCTGAGGTCATTAGTCCCCTAGAACTTAGAACTACTTAAACCTAACTAATCTACGGACATCACACACATCCATACCCGAGGCAGGATTCGAACCTACGACCGTAGCGGTCGCGCTGTCCAGATTGAAGCTCCTAGAACCGCTTGGCCACAGCGGCCGGCCAACATCTAGTACTTTGCAAATGTTGTTGTAACAGCACTATTCAATGAAGTGTGCACTCGTTTTGGCAGGTACCATGAAAAGCGGCCACTATGTCTCTATCATCATCATTTACGATAATAGACTCTTCTCCAGCACTTTTCATTGATGGTTCT
This sequence comes from Schistocerca nitens, assembly GCF_023898315.1. Taxonomy (NCBI): domain Eukaryota; kingdom Metazoa; phylum Arthropoda; class Insecta; order Orthoptera; family Acrididae; genus Schistocerca; species Schistocerca nitens. Next base: position 333,874,841 of record NC_064618.1, on the reverse strand, counting down.
GCTGCTTCTCTTACAGCCCCAGGGAGTAAGCCATAATATTTCTCAAATTTTGATGGAGGAGGTAGAAAATTCATCGCTGCACAGTGTTCTTGTTGCCTCGTGTCCCCTACAAATACAGCACATGCCATATGCTACTCTCAAATACGGATGATAACCTTTACTTACGATTTTAAATGTCATGCAAGACACACCAGCGTTGCATTTGCTGCATTTCACAGATAAATTCGTTTGACGAACAGGTTTCGGGCGTTATTTGTGGCTGACGAAATCTCTAAGCCAGATGCAGTCGTCCACCTTGTTCCAGAGGAAGCTTCTCGGTCCACAAGGTCTGGTCATTCACAGAGAGTGGGTTTGCTGGTAGTTGGGAGCTCCAACGTTAGGCGCGTAATGGGGCCCCTTAGGGACATGGCTGCCAGGGAGGGGAAGGAAGCCAGTGTGCACTACTTTTGCATAGCGGGGATGCCATGAAGAGTACAGGGTGCAGCCAAGTGCAGGTGATGGCTCATGTCGGTGCCAATGACATTGGTCGCTTTGAATCGGAGGAGATTCTCCCTGGTTTTGGGTCGCTAGCGGAAATGGGAAAGACTGCCAGTCTCGCTAGCGAGTTTAAGGCGGAGCTCACCATCTGCAGCTTCGTCACAAATCCGAAAGTGTCCTTTGGTGCAGAGCCGAGTGGAGGGTCTGAATCAGAGGCTCAGGTGGTTCTGTGACCGTGTAGGCTGCAGATTCCTTGACTTGCGCCATCGGGTGGTGGGTTTCCGGGTCCGGGTTCCGTTTAGTAGGTCAGGAGTCCACCACACACAGGAAGCTGCTGCACGGGTATTGGAGGCTGTGTGGGAGGGACTGGGCGGTATTTTAGGTCTGAGGGTCTCAGGGCACCACAGAAGGGGAGTCCGTCTAAAAGGGGACAGGTAAACCACAGTAAGGTAGTTGTAGAAACGGTCATTATAATAGTTGTAAGTTGTCGTAGTTGCGGTGGGAAAGAACCAGAGCTTCAGGCCCTAATAAAAAACACTGCATCTCAAACAGTTATAGGTACAGAAAGCTGTCTAAAGCCGGAAGTAAGTACAGCCGAAATTGTTTCAAACGATGTTACAGTGTTCAGAAAGGATAGATTAAATACAGTTGGAGGTGGAGTATATATATTGCTTTCAAATGTAGTTTGCCTACTAGTGAAATTGAAGTAGACGTTTCCTGAGAAATAGTATGGGTAGATGTTATACTTGACAATCGGACTAAACTATGAATTGGATTGTTTTACCGACCCCCCGACCCAGAAGATATAGTTGCTGAACATTTCAAAGAAAACTTGAGTCGCATTTCGAATAGGTACCCCACACATACAAATATACTCGGTGGTGACTTCAATCTACCCTAGATATGCTGGATACAATATACGTTTAAAGCTGGCGGCAGGCATAAAACGTCATCCGAAATTCTACTGAATGCTTTTTCAGAAAATTGATTTGAGCAATTAGTCCGTGAGCCCACTCGAAGCGTAAATGGTTGCGAAAGCATACTTAACCTCTTAGCAACAAATAATCCTGGACAAATAGTGAGTATCGTGCCGAATACAGTGATTAGCGATCACAAGGCAGTTGCTGCTAGGTTGAATGCCGTAACACGCACAACCATCGAAAGGATACCCAGAGTATATCTATTTAAAAAAAGTTGATAAAAGTGGTCTTAATGCCTTTCTAAGAGACAGTCTATACTAATTCCGATCTGATCTTGTAAGTGTATAAAAGATGTGGAATAACTTCAAAGAGATACATCGACGGCAATTGAGATATACCAGGTGATCAAAAAGTCAGTATAAATTTGAAAACTGAATAAATCACGGAATAATGTAGATAGAGAGATGCAAATTGACACACAAGCTTGGAATGACATGGGGTTTTATTAGAAACAAAAAAATACAAGCGTTCAAAAATGTTCGACAGATGGTGCTTCATTTGTTCAGAATAGCAATAATTAGCATAGCAAAGTAAGACAAATCAAAGATGATGTTCTTTACAGGAAATGCTCAATATGTCCACCATCATTCCTCAACAATAGCTGTAGTCGAGGAATAATGTTGTCAACAGCACTATAAAGTATGTCCGGAGTTATGGTGAGGCAATGGCGTCGGATGTTGTCTTTCAGCATCCCTAGAGATGTCGGTCGATTACGATACACTTGCGACTCCAGGTAACCCCAAAGCCAATAATCGCACGGACTGAGGTCTGGGGACCTGGGAGGCCAAGCATGACGAAAGTGGCGGCTGAGCACACGATCATCACTAAACAACGCGCGCAAGAGATCTTTCACGTTTCTAGCAATACTTTTTTTTTGTTCTAATAAAACCCCATGTCATTCCAAGTATGTGTGTCAATTTTTACCTCTCTATCTACATTATTCCGTGGTTTATGAAGTTTTCAAATTCGTACTGACTTTTTGATCACCCGGTATGTAAACCACATAAATTAATAAAGGATGCTACTGATCTCCCATGGTACACAAAACGGGTCAGATCACTGTTGCAGCCAAATTTAAAAGAACGCAAAATCCCCAATATTGGCAAAGTCTTACAGAAGTTCCAAATATAACGCGTACATCAATGCGAGATGTTATTAACAATTTCCACAACGAAACTCTGTCCCGGAATCAGTCAGGAAACCTTAAGAGTTTCTTTTCATACATAAGCACACCAGTGGCAAGACGCAATCAATACCTTCACTGCGCGATAACAACTTGTGAAGTCGCTGATGACAGTGCCACTTGTTATTAAACACGGTTTTCCGAAACTCCTTCACCAAAGAAGACGAAGTAAATATTCCTGAATTCCAATCAAGAACAACCGCCAAGATGAGAACCATAGAAGTAGATATCCTCGTGTAGCAAAGCAAGTTAAATCACTTAATAAAGGCAAGGCCTACGGTCCAGATTGTATACGAGTCAGGTTCATTTCAGAGTATGCTGATACCATAGCTCCGTGTTTAGGAATTATATACAGCCGCTCGCTCATAGAAAGATTCGTTCCTAGAGACTGGAAAACTGCTGAGGTCACACCAACACCAAAAATGGGAAACAAGAGTAATCCGCTGAATTACAGGCCCATATCACTAAAGTCGGCTTGCAGTAGGGTTCTGGAATATGTACTGTGTCCGAACATTGTAAATTACCTCGAAGAAAACGATTTATTGACACATAGTCAGCACGTGTTCAGAGAATATCGTTCTTATGATACACAACTAGCTCTTTATACTCATGAAGTAATGAGTGCTGTTGACAGGGAATGTCAAATTGCTTCCACATTTTTAGATTTCCAGAAGGCTTTCGACACCGCAGGCCGCGGTGCCCGAGCGGTTCTAAGCGCTTTACGCCGGACGCGCGCGACTGCTACGGTCGCAGGTTCGAATCCTGCCTCGGGCATGGTTGTGTGTGGAAGCCTTGGGTTAGTTAGGTTTAAGTAATTATAAGTTCTAGGGGACTGATGACCTCAGATGTTAAGTCTCATAGTGCTCAGAGCCAAATGAACTATTTGAACTTTGGACACCGTTCCTCACAAGTGTCTTCTAAGCAAAGTGATTGCCTACGAAGTACCGCCCCAGATGTGCGACTGGATTCGTGATATCCTGTCAGAAGGGTCGCAGTTAGTAGTAGTAGATGGAAAGCCATGTAGTAAAACAGAAGTAATACCCGGCGTTCCCCAAGAAAGTGTTACAGTCTCTCTATTGTTCCTGATTTATATTAACGACATAGGAGAAAATCTGAGTAGTTTTCTTAGATTGTTTGCAGTCAGCATTGAAGTCATCAGAACACTACACATCATGTTGCAGAAGAAAAACTGTTACATTACAAAAAAGATTGAACATTAAGAGAAATAAAGTATGCCTGCACACGACGTTCGTTTTTATGCTGATACCTGAAAGCTATCGTCAATGTTTTACATCTAGGACGTAATAAGTACTTTTGTATTTATTTTTACAGTGATGTGTTCATTAAGTGGAAAACCAAACAAAGTGCACAGTAGTTAACGTTGAGATAAATGAAAATCCTAAGGCTATTGTTTAACAGGAGGGGTGTCATGAAAGTGTGGGTGCACCAAACAAGTCTGATCATCAATCACAAGGTTACTTTTTGATGTTTTAAATCAGATTACGTCAGATGAGTAAAAGGAGTTCTTGACATAGATTAACCGTCTGCTGCAATATGATATTCGTTTTTTTCTTGCGAACGGTGAACATAACACACAACGTTCAAGCTTCCTTCCTCTGACAGAGGCTAAAACGTTCAATACAGTTCTTCCAACTTGCAATCGGCGTTAATACCAAATTTAATCATAATAAAGAAAATTTTCTTTTATACTATGAAGTTAATTTGAATGTTCCCCCCTTAAATAAGAAAGGTATAATTTGTGAAATGCTGTATGCATTCAATTCCGAGACTGCCAGTTCAAAACTCTCTATCTTAAAAGCAGAAATAGTTTTATTATATTATATAAAAAGTACGGTGCTGATATTTCTAATATAAAAGACGAGCCTACAGGTTGATAATGAGGAACATTTTATTGTTTTTACATCAGAAATACTGTACGATAAGTAAGAACGTGATCGGGTTAAGCAGTAGATAAATTTATGTAACAATAAGCTAAAACATATATGTATATCATATATGAACAAAAGAAAAATGCAGTTACAATTAATAATACGTCGAGACACCCGCAGCGTCGACAAATACTTCCCAAATTTATTTATACAATAAAACTGGGATACCTAATCATTTTATCATAATATGAGAAATGTACCACCGTAACACATTCCTAGTAGACACAATTTTATAAAATAACTTCAACCCGTACAGCCGCTCTTAACTGAAGCAGACTGAAATATTACTCTCGAACGAGTTTCAATTCACAACTTCTTTATTCACGACTTTACAACATTCAGTTTACGATATATGATATTTAAATCTTCTGCAATCTGTGCAAACCATGTGCCAGGAAATGTGCTCGAACATGCTTAAATTTGGTACATACATAAAAAGCTCAATCACATCTCCTGCCCTTTATCGTATGGGTGGAGCAGCTGCAACTATGATGAAGAATTTGTTTCCATTCTTTTTCACTGCACAATAAATACCAAAAATCGATACTGCAAAAATATAACCAAATAATGGTTATTTTAATGTACTTTTGTTTCTTAGATACATGTGACGAGATCATCAAAGATGTAGAATAAGTCATAAAACAAGAGTACATAGTATACATTTCCGAAAAAGGGCACAGTACTAATGTCTATTTCAGTGATACTGCTTCAAGAGATTCTCTGTGATATAGAAATAACTGGAAAACCATAAATATACTTTCATTTAAGAGGTAGTAACAAATGTGCCATAAAACAAATAAATTTACATTAAACTGAGAAGTATATGATAACTCTTAGACTATTGTAGCTAAGCATCATGAAACAGGTTATCAGTCTATAACATTTATTTTCATTGTTCAAATTGCTACACTGAAGATGTGCAAGATTAAGAGTTTACGTAAAATTCGTTATTTTATGTAATTAGTGACGTACAACAAGCCGTTTCATTGAAAAAAGATAAATAGTTAGTGTGATGGAACACTATTATACACCAGAAACAAAAATACTTGCCTCATGTCACAAAAAGGCAAATGTGACCCTGGCAAGGTTAGGGATGTAAAAGAAGGGAACTAGCTCACTGCGCTGGGGAAGTAGGGTTAAGGCATAAGAAAAACGTGGATATGTCATTGTTATATGTACTGTTTCGCCACAACTCTTCAATTTATACATCGAAGAACCAATAAAAGACAGGATCAGATGTTGAAATTCAAGGTGAAAGGATATCAATGGTAAAATTCACTTGTGACATTGCTACCCTCAGAGAAAGTGAAGAAGAATTACATGACGTGTTGAGTGGAATGAAGAGTGGAATGAGAACAGAATATGGATAGAGAATAAATCGAAGACAGGCTAAAGAAATGAGAAGCAGCAGAAATGAGAACAGGGAGAAACTTAACGTCATAATTGGGGATCACGAAAACGATGAAGTAAAGGAATTCTGCTACGTAGGTAGCAAAGTAATCCATGACGGACGGAGTGAGGACATAAAAAGCAGACTAGCGTTGGCAGAAAGGACAGTCCTGGGCAAGAGAAGTCTACTAGTATCAAAAACAGGCCCTAATTTAAGGAAGAAATTTCTGAAAAATGTACGTTTAGAGCACAGAATTGTATGGTATTGAAACATGGACTGTGGAAAAACCGAAAGAGAAGAAACCGAAGCGTTTTAGACATGGTTCTACAGAAAAACGTTTAAAATTACATAGACTGATGAGGTAAGAATGAGGAGGTTCTCTGTGGAATCGACGAGGAAAGGAATGTATGTCAAACACTGACAAGAAGAAGGGACACGATGTTACGACATTTGTCAAGACCTTAGGGAATAAATTCCGTCGTGTTAGAGGGAGCTCTAGAGCGTCAAAATTCTAGAGGAATTTTATTTAAATGTCTTTGAAACCGCCAGATAATTCCTAACTCTGCTGAGAACATATTAGCCTGTTTTGTGCTATGGTAGCAGCGTTCTTGATTCTGGTACCTAAATTTTTATTTTACTTTTTACGTGTGTGTAGGTTGGCTAATCGGCGGCCTAGAATTGGTACAAGGAAAGAGCAATTTATTAGCGAAGCTATGCGGCCCACGGACGAGAGCACGTCGCGGCCAGGCGGGCTTCCGCGGCCGCTACAGACGAGCCAGGTGCTTCAACAAACGATCGGATGTAGTTTAATGCCAGTACGGTGGAATTTTAGCTATAGACTGTCGCTTAAGATTACAGACAATACCCCTAGAAATGGTGACGTGTCAGACAATCTGAAACATGGCTTCTTACAGCTCTTTGGAAGACTATAATAATTTAGAATCAAATACTAACGCAAATCTAAAGACATTCGCGATCACAGAAAAATAAGGCACAAGTAATGACACAACAATATTCCTGTATGTTTAAATCTACAGAATTTTATATTTCACGGTGAATAAACATTTACACTTTTGGCTTCTGAATTAGAGCTTTTCATCACTTCATGCGGTTACAACAAACGATATCTCAGATGATAGCACTGCACTATAGCTATCATACTTAAAAACTAGTATCTGTATCTATTACATTTATTGTTTTATGACGTCTTTTATATCTTTTTCATTATGATAATGTCTGTCAGAACTTCGTATTCTCCCGATTACGAAGGAAATGAACACCATATCAGTACCTCATATTTTGTCATACTTGTGTTTTTATTTAATGAAGAGTGAACAGTTTATCTTTTTGCCAGTAACTTTATTTAATTGTTGATTGCCAGTGATATTAAAAACTACCTAATTTAAAAGTGGTCAGTGACATGTGTTAGGGGACACCACAACCGAAAAGAGAACCAAAAGACGCTTCTGTCAAGAAGTCATAAATAATTGTTTAAAAATATTTAACGGCAATCTGTTGTCATTTATTGAAGAGCAAACTTATATTTATGTTTCCAGAATGAGATTTTCACTCTGCAGCGGAGTGTGCGCTGATATTAAACTTCCTGGCAGATTAAAACTGTGTGCCCGACCGAGACTCGAACTCGGGACCTTTGCCTTTCGCGGGCAAGTGCTCTACCATCTGAGCCACCGAAGCACGACTCACGCCCGGTACTCACAGCTTTACTTCTGCCAGTATCTCGTCTCCTACCTTATATTTATGTTCCTTGTCCATGGTCTGAGTGAGACCGAATGTTTTGAATATTTATCTTATTTAAATATTGGTTTAAAATAATCGTTTAATGTGGGGAAGTGCTCAGTACAAGTCAAATCATGTCTGTAGCACATAAGAACGATGCATTTTTGGTGGTAGGGCCTTCAGCCAATGGAAGAGCAGACAGTAGCAGAATACTAAGTGAGTCAATCGGAGACTACAACTGTTATAATAAAAATTCAAGAGAGCGTTTCCAGGCACTTTTAAGTGAGTTCTGGAAGGAGGCAGACCTCCGCATGGTAACAAGTGGTATTCGGTCGTAGAGGTGTTTGGTTCTGTGTGGTGAACGGCCGCTACCACACTTTGATGAGCCAGAACATTATTACCTCCAACAGCTATCGATATAAACCCATCCAGATGGTATCGTGTCACCTGGCGAGGAATGACGTGCATTTATTATCAGTGGGCGTGTTGTCCATGTATAGAATGGGGAAGGGACACAATCTCTCTGAGTTTGACAGAGGACAGTGGCCCGGAACTCCACGACTTGTCAAATGTTGGAGGACTGCCGTGGTGAGTATCTTCAACGTGTGTCGAAGCCAAAGTAAAAGCAAGTACATATGTCGTGGGATTGGTTGGCCACACCTGATTACAGATGTTGGGTATCATAGACGGGTCAGACTGGTAAAATAGAACAGGTGGCGAACTGTGGCGCAACTAACATCAGATTTTAATGCTTGGTGGACTACAAGTGTGTCTCAACACACAGTGCACCAAACACTTATGACAGTGGGCCAATGCAGGTGGCGACCGATCCATACACCAATGTTAACACCATCACATTAGCAACTATGATTGAAATGGGCACGTGACCATTGGCATTGGATGTTGGCATAGAGGCAGAGCATTGTGTGGTCTGATGAATCCTGATACCTTCTTCATCAGGCCGTGATGAGGGGGCTGGGGTAGGGGACGGAGGGGTCTGCAAATCTTTGTTTTCCAGGGGAACAGCTACTTGGCAACTAAACTGCGTGATGGAGACAAGCTGGCGGAGGCCACATTATGCTCTGGGAAAGGTTCACTTGAGCATCTACATGTCCAGTGGAGCTCTTTCAAGGTTCCGTGAAAGCCAAGGACTATTGCACACTGGTTGCAGACCATATACTTCCGTTCAAGTCGATCACGTTTCCCGATTACAGTGGCACAATGCCTCACGTCACAAGGCTAGGAGACTGGTTCGAGGAAAACAGTGACGGGCTCCAATTGATGTGCTGGCCCACAAAATCGCCAGATCTGAACCTGGCCGTACACATCTCGGACGTATTGCACTTGCCGTCAGAGATCAACCCCCTGTCTCAGGAATTAAAGGAACTAAGATGAACTCGCCAGATCTGAACCTGATGGTACATATTTGGGAAGTGATTGAACGTGCCTGCAGAGCTCGTCGGCCGTCCCCGGAATTAAAGGAGCTAAGGTGACTTGTGTGTGCAGATGTGGTGCCAAGTCCCTCCAGCGACGTACCAATACATACGTACAAATACAGCCCGCATCTCGTGGTCGTGCGGTAGCGTTCTCGCTTCCCACACCCGGGTTCCCGGGTTCGATTCCCGGCGGGGTCAGGGATTTTCTTTGCCTCGTGATGGCTGGGTGTTGTGTGCTGTCCTTAGGTTAGTTAGGTTTAAGTAGTTCTAAGTTCTAGGGGACTTATGACCACAGCAGTTGAGTCCCATAGTGCTCAGAGCCATTTGAACCATTTTTTCGTACCAATACATCAACGCTTCCATGTCACGAAACGCCACCGCCGTTATTCGTGCCAAAGGTGGACATACGGGCTATTAAGTAGGTGGTCATAATGTTCTGAGTGATCAGCGTGTTTCCAGAGGTCTGAAAGTTCTCCAGAGAAGGACACTTGATTTATGGAACTGAGAATGGACAAAGTATGAATTACCATTCTTTCTATCGCGTGTGTTAATTTGTAAATCATAATGTTGAGCTCTGAAGTGTTTTGAGCTTGTGAATATTTCGTGTATTTCGATTGCGAAATTAACTCAGTATTCGCGTATTTTGTTGACTGTTTAGTCTGTGGATTTTACTACCGTTCTCGTAACTCTCTCAATGTAGCTTTACTTCATTTGATAAGTGAATTTTTGGTCTGTATTTTATCTTAACAGCGAAGCACCACTTTGCGCTTATTTGAGATGTCCTTTCTTGAATAACCATTGAACAATATAATCCTCTGACACCTACATCAATTACACACGTTAGAATAGAAACATTTTTATGAAATTGTTCAGTTACCTTTTATTACGAAAATCTGTGTAATTTATTAGCTCCCAGTTGTAACCAATGCCTAGACTACTAGACTACTTAACTGCTTGATCACAGCCATAGGTTGTTATTTGCAGCAAACTAGCTGCGGAGTGCGAAAACAGCGTGTGGTTCAACCCTTGAGCTATTGGTTTTAAACAGAGCCTTGCATAGCTCAAATACTTAAAGCACGATTAATCACTGGTTGCATGTATGGGATGCTGTTCGGAAGAGCAACTACTCAGCAATAACGGTTAGATCCTGTCGCATATTCTACCACAGTTAACCCGTTGGACTACCATAGCTTGGCTGCCGACTACTGATCCTGTATAGGTTTCTTCATTGTCTTTCGAGCAATGCTGCTTGAGTTGGACACCGTGAGTCTGCGGTTAGCTGCCTGGAACGGCTAAAAGTGTCCAGTATAGTCTACTATGCCCTTAGAGCACAGAAGCCTCTCTACCACGTCATGTGCCTGCAGGAGGTTTACTGTTTTATTTTTATTTTTTCGTAATTTTTATGTTCTATTACTCATAAAACAGTGAAAGTTAACGACTAGACAAACTACGCTAGAAAATTTTGGTGTGAAATCCGATTAGATATGAGGGTTATTTACTGAAATGAGCATAAGAACTGCAAAACAATGTATTCCAGACAAAATACAAGCAAATTTTTAGTCCTGTACGAAAACTGACGACCTGAAGCTTGTTTTATCTAAAAATAAATTTTGTACAGAATAGTATAGTAGTTTCTGAAGGAAACGGAGTAAAATATTTTCTACTGGTTAGAAATAAGAAGACATTTTCTGAGACAATTATCTTTATTGTAATTTTCAGGTTAGTTTTTTGGCGTGATCATCGATTTAGTATGAAATACTCTCTCTCTCAAACAGTATATTTATTTTGTCAGTGATCGGCGATATTCTGGTTTGGTGCCTAGCTTTGCACATCCAAAGATTTATCGATGATTGTAATCCATTGATAAATAAAATCTTTAACACATAAATAACGAAACTGCAGTCAACTGTAAAAACCTAATTTTTAATTTTATTCACAGCAGCGTTTAAAATGCAACGTAACACTTTCCTGTGCAAACGCGTAATTTTTCGCAAGTAAAACCAGATCGACGAAAGATTTTTGCAAACGATTCTTATAATTACCGTAAGAATATATTCTTTATTATCAACTTGTATCACTTCAAAGTGTCGCAGCAAGTGCAATTCGCATAAAACCAGATTTGACGTGTATTTTATGTACAACTTTAGATCGCTGTATCCTTTCAAGTGATACAGCTTTCACCAAACCACAGGACAACCATTAACTACAAATCTGAACTGGTTCGCACAAGTCTGTAACACATTAAGTGGCGCGCGTAGAAGAATTAATTTTGCACGTAAAATCGGAGCGAAACTCGATTTTTAAAAGAGAGTTTCCAATTTAATCGTGAGAAACCATATTTTGCTTTTTTTATTCCCTCTGAACCGTTTCTGCACATTCAGTTCACGAAAGAACGAATTTGGCGTGCTACGTTTAACTTGACTTTAAACAATCATATCTCGACAATGGATAAAGATTACTGAATACAAATTTTTCATTTTGACTTTATCCATTAATCCACCTTCATACGAAGTTTGATCCGGACCAGTTTAAAGCATGGAAGTGGCGTGCTTCAGGAAGCTCCCAGAAAAATGAAATGTTCGTGCATAAAATCCAAATGAAGCAAGATTTTTTTCAAAGACTTACAGTAAGGTCCAGTACAACGATGGGCTAAATTTGAGCCCTCAGTCTATCCCCAAATTGGAGACATTTAAGGATTTTTTTCATGTAAAATCTGAACGGTTTACAGCCGTTAGTGTGGGATCTTGCCCAGTTCAACAAATGACCATAGTAGTTTTATTTGTAGAAAGAAACTGACATAACTTCAGTTTGGAGAAACATCAAATGTCGCTTGCGGGAGGCTACATGATAACACTAAAAGTTCTTGCTATACACAAAGTGCCTGGAAAGTGACACATGTCACTGATAACTACTGTCCGCGATCCGGAGCTGATCTGAGCGGCCGAGGTTCGCAGCAGCGCGGCTTTTATTCACTCCTTGCAGGGGGCGCGCCGGGCGCGGCGCGGTATAATTCTGAGTGCCATTGGCCACCGTTTCTTCACCGCCTTCTCTAGTCTTGCGTTCCGCATCTTCGTTCCGCGATTGTGGCTACCCCAGAACAATTAGCTGATAATTAATATCAGGCTAGTTGAATTTTTTGGCAAAAGGACTTAATCGTTTCGCTCAGTTTGCCTGGGCCCCAGCTCCGGTTCGTCATAGAAATCCTGCTTAATGAACTGTAACGTAGCTACAGCAACACAGATATTGGAATGGCTATATAAATGGCCGCTGGTCTGGGACAAGCCACAAGCTTTTTCCCCGTTGTTTCTAGGTCAAATAGGAACTAAAAATATAACCCTCAGAAAAATAGAAAGAAAAAAAAACATGCATGTCCGAGGGCTGTCTTTTAGTATGTATTGTTACAGCGCTTCCACACTGTAACGATTGTTCCCATAGCTACACTACGGATGTTAAAAAGTTTGATTTTATGTTCCCTTCACTATTTTATGTAGTTGCTAACATATACGTCAGTCAATTTTACTAAAACAAAATCGACAATGGGGCAGAAGAAGTTGATCACAAAAATTTCCAGTATGCTCATCTTTAACGGAGCGTAATTAGTAGTTAGTTTCATGGTTGCTGACAGGAAAGTTATTGAATAACGGACACCCTTATTGACAGCATGATACTTGTGAATCGGTGGGAAGCATTTATATGCACGCAATGAATCACCCACAGTTATGGCAGCACTTCTACATCTACAGCTACATCCATACTCCGCAAGCCACCAGACGGTGTGTGGCGGAGGCTACCCTGAGTACCTCTATCGGTTCTCCCTTCTATTCCAGTCTCGTATTGTTCGTGGAAAGAAGGATTGTCGGTATGCTTCTGTGTGGGCTCTAATATCTCTGATTTTATACTCATGGTCTCTTCGCGAGATATACGTAGGAGGGAGCAATATTCTGCTTGACTCTTCGGTGAAAGTATGTTCTCGAAACTTTAACAAAAGCCCGTACCGAGCTACTGAGCGTCTCTCCTGCAGAGTCTTCCACTGGAGTTTATCTATCATCTCCGTAACGCTTTCGCGATTACTAAATGATCCTGTAACGAAGCGCGCTGCTCTCCGTTGGATCTTCTCTATCTCTTCTATCAACCCTATCTGCTACGGATCCCACACTGCTGAGCGGGATTCAAGCAGTGGGCGAACAAACGTACTGTAACCTACTTTCTTTGTTTTCGGATTGCATTTCCTTAGGATTCTTCCAATGAATCTCAGTCTGGCATCTGCTTTACCGACGATCAACTTTATATGATCATTCCATTTTAAATCACTCCTAATGCGTACTCCAAGATAATTTATGGAATTAACTGCTTCCAGTTGCTGACCTGCTATTTTGTAGCTAAATGATAAGGGATCTATCTTTCTATGTATTCGCAGCACATTACACTTGTCTACATTGAGATTCAATTGCCATTCCCTGCACCATACGTCAATTCGCTGCAGATCCTCCTGCATTTCAGTACAATTTTCCATTGTTACAGCGTCTCGATACACCACAGCATCATCTGCAAAAAGCCTCAGTGAACTTCCGATGTCATCCACAAGGTCATTTATGTATATTGTGAATAGCAACGGTCCTATGACACTCCCCTGCGGCACACCTGGAATCACTCTTACTTCGGAAGACTTTTCTCCATTGACAATGACATGCTGCGTTCTGTTATCTAGGAACTCCTCAATCCAATCACACAATTGGTCTGATAGTCCATATGCTCTTACTTTGTTCATTAAACAGCTGTGTGGAACTGTATCGAACGCCTTGCGGAAGTCAAGAAGCACGGCATCTACCTGTGAACCCGTGTCTATGGCCCTCTGAGTCTCGTGGACGAATAGCGCGAGCTGGGTTTCACACGACCGTCTTTTTCGAAACCCATGCTGATTCCTACAGAGTAGATTTATAGCCTCCAGAAAAGTCATTATACTCGAACATAATACGTGTTCCAAAATTATACAACTGATCGACGTTAGAGATATAGGTCTATAGTTCTGCACATCTGTTCGACGTCCCTTCTTGAAAACGGGGATGACGTGTGCCCTTTTCCAATCCTTTGGAACGCTACGCTCTTCTAGAGACCTACTGTACACCGCTGCAAGAAGGGGGGCAAGTTCCTTCGCGTACTCTGTGTAAAATCGAACTGGAATCCCATCAGGTCCAGCGGCCTTTCCTCTTTTGAGCGATTTTAATTGTTTCTCTATCCCTCTGTCGTCTATTTAGATATCTACAATTTTGTCATCTGTGCAACAATCTAGAGAATGAACTACAGTGCAGTCTTCCTCTGTGAAACAGCTTTGGAAAAAGACATTTAGTATTTCGGCCTTTAGTCTGTCATTCTTTGTTTCAGTACCATTTTGGTCACGGAGTGTCTGGACATTTTGTTTTGATCCACCTACCGCTTTGTCATAAGACCAAAATTTCTTAGGATTTTCTGCCTAGTCAGTACATAGGACTTTACTTTCGAATTCATTGAACGCCTCTCGCATAGCCCTCCTCACACTACATTTCGCTTCGCGTAATTTTTGTTTGTCTGCAAGGCTTTGGCTATGTTTATGTTTGCTGTGAAGTTCCCTTTGCTTCCGTAGCAGTTTTCTAACTCGGTTGTTGTACCACGGTGGCTCTTTTCCATCTCTTACGATCTTGCTTGGCACATACTCATCTAACGCATATTGTACGATGGTTTTGAACTTTGTCCACTGATCCTCAACACTATCTGTACTCGAGACAAAAATTTTGTGTTTAGCCGTCAGGTACTGTGTAAACTGCTTTTTGTCACTTTTGCTAAACAGAAAAATCTTCCTACCTTTTTTAATATTTCTATTTACGGCTGAAATCATCGATGCCGTAACCGCTTTATGATCGCTGATTCCCTGTTCTGCGTTAACTGTTTCGAATAGTTCGGATCTGTCTGTCACCAGAAGGTCCAATATGTTATCTCCACGAGTCGGTTCTCTGTTTAACTGCTCAAGGTAGTTTTCAGATAAAGCACTTGTGCTGTTGACCGACTCTAGCACGTTACTAAACTTGAGACGAGGCATTACAAGTAACCCTTCATTCGGCCTTACAACGATAAAGTGACGAACGTGTCACATGCAGGAGTAGACACAAGCTGACCGTGAGTAATGTTCCAAATGCTCAGGATAACCCGACAATGATATTAAAAAGAAAATGTATTTCCGAACGTAGAGCCGTGCGGTCTAGGGCGTTTTGTCACGGTTCGCACTGCTTCCCCTGTCGGAGGTTCGATCCCTCCCTCAGGCATGGGCGTGTGTGTTGTCCTTAGTGTACGTTAGTTTAAGTTAGATTAAGTACTTCGTAGGCCTAGAGACCGATGACCTCAGCAGTTTGGTCCCATAGTCCTTACGACGAATTTCCAATTTCCGAACGTAGAGTTCAACTAACTTTTTTCTAAGATACACATTCTGAATATTCTATACATACTTCTGTTACATTACTGCTTTCACCTCCAAATAGAGTAAACGAGAATAGTTCCTCATTAATGTTAGCTTGCTGAGAAACATTTGTGCCAGTATATATTTTAAATAAGCCTAAGAATTTTATTTTTTCTTCCGGGCTACGTTTCCGTGCACAAGAGCGCTGAAAAGACGGTTGCAATTTACACTGTCTTTACCGGCCGCTGTGGCCGAGTGGTTCTAGGCGCTTTAGTCTGGAACCACGCTGCTGCTACGGTTGCAGGTTCAAACCCTGCCACCATGCATGGGTGTGTGTGATGCCCTTAGGATAGCTAGGTTTAAGTAGTTCTAAGTCTAGGGAACTGATGACCTCAGATGTTAAGTCCCAAAGTGCTTAGAGCCATTTGAACCATTTATACTGTCTTCAATACTGTTGTTAGGTCCCGAGCTGTCTAAGGCGCTGCAGTCACGGACTGTGCGGCTGGTCCCGGAGGAGGTTCGAGCCCTCCCTCGGGCATGGGTGTGTGCGTTTGTCCTTAGGATAATTTAGGTTAAGTAGTATGTAAGCTTAGGGACTGATGACCTTAGCAGTTAAGTCCCATACTATTTCATACACATTTGAACATTTGATTTGTTGTTAGGTCCATCTGTATTTATTGCGGTAAAATGGCGACCAAATGATTTTTCGACTTCTTCTAATAGCTTCGTCATCAAAAATCGCTTTTTAAGCAAGTTGTCTGCAATTCTCATCAAAAAATAAACCACTGTAATTCTAAAACAGTGCACATTTCCGCACCAAATGTGTAAATATTACTTAAGTT
Organism: Schistocerca nitens; assembly: GCF_023898315.1. NCBI lineage: Eukaryota > Metazoa > Arthropoda > Insecta > Orthoptera > Acrididae > Schistocerca > Schistocerca nitens. The sequence goes on along the minus strand of NC_064618.1, from coordinate 333,858,420 downwards.
ATTAGACACATTTTTATAGGCATACATATTTCATAGTAGGCAGTGTACAACCTCTCCGTCTGTAGTCAAAGTTATGTCTGGTAAATTTGTGTGAAGTCAAATTTCCTCCTTGGAAAGAAGTTCAATCCGTATGCAGATATACACTGTGTATTCTAACTAATGTCGTAAAGGCATACAGTTGAAAGTACACGATACTAGAAGCAAAAAGGTCCAAGTACACGCAGGGTTCAAAGTGCATACTTTAATAGCTACGAGCAATTTTTCATCTTCGATCCTGTGCAGTAAATTTCTTCTTTTGCAATCTCTCTGCTTTCCACATTTTGGGAACTAGTAGTATGAACCAAAACAAGAAAAAATGTCTAGCAAAGATTTGCTCTGAAATGCATACCTTAAAAGTTATGAGCAGTTGTTCATTAGAAGAGCCGTGTTTCCAAGTAACGAAGATGAGCACGTGCTCATAGTTCTTAAGGTATGCATTTTAGTGCACATGTTTACTGCACATTTTTCTTGTTTTGGTCCACATTACTTCACCATCTGTGATGGTACCTGGGGCATGTGGTCTGGAACAACGTGTTCATTTTGGTGGTCCAGTTGTTACACGTTTCAAAAACGTACCTCCAAATATTCGAACACGGTACTCTCACCGTTAAAAGTTATTCCAATGTACGTCTTTTCAGCGGTTCATTCAGCCCCGACTTCATTTTTTTGGAAGACAATGCCCGACCTCATCGAACAGCACAGGTGGAGGAGCTCTTGGGAAGAGAGGACATTCGGCGAATGGACTGGCTGTCCGTTTCCCGACTGGACTCGCATCGAGCATGTGTGGGATACGTTGGGTAGACGTACTGCAGTACCACCACAGGCGCGAAGGTGCGAGCTGGTGCCAGTGCCGTAGAGACTCGCCACTTGCGCTACTTCCATCAGCGCTAAGGCCGGCACTGAGGATCAAGATATCGACTTCGCCTCTGCCAGTTCCAAGCCGAGTGCAATCCACTAATGAGCGGACGACTACGGCGTAACCTACTCTGAGTGTAGAGCAGCTCTCGCCCACTTGACTATAGATCATCGTTCAGAGCTGACTTAGGCAGGGAACATCGTTTAGTGAACTCTTAGAAGTGAACAGACGGTTGTTGTAAATTGCATTTGCTATGTTTTGTGAAGTTACCTACGATTATTTCCACTTAGTCACTGAGAGCCTTTTTTGTGTTGTATTACAAGCAGACTGAACAAGACACAAAAATAAGTAAAACTCATTTCTGTGACGTTGTTACTAATTTGTTGGAGTGTTGTAGAACCTTCGTTCTCCTATCCTGTTACCTAACGATGGGGAACAGCTGCTGTGTAATAGTGGCAGGGAGAAACCGTCTTAGCGGTGTACTGTACCAAGAACTGTTTCACGAACTCACAAATTCAGCCTATCGCAACAGTGGTAACTCGGCTTCCACAGCAGTAGCGTCGAGGCCTTCACAAAACAGGTGACGAGGGTATACTAAATTAAGCTCCCCATCGGAGGAGTTGAAGTTCTTCTGTACAAAACAGGGTATGTCCATGACATAAACAGACAATTTATTTTAATCTCTAGCTTATGGCACGGAGCGACAGCACTCTTGTGACAGCCAGAGCGAGAGCACCAGCAGCAGCGAGTACTGTTTGTATAAAGCGTTTATTTTGCATTTTGTTTACGACCTTCCACTAAGGAAGGGATTCTATTTGTGTTTATCTGCTCTGCATAGAAACTAACAGTTCTTGATCGTTAGGAGAGAAATTTATTTTGTACTTATTTGCTGCGCTTAGCTTTTAAATAGTTTTTCTGGGAAAACCTAGCGTAGTTTTCGCGTCTCGTATTTCAGTGAGTGTTTCTTGATTATCAGAGTAGCTCATCAGAAGATTATCTTGGGAATTTGTCACCGTATAGAGTAGGGTAAACATAGTCATGTGTAGGGACTGTGGTTGTTGTGAGCGGACGCAAGGAGAATTGGCCACTCTTCGGGGGCAGGTGGAGGCTTTGTCTGTTAGGCTCATCGAGCTCGAGGCGCAGGCGTCACCTCGTAGTGGCGTTGGGGCAACTGTGGTGAGACCTATGCCTACTTCGGTGGCCTTGGAATCACATGGAACCCCTGATGTCGCTGCGTCTTCCGGCAGTGAGCATCTTACCGGTCAGCCATCACTCCAGGGTGAATGGCGGACAGTGGTGGGCTCGCGCGTGCCTGGCCGAAAGGCGAAGGTGGGATCTGGCCGCGTGGCAGCTGCCTTACCCCTTTCCAACAGGTACGGGGTGCTTCCTAGTGGTGATGACATCGTTTCCGAGCCACCACAGGATGCCCCGCCTGTTGGGCCAGTGGCCGATTCTCCGGCAAGGTCCCGACAGTCACAGAGGGCGGGCCTATTAGTTATAGGGAGCTCCAACGTTAGGCGGGTTATGGAGCCCCTCAGGAAAATAGCGGGTAGGTCGGGGAAGAATGCCAGTGTGCACTCGGTGTGCTTGCCGGGGGGGTGTCGTCCGTAGTGTGGAGGAGGCCCTTCCGGCAGCTATTGAACGCACTGGGTGTGACCGGCTGCAGATGTCGGAACGAATGACGCCTGCCGCTTGGGTTCTGAGGCCATCCTTGGTTCCTTCCGGCGGCTGGCTGATTTGGTGAAGACAACCAGCATCGCACGCGGAGTGCAAGCTGAGCTTAATATCTGCAGCATAGTGCCCAGAGTCGATCGCGGTCCTCTGGTTTGGAGCCGTGTGGAGGGTCTAAACCAGAGGCTCAGACGACTCTGCGACTATAACGGTTGCAAATTCATCGACCTCCGTTATTAGGTGGAGAACTGTAGGGCCCCCCTAGACAGGTCAGGCGTGCACTACACACCGGAAGCAGCTACTAGGGTAGCAGAGTACGTGTGGCGTGCACACGGGGGTTTTTTAGGTTAGAGGGACCCCCCCTTGGGCGAAACGATAAAATACCTGACGGCTTACCAGAGAGAACATCAGCATCGTTGATAAAGAACGTCCGTCCTCAGAGACCAAAAACAGGAAAAGTTAACGTAATATTGGTAAACTGCAGGAGTATCCAGGGCAAGGTTCCTGAATTAGTATCGCTTATTGAAGGAAATAGTGCGCATATAGTATTAGGAACGGAAAGTTGGTTAAAACCGGAAGTGAACAGTAACGAAATCCTAGACACAGAATGGAATATATACCGCAAGGATAGGATAAACGCCAATGGTGGAGGAGTATTTATAGCAGTAAAGAATTCAATAATATCCAGTGAAGTTATTAGCGAATGCGAATGTGAAATAATCTGGGTTAAGTTAAGTATCAAAGGTGGGTCAGATATGATAGTCGGATGCTTCTATAGACCACCTGCATCAGCAACCGTAGTAGTTGAGCGCCTCAGAGAGAACCTGCAGAACGTCGTGAAGAAGTTTCGTGATCATACTATTGTAATAGGGGGAGACTTCAATCTACCAGGTATAGAATGGGATAGTCACACAATCAGAACTGGAGCCAGGGACAGAGACTCTTGTGACATTATCCTGACTGCCTTGTCCGAGAATTACTTCGAGCAGATAGTTAGAGAACCAACTCGTGAAGCTAACGTTTTAGACCTCATAGCAACAAATAGACCGGAACTTTTCGACTCCGTGAATGTAGAAGAGGGTATCAGTGATCAAAAGTCAGTGGTTGCATCAATGACTACAAGTGTAATAAGAAATGCCAAGAAAGGAAGGAAAATATATTTGCTTAACAAGAGTGATGGGGCACAAATCGCAGAATATCTGAGTGACCACCATCAAACGTTCATTTCTGAGGAAGAGGATGTGGAACAAAAATGGAAAAAATTCAGAAACATCGTCCAGTACGCCTTAGATAAGTTCGTACCGACTAAGGTCCAAAGCGAGGGGAAAGATCCACCGTGGTATAACAATCATGTACGAAAGGTACTACGGAAACAAAGAAAGCTTCATCATAGGTTTAAGAGTAGTCGAATCATAGCTGATAAGGAAAAGCTGAACGAAGCGAAAAAGAGCGTAAAGAGAGCAATGAGAGAAGCATTCAACGAATTCGAACATAAAACATTGGCAAACAATCTAAACAAGAACCATAAAAAGTTTTGGTCATATGTAAAATCGGTAAGCGGATCTAAATCCCCTATTCAGTCACTCGTTGACCACGATGGCACCGAAACAGAGGACGACCGAAGAAAGGCAGAAATACTGAATTCAGTGTTCCGAAACTGTTTCACTGCGGAAAATCGTAACACGGTCCCTGACTTCAGCCGTCGCACGGACGCCAAAATGGAAAATATTGAAATAAACGATATCGGAATTGAAAAACAACTGCTATCACTTAGTAGCGGAAAAGCATCCGGACCAGACGAGATACCCGTAAGATTCTACAGTGATTATGCTAAAGAACTTGCCCCCTTTCTATCAGCAATTTATCGTAGATCTCTGGAAGAACGTAAAGTACCTAGCGACTGGAAGAAAGCGCAGGTCGTTCCCATTTTCAAGAAGGATCATAAATCAGATGCGAATAATTATAGGCCTATTTCGCTTACGTCAATCTGTTGTAGAATAATGGAACATGTTTTATGTTCTCGTATTATGACGTTCTTAGATAATACAAATCTCCTTCATCATAGCCAACATGGATTCCGCAAACAGAGATCATGTGAAACTCAGCTCGCCCTATTTGTCCAAGAAATTCACAGTGCCGTAGACACTGGCGAGCAGATTGATGCCGTATTCCTGGACTTCAGGAAGGCATTTGATACGGTTCCGCACTTACGTTTAGTGAAAAAAAATACGAGCTTACGGAATATCGGACCAGGTTTGTGATTGGATTCAGGATTTCCTAGAAGAAAGAACACAACATGTCATTCTTAACGGTTCAAAATCTGCAGATGTAGAGGTAATTTCGGGAGTACCGCAAGGAAGCGTGATAGGACCTTTATTGTTTACAATATACATAAATGACTTAGTTGACAACATCGGTAGCTCCGTGAGGCTATTTGCAGATGACACGGTTGTCTACAAGAAAGTAGCAACATCAGAAGACTCGTACATACTCCAGGAAGACCTGCAGAGGATTAATGAATGGTGCGACAGCTGGCAGCTTTCCCTAAACGTAGATAAATGTAATATAATGCGCATACATAGGGGCAGAAATCCATTCCAGTACGATTATGCCATAGGTGGTAAATCATTGGAAGCGGTAACGACCGTAAAATACTTAGGAGTTACTATCCGGAGCGATCTGAAGTGGAATGATCACATAAAACAAATAGTGGGAAAAGCAGGCGCCAGGTTGAGATTCATAGGAAGAATTCTAAGAAAATGTGACTCATCGACGAAAGAAGTAGCTTACAAAACGCTTGTTCGTCCGATTCTTGAGTATTGCTCATCAGTATGGGACCCTTACCAGGTTGGATTAATAGAAGAGATAGACATGATCCAGCGAAAAGCAGCGCGATTCGTCATGGGGACATTTAGTCAGCGCGAGAGCGTTACGGAGATGCTGAACAAGCTCCAGTGGCGGACACTTCAAGAAAGGCGTTACGCAATACGGAGAGGTTTATTATCGAAATTACGAGAGAGCACATTCCGGGAAGAGATGGGCAACATATTACTACCGCCCACATATATCTCGCGTAATGATCACAACGAAAAGATCCGAGAAATTAGAGCAAATTCGGAGACTTACAAGCAGTCGTTCTTCCCACGCACAATTCGTGAATGGAACAGGGAAGGGGGGATCAGATAGTGGTACAATAAGTACCCTCCGCCACACACCGTAAGGTGGCTCGCGGAGTATAGATGTAGATGTAGATGTAGACAAAATTATAAAATGGTGGACGTTTTAAACACATATTTAGTTCCGTCGTCTGTCTTTTTTCACATTATTTGCGATACTGTAACTAACGAATAAATTAAAATAAAATAGTCTATTAATTCTTACGAACATGACTAACGAGTAAATCAGCCAAATTTCAGAAAGATACTTTTATTACTGTGCATCCATTCCGCCAGCTTGAGATACAGTGTACAGCTGAAGGAATGGACTACGGTCATACTACCAGGTGTACCGGTATGAAATGAGCGTTAAGATACAAATGTGTCAATAGGGAACATTTGTTGTGAACGAGCCTTAATTTTTTTTGTTTGGTTGGTATGACATCTGTCAAAGATATTTAGTATACATCAAGTCATGGAACAAACAACATGTTTTCATCGTGTTAACAATGTCGAATTTTGTACCAGAAAGATATGATTTGGGGAAAGCATTAATTTTTTGTTTTCATTTGAAGAAAAGTGCTGCAGAGTCGTATCGAATGCTTGTCGAGGCATATGGTGATCATGCTCTATGAGAAGCAACATGCAAAAGATGGTTTCAACGCTTCAGAAATAATGATTTTGATGTAAGAAATGAAGAACATGGAAGACCACCAAAAAAGTTCGAAAACGCCGAATTGCAAGTAATATTGGATGAAGATGATACTTTGAGTCAGAAGCAAATGGCAACAACGCTAAATGTTGCACAACAAAGAATTTCTGACCGTTTGAAAGCTATGGGAAAGATCCAAAACTGTGGAAAATGAGCGCCAAATGAATTGAGTGAAAGACAGATGTAAAACCGAAAAACCATTTGTAAAATTTTGCTTCAAAGACATGAAAGAAAACCAATTTTGCATAGAATTGTTACTGGCGATGAAAAATGGATTCATTTTAAGAATCCTAAAATCATGGGTTAATCCGGGACAACCATCAACATCGACTGCAAAACCTGATCGATTCGCCAAGAAGACAATACTCTGTGTTTTGTGGGATCAGAAAGGTGTGGTGTATAATGATCTTCTAAAACCCTATGAAACTGTGAATACTAATCGCTACGTACAACAAATGATCAATTTGAACTATTCATTGATGGAAAAAAGACCAGAATGGGCCAGAATATAGGGCAAATTATTTTTTTACACTACAATGCACCTGCACACAAAGCAAAACTGGTTCAGGATACAATCAAAACATTGGCTGGGAGCTGCTACCCCACCCGCCGTATTCACCAGACTTGGCCTCTTCCGACTACCATTTGTCTTCATCACTGGGACACCAATTGGCTGAAGAACACTTCGATTCCTACGAAGAAGGCGAAAATTTGGTGTCTGATTGGTTTGCTTCAAAAGACGAACATTTCTATTGGCGTGGTGCCCACAAACTCCCACAAAGGTGGTCAAAATGTATAGAAAGCAATGGTCTGTACTTTGAACAAAATGTTTTCACATTTCAATTCAAAATTAGTGTTTCATTTTCACAAAAATGTTCATTTCATACCGGTACACTTGGTAATAAAGACATATTTCTGCAATTTAGCTTTGAAAATATTGTTTGATATTAATAGGCTAATCTTTTATTTTAATTTTTTTCATGAGTTATCGCAGAAAATGTGAACAGAAAACACGTGACAAAACTACATCTTTTTTCTAAAGTCTGTCAATATTCCATAGATTAACGAAATAGTTCTTTTAATTTTAAACAAGATTTTGGACAGCGCAACCAACTTCAACGCTTAGAACGGGCAGCTTAATCATGACTAACTTCTTTTTTTAAAAAAACCATAAATGAGAAAATGTTGTCCTTGAATCAGTACGGATTGATTCATGAGATTTTCAAAAACAACTCGTAAAAATCGCTTATTCTTTAGGCTGACAGAAGAATGGACCCTTAAAAGCCATGTACCATCCCTCGTAATGGCCAGGAGACCATCACAAACCGCGGTGACTTCATTGTAATTATTGTCTTTCAATAAAAGTGTTCCTTCTGTTCGTCTGACTGCGTATTTCTTTCATTTACCATCTGTATTATAACGTAGTACTCCTTTCTGTACATCACCCAAGTTTCATCGAGATATGTGACTTGGCAGTGACACATAATGGAAAGTTACCTCCGTTCTTAAGTTTTGCACACCTCTGTATTTAAATGATGTTACTGTCAATCAGCGCACTACTAATATTATACGCTTATAGGACTGCTTTTCCGGCTCATCTGCTTTAAAATACGCGTATATGCACTTAAAATCTAATGTACGACGTACATGCAATTATAAAATATTTTCTGTTTAGCAATGACTGCCCGCTTTATGAATAAAACTTGGATTTATTTGTTGTGAAAACTAGCATATATTTAGAACGGAGTTTGATATACATTTTTTTTATGCGTGCTAGGTCACTTCAAAACGATTTTGCTGCCGAATGCGGCAATCGTTTTGATATGAATAGACGCTGTCATTAATAATCATACAGTCCTGGTGAAATAATAATGTAATTAATCAAAATTAGTATCAGAACTGTGGATGTAACGCTAGTACTTTCAAGTAAAACACCAAACGAATGTATAGGTAATATCTGACTGTTGCCGTTCGTAGTACAGAGTTTACAGACGGTTCACTTTTGTGCTTCGTAGCGGCTGTCGGGTGTAATTAATAACCAACGTTTGTGGAGATTGAGCGTTGGATCTCAAAGGACTTGCTCCTCCTATTGTTTGCTACAGTCTGTAGCGAATTATGGAAGTTTGAGCTCCTTTGAGGAAGTCAAACAGGCCGTCCGGATAACCGTTAGGCATTAATTATTCCAGACCACAGACGATAAACCAGGAAGCCGGACCTACTATGAATCCTGCAAGCGAGGGTAGCTGAAGCGGAGGTCACCTGATGTGCGTTACACGAAATTACAGTTTTAATATGAAACCATTTTCGCACCCCATAAGCTACTCCTTTTAAGTGACGAAGTCAGTTACGAGAGGCTATGCAATTTCCCAAATATTATTGCAGTTTGTCGTTTATTGATAATTCGAGACGTTCTCCATCGCCAAGACGGAAACATAGTCTCTGCGGGTGTCAGGTTGCAGAGAAACTGATTAAGGTCACATTATGATATTCTTCTAAACACACTGCACTAACAACAGTATACAGGTTTTGTACCGAAGCGTAATTACGACACACAACAGCCAGGCTGTCCTCACCATAAGTAAATTCCTGATTGTTGTCCGTTAATATAAGTAAATGAACGTATTAGAGAATACAATGATTCTCTTAGGTTTAAAAATCTCAGTAAATTGCCATCAAGTTTCTTTATTCTTCATTGATAATTCATTTTATTTTCTTAGTTAGTGGGTCAGAAGTAAATGTGTCTCACTTCAGCTGCCATACTTACCTCATTTATGTGCTGATTCTTAATTTCTTTAATTTATCGATGTTGTTTCGAAATACAGGGTGACACAGAAAAACGGGAACATTTCGACAATCCAATAAAACTACTAGTGATGAAGGAAAGAAATTGCATTCATAGTAATTGACAGCTTACAACTTTGCCATTTACGGAACATTGATGGCATTTATATATTTTTTTAAATTTAGATGGCGTCCTACTATACGAATGCATTCGTGAAATCTGCTGCTGACATTCCTCATTGACCGCTGCAACATGTCAGCTGGGATACTGTGAACTGCATCCCGAATTCTCTGTTTTATCTCATCCAGGGTTTTTGGTCGAGTCATGTAGACCTTGCTCTTGAGGTAGCCCCACAATAAAAAAATCACGAACAGATAAATCTGGCGATCTAGGGGGCTGGGAAATGTTACCGAATCGTGAGATCACACGGCTGCCAAACAATTCTCGCCCATAAGCCATTGGTTCCCGTGTAGTGTGTGATGTTGCTCCGTCCTGTTGAAACCAGGCTTCTTGAACGTTTGGAAAGTAGTCTAGTGCAGGTGTAACGAAAGTTCGCAACATCTGCACGTAACGATCTGTATTAAAAGTTATTATATTTCCCTGTTCATTTGCGAAATACTGCGGTCCGATAATCCCAGGTGATGAAACACCACACCATACTGTCCCTTTACCAGCTTGTAAAGGGCGCTCATGAACGTCATTAGCAATTGTGATTGCCCCGTAACGGTATCTCTGTTTATTCACATTCCCTTTGGGATGAAAATGAGCGTCATCTGATAATCGCACCTTGTTTAGAAATTCATCGTCTTTGTTCATTTCTGTAATCATTTGTTGACAAAATCCTAATCGTAACTGGTAATCGTTGTTCTTCAATCGTTGCACCATCTGTAATTTGTACGGATGAAATTTTTAATCAAGCTGAAGTATTCTGCGAACACTTTCCCGGGACATTCCAAATACTGATGCTTGCTTACGAACTGAACGCCGTGGCCTCCGTAAGGGCTGGGGAACGCAAATTTCTTGGTCATCCTGTTGCTTTCTTCTTGAGCGGACATCCTGTCACTTCACAATTGTTAATACAACATTTCATCGCGTGTTTCGACGGAACAGCATCATGACGTCCTAAATTACAAAAACGTTGAAACTCCTCCTCTGCCGCTACCAAACTATCATTGTTTTTATAAAACATTTTTATGGCTAACGCACGCTGTTGTCCGTTCCACTGATCGATGGTTACTGAAATGGCGCACTGTTTACTCGATAACTTTCACGAATCCGCAGTGCTGTCACCTGCCCATGGCTGCCACCACTCATTTCGAACATTCCCGTTATTCTTGTCACCCTGTATTTGAGGTCAGCGACCAATTTGTAAATTTATTAAATAATTTCAACTGCACAAGCCAGTTTTTATTAATATCTATTAGCACGATTGGTTTTTTCAGCATATAGCCACCTTCAGGTGCACTACAGTTACTTGTTGTATTGTAGGTATGTGTATGTGTTAGAACTATCCCCATGAGCAGTCACAATAGAGTACTGGACTTTTAAACTAGACCGTATCTGTGGATTTTTTTATATCGCAGAAAATAACATGGAAAGCAATCTAACCTCCTATATTTAACGCCGGCCGCTGTGGTCTCGCGGTTCTAGGCGCGCAGTCCGGAACCGTGCGACTGCTACGGTCGCAGGTTCGAATCCTGCCTCGGTCATGGATGTGTGTGATGTCCTTAGGTTAGTTAGGTTTAAGTAGTTCTAAGTTCTAGGGGACTAATGACCACAGCAGTTGAGTCCCATAGTGCTCAGAGCCATTTGAACCATTTCCTATATTTAACACAATAAACACAGACACATTTAGCTTACACAATTTAAGCACAACAGAAATGGATTTAGCATAGCATCCGTTCAAACATTAAATGATAAATGGTTCATCAAGAAGCAGCCGAAAAACTGGATTATTTTCTCCTTTTTTTTTTTTTTAGGTTAGAGCTTCCAGCAGTCTGAATGAAGATATCGTCTCAGATACGTAATCATTTATTCTAAACATGAAAGAATAACTGAATCAGTAAATTAATGTTATAAATACCATATCCACTTAACATCTCAGGAAAACGCTTCATCATTCCTTAGCACCATGTATGTGGTTATAATTCAACCAATGGTGTTCCGAATGCTTCAGTGCGGGCTGTATACATCATAGGACGCTGAAACATCGTTGGTATGTTCGTTAATCGGAGCAATCGAGTGTGCTGAAAAACTCAGTTCCGCTCCCTGCCACCAGGTGAAAATAGTGCTCTGTAAGTAATCAGAATGTGAAATGTTTCCTGTTTTGACGTCAGTATGCTGTTTGTTACTTGGGGACACGTGCTGACTGTTTTACACAGTGACTGTTGACGTAGAGTGTTAGCAATGAACTTTTACGTATGAAGTGCAACGGCTGTTGACACAAAAGATCGTGCACTGCTGATAAATTTGTCTCATCCGAACGGTAGATACAGCAGCTCTACATTGCAAGAATATCGCCAACGGAAACCTACGGTAATGACTGCATCTTTTCTGCTTTTCATTTCAAGATGTGCGGACTTCCAGATAACACGACACAAATCCAGTGAGTTCTTGTTATAGGCTCATCTGAAAGATAGTGTCTGTCGGGGATGTATCTGGACTCTTGATTTGATGGATGGCATATCATGCCATATAGCTCTGACTACATCAGTTACGTTGTGATCAGCTGCTGACCACGTCATTTAACAGATGAAGCTTGTTGCAACTTGTAACCGTATGCTAGTAGACATTCTAGAAGACCATTATCATACTTTTTATGGTTACTCCCATTTTCCTGCACTTGCACCACATGCTGCTGACTTCTTAGAGCACCATATTTTAATCTGGTGGCAGAGTATCGAACTATTACTTTTTTCAGCATATTCGTTGATTAAATCAATTAATGAAACTGCCTATGATATTTCAGCAACCTGCAATGTATACAGCCAGCACTGCCATACATGGACCACTGTCAGTTTAACTATAACCAACTGGTATCTTGACAAAGAAGAGCTCCTCTGTGATGGTAGATGTCGACCTAACGTTCCTGCTTCTGACACAGAACTGCGTGGAAAGGGAGAATATTTGTTGCTAATGTTTTGCGATTGGAAACTTAATTCAGTGAGCTGCTTCTGATACATCACAACATTCAAGTGCCGCAGATGGGAATAGTTGGCCACTGCTGGTTCTGGGCTAAAACTTTGAGTCAGTACATGGCAGCACATTCCTATCAGCATCAGCACTTCCTTATCTCCAAGGCTATAGCGGGAATCCTGACACCAGTACTAGCACATCTGGTAATGTGCAATGGCCATAGAGGGGGAGTCAGATATGATGAATTACCTGAATTGCCTAAAACAGTGAACATTTTTCCAGTTATATTCTCATCACAGACTTCGAAAAGTCCGTTTAAGGATTGGCTCACTAGCCACTTTTATTTTCGGTTTCTTTATTGTCATTTGATCCCCATAGCCCTATATGGGTGGGAGGGGGTCTGTCACTGGTACGATATTCCACTATTCAGGCAAGAGAATTTTCAAAAATATAATAAGGGTACAAGAAGAATATGAGGACAGATTTAGTATCTTAAATTCAAAAACAAAGACAGATATCCAAAAAACGAACATATATACATTTTAAAAATAAATTGCAAAATAGTGATATTCTTGTAGGGAAAGCACTGAAGCATTGCACATTCGCTTAAAATCTAAAGAAGCTGACGTCGCCGATATCAGCTTCCAACTTTTCTGAGACGAATATAAGTATTTCAGCAGCATTTGTAGAAGACTGTCACCAAAATATGGCACTGTGTTACTTGCTTTTCATTTAATATCATGAGTTTAGTTATATGTTTTAGAATGGAAATATGGAGATGTTTGGAGAAAAAAAAAACAGTAAAACTTTTAGCAAATGGATATGGGAGGCGTGTGTGCTTCAGAAAAGTATGACATCTTTACATTATGTATCACTTTAATACATTTTGCGGCATGTGTTTAGCATTTACAGCAATGGAAGTTTATCATACGATTGTGCTCTGTAAGGGAATGTCTTGAGTTAGGCGTTTGGTGTTTTGCATTCTGTCTTAGGAATTTGGCATTACGCCTTAGCCATTAAGTCTTATGTACAAGTCTCTAGGTGACAGCAATTCCGGCATTAGCCATTACATATATTGTGCTTAGCTTCAGCGCTGACGGCTGACTGGGACTGCAATCAGAGGAAAACGCACAGGGCTGGCTTTGGTGTGAGTGTATGCACTAGGTTGGTTGCTACTGCAAAATACCAATACCTTTGCCAGATTATAAATATGAAGGGAGACCTAAGGCCAGAAATCTATCGACGCATCAAGCTTGGCTGGCAAGCATTAGGGAAGAATTCAAAAGTATTCAGATCAAAAATGCCAGTAAATCTGAAGAAAGCAGTATTTGATCAATGCATTCTTCCTGTGATGACGTATGGATGCGAGACATGGACACTGAACTCATTCACAAAAGGGAAACTTAGGACAGCACAGAGAGCCATGGAGAGATCAATGCTGGGCTATACAAGAAAGGACAGGAAAAGGGCAGATGACATCCGGTCTGTGACGAAGGTTAATGACATCTTAGAGAGAGTAGGTTCCTTGAAATGGCAGTGGGCTGGCCACGTTGCAAGAAGAAAAGACAACAGATGGACGAAGCTAGTACTGGAGTGGAGTCCGAGAGAGCACCGGAGGCCTAGAGGAAGACCACCAAACAGATGGGACAAAGACATCAAGAAGATCGCTGGTAACACCTGGCAGAGAACGGCCCAAGACCGTCCCACTTGGAGAAGACTTCTGAAAGCCTACCTGAATCCACAACTCGAAGAGGCCACATCATCTAATGATCGAATTGGCTGATGATGATGATGATGATGAGGGTACTTGATCAGAAACGCCTGGGGCTCTCTGGCCTTCATGTCTTCAGCAGGCATGGCGCTGCTCTGACCGCTAACAATAAGAGCCATCCCTTTCCGGTTGTACCAGGAGGCACAGTGCTGATTCAACATTCTTGATGTTCTCAGACCTGGCTGATACCGTGAGGAAGCTTGTAGACCCAGCCCGTCTCTCAGGTTGCACCAGCAGATCGTAGCAACCATGGTATTGCTGTGCTGAATCGTCAGTTCTCCAATTCCTGTCCTGCTGCACGTGGTGCAGTGGTGTGCATTTTGATTCCAGTTCGTGACTGCTACAGAACAATGGTACCAGAGACATGGGCGAAGGAATGAATGGTAGCTTCTGGTTACACAGTATATGCTGTTTTCTTAGAAATTAACCACACGTGTCTGTACAGTTTTTGTCGTGACAGCTCTCGGTCACAACAGTATCAATGTTTCAGTGTGCACCCTGTTGATAGAAAAAAGAGAAATTATATTTCTGCCGACCAGCACAGTGATGCTTCCACCTATGTGGCTAAATAATAATTCTGTGGGTTGGAGGTACAGAACACTACGTCGATTTTTGGCGAAAATGAAATTATTGTCACATCGAATATCGGCGGAGTTACTGTGCAATGAAATAACACCAAGTCCACGGCACCTTAGAGATATACAACACCATCTGAACATGGTGCTGTACACTTCCGCACACTCTGATGTCGCTAGCGTGAACTAAGATCAGTCCAGTCAGTTTTACATGGGATTTGTGTTTCAAAATCAATTACTAATCCAATTAACTACCCTACTATTGGTAGCAAAGAAGATGTAGGGGAGCATTCGAATAACGACTAACTGGATGTCGCCGATTGAGACAAATCCTATGAACCTTCAAGTGAGTCATGATCTGATTCGGATGACAATAACAGTATACGGAACCAATCAAAGAATAGGTTAAAAAACAACAGTAATGTTCAAACTGTCACAAATGAACAACAAATACGGAATATACTAGACGAAGGTTTCTACATATGCAGTGATAGTGATCGTCCTGTAAAACGTTGTGCAGTTTTAGAAACGACTGAACGTGTGGTAAGGAAAGTAAACAATAGAACTAATATTTCACAGCTTGGTAAAAAGCGTGTAGTTAATGCTGACGAATGAAGATGTAACGTCCGTAAATGCCAAGTAGCTGGTGGGAAGGAATATGTCAACATAAAAGGCGGGACTGTTCCTGTTAAACTACTGCAGCCTCCGTGCATGTGTAGGATGAAAAGCTAAGAAAAACTGCCTGAAACTGAAAGACAGGAGATTTTTCATTCATACTGGCATGAGGAAGTGTCAACAGACATGAAAAGGCAATTTGTTGGCGCGTGTGTTGCGCAACATACTGCAGCTCGTTCAAGAAATAGAAACTTAACCTCGAATAAGTGTAAAGAAAACACTCTAAGCTACTATTTTACTGTAAATGGTGGACAAGTTAAGTTGTGCAAGATTGTGTTTTTTTTAACAGACTTTCTACCTCGAATACAGATGTAGTAAACATTTTAAAAACTGTGGAGCCAGATGGAGTAGTAAGAAAAGATCCAAGCAGAAAACCACCTGACAAAAACGTTGAACGCATCAGATACGTATTTCATCTTTCCCTCGTTATGAGAGTTACTACGGTAGAGAACAGAGTGTTAGGAAATACTTAGGACCAGAACTGAGGCTACAAATAAGGTATGACCTATACATAGATTGTATTCAAAAGAATATTGACCCAAGATAAGGGGTAAAAAAGAGCTTTACGCAGACATCATTAATAAAAAGTTCAATTTATCATTCAAACCACCTGAAAACGACACCTATGATACATGTGATATGTTTCAGGCAAAGCTGAAAAGTAATCTGACTCCAGAAGAAAAAGAATTTGTTGAAGCGGAGCATATTCCTCATCTGAATGAATCATAAAACAGGTATCTTCTAAAAAGTAATTACACTAACTAGGAAAGAGGGACAACACACAAAGTGTAAACCGGAGACCTTCAGAAATGTTTGCCATCCTCACTCATATCAAATAGTACTTGCTTCTATAAAAGGAAGCATTGGGCCTTAAATTTTTACCTTGTATGATGCATCAGATTCCTCAATTCACTATGTGATGTGGTATCAGTCAATAAGAGAGCGAGGTGGAAGCGAAATTGCATGAGCAATTTTGAAGTGAGCAGATAGTGTCATACCTGACAGTAACGTGGAAGAAATCACACTTTGAACAAACAACCGCTATGCACAAAATAAGCATGAGAATATTATAATGTGTTTCTTTCTGGTTACTACATACGTATCCACAAATTAGAACCATAACTCAGAAGTCTGTACTAGAAGGCCATACCTGTATGGAGGCTGACAGCATTCATGCGTTGATAGGAAACGGAGGAAATTGAATAATATGACATTTTAACAACCTGGGACTGGCAACAATTGGTAAGACACCATTCCAGCAATTACATTGTTCATAATATGGAACTTCAAGATTTCAAAAGTTTTAATTCACTGTATGCCACAAAAGACTCTGAAAGGCCTCCCTTGTTCAGAGGAAAATGGACATGAAGAAACGGCCGTTTTTGTTATCAAAGTTTGTACAGTTACAAGTGAAACAGGAAAACATGGGAATATGTAATTCTAAACATCTTTTGATGGAGACAACAAACAGACCGACTTCGTTAAGTTACACAAACATGGACTTATATTTCCAGCAGATTTGAACCAACTTTGAGATGTTCCAAGACCTATTTCGCTGCAGAAATATAATGATTTATTGGCACTGTTGTCACATATCCCTTCAGTCTGTCTCGCATTTCATAAGAACCTAGGACATACACGTAATACAAACGTAGCAGACTATACAGAAGAAGACAAAGCTGTGACTCAGGGCCAAATGTGACATTTATTTTCTTACAGCAAGTTGTACCACAATGCGAGTAATATTCTGTTCATGTAATATATTCTTACAATGAAATTAACAGGACTGAGTAATATTATTCGTTAAATACCAAAAGCATTATGCCACACAATGCAACATATTTATGAGTGATATACAACACCATGTCCATTATATATCTGCAAAACTAATACAAAATAAAAATAAAGTCTACTACATGTGAAGCAAAATGATACTTAATGTTCAAAGTGTAATCTGACCAAATTTCGTTACGGTGATGCTATTAATAGGCACGATATTTAATGGAGAACACAGTAAAACACCTTCAAACTACTCTCCTCTAAAATTTAGTAAATGTCACATAGTACCCTGTACCCCTGACCCACATAACTACTGCAGCAACATTTGTAGAAGACTTACCAAAATATCGCACTGTTACTTTTTTGTCGTTTAAAATCATGTGTTTAGTTATATGTTTTAGAATGGAAATATGAAGGCGCTTGGAGAAAAAAAAAAAACAGAAAAAATTATAGCCAATAGATATGGGAGGTGTGTGTGTGTTTACAGAAAAAGTATGACGTCTTTATATTACGTATCGCTTTAATACATTTTTCGGCATTTCTTTAGCATTTACAGCATTGGAAGTTGGTCATAGGATGATAGTCTCAAAGACAATGTCTTGAGTTAGGCGTTTGGCATTTTGAATCCTGTCTGAAGCATTAGGCATTATGCCTTAGCCATTAGGTGTTTGCCATCATGCATTAGCCAGTAGGCTTTATGCAGAACCCTCTAGGTGATAGGAATTCCGGCATTAACATTACATATACTGTGCTTAGCATAAGCGCTGAGGGCTGACTGGAACTGCGATCAGAGAAAGATCATCGCATAGTCCACCAATAAATAAAATTTTTCTTCAAATAAAAATTTTGTATCTATTTATTCAAAGTATAGGGTACTTCAACAGAAACACCTGGAGTTTTCTGGCCTTCATATCTTCGGCAGACCTGGCGCAGCTCTGACCGCTAACGAGAGAGTTGTACCAGGAGACACAGTGCTGAGTCATCACTCTTGACGTTCTGAGCCCTTGCTGATACCGAGAGGTGCCTTGTAGACCCAGCCCGTCTCTCAGGTTGCACCAGCAGATCGTAGGAGGCATGGTATTTCTGGGCTGAATCGTCAGTTCTCTTATTCCACTCCTGCTTCATGTGGTGCAGTGGTGTGTATTTTGATTCCAGTCCGGGACAGCTGCAGAACAATAGTACCAGTGTCACGGTGGAGTGAATGAATTGTAGCTCCTGGTCACACAGCGTATGCTGTTTCCACAGAAATCCACCACACGCGTCTGTATAGTTTCTGTCGTGACAGCTCTTGGTCACAACAATATCAACCTTTCCACAGAAATACATGTGCTAGTATGCACTCTGTCGAAAAAACTGAGAAATTATATTCCTGCCGAGCAGCTCGTTGATGCTCCCACCTATGTGGGCTATAAGTAATATGGTATCCATCAGTGTGATTATTGTACAAGTGGACAGCCACAGGAGCATGTCGATATGAATTCATTGATAGTGAGGTGGTTTTTTGTAACCCCCTACAAGGCTTGCGATGTTATCTATAGACGTCCGGTTCCCTACTATAAAGGTGAGAAAGGTTGTTACTCTTTGTGGGGAGGCCAGGCCATTTGTTGTGGAATTATTAGATGAGAAAAATATCCTCACCACATGCTACTGTACCTGCAAATTTAAAACCCATAACAAAGGTGCTCACATCTGTTACCCATAAGAATCATGTGACCATTCTATATATACATATTATGGATAATAGGCATGTCACTACCCTATATATATATATATATATATATATATATATATATATATATATATATATATATATATATATATATATATATATATATATATATATACTGACGGAAAAAGTAATTAATGTAGAGCAATGAAACTTCGTGAATACATTTGACTATGTAACATACGTAAGTGAGATTGGATTCCATTAGTAAATTTGTGCACAACGACCATACAACAAGTATTGCAGACAAGGAACACTCCAGCAACGGTTGTAAAAATTTGGAAGCGTTTTCTTTATTGTTGCATATCGATTCCGATCACAGAGTGATCATCTTCATTGCAAGAATAAGTTCAGTGGACTCATACAATCAAGTACAAAATATAACTTCAGGCATAGGCGATCATAGTGAAGAACATGGCAACTAGCAGGTAAGATTGAATGTGTTCCATTAGTGAATTAACTACTCTGACGAACCAAAACATCGTTAACAGCTGTTTAGTACCGTTTTGGTCTACCACTGAAACGCAATACAGCAGCGATTCTGTGTGGCACAGATTCGACAGGTTTTCAGTAGTTTTCCGCTGGTATGTGGACCAGAGTGTCTACGCACTGATTTTGAGGTTCTCGGAAATTACGTGCCAGTGTTTTTAGACGCCGAGCTGGTACTCAAAGGCGTACCAGATGAGTTATAACGGGTCCATATCAGTTGAATTTCGTTGACAAAGCGGCATCGTCAGTTCACTATCACGCCCCTCAAACTACTGTAGCACGATTATACCATTTTCACACACACTTACGCAGACACACAGTTACCCCGATAGAAGTTCCTTTAACATCGCGGTAGATGTGAAACATGATAGGATGGAGATCTGTCATAATTTTCACGGGATCCACAGCTGTTGTGGTGCTGTCGATTAGTACTAGGGGTGTCGTGAAAGGCCACTTAAATGTCATCCACACCATACTACTTCTCGCAATAGCCTACATCCATGGTGCAGTGAATGTATTGAGCAGCTGTTCGCCGAGATGACGGCGTTCCCGGACTAGATAATTGACCTTTTGTAACAAGGAAAGTTATCCGTGAGACCAAACTACCAGTTTCAATTGATCGGCGGTCCAATCTCTATGATTCTGTGTCCATTGCATCTGTAACTGCAGATGACGATTGATCAAGGTGGGCAAAAATTGGGGTCGTCTGCTGCAGTACACACTGTTGAACACTGGGCTGCCCGGGTACTTAACGGCGCTCTGCAAAACACATGTACAAGTACTTGGACTGTGCTCTGTAGAGAGCTTTCCCACAGATCGCCGTCTATCCTATTTTACAGAGTGGGCAAACCTCCGTCATGCGCGTTGTGTGATAAAGCATAGACGTCCAGTAACTTGTCTCTTACTGGTTGTTTCATCGTCCTTGTACCTCACGAGAGTAGCATTGCAAACAGCCGACCGTTCCAAGAAGTCTGTATCAACCTGCCAAACAGCAGACAAACCTTTGTCAATGTCGCTTATGTTGGTCGATTTCCTCATTTCTCCGTTCGTAGCTAATCTGTCTGCATCTCCACTAGGCGATAGTCAGTGACTTGGTCGGCAGTGTTCATTACGTATTCTGACTGCAGTTTCACATGAAGATAGCTTTATAGCCGAAACAGGAGCGGTCAAAACAGGAAATATAGGAAAGTTCAAATGTCAAAAATGTTACCATTTAGACAATTCAGCATCTTTATGACTCTAAAAAACAGGACAATTAAGTAAATATTACGGTTCATGTTTTCCTGTGTGTTTTTCGTACTAATGGACTTTCCCAAAATAAATATTGTAGAATGGATTAAATATGAACAGTATAATCGAAGTACGTTGCATAGCAGGCTGACTGATTATATAGTAATCCTCGAGAAAGCGTTGATCGACACCGCTTGGTTCACGTTCGTCGAAACAGTTCATCGTAAAATTTTTTTGAGTAAAAGGTTTGTACCTCGATTCGCAAATTTAGTACCCATAAATATGCCAGTAATAAATTTCCTTTCTTTCATTCAGTTATCGTGAATGAGTTGAAGATAATGAATAATGATTACTAAACACACATACTGAGTAATATAAACGTCGTTAACAGATCCAAATTGGTTGAGAGTCTGACTATAAAAGACGCAACGTTCCCGAGCCACTCTGTGATGTTAACATAAACAATCAAGTTATGAAACCGATAACACCGCGCAAGATTGGAATACATTATGCGTTCATCCATTATGAATAGTTTGATAGCTTTTACACGACGGAACTATTCCAAACATTATTAAGAGGCGTTGAGTGCTTATGGTAATGGAAACATTAATTTTGCTGGCGCCAAGCACCCTGTTGAATATTCAAACATTGTATGTATCGAAAAGTGTTGCTTCACAACAGTTATGAAAATTGCTGCTGCTGCTTTGTACGATGGTCTATTCTATCACATAAAAGCCTTTTTTTAACACGCCTTGTTGCGTCACAAAGATACACGTAAAAAAGAAAAATAATCGATTATATATTTTCCTGATAATAAATAAAGATACTGATATTTAGATCACGGGATAAGAGCTCAGTTTGTAAAATCAAGTCGGTGAAATGAAGAAATTTTTCAGGAGCGCTTTCAGGACACAGATAACAATTTTCTTTAATATGACAAAGAACACGCGCAACACAACAGTCGAACAACATCTGAAAAATCCTCTTAACCTTCTGCAGCTATGATTTTTCTGCTCTAACAGCAGCTATTGTTTTCAACACGTTCTGGAAGTGATGATCTCTTTTACATAGATAATAGGATGAAATATACTATTCTTCAAAACGCATGTAGACAATCTTGTAACTCTTAAGTATAATTTTTAAAACATAAATCCAATCACGATGTTACACGTCTCACACCAGAAACACACTCCCTGTCTCTTGTTCATAGCTTTGTTGCCTCAGTCCTGGTTCTTTAGAAGTGAAGTCAGAAATAATTGTCGCTACACATAAACGCTTTATAGAACCACTTCCGGACCATTTCTCTACCGACCTCCCCCCCCCCCCAACCCCCCCCCCCTATAGGACATGGAAAAAATGAACACCTAAATATTTCGGTGCGAGTTCAGGCTTTACTTATTTTATCGCAGTGGCTATTGATTTATATGTATGTGGAGGTCAACAAAACGTTTTCGCATTAGGAGGAGAAAATACTTAATTTAGATTTAGTTATCTCGTTGCAATCAAAAATGCCTTTGTTTTAATGACGGCCACCGTAAATCGCGTATCGCATCCGTGTCACTCTCTGCCCTATTTTCCGATAATACCAAACCAAGTGACCATCTCTGAACTTTTTCGATATCCTCCCTCAATCCTGTCTTGTATGGATCCCTAACCGTGAGACGGACCAGTGTAGTGTAGACAGTCTGTTGCGTCACGTAAAGGTTCTGCCAATGAAACATACTCCATAGTTCGGCTTTTCCGTAATAGTTTCTGCTATATGTTTCCAATTTAAGTTTGTAACTGTAACGCCTAGATATTTAGTGGTGTCTACAACCTTATTTATCATGTAACCCCCTGTATCTTAGAATGTGTCTTAACAACTGATTCCTTATTTTAGTAAAGCTGTGGCACAAACTTCACGTCTCCCCAATCAGGTACGCCGTCTACCTATCTAATAGTCAGAATTCTTGTGTAGCGCCACATCTACATATACATGACTTTCTACTGGGGAGAAGTGTGGGAGGTAAAAAGGATACAAGGAAATCAAGAGATAAATACAGTAATCAGATTCGGAAGGATGTAGGCTGCACTAGTTACTAGTTCTTCGGAGATGAAGAGGCTTGCACAGGATAGAAGGACATGGAGAGCTGCATTAGACCATTCTTCGGACTGAATACCACGACAACAAAGTCATGTAACCACAGTTTAAAGTATATTTTCATATCCGTATGAACTATCTCTTTCTTCTTAATGTTTAGAGCAAACTGCCGCTTTCGCACCCTGCAAATATCTTGTGGGAGTCCAACGTTCTCGAGGACGTGGGACAGCGGCTGATGATATAAATAAAGATAACGGACGACCACAGCCGTATCATCAAACAAAATTATTTCAAACAACTACTTTCGGCGTGACACTTACGCCATCTTCAGGTAGACTATAAAGCAAAAAAGTATCGTAGGACCCACATAATACTAGTTGCTGTGGATTGCATGTGTCGGGAGTGTGTACTGTACAACGTGTTGTCACCCTTCTCTTGTGTAGAACACATCGTACAGTATACACTAGTATTATATGGGTTCTACGATAGATGAGCCTAGGAATGAAAGCACTCTTTTGGTTTATAGTGGACCTGAAGATGGCATAAGAGTTGCGCCGAAAGCAGGCGTTTGTAATAAATTTCGTCAATGATATGGCTGTGGTGGTTCGATTCCTTTATTCCTGCACATACCTTATCTGTATCAATTTCCGCTCTTTCAAATACAACACACCTGACTCCATTTGGACTGCTTCGCATGCACTGGGCTCAAGTTCCTGGAACGTCTGTAAATTGTCGATGGACTGGAGGTACACCAGTGCCTTTAAATCTCTCCATTGCTAGATATCCAACGAATTTAAATCAGGTGAACGGATAACGGGCTTCCTCGACCAGTCCGTTACCCACGGACCGTTGCAGAGAGCATTGTCCCATGTGACGTAGAGAATAGGGTGGTTAATTATCATTCATACATGACAGTCATCCTTCTGAAAGGGTGATGTTCTCCAGTAGAGTTGCTAATTCATCGCGCCGAAATCGATGATAAACAGCACCTTGTGTCATCAGTTTGGCAACGTGTATGACACAATAAGTGAATCACCGGCTATTTCTGCCCATACAATGGTACAGAAGCGATTGTGGTACCTCATCTCTATGATTGCTCGTCGATTTACTTCCGGCCGCGAAGTGTGTATTGGTGAAATTTACTATGCATCTCTTGTGAATCCTGCCTCATCTGTATACAGACCACCAAATTCTACACATTATAGACACAAGTTAAATGTCCCAATCTCAAAAGGTATTGATTTCTGGACATATAATTGTAGGAACTTTTCTTCAAGTTTTTTCCAATACTATCTCCTGTAGTAATACTGTATTTGAAGCTTTTCATTCCTTTGTTAATAGCAGAGATCCTGTAACACTGCCTTGGAGAATTCCAGATATCGTATCTGTCTCAGTCAATGACAATACGAAATGTTACCATTCTGACAGGAAACTGTAAATATTGGCGCACAACTGAGACGATACACTTTAGGAACACATACTTATTAGAAGCCACTTGTGAGTAGCGGTGTGGGAAGCCTTCTGGATATCGAGAAATACGGAATCAATATGAGATCTCCGGCCGATAACAGTCTTTCCTGTAAATAAATGGCCAGTTGAATTCACGAGAATGATAACGAGCAGCCACTCAGAAAGACCCTCTGTTCCTCACGTGACAACAGTTGAAAACTGCTCGACATGAGATTGTATATTACTGATTCCTTTGAACTTTCTCAGACAGCAGACCCTCCATTGTAGGCTCAACTACATAGGAACTGAAAACACTGTTCTGCATTCATTATGTGTGGTGGTTTTACCACACTGATTTTTACAAGGTACTAGGAGAGGACGCGGCAATCGAATTTCTTTTACTTTTTTTAATGTATTGATACCTGAAGTTCAGAACTCAAAAGTGAATCACTTAAAGCAAGTAGATGCAACTCTAACAAATTCTCGAACAAATCGACTTTTTCCGAACACATTTAATTCGCTATAACAAGGCCAACAACAACAATAACAAATATATGGCTCTCCAGTAACATGTTCGCTTTCTATGTGGGTGGTCTGGGTTCGATTCCTAGCTGATGCATTCTTTTAAATACAGATGAATCTTCTACGAACATTTCGCGAAGTATAAAATACAAAAAGAAGAAGAAAATATAATTGCAATTATTTTTAAAGCAAAAATCTATATTAACAATCCTTCATAAATGATAGGTAATTAGGTATTTATGTTTCCAATGAAAATTGGATTTTTGTGTATGACGTGTAATTGGAAATAGGAAGGTGTACATTTTTCATATAAACGACAGTTACGTATGTTGCAATTAACATATATTTGATTAATTTTATGTTTAAAAGATATATGTATCTGAACTTGCGGTAACGGCCGCCATCCGGTCTCCCGCACTTTCAAATACGCGCGTTGCCAGTTACACCGCCACGTTTGATACTGCGGCCACCAAGACGTCACGGGGGCGCTTTCACGAGCGATTACTCCGCTGCTAATGAGATGCAAGCATCCCCTCTCCGGAGTTCCAGCTGAGGATGTGCTTAAGTTCGAACATTCATGTACTGACGCCATTTTGTGTGTTTCCCAGTTGAATAACATACACGAACTTTCATGGTGGCTAGGGCTCGACGTCTTCTGAATAGACATTTTATTGAAGAGCAACAGATTTATAAACTTTCTGTATCTGTACGTTTTTATACATTCAGATCTACGGTTAGTAACTGACGCTAAAGAAAGGTATGTATTACTTTTATTTGTTTATGAAGAGCATGTTTTCCTCGCTCTTGTATCCACTAAAAAACCACTCAGCGCGCAAAGGACGTATAAGGAAGAAACGTTTTCAGAAGGAAAATGGGCCCTCAAATACTTGTGGGCGACATGCACATTTTGCTAGACAAGAGCCTTATGACATCTGTTTATCTCAATATGTAACATTACGAGTGAGCATGCTCTGCGGAAAGTTTTCGTAATTATAGTCAATCACATTTTGTTCCTTTTCAGGTTGACACTTATAACTGTTCTTTAATAAATCTTCCTGGCAGATTATAACTGTGTGCCGGACCGAAACTCGAACTCGGGACCTTTGCCTTTCGCCGGCAAGTGCTCTAGCGACTGAGCTACCCAAGCACGACTCATGCCCCGTCCTCACAGCTTTATTTCAGTCAGTACCTCGTCTCCTACCTTCCAAACTTTACAGAAGCTGTCCTGCGAACCTTGCAGAACTAGCACTCCTGAAACAAACGACATTGCGGAGACATGGCTTAGCCACACCCTAGGGGATGTTTCCAGAATGAGATTTTCACTCTGCAGCGGAGTGTGCACTGATATGAAACTTCCTGGCAGATTGAAACTATGTGGCGGACCGAGACTCGAACTCGGTCCCGAGTCAATGTCTCCACTATATCCTTTCTTCCAGGAGTACTAGTACCGCAAGGTTCGCAGGATAGCTACTGTAAAGTTTCGAAGGTACTGGTAGAAGTAAGGCTGTGAGGACGGGGCGCGAGTCGTGCTGGGGTAGCTCAGTTGGTAGAGCACTTGCCCGCGAAAGGCAAAGGTCCCGAGTCTCGGTCCGGCACGCTGTTTTAATCTGCTAGGAAGTTTCATATCAGCGTACACTCCGCTGCAGAGCGAAAATCTCATTCTGTTCTTTAATAATTTATTCAATAGGTCCATTTCCCTTCTGGAGAAAACTAATTTATATTAGTGACTCTTCAAAAGTTATTGTTAGTTCTGGGAACCAGGGCTGATGCAAAACTTTTTTTGATGTGTGTATATACTTTGATCCAAAACACAGCCGCGACTTTGAATAAATCATACCTGTGATAGCGGATTATAGGCACTCCACACCACTTTACTGCAGATGCTGTCACCTGCGACAGCGCCCAACATCGAGAAAAGGGGTATTGTATTGGGGATCCGTTTTGTAAGGGTAAACAGGATCACAGTCCTACCACTTGTTCTCAGCTGCACCGACTTAGTATAACTTCTGTGTATAATAAATCGATCAAAGTCTATTTAGTGTCACATAATTTCAGTTTGCTTTGTCTGTGTTTTGGATCAAAGTATATACACACATCAAAAAAAGTTTTGCATCAGCCCTGGTTCCCAGAACTCCTAAGGATAGACGTTGTCTGAGGATATTGTATCACAGACACAGTCCCTTTCACTGTTCAGAGATGTCACTAAACCCGCCCAAACATGTAAACAACCAAGCATGAACAGCGCCTATTAGATGGAGGGGATCCGATAGCTGATCAGTTCCAGTCATTCCACCAGGAAGGAGGTACACGGCTCGTGTTGTCTGCAGTGGTCAATAACGCGGTTCGATCGTGTCCTCACTGTTACCTTGTGCCAGGAAGGTCTCCCAATAAGGGAAGTGTCCAGGCGTCTCGGAGTGAACCAAAGTGATGTTCTTCGGACGTGGAGGAGATATAGAGAGACACGAACTGTCAATGATGTGCCTCGCTCCGGCCGCCCAAAGGCAACTACTGCAGTGGATGACCGCTACCTATGGATTATGGCTCGAAGGAATCCTGACACCAACGCCGCCATGTTGAATAACGAATTTCATGGAGCCACAGCACGTCGTGTTACGACTCAAACTGTGCGCAGTAGACGGCATGATGCGCAGCTTCAATCCCGACGTCCAAGTCGATGTCTATCTTTGCGACCATGACACTGTGCAGCGCGGTACAGATGGACCCAACAACATGCCGAATTGAACGCTCAGGATTGCCATCACGTTCTCTTCAACGATGAGTGCTGCATATGCCTTCAACCATACAATCGTCGTAAACGTGTTTGGAGGCAACCTGGCCAGGCTGAACGCCTTAGATAAACTGCCCAGCGAGTGCAGCAAGTTGGAGATTCCCTCTGGTGGTCATGGAAGGCACCGTAACGGCTGTATGATACGTCAATGCCTTCCTCCGACCCATAGTGCTACCATATTGGCAGCATATTGGTGAGGCATTCGTCTTCATGGACCACAATTCGAGCCCCCACGGTGCATGTCTTGTGAGTGACTTCCTTCAGGATAACGACAACGCTCGACTAGAGTGGCCAGATTGTTCTCTAGACATGAACCCTGCCGAATATGCCTGGGATGGATTGAAAGTGCAATTTATGGACAGTGTGGCCCACCAAACACCCTGAGGTATCGACGCCGAATCGCCTTTGAGAAGTGGGGCAATCTGGACCAACAGTGCCTTGATGTACTTGTTGACAGTATGCTGCGACGAGTACAGGCATGCATCAATTCAAGAGGATGTGCTACTGGGTATTAGAGGCACCAGTGTGTACAGCAATCTGGAGCACCGCCCCTGAAGGTCTTGCTGTGAGCTGAAACCACATGCAATGTTTGGTTTTCATGAGCAATAAAAAGAGTGGAAATGATGTTTACGTTGATCTCTATTCCAATTTTCTGTACAGGTTCCAGAACTCTCGGAACTGAGGTGATGTCAAACTTTTTTTGGTGTGTAGTTCAATCATAGAAACCTTAGTCTTTGCCAACCAGCTGCCACCCAGGGGACTGTTAACTTTTTGTGACATATTTGTACTGCCATTAGTTAATGTTTACTTGTTTTCACACTTAACAGTTATATTTGTTATCTTTTTCAAATCAATAAATTTGTTCCATAACTTTTGTAACGTTTGTAGTTCATTGGTCATTATATATATATATATATATATATATATATATATATATATATATATATATATATATATATATATATATATATATATCCAATGAACTATTGTCTAAAATAATGACAGAACCACCATTTCATTAACTTTATTTCACCATTCAAGATCATTTGCATTCTTATAAATGCAATAATCTCCAATGCACGCAATCAACAACAAATTGAGACAAAGGGCAAAATCACTTTGAGCAGATCCTCAAATAGAAGGCTTAGTAGATAAAGTGATTGCTGTCATGGTATAAACTCATAGTCACCTACTGCAAGCCCAGGGTAGTCTTGCAATTTGGCGACCCTGTCAGGATCCTGAATTGATGGCAATGTCTGTGACAGTCAGATGCAATTTCTGTTACAAGGTTTCTGCTTTCCTATGTTGAAATTAAGTTGGTGCACTGAGGTAAATTAGTTTCATGTAACCATTATAATTGCTCTCACTAAAACCACTGATAAATGGAAAATTATATGTGTGTTGCTTGTTTGTATTGTTATTCATTTGTTGCTGTGATTTCTGTGTGACAAGTTGATTGTTCCTAATTGAGAACACAGTTGTTTGAATTTGTGGGATGGTAGATTATCTATGGCTCTTCCACTTTATGGCGATTTAGAACTGTTTTTATTTGATATGCACTGTCAGGAATTTAGAATTAGTGGCCCACAAGAGCAAATTTTAACGTAGCATTGTGTGGCACTGCCACCAGGAGCAACTGAAATCTCTCAGGAGTAGAAACCTGAATGCATGCTCACTAGAAGCAAGACACATTTGCTCCAAAGTAGTGAAAATATTCGAATCTCATCACAAATGGATCGATGTCAGATCAGTAGCATTGATATGGAGCAAGTTATGTAGAACTTCCAGTCGACTGTAGCAGCTGAATTTGCAGTTAATTCGAACGTCGATTTCTGTGATAATGACGGGGAAATTCAATCAGACAACGAGCGCGAAGATGAAACTGCAACAGAGCGCCAGGTAGAATTTGCAGGCATGGCAAAACGTACAAGTAGGGAGCATGGCGGCGCAGACTCACAACCAAAACATCACAGAACAAGGAAATCGCGTTAGAGTAGTCCTGGCTTCTTGAAAGTGTACAACAAGTTAACAAGGGAGTCTACGGTGCTGAAGAGCTAGAAAGCACCAAGGAAACATTAACTGAGACGCAAGAGGTCACCAACGAGGCTAAACGCGACGCCAGAGCGGTACGATTAGTAACCCAAGGTACACGCAAAGACACTTAACTAAAGAACAAGTAAACCAGGCCAGAACTGATATGCGCAAAACCAAAAGCCTTCTTGCTACGCTCCAAAAGCGAAGAAGAAGGATGGCCCATAAAACACAAGAAAAAATTAGCGCGAACATGGAGGTCATCGAACAAATCGAGGAGAACCAGACAGAAATGTCAGAGGTTAAAGAAGAGCAGACTCAGATCACCTCACAGCAAAACTAGCTAGTGAAAGGCGTCCAGGAAGCACGTCAGCGGGCTGCGTAATTAGAATCACAGACTTGTACGATTTCACTCCCTCACGATCAGCGAAGGAGAGAACAGCATTTATTACGACATTTCGATGCCCAGTATGAGGCTAAATCACCAATGCAAAGGAGAATTCAACAGGAGGCCATGGGGAGCACGGCAGAGTATGTATGACGCGAAGTATGGCAGAAACCGAATCTGAATACAAATGTGTACGTTTTCAGCGAACGTAAATTATTACTCCATGAATCTGACGACACAAGAGGAGACCGCAACAGGGCAGAAGGATCATTTGGACACCGGTTTATGGAGATGCGTGCTGCAAAAGCAAGAGGAAATTCGTTCACATGGAATGTCGAACTATTCGACCACAAACATTTCTTATCCATTCAGAAAATCCAAGTGTACAAAGAGAATAACGGTATGAAACTTCCTGGCAGATTAAAACAGTGTGCCGGACCGAGAATCGAACTCGGGACCTTTGCACACAGTTTTAATCTGCCGGGAAGTTTCATAGCAGCGCACACTCCGCTGCACAGTGAAAATTTCATACTAGAATAACAGTAGATCACATCAATAGAGCTGGATAGCCCAGCATGATAAAGTGCTACCTGAATCTTGGAGAGATCGATTGCGGAACATATGCACAGTATTTCTGAGAGCTATCGCTCGTATAAAGAGTTCGGGGACACATTCCTTAATACGAGGGCTGTCCAGAAAGTAAGTTACGATCGGTCGCGAAATGGAAACGACTATGAAAATCCGATAAAGCTTTGCAAAGATGAGTTGGGTAGTGTCTCTAGTATGACTCTAGGTAGAATTATGTCGCTCTTTTCATTCCTGAGCTCTTAGTGAGCGCGTAAATATGTTATAGAAAATAGTGCCTCCCGCCAAGTACGAGGGCCTGGTGAGAATTTTCCACTGAAGCTATGCAACCAACATTACTTAATGTCGTGCGGCTTCTTCTTCAAGACTATTCTCAGCCTCATTCTGCATGGGCAATGAAGATGTTCCTGCATCGTTTCAACTGGAAATGTTTGGTTACCCACATTACAGCCCGTAACTGTCTGCCACTGAGTTTCATCTCTGCTCAAACGAACCGCTGGCTATGAAGACAACATTTTGGCACAGACAACGAGCTTTAGGCCAGCGTAGAGAATTGGCGGAAAGCACTGGCGGCTGCCTTCTATAATGAGGGTATTGGAAAGTTGGGACAACGCTACGACGAATGTCTGAGTCAGAACGGCGACTACGTAGAGAAGTAGCTGAAAGGTGTAGCTAACTGTTACAAATGAAACATTTCTGATTTTCACTGTGATTTTCATTTCGCGATCAATCGTAACTTACTTTCTGGACAGCCCTCGTACATATCGGTCGCAAGACACGCAGGAAAGAATTAAGCGGGATGTTATGATGGACAAAGACCTAGAAGCGTCATGATTTCATAGTCTGGTGAAGTTCTTAGGGGGAATAGTTAAGAAGAATAGGTTTTTGGACCGTTCGTACAGTCCCAAGAAAATAATGAGGTACCGTTACGTCAAATTATCTCTTCACTACTAACAATTTCTCATCGGAGGGTGCAACGATTGTATTGAATCCTTCAAGAACGCGCTGCGTGATTTAGACTATGTCAACGAGATACACAAAGCAAGAGGCAGGGACAGACACAGTGGCAGCTGTTGGCAAGACTCGTCAGAAACCAACTACTACAGATGAAATGGTGGAAATTATCGTTCTCGGGACAACAACAGCTCGAACTATAGAAAGAGTAACCAGCCACCATGGGACAACGGTGGTAGACGAATGGCAAAAAGAAACCTTGAGAGAACAACGAAATCCAAACCAGTTCCATCGGGATACTGGACAACCACAGCAGCAAAGAAATGACTGGGAGAACCACATTCGATGGCAGCAGGAAAACGAACGAGATCATCAAGTCCAGATTAGGCCACCCAACCCGTCTTAGGGGTAACGAGGTAGAAGTCTGTGTAGAAACGGACGCTCTGCTGCTGCGAACACAATTCAAAAAAAGGCCACACGAATTATTTGAACTAGTAAAGTCAACATGTTAGAATACGAAGACACTAGATTCGTAGAATATTTTGTAGCAGGTGAGGTTAGAATCAACAAGTACGTAGATTTTCAATGGATTAGCAAATTCTAGGTGATGTTTTGTAGCACAATCTACATTATTCGTTTATCGAATTTTTGAGAATGATGTTTGTACATAAATTGTATTGCAAGCAAATTCAACTGCAGGAACTAGTTAGGACCCTTTATCTCTCACTCTTACATCTAGGGGATGGGCAAACTTATGGAAACAAACAAATTACTCTGCGTTGTAGCAGAGTGTAAGAAAACACCTTTGGCCTTCAGAACTGCTTGCAGTCGCCTGGGAATGTCTTCCGCAAAATACTGGCACGTTAAGGTAAGAATGATGGAAGTCGATAGGGATCACGCGCCATTCTTTCCAAAGTAGACCACAAGGCTCAGATCTGGTGATGGCCAGGGGAGACGCGAAATGTCATCCTCGTGCTCAAAAAACCAGTTCAGGACTAGGCGAGCTGTGTGGACAGGGTTCTTGTCGTCCTGGAACACAGCATTACCATGGCGAATTAAGGCTGTACCACAGGGTGGACCTGATCAACCAAACTCCTTGGCCAAAATTCGACCATGCAGAGTAACCATGCGCCCCATGGAATATCACGATATGGCTGCCCAAATCCTCATCGAACCCCTGCCATGTTCCACTTCTGTAGCAAGAATTCGGTATCACCGTTTTCTTCACATATGGTTCAGTTCGTGACACAACTAGGTAACACAGTATGTTATTGTTTACGTCGACCAGAAGTTGGAAAAAAACGAAACAAATCTGTACAAATGACTTTCTTCCTTTGCTCCATAGTCCTGCTTTTACCGCTTCGGCACCACATTTTCCTGTTAAAGTAGTTGCGTACTAATGTGTGTTTTTTCAAATTCCAGCTACTGAAGTCAAAGCTTGCGGAGCTCCTTTCGGATTGTTTTGGTGCTGAAATGGTTCGCGCGTGCGACATTCAGTGCTGTATGGACTTTTACAGCTATTTTCCATTTAGATTTCGTCACATACATCTTAAATGACCGTTCGTTACGATTGTTCTGCAACATATTTGTCCACGGTGACCTGGCGGCTGAGTTTGTTTCACTATCTTTACATACGATATGAATGTTCGATACGACACCTCTTGAATGAGCAAGCACTTCGTCTACCTTGGTTACGGAAGCAACCACCAAACGAGCTTCAATACAACGCGGCGCTTTACTCTGTAAATATGTCACTGACGGTCTAGAATACTACTTCTGTTTTGTTATGTAACGTGAAACAAACTACGGGTTTCATTGCATGTCTGATTTTCTTTGTAATGGAAATGGAATTGCCGCGTGACTAGGGCCTCCCGTCGGGTAGACCGTTCGCCTGGTACAAGTCTTTCGAGTTGACGCCACTTCAGTGGCTTGCGCGTCGATGGCGATGAAATGACGATGATAAGGACAACACAACACCCAATCCCTGAGCGGAATAAAACTCCGACCCAGCCGGGAATCGAACCCGGGCCGTTAGGTATGAAATTCCGTCGCGCTGACCACTCTGTAACCAGGGCCGGACTTCTTTGTAATGATTATGTGTAATGTGCCCTGTAAAATTAGATGTAATATGCAATACAGTTGTATGAAATGAGACGCGAGAGCGTAATCGATAGTTGCAGTCGAACAATGACATTCAGAAGATGTGCAGTGTCGTGGTGTGTGAGCTGTCTATGTTGTGTAATCGTGCTGGACAGAGTCACACGAAAATTCAGGGTCGCGTTGTTATTTTTCAGTCACGCCCTAAGCTAAATCTCAACGTGGACGTTATGGAACAAAATGTTACACTTTGTGGGTACTGTGAGCTTCGTGCAGTACTGTAAACAGCAATGAGAACGTCTCCGCAAATGTACTGTGATCTTCGTTGTGGCAACTGAACTGTTTGCATTTAAGTGAGTTGCACAAACTAATGTACTTCAAAACATTGATCTCGTTTGCTACGCACCCAATTGCTATTCACGTCACAACATTAACTGTCGCTGTGGAGACGCACAAACTGATTGTGACTTGTTGCACTGTTGTCCCCAGATCTGTGAATTCGCGATCGTGAGTACTAAAAATATACGAACTGTAATATCGGAATCACCGGGTCAAAGTGAACAGTATACTATTTTATAACTGTGCAAGCTACATTATAAACTCAAACGTGTGTGAAGGGAACTTTGTAATCATACGAATAGGGACGTGGATTTATAATTAAACAACTACATCTTACCTGTATATAAGAAATGAAACGAAGAATGAAATAAACACCTAGGGAAACACATTTCAAGCAACAGGATATGTCTGCTGCCATTTCGCAACCGATTGTAACTGCTTTAATTATGCTGCGAGTACCAAGGAGCCACCGTAGACAACACAACGCATCGTCTTCAGAAAGGTAAGCTGCAAGGTCAAGCGCTCTCCTCTAGGAAGACGAAGAACATTTTAACAGTTCCAAGTGTAATTTCTTTTTGTTTTTTTAACCATATTTTCTCAATATTTGTTTTCCGTAAGAAACTGTTGTTTTTATAACGTTTAGGTGCAATCAGTGTTGATACAGTTAATTTCTCCATAAACAGTAGTCACTAGTATTTGCAGTTGTATCTTTCTTTATATTTTATGGCAGTTGTTATTCATCCCTTGTGTATTCTTATGGAGGGGTGTGTTTTATGAATGTGGGTGCGTATTATCAGGCGTATTTACGTGTTTTGTTGTGGTGTGTGCCAGCTCGCGTAAGTTGCGGCGTCCACCATTAAATACTGACAAGGGAAGCTCCCCATCGCACCCCCCTCAGATTTAGTTATAAGTTGGCACAGTGGATAGATCTTGAAAAACTGAACACAGATAAATCGACAAAACAGGAAGAAGTTGTGTGGAACTATGAAAAAAATTAGTAAAATATACAAACTGAGTAATCCATGCGAAGATAGGTAACATCAAGGAGACTGGGAGGCCAGGTGTGCCGTGGTCCTGTGGTTAGCGAGAGCAGCTACGGAAGGAGAGGACCTAGGTTCAAGTCTTTCTTCGAGTGAAAAGTTTAATTTTTTATTTTCAGTTTATGTGACAAACTCTTATGTTTTCATCACTATTTTGGGAGTGATTATCACATCTACAAGAAAACCTAAATCGGGCAAGGTAGAGGAATCTTTTTACCCATTCGCTAAGTGTACAAGTTAGGTGGGTCGACAACATATTCCTGTCATGTGACGCACATGCCGTACCCAGGGTCGTATAGAATATATCAGACGTGTTTTCCCGTGGAGGAATCGGTTGACCTATGACCTTGCGATCAAATGTTTTCGGTTCCCATTGGAGAGGCACGTCCTTTCGTCTACTAATCGCACGGTTTTGCGGTGCGGTCGCAAAATACAGACACTAAACTTATTGCACTGAACAGAAACGCCAATGAACGAACGGATAGATCATAACTTTGCGAAAATAAAGAAAGTAAAATTTTCAGTCGAGGGAAGACTTGAACCCAGGACGTCTCATTCTGCAGCTACTCACGCTAACCACGGGACCACAGTTCTGCTTAGCTCGCATTCGCCTTGATATTGCCTATCTTGCATATGGACTACTCAGTTTGTATATTTAACTAATTTTTTTTCACGGTTCCACACAACTTCTTCCTGTTTTGTCGATTGATCTGTGTTCAGTTTTTCAAGGCCTATCCACTGTGCCAACTTATAACTAAATCTGAGGGGGGTGCGATGGAGAGGTTCCCTTGTGAGTACCGTCCAACCACAGTTAGACGGCTCTTCTGCTGCTGGTGAAAGATACGTTGCAGTTGGGAACGTTGAATGAGACGACGGCAGTGTTTACGTTCAATGACAAGTCGTATTACGACGTACTCATGACCAAGTGCAAGTTTACTTGGCTCTTACAAAAAAGGAATCCAACCCTATCCGAACAGGCCTTGAACGCCAGCGGTATCGATCGTACGCCGCGTCATCCTCATTCTCTAGGCGTCACCGGATGTGGATATGGAGGGGCATGTGGTCAGCACACCGCTCCCCGGCTGTTGTCAGTTTTCGTGACCGTTACCGCCATTTCTCAGTGAAGCAGTTCCTCAAGTGGCCTCACATGGGCCGAGTGCTGCCCACTTGCTAAAAGCGCTCGGCAAACTCGGACGGTACCCATCCAAGTGCTAACCAAGCTCGACAGCACTTAACTTCAATGATGTTGTGGGAAGCGGTGTTACCACTGCGGCGAGGATGTTGGAATTTGGCACTTACACTTACGGCTAAACAAAATTATGGCCAATTCTTTAATTAATTACAAATTAACCTACGAGCGTTTCTGTGTTTTATGTTCTTTTTGTGATGTTGACAGACTCTGACTTGGCTACTTTTGTTAGGTTTGGAAGTAAAACGGGTTCTCTTAAGTTTAAATAACCGAAATTCACAATCAAAATTAACGCAGGGTAGATGTCTGAGACCCGTTTTCTTCATATGTGACTGAGTTCGTGACAGAACTAGGCAACATGGTATGTGATGACCTGATTTCATTGCACTACTGAGTCGTTTTCTTCACATACTACAGGGGAGGGTTGTACTACATTGCACCAAGCACATCGTAACCACTTCACATCTGACGCCTACCATCCGATTACACGGAATGGTCCCCTGCAACATTCTATCTCATTCTGCAGCCGGGCTAGGGAATTAACGACACGTGCGTAGGGTGCCGTTAACTCTACAACACAAACGACTGCCATTAGCGGAATCCATGGATTGCTGATGAATGCTGTAATTTTGCATTTAGCAATGAATCGAGATTCTGCACTGTCATTTGGTTCAGATGGCACTAAGCACTATGGAACCTAACATCTAACGTCATCAGACCCCCTAGACTTAGAACTACTTAAACCTAACTAACCTAGGGACATCACACACATCCATGCCCGAGGCAGGATTCGAACCTGCAGCAGTAGCAGCAGCGCGGTTCCGGACTGAAGCGCCTAGAAGCGCTCGGCCACAGCGGCCGGCTCTGCACTGTTCCTGATAACCATAGTCGGCGAGTAGAGAAACGATGTGGAGAGGTTATATTGTTCCAATTTCGGAGATGTACACAGGTATATCTCCTACTGTTATGTTAGGGGAGCCATCGAGTATGACTTCAGGTCATGGCTGGTTGTGGCTGAGGGAACTGTGATCACCCAGTGGGACGTCAGGGGCATCCTGCGTCCTCATTTGTTATCTAACACACGGCAGTATCGTGGCGCCGTTTTTAAATGCGGTAATGCTCGTCCACACATGGCCCGTGTGTCCACGGACCGTCCGCGTGATTTTGAAATACTCCGATGGCCAGCAAGATATCCAGGTCTCTCCCTGCTAGAACATGTCTGGGACAAGCACGGATGTCATCTACAATCCAGTGGCAGCATCCAGGTAATCAAGTACTAATTACAACATTTGTAGGCCAGCTTGCCTAAACAGAGGATAGAAATGTTTGATAGCACGTTTCCATAACGAATCAGCGCATGCATCAGGGACAGGAAGGTGCAGCATTAATTCTGTGTACATTTGACTAGATTTTGTAATCACAGAAATTGCACCACATTACCAGTAAACCTGTGTAGTTTCATTTCGTTTCCTCCTGCTCTGTTTCGTGCTTAACATTGCCAGGCGGTGTACTGTACAACATGACGATGGATAAAAAATATTTTGTTATAAATATGGCAACTAACATGATGCTTGGATATTACCGTTTTCTAGATAATGAATAATAATAATGAGCGTATGGCATTGGTGGCTGGGAGACCCCTCGCGGGGCGGTCTGGCCGCTGCTCCACAAGTTCTTTAACGCTAGTACGGCGACTTGCGAGTGAATGACGATGAAATGATGATGAAAGACACACAACACCCACTCATCTCGAGGCAGAGAAAATCCCTGACCCCGGCGGGAATCAAACCCGTGACCCCGTGTGCAGGAAGCGAGAACGCTACCGCAAGACCACGAGCCGCGGACATTTTCTAGATAAATAATTTTGGTTCTAAAACCATTTACGAGGTATTCGGTGTACGTGGTACGTGATATTGGTAATAAATAAAGATAAAATCATCTCATGTCGTACTTTGAACTACCAACACAAAATTAGTTTTCCCATGTCCCAGGGTCAATAAATGGCAAATCTATTGAATGTCATAAATTCGAGAAATGTAAATGGAGTATTAAGTATTCATATGTGCCTGCATAAACCAGAGAGAGCAGGAAGACTACTGAAAGTTTCCGCGCTTTTTATTGTCCTACGAAGTGTGGCTATTAAATAGGATGATGCTGTCACAGAGTAAGAACGCATGCATGAAAGATGAACAACCAATATCTGTGAAGCGTGACTGCTTCTCAGCCGAACGCAGCATCTCTGGTGTCTGTTGCCAAATCATTGTGGCCGTGGCCTACGTTTCTGAAGGAGATATTTTGTTATCCCGGAAAAATGATAGATGTCATAATAGAGCTACTAAACGACGTGGAATGTCACATGAAATTTGGAAAAAACTGATAGTGAAACCTATTTTTTACTAAAAGAAGTGTATGGCGAAGACTGTTTATTACGTCCGCGAGATTTTGGTGATTCAGTCGTTTTCAAGATGGCCGAGAAGACGATGAAGATGACACACGCCTGGCATGCCCTTCAACATTAAAGTATCGGAATAGTATTTAATGTTCAAAATGGTTCAAATGGCTCTGAGCACTATGGGACTCAACTGCTGTGGTCATCAGTCCCCTAGAACTTGGAACTACTTAAACCTAACTAACCTAAGGACATCACACACATCCATGCCCGAGGCAGGATTCGAACCTGCGACCGTAGCAGTCGCACGGTTCCGGACTGCGCGCCTAGAACCGCGAGACCACCGCGGCCGGCAGTATTTAATGTGATTCGATCTGACTGTCGGTTGAGTGTTTGATCGATTTCTGAAACTGTAGCTATTGGCAAAGAATGCGTAAAGAAAATTTTATGCATCCAACGTAAAAGTATGTGCGAAACTGGTGCTGAAAATTCTCACGATCGAACAAAATGAAGCTCGTGAAAATGTTTGTACTGACGCTTTGAACACCACTGAAAATGATCCCAATTTCTTGGAAAGAGTGATGACATGTTACTAAACTTGGTTATTCACTTATAATCTATAAACTAAGCGCCTGTCTATGCACTGAAGCACCATATCTTCACAGAGAGCAAAAAAGTTCGAATGAGCAACTCAAGATTCAAAGCGATGATGATTGTTAAATTCAAGGAATTGTGTACATTCACAGGATACCTGAAGGTCAGGCTATTGATCAAAATTATTACCTTGAGGTTCTTGGCCCACTCCGTGAGAAAATAAGAAAAAAGACCCGAAATGTGGAAGAACTAGTCATGTGTTCGACATCAAGACAACGCACTAGCTAGTACTTCGTTGTCTGTTAAAAGGGTTGCAGCGAGTACAGCGTCACGGTGTTTAACCACACGCCTTAGTCACCTGATCTAACAACATGTGACATTTATCTATTGCGCACGTCAAATCCGCAATAAAACAAGCAAGATTTCCGCCCGTGAAGCAGTGAAAGGAGTTATGGCATACGCAATCAAAGAGCTCCAGCACTGTTTTCATGAATGGAAAGTTCGCATGGAGCGTCGTAGGGAAGAAAGAGGGGAGTATATTGAGGGTAACAACGTATGTCTCTGAAATAA
This sequence comes from Schistocerca nitens, assembly GCF_023898315.1. Lineage (NCBI taxonomy): Eukaryota > Metazoa > Arthropoda > Insecta > Orthoptera > Acrididae > Schistocerca > Schistocerca nitens. The sequence continues at coordinate 333,818,810 of NC_064618.1, read as the reverse complement.
AATTTTTACATGAATAATTACGTTATTTTATAATCACAGCTAGGAAACAGATTTCCTTCTTGAGCCATTGTTCGTTCTTGCCGTTTACAGCAAAATGTTTACGTAATCGGAGGTGATAGTTTTATCACTGTTGGCAATTTCTGTTTCACAATTTCTTTCACTATTTCTCGTGCTTCAGGATGCCATTAATTTTCCCGCGTCCATCCAGCGCTGGCTGATACAAATCAAATATATCACTGTTCAGCGTACAAACATTATCAATTTTCTTTCCTACTTGATTCGCGTATTTAGCGAGAAAATTACTGTATAAAAGCCTCTGCAATCGCCCTAACCTCTCTCATCGTTTTCTAGTGATACTTACACGAGATATACTGCAGTGGTAGCACACAAGTCGCAAGTTTATCCAGTATGTTTTCGTGGTAATTAAGTCATCTTCTTTCCCAGTAATGATCTGCTAACTTACATTCTCAACAGATGATTAGCAATTCCGTCTAATCTTTGTTTGCATAACTTATTCTCATACAAACCTTCAACTGAAGACGGTTGACTGAATGACCAGTGTGCATTTTCTTGGTGTTTTCATTTGTCTACCCTCAGCTCCAGCAGGTTAACTAGTTATGTTATCCTAGGCACCTGTACTGTATACCAGTATAGGAGAGTTAAAGCCAAGATTGTGTTCCATTCTTGATAGAACTGTGTTTACGCAGAGTTGTAAAAGTGCCAAAGGCTACCGTAGCCGATCATAAGTAAGTGTAGGCTACGGGATTTTCCCAGTAGACATGGTCAGTTAAGATACTACCCTCATTGCCTATACTTTAGGTGTGTCGTATACCGATCGGGAGTTATCTCATTTCACTTTGTTTACGTATGCCATCAGTGTCTTCCTAGAGCCCCTCGAAACATGAAGCGTTCGACCGTCTAGAGACTGTGAATATATACATGGTGGTCCATTGATCGTGACCGGGCCACATATCTCACGAAATAAGCGTCAAACGAAAAAACTACGAAGAACGAAACTTGTCTAGGTTGAAGTGGGAAACCAGATGGCGCTATAGTTGGCCCGCTAGATGGCGCTGCCATAGGTCAAATGGATATCAACTGCATTTTTTAAATAGGAACCCCAATTTTTACTACATATTCGTGTAGTACGTAGAGAAATATGAATGTTTTAGTTGGACCACTTTTTTCACTTTGTGGTAGATGGCACTGTTATAGTCACAAACGTATGGCTCACAATTTTAGACGAACAGTTGGTAACAGGTAGGGTTTTTAAATTAAAATACAGAATGTAGGTACGTTTGAACATTTTATTTCGGTTGTTCCAATGTGGTACATGTACCTTTGTGAACTAATTTCTGAGAACGCATGGTGTTATAGCGTGATTACCTGTAAATACCACATTAATTCAATAAATGCTCAAAATGATGTCTATCAACCTCAATGCATTTGGCAATACGTGTAATGACATTCCTCTCAACAGCGAGTAGTTCGCCTTCCGTAATGTTCACACATGCATTGACAATGCGCTGACGCATGTTGTCAGGCATTGTCGGTGAATCACGATAGCAAATATCCTTCAACTTTCCCCACAGAAAGAAATCCGGACACGTCAGATCCGGTGAACATGCGTGCCATGGTATGGTGCTTCGACGACCAATCCACCCGCCAAGGTCAGTGATGTTCCACTTGTCGCAGCATCGTGGATTTTGCGTTACCCAATAGTGCATATTACGCCGGTTTACGTTGCCGCTGTTGGTGAATGACGCTTCGTCGCTAAATACAACGCGTGCAAAACATCTGTCATCGTCCCGTAATTTCTCTTGTGCCCAATAGCAAAACTGCACACGACGTTCAAAGTCGTCGCCATGCAATTCCTTGTGCATAGAAATATGGTACGGGTGCAATAGATGTTGATGTAGCATTCTCAACACTGTCGTTTCTGAGATTCCCGGTTCTCGCGCAATTTGTCCGCTACTGATGTGCAGATTAGCCGCGACAGCAGCTAAAACACCTACTTGGGCATCATCATTTGTTGCAGGTCGTGGTTGACGTTTCACATGTGGCTGAACACTTCCTGTTTTCTTAAATAACGTAACCATCCGGCCAACGGTCCGGACACATGGATGATGTCGTCCAGGATACCGAGCAGCACACATAGCACACACCCATTGGGCATTTTGATCACAATAGCCATACATCAACACGATATCGACCTTTCCCGCAATTGGTAAACGGTCAATTTTAACACGGGCAATGTATCACGAAGCAAATACCGTCCGCACTGGTGGAATGTTACGTGATACCACGTACTTATATGTTTGTGACTATTACAGCGCCATCTGTCACAAAGCGAAAAAGTGGTTCGACTGAAACATTCATATTTCTTTACGTACTACACGAATATGTAATAAAAAATGGGGGTTCCTATTTTAAAAAAACGCAGTTGATATCCGTTTGACCTATGGCAGAGCCATATAGCGGGCCAACCATAGCGCCATCTGGTTTCCCCCCTTTAGCTAGAGGAGTTTCGTTCTTTGTAGTTTTCTCGTTTGACGCTTATTTCGTGAGATATTTGGCCCGGCCACCATCAATGAACCACCCTGTATAAAGCGACGTGTAACTTAAGATCATTAGTAAGCGACGAACATTCTTCAGTAAGCGTCTTTCGGAAGTTTGTGAATTCAACAATACAATAAGCACAGAAAATAGGACAGAATTCACATCTGAGAGCTGTGGGTTGATACGTGTATCATCAAACAGTGGCTACTTGTCTAGATATAATCTCCAGAAGCGTTTACTCTTTCCGCGATCTATCAAACGAGTGGTTCAAGATCCTTTACAGAGGTCAGTAAAAATTTTATGGACCACTCCTAAAACAACTAATGAAACGTCGATGTCTTAGGCTGCGACCTCACCTGATCAGAGATATAATCTCTCGAACGCCACATCGTCCATTTCATGGGACACTCCTACAACAGTTTCTGACAGACGGAAATGAAGTCGTCGCTAGATCAGTTTTTTGCTTCAGGAGCCTCTTTATCAGTGTTAGAGACCAAATACTGGAGAAAGCTTTTTATATAATTCGGCCTGGCTATGAGCCACCTGACCACCGTGCTATGGGTACCACATTACTCACTACTGAATATCAACGTGTTGTCACGGATAAGATTATATGTTCAAATACTCTCGCTGATGAACGGACAGGTGTGTCCTGACGCCAAATATCGTTGTCCTTATCATTACACCAGAATTAGTTCTCCTCAAGACTACTCGTGCTGGTGAGTGCAGAGAAACAGACCAATTGAGAATATAAAACATACAATGGAGTAACGATGCTCGGTTCTAATTATGTGGAACACAAACGAAAAAGCAAAAAACAAATAGAGGTTGTCCTCACCCAGTTTCTCTCTTACATATCCAGCTATGTTTCTTTCCTTACCAGAGCTGCCAACAACCTTACCAGTAACCGTACCATTTACTACGTCTTTTATGTATGGCACCAAAACCACCGAACAGTAGTTTTTTAGAGCCCGACTGCTTGCTTGGTGAATGGTGCACCGATGTAAGTTTTGGAACTGGTAGTCAGCAGCGGAAGTGAATTACCGAAAAAAATGTAGGAAGTCGTTTAAAAAAGACGTACTGCTGTTCACGTATTCGTAACAAACAAAAAAGACATGCATCTCTTCTGTTAAAGGTCACCCTGGTAGCTACATAACAACTGTTTCGCAGCAAAAGGCATAGGAGTAATGATGGGGAGGCACATGAAATTAATGGAAAACGAATTCACAGTTTTTTTTGGGATCGCTAGGCTCTTTGTTGCGGGTCCGATGACCTTTAAAAGCAAATTTAGTCGAACAGAAGAAATAGGTCTCTAAATAATATTTTGGACACTTCTGAGAATGATCAGAAAACTCTCATATCTTCTATAGACATAAACGTAGTCTTTCAGATTATTATTCCGAATTATGTCGCAAGAAGTGGCGGTCAGTGGGCTGCAAATTAAAAGAGCTGGTACGTCTGTCTAAACAACCGCATCCAGTACTTTGTCTCTTCAGAAAATTTCTTGAACGAGAAACAAATAGCCTTTAGTGTAACAGCAAGTGACATAATTCAAACCATCACATAACACAATTTTTTAATCATACCAAAATATAAAAACTTACTCGCAAATATGCAGTATTTAATGTTATCTGCAGGAAAGACAGTAGTTCATGAAATAAAATTAAAACGACGTTCTTACCTTAATTAATGGAATTACAGACCAAGTCCTTTCTTCTCTCCTTCCCTCCAGAAAAGAGGTCAATTCACAAGCCCATTAAGATTACATCCATTCAAAATTGATTATTACATAGAGCACCTAGCTAACGCTCTCAGTCTCTCTTCTTTCATTATGTTTCTTGTGAAAGCATTTATTATTTTCAGTGTGGAGAAACCCCTATCGCTTTCTGCTGTTCTCATTGGTATTATACAAAAAATTCGTAGAAATTTCACAGATTCCTATATAGCAGGTTGTAAATTATTATCACAGATACAGGTCAGAAGTGTTAAATCTCTGTTTGCAGTTTTGGCATAGTTTCTACTATATATGATTGTCAGTTCCTGCAGCAGCTGATTTTCGTTTAAGTCGAAAAATTTGACTATGGTCTGAAATTCTTGGTCCGGAAATAACAGGTTATGTTTTGGAAATGAACTTGGCCGCAATAACACAGCTGCCGACAAGTGATTTCTAAATACGAATCGCTCTTCAAAGTTAGTCATAACAAGGTCACAGACTTCCTTAGCAACCGTTTTGTGGAGTCCACAAACCGAAAAGGTTTTGCCAGCGGTCTCTTCATTACCATTCCCGTTACCCTAGCGGTTATCGCGATCAACAGAATTTCTCGTCAGCTGTATCGTTGACCAGAGATCAAATACATTCTTAAGAGCTTTCACACTATAAACATCTCTCTGTTGCAGCTTATTAAACAAAATGTCGCATTGTGGCAGGACCTTACTTAAAAACTAAAGCCTAAATAGTACTCCCTGTCATTGTTGAGTAGTTACCGAAGGCCAGCTGCTTTCCTGGTTGTTGTATAATCACTGCTACCATCACCCTCATTGATTGTAAGGCAGTCAATTATTTCTTTCTTATACTTATACAGGGTGCTCACAGATCGCGTTTTAATTTTCCAATTTGTGTCAGAATTTCTCGGAATACGTTTCTTCACAAAGTTAACCAATACGGCAATTCTTTTCGCTGACCTTCAGAAGAAAGAAATTTCCCCATAAGTTCTTTGCTTTTTTGTTGTACAATGCTCTACAGTGAGACTGAGCTGGTGTACAAAAATTGCTCTTTCATACACTGCTTTCCCTCTTGCATACCGCTTGTAACTGAAGCTCCGCCATAACTCTAAGCTATCAGTTTGACTTGAGTGTCGATAATCTTCAATTTGTTATATTCCTTGAACCAACCACTACTTATTCTCCGAGATGCATGATCTTTGGCTATTATGAAATTTATCAATGTTTCAGGCAAGCCCCGTTTCATTCATACTGAACAATAAATACGAGTCGAGACAATACTGCGCAATTTTAAATGATGGCAACTGCATATGCAGAGTCCAGCAGACCGTTCTGAATACTTTTGGAAAGCACCAAAAATACAAAATTAATCTTTTTACAAAGTGTTCCTTTAACCTAGAATTCAGTTTTGCCACCAGATTGACGAAGCCAAGAAAAATATCAGAATTCTCTGAAGTATCTGTTTCGTCATTTCCCTTTAGTGCAAGTTAAAACTTCCTACAGAACATGATACAGTCGATCAACTTGTTAAGGATGTAAGCATTCTTAAGAACATCTTGATTAAACTTCTTAATCCGCATCTGCAAGCTGTATCCAGTTGACTTCTTTTTTCGAAGTGAGACCTTCGTATCTCCCGGTGTATACAATGTTCAGATTACTTACGTGAATGCTGCCATGTGACGTCGTCGACAACCGCCAATATTTCGACAGCAGCAAACCCAGCCATTTTCACGGCAAAACTGGAGCAAGAAAGCGCTGTGCAAGCGAATTTAAAACGTCGGCTCTCCCAGAAAAGCGTAAAGATAACGCACACACATACTGTAAACAGTAGCACATACATTATAAACAGTATCGGCATCAAAAACAAAAGGTGACCGACGTCAGATGTTATCGATAGTGAAACTGATAACCAAACTCGGAATCTAATATTATTTTTCGACGTTCTGTAATAAATCTCACGGAGAAAGCTATTGACGACAAAGCATTTCCGTGCTAGGGAAAGGTTTACGTTTTGTCCCATCTCCCAATCGTTTGAAAGTGGTTACCTTTATCAGTTCTGTGGAACAAGCTGTTTTTAAACTGTCCCCACATGTTGCAGAGGAGCGTAGGAGGGAGATATGTAGTGTGTTAACTAGGGCACGTCCACCCAATAGTAACATCACAGGAGCTGCGAGGGCTGCATGACGTTCACTTACAGTTGATTGTGTTGTTTTTGTCTTCAGTTCAGAGACTGGTTTGATGCAGCTCTCCATGCTACTCTATCCTGTGCAAGCTTCTTCATCTCCCAGTACCTATTGCAACCTACATCCTTCTGAATGTGTTTAGGATATTCATCTCCTCGTCTCCCTTTACGATTTTTACCCTCCACGCTGCCCTCGAATAGTAAATTGGTGATACCTTCATGCCTCAGAACATGTCCTACCAACCGATCCTTTCCTCTAGTCAATTTGTGCCACAAATTTCACTTTTCCCCAATACTGTTCAGTACCTCCTCATTAGTTATGTGATCTACCCATCTAATCTTCAGCATTCTTCTGTAGTACCACAATTCGAAAGCTTCTATTCTCTTATTGTCTAAACTATTTATCGTCCATGTTTCACTTTCATACATGGCTACTCTCCTTACGAATACTTTTAGAAATGACTTCCTGGCACTTAAATCTACACTCGATATTAAAAAAATTCTCTTCTTCAGAAACGCTTACCTTGCCATTGCCAGTCTACATTTTATACCCTCTCGGCTTCGAACATCATCAGTTATTTTGCTCCCCAAGTAACAAAACTCAATTACTACTTTGTGTGTCTCATTTCGTAATCTAATTCCTTCACCATCACCCGACTTAATTCGACCTCATTCCATTATCCTCGTTTTGCTTTTTTTATGTTCATCTTTTATCCCCCTTTCAAGGCACTGTCCATTCCGTTCAACAGCTCTTCCAAGTCCTTTGCTGTTTCTGACAGAATTACAATGTCATCGGTGAACCTCAAAGTTTTTATTTCTTCTCCTTGGGTTTTAATTCCTAATCCAATTTTTCTTTTGTTTCCTTTACTGCTTGCTCAATATACAGATTGAATAACATCGGGAATAGGCCACAAACCTGTCTCACTCCATTCCCAACAACTGCTTCCCTTTCATGCCCGTTGACTCTTATAACTGTATAAATTGTAAATAGCCTTTCGCTTCCTGTATTTTACCCCTGCCACCTTCAGAATTTCAAACAGAGTATTCCAGTCAACATTGTCAAATGCTTTCTCTAAGTTTACAAATGCTAGAAACGTACGTTTGCCTTTCCTTAATCTATTTTCTAAGAGAAGCCATTGGGTCAGTATTACCTCTCGTGTTCCAATATTTCCACGGAACCCAAACCACTCTTCCCCGAGGTAGGCTTCTACTAGCTTTTCCATTCGTGTAAAGAATTCGTGTTAGTATTTTGCAGCCGTGACTTATTGAGCTGATACTTCGGTAATTTTCACATCTGTCAACACCTGCCTTCTTTGGCATTTGAATTATTACATTCTTCTTGATGTCTGAGGGTCTTTCGCCTGCCTCATACATCTGGCTCACCAGATGGTAGAGTTTTGTCAAGGTAGGCTCTCCCAAGGCTATCAGTAGTTCTAATGGAATGTTGTCTACTCCGGGGGCCTTGTTTCGACTTAGGTCTTTCAGTGCTCTATCACACTATTCACGCAGTATCATATCCCCCATTTTATATTCATCTACATTTTCTTCCATTTCCGTAATATTGTCCTCAAGTACATCGCCCTTGTATAGACCCTCTATATACTCCTCCCCCTTTCTGCTTTCCCTTCTTTGCTTCGAACTGGGTTTCTATCTGAGCTCTTGATATTCATACAAGTGGTTCTCTTTTCTCCAAAAGTCTCTTTAATTTTCCAGTAGGCAGTGTCTGTCTTACCCCTTGTGAGATATGCCGCTACATCCCTGCATTTGTCCTCTAGCCATCCCTGCTTAACCATTTTGCACTTCCTGTCGATCTGATTTCTAAGACGTTTGCATTTCTTTTTGCGTGCTTCATTTAGTGTATTTTTATATTTTCTCTTTCATCAATTAAATTCAATGTTTCTTCTGTTACCCAAGGATTTCTTCTATCCCTCGTATTTTTACCCACTTTCACAATTTCATCCCTCAAAGCTACCCATTGTTCTTCTATTTCTTTCCCCCATTCCTGTCAATCGTTCCGTTAAGCTCTCCCTGAAAGTCTCTAAAGCCTCTAGTTCTGTCAGTTTATCCAGGTACCATCTTCTTAAATTCCCACATTTTTGCAGTTTCTTCAGTTTTAATCTACAGTTAATAACAAACACGTTGTGGTCAGAGTTCACATCTGCCCCTGGAAATGTCTTACAATTTAAAACCTGGTTCCTAAATCTCTAACTTACTATTATGTAATCTAACTGAAACCTTCCAGTATCTTCAGGCCTCTTCCATGTATACAACCTTCTGTCATGATTCTTGATCCAAGTGTTAGTTATGATTAATTTACGCTCTGTGCAAAATTCTACCAGGCAGCTTCCTCTTTCATTTCTTACCCCCATTCCATATTAACCTACTCCGTTTCCTTCTCTTCCTTTACCTACTATCGAATTCAAGTCATCCATGAGTATTAAATTTTTGTTTCCCATCACTACCTAAATAATTTCTTTTATCTCATCATACATTTCATCAATCCCTTCGTTATCTGCAGAGCTAGTTGGCATATAAAATTGTACTACTGTGGTAGGCGTGGGCTTCATGTCTATCTTGGCCACAATAATACGTTCACTATGCTGTTTGTAGTAGCTTACCCGCATTTCTATTTTCTTATTCATTATTAAACCTCCTCTAGCATTACTTCTATTTGATTTTGTATTTATAACCCTGTATTCACCTGACGAGAAGTGTTGTTCCTCCCGCCACCAAACTTCACTAATTCCCACTATATCTAACTTTAACATATCCATATCCCTGTTTTAAATTTTCTATACTACCGGTCCGATTAAGGGATCTGACATTCCACACTCCATTCCGTAGAACGCCAGTTTTCTTTCTCCTGATAACAACGTCCTCCTGAGTAGTCACCGCCCGGAGATCCGAATGTGGGACTATTTTACCTCCTAAATATTTTACCCAAGAGAACGCCATCATCATTTAACCATACAATAAAGCTACAAACCCTCGGGAAAAATTACGGCTGCAGTTTCCCCTTCCTTTCAGCCGTTCGCAGTACCAGCACAGCAAGGCTAGTTAGTGTCACAAAGCCAAATCAGTCAATCACCCAAACTGTTGCCCCTGCAACTACTGAAAAGGCTGCTGCCCCTCTTCAGAAACGACACGTTGATTAGGATATTGTTATTTTACCAGCGGACAAGGGCAATGCTACCGGTGTTTTGGAAAAGCGGGATTACGTTCAAAAGATGCAGTTTTAACTGTCTGATTCAGTGTATCGCTGGATCGGTGCTGACCTCACAAAAAGTGTTGAGAGTAAGACTATCAGCCTGCTGAAGAAATATTCCGTACCGCAGGGACCATCAAGAGTCCGATTCTTACTGTGCTCTTCCCCGTACGTTATATGGCCTCCTCAAAGTCGACATGGAAGTTGTTCCTCTTCCATGGTGGTAACATTGGCGATCCGACTTATTCTGTAGCAAAACACCTTGTTACCCTGTTGAGTCCTATAGGTCGGTGTGATCAGCAGATGAAGAACTCGGCGGATCTCTTGCGTCGGTTAGAGGAAATGCGTTTGATTGAGACTGATATTCTTGTAAGTTTTGGTGTGGTCTTCACTCGTTTTTGTCTGTCTGATTTGTTTCTATTGATTGACGGTAGGTTTGGCGTTTGAATCAAGGAATGTATTTCGACAAGTGTTGACTTTCACTTACTTTTTATTCAGCGACCAGTACTACGAAAACACAAATGGAGTTGCGATGGGAAGAACATTGTCACCTATTATTGTCAGTGTGTTCGTGGAAGATTTCGAGCAACGTCCTTGGAGGCGGCGGCTTTGAAATCTGCGTTTCTTTTTCATATGTAGACGATACTTTATCCATCGCAGTGGGAATTTAAACGACTTTTTAGAAGACCAGAATGCGATTCACCTTAATAATCGTTTCACGATGCATGGGTAAAAGTATGGTTGTCTTGCCTTAATGTGTTGGTCCGGGAGATTGTGGATGGTAAGTTGGAAAGTGCTATTTATAGGAAGCCTGTTCACATTGATATGTATCTTCAATCAACTATTCGGCTCAACGTGAAGAGTACTTAATACCTTGGTTCACAGGGCCCGTATCATCTTTGATCCTGAGCGTTTATCAGCTGTGTGATACCGTCTCGAAGTCACTTTTCGTCAAAATGGTTGTACTGAAAGACAGTTTAGACATGCATGAATTGCGCTAGCGACCAGCTGTGCTCCTGGTGACTGATAATAATACCGACGTGACACCGAAGTCTACGACCCTTTTGCCGTACGCAGGGAGCATTACAAAGAGGACTGATCATATTTTTCGGAGATAGGATGTGAAGTGTGTTTTTCGACCAACATCTGAGTGAAGGGTCCTTTTAGGTTCCGAAAAGGGTGATCTCGGTTTGCGTAAGGCGGTTATTTACCTTATTCCTTGCAGTTGTGGCATGTCACACACTGATCAGACTATCAAGACTGTGGAGGACCGGTGTACTGAGCATAAGCGGCATAACCGCTTAGAGCAGTCAAGCGCACCATATTGCCGAACACTACTTTGGCAACGTTCACCATACGGAATATATAAACACGGAGATTCTGGCATGCACTACCAGCTACTGGAGTAGTGTTATTAAGGAAACTGTTGAAATTAAACTAGCAATTAACAATATAAATAGAGATGGTAATTATTGTTTAAATTTTAGATGGAATACAGCTGTCTCACTAGTCAATAAAACTGAGGACATAGTTTACGCTACCTCACCCGTTGATTATTGTCACTATCGGTAACTTCTGACATCGGTCATTTCTGATTTGTGTTGGCGCTAGTGTTAACAGTCTGTGTGTGTGTGTGTGTGTGTGTGTGTGTGTGTGTGTGTGTGTGTTTTCTGTATGGTGTTTCTGTGAGGACCGACATTTTAAATTCGCTTACACATCGCGTACTTGAAGCAGGTTTGACATGAAAATGGCGGGTTGTTCTGTCGAAATATCGGCGGCTCATCTAATATTGACTTTGCCAAAGAAAAGAAACTCAGACGCTATGTTTATGTGCACTTCCCTCTGTTTGTGTTTTCAACTTCATCACCTAGGTGTTTAATTAGCTCATCGGTGGATCAAGGATGCTTGGCAATATACGTAAAACTATTTTTGCTATTTCATGCATTTGGAGTCTGTAGACTTTTGAAATAAGGTTTCGACGGACCTATCTTTCGCAGTTCCATCTTTTCGTGAAACATAAAATTTTGACGTCAGTGTTTAAAATATTGTTCACACTATTTACACAATTCATTCTGAACAGGAATCTAGCAAATCAGCCAATAGGCTGCACTTCCAAAGAACCTGATTCACAACAAAACGACTATACTAGTGCTATACTCTGAGAATTATTCAGCTTTCAGAAAAAATACTTGACTTGTGCTCTTTACCCGTAAATTTCGTCCGCTTTGCGCGGACGCCGTCCTAAGCTGCCGTAACATCAACACAATAGCCCCAACCAGCTCCCAATACCACCACTGTTCCGGATGCGTCCACCGCCTGCTTTTAACCGCTGTGATGGTTTTCCGATAGTCCGACAGTCGCCCTATTCTCAATACAATACATTGATCATTTGCTTACATGACTTTTCAGTCACCACCATTCTAAAAATTGTTAATTTGCTTACGCGGGTTGGTGATATATGAAAATTAACGAGTCGATTTGGTATTCACGATTAGTGCATACTGTAACCTTTCGCACAATTGATATTGCTAGGAGGGCGCCACCGCAGGGGCCACTGTTAGGAAGAAAAGGCTACTGGAAGCCTAGAACAATAATAAAGTGTTATGCCCGAACCAACCACTAAAGACAGGTCTGACCAGAAATTGTTATTTTCAACTAGGATGCACATCGTTTTACTGGTAGCATATACTACATCGGTTCTGGATAGTTCTAAATTAGAAAATAAAAAAAAGTTACACCTATCCCCGGAAGTGAACTCGAGTAATAGAACGCGACGCACCATCCACTGCACTAGTTTGGGCACAACAGTGACAGAGTAATGAACGAAGATAGTTGTCAGAGATTTAATTACAGAGTGCTGTATACGTATGTATCGTTTTACAAGTACACAGAGGTATTTACAGCCAAATGAAAATGTCCAAATTTGTACAAGAAAAACCAGTCAAATGTCGCAATTTTTACTGTTTTTTGTTTACTCGATGACTAGTTTCTGGCTGAGACCCATTTGCAAATCATCGTAACATAGTCAAACGTCACTCTGTTACGATGATTGACCGAAGTTGCTGACCCACAGCTAGTCCAACACGCTAGAAGTTCGTAATGTCCAAATTTGAGAATCAGTCCGGAGCACTCAAAGCTACTCGGTGTGAGGTCTTCAGATCACCATCAAATGCTCGAAGCGAGCACTCCTCGACAAGGTGATCTATCGTTTGCTCCGTAGCTTCGAAGTCACAGCCAGCAGACCATCGGAAATTCCTCTTCTCCAAGGTGTAACCACATCTCAGTGTATTTACAGAAGGTGATGTCTCGCAGCTCTTGTATGTTTGAAGAATGTCATATTACCGCCTTGAGCTACTGGTAAAATACTTTCTTTATGCAGCAAGTTTCAGTCGTCTGACCATCGTCAGTTTCATAAACATGATGCTGTGAATACTTTAACGCTCGCCTGATGGTGGTCGGACTCCTGAAACTGATTGCGTTAATAACGCCTTTTACCGGCTGGCCAAGGCGGCAAAATGACATTAGGCCGTCCTTAGGCGGATCAGCTTCGCCTAAGTTTGGCGCCGTATCTGGAATCATTCATCGTTCTTTGTTGAGTCTTAAGTGAGGTTAGCATTGTTGGAGGGTCGCGATTTGAATGTCACGTCTAAAGAACTGTTATATTCACAATAAACCCAAGGGGATTTGCGTGACTTCAGCCGAGTTGTTGGAGTGGGTTTTCTAGGATATTGCGCGACGCGAGGTCCTTTTAAGAAGTGATCTTCTGGAGCCAGTATACCTTATCTGCTTTCCTCCTTTGAGCTTGCGGAACAATGTTAACTAGTACACGGTTGCCAAACTGCCATTCTTTCACGTTCAGTTTCTACCAGAAGTATGCAGGAGCTGAAATTCTACGAGGGTAATCCCACATGTAAGGTCTCCTGTTTATTTATAAGTACATAGACCTGTTTATTTCTACAACGGTTTACATAAGTTTACAGCTTGAACATTTAGTTATTTTTCGACATAGTCACCATTTCTGTGGATGCATTTTTTGTAGACGCTGTGGCAGTTTTTGTATGCCCATGTCATACCAGCTCGCTGCCATGCTGTTCAGAAAGTTATGAATCTCTTCTTTCACCTCGTCGTCGGGGCTGAATCGCTTTCCGGCCAAATGTTCTTTTAACCTAGGGAACAGGTGATAGTCACTGTGCGCCAAGTCAGGACTTTAGGGTGAGTGGGTGATTATGTTCCACTGAAACTGTTCCAGGCGAGCAACGGCTTGCCCAGCGATGTGTGGGCGAGCGTTGTCATGGAGAATGTGTACGCCCTTGCTCAACATTCCTCTTCTCCGTTTCTGAATTGCGCGTTTGAGTTTTTTTCAGAGACTTACAGAACCTGTCAGCGTTAATTGTGGTTCCAGCGATTCACCTCCGACGACGAGGTGAAAGAAGAGGTTCATAACTTTCTGAACAGCATGGCGGGGCGAGCTGGTATGACATGGGCATACAAAAACTGCCACAGCGTCTACAAAAATGCATCGTCAGAAATGGTGATTATGTCGGAAAATAGCTAAACATTCCAGCTGTAAACTGATGTAAACCATTGTAGAAATAAACATGTCTATGTACTTATAAACAAACAGAAGACCTTAATTTTGGGATTACCCTCGTACATTTTTGTATTGTGATTCGATTATCGAATTTTGGTTATCCTTATGTACAGTATTTTGTAATCGGTAAGAGACAAATAACCCTCACAAAATTACCTTTAAATCTCATGATTTTTTTCTGTTGCAAACAGTGCGCGGAGTTTTATCAGCATGGAATTCTTCAGTCCAGTAACAAATATCGCACTGTACCTAAACTCTTTTCGGATAAAATAATTTCGGCTTTTGGGGTATGTCATTGTGCACTGCTAAAAGAGTTAAACTACCAACGTTTCAGTCGACTTGCTGCAGTGCCCTGAAGAGTATAGCAGCAAGTCGGCCGAAACGTCGGCAGTTTACCCGTTTTAGTAGTTTACCACGACGCGGGTCAATACCCAAAATTACGCCGAAGCGCCAAAGAAACTGGTATAGGCATATCTTTTCACAAACAGAGATATGTAAACAGTCAGAATACAGCGCTGCCGTTGGAAACGCCTACATAAGACAACGAGAGTCTGATGCAGCTGTTAGATCAGTTACTGCTGCTACAATAGCACGTTATCAAGATTTAAGTGAGTTTGAACATGGTGTTATGGACGACGCACTAGCGATGGGACACACTATCTCCATGGTAGCAATGAAGTGGAGATTTTCCCGTATGATCATTTCACGAGTGTACCGTGAATATCAGGAATCCGGTAAAACATCAAATCTGCGAGTGGAGGAAAACCAGCAAGTACAGGACCAACAACGACCGAAAAGAATCCTTCAGCGTGACAGAAGTGCAACCCATCCTCAGATTGCTGCAGATTTCAGTTCTGTGCCATTAACAAGTGTAAGAGTGGAACCACCCAACGAAACATCATCGACAGGTGCTTTCGGAGCCAAAGGTTGACTCGTGTATCCTTGATGACTGCACGACACAAAGCTTTACGCTTCGCCGGGGCCGTCAACACCGACATAGGACTGTTAATGACTGGAAACATGTTGCCTGGTCAGGCAAGTCACGATTCAAATTGTATTGAGCCGATGGACGTGTACGGGTATGGAGACAACGTCAGGAATCCACGGAACCTGCATGTCAACAGGGGACTGCACAAGCTGGTGGGGGTCTGTAATGGTGTGGAGCGTGTGCAGTTGGAGTGTTATGTTACCCCTGATACGTCTAGATACGACTCTGACAGGTGACACGTACGTAATCATCCTGTCTGATCCTCTGCATCCATTCATGACCATTGTACATTCCGACGAACTTGGGCTATTCCAGCAGGACAATGCGACACCTCACACGTCCAGAATTGCTACAGAGTGGCTCCAGGAATAGTATTCTAAGTTTAAACACTCCCGCTGGCCACCGAAAGCCTCAGATATGAACATTATAGAGAATATCTAGGTTGCCTTGAGATGTGCTGCTCAGAAAAGATCTCCACCCCCTTGTAGTCTTACAGGGTTATAAGCAGACCTGCAGGGTTCAAGGTGTCAATTCCCTCCAGCACTACTTCAGACATTAGCCGAGTCTATGCCACGTCGTGTTGCGGCGCTTCTGCATGCTCGCACCCTACACGATATTAGTCAGCTGTACCAGTTTCTTTTGCTCTTCAATGCATTTATCCAGAATGACACCCGCAGTGGAAGCGTACGACCTTAAATCCTAGTCTGCGACTGCTCAACGTTCCTGCCTCCGGGCGAGCCGCGCAGGGCAGCCGACGAGTCCCAGGAGAGCACGGCGGCAGGTGCAGCAGCAGCCGCCGCCGCCGTTGCGAGGGGAGGAGGGCGTTGGCAGCCCTGCGCGAGGTGGGGCAGCTGACCCCTGACCCAGGCGCGCCTCCGCCGCCGCCATCGACCGCCGCAGCCCGGGTCAGGCGCGGCTCTGCGCGGTTATCAGCCGGCAGCCCAGGCTCGGAAACTGCGCGGGCGACGCTCGCTCTTCACGCTAATCGCCGGGCGACGCCGTCGTTGGCCGGTATCGGCGGCTGCCAACCGTGCCATCCCACGTGCGCATAATCAGATGGGCGTTAATCGTCCGCAGTAGGGGAAGAGAGAGAGGGCAGGTGAGTGCGCACCGACGCGCTGTGGAGCCCATCAGTTACGTGTCGTCAGGATTAAGCATTCTGCGACGTTACATATTGTCCTAACTGGTGCCCTTTAAATAAGATTTACATATTCAAACGGATGGCCATGCATGGAATGTAATATTCACTTTTAAGTAGATGGGAAGATGTGATCCGTACCAATGGATAACACAATCGGACGGCATCGACAGCGTACACACTGAAGTGATAAAAATCATGTAGTGTGCACATATACAGTTGGCAGTAATATTGCGTACACAAGCTATAAAGGGGCACTACATTGACGGACCTGCCATTTGTAATCATAAGATTCGTTGTAAAGGTGTCCGACATGATTATGGCCGCACGACGGAAAGTAACAGACGCAGATCAGGAAATGGTGGTTGGAGCTTGGCGCACGGGACATTCCATTTCAAAAATCGTTAGCGAATTCAAAATTCCGAGGTCCAAGGTATCAAGCGTGTGGCAAGGGTACCACATGTCAGCCATTACCTCTCACCACGGACAACGCAGTGACCGACGACCTCCACTTAACGACCGAGGGCAGCGGCGTTTGCGTAGAGTTGTCAGTGCCAACAGGAAAGCAACACTGCGTGAAATAATGGCAGAAATCAATGTGGGGCGTACAACGAGCGTATCAAAAAATGGTTCAAATGGCTCTGAGCACTATGGGACTTAACTTCTGAGGTCATCAGTCCCCTAGAACTTAGAACTACTTAAACCTAACTAACCTAAGGACATCACACACATCCATGCCCGAGAAAGGATTCGAACCTGCGACCGTAGCGGTCGCGCGGTTCCAGACTGTAGCGCCTAGAACCGCTCGGCCACCCCGGCCGGCACGAGCGTATCCGTTAGTAAAGTACGACGAAATTTGGCAGCAAACGACCTACGTGAATGCGTTTGCTGTATAGCGTCCCCAGTGCTATATTACGAAAAGACTTAGAAAACGGTATTTATAAAGAAGAGACATTTAAAATTTGAATAATAAGGGGACACTAGCCGGTCAGGCGAACATACATTTTTCTCTATATTACAATAATTTCTCTGTGTAAGTTTCGAGGGCAAAGAAATATAACAAAATGATTTAAAGAGACGACAAGATAGGCTCTTTTGTTAATTTTTGGTCGTCTTCACTTCTTCTCTTGTCTTGGTCGTGTGTAGACGGAGATCTTGCGAGTGCTGGCAAATGTAAGCATATTTGTACGAATTAATCATATAATATATTGATTTAATATCATTGTTCACTTTTAATTTGTAAGAGGTGATCCCGATTTCATGTCCGCCTTCCTTGAATTAACCTGCATTCAAGTAATTTACAGTTCAACAATCGCAGCGGCCGATGCAGCCAACGACGCCATTACGTGGCGATATTAACGTATAAAAATATAGCGGAAGCGAAAAACTCGCCCGCTATTAACATAATATTCATTCTTCTCCACAGCCGCCCGACGTTGCAGAAAATACGTAGCATTAAGGTTCTTATTTTCAGTACCACAGCCGAGAGCCAGAGCCAGGACTCCGACTATAATGCTATGGTTAACGGAGGTAAGAAAAAATACTCTCGCGCGTGTGTGGGCCGAAATTGTAATTAATAACTAAAGATCTTTTGCTTTAAAGTGAGCTGACTAGCCGAGGAAATTAATATTAAAAGTTTATTACATTGTTCAGCTTATATGCTCATGTTTTAAGATTCAGTGAGTCTAACGTTCATTAACGTAACAAATAATTTGAGATTAATATTGTTAAAAAGGAGAACTTCAGGAAAGCATTTAATCGTAAATCAAAATTGAATGAAATATCATTTTTATTAAGGCCCACCACGTAAGTCGGCAACAATCAAAATAATAATAATAATATATTAAATTACAACGGCCGACGGACGCGAGAGCTGACAGCACAACATCGCGAGCATCGCCTGTCCTGAGCCAATGGCCTCATAGGTTGTACCCTCAACGACTGGAAAACTGTGGCCTGATTTCGATTTCTGTAGGTAATTACTGATGGTAAGGTTCAAGTGTGCCGCAGACCATCATGAAACTGTTAGCCCACAGGGCACTGTAAAACCTGGTGGTGGGCTGTTTTACATGGAATGAACTATGTACTCTGGTCAAACTGAACATATAATTGACTGGAAATGGTTATATTCGGTTACTTGGAGACCATTTGCAGCCATTCACGGACTTCATATTACCAAACAACGATGTCACTTCACTGGGCCCCAATTGTTTGAGACTGGTACGAAGAACATTCTAGAGAATTCGAGCGAATGACTTCACCACCCAGGTCGCCTGACATCTATCCCATCGTATATTTATTAGACATAATCTAGAGGTCACTTCATGCACAAACTGCTGCATCGGAAACACTTCAACAGTTATGGATGGCCACAGAGACGGCATGGCTCTATGTACCTCCAAGGGAATTCTGTCGACTTGTCGAGTCCATACCGCGTCGCTATGGTAAAGAGGCACCCGGTATCATGGGCAGTGAAATTGTAGACGCTCTCAAGAAGACACTTCTGAAACAAGCTCCTTACATAGACCTTTTCCAAGATGTGCGGCAGCAGATCAGAGCTGTGTGTAACAAAAAGTAATGCCCTTCTTAACAACAAAGGGGAAAACAGCGAGCGCAGGCTACAGGGAACATCGCCCGTTTGAAATTAAAATTGTAGAACCGGCACAAGCCGCGTGTAATTTATATTATGCGTAATTTATATTATGTGCTTCCCTCGACCAAAGTGAGCATTTTCACAACTGTAGATATACGATACACCGCTATATAATTCCACAAGTCAAACACAGCACTCATATACATTTAGTTGTACGGCGTTTTTAATAATTTTAATGAGCATTTACAAGTACGAAATAAATAAGTCAACTTCTGAAAAAATAGCAGTTTCAATTTTTTTATGTTAATTTAAAATGTTTTCATAGCCATGTATGAATTTCAGAACTGCGTTCATGCCGGTAAAAGTGTCCGTACAGCCAACGTATATGATCTCCCTAATTTCCGTCCGGCTTAAATATGTAAGTTCTGTGCAGTTTCAAATTGTAATCTTCATAGGTGTGAGTAAATATGTATACTCGTATATGCCAACTACGTTCTTTGTAAATGAATAGGTACGTTTTAAACACTTACCTCTTCATATACGGCACTCTAATTGTTGTATATATATAAGAAGAATCGTGCCATCACGAATGAATGGTAGTTTTAATCTAGTCAAATATATGTCAGTTTTAATGCCATTAATAACCTTTCATATACACGACATGTCTATTAAAACGCGTAAAAGTGGCAAATGTAATTTTAATTTGAAATTTTACTGTGTCTCTTTAAAATTATTTTTATAGCCGGATATGATTTTTAGACTGGTATGTGTGAACGCCCGAACAAACTGACGATATTTGCCATACTTTATTGGTGACGATGTTTTCTGTAATACATAGCTTTACATAAGGCTTAATGAGGTAGTTTCAACGAGAGCATATATCGATAGGCACAAGAAATTGTACGTCTTGCTGTTTAACCTTAGAATGCATCTGATCAGACAGTTTACATTAACTGTTCAAAAAAAAAAAAAAAACAACTTACTCAATTTTATATATGTGGGCTGCGCTATACACAATCCAATATTTGTAACGGGTGCCCTCTGCCATGTAAGTAAGTTATCATTTGGTAAGTCGATCTGTTAATTTATCTTATTGTATGGTGGTGTAACACATTTTGTTCTCACAGTTCTGAAGATGCTCGCATTATTCAAGTGAAACATGTAAAATAAGGAAATACACTCATGCTCATAAATTAAGGATAATTGCAGAATATGGTGCCACACAACGTGGCACTACACAAAACTGGTGCTAACAGCATAGGCACATAGGGAACATACACGACACAGATCTGTAAGTCCACAGTATTGATGCTAAGTTGAGAAAACCGTCCAGAAACACATGTGCTACATAACGCCACTGTTTCCTGCGCGTGTACCCTGACATCAATATGGGATATGATTACCATTCACACGTACACAGGCCGCACAACGGGTTGGAATACTCTGAATCACGTGGTCGAGCAGCTGCTGGGGTATAGCCTCCCATTTTTGCACCAGTGCCGGTCGGAGGTCCTGAAGTGTCCTAGGGGTTTGAAGACGTGCAGCGATACGTCGACCGAGAGCATCCCTGACGTGCTCAATGGGGTTTAGGTCTGGAGAAGAGGCAGGCCACTCCATTCGCCTGATATCTTCTGCTTAAAGGTACTCCTCCATGCCGGCCGGAGTGGCCGAGCGGTTCTAGGCGCTACAGTCTGGAACCGCGAGACCGCTACGGTCCCAGGTTCGAATCCTGCCTCGGGCATGGATGTGTGTGATGTCCTTATGTTAGTTAGGTTTAGGGGACTGATGACCTCAGATGTTAAGTCCCGTAGTGCTCAGAGCCATTTGAACCATTTTACTCCTCCACGATGGCAGCTCGGTGGGGCCGTGCGTTATCATCCATCAGGCGGAAGTTGGGACGCACTGCACCCCTGAAAAGGCGAACATGACGTCCCGATACACCTGACCTCCTGTTACAGTTCCTCTGTCAAAGACATGCAGAGGTGTACGTGCACCAATCACAGTCCCACCCCACACCATGAAACCACGACTTCATACAGGTCCCTTTCAAGGACATTATGGGGTTGGTAACTGGTTCCTGGTTCACGCCAGACGAAAACCCGGCGAGAGTCACTGTTCAGACTATACCTGTACCCGTCCGTGAACATAACCTGGGACCACTGTTCCAATGACCATGTACTGTGCTCTTGGCACCAGGCTTTACGGGCTCACATGAGACCAGGGGTCGAATTCACCTTGCAGGTTTCCGGGCCAATAAACTATGTCTGTTCAGTCGTCTGTACACTGTGTGTCTGGAGACAACTGTTCCAGTGGCTGCGGTAGGGTCCCGAGCAAGGCTACCTGCAGTACTCCGTGGCCGTCTGCGGTCACTCACGTTGAGATATCGGTTTTCTTGTGGTGTTGTACACTGTGGACGTCCCGAACTGTAGCGCCTGGACACGTTTCCTGTCTGCTGGAATCGTTACCATAATCTTGAGGTCACACTTTGTGGCACACGGAGGGCCCGTGCTACGACCTGCTGTGTTTGACCAGCCTTTGGTCGCCTTAGTATTCTACCCCTCATAACGTCATCAATATGTGTTCTTTGAGCCATTTTCAACACGCAGTAACCATTAGCACGTCTGAAAACGTCTGCACACTTACTCGCTGCACCGTAGTCTGACATGCACCAACACACCTCTGCGTATGTGGACTGCTGCCGGTTGCCACCGTGCGACGACCGCAGGTCAAATGCAACGCATGGTCATACCTCGAGGTTATTTAAACCCACAAACGGCCCACCAGGGCGTTGTTTCACCATGTATCAGCATTATACTTAATTTATGAGCATGAGTGTAGTTACATGCGACTTGTGACAGCTTTACAATTATAAAGCGGAAGATGTCACGTACTACAAAGCATCACTGCACAACCGTGTTAGTGCCTTGGTGCTTCGCCCGTCAGAATATTCCATCTCTGCCTTAACTATAGATGGTGTCGACTACAGTTTTATGGCTGTCCCCTATGTGGCAGTGGGAAGCAGGACATGGGTCACATAATTTTGATTGCCCACTGCAGTTCCGCGACAACCAATTTAAATCAGTTCTCAATGCTCCCTGAACAACAACTTCCCATAACAACAAAGACAGTACTTGCAACGAACCATTTGTCGATTTACAACCGTAAAGACGTGCAAAGTGAATCACAACTCTACTGACAGACTGTCGGAGTTGTTAGTATGGACCAAGACAACAACAAAAATATCTTAAGAGCTACGAGCACTGTAGCTTTTGCTTCTGTGAGACACATATCTTCTACAGAAAGCTCTTTGCTTCCCATATTTTGAGAGGTGGTGGTGCGGGCCAAAACAAGAAAGCCCAATTAAGATGAATGGATATGTTGGTATGGGCGCACGACGGAAAGGTCTTCAAGCGCCCGCGCGAAAACAGTTTGAAACGAGCGTCAGGAAAATACACTAAACAGGAGTATAAAACAGCACGGAAACGAAAAGTAACAAAATTTGGGAAACTGTGTTTGTAGCCACACGGAAGCACGAAACGAAATATCATGCCAATATTAAAACGTTAACTAAACAGGAAGAAGGTGCTAGCATGAGTTAAGACAATATGGAGTAAGGGCCTGGCTGACTGAGTGCAAGAATAAGAAAGGTTGATCTAGCCACTCTGCAACACACTAAAAACTCCGGCCTAAAAGTTAAGGCCAGAGTCCAGACATCACAAAACCTTAAAACTTTAGTCACACTCGTCTCATCATCAGTTAAAATTAAGGGCACACCTCAGCGATATTTGCTTCTGTCCTTGCAGCACGGTATAAAATGCACTCTGTTAAAATATGGCGTGCAGCGATTTTCACGCCACAAGCGTCACAAAACGGGGGATCCTGACGCCACAGTAAAGGAACGCCACATACGGATAGAAAATTTGAGCTTAAAGTAAATGCCATAAGAGCCATTAACTGTTGTTCATGTTCGCTACCGTGAAAATCATGTCTTTTACTGAACATGTGCTCATAATTTTTAAGATATGCAATTTAAAGCCCATATTTACTACACGATCTTTTTTCTTGTTTTGGTACTTAGTGCCTCCTCCCAAAATACGGAAAGCAAAGAGCTTGTAGATGAAGACATTGTGTTTCACGGTATCAAAGATGAAGGAGTGCTCGTAGTTCTTAAGGGCCCATGTTTTAGTGCCCATGTTTACTCGACATATTTTTTTCTCCATTCGGTCCATACTACCGACTGTGAAAGAATGTTGGTGCTGTTCTGGTTCACCCTGTACAGCTTTTTAGCTGCTGATCAAATTATAATTTAACTCTTGTGTTTAAAACCTGGTCTAAACATTAGATTGTACGCTTGGAATCGCCCCGAGCACAGCCTTGTAGATAGCAGTCGTGCTGATCTTTTAGTGGTATTTACATTTATATACGCTTCGAATACGAGTCATTTGTATGTGTGTGACTGAACATTGCTTTTATTTACTGAAATGGGTGTTTTCCGCTGTAATTTGTAGCTAGTCATGAAAGAGAGGCTGGCTGAGTAGATCATGTCAAAAGGGAAAAAATCTTACTGCTATTTCATCATCTTTCCAAACAGCAAAATTTGTCTATGTATGAGGGCCGTATTATTTGATTTTATAAAAGCAATGAAAGAAATACTTCTTATTGTTTCCAAGATACTCATCTTCACAATTATATAACTATTAGCTAACTGCATAATTCATCACAAATGACATTCTAGACGCGTGCCTATCAACCTTCCGGTAATACTTCATGTGACAACTTGCCCTGTTCAGATTGAATCATGCAGAAACCATTTGTATGTTGCTGTCTTATTTTTTCCTAAACAAAAAGAGACGAAAATTTGTACAGGCATGGAGGCCCGCTTTTAATATATTCACAAACACAATGAAGGAAGTAGATTTTTCTGTGTGCCCAAATATCACTATTGCCTATGTTAGAACCAGTTCTGAAAACTTTTTTTTACACTCAGTTGTTGGTATGCTAAAAACATGGTTTTTAGCCATTTGAGACGGTTGAAATCGCTGACTATACCTTTATTGTTTGACATACTGAAACAAAAAGAAACTCGTTACAGTGTTATCCATACTGTGTGACTGTTGATGTTTTCATAACGAAGAATGAATCGCTTACGGTTTTTCACCCTATTTCACCGATGAGTTGTGGCAAACTAGCTTTGGCGTATCATTCAGGAGTAACCGTCCTCGAACCTCTAAAGCAATCATGGTCGACATGTAAGTGTACCTAAAGAAAAAAGTAAACATTTTCTTAGAAGTGCTTCACGAGAGAACCCCTTCTCTTTGTTTCGGTTTATCTTGGAACACTCAGCTGACTGCTGCTCTGTTTCCTGCTAGTACGGCCGGCCAGAGTGGCCGAGCGGTTCTAGGTGCTGCAGTCTGGAACCGCGCGACCGCTACGGTCGCAGGTTCGAATAATCGGAATCCTAGGGCATGGATCTGTGTGATGTCCTTAGGTTAGTTAGGTTTAAGTAGTTCTAAGTTAAGTCCCATAGTGCTCAGAGCCATTTGAACCTGCTAGTACGAAATTAATCCAGTTATGTCTACAGTCACTATGTCTTGTACGGTTTTTGCATTTCTTTAGTCCAATTTTGTGAGATCTCCTTACACCGATTAACAACAGCTTGTCAGAATCTACTATCGAAGCATCATACACTGAAGAGCCCTAGAAGCTGCTACACCTGCCTAACATGGTGTAGGGCCCCCGCGAGTACGCAGAAGTGCAGCGATATCTGTGAACGTTGCTGCATAAAACAATGAAAGAAGAAACTTAATTCCTTCAGCTATGCCAATGTTTAAAGAAATCGACTTAATGGCCCTAAATCGTAGTTTGTGAATCGTTTACCTGCCATACTCTGCCGCATTTCGCTGGTTGGAAGGCAAAAACTTATTGAAAAATTTCACAGGAGGAAAAGAGGGACGAAGCGTCTCCCACTGGAAGTTCATGTTTTATTTAAATGATTACCAAATCAGGTAAGACGAGCAGTGAGGTTGTCAGTATAAACACATTGCTGTTGTCAATTGTTGTCAATATGATGTTGCATCGCTCTGGGCATGTAATGATGGGCCCGTTTAGGTCAGGCATATTTTATACAGAAGTGGAAGAGAGAGCACCACTAAATTCTACAATCCGTATGCATTGCATACACACAGAAATTACTGTTACAGTGTACGTATGGCGCCCAATGAGTGAATTTCATGTTTTCCGGTGAGAAAGAGCAGTGGAAAACAGTCTTCGCTACATTAGGTTACTTAAACTGGTGTCACTCTGAGCTAGAATTTATGGTCAGCGACTAAGTGTAAGGACAATGAGTCGGATGCGGGTTTTGCAACTGTGCAATACTTTCCTACATTATAGAAGCGAATATTAAATTTGAACTAATATTGCGAAATTTTTGAACTTGGGTAACTTAGAATGAAAATCTTTCTGTCCATTTCAAAGGAAAACAATTGATTTTCTAAAACATTCTCTGTCATACACAACTTGAAACAGGTCACGTCGACCAAATCATTTGGAAGAACTGACAGCGACGTATATCGGAAGGCAGTAATATCCCTTGGTTTTTGGTTTGGCAGTATTCGACAGCCATTTCTAGGCGCAAGTTAATGATTAAAGGCAGCGCGTTTTTGTTATCAAGTAACGTCTTCATCAATTACTTTAGTTTTATGTAATCTAAGAGTAATTGCTGATGTTTGGTATTAACATGAAAAGGTTTCCGTAGACAGGGAAAGAACCTCTTCTTGGGCAACTACTTCTATAATGACCAAGAGGCCTTAAATGATCTTCAAGCACATGTGTTCCAGCAGCGGTATGAAGAAAATGATAGTAATAATGGCGGTAATAATCGAATTATCCGGTAACTTCACACTTCATAGTGAATTTTCTCGAACTAAGACATTTCCTGAATTAGTGAAAATTTCAAAATGGCTTCACATCGACGCTATGATGCCTAGAAGAGTCTTTACATCTTGCTGACATGAGAATAGCATAATCTACGCTTCAGAAGCTTGCTTCTTCTTAACCATTTAATAGACTCGCATTTTTTCCCACCGTGACTAATTTTGTAAGCTAAGCACATCATTTGTTACAGCAAACTCCTGGGGCTGGGAAATGTGGCCACAATGGTCTCGTGGAACGAACTATCACAAGTGAAATGCGTGGATTCTGACATTTACTTTTAAGAGGCACAAACAGATTTACATTACCTCTCGTAACCTCAAGAGAAAGATGTTGTAATCCAGAACCCGCATTAAAGATCACGTTCCTTCATTCCCAACTGGGAAGAGCCGGTTTACATTGCGAAATTACATAGGTGGAGGTCATGGTAAACAGAAATACTGTCGCCAGTAAACTTACTTACATTAGAAAATTTTATTTTATTTGATGAACCAATGGCCATTCAAAGGAACAGGGCTCTTATTTTACTTATACTTGACTGAACTAGAGACGTTGAAAAATTTGGTGCTGGACTGTGATTCGAATTCGTATCTCCTCTTTCGAGGATCTGAATCTCTCGGAACAGTATAGTTGGATCATTTCGTTCCTTTTTCCAAGACTGGAGTCTTCTCTAGGTCTCCTCCAAAGGTAAGTATGTGGGTCAGATTCCTGTTCCAGTATAAAAATATTCATAATTACATTTCAAGCCCTATCACGTGCACCTCGGCCTGCTAGTGGAAATTAACGTGCATTTTTAATGTCTGTTCATGTATTGCCAACAAATACGCATACAATTTACTGTTGGTGAGTAAGCAACTGATACTTAAGCTATATTTGTGGACGATAAAGAAGAACGATAGGAGTGCGGTTCGATTGTCGCTCAGGCACAAAAAATTGTATCCTTATTTTAGATTTAAACACCTAGCAGCTGGTAAGAAAAGCCGATATGTAACATTTGATTTTACTTAGTTAACAATCCGATTACGTGTTGGGTTCGTATATCCGTCACAGGACTTCACATCATGCACTTCATCTTTAAGTGCATACACACTTTGTTACTGCTGAATGGAGGTATATCAGACGTCTTTCGTGGTTAGTTAACAGTGATGAAAGGGTCTTGATAGAAGTCCCGGTTTATTACAAAAACTGTCGTCTTTTATTTTCAGGTTTAGATTTGGTTACTGACATTTGCGAAAATTTCGGTAATTCATCACTTTTCACAGCTAGTCAGCAATATGATTAGATTAGAGTAATACTTGTTACATAAATCATGAATACGACATTTCGTAATGATGTGGAATGCGTCATTTTAATGAAAGATTTCCTTACATACCGGTAATCAATTTCTTTACAACAATTTATACCCTCTCTCTCACTCTTTTTTTATTTCTCTCTCTCTCTCTCTCTCTTCTCTGTTCTCTCTTTTTCACTCTCTCTCTCTCTCTGTCCCTCCCTCTCTCTCTCTCTCTTTCTCTCTCTCTCTCTCTCTCTCTCTCTCTCTCTCTCTCTCTCTCTCTCACACACACACACACACACACACACATTCTTTTTTATTTTTATTTGTTTGGTGTGCTCGAATATTAGCAAGGCAGGAAAACGTCCGTGAATGAGTTTCTAAGCTTTAGGTACAAATACGAAAGAAATATAAAAACCATTATGAGAGTTACTGATTTATGATGCTTAGTTTGCAGTCAGTTCTGAGTATTGTTAGTAACTGCGCTCCAGTCCCTAAACCTAGCTACAGAAACGCGAATCAGACGCATTACGTATTCCAGGTGGTAGCAACCGCGTCTTTGAGACGCCAGCTATGGTCACTTCCCAGCCCGCTGTAGGATCACATCAGTCCGTCTTCTTCCATCTGGTACTGTAACTGAGATTTGGCAACAAGGCAAGGTATGTTTGGCAACGCTGTGATCGACGAGTTACTTACTTGTGTGCACGGAATTAAGCCACAATGTTCACTTGATTTTTCCTGTCATTTCGATTGAATAACTTGAGTTATTAAGGCTTGAGGTGTAACGAAACATTGTAAATTTACGGTTTTCAGTCCAGGAAAGCCGTTGCACGCGGAAATCGCAACTAATCTCGTCCTTTAAATAGCGGTTTACGAGTTCTAGTCACTATTGGCTTTGTAATAGGAAGGCATAACACATACCTCTTCGCTAGCTGTGTGGGGATATGCTGACTTGTGAAAGCGCGTCTGTTACGGTTCAGGGTTCCAGTCTCGCTGACTGACTTCTTTATCCCTTCTGTGAAAGAGCTATATGAAGTCAGATCAAACATCGATAAGGAAAACGCACAACAGGTAACGCTTCTTTCCTCCGCTGACAAGGAAATATTGGATTTTTGGGAATACATAACTATATTTGTGAAATGCCACCTTTGCATACCTGTTGAGTATGACACAGCATGCCAATTAAACACAGACCCAATCGAAATCTAAGTCAGTAGTATTTTACTAATTCGTGCCGACAGAAGCACGCTTGTGTACAGAACTCAGTTTTATTAAAAAAAGACTTTCGTTGTAAGGTTATCGTGGGTAGTTTTATTTTATTTCTTATAATAAAGTGCACAATTTTCGTAAGGCTTCTTTTAGTGTTGTTAAAACAATACTAAACATGAGAGAGAAATTAATTATCAACAATATATGCGAATTCTCTGATGTTATGTATAACAGTCTGACAATGAACATGCAGTTTATTGATTACATGCATGTAGAAAACTTGTTCTGAGTTAAAGCAGTTAAACAAGGTTTGAAGAAGAATAAAATGCCACTACCAGACGACAGCTAATGTAGAAAATACTTCTCTGACTATTTTGGAACTATGCGCTCGCCCCATACATAATACAAAAGCTTCGAGATGCATCTGCTGCCTGACCATTTATTAAACCTGAAAAGAACATAATGTTGCGGAAGTTAGCCCTTTTTCCACATGCGTCTATTTTGGGTTGAGAAGTGAAGGGAATTATGTTCAAAGTTCCATTAAATTGATAACTTCAGAAGACAGCAGAATTGCGTTTTAAAAAATGCAGCAGCGAATGTAATACGACGCGTGACATTTTATCCACAGTGCGCGACGCTTCCCGTTACGTTAGTAGCTACGATGTAGCTACAGCGTGTCCAGAAGTCAAGAACAGTTCCTCCAGAACTTCCACATTCCACAGTGCTGTGAGATAATGCATATGGCCGGATCTAGACTTCTGAGAGACAGACAGTTACAGCTTTTCTTATGCACTGCACGACGTTTTCAACAAACAGATAACGCAATAGAGTAGCTCAAATGGAAAGGAACACTTCCTACTTAAATTTCTGCATCGTACACTGTTGGCAGTTCTGTGTAGGTGGTAGTTACGTGATTTTATTTCGGTGATTACAAAATAGAGTCGAATGTATGCACTGGGTCGCCGAGGCAGCTAGTTTATGGTGATTCGGTCAACAAGGTAAATGAATGTACTGAACATGCTGCAAACCACCACAGGGAGCCTCTGTGTTAGAATTCTCATCGAGTGTGCCGCAACAGGGATATGCTAGAAAAATGAGTCTCCAAGAAGAACATTTGGTGGTCTGTTGGATTGATGATAGGTTCCTATGATGGTGATCTGGGTTCGATTCCAGCTTCTGCCGATAATTTTTAATAGGGAGAGAGAGATTCTATTCTCTTTTGTCTACCCCAAGTGAAGAAAGTATAATGGCATTGTGGTCTGAAATTCACATTAAACATGATATTCCTTCTATACCAAGTAGACGTTAGGTGGAACCACAATAAAGTAAGGAGTGGCGACATGTAGAAACTCTATCACCAGTAACCTTTCTTATACTAGTTATTTATTTCTAGTGACGAAACAAACGCTATGTAGGGTCACAGGACACTTATTCCATCTTTTATTTGAGCTTCTGTATGTCGATAAAATTGGTTCTCAGCATGGAATGCAACTCAGACCGCCCTTAACGCGGAATTTGATCCCTTCGTGACAATACAGCTCGACTACAATTTGTTGTTTGTTCAAAACTGCAGATTCCTCAACATGTCCACATATTGCACGTGAATGGGTTCGAATCCTGGCCCGCCACTAAAGTTTTCATTATGTATTATAAGGCTCTAGCATGAGAGCACCTATCTGTTGGTGGATAATAATTTTGATCATTAATGCATTTTCATTCGTTGTCAACACTAACAGTATCTGACGTTTTTGACTCCTAGTGAGACACAGAACTATTTGAGAGATCACTGTAAGTTCAGGGATGTTATTCCGAGCTGCGTGAGGGGAAAAATTCGGTAGCTGACGCATCTTTGTGTGTAGTCAACAACGATATGTGTGGGGTTCGATTCCCTCTCAGCATTGAACTCTTCGTCATATTATGTCTAGTTCAAACATGCTCACATGTCGCTGCTGGTGTAACAGACCTATATCTAACGTTCTTCTCTAGAATATAACAGCGATAGGTGCCAGGTTGGAGTCGTGGGAAGGAAAAAATTAATGTTTCGTCTCGTCATTTCAGTTAAAACATCTAGCTACTGCCGAGAAAATCCGACATGTCACAGTTGATTATGCTTCGATAACAATCCGATTAGGTTCTGGGTTAGAATCCCTGCCCACTCAAAGCTTTACCTCACGGCATTTCAAGTAAATTACTTGTGAAGAAGCAATACTTAACATCTCTCGTAGTTCGTTAGCAGGGACAATAGTTGCTGGGTAGAAATTCGCGTCCGTTAAAAATGTTTACGTTATAATTAAAGTTGATATTCGCTAACTGATACTGTCTAAAATCGAGGTATATCACTCTCGTTATGCCTAGTCAGGAATGACTGTTAGTTTCCGTCAGTCACGAAATCTTAGTCTGCATGACGTGGGTTTGAATTGTGACATTTGAAGTTCATACATATTCTCAACTAGCTGCTCGTGAATAACTTAAATTTTTAATGTCATTTTGTGTTAAATAACAAGTACGGTACGTTACTTTGAACAGGAAATCGTGAATACGACGAACTTACTACGTGCATTACCTATCTGACGTAATAATGAGAGTGGTAACATTTCAGGTATGTCATTTATTGCAATAAATGTGAGCTTACAAGCCTTAATGACAGTCTTATCTGTGATAATGTGATCCCTGATATTTTGTAGTATCGTGGTATTACTTTACATCTTGAGTTCTTGTGATACAGAGCAGAGTTTTCTAGTGGTGTCTTGTTGGAACCATTTTCATTAGTCAAACGACTGTACCAAGGAGCGATTAGAGGACCTGCTGGACAGCTGCGTTATGCAGGTTGCATGCGAATAAGGCGAAATGCAATTCAGATCGTTCGGATACTTTTGAGCACGACTGTACATACTGTCGTTTATTACACACACTTTTTACGGAATTATAAAAGCAACTAACATTAAGTGAATTGGCAGCTACAGTTATCCAAAATTGACTGATCAGATTTTAAGCAAATTATTTTTAAGCAGCTGTTATTAATTAAAAACACTGGTTGTATAAACCCTATTGGAGGGTGGAGGGGGGGAGGGGGGGAATGTGGGGTAGGGGAAGATCAAGAGGTATGGACATACACGGACGTTACTTCACTTGGATAAGATTGTGCAATCGTTCCACTCCTTAAGCCTGCAAGAGACTGGACCGCTTTCACAGCGTTGAACCGGCCAAATAATCCCAGGCTCGCTGATAGGTTTTCCAAAATATCATGCCCACTCACAAAAACAACTTCTCAGGGCAGGTTATAACCGACAGGAGAAACCAGACTTGACTCCTTCACAGAGCCGATTAGTTCTCTCGTGTACAAGCCAGAGTTCCAAACCTCCGCGCCCCGGACGACTCGCTCCGCACACCTTACACTCCTGTCCAAATTCTCCTAGCAACCCTGCTTTTGTCCCCACCGATGGTACCACCGGTGTACCTCGAATGTAATCCAGGCAAAGATCGTCAACGAGGGATGAAATCGATAGACGGCCGATCCCGCATGGCTCAGTCTCCCTCACTGAAACTCAAAGGCGGGGCGTGTTGATTATCAACCTGACTAACATGTACTCTAGATATCTTCGCATTCAAAATTCATTACGGACCAAGAAATTAACTGCACTCAGAAATCTTAAAATTTTACAGGTTCCTATAAAACGGTGATCCAGTTCATTAGAAGCCGGCCGCTGTGGAAAAGCGGATCTAGACGCTTCAGTCCGGAACAGCGCTGCTGCTACGGTCGCAGGTTCCAATCCTGCCTCGGGCATTGATGTGTGTGATGTTCTTAGGTTAGTCAGATATAGGTAGTTCTAAGTCTAGGGGACTGATGGCCTCAGATGTTAAATCCCATAGTGCTCAGAGCCATTTGAAGCAGTTCATGAGAAGGGGCTACTGCAGCCTTAGCTCTGACATTAAACCCACCTACAAACAAACGTTCTCCGATCTTCGCCTTGAATCCGTGTCTCCCGCAGTTGTATCTATGCACCTGACGCCTGCCCGTGTGCTCCACATTGCTTCTTGTGTGTGTGTGTGGGGGGGGGGGGGGGGGGGGCTCGCTGCTCGTCAGTGGTCCAAAGATCGATCTGTGGCTGAAAATTAACCAGCTAAAACGGGATATCCCATCCACCACCACCAAAATGTAACTGTTCCCGAAGTCTCCCCCCCCCCCCCGCCCCCATTCTGAGGTGCGTGAAAGGGGTCCTATATAGTCCACAAAGAGTCGGTCAACGCGCCTGCTCGCACAAGTAGACTCGAGAATTCACTTGTCTTAGTTAAAATTGAGTTTCTCTTGTTTGCTTAACTAACATCCCACCGCCCACTAACTTACACATATCCTTACAAAAAAAAAATGGTTCAAATGACTCTGAGCACTATGGGACTTAACTTCTATGGTCATCAGTCCCCTAGAACTTAAGAACTTAGAACCACTTAAACCCAACTAACCTAAGGACAACACACACATCCAGGCCCGAGGCAGGATTCAAACCTGCGACCGCAGCGGTTGCGTGGTTACAGACTGTAGCGCCTAGAACCACTCGGCCACCCCGGCCGGCTCATATCCTTACACATAGACAGCCAAACCACATGTTGTCTGCAGACAACCCCAAAGGAACGAGATTAATCTCGTAAAGGTTCCACTCAATACAAAAGGCAGTTATTGATTTGGAATCTTTGGTCAAAGGTATCAGATGATAGGGCTCACTGATGTCCAGTACAGAGAACCAACGGGCACGCGCGAACCAGATGAAGCAACTGTGAAGATTTGGCAACGAAACTGAGTCGAAGACGACCTTCTGCGTGAGCCACCTATGATCGACAAGTGGCCGATAATCACCACTCCGTTCTTTAGGAACAAGAAAAATTGGTGAATCGTAGGGAGAGGACAAAGGTCTAGTGTCATCATCCAGGAGCATGTTGTTAATTAGCGAGCACAAAATCTTCATCTTGTCTGGGAATAATCAGTAAGGCACCTCACGGACTGGAGTATCGTCAACCAAGAGAATATTGTAACTGATCGTATTAGTGACGCCTAAATTGTTAGTGAAGACATCGGGAAATCGGGATAACACGTTCGACAGTTCCCTAGCCTCACCACGTTTCAAATGATCAGTGGCAAACTAAGACGACCCCAACTGTTCATTACTAATAGGCTGAGAGCGCCAACACGAACACAATGCTATCCTTTCTATAGCACAAAATTTCATACAAAAGGAGCGAGGTTTATAATAATAAACCAGACCGGTATGCTCAATGAAACATAGGCCAGAATAAAGTTAACTGACAAATTCTTTGCAACGATGAAGTCGACAGGCCATGTAAAACCCTGTATGGCTAACATGCTCCGAAGCTCCCCTACCGGAGGTAACTCTTTTCCATTAAACATACGACCTCTCTGAGATGGAGGACGCAGGGGAGGCACTCTACATAAAATTCCCAGATCCGAGGTACCAATTATAATCAAGTAGTGAAACAGAACTCCCAGAATCCTAAGGAGCACATACAAGCTAATTATTCAAGTGGCCATCCACATAATGAAGTATCATATTCCGCACTGCTCTAATGTGGGAGCAGTTCTGAACAGGAAGATCGGTACCTCTTCCTGAAGGTGCCCTATGGCGTCAGATGTTCGGACGCGGCCCCCACTTCACCGGACATGGCCGCACAAAATGTCTACTATCACCACATCTGAAACAGACCTTAGTTATAACCTTACCGAGCGCACAGCCCGCGGACTTGTAAGGGGTCAACCGCCCAATACGTATTGAGAACAATATATCTTTGTCTCACACTGGTCGCAGTTGGCACTATCGATAATCGGGCGTCCAGTGCGCCAGAGAGTAGCCGGTGTTGAGACACTGAGCAAGTAAGTTGTTGGCTGCTAAGCGAGCAGGGCGGATTTCGGCAGGAGGTCGACCGCGTGTACAATTGTTTAACGGCTATGTGTGTCACTCAAAGACCCCACCCATGGCCGTCCTGCGATGGGTACAACAGTTGTCAGATCACCAAAGTAAAGCTCTGTCAGGCATGACTACTACTTGGATGGATGACTGTCTGGCTTCGTCTTGTGCTGCATTCGCACATGGG
The DNA here is from genome assembly GCF_023898315.1 of Schistocerca nitens. NCBI lineage: Eukaryota > Metazoa > Arthropoda > Insecta > Orthoptera > Acrididae > Schistocerca > Schistocerca nitens. Next base: position 333,784,318 of record NC_064618.1, on the reverse strand, counting down.
GTGCACTCAGACATTGTGATGCTAATTGACGAGCTATTTGGTTGAGAAATAGCGGTTCTAGGTCACGAAATCTTAAAATTACTGGTAGAGGAGTGTGCTGACGCTATGCCCATCCGTATCCACATCCGATGATGCCTTTGTACTGATGATGACACAGTGTCTTTGTGGTAGCATTGGACGTTCCGAGGCGTGTTGGGACAGAAAGAACGTCCGTCTTTGGACCTGATTCGACTAAGTGAATCTAAGTAAACCTCATCTGTCGTCTATAATTTGTATGAGGCTGGGACACGGATGTTACCCTGCATGTTTAACACGGATTAAAATGCCTAATTCTGGAAGTTGTCATCAACATCAAACTGATGTGAGTGATCAGAGCTATATAAATTATAGACATATAACGCGCACAAAGTACACGGAGGCACCAAAAGTGCTGCACAGCTACAAGTGTTACCTCCTTATTCTACAGATTCAGTGAAAATAAGTATAGTTCTATTGAGGAATACTAGCGCACGAATTCGAAGTTTTTGCTCTAGATGCACTTATTAGTAGTAAATTTATGGAGAGAGTCCCGTCTTTGGAATAACGCATTATACTTTGTGTGCAGACTCAAACTACCATAAATAACATACTTCATATGAAACTCTTCTAGGAAAAGATTAAACATAATGTAGTGGATAATACAAATCTCCTTCATCATAACCAACATGGATTCCGCAAACAGAGATCATGTGAAACTCAGCTCGCCCTATTTGTCCAAGAAATTCACAGTGCCGTAGACACTGGCGAGCAGATTGATGCCGTATTCCTGGACTTCAGGAAGGCATTTGATACGGTTCCGCACTTACGTTTAGTGAAAAAAATACGAGCTTACGGAATATCGGACCAGGTTTGTGATTGGATTCAGGATTTCCTAGAAGAAAGAACACAACATGTCATTCTTAACGGTTCAAAATCTGCAGACGTAGAGGTAATTTCGGGAGTACCGCAAGGAAGCGTGATAGGACCTTTATTGTTTACAATATACATAAATGACTTAGTTGACAACATCGGTAGCTCCGTGAGGCTATTTGCAGATGACACGGTTGTCTACAAGAAAGTAGCAACATCAGAAGACTCGTACGTACTCCAGGAAGACCTGCAGAGGATTAATGAATGGTGCGACAGCTGGCAGCTTTCCCTAAACGTAGATAAATGTAATATAATGCGCATACATAGGGGCAGAAATCCATTCCAGTACGATTATGCCATAGGTGGTAAATCATTGGAAGCGGTAACGACCGTAAAATACTTAGGAGTTACTATCCGGAGCGATCTGAAGTGGAATGATCACATAAAACAAATAGTGGGAAAAGCAGGCGCCAGGTTGAGATTCATAGGAAGAATTCTAAGAAAATGTGACTCATCGACGAAAGAAGTAGCTTACAAAACGCTTGTTCGTCCGATTCTTGAGTATTGCTCATCAGTATGGGACCCTTACCAGGTTGGATTAATAGAAGAGATAGACATGATCCAGCGAAAAGCAGCGCGATTCGTCATGGGGACATTTAGTCAGCGCGAGAGCGTTACGGAGATGCTGAACAAGCTCCAGTGGCGGACACTTCAAGAAAGGCGTTACGCAATACGGAGAGGTTTATTATCGAAATTACGAGAGAGCACATTCCGGGAAGAGATGGGCAACATATTACTACCGCCCACATATATCTCGCGTAATGATCACAACGAAAAGATCCGAGAAATTAGAGCAAATACGGAGACTTACAAGCAGTCGTTCTTCCCACGCACAATTCGTGAATGGAACAGGGAAGGGGGGATCAGATAGTGGTACAATACGTACTCTCCGCCACACACCGTAAGGTGGCTCGCGGAGTATAGATGTAGATGTAGATGTAGATAGTGGCGTAGTTAGGCTCCATATTATACACTCCTGGAAATTGAAATAAGAACACCGTGAATTCATTGTCCCAGGAAGGGGAAACTTTATTGACACATTCCTGGGGTCAGATACATCACATGATCACACTGACAGAACCACAGGCACATAGACACAGGCAACAGAGCATGCACAATGTCGGCACTAGTACAGTGTATATCCACCTTTCGCAGCAATGCAGGCTGCTATTCTCCCATGGAGACGATCGTAGAGATGCTGGATGTAGTCCTGTGGAACGGCTTGCCATGCCATTTCCACCTGGCGCCTCAGTTGGACCAGCGTTCGTGCTGGACGTGCAGACCGCGTGAGACGACGCTTCATCCAGTCCCAAACATGCTCAATGGGGGACAGATCCGGAGATCTTGCTGGCCAGGGTAGTTGACTTACACCTTCTAGAGCACGTTGGGTGGCACGGGATACATGCGGACGTGCATTGTCCTGTTGGAACAGCAAGTTCCCTTGCCGGTCTAGGAATGGTAGAACGATGGGTTCGATGACGGTTTGGATGTACCATGCACTATTCAGTGTCCCCTCGACGATCACCAGTGGTGTACGGCCAGTGTAGGAGATCGCTCCCCACACCATGAGGCCGGGTGTTGGCCCTGTGTGCCTCGGTCGTATGCAGTCCTGATTGTGGCGCTCACCTGCACGGCGCCAAACACGCATACGACCATCATTGGCACCAAGGCAGAAGCGACTCTCATCGCTGAAGACGACACGTCTCCATTAGTCCCTCCATTCACGCCTGTCGCGACACCACTGGAGGCGGGTTGCACGATGTTGGGGCGTGAGCGGAAGACGGCCTAACGGTGTGCGGGACCGTAGCCCAGCTTCATGGAGACGGTTGCGAATGGTCCTCGCCGATACCCCAGGAGCAACAGTGTCCCTAATTTGCTGGGAAGTGGCGGTGCGGTCCCCTACGGCACTGTGTAGGATCCTACGGTCTTGGCGTGCATCCGTGCGTCGCTGCGGTCCGGTCCCAGGTCGACGGGCACGTGCACCTTCCGCCGACCACTGGCGACAACATCGATGTACTGTGGAGACCTCACGCCCCACGTGTTGAGCAATTCGGCGGTACATCCACCCGGCCTCCCGCATGCCCACTATACGCCCTCGCTCAAAGTCCGTCAACTGCACATACGGTTCACGTCCACGCTGTTGCGGCATGCTACCAGTGTTAAAGACTGCGATGGAGCTCCGTATGCCACGGCAAACTGGCTGACACTGACGGCGGCGGTGCACAAATGCTGCGCAGCTAGCGCCATTCGACGGCCAACACCGCGGTTCCTGGTGTGTCCGCTGTGCCGTGCGTGTGATCATTGCTTGTACAGCCCTCTCGCAGTGTCCGGAGCAAGTATGGTGGGTCTGACACACCGGTGTCAATGTGTTCTTTTTTCCATTTCCAGGAGTGTATTTTACTATTCGCAATGTTGAGTTTGTTCGGTCAGTTTACTGTACCTAAACGTTTTGTGCTTACTCTTTACAATTATAATAGTTGCTGGCTGTATGGTGGATGTTTGCTAAGGCCTTTATATTCTAACATACCTACAACAAATAAATCCTATCTTCGTCTGTGGAAATGGACTCGATAAGCAACCTTAACTATCAGCAATCTGAATCTAATCGGCATAACACTGTATGCGTGTTGTATGAGTGTCAGTTTCACTGTCATTTAAGCCCTCAAAAGATCGTTACATGAAAAACTTAAAACTAATATTTGGATCTGACTGTGTATTTGAATATGAATTTACAAGTGGTACAGAATCTGGCTTGTGCAGCGGAATTTATCGGATTAGAGTACATGACATGTTGTGGTGTGTCAGTGTCTCTGTTTTGGTCCTACGTTTTGCACTCGTCTCTTTAGATGACTGCGTTTTTCCAAATTGTCTACGGCAATTCGCAGCAGCATGCCAGCATGCAGCAGCAGCAGCAGCTAAAGCCTATTGTTACTAAGAATGAATTAAATAAAAAGGAGTTTGCTAGGGTCTTGTTACCTACTAAATAACTTGTAAGATGAGATTTCATAAATGAAGTATATTTAAAAATTTCAGAAATCACCATGACCAATAATAGATTGATAAGCATTAATACTGGCGAAATGGATGACAATGATCTTGTACTCGTAAGTATCAACAATGGCTGAGTGCCAGATTAACAAATTACTTCAATTTCAAAGTTACCTTAAAATTTAATAACCACAGCATATTTATGAATTAGATGTGGAGAATGATAATCATTATTTGGAGCATAAGGAGGCTTCTTTAAATTATAAGTAAAACATGGGATTATTGCAAACTTGGACTAGCAGTCACAAGCCTAAACCAGCAATTGCGCTTTACGCTATGCTCGCGAATTTTACCTGAAATCCCATCTTCAAGCGCAGTTAAGCCATCTAATTCTCTCCTGGGTATGAAATCAGGCCCTGAGTATGGTAAAATCTGCTACTACCGACGTGAGAGCAGCGTGACGTGTTTTCTGCCGCCGAGCTGTCGACCAGCGCTGCTGATATCCTATTCTCGCAGACAGACGTCGTCTTACGACAATGCTTAGAATAGCGCTCCCATGTTTCGCCCTCAGATTGTTACTACCGATATCTGAGTGCTTATTTATTTCAAATCTTATACAATGAGAATAATAACCTTATAAGATGGCTATATTGTTTTCGATAATGGAGAGTTCTGGCACGCTCCTTACAATATGTGGTTTCAACATTGTTCGACAACAGACAGTGTAGTGGTAAAACTACCAGAGAGCCTCCTGTGTCTACCCTTTCACAGGGAATGCTCACACCCAGAAGGCTCCGTGTGGTGCAAACGTGTAAGGCACACAGGCAGCACGGAGTCGCACTCGTGCTTCCTACAGCCAACTGAGCATCTTTCAAAAGGGGTCAAACTGTGGCCTCCTGAGTGGTGCGATGGTCTTTTCGAAGAATTGTGACACAAGTTGGACGTGTCACGTCAGTTTTGCAACGATGCTTGTATCAGTAGTGTTCAAGCGAACATTCTCACAGCCATAGACGAGGTTCTGGACGCCCATACAGCACAGAAGACAGCCAGGATCGTCGTATTATAAGAGCAGCAATGACAGGTCATACGGCTACGATAGCACAGATAAGAGAACTTGTGAGCACAGACTTGTCAGCACGAACTGTTGCTAACCTATATTAGCAGTGGGGATACAGACACGCACACCTCTAGCCCATTTTCCACTCACACCACAGCATAGACGTGCACGGTTCGACTGTGCTGTCAGTGGATCGCTTGGAAAAGGGAGTGGCGGGCATGTCTCTAATCGAGCAAGCGTGGTTGGTTGGACTGGAGAGAAAAGGATAAAACTACAGATTCATCAGTTCTGAGCACACGTGAGATACGATGGGATGAGGAGGGACTCGTGCGACTTATCAACCAACAACTCTTACAGAACTACATGAAAAAGTCGAGCAGTCTTGCCATAACGTATTCCAAGACAGTATTCACCAACCTTACGGCTGACTAGATGCGAGAGACAGCGCGTCGACATCTGTGGAGGCTACACCACGGACTAATGTAAGTATGCTGATGCATTAGCTCCATACTTAACAATCATATACAACCGTTCGCTCGACGGAAGATCCGTATCCAAAGACTGGAAAGTTGCACAGGTCACACCAATTTTCAAGAAAGGTATTAGGAGTAATACACTAAATTACAGGCCCATATCGTTAACGTCGATATGCAGCAAGATTATAGAACATATATTGTGTTCGAACAGTACGAATTAACTCTAAGAAAACTGATTATTGACACACAGTCAACATGGGTTTAGAAAACATCGTTCCTGTGAAACACAACTAGATCTTTATTCGCATGAAGTGTTGAGTGCTACTGACAAGGGATTTCAGATCGATTCCGTACTTCTGGATTTCCGGAGGCTTTTGACACGGTAGCACACAAGCGGCTCGTAGTGAAATTGCTTGCTTATGGAATATCGTCTCAGTTATGTGACTGTATTTGTGATTTCCTGTCAGAGAGGTCACAGTTCGTAGTAACTGACGGAAAGTCATCGAGTACAACAGAAGTGATTTAGGGCGTTCCCCAAGGTAGTGTTATAGGCCCTTTGCTGTTCCTTATCTATATAAACGATTTGGGAGACAATCAGAGCAGCTGTCTCCGGTTATTAGCAGATGACGCTGTCGTTTATCGACTAATAAAATCATCAGAAGATCTAAACAATTTGCAAAACGATTTACATAACACATCTGAATGGCGCGAAAAGTGGAAGTTGACACTAAATAACGAAAAGTGTGAGGTCATCCACATGAGTGCTAAAAGGAACTCGTTAAACTTAGGTTACACGATAAATCAGTCTAATCTAAAAGCCGTAAATTCAACTAAATACCTAGGTATTACGATTACTAACAATTGGTAGGAACGCATAGAAAATGTTGTGGGGAAGGCTAACTAGAAACTGCGTTTTATTGGCAGGACACTTTGAAAATGTGACAGATCTAATAAGGAGACTGCCTGTACTACGCTTTTCCGTCCTCTTGTAGAATTCTGCTTCGCGGTGTGGGATCCTTACCATATTTGACTGACGGAGTACATCGTAAAAGTTCAAAGAAAGGCATCACGTTTTGTATTATCGTGAAATATGGGAAAGAGTGTGACAGAAATGATACAGGATTTGGTCTGGACATCATTAAAAGAAAGGCGTTTTTCGTTGCGAAGGAAACTTCTCACGAAATTCCAATCACCAACTTCCTCCTCCGAATGCGAAAATATTTTGTTGACACGGACCTAAATAGGGAGGAACGAACACCAAGATAAAATAGAGAATTCAGAGCTCGTACGGAAAGATATAGGTGTTCATTCTTTCCGCGCGCTATACGAGATTGGAATAATAGAGAATTGTGTAGGTGGTTCGATGAACCCTCTCCCAGGCACTTAAATGTGATTTGCAGAGTATCCATGTACATGTAGAAGTGTTCCAGCATGGTTTTATATCTGGTACCTCAGAACTACTTGTGCTTTTGATTTAAAAAAGTAATCATTTCATGTACCCAAAAAAATGGTTCAAATGGCTCTGAGCACTATGGGACTCAACTGCTGTGGTCATCAGTCCCCTAGAACTTAGAAGTACTTAAACCTAACTAACCTAAGGACATCACACACATCCATGCCCAAGGCACGGTTCCGGACTGCGCGCCTAGAACCGCGAGACCACTGCGGCCGGCTATTCATGTACCCCACATGAAATTTTGCATCAGTAAATCTTGAGTGAAATGAAATTCTAAAAGTTCGTACCAATTTTTTCCGGCAGTGTGTAGTAAACACTATCAGCAAATTTGTTGGACGCAGCTTCATGTTTTCGACGTAATTACTAATACTTCATGACTATCCTTCGTAATTTTTGGAAAGGAGGCACTTTCATTGATGTCTGTCCTGAAGCGATGTCGGTGCAAGGAAATTCATTCATTTCATCCGATTCTGAGACATTTTTGATTCAACATTGTTGTTGATGTCTGATGAGTAAGAACGATAAGGCCTAGTGCTTGACAAGAATAGCGAAATTAAGCCACAACCCTGCCACGAAACATTTTAGCCAGCTGCAGGAACAGCTAAATAAAAGAGTGAATTTGGGGGCTACAAAACCTTCTGTAGGAGCTGGTCAACAGTAAATTTTCTGTTTTGCAGCGCATACGTTTGGCTGCCACGCTGCGGGCGATCGCTGCAGCCGGAAGTGCAGCTCATTCCAGCACCGGGCGGTCCATGGTCTCTGCCGGCCACTGAACGCGCATCAATTATTCCGGCTACGCGTGCAAGGCCATTAGCTGAGGGGGGGGCGCTGCGGTCGAACAACGCGTGTTTGCCTACCTGCGGCCAATTACTCGCTTAAACAATGCAGGCGCGTCGAGCAAACAGCTGTTTGCCGGCAGCTCACAGCAAGGAGCGGGAAGCGGGAGCTGAGGTACACGGCTCAACCCACCCCTCTCTTCCCAGTACCCACAGTTACTGTGTGCCTTCGGTCTTGCAGACGGCTTTTTGCCGCATCCGCAACTGATAACTGCAGCCTCCAAAGCTGAGCATACAGCTCCTCTCTCTCTCTCTCTCTCTCTCACACACACACAAACACGCACACACACACACACACACACACACACACGCACACACACACTTGAAATATCTCGGAAACTATACATCGGATAAAAACAGAAGAACAGTTATAATTCCAAGTTACAATTCCAATTTGTTTGTCTCGGTGGGGGACATCCAACGAAACCACACTTGATTCGCTACCCCGTTGCCTGCGTGGGAGACCGGCGGCAACTTCGAAATTTTCAACAGGAACCCCCATTTCTTACTGCAAATTACGAGTCTACAGGGAAATCTACATACATTTTGTATGAGGCGTTTTCTTCGTTTCGCCACAGATGGCGCTGTAATCACAGGAACAGAAATGGATTCACAATCGTGATTAGCGACATGCACTCAATGCCTCTTGAATATCCAAAGGCACGTGGGACTCCACCTCCTTGCTGCGAGGGTAGGACAGGCCGGTATTTCTTAACTTCTAATTGGAAACCCCTTTCTCAACATTGCGTTCCTCCGACATATGGAACAGGGGACTACTCGACGCGCCGCCATGGACGTAAAATGAAATACGGCGTATCATAACAGGCAGTGCACTGCGACCTGAGCTTACGCATCACGCACACGCATATCAGATAGCGGCTCTAAACATTACAATACATACACAGAGTTTATTGCCTGCACACCTACCCATCATTTGGAGAATAGACGTGCAAGTGGACAATGAATGTTGCAACCACAGAAGAAAAAACTGAAATAATCCTGATTTACGGAGAATGTAGGAGAAATGTTGAGTCCCTCTCTCCTTGTATGCCGGTCGTTTTCCAGAGAAAGCTCGCTCACGTTCGTTCGTTCTTGGACAAGGTTGTGAACGCCTTTATGTCTGATGGCAGGGTACAGACCGACAAAAGGAAACGAAGCAAATATGTTACCGGAGAAGGTATGAGACAGCTGTACTAGCGGCAGTGCCCCTCAACCCACGAATAAGCGCTCGGCAACTACGCCGCTATACCAGTGTGCCCGTAGGTAGTATTGTCGAAGTACCGCATCGTCGTAAGTATCGTCCATATGACATGTCACTACATCGAGAACTTCATGGGACCGATCTCCGTATCCGGGTAATGTTATGTGAATTAGCTCGTCAGCAAATGCAAGCGACCGCCACGTTATTTCCCGTGATACTATTTTCGGGATGAGTCTACATTCACAAACCATGGTAGTCATTACCGGGATAACACGCATTGCTAGAGTGTAGACAATCTCCACTGGTTACGGATAATTGACCATCAAGGTCCTTGGTCGGTTTACGTACGGTGTGGCGTCAGGGGGAACAAACGTGTTTTATCGACGGGACGATGAATGGAGGCAAATGTGGATAGTATTTGAAACGGGAACTACCGTACTACTGCAGGATGCTGCCCTGGACGTTCTACAACGGAAGTGGTTTCAGCATGACAGTTGTCCAGCGCATTACACAAATGAAGCACGGGAGGTATTAGATCGTGTTTACACTGGTCGGTGGATCGGCAGAGGTTGCCCTATCAACTGGCAAGCTAGGTCGCCGGATTTGACGTCGCCGGATCTCTTTCTGTGACGTTATTTACAAGCACCAACGAACGCCAGCAGGCATTGAAGACATGATCGACCACATCAGAAACGCTTGTGCTGACATTCCCGCAGATATGCTTCTGTCCTGTGTACGGTCATTTGCAAAGCGGATCAGTAAGTGTCTTGAAGTTGGCGGTACTGCGTTTGAAGCCTTACATTAATTGGAAAAGTAGTGTAGCATTCGCCTCGAGCCACGGTCACAGTGGCGCGTCCAGTAGTCCCAGTTCAATATCTAGGAGGAATAGAACGTAGCGATTGCGTTTTCCAGTTAGAAGCTATGAAATACTGGGCTGTCCCACACTCGCAGCATAGAAGTTGGGCCCCAAGTGCCATTGGATATTCAATAGCCATTGAATACCATGTCGTAAAACACGATTGTGTACTCATTTGTGCTCCTCCGATTACAGTGCCATCTGTGGTGAAACGAAGAAAACGCTTCAGACAAAACGTATGTAGATTTTGTCGTAAAATCATAATCTACAATTAAAAAAAAAGGAGGTTCCTATTGAAGATTTCAAAATTGCCCTCCGCGCCCTCACAAGGGATGGGGTGGAAGGTTGAGTGTGGTATCATTGGATGTCCCTCTCCAAGACAGACAAATTGGAATCAAAACGTTTTTTGATCTGATGTTTAGTTTTCGAGGTATGTCAATGTCTTCAGTGAAAAATCAGTAGAACAGCAACAGAAGAGATAGAGAGTATTCAGGACACAGTAAGTGTAGGAACCAGAGACATTACTCTGGTCCATGTGTGGCTTGTTGTTTCCATACCATGGAAGGCTGCGACGTTTATCGATCGAAACCAACCTAGACCCCGGGCTACGTTACACATCAGTCTGTCACCAAAACCAAGAGGGGGATAGGCGTGGGGGGAGGGTCGAAAGGCAAAGCTAACGCAGACATTAAGCGTCTAAAATTTTAGAACTGAGAACGCTAGAAACATTAACCATTCCCGAAGTTAATATAACAGCGTTGAAAATCTGTCCAATGAGTCTTTTGTTGTGATAAAATGTTGGCGGACAGACCTTTAACGCTGTGTATATTAACTTCGGGAATGGTTAATGTTTTTGCTGTTCTTAGTTCTTAAATTTTAGACGTTTTATATCTTGCATGAGATAAATTTACAGCGTCAATGAGTTCGCGGGGTAATGCACGGATTTTCCGTGACGTCACAGGTACTGTGCTGCGATTGTGGTTTTTGGATGAATAAATAAATACCGAATTGCGATAAAATGTTGCAGTGACGTAGAAAATAGTCTTCATTTGCCCATATTCTCTAGCATATTCACACAATCCAATAAACTGAATCCTGCGAAAGAGAGCTCTCATACGCATGTAAATACTAATTTTACAAATGTAAATCTGTTGAATAATAAAGGAACGGCAGCAGCAGGATATCAACCCACTATCTTTGACACTGAAAGTCCGCAGCTGTATTCAGTACACTATCATAAACTGCCGAGGATATGTGTCTTATATTATATAATCCTCTAACCGCTGAAATGTCACTGCCGGCCGGAGTGGCCGAGCGGTTCTAGGCGCTTCAGTTTGGAACCGCGCGACCGCTACGGTCGCAGGTTCGAATCCTGCCTCGGGCATGGATGTGTGTGATGTCCTTAAGTTAGTTAGGTTTAAGTAGTTCTAGGGGACTGATGACCTCAGATGTTAAGTTCTACAGTTTTCATAGCCATTTGAACCCTTAGTGCTCAGAGCCCTTTGAACCATTTTGAAATGTCACTAACTGACATTTAATTATAAGAATTCCAACCAAGAACGTCAGGTTTTTGGTACTTCTTCAATGCACCATTGCCTGAAACTGTAAACTGTCATAACAAGTAAGTTACGATATGATAACGAAATACGAAAATATCGCGACCAAGTACATGACGTTTCCTTATTACAAATCTTACCAATGACGGCGCTCTTTTGAGAGATCCTCATTATGCTGCTACTTAGAAACGTCATGATTCATAAAACCAACCAAATATGGGCTTCAGCTGATTGGGATGAAACCAAACGTCGCCTCTCTCAACTTCAGCTTGTGACGTAGACATGACTGGACGCGACGTAGGACAGCAAAGCTGAAGCGACGGAGGGTTTGGGAAGTCGATATGAGCTGAACTCTGTAAAAGCAACGCCCAAAACATCTTCTACAAAGAGCTTCACAGGCATCTCAAGGCGCAGCCTCTACTACTACACGTTTGAAAATCATCAGTTGATATCAACACTTCAAAAAACATCGACTGTCATTGTGTAAATTCGTGCGAGGAACATTCGAAACGCGTACTGATAACTTAAATTATCTAATCCATTGCTGAGAGATGTATTATAATGTTTTCTCTGGGGCGCCTCCACCTCATACCTCTTAAGTATGAGCCGCAACTACTCTACCTTAATCTTCTTCGGTTTTGCGTAACACTTATTTTCCAGTGGATAATTTACCAACCATTGCAAGTAGTAAGAATATGATATAATTTGCTACATCCATAACCATGATTACAGTACTTACATATTAACTGTTTTGCTCTCAGTTACAGTACAACGTGTTCTCCTAGTGATAATTATACGATGAAGCCATCTTAAAAAATGGTTCAAATGGCTCTGAGAACTATGGGACTTAACTTCTGAGGTCATAAGTCCCCTAGAACTTAGAACTACTTAAACCTAACTAACCTAAGGACATCACACACATCCATGCCCGAGGCAGGATTCGAACCTGCGACCGTAGCGGTCGCGCGGTTCCAGACTGTAGCGCCTAGATCCGCTTGGCCATTCTGGCCGGCAAGTCTTCTTAACATTGCCGTTATCTTGCAATCATTTCTCCCTCCTAAGTTAACGTTCGGACTGACAAACTAACTGTTTTGTTATTGTGTATTTCTCAGCCATCAAACGTTGATGGTAATGGAAAATCGTGCACTGTGAAACATCAGTCCGATATTTGTCAAATTTTGTGGAGGTAGCCATCACATGATGGGTATTGAACGACTAAACTGATGTTAATAATCAAAGAAAGTGAGATCTGTGACCCCTGCCACCAGGAATACAGGCTTGTACTCGTTACAACATGGCAGCAAACAACCTTGAGGAAGGTCTTGTCATCGAAACAGTGACACACTTTCTTTTCTGGAAAAAAGTCCGCGTTCGTGTTCAAAACAGTGACCGATGTTGGTTCCACGTCAACCATATTCAGACGCAGAGATAAAATACAAGAGCTAACCAACATATAATCTACGATAACGTTGCTATTATACTACATCTGTAGTCAATTGTACCGGAACGTAATTGAATGTGTCTGTTACAAGAGTAACTGGTTGAACTTAGTAGAAAAATTTATTTTCTATGCCACACAATAATAGTGATCTGTTAGCATCCAGGTCATTCACACAGCAACTGCCAGCGGATGGCGTCGGATGCATATTCAGTTATGAGAAAGGAAAACATTTCTAAATTAAATAATTTTTTGAGAATACCTTCATTGGAAATCCTTCATAAAAACGTGTGATTTGTTAAGAGTAGAAACACTACAAAAACATGTAATTCGAACTGCAGACAGTGCCCGTATTAAAAGCGTTGCTATAAGCCTGTCTGGTCACTGCGAGCTTCCTGCCGTAGCTGTGCCTTCAGTGGGGCGCCTCGAACCAAGAGTCATCTGTTAGCAGCTGCCGGGAAAGAGCCCCTAGGAGGAGCCCCTCTCCCCCCTCAGCCCACCCCCGCCACAGGTTCTAGGCACAGCACACATGCTCCCACCGTTGCACCACACGTTCTCTCACTTAGTGCCTTGAACAGCCATAAACTACAATCAGTGACCCAGTAAGCCTTCATAATGTTCTGATTCGATTCGCTCATCCAAACTCGGATCCGGATATTTTGTGACTGTAAATTCAGAGCTCTGCGAAGATGTTAAGGAATATTACTGTAGATAGTTAGTTATTAAATTTTATTTGATGATGGTCCATATGGAACCAAAATCGCTCAAAGCTTTTAAAATGACAGCTGTCCAGACGTAAAAAAAATCTGTTGTTTCCTGTAATACTGCCAGTTCATGAACACTGGTCGCTCGACGCTGGGACTAAAGCATAGCACTTTCCACTGCATCCCAAAAGTGCTGTATTAACGGAAACTCTTGCGACAAAGAAGACCAGTCAAGTAAGTATCTGTGCATTCCACAAAGTATTTGCGGTGTGAGCTGCTGTGTCGGGTCTTGGATAATATTGGTGCATTATGCTACTTCTTCCGTGGTGATGAATGGTATGACAACAGTGTATACTATTCTTGCCTCATATTCGGCCTTCCTTCAATACTGCTAAATCAGTCTAGCTGTACAGTCTAGCTGTACAGTCTAGCTGCATCGTCCAAGCGGCCATGACACTCTCCTTCCCGACTGGTGTGTCTATCCGTGTTCCCAGAAGAGAATGGATAGAGACCCTATCGTTCCTAAGCCCGATACACCAGTCTGTCTTCTTAGCATCTTGCGTAAACTTCAAAAACGCTTGCTGTGCGTGAGATTACTGTCCCACAAGGAGCTTCAGAACCTCAACCAGAGCCAATTCGGCTCCAAAAAGGGCAGATCTATAGAGGAAACAATTAATTGTACACTCATCATTGTGGAGAAACGTGTCAGCCAGTAACTCGTAGACATGGTTGACATTTGGGGCCTACAGTATTTCACAAACTGTGGTGGCCCGTAACGTTTACCCGTCTGACACAATGCCAGATCCCAAAATGTTTGTACCAGAGGTCCTTATATTACTGTGGGGGGAGCACTGTGGATTGGGCTCAACATCCAGAAAGTAGTTAGACGAATCACTAATGGTTTTCCACAGAGATCTATCTATACGCGAACCAATTTTCTGGGACCTTACCTTTAGCCATTGCTGACAACTGTGGCTAAAATCCCTAAAGTGTTAACAGTAATGGCCTATGCCGATTACATACCGTTTGTGGAGGCAGAGAAGTCAATGGCCAGGTTCGTAAGGAAAGCTTGTTATAGGCTTGCTCAGATACTAAAGTGGTGCTGAGATAATAAATTAGAAATTGCAGCAAGTAAGGCTCTTTACCTGTTACTTAAAGGAAGGGTCTCCCGCTCATGGATTCCTACTGTGATATTCAGGGGAACTTCAGTGCGAAGCAGTGTGATATGTAAATATTTGGACTTACACGTGTACGAGAGCATAACTTTCACAGACACATACATCTCAGATGTGTCAGAAAGCTAGTAGGGTTATGCACAAGCTGGCAAGATTGGGCACCATTGATTTTACAATGCATTTGAAACAGCTTAGACTCTATCGTGATGCAATTCTCACAGGAATCAGAAGATTTGCCGCCATCGTCTGAACACACTAATTGAGATACAATCGATGCATGTCAATCCTAAGGCTTACGCAGAGGAGCATGCCACTGAAGCTCACGGGAGACTAAGGGACAGCATGGGTTGAGGCACTATTAGTCATGTGAGGCATGTGCTCAATGGATATCTGTGTCAGATATATAGGGTCTGTCCACTGGCCTCGCGAAGGGTATCTTAACAGGGTGAAAGACACGACAGGTCGGGAAATAACAAACAAACAAGCATTAAAATTATGGGAAAACTCTTGAGTTGACAAAGACACTACCATAAGAGATCACAGGATCTATGATATACTTCCAGATATCAAGGGAGGATTCTTATGAGCCATGTAAATCCATCTAGAGGTACGAATCACTGCCTGATGAGCCATGGACCACACCATAAATATTTGTACAGAATAAAAAAAAAGTGAGACAAATATGTGTGCATGTGTCTATATTGGTACACCAGACCATATTGTGCTGTATTGTCCACTATACGAAGCTTTGTTGACTCAAACAACTGCCAATGGCACACTAAGCTACATTGCTAGAGAAAATCGCAAATGGCAATTGGTGAACAAGGTAGCAAATAACGTATCTGGGAGAGAATTTATAATATTTTTAACGTCTGAGGGAAACTCAGTTGGAAGTGATAATACAGCAGTGAATATTGTGAGTGAATGAATGGTATTAGCGAGGATTCACTGACGCCGGAATTAGTGTCTGTCTACACAGGGGATGACCTGAAGCAATGGATATGCGACCAACAACGTGGAAGCTACAGGAGAACCGGTAGAGCAGATGGGAACGTTTATCTGATGATTTATGTAGGTTTCCCAGCAAGAGCAAGTTGCCGGAGAGTTGGTGCAGTGACTCCGTCACATTCATTTCGTTTCGCTGGGATTGCAGACGACGGCGCAGGAACAAAGGTGGGCCGGTTTTTCTCAAGGCTACTGGGTGGAGGGTTCACAAATAACTGTTTGGGAATAGTATGAGATTCCGGGACTCCAGTTCTAAAGATCTGGCATGCCACCCTCGGCAATCGGGGAATCATTACCATAGAAATTAGTAAAGCTAACATTAGTCATGGATTTAGAATTCCGCGATTAGAGCTTTCTGAAAAACTTTTCTACCTTAACCTCGATTTTCCCAGTGATTATGATTAGGAACTGCCTGTAACCCAACTGCTGCGTTGGTGCTCAGATAATTCACAAATGTAGTATCATGGTGTTTTTCCTTTTCATTTAATATATGTTATTTAATATCTGTTATCACGATTAATTTCACTGTTAAGTATGATTGAATTTTAAATTTTTGGCCGGCCGAAGTGGCCGTGCGGTTAAAGGCGCTGCAGTCTGGAACCGCAAGACCGCTACGGTCGCAGGTTCGAATCCTGCCTCGGGCATGGAAGTTTGTGATGTCCTTAGGTTAGTTAGGTTTAATTATTTCTAAGTTCTAGGGGACTAATGACCTCGGGAGTTGAGTCCCATAGTGCTCAGAGCCATTTGAACCATTTTAAATTTTGGAATGAACGTTAACAACAATTATATATAACTTTTATAACTATGTGAAAATACGACTCGCGTTAAAATCCATGTCGCGTGTGCTTAAATTGAAAGCCATTATAAATTAATAAATAAAAAGTCTGTATTCACATACAATTTCGTTCGGTGTTCAGAGCGTTGTACTGTCGCATCTACCTGTGACCACTGCAAAGCTACACTTTCTGTGATGGGTGAACGCCTGCGTGTAAGTGTTCAGCATACAGGGGCAACACCGAGTGATATTTAGAATTTGTGACGTCTCTGGAGGTACCCTAGATAGTTTAATGATGAGGAAAATACACCTCAAGAACAGGAAATCAAGCTTTGTAACATGGTCGCGGTACAGAGTTTTTGTTCTCATTTCAGATACAATCTGTAAGTATCCTGCAACCTAATTTCCAAGTAGACCATCACAGAAAAAACTCCTCTATGTATTTAATTATTGTCAGAAGCCTTCCAATCTTTGACCACAAACAACAGTGCGGAAACGTTTGGCATCAACCGCATTGTTTGTCACGTAATCTGTGGCTCAATATGATTCCACTTACCTTTCCACTACATTTCCGTTATGGAGGTGTATGGAGTCTGTTAATAGTCAAATGTATTGATCTACACTCCTGGAAATTGAAATAAGAACACCGTGAATTCATTGTCCCAGGGAGGGGAAACTTTATTGACACATTCCTGGGGTCAGATACATCACATGATCACACTGACAGAACCACAGGCACATAGACACAGGCAACAGAGCATGCACAATGTCGGCACTAGTACAGTGTATATCCACCTTTCGCAGCAATGCAGGCTGCTATTCTCCCATGGAGACGATCGTAGAGATGCTGGATGTAGTCCTGTGGAACGGCTTGCCATGCCATTTCCACCTGGCGCCTCAGTTGGACCAGCGTTCGTGCTGGACGTGCAGACCGCGTGAGACGACGCTTCATCCAGTCCCAAACATGCTCAATGGGGGACAGATCCGGAGATCTTGCTGGCCAGGGTAGTTGACTTACACCTTCTAGAGCACGTTGGGTGGCACGGGATACATGCGGACGTGCATTGTCCTGTTGGAACAGCAAGTTCCCTTGCCGGTCTAGGAATGGTAGAACGATGGGTTCGATGACGGTTTGGATGTACCGTGCACTATTCAGTGTCCCCTCGACGATCACCAGTGGTGTACGGCCAGTGTAGGAGATCGCTCCCCACACCATGAGGCCGGGTGTTGGCCCTGTGTGCCTCGGTCGTATGCAGTCCTGATTGTGGCGCTCACCTGCACGGCGCCAAACACGCATACGACCATCATTGGCACCAAGGCAGAAGCGACTCTCATCGCTGAAGACGACACGTCTCCATTCGTCCCTCCATTCACGCCTGTCGCGACACCACTGGAGGCGGGCTGCACGATGTTGGGGCGTGAGCGGAAGACGGCCTAACGGTGTGCGGGACCGTAGCCCAGCTTCATGGAGACGGTTGCGAATGGTCCTCGCCGATACCCCAGGAGCAACAGTGTCCCTAATTTGCTGGGAAGTGGCGGTGCGGTCCCCTACGGCACTGCGTAGGATCCTACGGTATTGGCGTGCATCCGTGCGTCGCTGCGGTCCGGTCCCAAGTCGACGGGCACGTGCACCTTCCGCCAACCACTGGCGACAACATCGATGTACTGTGGAGACCTCACGCCCCACGTGTTGAGCAATTCGGCGGTACGTCCACCCGGCCTCCCGCATGCCCACTATACGCCCTCGCTCAAAGTCCGTCAACTGCACATACGGTTCACGTCCACGCTGTTGCGGCATGCTACCAGTGTTAAAGACTGCGATGGAGCTCCGTATGCCACGGCAAACTGGCTGACACTGACGGCGGCGGTGACAAATGCTGCGCAGCTAGCGCCATTCGACGGCCAACACCGCGGTTCCTCGTGTGTCCGCTGTGCCGTGCGTGTGATCATTGCTTGTACAGCCCTCTCGCAGTGTCCGGATCAAGTATGGTGGGTCTGACACACCGGTGTCAATGTGTTCTTTTTTCCATTTCCAGGAGTGTATTAATCGTACCGATATGCATCTGACTACGTCCAAGCCCTCTAAGCAGACGCCGATACATATATTGCGCAACGGTACAAGGTATCATTGCTTTGAAGCAATCATGGTGTAGCTCAATAAATAATCAATCTCTTTACGACATTAACGACCAGTTCGTATCCTTATACACGCCATAAGGAAACTAAATCATCAAGCAGGGACTGACAATGCCATACCACCTCAGAAACAATGACGTACAGCCCGGCAGGCGCAGTTTCGTCGTCCTGTAGCGTGACCTACGATTCATTTACAAATTTGACCCTCTTAACCAACAGCGACTCCTCATAGGCGACTTACTTAGGCAGGAATAAGTTAAAAATTCGTATCAGTGGTAATCACAAAACGTATATTTGTTATTACTCCAGAAATGCATGCCAAGGGAACATTACTCTGACTGAGGTAATGAAGATGGAGATTTCAAATAAACTTCTGATCTGGTACATTAATGATGATAACAAACGCTGAAAACTTGCATAACTTGAAAAATCTGCTAAATTTAACACATTCACATCTGCTCGATTTCTGAATCAGCGTTATTAAGAAAGAACAAAAACAAAAGTAAAGGAAAATAAAAACAGAAACATTACCAATATGTTCGTTGAATGACAGAACGACTTACTAACTCCCGATCGAGGGTTAAATATGGG
The DNA here is from genome assembly GCF_023898315.1 of Schistocerca nitens. Classification (NCBI taxonomy): domain Eukaryota; kingdom Metazoa; phylum Arthropoda; class Insecta; order Orthoptera; family Acrididae; genus Schistocerca; species Schistocerca nitens. The sequence goes on along the minus strand of NC_064618.1, from coordinate 333,765,120 downwards.
GCGCGAACGTAAACAGAATCGTGTGATTGATCTCATTCTAATCGTCACTTTGCTACTTGGTTCATAGGAGAGCTTAATCAGGCACATTGCCTCTGCATAACACACCAAACGGTGAGGAAAACAATAACAGTTTACTTCATGTCTCTGAGTAGAATAAAAGGAGAGGAGCGACGTGTACTTCTCATAATCAATTCAAAAATATATAGCTCTTTCTCTACCAAGAGAAAGAAAGATAGTAGTGTAGCCACCTTCAATGCGATTTCCAATGTCAAGCACCACTTCTCTTCGGCTGAGTGGAGCAGCATCATCTGACCGCAGCTTGTCTGATACCATCAGTCTTCCAACGGCCTCTTCCGGCTCAACACTGCCTGCCCACCTGCCCAAACAAATCCACAGTAACAGGTACTTCATCCATGAAACTGCCCAGCGACGACTAACACACAGTAATACGCACTGCCCCACTGAGGACTGCCCACGTCTGACCACAACAGGCTGATTGGCTCCGTATAACTGCCTTCACTTATTCAGATTCTACCTGATCACGCGGCGTTATGACGTTCTAGCAGTTCAATGGCCGAGCTCCCACTCCAAAGACCACAAGCAAATCTTAAGTACTTCCCATAAACATCGAAACCGATCGACGTGCGATCGGGAAATTAAGACAAAGAGCTTTCTCGTAAGCCATGCGAAGTATAAGTGATAGAAATTACAAACGGCTGTTTATGTACTCAAGGCTACAAATTCCACAAATATAGATTTGTCCATTACACTGCACTTAGCGTTTCGACAAAAATTAAGTTAAGTTCAATAAGCTGAGAGACGATAAGACTTCTGCTGCAACAGCTGGTCTCTGCCGGCCGATGTCGCGGAGCGGTTCTAGGCCCTTCAGTCTGGAACCGTGAGACCGCTACGGTCGAAGGTTCGAATCCTGCCTCGGGCATGAATGTGTGTGATGTCCTTAGGTTAGTTAGGTTTAAGTAGTTCTAAGTTCTAGGGGACTGATGGCCTCAGATGTTAAGTCCCATAGTGCTCAGAGCCATTTGAACCATTTTTGAGCTGGTCTCCTTTTCTTGATTTAACGCCACGGATGGGTTTGCAAGAGATGAAAGTAACGTGCTCCGTATTACGCTGAAAGCCACCACAATTTTATCTGCGAGTGCATTGCAAGGTACGACTCCCGTATTAATGCCACGAATACATTCCTCTTTATACGGTATTTGACCCATGGTCCACGAATGAACATCTAAACGATCTGACTACTTTTTAATGAAATATGAGGTCATCAACAAACTTTCATAACGTTACAGATTATTAAAGGGTTTTTTAACACGAAGTAAATGAAGACAAATTGCAAACAAGATTTTCAACTGTCCTAATACAACCTATCAGCGTAAGTGCATTCCTCATTGTACGAAAAACCTGTGCAATGCAGAAGTAACTACACAGGGCATGTTCTAAAACCTGTCGCTAGAACGCAAAGACACCAGTATTCATTACTACAACAAGTGTCTTGAAGTTGTTTAGCAACAGTTTCTATACAGAATCGGAAAAGGCAGTTTCCAGAAAGATTGATTCTGCTGAAGGCAGTATTTCCAACTGTCTGACACTTGTACTTGGTGCTCGAAAGAACAAAGTTTAAATGAGCAAACGTGCAAATGAGCAGTGAAGATAGTTAGACTGAAACAATTACTTCCCGAGGAAGTCATCAGAGATTTGATTTTATATTCATTTATCATACAGAAAATGGATACGTAATCTCATAAATGACACATACTTATATACCCCACGCGATCACGTGGCTGTACAGTTCCACGCATTTACAAGGACAGAAAAATAAGGTTTTCTCTGTGATCCGCGAAATATTATCTAGAGAGTGAGAGAGTAATGTGAAAGACGACCGATATGCCCGGATGCGTTAATGAAATGTAGTTATTGATTCTCACGTGTTCAAACATGTGTTACTAAGTATCGAAAGATGTAATCTAATTAAAAATGTGCAACAGAGACGGAATAATAAATAATAATTATCTTAAATTTTGATATTTCTCTCTACGTTCCCTCTTTACGTGATGTCTCTTGAGTGACTAAAGTCGTACAGCACTAAGCATAATTGTCACTATGATGAGGCCGGCCGAAGTGGCCGTGCGGTTAAAGGCGCTGCAGTCTGGAACCGCAAGACCGCTACGGTCGCAGGTTCGAATCCTGCCTCGGGCATGGATGTTTGTGATGTCCTTAGGTTAGTTAGGTTTAACTAGTTCTAAGTTCTAGGGGACTAATGACCTCAGCAGTTGAGTCCCATAGTGCTCATAGCCATTTTTTGAACTATGATGAGCACGATTCTGCAATATTAATCAGTTACTCCTAGTGAATTGACGTGGACATCCACCCACTTCGGAAAGTCTTGAGGACTTGACGAAATTTGGTGAAGCACATACAAATTGGAGATTCGAATCGATTAGAAATCCGTGCTCGGTTAACGAACTGCCATAGAATAGCAGTGATCCAATACAACTCCGGCTCACAATTTCAACCTATTAACGAGAAATCAGTAGTGACTGAAATGTAGAACTTGCAATTGTGAGACGAAATCCTGAAAGCAAAGATAATTACCAGGTCCTTCAAATGACTCACACACTCCTGACAATGGATAGCCGTTACTAGTATTTATTCACATTTTATGACAATATTTTGAGTTGGTGGTCGTAAAGCCAATGGTTAGCGAAAATAATCTCTTATTTCGCTGTATAGACCGTTATTAGTCGTCAATACGACAGTCTGCTGTCACAAAGCAATCTTATTCGAATGGCAATCTTATTTCCCTTTTTGGTCACCATATACTCTCTGGATCACATTAACGTCCGTTCCTTAACATGGCAGTAACGTATCCTTCGCCTCATCTCTTGCATAAGAGCTTTTCTTCTTTTCTGTGTTCGTATTTTATGGTTCACACATCTGACTTCACCCTTTGGGTAGAAGAGTATGCTACAAGTTTAATTTCCTGCGTAATGATGTTAACATTACTTCATTTAGCCAGGTGTTAGCCTTTCAGCTCCTAAAATAGCGTCTTTACATGATGTTGTTAGAGACAGAGCACAAGTCCGAACGTGCAAGAATCGTTCCTGGCAACGTATAAGCAAACACGTCACTATTCGCTTGGAGAATTTTGTAGAAACTGGGCAGGTAGACAGAAAAGGACGGATGGACGGGAATGGAGAGGAAACCGTAAATATTATGAACAAACGAGGATTAGAGTTCTTCCTTCCCCGCTACACCGTCCAATGTAATAACCGCGACACAGTCGATGCTTTAGTGGGCATTTAGGTGTGCTCTATCAACAAGTTAGTATTCCTTGGATGCAAAATATAAGCTCAAAACCACCAACTTCATGTGTACGCCTTAGGACGCCATACCTGAAGTTTAAAACTAGATATTTCTAAGTTTTTTTCTAAAGTTAGGTTAAGTAATATCATACGTGTACGGTACTCATTTTCTGTTTAGACTGATCTATATAAAAGAGTTAGGTACAATTTTAGGGCAACTTATGATGAAAATGAATTCGAAGTTGCATCTTTACCAAGAATAGGTGGAAAAAAAGAACCTGGATAAATATTTACAGAGCTGCCATTAAGATCAACTAGAATATAAAACTTCCAAGGTACTCGACTCTTCTTGAAGACTAATAGGACCAAAATTCCCGTCCTTTCATCCTTTACTAGCTACCTGTCTATAAAACATTTGAGATAATAGTGAAACTGATTTATAGTAGACATCCAAATGAAAGCGAGACAGGTGGAAAGAAAAGTAAGTTCAAAAATGGTTCAAATGGCTCTGAGCACTATGGGACTTAACATCTGAGGTCATCAGTCCCCTAGACTTAGAACTACTTAAACCTAACTAAACTAAGGACATCACACACATCCATGCCCGAGGCAGGATTCGAACTTGCAACCGTAGCAGCAGCGCGGTTCCTTACTGAAGCGTCTAGAACCGCTCGATTACAACGAAAAGTAAGTAATCTGTTTTATTACTTCATAATTAGTCACCATAATAGTTAATACATTTGCCCCACTGTAAAGCAAAACGGTCAATGCCTTCATGAAAAAATATTTACAAATGCATACAGAAAAATGACAGCATAGAAGTGTGCACCCACATGTGGCCAAGGTTGTTTCAACTATGCTGCAGAAGTTTTACTGAGAAACTCTTACGTATCCTCCATACAGTTCCGGTTCCTCCCGTACGATTTACATACTTTTGGAGCTCAGGATAAATACATTCATTGCCGTCGATTTGTTTCGGACGAAATGGTACGCGTCTGGGTACAACCGCGGTTCCGTAGGCAGTCGCAAACATTTATCCGTTATGGCACTGACCGTTTTGTCTCTCAATGGGATAAATGTAAATACATTTATGGTTATTAATTTTGTAGTAGTAAGCAGTTTATATACTTTTATCCATCTGTTTCATTTTCGTTTGACTACCCCTTTCATTTGCAGGGTAAAGACTAATTCTCTCCCGACTATTTCTCACTTTCCATTGTAACCTGAGAGGCGAAGTTATTCGATCACTGGATTAATTGACTACATGATACACAGAATCCTGCTAACGGCAAAGAACACGAAAACAGTATATTGTCAATGTATAAAAAAGTTAAGTAATACATTATAGTAAAAGGGTGTAAACTACAATGACTAACTCGCTTCCAGAAGAGGCGAGTGAGGCAAAAAGAAGCCTTTCAACTTAAGTTTCAATACATGGAGCTGAATATTACTGGACACAGACTTTTTACAATTTTTAGTTGGTATTTTTGTTATTTGACCTGTAGAGTTTGTACCTGAAACTTCTAAATAGAAATTTTTTATTTAACTTGCAGTAACTGGAAGAGGGTGAAACTTCTACATTATTTGATTCTGAAACTGCTGAGTGAAACTGAATGTACTGAGCCTACTTTCTTTTTACTTATTCTTATCATCTCAAAACTGACCCACAATATCCTGGCGCAACGCAATCTGACTGCTCAGAAGTGATAACCTCAGTTCAAAAAGTTAATACAAAAGAATGGCCCTGATTTAGAAGAAATCCTAACAATAACCCGTACATTTCATAAGTCCTTACCTCACAGAAAACAGCCGCGCGCGATTAGCCGAGCGGTCTAGGGCGCTGCAGTCATGGACTGTGCGGCTGGTCCCGGCGGAGGTTCGAGTCCTCCCTCGGGCATGGGTGTGTGTGTTTGTCCTTAGAATAATTTAGGTTAAGTAGTGTGTAATGTTAGGGACTGATGACCTTAGCAGTTAAGTCCGATAAGATTTCACACACACATTTGAACATTTTCTCACAGAAAATATTCATTACACGATCCACAGCAATGCCTCATGCACCAGTAGTGCCAGCTAAATAAAAGATTATAACTACTGAAGGCTCTAACTACTAATAGGCATGTGGTTAGGAAAGGAAAGATTTTGTTGCAGAGCAAACAATGTATTTATCAGATTTTACCTTAATCAAGTGACAACCAGTACAACCAAAAAGGTATATAATCATCAGTAATAAATCTCCATGACGGAAACACATTCAGACCGTCCGCTCGCGCTAATACTGCAAACCTACCACACTGCTAATGATTAACTTCTAACCTCCATCACTCACACCCAACTTCCATCACTGCTGGCTTTTCACCTCCAAGTGTGAGTCCCACCAGCCAGAGTCTCTTACAGAGTGCGCACAGTGCTGTCAGTGTTATTAATGCGTAGCAGTACACAGCGCTGCCAACATACAAACACATAAACAGCCTACTTACATACAGTATTTAGTCATCGAAAATAAATGTTTATGCGGCATACTTAATGGCGGTATTCATTTAGCGACTGTAGCATTTTAGAATAAGTCCATATTAGTGAGGACAAGACTTATGAAGAAGTGCTTTGTCAGTAATGAGGAAGAAGTCGAAGGAGCCCCGAACTATAAACTTTTTTCCTCTATTCAGTGTTTGTGGATCACCAGTACCGCTTCACTATTCTGCCATTATCTGAACATGTTTTCAGCACACCGCATGCGGAATATATTGCATACAGTGTGTTGTAATGTTTTACTGAAGACACATTGACGTAATTACTATAACCAGTTTCAGTCACAATCCGTTTCAACCCACGTGGATAGGTGTCCGTGTTAGAGCGCCGCTACCGACACGTGGACAAGCGCAGGCCCCGGATCGAATCAACCCAGCCGATGAACGATGAAGGTAGGTATGCTGGCCAACCAGGATGTGGTTTTCAGTCAGTTTCCCACATTCCACTAGGTTAATAACGAACTGGTTGTGAAGACCCGCTTCAATTACACGAATCGATAACAATTAGTAAACTGTCCCTCTCTTTTACATTGAGTAACGCTACACAGACAGTTGGGTACAATTATTTCATTCCTGGGGTTAACGGGGTGGCAATAGAAAGGAAAACGACTACCCCTTAAATAAAATATGCTAGTCCGTTTCCATCCCAAGTGACATTGCGTCAATACGGGAAAAATGCAAAAGAAAAAATAAATCGTAATTCGTTTCAGACATTCTGCTTTACTCGAAATGCCAGTTTATTGCCTATATAAGGTTATCGTTTACTTGCCTTGGGTACATGTCTGTGTCTAATATTAGTGGGTGTGGGTTGTTGTGTACTCTTGTGTGTGTTTATTCGCCCTTGCAGTTACGCTTCTGTCCCCGATGCGGTTGTACGTATTGAAGCGCGTTCACAAGTTGAGTGTTTGTGTTTGTGTGTGCGTGAAACTAAAAGAGAGAGGCGGGGTAGGAGAGAGAGAGAGGGAGAAAGAGACAGAAGGGATAGGAGTGAAGGGAGGATGTGCAGATGGACTTAGAATGAGAAAAGGCGCTTATATGTCGTTCACCCAGGCAACTGCTCGCTGAGAATACAGGGTACGGCAAAATTTATTTTCTTCGTTTCTGCCTCTTACAAGGTGGGTCTAATTTTCGTTTGATGTGCTTCTTTATTTCTCTTGATCTCTTTTTGTCTGCACCTTATGTCATTCTGCTCTGGTGTTATAAGTGGTCATCAGAGATCAAAATGTTCGTGTTAAGTTCGAAGTCCATACGGTGTATTACTTTAATTTTCACTCTTTTCTACTTTTGGTTGATATCTGCATCACTCTTCACACCATTTTACTGAGCATACGTCTGCAACGTTAAACATCGTTAAAGATTGGTTGAGTCACTCTTCATTCTACTTGATTCCACGATTATTAGAGGTATAGATTACAGAATATTAACGTTGTGAGACTTTTATTATAAACGGCATTCGTATTATATATCAATACAGGCGTTGCGAAGAACTCTTCTATTTCCATTTTATTGTCTGAGGTGGCAAAGGATACGCTACCTAGACTTCCACGGATTGAGGGAAATCTGAACAGCGTCCATTACATCAATGAGGTTTCTTAACTTGGAGGCCATGTTTCAGAAGAGTTGCACTTCGTTAAATTTGGTGGGAAATACGTGTCTTCTTCGACAAAGAACTGATAACAGCGCATTCTTGGCTTTCTTTTTCATTTTGTGTCTCGTTCATCGAACATATCCAGAACCAGAAAGAAAAGCTTCCATCATTGCTCCAAAAAGGTGATTATGTCCTGGGCATATTTAAGGATGTAAAAGAAGGAAACTAACTTTTCGACTTGACTGACACCTCCAAAGCAATTTAAATCAAAGCATCTTGATATATTCTCACCTTTTTACTTCTTAGTTTGGTACCCACGTCATGTAAAATAACATGACACATGACGTCATACCCCCGGAAGGCTCAATGGCTCTGAGCACTGTGGGACTTAACTACTGTGGTCATCAGTCCCCTAGCACTTAGAACTACACTCCTGGAAATTGAAATAAGAACACTGTGAATTCATTGTCCCAGGAAGGGGAAACTTTATTGACACATTCCTGGGGTCAGATACATCACATGATCACACTGACAGAACCACAGGCACATAGACACAGGCAACAGAGCATGCACAATGTCGGCACTAGTACAATGTATATCCACCTTTCACAGCAATGCAGGCTGCTATTCTCCCATGGAGACGATCGTAGAGATGCTGGATGTAGTCCTGTGGAACGGCTTGCCATGCCATTTCCACCTGGCGCCTCAGTTGGACCAGCGTTCGTGCCGGACGTGCAGACCGCGTGAGACGACGCTTCATCCAGTCCCAAACATGCTCAATGGGGGACAGATCCGGAGATCTGGCTGGCCAGGGTAGTTGACTTACACCTTCTAGAGCACGTTGGGTGGCACGGGATACATGCGGACGTGCATTGTCCTGTTGGAACAGCAAGTTCCCTTGCCGGTCTAGGAATGGTAGAACGATGGGTTCGATGACGGTTTGGATGTACCGTGCACTATTCAGTGTCCCCTCGACGATCACCAGTGGTGTACGGCCAGTGTAGGAGATCGCTCCCTACACCATGATGCCGGGTGTTGGCCCTGTGTGCCTCGGTCGTATGCAGTCCTGATTGTGGCGCTCACCTGCACGGCGCCAAACACGCATACGACCATCATTGGCACCAAGGCAGAAGCGACTCTCATCGCTGAAGACGACACGTCTCCATTCGTCCCTCCATTCACGCCTGTCGCGACACCACTGGAGGCGGGCTGCACAATGTTGGGGCGTGAGCGGAAGACGGCCTAACGGTGTGCGGGACCGTAGCCCAGCTTCATGGAGACGGTTGCGAATGGTCCTCGCCGATACCCCAGGAGCAACAGTGTCCCTAATTTGCTGGGAAGTGGCGGTGCGGTCCCCTACGGCACTGCGTAGGATCCTACGGTCTTGGCGTGCATCCGTGCGTCGCTGCGGTCCGGTCCCAGGTCGACGGGCACGTGCACCTTCCGCCGACCACTGGCGACAACATCGATGTACTGTGGAGACCTGACGCCCCACGTGTTGAGCAATTCGGCGGTTCGTCCACCCCGCCTCCCGCATGCCCACTATACGCCCTCGCTCAAAGTCCGTCAACTGCACATACGGTTCACGTCCACGCTGTCGCGGCATGCTACCATTGTTAAAGACTGCGATGGAGCTCCGTATGCCACGGCAAACTGGCTGACACTGACGGCGGCGGTGCACAAATGCTGCGCAGCTAGCGCCATTCGACGGCCAACACCCCGGTTCCTGGTGTGTCCGCTGTGCCGTGCGTGTGATCATTGCTTGTACAGCCCTCTCGCAGTGTCCGGAGCAAGTATGGTAGGTCTGACACACCGGTGTCAATGTGTTCTTTTTTCCATTTCCAGGAGTGTACTTAAACCTAACTAACCTAAGGACATCACACACATCCATGCCCGAGGCAGGATTCGAACCTGCGACCGTAGCAGTCCCCCCGGAAGAAATCCATCCCCAGAAATTTTATCCTTCCTGAAAAACTTACTTAGCTATTACAAATATCATCTTCAGCCGTATCATGTTATATATTGTTTACTATAGCTGGCGAATATTCTAGATTTTGGCGCATGATCAGATAATTTAGCTTATAAATTGCAAGAAATAAGTGTGCCGACACTTTGCGCCTAAAAGAACTCGCAGTACTGTGGTGGTAGAGTTAACTCGTAATAAACGCGAATATGTCAAGACGTTTTGATGTAAATGTCTTTGAAGCTCCCAGATAAATCGAAGAACTAGTTACGTTCAATTACTTCCCTAACTCTTCCGAAGATGTATACGCTCCTTTTTGTGCTATTACAGCACCATATTTGTTCTGGTTCACAACTTTTACTTTACCATAACCTTATACCACCAAAGTCTGGCAACCGATGCAGACTTCTGTTGACTCGGCCGGTGGGTTTGTTTATTGCCTTTCGAACCACGTTGCTTACATCGTGGCAACGCATAAGGCTTTCACAAGACAACAGAACAAGAAACTTGTCTTTTGCACGTAAAATGTCAGTAAAGCAAGATTTTTGAAAGTTTTCAATTTTATCGTATGAAAGCATTTTTTTTATTTAATTGAATCTCTTTAAACGTTTCCGTGTATTCAGTTTACGTGCTACGTCTACCACGACTTGGGGCCATCGTCTACCACGACTTGGGGCCATCGTATGTCGACTACAGATAAAGAAAATTCGATTTAAAAAAAAATCCTTTTGACATAACCCATTCATCTATCTTAGTGCAAAAATGCAAATGACCGCTGGCACGGGTTACACCAAATTTTGTTCACCCCATTTTTCTAGCTCAAATAGGAAGATAGCACCAAGTCCCCCCCTTATTCTGTGTGCGAACCTGAACTTCTCAGACATTTAGTTGCGTTTCTTTAGAATCTACTGTTAATTGTTTGTTAATTCATGCAATAAACACACGAAGGAGATGGACTGCAAGTACATTTAATCGACTGCTTCGCACAGTAGAAGATCTGTTTTACTTACATTTTCAAACAGTAAAAGTTGGTTGTAACGCAACATAACAGACTCTTCCAGCTGAATTTTTTGAAATTATTTTTCCCTTTTCTACATCTACATCTACATCTATACTCCGCGAGCCACCTTACGGTGTGTGGCGGAGGGTACTTATTGTACCACTATCTGATTCCCCCTTCCCTGTTCCACTCACGAATTGTGCGTGGGAAGAACGACTGCTTGTAAGTCTCCGTATTTGCTCTAATTTCTCGGATCTTTTCGTTGTGATCATTACGCGAGATATATGTGGGCGGTAGTAATATGTTGCCCATCTCTTCCCGGAATGTGCTCTCTCGTAATTTCGATAATAAACCTCTCCGTATTGCGTAACGCCTTTCTTGAAGTGTCCGCCACTGGAGCTTGTTCAGCATCTCCGTAACGCTCTCGCGCTGACTAAATGTCCCCATGACGAATCGCGCTGCTTTTCGCTGGATCATGTCTATCTCTTCTATTAATCCAACCTGGTAAGGGTCCCACACTGATGAGCAATACTCGAGAATCGGACGAACAAGCGTTTTGTAAGCTACTTCTTTCGTCGATGAGTCACATTTTCTTAGAATTCTTCCTATGAATCTCAACCTGGCGCCTGATTTTCCCACTATTTGTTTTATGTGATCATTCCACTTCAGATCGCTCCGGATAGTAACTCCTAAGTATATTACGGTCGTTACCGCTTCCAATGATTTACCACCTATGGCATAATCGTACTGGAATGGATTTCTGCCCCTATGTATGCGCATTATATTACATTTATCTACGTTTAGGGAAAGCTGCCAGCTGTCGCACCATTCATTAATCCTCTGCAGGTCTTCCTGGAGTACGTACGAGTCTTCTGATGTTGCTACTTTCTTGTAGACAACCGTGTCATCTGAAAATAGCCTCACGGAGCTACCGATGTTGTCAACTAAGTCATTTATGTATATTGTAAACAATAAAGGTCCTATCACGCTTCCTTGCGGTACTCCCGAAATTACCTCTACATCTGCAGATTTTGAACCGTTAAGAATGACATGTTGTGTTCTTTCTTCTAGGAAATCCTGAATCCAATCACAAACCTGGTCCGATATTCCGTAAGCTCGTATTTTTTTCACTAAACGTAAGTGCGGAACCGTATCAAATGCCTTCCTGAAGTCCAGGAATACGGCATCAATCTGCTCGCCAGTGTCTACGGCACTGTGAATTTCTTGGACAAATAGGGCGAGCTGAGTTTCACATGATCTCTGTTTGCGGAATCCATGTTGGTTATGATGAAGGAGATTTGTATTATCTAAGAACGTCATAATACGAGAACATAAAACATGTTCCATTATTCTACAACAGATTGACGTAAGCGAAATAGGCCTATAATTATTCGCATCTGATTTATGCCCCTTCTTGAAAATGGGAACGACCTGCGCTTTCTTCCAGTCGCTAGGTACTTTACGTTCTTCCAGAGATCTACGATAAATTGCTGATAGAAAGGGGGCAAGTTCTTTAGCATAATCACTGTAGAATCTTACGGGTATCTCGTCTGGTCCGGATGCTTTTCCGCTACTAAGTGATAGCAGTTGTTTTTCAATTCCGATATCGTTTATTTCAATATTTTCCATTTTGGCGTCCGTGCGACGGCTGAAGTCAGGGACCGTGTTACGATTTTCCGCAGTGAAACAGTTTCGGAACACTGAATTCAGTATTTCTGCCTTTCTTCGGTCGTCCTCTGTTTCGGTGCCATCGTGGTCAACGAGTGACTGAATAGGGGATTTAGATCCGCTTACCGATTTTACATATGACCAAAACTTTTTAGGGTTCTTGTTTGGATTGTTTGCCAATGTTTTATGTTCGAATTCGTTGAATGCTTCTCTCATTGCTCTCTTTACGCTCTTTTTCGCTTCGTTCAGCTTTTCCTTATCAGCTATGATTCGACTACTCTTAAACCTATGATGAAGCTTTCTGTGTTTCCGTAGTACCTTTCGTACATGATTGTTATACCACGGTGGATCTTTCCCCTCGCTTTGGACCTTAGTCGGTACGAACTTATCTAAGGCGTACTGGACGATGTTTCTGAATTTTTTCCATTTTTGTTCCACATCCTCTTCCTCAGAAATGAACGTTTGATGGTGGTCACTCAGATATTCTGCGATTTGTGCCCTATCACTCTTGTTAAGCAAATATATTTTCCTTCCTTTCTTGGCATTTCTTATTACACTTGTAGTCATTGATGCAACTACTGACTTATGATCACTGATACCCTCTTCTACATTCACGGAGTCGAAAAGTTCCGGTCTATTTGTTGCTATGAGGTCTAAAACGTTAGCTTCACGAGTTGGTTCTCTAACTATCTGCTCGAAGTAATTCTCGGACAAGGCAGTCACGATAATGTCACAAGAGTCTCTGTCCCTGGCTCCAGTTCTGATTGTGTGACTATCCCATTCTATACCTGGTAGATTGAAGTCTCCCCCTATTACAATAGTATGATCACGAAACTTCTTCACGACGTTCTGCAGGTTCTCTCTGAGGCACTCAACTACTACGGTTGCTGATGCAGGTGGTCTATAGAAGCATCCGACTATCATATCTGACCCACCTTTGATACTTAACTTAACCCAGATTATTTCACATTCGCATTCGCTAATAACTTCACTGGATATTATTGAATTCTTTACTGCTATAAATGCATAAATGCATTTTCGTAACAGTTTCTTTCTGCTTGTCTCTGCTCTACCAGTTCTCATCAAGTTTTTCTACGTTTCGAATTACAACTTTTTTTTTTTTATTTTTTTTTTTTATTTTTTTTTTTTTTTTTTGCTCTGAGCACTATGGGACTTAACATCTGAGGTCATCAGTCCCCTAGAACTTAGAACTACTTAAACCTAAGAACATCACACATATCCATGCCCAAGGCAGGATTCGAACCTGCGACCGTAGCGGTCGCGTGGTTCCACACTGAAGCGTCCAGAACCGCTCGGCCACTCCGGCCGGCATTACTACTCTTGTTTTTTATTTTGAGAAGTTATGCTCCAGCGCTACTAACGTTTATTAAATATTAGATCCTCCCTTTTCCGCAATGTGAAGGATACTTTTCTTGAGCGGATACCATCAAGCCTGATTCCGCAGTCCTCTGAAACAACAGAGGTACGTCACTCAAAGTATGAGGACAAAATACCTGGTTTCAGATAACTTGATTCACCTAAAAGACCATATTCTAACTAAAGATAATTATTTAAAAATATAAAAATCATCGACAACTTTCTAAATACTTAGCCCTACAAAATCCCATTTCATATCTACATCAAGAGCATTCTGCTCAGTATTTAATTTTTCTACAGGACTTTTTGTTTTATCTTGTTGTTAGTTCTGTCATCGTCAAGTGAACCCAATTATATTGTTTCAAATTGTCAGAAGGATAATGTGATACAAAAAGCATTTTCTAATTCTAGCTTATGGCAGTCACCAAGGAGCTCTGAATTTTAGTCTCATGTACTAAATGTTCCCTAAGATTTGACGTTCTTTATAGTTTCAAATTGTCGGAAGGATAATGTAATACAAAAAGCATTTTGTAATTCTAGCGTATGGCTTCGTTGAAGCCATACGAAAAGAAGGAAGGAAAACTACAGGATAACATCCTGTTGGAAACGAGGCCATCGCAGACGAGAGCAAGATCAGATTATGAAAGGATGAGGAAGTAAATCGGCAGTGCCCTCTTGGAAGATATCATCCCTGCATTTGCCTGGAGTGATTTCGGGGAATCACGGAAAACCTAAATGTGGATAGGCGGACGGGGATTTGAATCGTCGTTCTCTAGAATTCGCCACACGAATGGGGTCATGACATACCTTTGTAAAAGAAGCTGTGTCATGTTAAGGTGGCCAATTACTGGCAGTTACTGGAGAATAGAGCAGGGTATCGGCAGTAGTGCTTGTTCTGACAGCGAGTGTCTCACTGAAGAAGGTACTGCATTTTTGTTCTAAACACTGGTATGATGGCAACTCTGGTGGCCACAATATTTGAGTTTATCATACATGTGCTTCTCGACAATTGCTACAGAACACCCGACCAGTGACAGTGAAAGAAAATGTAAAGGAAGAGACGTGTTAACTGCAGTGAAGCCTGCGCACCAATTGAGTGCTTATGGTCGTGGACGAGCAGCTGGAAGACTTGAAGCCGGTCAGAGTGTCACTGCTGTGACTGCAGTAACGCGTGTGTCCAAAAGTGTCATCTCGCGATTAAAACAGGCCGCTAACACTAGAAATGCTATCCGAGAGCGTGTCTGTGGTCACAGGCGGACCATCAAACCACCAAGACCAATTTTTTTTTAAATTATTTTTTTCCTTTTCGTAACAGTTTCTTTCTGCTTGTCTCTGCCCTACCAGTTCTCAAAAAGTTTTTCTAGGTTTCGAATTAGTACTCTTTTTTTATTTTGAGAAGTTATGCTCTAGCGCTACTAACATTTATTGAACATCAGATCCCCCTCCTAGTGGATTAAAAGAGGCCGCTAACACTAGAAATGCTATACGAAAGCGTGTCTGTGGTCACAGGCGGACCATCAAACCACCAAGACCAATTTTTTTTTAAATTATTTTTTTCCTTTTCGTAACAGTTTCTTTCTGCTTGTCTCTGCCCTACCAGTTCTCAAAAAGTTTTTCTAGGTTTCGAATTAGTACTCTTTTTTTATTTTGAGAAGTTATGCTCTAGCGCTACTAACATTTATTGAACATCAGATCCCCCTCCTAGTGGGTTAAAGGAACGGACATTCAATTCCAGCCAGTTCGCTGCAGACCTCGCAGCTCTTACTGGTTCTCGTGTCCATGTTACAACTGTTTCGTGGCGATTAAATCAGACTGGGTCGTATGCTCAGAAGCCTGTTAAATGCAACCCACTTCAACTACGTCATCGTCGAGTTCGCTGGTAAAGGGAGCGTGTTGGTTGGGATCAGTAACTGTGGTTCAGAATGATGTTCTCCAACAAACTCCGCTTCAATTTGGCAAATGACTCTTACCAGTAGTTAGTGTGAAGAAATAGGGAAACGCGTTACACACAACAGAATGTTCATGAACGTCACCGCCCTGGCCTTCGTGTTATGGGTAAGCAATATGCACAACGGCCGAATGCGCTGCTTATTTTTGCGCGAGGTACCATTACAGCACAGTGGTAGTGCAGCGAGATTATTCCGGATCATGTCCGGTATGTTTAAGGGTGTGGTAGGTTCCGACTTTCTGTTTATGGACGACAGTGCCTGCCACACACGACCGCTGAGGTGTCAGGATGGAAAGTGAAGATACTGAACGTATGGAAGGGCCTACGTACTCGCCGTAGCTAAACCCTGTAGAGCAGGATGAGATGCTTTCGGCAGACGTGTTTCTCAACGAACTCCCCCTCCCCGATCCGTGCAAGAACTGAATACCGACTTGAGAGAGGAGTGGGGCAAAATCCTTTACTCCTTAATAGTTTCGTAGCCAGCATGTATAACAGGTATAAAATGTGCATGGCTGCCCTAGGTTAGTACATTTCGACCCTAATGTTGGGAGACTGACTAGTGCCAAACATGAACGTTATTTATATATCTTATCCTGCTTCCCCATGTGGTAAAATCTCTAGCATTTTTCGATATAAATATACGGCTCCACACACATTACGTCTGTACTATGGTTCATTGCCTGTGATTATTCTTGTCCAACAATGTCTCTGTTCCTTAGCAGTTGTCTAACGGTGTATTGTATTTCTATGGGAGTTACGGATTTGGGTAACTTTTCATTTGGACTGTATTACGTACTAGAAAACAAGCATACATAGGAGTTGGAATGTACCCCACAAGGAATCGAAACTCTGTTAGATTCCACAGTATGAGATTTAAAGTTTATGACTGTTGTTGTTTGTTGTGGTCTTCAGTCCTGAGACTGGTTTGATGCAGCTCTCCATGCTACTCTATCCTGTGCAAGCTTCTTCATCTACCAGTACCTACTGCAACCTACATCCTTCTGAATCTGCTTAGTGTATTCATCTCTTGGTCTCCCTTACGATTTTTACCCTCCACGCTGCCCTCCAATACTAAATTTGTGATCCCTTGATGCCTCAGAACATGTCCTACAAACCGATCCCTTCTTCTGGTCAAGTTGTGCCACAAACTTCTCTTCTCCCCAATCTTATTCAATACTTCCTCTTTAGTTATGTGATCTACCCATCTAATCTTCAGCATTCTTCTGTAGCACCACATTTCGAAAGTTCTATTCTTTTCTTGTCCAAACTATTTATCGTCCATGTTTCACTTCCATACATGTCTACACTCCATACAAATACTTTCAGAAGTTTATGACTACAGCCAGAAATACTGTTTTTTTTTTCACTGTGAACTACACGAATAATTTGAGATTAGCGCAGTAGGTTTTCTTTTGCTATATATCTCCTGGGTGAGATCATTTATTTCAAAGACTTTTATAGCTCCTGGCTGAGATCATTTATTTCAAAGACTTTGCCTGATCACTATCTGTAACAGACCAGGAGATGTTTACCGAATGAATAAAAAGCTCGTCATAATATTTCGCAATTACAGCCGATACTTTGATAATAAATATTTCTTAATAAAATATCTTATATACCGTTAATTACAGTTATATGTGTGTTTTTTGCAATTATTATGTTTTGTCTGTGGTTTGTGCGCACTGATTTCTAAGGGTATGTTAGTCATACATTGTCGTTCAAAATAAATGGAATCTATTTGTCATATAGCAGCGAAACGTGGTAGATATGCTAATCCGTCAATGCGAAACTGATTTAAACCGAAAAATATTAGTTACCGTTTTGGCCACCAGGTACTAATCTCGCGCTGTACACTGTTTGTACGACCGTATGACATCAAAGCTGTCATTTGCCAAACCATCACGTGAATCCACAGATGGCTCTCGAGAAGAGAGACCGAGCGCTGTTAGTGAGACTGTTTTAGGTGAAACGCAGCAATTACAGTGCTGCGTTTAGAGAGTATGATAACGAAATTCGAAAAGACGGATGGTGCGACACCTGTAAGGCGAAGGCGTCCTATCCGCGCGGAAGTCATTGATGAGGTTGCTGTTGTCGTAACAGACCATGAAGCAATTACTGTTGTTAGTGCTAAAGGTCGTGCGGTGTCTCTTGAGTTGTCCATCCCACGGTCGACAGTACGGGAGGTTCGTGGTCTATATTACTCCAGCATCTGTGGAAGATCGAAATCAGTGACATGTGTAATGGGGTGAAAGGCACATTTTACACTACAGGATGGTGTGAATACACAAAACAGCGTGTTGTACACGAAGAGCCATTGAACTAGCCATATGTCACTGTGTATTGTGGACTCACAACCACCTTTATTCACGGTCCGTTGTTCTTTGAAGGGAGTACGCCCAGAGGTCATGACAGGTATATTGCTACGTATGCAGGATATCGAGACCTCCTTGTAAAACATGTTACTCCTGCTTTGTAAGAGCGCAACTGTGTGGAAACCCCTGTTTCAATCAATATGTGGCGATACTTCATGCGCCTTATGTCGATCCCCCGGTGAGGGATCTGCTTAATGCTACAATCCACAGACATATTACCTCCAGAAGTTTTCCATGATGTATGGCCTGAAATATCTGCTGACCTGAATCCATGTGACATTTCGCTCTGTGGATACATAAAAGAATGCGTTTGTCAGGGTCGCGTTCGGTCTCTGCTTGATCTGAAGGTCAGAAAAGAGGAACACGTTACTGAGATCCTACCAGACCTTCTGCGAGCAACTGTTGATCACGTCGTTTTGTAGATGCAGCATCTCGTCGACGTCTCTGATGCCGTTACTGACAAAATGGTGTAAGCGACAGTTAATAATGACATCAACATTATGCCTTTCTCCTTGTTAGACCTTCTCTGCCTACGTCCCATTCCTAATCCATTACACATGCAATCATCCCTACACGTCTTTCTTGTATTCACAGAGCCAGATCTGCAGCTAGTGATTGACATTGGAGCTAATCTTTTTCACAACGTTAATCGGTTCCACATTATCGAATTAGAAATTCTACAAAGGTTTGCTGCCATACGATAATTAAAGCCTGCATTGGACCTCTGTTAGTAGCTGCATTTTAATTATGTCCATCAAATAGCACAAACACTGTTTGCATGTAGGCACAACCGGTAACTTGGTGACGGACCCCCAACGTCATTTGTATGCACTACATCATCTGTGCATTTGGTGGTGAGTGAAGATTAAAATTACATGAAACTGAATTTGATTCCTACTACATGCCGTCAATTTAATGTAGAGCCGGTTTTACGCCCTAGGAATGGTGGTACCAGCACTACAATAAATGAAGCAGCTTAAGCTGAAGGCGGGCAGTTGTGTGGAGAGTTCATGCACGATATCAACAGGTGAAGCATACAGATTCTTTGACAGCCACAGAAGTACGTGTATTTCATGACGACACCGTATTGTTTTCTCCTAGTGTGTAGGTGCAAACACTGATGCAGTCACATTTACCAGTGCATTGTTGGTTGTTATTGTTTTTGTAGTGAGTAATAATAAAGAAACTGTTGTGTAACAATGCAAGAGCTACTCTACAAATACCACGAAATGTTGCCACAATGCAGACACAATCACTCATCTAACGTCTCTCATTACTGGGCTGGAGCCTCCAAGCGGTGCTCACAAACATGGAACTCTTCCTGCTTCTGCGCCACTTCATTAGGCACATTGTATACGTCCGCCAATATTGTGGACAGCCGCCATATGGAGCGTTGTCACTCCTGGATTAGATAGCTTTCACCTTGTACTGCAGACCTGGAATCCTTCCATTGAGAGGCACACAACAATGATATGTGGACAGTCACACGTTGTCCTCGATGGTGAGTGTTCATCGGAGGTGAGGGTATCATCTGGAGTGCCCCATTGAAGTGTGGTAGGTCCGCTGTTGTTTTCTATCTACATAAATGATCTTTTTGATAGGGTGGATAGCAATGTGCGGCTGTTTGCTGATGATGCTGCGGTGTACGGGAAGGTGTCGTCGTTGAGTGACCGTAGGAGGATACAAGACGACTTGGACAGGATTTGTGATTGATGTAAAGAATGGCAGCTAACTCTAAATATAGATAAATGTAAATTAATGCCGATGAATAGGAAAAAGAATCTTGTAATTTTTGAATACTCCATTAGAAGTGTAGCGCTTGACACAGTCACGTCGATCAAATATTTGGGCGTAACATTGCAGAGCGATATGAAGTGGGACAAGCATGTAATGGCAGTTGTGGGGAAGGCGGATAGTGGTCTTCGGTTCATTGGTAGAATTTTGGGAAGATGTGGTTCATCTGCAAAGGAGACCGCTTATAAAAAACTAATACGACATATTCTTGAGTACTGTTCTAGCGTTTTGGATTCCTATCAGGTCGGATTGAGGGAGGACATAGAAGCAATTCAGAGGCGGGCTGCTAGATTTGTTACTGGTAGGTTTGATAATCACGCGAGTGTTACGGAAATGCTCCAGGAGCTCAGGTGGGATTGTCTAAAGGAAAGGAGGCGTTCTTTTCGTGAATCGCTACCGAGGAAATTTTGAGAACCAGCATATGATGCTGACTGCAGTACAATTTTACTGTCGCCAACTTAGATTTCGCGGAAAGACCACAAAGATAGGATGAGAGAGATTAGGGCTCGTACAGAGGCATATAGGCAGTCATTTTTCCCTCGTTTTGTTTGGGAGTGGAACAGGAAAAGAAGATGCTAGTTGTGGTACGAGATACCCCCCGCCACACACCTATGGTGGATTGCGGAGTATGTATGTACACTCCTGGAAATGGAAAAAAGAATACATTGACACCGGTGTGTCAGACCCACCATACTTGCTCCGGACACTGCGAGAGGGCTGTACAAGCAATGATCACGCGCACGGCACAGCGGACACACCAGGAACCGCGGTGTTGGCCGTCGAATGGCGCTAGCTGCGCAGCATTTGTGCACCGCCGCCGTCAGTATCTGCCAGTTTGCCGTGGCATACGGAGCTCCATCGCAGTCTTTAACACTGGTAGCATGCCGCGACAGCGTGGACGTGAACCGTATGTGCAGTTGACGGACTTTGAGCGAGGGCGTATAGTGGGCATGCGGGAGGCCGGGTGGACGTACCGCCGAATTGCTCAACACGTGCGGCGTGAGGTCTCCACAGTACATCGATGTTGTCGCCAGTGGTCGGCGGAAGGTGCACGTGCCCGTCGACCTGGGACCGGACCGCAGCGACGCACGGATGCACGCCAAGACCGTAGGATCCTACGCAGTACCGTAGGGGACCGCACCGCCACTTCCCAGCAAATTCGGGACACTGTTCCTCCTGGGGTATCGGCGAGGACCATTCGCAACCCTCTCCATGAAGCTGGGCTACGGTCCCGCACACCGTTAGGCCGTCTTCCGCTCACGCCCCAACATCGTGCAGCCCGCCTCCAGTGGTGTCGCGACAGGCGTGAATGGAGGGACGAATGGAGACGTGTCGTCTTCAGCGATGAGAGTCGCTTCTGCCTTGGTGCCAATGATGGTCGTATGCGTGTTTGGCGCCGTGCAGGTGAGCGCCACAATCAGGACTGCATACGACCGAGGCACACAGGGCCAACACCCGGCATCATGGTGTGGGGAGCGATCTCCTACACTGGCCGTACACCACTGGTGATCGTCGAGGGGACACTGAATAGTGCACGGTACATCCAAACCGTCATCGAACCCACCGTTCTACCATTCCTAGACCGGCAAGGGAACTTGCTGTTCCAACAGGACAATGCACGTCCGCATGTATCCCGTGCCACCCAACGTGCTCTAGAAGGTGTAAGTCAACTACCCTGGCCAGCAAGATCTCCGGATCTGTCCCCCATTGAGCATGTTTGGTACTGGATGAAGCGTCGTCTCACGCGGTCTGCACGTCCAGCACGAACGCTGGTCCAACTGAGGCGCCAGGTGGAAATGGCATGGCAAGCCGTTCCACAGGACTACATTCAGCATCTCTACGATCGTCTCCATGGGAGAATAACAGCCTGCATTGCTGCGAAAGGTGGATATACACTGTACTAGTGCCGACATTGTGCATGCTCTGTTGCCTGTGTCTATGTGCCTGTGGTTCTGTCAGTGTGATCATGTGATGTATCTGACCCCAGGAATGTGTCAATAAAGTTTCCCCTTCCTGGGACAATGAATTCACGGTGTTCTTATTTCAATTTCCAGGAGTGTAGATGTAGATGTAGAACTAGCACTTTGGCAGTTCAGTTCAGCGCCTGCACTCAATACAGTGCACTGAAGACTATCATCTGCCTTAGTAGTCGGTGTTTGCGGAGTAACTGTACTATCAAGTGTGTCTCTTACATTACATTAAGTGATAGCATCGAATACGTCTAAGAGACAGAAAAGTTATTTTAGACGTCATTGTCTTAGGTTCAGACCATCAAGTGCACACATCAAATTGTACCAAAGTACCAATTTGTAACATGCTCTTAATATTTCTTATTTGTTATTTCTTATTGTGTTGCTATTTCTGTTGTAGAGAGCTTTGTCATACAAGTGCTAAGTAGCAAGTGAGCAATGGCCACCCTTTATGAACTATAGCAGATTCTGCTACCGTGTATGTTTGGACTGAATTAATAGCAGTTACTACATGTACAACAAAATATTTTACTTGGTTTTGTTTTTCATAAGGTGAAGACCACCTTAGGGTTTAAATGGATCTGCAGACTGGCAGCACTGAACAATCAGTATATGGTCCACTCACATTAATGTAAGCACCATCTATGTTCGACGTCAACGTACCGTAACCAATCACAGACGCCAGGTGGCAGCACTAGTAGTGGAGGGTATACAATACATGTTAGGGGGACACAGTAAAGAGTGAAGTCTTTGTCGTAAAGCAAACACAGAGCTATTTATCTGACGTCCAGAAGGGCATGATCATTGACTTTTGGGCCAAGCATGGAAGCATTTCCGAAACGACCAAGTTTGTAAACTGTTCGCTTGCCACGGTGGTTAAAGTATACTGTACATGGAAAAAGGCGCTATGCAAAACCGCCACTGAGGCAACTGCGGTGCAGCATGGGCCACAGATAACAGGGGTCAATGACTGCTGTGGAGGTGATTGCCGAGATGAACCAAGGGGCTATCAACAATATCTCCTCAACAATAACCGTTCAGCGGACGTTGATGTGTATGGGCCTCTGCAGGAGATCTCTGGTTCATGCACCCATCCTGAGTACTGATCACTAGCGACAAAGACTGGGATTTTCACGCCAATAGAACGGCTGGACGCCCACTGAGTTGTGATAGGTGGCCTTTTCAAATGAATCACTTTTTATGTTTCATCAGACAGATGGTCTTTGGTGTGTACGGCTGTGTGACAATTGTCACAAGGCTGTAGGCTGGAGGAGGGAGCGTTAGGGTCTAGCGTTGCGTTCTTTGGATGATATCCTAAGTCTGGAGGCACAAAGGGTTCAACAAAAGTATATAGCTATCCCTGAGGACTATGTCCACCCCTAAGCAGGATAGTATCTACTAGCAGGACAATGCAAAGTTTCACATAGCTCCCAGTGTATATGCGTGGTTCAAAGAACACCAGGATGAGATTACCATACTCCCCTGCCCACCAGTCCTCCCTTGGGATTTAAATGAAATCGAGATTCTGTGCGACCACCTTGGTCGGGCTGGAGGCTTAACCGTGCAACCTAAAGCAGCTGGCCACTTCAGTGAAGTTGAAACGTCCCCTTTGAAAATTAAGCATGACTGTGCTCGAAAAACTCTTACGTTATTTGATACAGAGACAGCTGAGTAAAACTGAACGTACTCAGACAGTTTTCTCTTTACTTACACTAATCATCACTAAACTGACACAATATTTTTAGCGCAATGAGATCTGACTTTCAACAATCCCTACAAAAGAATGGCCCTTACTAGCAATAACCTATACCTTTCATGAATCACTTACGTCACAAAACTATTCGTTACTCGAACTACTGCAATACAGCAAGCGCCAGTACTGCCAGCTAAATAAATGATTCTAACTACTGAAGGCACTAACTACTGAAGGGCATAGTTAGCAAATGAAAGATTTTGATAGAGAACAAACAATATATATATATATATATATATATATATATATATATATATATATATATCAATTCATGACATCCATCTTTACAAATTTCCTTTTTCTGGCCGACACACGTCCAGATCGTCCGCTTATAGTAACCTCTCAAAACTCTGGCATCTCTCTCTCCACATCCACCACTGCTGGCGGCTCACCTCCAAGTGCCCAACGCTACACGCTGTTCACATCCAACTGCCAAACACTACACAAGTGAATATTCCAACAATGCCAACCAGCCACAGACTGCACACACCACAGTCAGTGATTTTCACACAGAGCCCTATGTGGCGTTACCAACATAAAATCCTAAACAGCCCCGTCGCGGGCTTCCAGAACCTCATAGACTCTCTTCCTGCAAGTCCGCGCTTGCAAAAAGTGATTATTCAGGCTTGTGACAAATTGTTACATTAATGTGAGTTGACCCCGTGCATCTGTGGCGGTTGTGGATTTGAAACTCTGGTTTGCATATCAAACTGTAGGCAAATCTCAGCCCTATAGTCAGCAAAAGGCTGGAGCATTCCCAGGTTGAAATACCCTGCCCAAGCGTCCACTGCTGGTAGTTAATTTGTGTAATAAGCATCTATGTAGAGGACGTAGTAATGCCATTTCGAGGAAATAGGCCGTTTGCCGCCAGTAGTCCGGTCGCTAAATGAGGTTAACAGCGCGTTACGCCGCGGGCCTCGCTCGGCCGTGCGCTAGCTCTGCGTCCGGCGGCGGTGCTGAGCCTCGCAGCGCAGCGCAGCGGTTTGTGCCGGAGTTTAGCGGCTCTTTGTTCGCGGACGGCGGCCACGGCGCAGCCCATTGTGCGAGGGGCCTGTTGTTAGCGCCAGCAAAGTCAGTGTTTGCCGCCTCCCTCCTGGGGATGGCCGCGACAGCTGGCCCGCGGTGCGCTGCTGCGCGCCACGAAAACAGCCGTGCGGGCGCGCACGGCGCTCAAGTGAACTGCGGCCAGTACATTACGTGCAGGAACTCGGCTGTCCACAATAGCGCCTCGCGAGAGTTCGACCGCAAAACACAGCGGCCGCAGCTATCACACGAGCACAGGAAAAACAGTTTACACACGCAGTACAACGTACTCAATTAGCTCATAAATCTGCAGCGTTGTGTGCAAATTTCTTGGATGTGAACTGTGAGGACGGCATTTATCAGCAGTACACCTCTGGAATTAACAGACGTCGAAAGATGTCTCACAGTGACTCCTATTCTTGAGGAATATAGTGACATACTTAGATGTTCTGTCCTTTTCTCTCTCCAGGCGTGTTTCAGCACCCTTGATGTTTCTCCTGTTGTAATTTATTATTCTCCTCAAAAGAAACAAAAAATGGTTCAAATGGCTCTGAGCACTATGGGACTTAACATCTGTGGTCATCAGTCCCCTAGAACTTAGAACTACTTAAACCTAACTAACCTAAGGACATCACACACATCCATGCCCGAGGCAGGATTCGAACCTGCGACCGTAGCAGTCCCGCGGTTCCGGACTGAGCGCCTGAACCGCTAGACCACCGCGGCCGGCCTCAAAAGAAACTCCTGGGCACCAACTATATGATTCATCGAGCGACTTACGGGTTGAACGTAAGGTCATTCCCTCACCACAAAAATTTATTTCTAAGGAATTACGCTAATACAGCTATGAACCCGCCAGGGTATCCGAGAGCGCTAATGCGCTGCTTCCTGGACTCGGGTAGGCGCGCCGGCCCCGGATCGAATCCGCCCGGCGGGTTAACGACGAGGCCCGGTATGCCGGCCAGCCTGGGTGTGGTTTTTAAGCAGTTTTCCACATCCCGCTAGGTGAATACCGGGCTGGTCCCCAAGTTCCACCTCAGTTACACGACTCACAGACATTTTAAAACGTTCACATTATTTCATGACTCACACTAGACACAGACAGCTGGGGTACACTATTTCCTTCCCAGGGGGTTCAGAGTGGCGTCAGTAAGGGCATCCGCCCACCCTCTGCAATTAACACTGCCAAATCCGTCATAACAAAGCCGACCCCCGCGTTGGAGCGGAACACAGGTCCCGAGAAAGAAAGAGAGAAAGAATTGCTAAATACAGCTATTATGTTCGTTGCAAACGGTAGCCCAATTCATAGGTTCATTTGTGGATACACTTTCACATTGATCCGTTTGTTACCTGGATAATGTCAAGGCGAAAATTTCTCTTGATGTCTCTAACAACATCTCTTCCGTCACCGCCTCTACAGCGCCTGGTATTCGCATCGTAAGTGTGTGCACAGCAAGAACTGGAGAAATGAAAAATGTATCCGCAATGCAAACCTACGAAAAAGTCAAGAGGGATACTCTCTCCTTCACGTCCTGTACATGACGTTGGACCGTCTGTACTGAACCGGAAATGTTTCATCCGAGAACTGGCAAAGAAAGGCTTCCGCCTCCCTTCCCCGCCACCAGTTAGGCAGTGTTCCCTTTGATTGAAACGTTAATAAGGGAGAGCGATAAGAAATCAGATGCTGTCAGGGCACATGCAGACCTGCATCCATATGGACGTCCTGAACGACCATTTGGTACCAATTTTATCTACTACGGTTCCGTACTTCCGCTGGTAAAACGGAACCCTTGTCGGAACGCATTGTTTCCTGTCCGTCTCTCAGTCTGACTGTAAAGGCCTCTTTTTCGCAGGGAGGGGTAAAGTATCAAATTGAAATTCCTGTCAAATATTATCTTCCCTTGGCAGTGTAGTAACGTAAACTTTTAAGCTTCTAAGTCAATGGAATCGAAATATACTGCCATTCTTTTGTATTCCGAAACTGGCTCATCAAAACTTGTAAGGTATTTCCCGTTCACAGTGAATCATGAAATACAGCAAGACGGAAGGTTTCACAGTGCAAGTGAAAGACAAATGCTATAATTATTAATTATAAATTTTGTCACGTAAAAAAATATTTTTGTATTTATAACTTGCAATTAGTTCGTAATTCTAAATAAAACTGTTGGAACTACTGTAGAAATTTTGACCTGGTTTCAGTAATAGGTACAGTAATACATTAGAAATGTTCATGAATGTAACATAAATATTTCATGCTGACTGAGGTAAGATCAATTGACGGATGCTGCCGCTGTAAAAGCGACGCCTTTGCCATCCAGCAGCTTCAGGCTGGGTTCAAATCCCCGCTCCTCCACCACGTTGACATGTTTATATTTTCCCACCTTCGCATTGCCAATGTTTTGACTTTTGAGAGAAATGCCCAGTCGATGTGCTGTTGTTTTCACGTCAATTCTACCAACAGTGAAAGTTGTTTAGTTCTCGGGGTGTTGTAAAATTCCTGGATTCGTCTCGTCGCTGTGCAGCCTATGAAAAGGATTGCAGAAGACTCCCAAATAAATTCCAAAGTACAGTGCAGTTTTAACACCAATATATTTCCAGGACTCTGGTGTCCGAGCCTGGTGAACTGTACCAGTTCCATCACGTATATCCAAAGTTGACATCAATCGACACAGTGTTCTCAACAATCAACAAACGAGTGAGCCTACAATACATTTGCTCGCAACCCTAGCCAAAAAACGAGTACCCCAAGACGCCTGCGTGACCTCTATTTATACTTTTGTTAACAATTACCTACAATGAAAATTATAATTTTATGTAAAATCACAATTAAAAGTTAAACCGAATATGAGATACACATTGCTCAAAATTTACAATCTCAGTGCTGAACAAGGTGAACCTATTTTCATCTTAGTTACGAGTTAATATAACCTTTTCTGACTAATTATGTTACAGGTAACAATTACATTTCTAAATTTGTTTATAACAAATCAACTAGTGCCTCAATTTTAGTGCTAACATATATCGGAGATTCAATTAACATGCTTTATTTATTTGTTCTATTTAAATTGTTGTAGTAATATTATAATGATAGGTTTACTGG
Source organism: Schistocerca nitens (assembly GCF_023898315.1). NCBI lineage: Eukaryota > Metazoa > Arthropoda > Insecta > Orthoptera > Acrididae > Schistocerca > Schistocerca nitens. Next base: position 333,737,719 of record NC_064618.1, on the reverse strand, counting down.
TACATCCTGACCATGTGCTACATTTCTTTCGATTAGTTACAGTATTAATTTCAGATTTATATTTTGTTTTTCACATAAGAACAATGTTAATTAGCAAAGTATCATTTTCGAATTATATGTATACTGAAATAGTGGTTATTTTTGTATGTAATTTGGAAACAGGTCACTTTACAATTGGCCAATTAGGACTGGTGTTTATCTTTAATGCTCTCCGAGGGGCTCTGATAGGTAGCAATGAGATACAGTAATATTTCAAAACCCCCAGAAGAGTTTTGCCTAGCCTATTTTCAACTTAGTTACGAGGTAACAATTACATTTCTAAATTTGTTTATAACAAATCCACTAGTGCCTCAATTTTAGTGCTAACATATATCGGAGATTCAATTAACATGCTTTACTTATATGTTCTATTTAAATTGTTGTAGTAATTTTATAATGATAGGTTTACTGGTACATCCTGACCATGTGCTACATTTCTTTCGATTAGTTACAGTATTAACTTCAGATTTATATTGTGATTTTCACATAAGAACAATGTTAATCAGCAAAGCATCATTTTCGAATTACATGTGTACTGAAATAGTGGTTATTTTTGTATGTAATTTGGAAACAGGTCACCTTACAATTGGCCAATTAGGACTTGTGTTTATCTTTAATGCTCTCCGGGGGGGTTCTGATAGATAGCAATGAGATACAGTAATATTTCACGCACTACCGCACCAAACAGCGTTAGCATCGCAGGTCCTTTACAAAGTGCTCATTCTACATATAACCATTCTCTTACAAGTCTATGCCTACGACACGTGCAGCACCCGTAAGGTTTCAAGTCATAGTAATACTGGTAACTGACGCAGGGCTGCAGGTTCATTGTTTTGGATGAGGTCGAAAATACCCTATTAAACATCCATTGAAGCATTTCGCACAACAATTCACATTTGCATAACAACAATAGCCCTATGGCCAGTTGCACAATTTCCTTCTCTGGAGACTAGTCAGATCTTACCAGTAATCGCACAGAGGCAAGAATATACGATGTCAACAGATACCATTCGATTGATAGCTAGCGTGGCATGTTAATATAAGTACAAAATTAATAAAGTAAATGAAAAATTACAATAGAAAACGCGACATTGCACAAATATTTAAGCTCAGAATTTAAAAAATTCTAGGAAGACTTGAAATTCCAGTACAGGTATTTTTCTGGTATCGATATCGACAACAGGCAAAAATCTCCGAGATTCTCGATTTCTGGGAAGTATGAAATATATATGTATGTAATTAATTTTCTTCGGAATCCTCGGAGGGCGAGTACTACTTTAATACGACGTGCTCAATGTCATGTTCCCTCTCTTGCGTCTAAATCAGGGCCTCAAACATTCTCAATACAATCAGTTTCTATAAACATGCAATAACTCATGTTTAATATAAAATACAACATTTTAAAATTACTGCAGTACAGAAAGAAATACAGTTTACGTTAGTTCATGGGAGACATTAGAGAGAGGAAGGTTTAAACGGTGAGCACTTGCAACAATTGGCGTAATAGGAGGCCACCTAGGGAGAGGAAGAGGAACGCGGTAAAACACTATCAAGCTGGAAGGAAAGAGAGAGGTGTGACTGATTGAAAAAAAGAAAAGAAAGAAGAGTAAGCGGGAGAAGCATTTACTACAGTATTTATGACAGAGGGCAAGTGCCTTTGTCAGTAAATTTTTGGGGAAATATACGGGCTCTACATCTACATCTATACTCTTCAAACCACCGTGGGGTGCATGTCAGAGGATTCTTCTCATTGTACCAGTTCTTGGAGTTTCTTCCCGTTCCATCCACGTATCCACGTTCGGAGCGCGGAAGAATGATTTTTCGAATACCTCTATGTATGCACTAATTGTTCTGATCTTATCCTAATCATCCTTATGTGAACGATACCTAGGGGGGTTGTAGAGTATATTCCGAAAGTCATCATTCTTCTCATTGTATCAGTTCTTAGAGTTTCTTCCCGTTCCATCCACGTATCCACGTTCGGAGCGCGGAAGAATGATTTTTCGAATACCTCTATGTATGCACTAATTGTTCTGATCTTATCCTAACCATCCCTATGTGATCATTCTTGAAATTTTGTTAATAGACTTTCTCGGGATAGTTTACATCTAACTTCAAGAGTCTTCCAGTTCAGTTCATTGAGTATCTCTCTGACACTCTTCCACGGATCAAACAAACCCACCAGCGAGGTGGCGCAGTGGTGAGCACACTGGACTCGCATTGGGAGGACGACGGTTCAAACAAGAGTCCGGCCATCCTGATTTAATATTCCGAGATTTTTCTAAATCGCTTCAGTCAAATGCCGGGATGGTTCCTTTGAGAGGGCACAGCTGGCTTCCTTCCCCATCCATCCCTAATCCGATGCGACCAATGACCTCGCTGTTTGCTCCCAAATGAATCATTCGTGCTGCCCTGCTCTTTGTATGTTCAATATCTTCCTTAGTCCTATTTGGTACGGGTCCCACACACGTGAGCAGTATTTTAGAATCGGTCGGACGAGTGATTTGCAAGTAAGCTCCTTGGTGGACTGATCGCACTTCCCCAGCGTTCTCTCAATAAACCGAAGTCTACCTCCTGCATTACCCACGCCTGAGCCTATGTGATCATTCGATTTCATATCCCCACATTGTGTTACCTCCTGGTACGTATATGGCATTGTCGGCTCCAACAGTGACTCATTCATATTATGGTCAGTAATAGGTACTGTGATACATTAGAAATGTTCATGAATGTAACATAAATATTTTATGCTGACTGAGTTACGATCAACTGAAGTATGCTGCCGCCGTAAAAACGACGCCTTTGCCATCCAGCAGCTTAAGGCTGCCCCACTACCGCACCAAGGAGCGCTAGCATCGCAAGTCCTTCACAAAGTGCTCATTCCACATAGAAACATTCCCTCACGAGTCTAGGCGTACAACACGTACGTTTCATGAAGAGCACAATTTTACATTTCTGAACATTTAAGGCATGTTGCCTATCTTTGCACCACATTGAAATCTCATCAGTATCTGATTGAAAATTTATGCAGCTTCTTTCAGACAGTATCTTATCATAGACAACTGCATCACCTGCAAGAATTCTGAGATTACTATATATTGTCTGCAAGGTCATTAATGTACAACAAACAGCAACGCTCTAAACACACATCCCTAGAACACACCTGATGCTTTCTAGACCTGACAATAACTCTCCAGCCAAGATTACATGCTGCGTCCTCCCTACCAAAAAGTTCTCAATACACAGATTTCACTTGATACCTATGAGATCGTACTTTTGACAATAAGCGTTGGTGGCGTAGTGGGTCAGCTGCTTTTCGGAAATTAAGAAATACAAAATTTACGTGACTGCTTCATTCAAAGCTTTCAGTATATGTGAGAAAAGTGCGATTTGTATTTCACATGATCGATGTTGTTGGTATTCATGCTGGTTCTACTTCTACATCTACATCGATCCTTCGCAATCCACGCTAGAGTGCATAGCGGAGGTTACCCCGTACCGCTACTAGTCATTTCCTTTCCTCTTCCACTCGCAAATAGCGCGAGGGAAACATGACTCCATATGTTTCCGTATGGGCCCTAATTTCTTGTATTATATCTTAGTGGTCTTTAAGCGGAATCCATGTTGCGGGCAACAGAATCGTTCTGCAGTCAGCTTAAAATGCGGGTTCTCCAAATTTTCTCAACAGTGTTCCACGAAAATAACGTCGGTTTCACTCCAGGCATTCCTTTTTGAGCTCCCAAAGCATCTCGGTAGCACTTCCATGTTGTTCCAACCTACCGGTAAGAAATATAGCAGCCCGCCTCTGAATTGCTGCGATGTCTTCCTTCAAGCCTACCTAGTACGGATCCGAAACACTAGGGCAGTACTCAAGAATAGGCCTTACTAGCGTCCCATATGCGGTCTCCTGTACAGATGAATCAAACTTTCCTAGAATTCTCCCAATAAATCGAAGTAGACCATTCACCGTCCCAACCACACTCATCACATACTTGTTCAATTTCATATCGCTTTACAGCGTTACTCTCGGATATTTAAACGATGTGGTGGTGTCAAGCAGGACACTACTAATGCAGTATCTGAAAATTACAGGTTTGTTTTTCCTACTCGTCCGCATGAACTTACATATTTTTGCATTTAGAACTAGCTGTCATTCATCACACTAACTAGAAACACTTTACCACACACCACAGCATCATCGCCAAAAAACAGCAGATTGCTGCCCACAATGTTCGCCAAATCATTTGCGTATATAGAGAATAATAGAGGTATTATCGCGCTTCCCTTGGGCACTCCCGACGATACCATTTCCCTGAAACAATTGGTTCAGATGTTTCGCAAGTGCAACAGAACATACAACTGTGCGCAAAACGTATTGAAGCGTGTTACAGAGGCAGAGTGTTACAGAGGCAGAGAGCAACAACCAGGGCGGAAATTATTATTGTTTTTGTTTTATGGATGGGCACAACTACGGAATACTCGAGTATTTTCTGACGAATGACGCAACTTGTTTGGCGAAATATCATCGCTCACATTTATCATTAAAAGAACTGGATAAGTGCGAGTAGAAAACATTCTCAGAGGGTTCCTTCCAAACTTAGTCATCTATATAGATTGTTCATCCATAGTGACTCGGACGATATTTCCGTTTTATTGATATAGGTACTAGCAATATATCTGTCTCGGGAATTCCAGTTTCTTCGAAAAGTTTTTCATTTTGAGTTTAAATTGTATAATTTCGCATTCGCTATTTTAAGTTTTCATTTACTTTTTTAATTTTGCGGTTACATTAACATGCTATGCTAAATCATGATTGGAGATGAGGAGACTTCGTCTGTTCTCATGCCTGCGTGATTCCTTGTAAAATCTGACGGAAGGCTTCAGAGAATAAACCAGTTCAGCCGACGATAAGGCTATTGTCGAATTCCTGTGTGAAATGCTTCGACGGATATTTGGAAGGATATCTGGACCTCATCCCAAACAATGAAAGTTAATCCTTCATCGGTTATCAGTATTACCTTAATGTGAAACATCACAGGTGATGTACGTTCATAGGAATAGACAGTGAGGGGATGTTTGTGTGTAGAATGAGCAATGGAAAGTGGCCTGCGATGGTAGCGCTGTCGTGGCGCCGTACTCGGGCTGCCTTACGCCTATCACTGCTTGATACCACACGCTTCATTTTCACAATGGCAGGGGCCTTCACTTCGTCGTAACTCAGAGAGTTAGCATGAAATATTTCTGTTACATTCAGAAGTATTCCTCGTGTATCACTGTACCTATTACTTAAAACCAGGTCAAAATTCTTACAGTTGTTTCAAAGAGTTCTGACAGATTACGAATGCCATGTAAGTTTGTAATGCAAAAATTAGTTATGTGGTGTGATTAGAAATTAACAATTTTTGGAAATTTTTCTTCGATTGTAGTGTGAAACCTTGCTTCTTGACAATTTCATAACCCGAGGCCCTCTGGTAGTACCATATACACTACTGGAAATTAAAATTGCTACACCACGAAGATGACGTGCTACAGACGCGAAATTTAACCGACAGGAAGATGATGCTGTGATATGCAAATGATTAGCTTTTCAGAGCATTCACACAAGGTTGGCGCCGGTGACAGCACCTACAACGTGCTGAGATGAGGAAAGTTTCCATCCGATTTCTCATACACAAATAGCAGTTGACCGGCGTTGCCTGGTGAAACGTTGTTGTGATGCCTCGTGTAAGGGGGAGAAATGCGTACCATCACGTTTCCGACTTTGATAAAGGTCGGATTGTAGCCTACCGCGACTGCGGATTATCGTATCGCGACATTGCTGCTCGCGGTGGCCTAGATCCAATGACTGTTAGCAGAATATGAAATCGGTGGGTTCAGGAGGGTAATACGGAACGCCGTACTGGATCCCAACGGCCTCGAATCACTAGCAGTTGAGATGACAGCCATCTTATCCGTATGGCAGTAACAGATCGTGCAGCCACGTCTCGATCCTGAGTTAATAGATGGAGACGTTTGCAAGACAACAACCATCTGCACCAACAGTTCGACGACGTTTGCAGCAGCATGGGCTTTCAGCTCGGAGACCATGGCTGCAGTTACCCTTGACACTCCATGACAGACAGGAGCTCCTGCGATGGTGTTATCAATGACGAACCTGGGTGCACGAATGGCAAAACGTCATTTTTTCGGATGAATCCAGGTTCTGTTTACAGCATCATGATGGTAGCATCCGTGTTTGGCGACATCGTGGTGAACGCACATTGGAAGCGTGTATTCGTCATCGCCATACTGGCGTATCACCCGGCGTGATGGTATGGGGTGCCACTTCTTGTTCGCATTGACGGCACTTTGAACAGTGGACGTTACATTTCAGATGTGTTACGACCCGTGGCTCTACCCTTCATTCGATCCCTGCGAAACCCTACATTTCAGCAGGATAATGCACGACCGCATGTTGCAGGTCCTGTACGGGCCTTTCTGGATACAGAAAATGTTCGACTGCTGTCCTGGCCACCACATTCTCGAGATCTCTCACCAACTGAAAACGTCTGGTCAATGGTGGCCGAGCAACTGGCTCGTCACAATACGCTAGTCACTACTCGTGATGAACTGTGGCATCGTGCTGAAGCTGCATGGGCAGCTGTACCTGTATACGCCATCCGAGCTCTGTTTGACTCAATGCCCAGGCGTATCAAGGCCGTTATTACGGCCAGATATGGTTGTTTTTTTTTTTTTATTTTGGTTTTAGGGCGCAAAACTGCTATGGTCATTAGCGCCCGCTATGGTTGTTCTGGGTACTGTTTTCTCAGTATCTACGCACTCAATCAAATTGCGTGAAAATGTAATCACATGTCAGGTATAGTAAAATATACGAGGTGTGGCTAGAAAAAAAAACCGGACTAGTACTGGTGAAACAATAAAACGAATGCAATAAGGCTGAAGGTCGCGTGGCCTGTCACGTGACTCTCGCTCCGCCTACTACTCGAGTTTCATCTGCCTCCTGCACTCAGTCTGCCCGTGGCGTCTGTTTTAAGTAGTTGACGTTTAACAATCAGAGCAGTGTCTGAGTTAACAGGAGTTGACAAGGAAAGTGTTAGGCAGATTCTTCATGACAGGTTCAACATGAACAAAGTGTGTTCAAAAATGGTTCCAAAGTGTCTCACAATTGAACAGAAGGAACGCCGAAGAATGATTTGTTCTGACATCCTGGAAAACATTGAAAGTGATCCCACCTTCTTACAAAATGTTATTACTTGCGATGAATCGTGGTTTTTTACTTACGATCCCGAAACTAAACGCCAATCGATGCATTGGAAAACTCCTGGTTCTCCACGACAAAAAAAAAGCACGAATGTCAAAATCGAAATTCAAGGCAATGATGATTGTTTTTTTTTACATCAAATGGATTGTGCACATTGATTGGGTACCAGAGGAACAAACAGTGAATCAGCATTACTACATTAGCGTCCTGGATACCCTACGTGAGCGAGTACGGAGAAAACGGAACGATTTGTGGAGAAAAAAGTCATGGATCCTTCACCAAAACAATGCCCCAGCTCACAGTGCGTTGTCAGTGAAGACGTTTTTGGCAAAACACAACATTCCCATCTTAGATCATCCATCCTACTCACCTGATTTGGCCCCCTGTGACTTTTTTCTTTTCCCTAAAGTCAAGTCAGCTTTGAAAGGAACTAGATTTGAGACTGTTGAAGCAGTAAAAGAAAAAGCGACGGAAGTAATGTATGGACTTACCGAAAATGATCTGCAGCATTGCTATGTACAGTGGAAAATTCCTATGGAGCGGTGTAGGGACCGAGGAGGAGAGTACATTGAAGGAGATAACATGAAATTGTAAATAATTGTAAATAAATGTTTTTTCCAGCATCAGTCCGGTTTTTTTCTAGCCGCACCTCGTACGAGGGCTATCCATTTATTAAAGTCTGATCGGTCTCAAAATGAAAAGCAGCGAAAATGCGACGAAGCTTTCGCAGATATCTTGCGCACTGTCTCTGCATGCACGTCGATGGCGTCACGCCCCACTTTACAGTTCTGAACGCACATTGAGCACGTACAGAAGCCTGGAACAACACAGTCTCCAACAAGTGTGAAGTGTACGCTGTCATACGATATCTTCATGATGAGGGGTTCCTCCCGATTTCGAGCATTCCACATAACGTAAATGTCAAGCGTGACAGAAAAGAGCGGCAGTGGTCCAGGAACTTCGAAGCAGAACTTACAAACGTTCATGATGGAGGTGACCAGGGAAGGAAGAGATTGTCAACCGACGCCTTGAGTGAATGGATCAGACGATTCGAGAAAGTCGTCTACGAAAGGCAATTCAAAACAACCAAACAGAAGTGTTGTCATCAGGTATCGTCCTTATTCATGACAATGCTGGGTCGCTCATTGCAGCTGCTACGAAGACAGTGGGAAGAGTTTCTTCAACCACCATACAGCCCAGTCTTGGTTCCCTCTGATTTTGATCTCTTTTCTCACGTGAGCGACTGGCTATGACGTCAGAATTTGGGTACAGAAGATGAATGGCAGACCAGCGTAGAGAACTGGTGGGAAACACAGTCGGGTAGATTCTATGACGACGGTTGGGAAGTTGGTACAACACTACGAGAAATGTCTACGTCGGAGCGATATTTATTAGAAAATATAGCTGGAAGATGTAGCTAAGTGTTGCATATAAACGTTTTTGATTTTCACTGTGGTTTCCAATTCGCGACCGATCGTGCATTGGATAACAAAGTGCCCTTACTATAAAATACACGCTGTATCATCAGATTCAACAGACGACAACCAGAATCCAACAGAAAGATTGCATTTGATAGTGTCTTATCAGAGGAACTAGTAGACAGTTATTTGCAGGAAATCCAGCTTGCAGGCCAGCGGTCAACTGAACGAGTCACCTGGTCACTAGATTAGCTCCAAAATTGAGCTGCATAGACGTCACCTTCCAGATGTAGTAGCGACGACTATCACTGACTACTTTGTGTACCATCATCTGACTCCAGTCTGTGTACGAAGTCTACGAACCTGACGTTGTGGACGAGAAGCGTGCAAAGAAAGGAGTTCGAAGTTCAGTTCACAGACGTACGAATTGTGACGGAATTTTTTTGTTGATTATTTATTGGTTTCTTCGTTTAATTCACGTTACGTAATTAAATATATAAAAACATTACATATGTAATTTCTGTTGAATGTACATATGTAGTTTCTATTGTGTAAGTCCTATGCCAAATTAAATTAAGGCAAAACAGTAGGAATAGGGAATGGAGACAGGTGTGTGACGGCAATAAGACAGAATAATGGGTTCCTAAAGGACTAGTTGGTGATAGGACTTGTGAATGGCACGGAAAGTTATAGTAAAGAACATTACTAGTTAACTATCGGTATGTAAAATAGTGTAAAGTGATAGAACACTAACGGAGGCCGATCTGTTACATTGGAAAATAGCTGCTACAGACCGACTTTATGGTGTCCTAGATTTATTCAGTTAAAATGGTTCAAATGGCTCTGAGCACTATGCGACTTAACTTCTCAGGTCATCAGTCGCCTAGAACTTAGAACTAATTAAACCTAACTAACCTAAGGACATCACACACATCCATGCCCGAGGCAGCATTCGAACCTGCGACCGTAGCGGTCCCCCGGCTCCAGACTGCAGCGCCTAGAACCGCACGGACACTCCGGCCGGTGATTCAGTTAAAGACTATTACGTTTCAGAAGATCCTCTACATAAATACTGCTGCGAAAAATGCATTTCCTTTGGAGTTTCGGCAGATATTAGCGATTTAGTTACTGGTATGTGAAGCTGGAGTCACCCCAAACCAGTACCGCTCATCACTTGTCTCACACGACGTCTGTTCTGGACGGAACGAGCCGATTTGTTACCCGTTACAAACAAAATTATTTTTGAAGTAGAACTTAACGTTCTCATTCGATAGAGCGGACCCAAGTTAGTCCAGAGCGATATTAGTGTTATCGATATGTGTTAACTGGGACAGCAAAACACGAAGAATAATCAGCACTCCGGCAGCAGTCAGCACGGGCCAGGTCAGGCCCTCTCCTCTGCAATACTAGTTGTTCTTCATGTTTTCGTGACACTGTTAATACACATTGATAACACGTATATATCTGTAGATTAATGTGGGACAGTTCTATCGAATGGGCACGTAAAAGTCCTTTTTAAAAATCATTCTGTTTGCAACGGGAAACAAACCGAGCCTCCCAGTCCACACTGGGTGTCGCATGAAAGACGTCATGAGCAGAATTTGTTTCTGCTGACGCCAGCTAAACATAGCAAAAACAAAATTGAAAATATCTGCCGAAACACCTGCGAAAGTGCGCCTGACGTCTCTTAGGAGAGAAACCGTGCGAATACAATGGCAATGTGAGGGGATAATGTGGATAATTTCCTGTCTTTAATATTGAACAAGTAGTCGCTCATTTGCTTAAATGTAAATTGAACGTGCGATCTTATCGAATGGAACCAGTATGTGGCATTTCAACTCTTTCCTTTTCATATATCCCATCACAAACTGTTTTTACATATGTTGGACTTCCTGAGACCGCTGTATTAAAACGATCCTCACACATACAGCTTCATCAATAACTTTAGCTATCAATACCTAATGTGCAAGGAAGAGGAATCGCTGCATTGGATATATCTTCAGAGACTGCAGGATCACATGTAAGCTTCATGCGTAACGAGGTAGGTGCAACTTACTTCATGTATCAATGGGGTCGAAAGACACTGACACCGAAAGTGAATAAAAGTAAACAGTATTACGGGTAAACGGGAAGAACCAACAACAGATCAAAAGCTCGAAATTAGAAGTAAAAGATTCAGACATCCAAGATGGCTATAGTACAGATTTATTTTGATTAATGGGTTCACCGAGCTACGCTGCCATCTTCGGGTGTTATGCAATACATTTCAGTGAATCTCGACCATGTGCACCTTATACTGGGTCACATCATAAAAAGGAGATCACATGTATCACATGGTCCCGGTTCACTGAAATGTGATGCATAAGATCCGAAGGTGCCACCATAGCTCGTTTAAACCGGTAATCACAATAAATGCTCTAATACGGCTATCTTGGCTATCTGAAAGTTTTATTTCCAATTTCATCGCTCCCATACTTGAAGAATGTCGAGCATATACAAGATTCAAGGCTTACGTCTCATACCGTATTTCATCATTCAATATATTTTAGAAGCACTATTGGAGGAGAAGGTTCTTGAACAGTTGTTATATCTACCAAGTTGCATTATTCCTGTAAAGCGTATGTTCAAAACGCTGATAATCCATACTCGACATTAAACTGCTCTTTTCCTCGTTTTTTGGCTTCAAGTTAATGAGTGATCTACCTCGTGCGTTTTATCAATTCTACCGACAGAAAATCGTCAGAATTAGAAAAATTTTACTCATGTCCATAATTTGCATATAGAACGTTTACATTTGCGTTTTGATTTCATTTTACTTGCGTAGTAATAATAAGTTGCGGGACAATATTAGCAGATGAACTAAAGGTAACAAAAATTTCTTTTAATGGCCGCCTACGTCGCACAGTAATTAGTGTCCTGTAACAGTGGTGGAAGATCCCGGATTCGATACCCAGTAATTTCTCAAATTTTTTTCTGAGCTCGGAAGGGATGTAACCTGGTACACTCTTCCTCTTGAGTCAAGATGAAGATCTGCTTCAATAAAGAAGAAGCGGCCACATAAGGATTCATCTACAGGAAATAACGGTTGAACGGACTAGGAACCTGCCGACCATGTGTCGCCCGACCTTAGCTCGCTCCCCGTATTGCTTTTAGGCAGGCCTAATTCGTGATTCCTGTTTGTATTTAACTAAGTTAAAAAGCAAATGGCCGACATAGTTACATAAAACAGCGAAATAATAACTTGTAGCTCTGGATATGTAACTGTGTTTCTCGAATTACTGTCAGTGAATAATCTTGCTTCAGCCAACCGAAATCTTTGGCGATAGATGAGTATCGTATCACAGGCGTTATTGGTCTAAACAATATTTCAATTTTCTGGCGTAACCACAAATAATCAGGGCTCTTACAATATGTCTGATTGAAGTGAGTACTATATGACATACACTGGTAACTTTATTTTGATCTGTATGCGAGAAGTGGTACTGCTATGAGCAAATATTTGTTAGACACAACGTAGAAGAACAGACTTGTTATGAGAGAAAGAAAAAACGTGCTGCATGTTATTTAAAAGTGACAGTAGTCACGTTTAACAGTGAGTTTTTCTGTAAACAGGACCACTCATTTTATCATTTCATTGTATCGCTGTTCGTCATACAATCAGCGACCCCGAAACCTGATCCTGAATGGATGCGTTATTGGATTAATTATTTTTCATCAGCAATGGCGATCTGTTTAGGGACGCACAACAAATGAACGCGTGCACGTCGAAACGAAATTTGCGGCTCCTTTACACGTATTAAAACAATGCTTCATTTGTGAACACAGCGCTGCAATTAACCGCCCTTCGAAAAATAACCATATTTCAAACGCAAGTCTAACTCAACGAAATAGCAAAATTCCTCTTTGAACCGATTAACATTCAATAGTAATCGAAAGTCACGTACCGGTAATTTAACGATGAAACATGACTTTAATATCTGCAAGAACTACGTCCCTGGATGCGTATTTCCCAGGAATATTCGTGAAGCTACATGGATGTGGTTTTCCTTTGGACTCTCAAAGCTGTATCAGGTCAATCAGGTGAATGTCTGAACGGCTCTATTAACAGCTGTCGGGTGGTGTCTTCCATTATACTTTCCGAATATGTGAATGCCATAACGGTGGGAGCTTAGAAACCATTCTTCCTACCTTCACAAACTGAATTGTTTCAAAGGATACGGTGTCTCTTAACTATACGCTATAGCATAAAATTCTTACCAATACCACCATCAAATGACCGTACTTCTTTCACATTTCCTTTGATCATCAACGAACTGAGCACGTAATTCGTAATTCCCATCTGCCGTATTCATTGATCAGAAGTTCAATTTTCCTAGGTAATACTGAACGGGTGGTTCATTTTCCTAATTTTAGTGCTATCTTTCGATCATGAAATGTGATTGCAATATACACGATAGAGTTATCGCTACAGAATTATTAATTTTATTCTTATTAATCATATGTATTCATGTTAGTTATAAGTTTATCACTGCAGAATCTTGTAAAACATGAGTGCAAGTTATGAAAGTTTTATGAAAGTGTATATCAGAAGCGTTGGTGATTTTGTGGAAAGAGTATCCTATGGATCATCAAAGAGACTCAGTGATAACGAAAAATATATTCTTTGACAACGGACTAAAGATATTTGGAAAAGTCGAGTCGTACCCGTCGAAATACAAGTGTGTTACAAAGAGAGAGAGAGAGAAAGAGAGAGAGAGAGAGAGAGAGAGAGAGAGAAACTAGGAAGTCGTCGGAAGTTATCACACGGCATGGACGAGAGCAGTTACGAGTTCCACTGCAGGAGGCAAGGGCTCTAGAACACTGGCTACTAATATTAGGGCAGCGAGGTGTCTGGAAGAATAAAGTACTACAACATCCCGTCTACATCAAGGTCATTAGAAACGGAAGACATGCTTAGAAAGTATAGTGAACGGGGATGGAAAACGGCCATTTTCTTTCAAATAGTATTTACCTGAAGCGATTGAGGAAGATCACGAAAAACATGCTCAATAGGGGACAGATCCGGAGATCTTGCTGGCCAGGGTAGTTGACTTACACCTTCTAGAGCACGTTGGGTGGCACGGGATACATGCGGACGTGCATTGTCCTGTTGGAACAGCAAGTTCCCTTGCCGGTCTAGGAATGGTAGAACGATGGGTTCGATGACGGTTTGGATGTACCGTGCACTATTCAGTGTCCCCTCGACGATCACCAGTGGTGTACGGCCAGTGTAGGAGATCGCTCCCCACACCATGATGCCGGGTGTTGGCCCTGTGTGCCTCGGTCGTATGCAGTCCTGATTGTGGCGCTCACCTGCACGGGGCCAAACACGCATACGACCATCATTGGCACCAAGGCAGAAGCGACTCTCATCGCTGAAGACGACACGTCTCCATTCGTCACTCCATTCACGCCTGTCGCGACACCACTGGAGGCGGGCTGCACGATGTTGGGGCGTGAGCGGAAGACGGCCTAACGGTGTGCGGGACCGTAGCCCAGCTTCATGGAGACGGTTGCGAATGGTCCTCGCCGATACCCCAGGAGCAACAGTGTCCCTAATTTGCTGGGAAGTGGCGATGCGGTCCCCTACGGCACTGCGTAGGATCCTACGGTCTTGGCGTGCATCCGTGCGTCGCTGCGGTCTGGTCCCAGGTCGACGGGCACGTGCACCTTCCGCCGACCACTGGCGACAACATCGATGTACTGTGGAGACCTCCCGCCCCACGTGTTGAGCAATTCGGCGGTACGTCCACCCGGCCTCCCGCATGCCCACTATACGCCCTCGCTCAAAGTCCGTCAACTGCACATACGGTTCACGTCCACGCTGTCGCGGCATGCTACCAGTGTTAAAGACTGCGATGGAGCTCCGTATGCCACGGCAAACTGGCTGACACTGACGGCGGCGGTGCACAAATGCTGCGCAGCTAGCGCCATTCGACGGGCAACACCGCGGGTCCAGGTGTGTCCGCTGTGCCGTGCGTGTGATCATTGCTTGTACAGCCCTCTCGCAGTGTCCGGAGCAAGTATGGTGGGTCTGACACACCGGTGTCAATGTGTTCTTTTTTCCATTTCCAGGAGTGTATATAGTGGATGACGAATTGGAAGTATGATTTAAATTTGTAGTTGATGTACGTGATATGCAACCAGTCGCTTTTTGCTTTTGATGTGATTTGTCGTAACGTACTGTACTATGTTTTCACAAACAAAAGCCCAATTTGTGTGCATACCAAAGGATTTCCATGGGGACCTGTATGTGCTACAAACCATAGTAACTGATTCACGCTGTAACTACGTAATAAATATTTTATCTGTAGCCTTGTGATCCGTATTACATGTACGTTGCTGGCGTATGGACACACCTACATGTGATAATGGTTACTTGCGTCTATTATTTATGCTTGTAAATATCTGATTCTGTAATTTAAATAAATCTCATCCCAAACAACGTTCAGTAGAAAAATGTAATATATAAATACTATATTTGCATGAGTGCATTTTTGTTAATTGTCTCAAATGTATATTATCAGAATGAATTTGTCATTGATACTAATAGGTAGTACAATAGTATCATCCTATTAACGTAACGATCTTTCAGTTTCGCACACATTTCGTTAACTTATGCTTTAACGTATGTTATTTTCGCCAGCGTTACAATCATAGCTTACCTGCAGATGACCCACAATACGATGTTTTGTAATACTGTACTTCCAGCTTATGATTACCAGGCAGTTGCTAGGAATCTAGTTAATGGTAAAATATGTCGTTTCACATTCAAAAAGTGACGTGTTTAATGACCTACCTACAATGAGATGGGGTTGTTGATGACAGCATTTTTCTGGAGTGGAATTAATGGGGTCACCGGTCAACCTGAGTGTGGCTTTCATGCGGATTCTCCCGCTTGTTTAGGCAAATGTTGTGATGATACCTAATTTGAGGCTACACGAAACATAAACGGTGCAGATGGGACAACAACCAACAAAAAGCTCACACGATTCACTTTTTCTCCCTTCTCCCACTCCCACGTAGCCTCAAAAGTTAACCAACGACTACGGCAACAGGATGTGCCTAGGCAACTTAGTTTAAATACAGGGATTAACTTGTAAAAGTGCAGATATCTCTTATGGTGACATTAAATCAGTAACATCATTTGCAGTTTAATAATTATGGCTACTAGAGCTGATAAGTTCTTAGTTTGGGTAGTGCCTTTATGTACATGCGGCAAAAGCAACCCATTAATGCTTATTTTCTTCTGGGCAGCAGGTCAGGTGTTCTATTGTGGATGCGTGGATGTAAAATGGTAGCCCATATTTCTTGTCGGAGAAATTTTCGAAATTATAAGACCAAACTGCTGAGGTCATCGGTCCCTAAACTTACGCACTACTTAATCTAACTTAAACTAACTTACGCTAAGAACAACACACACACCCATGAACGAGGGAGGATTCGAATCTCCGATTGGGGGAGCCGCACGGGCCGTGACAAGACGGCCCAGACCGTGTGGCTACCGCGCACGGCTCTTGTCGGAGCTGTCACAGTTCGTTGTAACTGATGGAAAGTCATCGAGTAAACCAGAACTGATTTCTGGCATTTCCAAATGTATTGTTATAGGCCCTCTACTGTTCCTCGCCTATAAAACAATTTAGGAGACAATCTGAGCAGCCTCTTAGGTTCTTTGCAGATGATGCCGTCGCTTACTGTCAAGTAAAGTTATCAGAAGATCAAAACAAATTGCAAAACGATTTGGGAAAGATATCAGTATGGTGCGAAAATCGGCAAGTGGCGCCAAATAACGAAAATTTTGTAGTCACCCACATGAGTGCTAAAAGGAATCCGTTAAACTTCGGTTGCATCCCAAAACAATCAAATCTAAGTGTCGTAAATTACGGACAATTTAAATTGGAGAGAACACACACAAACAGTTTTGGGAAGGCCGAACCAAAGACTGCATTTTATTGTCGGAACACTTAGAAGAAGGAAGAGTTCTACTAAAGAGATTGCCTGCACTACGCTTGTCCATCCTCTTTTGCCGACTGGTGTGGGATCCGTACCAGATATGGTTAACGGAGTACATCGAGAAAGTTCAAAGAAGGGCAGCACGTTTTGCATTATCGAGAAACAATGAGAGAGTGCCACGGAGAGGATACAGGATTTAGGGTGGACATCATTAAAACAAAGGCGTGTCTCATAGCGGCGGAATCCTCTCAAGAAATTTCAATCACCGACTTCCTCCTCCGAATGTGAAAATATTTTGTTGTAGCCGACCTACGTAAGGAGAACTGTTCATAATAATAATATAAGCGAAATCAGAGCTCACACGGAAAGATACAAGTGTTCGTTTTTTTCGCGTGCTATTCGAGAGTGGAATAACAGAGAATAACTGTGTAGGTGGTTGGATGAACCCTCTTCAGTCACTTAAATGTGATTTGCAGATTGTCCATGCAAATATACATGTAGATGTAGACGGCGTAGTCCTCTAAGGTATGCTGCTACGACAGCGAAGAAAACATCAGGTCGTAAACCTGGTGACGTATTTGTGGGAAGACTGTTGGACGCTGGAAGAAAACAATCAAGACACTAATCTGTGTACTTATTAAGGTATCACGCACAAAAATATCTACACTTATGCCCGTAGCACCCGTTATAATTGCCATGTCATGATATAGAAAGGTATCTCGCGACCATGCGAACACCTATTAACAGGAAGACGATGATGGGAAATAACGGATGGTTAAGACGTTTCAGTTCACCATACTTATTAAAAGACTATCGACGTGCCAAAAATATATTTTGCGTAATAGAAACATAGTGTAATAGAACTTCCCTGTGGGGCTAACTGCTGTAACATTTCCTCTGTTCATTATAACGAAGTTTGAGAAGCAGGACGGACTTAACATTATATATGCATACGTATGTGTTAATAACAGTTAACTGTTAGAAACAAGAGTGCTATTCTGCGTGCGCATCTGTTAATGAAAGTCAGCTGTTAGAAACAAGAGCGCATAGAGACAGTGTTTTGGTGGACTTACACGTCTGTGGGACTGACCTGGACAAAATGGCTAACGACCATCTCCTCCATCCGGAGTTCTACTCGGTATTACCAAGCTTGGTGGCAGAATGGCAGGCCACTGGACTCGTATTTGGGAGGACCGAGTCTCAAATCCTTATCTGGCCATTGATATTTAGTTTTTGCTTGCTTTTCCTAAATTGCTGTAGTCGTTTGCTGGGATGATTTCTTTGGATGGACATGGCCATTATGTTTTCCCTTCCTTCCCTAATCCGAGATTGTATTCGGGCTTCAGTCTCTGATTACCAGGACAGTATTCACAAAGGAAACGTGGTACTTTATAACGGGTACCAGCTGCAATATCATAGATCAGTGTTAGAAACCCACAGTTAGTAAATATACAAAGAGGTATTGTTTTGGCTTCCCTTCTGTGCACCAGTGAAATGGGTGTGAGACAGGGAAGTTCTCAGTCATTAATACCAAGGCCGCCGTGTACTTTTTCATAACGTCAGTGGAAGAGAAGTATTTTTTTTTTTGTTTGTAACATGAATCGTATTATTAATTTTCAACATATAGTGGGTAGTCATCAATGTTTTAATTACTTAAGCCTTAACTTTCTTAAATTCTTGATTTCCATGGGAAGGTACTTACGTAAAGCGGGATCGGTAGTGTAGAAGACTACTACATCAATTTCCCAAAAGTTGGTATTCTAGAATCAATTTGTAATCGCTGATTACGAAAATTATTTTAATTTTATTCTATCATGTCAGGATTTTTCACAAAATGAAATCTCATGTTTCGTAGACGTCAATAATCTAAACACAAATATTAAAATAAAATTTCAATTAGTGACTAAAGTCTAATACTTTTTGTTTTATTATTTAACCACACACTAAAATACTACAACAATTATAATAGCAGTATGAGTCCATCAACAAAGGAGGTGGCTTACAAAACACTCGTTCGACCTATACTTGAGTATTGCTCATCAGTGTGGGATCCGTACCCGATCGGGTTGACGGAGGAGATAGAGAAGATCCAAAGAAGAGCGGCGCGTTTCGTCACAGGGTTATTTGGTAACCGTGATAGCGTTACGGAGATGTTTAATAAACTCAAGTGGCAGACTCTGCAAGAGAGGCGCTCTGCATCGCGGTGTAGCTTGCTCGCCAGGTTTCGAGAGGGTGCGTTTCTGGATGAGGTATCGAGTATAATGCTTCCCCCTACTTATACCTCCCGAGGAGATCACGAATGTAAAATTAGAGAGATTAGAGCGCGCACGGAGGCTTTCCGACAGTCGTTCTTCCCGCGAACCATACGCGACTGGAACAGGAAAGGGAGGTAATGACAGTGGCACGTAAAGTGCCCTCCGCCACACACCGTTGGGTGGCTTGCGGAGTATGAATGTAGATGTAGATGTAGATGAGTAATCTGTCACATTTAATATTCGAATATTGCCAGTTATGATATCCATGCAGAATTTTCAGTTTTACCGTCCCTCTTGAACATTGAACTACTGAATAGTGGACGCAGCTGAACTCTGTGAGTGTTCCGTTATTTGGCGTAGAATAATAACTGCTACAAGTCACAACAGAAGGGAGTTTATTTAAAAATCGAACGGTTTCGGTCTTGTGCCCACCTTCAGGTGGTTTACATTAATTTTCATACTCATAGCTCGAGATCACTGTTAAAAAAAAAAGTGCCGATAACTAAATAGACACAACTGAAATAGCTCCTCATGTCTTTTATCCGCTTCCAACTGTTTGAGTTATTTCTGTTTATTTAAACTTTGATCTTCGACACTGAGTATGAAAACATAGCAACTGGATTGTTACACTCATGCTACAACCGAGTTTTTCGAAATTTTTCCGCATAGGCTTCCCAAAAGTCTCGTAATTTCGATGTCTTAACTCCAAGAAAATTGTTAAGTTACCTATCTAAAGGACATTCATGCATCTTTTTCGCTAACATTCATTGTATTCTCAAATACGTGACCCTTCATCAGTTGTCAAAAAGGCGTAATTTGCAAAGGTATGACCACTTTGTGCTCCTTGCAAAAAGCTTCCAAGATATGAAGTACGTAAGTTTCACTATCACTACTTGGATATAGATGTAATAAGAGACATTGTACTACGTATATGTGGACATCACATTTCCACTGCAAGCTAGAAACAGTCCAAAATAAAAATTCAAATGTGTGTGAAATCTTAAGGGACTTAACTGCTAAGGTCATCAGTCCCTAAGCTTACACACTACCTAACCTAAATTATCCTAAGGACAAACACACACACCCATGCCCGAGGGAGGACTCGAACCTCTGCCAGGACCAGCTGCACAGTCCATGACTGCAGCGTCTTAGACCTCACGGCTAATCCCGAGGGGCTTTGAAACAGTCAAGAAGCCCTCAGGAGCAACGTTTTAATCGGCTCGTCGTGACGAGAAAAAGCATTTCAGTGGTTGCATACACATTATCAGCATTAATAAAGTAATTATGCAAAAGACTACGCAAATAAAGTAGTGGTCATTATTATTCCGAAAGTACGAGTATCCTGCAAAAGAATGGTGACTTGATATATTTAATTTGTTCAAATGTATTACTGCAAAAGCAGATCTACTTTCGTGAACTCTTCTTCTCAGAATGCACACTTGGCTAGCTTCCGCATTCCTGTTCAAATGGTTCAAATGGCTCTGAGCACTATGCGACTTAACTTCTGTGGTCATCAGTCCCCTAGAACTTAGAACTACTTAAACCTAACTAACCTAAGGACATCACACACATCCATGCCCGGGGCAGGATTCGAACCTGCGACCGTAGCGGTAGCGCGGTTCCAGACTGAAGCCCCTAGAACCGCACGGCCATATCGGCCGCCAGCATTCCTGTCGCGTGCATTATTCTCAGCTGCCGAAGATGCACTGACCATCGTGTTGAGTCACGTATCAATTTTTTTCTTATAGAACTGGAAGGAAAATCAGCATTGGTTGTATTGTGTTGTTTTATTATCAGCAAAATCGAAGTTTATATGATTGCTCTAAGCTTGTGGTTATAGCTTGATACCAGTGCCTACCAATTTTAATTCTATATTACAGCACTGAGGATGGTCACTAAGTGACCGAAAATCGATTTTTCTGACAATAAAACAACAAAATACGGCCAATGCTGATTTTCTTTCCAATTCTATCCACTATTTGGTCGTGGTGCACACAACACGCCATAGAGTCGCCAATAAATAAATTTTTTTACTTTTCTCAACAGCAACTATTTTATTCGCAAATCACACGTTATCAGTTTGGCAACCCGTAGGTGAGTAACCAGCATCTGGCATGTGCGTGTCATTCCACCTGAACTGTACACTCGCCATTGTTTTAATACTGCTCGGATGAAGAAAAAGAATAAAACCCTTCCTTAAGATTCCATTCCAGTCGTTCAGTGTTAAAAATACGATGGGTTACGTGGATTCGACCGAAATTGCAATAGAAGTGGTGATTTATTTTGTGTGAATTGTTAACCTTTTCTCATTTCAGAAACCATCACAATTTATCAGTAACAGCCCCATTTCCCTTGTCGACAGATTGAATTGTACTTCTTTTGCAAAACACAGTATAATTTGCACAAACCCATTTTTGCATCAGCTATTACGACAGATGGGTTGTTGGGTTATTTTGGGGGAGGAGACCAGACAGTGGGGTCATCGATGTCATCGGATTAGGGAAGGATGTGGAGGGACGTCGGCCGTGGCTTTTGAAAGGAACCATCCTAAAACTGGATGTCTGGACGCGAGATTGAACCGTAATCCTCCCGAATGCGAGTCCAGTGTGCTAACCAATGCGCCACCTCGCTAGGTATTGTGACAGAATTCTGAAACAGAGTGTCCCATGAAACAAGTAACTGGCGACCAGAGAGCTCAATAGCATACGAGAAACCTCATTGTATCGGTTTGCGGTAACATAAGAGAAGAAATTTCATCTTTATTTTCATACTAGGAAACTATTGTTTCACTAGCTGTTGATAAATCTTAAAAATTTAGTCACTGGGGTGAAAAAAATAAAATAGAATGTACAACCTCTAATATGTAGCCAAAGACAACAAAGTTCAGTGTGTTTACGAACTGCGAAATACTCTCCTCCTTGTGTGAAATCTTTCACCAAAATCTCGTTTCGATGTCTCGAGTGGTTTAGGAGATATGACGGATGATGGGAATATTTGTGATCAGCGAACCTGATGATGGCAACGTGGTCAATTGCCGAAATATTATGTCCTATGCACACTAATAGCAGGCTGTTCACCCGAGATTTATTTCGTCGTTGTGAATATTTCATTCTTGCGGGCGTGAGTCGGAAGTGAACGCGCTACATAGGATCCATTTTCTCGAGGTCGGAGACATATACAGACCTCCACCCAAATCTAAAGAAAAATTCAATATGTTAGCTAAATGTCATACGCACCAACATTTGGTGAAACACGCAGCATACGCAAAATAACAGTGACCCGTATTTTTTATTCCAAACTTGTGGATTTTTGCGTGGTGTCGTACTAAAATATGTTTATCACAATAAGTATGACTAGTAGAGAGAGGATGAGCACTTCGCCACGGAGCTAACATATAACGCTACAGGTAAGGCAAGCATCAAATATTTTTACTGAGTAGTTTCCGTAAAACCGTTTGAGAAAGATTACAAGGTGGACGCACTTAGGTTCTGTCAACGCAGGGCGTCGCCTATTGGTGCGAGCGAAGTATCTGTACGCGTCTCATTTTGCGCAGGACCCGAGCGACATACGCGGAACGCGTGCGTTGCGCTGTAGTGTCGTCTCACGTCACACGTGCTATACGCGCCTCAATTTGCGCTTAACCCTCTGACTAACAGCTGGAAAGACCCTACCGCCCCTAGGGGCTAGAAAGCAGGCATAAGATCAATTTTGCTGCTTTTTTAACGGAACAGGTACAATACTGTTGGGTCGCTATAATTACTATATGATGAAGAGAAACGATTCATCGGGAAATAAATGTAAGGAGTGAAGAAAATCACTGATACAGTTATACAAGCCACATTTAATATTGAGGAAATACCTCCGAATATGTCTATAAATACAGCTTATTATGCCGAAAGCAAGAGAACAGAGAGACATATTTCATGCCTGAGAGGTACGTATTTCTGTTGCCGTCTGTCCTTAATAATGATCGGCCATTTCCCTGAAGCTTGACGATTCTGTACAGAGTCTAGTAATTCACACATTCTTATACTTAGCTAGACTTTCTAATGCACGAATATTTCTGTGAATGTAATTAATCTTCCTTTAAAAGGGAATATGTAGTAGATACCTGTCGTTTGTGGCCCAGATACAGCAACAATTGTGCTGTAATCCTGGATAGGCGCCGAGGCACCAGGCCGCTGCGCCAGCGCGTTACGCTTCAAACAGTTTTCAAACGTCATCTGTGCTGGTCAGCCACCAGAGGTCATCTGCGATGGACCACGTGACCAGCGCATACGGTGCGACATCCGCCTCACCGCCTACCGGACCTCACCTCTCTGTAAGCACAATGCAGCAGGCACTCGCCCCTAGGTTGTGTTCTTACCGTTTACTTGTATCAGCTTCTACGTTTGCTGCTCTTTTGTGCCGGCCGTTGTGGCCGAGAGGTTCTAGCCACTTTGGTCCGGAACTGCGAAGCTGCTACGGTCGCAGGTTCGAATCCTGCCTCGGGCATAGATGTGTGTGATTACCTTAGGTTAGTTAGGTTTAAGTAGTTCTAAGTCTAGGGGACTGATGACCTCAGATGTTAAGTGCCATAGTGCTTAGTGCCATTTGAACCATTTTGTTTTTTTGTTTGTGGAAGAAAAAACTTTGGTTGGTTATGGCTGCAGTTAGGCTGTGTCTTGCATTGCATCACAGTCGACGACGAGCGGGGTGTTCACACCCGTGTGGTCAGTCTCTTTTGTCGTTCCTTCAGTTCTCATGGCTCAGATCCCTCTTCGAGCAACGGCAGGCTCTTACGGTTGCTCTCAAGAACTTCTCGGCCACATTGTCAACACACGCTTCCACGACGCCGGCATAGCCGCCGCCTTTTCCCCTATATGACGATGTGGCCAAAATTGAGAGGCATACGTGAAAGGGAAGCAGTGGTTGGGAGGGGAGTGAGACAGGGTTGTAGCCTATCCCCGATGTTATTCAATCTGTATATTGAGCAAGCAGTAAAGGAAACAAAAGAAAATTTGGAGCAGGAATTAAAATCCATGGAGAAGAAATAAAACGTTTGAGGTTCACCGATGACATTGTAATTCTGTCAGAGACAGCAAAGGACCTGGAAGAGGAGTTGAACGGAATGGACAGTGTCTTGAAATGAGGATATAAGATGAACGTCAACAAAAGCAAAACGAGGATGATGGAAAGTAGTCGAATTAAATCGGATGACGCTGAGGGAATTAGATTAGGAAATGAGACGCTTAAAATAGTAAATAAGTTTTGCTATTTGGGGAGCAAAATAGCTGATGACGGTCGAAGTAGAGAGTATATAAAATGCAGACTAGCAATGGCAAGGGAAGCGTTTCTGAAGAAGAGAAATTTGTTAGCATCGAGTATAGATTTAAGTGTCAGGAAGTAGTTTCGAAAGTATTTTTATGGGGTGTAGCCATGTATGGAAGTGAAAAGTTAACGATAAATAGTTTAGACAAGAAGAGAATATAATCTTTCGAAATGTGTTGCTACCGAATAATGCTGAAGATTAGATGGGTAGATCACATAACTAATGAGGAGATGTTGGGGAGAAGAGAAATTTGTGGCACAACGTGACTAGAAGAAAGGATCGCTTGGTAGGACATATCCTGAGGCATCAAGTGTTCACCGATTTAGTATTGGAGTTCAGCGTCGAGGGTAAAAATCATAGAGGGAGACCAAGAGATAAATACACTAAACAGATTCAGTAGGATGTATGTTGCAGTAGGTACTGTGAGATGAAGTAGCTTGAACAGGATAGAGTAGCATGGAGAGCTGCATCATACCAGTCTCTGGACTGAAAACCACAACAACAACACTGTCTGTGTGTCATTTCCAGCCCCCAATTGCGGACAGGGACATGGATGTCAGTTGTGTGTCTCTAGTGCAATAACAAACTTTATATTGAAGTGGAAGTGACGGAAAAAGTGCTCAGTCTATTAAGTGGATATGGGTACAGTCGTGACGTTACTCAGCACACAAACTTATTTGTATATGGCATCTCCAGCGTTGTCTCTGGTTACCTCACGAAGGGTGAGTTTGGGTCGATTTACGGCTCCCACTATACATAAATCCGTGATTACTTCCTCGCCATTTTTGGTGGTTGATTATGCTGGCACCGACAATTTGTTCTGTTTGGTTGCTTTCAAAGCTGTTCTGGGTTTCATTTCAAATACGGTGCACCTCGTTTCCGACCAGATCCCTTACCAGTAGCTAGACTCTCTGTGTTCGGATATTTTGTCTCTTTTACGTATGTGTTAGGTTTTGGCATTAATTTTGCTGTCCACATTACCCTGAAACCTACGGATAGACTGCAGTTTTTCCGTGCGTGCCAATACAGTGGCTTTGCGCTATTACAGCCTATTACATCGAGTGACTGTTCTAGTCCCGTCGTGACTGTTAAAAAACCGACTTAAAGTTTCATTTAATTCTCAATCTATTATTTACACCTGCCTTTTAGCCCAGTAAGGACAATTTTCACCAACATGTATTGATTGGACCTCTTGTACTGTCTGGTCCGACCGCCTGTAATATATTACCAAATACTGCAATTTCATACACCTGAATATGTGATTTTAAAATCTCTAAACTGGTCGTGGTTTAAATAAACGTAATTACAACTGAAGCGGATCGCTCTAAATTAATTATCATACTATTGTCCTACGTACCAAATCTTGTGCAAAGAACTCAAAGCATGTTCAGGTAAAACTGCCAACAATTACAAATTAATTCCGATTGTGGCGACGTGTGCTCATCCGCTCCACGAGTTGCTCCAGAAGAATGGACGCTGTCTGCAAGTACACGTTAACGCTTTTGAAATCTTAACTACACTCCTGGAAATGGAAAAAAGAACACATTGACACCGGTGTGTCAGACCCACCATACTTGCTCCGGACACTGCGAGAGGGCTGTACAAGCAATGATCACACGCACGGCACAGCGGACACACCAGGAACCACGGTGTTGGCCGTCGAATGGCGCTAGCTGCGCAGCATTTGTGCACCGCCGCCGTCAGTGTCAGCCAGTTTGCCGTGGCATACGGAGCTCCATCGCAGTCTTTAACACTGGTAGCATGCCGCGACAGCGTGGACAAGAACCGTATGTGCAGTTGACGGACTTTGAGCGAGGGCGTATAGTGGGCATGCGGGAGGCCGGGTGGACGTACCGCCGAATTGCTCAACACGTGGGGCGTGAGGTCTCCACAGTACATCGATGTTGTCGCCAGTGGTCGGCGGAAGGTGCACGTGCCCGTCGACCTGGGACCGGACCGCAGCGACGCACGGATGCACGCCAAGACCGTAGGATCCTACGCAGTGCCGTAGGGGACCGCACCGCCACTTCCCAGCAAATTAGGGACACTGCTGCTCCTGGGGTATCGGCGAGGTCCATTCGCAACCGTCTCCATGAAGCTGGGCTACGGTCCCGCACACCGTTAGGCCGTCTTCCGCTCACGCCCCAACATCGTGCAGCCCGCCTCCAGTGGTGTCGCGACAGGCGTGAATGGAGGGACGAATGGAGATGTGTCGTCTTCAGCGATGAGAGTCGCTTCTGCCTTGGTGCCAATGATGGTCGTATGCGTGTTTGGCGCCGTGCGGGTGAGCGCCACAATCAGGACTGCATACGACCGAGGCACACAGGGCCAACACCCGGCATCATGGTGTGGGGAGCGATCTCCTACACTGGCCGTACACCACTGGTGATCGTCGAGGGGACACTGAATAGTGCACGGTACATCCAAACCGTCATCGAACCCATCGTTCTACCATTCCTAGACCGGCAAGGGAACTTGCTGTTCCAACAGGACAATGCACGTCCGCATGTATCCCGTGCCACCCAACGTGCTCTAGAAGGTGTAAGTCAACTACCCTGGCCAGCAAGATCTCCGGATCTGTCCCCCATTGAGCATGTTTGGGACTGGATGAAGCGTCGTCTCACGCGGTCTGCACGTCCAGCACGAACGCTGGTCCAACTGAGGCGCCAGGTGGAAATGGCATGGCAAGCCGTTCCACAGGACTACATCCAGCATCTCTACGATCGTCTCCATGGGAGAATAGCAGCCTGCATTGCTGCGAAAGGTGGATATACACTGTACTAGTGCCGACATTGTGCATGCTCTGTTGCCTGTGTCTATGTGCCTGTGGTTCTGTCGGTGTGATCATGTGATGTATCTGACCCCAGGAATGTGTCAATAAAGTTTCCCCTTCCTGGGACAATGAATTCACGGTGTTCTTATTTCAATTTCCAGGAGTGTATATTTTTTTCTATTTTAGCTAATTTTCATCATGACCATAGACTGGTTATGGCTATGGACGCCTTTAATTGTAGCTTCAGGGCCGTTCTCACTCATCGCTACGAAAATGGTCCAGAATGGTTCAGAATTGCCTATAGCTTACGCATCTAAACGCTCACTTCCGTTCGGCAGCGCTACTACCAAATTAAAAAGAAAGGGCTTGCTATTGCGTAAGCCCTCAAAAAGTTTCATGTATCCTTGTACGGACCTAACTTTCACTTCATAACAGAGCAAAATCTCCTGGTTTCGTTGTTTAATTCTTCTGCGTCGTAACCCGAAAAAGCAGCACATTGTTTCCAGCGTTGGGTCTCGTTTCTGTCGCGCTACAACTATGAAACCCATTATCAGCTCATCGCAGAATTGGCCAACGCCAGTGCAGTGTCCCTGTTTCCGGTAGGGATGGACCACTTTTGATCAGCATTAACTCCTTTGTTTCCGCTTAGATGTTGAGGTGAAACGTAAAGTGGAAGGATTTCCTATTATGCACATCCGGATCCCGTCTGCTGTCGCTGCAGACCCGCGTTTCCGTGAAGTTGTTCACTCTATTGAGCAAGGTTGACCGTAAAGGCCTCTGGCTGGGCTTCAGATACTTTACATCACTATTTTTCCCTCCATCATAACATTTCGGAGTTTGACGTTGTTGTTATCTTTCCTACCGCCGGGCTGTCGGCCAGGGCTGTGACTTTGGCCACGCTTCGGCCAGATGCGCTTCAGTTCCTATATAAACCACACTGTACGTCTCGCATACTAAGTCACTGACTCATCGACAAGCGTATTAGCATGACATCGAAGATGACATTGTACGCCATGTCACGGCTTGCCGTAAGTGTGCTACCCTATAGGTGGCGCTACGAGCAACGCTCAGCAGCTTTTGCTGGAACGCGTCCATGTTGGTTTCGTGGGACCTTTCCTAAGTTCTTACTAGTTGCTGGTTGTCGACACTTTCTTTAAATTTCCATACTTGATTCCGTTCCTTTGATGTCGGCCACGGCCACTATTGAGGCCTTCTGTTAAATATGTTCTGTGGAAGGATTGACTTATACTTTTCACGGATAACGGTCCACAGTTTGTCGCAGATGTTTCATAATTTCTGCGACTGTCAAAGTATTCACTAGGTGACTGCTCCACCTTTCCATCCCCATTGTAACAGTGAGACGGAATGTCTCGTGCATACACCTACGTCCGATTCAAGAAGTACATCGCAGACTCCTCTATGGATGATGCTTAGACACGCTTTTTAAGATCCTACATGTTTACGCTGGCGGGGGGTCAGAGTCCGGCGGATATGCTCAACAGTCACGCACCCTCTGGACCCTGCTCATTCCGCCCCACCAACCCCCGTCGGTGCGACCCTCATCTCGCGTTGCTCCTTCCTCTGTGGCCTGGGTTCGGGGGTTTAGTCGCTGACCAAAGTGGATTATGCCCGTGGTCCACTGCTGCTGTAGCCGCGTCGCTGCTTAGTGGTTCACCAGTGAGGGGCTGGTGGCGTGCCACCACAACAAGCTGCATCTTCGTTATTTTGTATGATAAGTACCTGAATCTTTTTTATTCACCGAGATATGCGAGTAACTCATATGCAGTAGTGAGAGGTCGGCGACACAGGACGCATCAGGTGTTCATAGCACTGGAGGCAAACCCAAGCGGCGCGCATATACATGTCCGCAACACCTCGGCGACTGTGTTGCACGAAGTGTATACACGCTCACAGTAGCGAAGGGGCTAATGACTCTGCAGACAATATTTGTAGTTATCTCAGAGCGTTTGTAGGGGGTGCAATTTCTATAATGAAATACTGTATGAAAAAATTATGTACAAATATTAATTCGAAACTTGACAAGATTTCAAAATAATGCAAAGACTGAATAGTAACTCTAAATGTTTGACAATGTAAAATTATGCCGTCCAAAAAAAGAATAAAGAAAAGAAAAGGCTTAGTATCTTACTGCTAAAATATCAACGAGTCACATTTGGAATCAGTCAATCATACAAATACCTGGTTGTAACAATTCGTAGGGATAAGAAATGGAATGATCTGTGTGACCCCTAACAAATAGGAATAGTATGCGATATTGAACGTATACAGAGAAGGGTAGCATGAAGGGTCACACGTTTATTTGACCTGTGGAGGAGTGTCACGGAAATGCTGAAGGAACCGAACTGGCAGACACTTTAAGACAGATGCAAATTATTCCAATAAAGTGCACTTAACAAGCTTGAAAAATCATCATTAAATAATGAATCTAGGAATGTACTACGACCCCCCACAAAATGCTGTCATAGGCTTTTTGAGGACGTAGTTAGATTAATTGTAATATGCACAGAGGCGATTAAAAATTTTCCTGTGCTCCATATGTGAATGGAAAGTGAAGTAGCCCTGACAATTGATACAATGGGGAATAAGCGTTCCAGAGAATTCCTCAGTGTTTTGCGGGATACAGATGTAGTTATAAACAGGGTGATCCTGCTGCTTCTTTCTTTGGGTTTCATGCAATGCATAAAGCTCTCAAAACCCTCGCGTGACTTTTCATATTCTCCTGCTCATTATATGCAAACTCTTAGTCCTACATCAGCAAATGAACAGGACTTCTTGTAGGCAATTGAACGTAGCGATATTGTATACTGGGATACTTCTTCGCTGGTGGCCATGATTTCCGATTATTAACGAAAAATACATTTGAAGGCCATTTTGTATGTTTTGTATGAAGAATTGGAAAACTGTAGCCACTAATGAAAACGTATCCGAATACAAAATGAACTACATAAAATGTCCTACAAGAAGATCCTGTCCATTTTTTGTGGAAGAGTAAATGTTTGCATATGTGTAAGGGGGGGGGGGGGGGAGAGAATACGAAAATCTTGCTCGTGATATTTGGAGGCGTTGTGAGTTCCGTAACACTCATAGGTAGGGACCGTTGAATTACCCTGTAGATGTCGTCGCATTGAAATTGTGTCCTGATCTGTCCTTCACACATGAAGTATGGTTTCTAGAACAAGCCAACAATATTCTCTGTTTTACCTGCCTGTGTGCATCACTCGCATCATGCTGACATCATTGTAAGACTTAAACACTGTATTTGTGGGAAGGTTATTACATTACATATGAAACCCACAGTTGTATACATTTTTGGTCTGTGGAGTCTTATTAATCGCTTATGTTCTCAGCACCAGCTGTTAGCTGTTAATGTAGAAGAGCTAGTGACGATTGTACTGTCTATGTCAAAGGCGATACACATGTCGGAGAACATTGGACGAAACACATATTTTGGCTGTTATTCATCCACGATACTCTCAGTTATCTTGCACCGTCTAGGTGATTTTTTATTCGTTAATTTTTTTAAATTCAGCACGCACACTTCCAACCCTAACAAAACGGCACACAGTGTTCCGTCCCCATGTGGGTGTCACTACCTTTCGATTCTTACAGATTAGTGATCTGCAGGGCATAGCTACACTGGCGTTCCTTCAGCACCGTGTCTCCATCTGCACGTCACTCTCCGACTATGTGAACACAACGCGGTTTTCACGTGATCGTCTCGCGAGCACAGCCATTAACTGGTGCTTTTATATCCCAAGTATGTAATCAAAGGGGCACTGAGCACCTAGGGTCGCAGGTTCCAATCCTGCCTCGGGCATGGATGTGTGTGATGTCCTTACGTTAGTTAGGTTTAAGTAGTTATAAGTTCTAGGGGACTGATGACCAGAGATGTTAAGTCCCATAGTGCTCAGAGCCATTTGAACCATTTTGAGCACCGAGCACCAAGGCAAATTCATATACTAATTTTCGTATTAAAAATTTTAAAAAAGCGCGTTAATCAGAACTTGAGATGATATTTTAAGTGTCCAAGATGTAATGCCAGAGAGGAGCGGCAGACGAAGCTGATACTAGTACTAGCAAGGACGGCCACTTGTACCACAGAATACCGTGTGCCGGATCTGTGTGATTTTCCACTACGGCAGTAAGTGCGGAGTCAAGAACACTCAGTCAGTAACAACATTCTTCATTCAGTACTGCTTCAGCAAAAAAGGTCGAAGTCTGTGTTCAGGAACTGACCTTTTCTTTCTACTGCTTTCTTAGACACTCTCTCAGTACCCCGTTATTTTATACCTTATCCATCCACTTTATTTTTAGCACTCTTCCTTAGCATCAAATTTCCAATACTTCCAATCTTTTACTATCCAAATTTCAGTGGTCCAAGTTTTTTTTTTGCATACAACACTATACATCAGCAGCACATTTCCAGAAACTTTTTACTTAGTTGCCTTTGATACCAACAAATTTCACTTACAGAAGAAAGTTCCCTTTGCGAGTAGTTTCCTACACTCTTACACGAAAAAGAGGCTTCACAAAAGGAATTATCATGATGGGACCGAGGTCGGTAGAGGTGATGTACGTGTACAGACAAAGAAATTGTTACAGTTTCAAAAAAGCTGGATAATTTATTCCAGAGAAAGAGCTTCCCAAATTGGCCCTTCTGCAAGCATTTACTTGGTTTATCGTTGATTGATAGATTTGTTGGACGTCCTTCTGAGGGATATCGTGCCAAATTCTGCCCAGCTGGAGCGTTAGATCGTCAACATCCTGAGGTTTTTCAACGGTCGTGCTCATAATGCTCCAAATGTTCTCAATTTGGGACAGACACGGTGGCCTTTCTGGCCAATGAAACGTTTGGGAAGCACGAAGACAAGCAGTAGAAACTCTCGCCGTGTGTGGGCGCGCTTCATCTTGATGAAACCTAATCCCAGGATTTGGAGGAGCATTATGGGCACAGACCTCGAACAAGCTCGATGTGTTTTGACCTAACGCGCCAGTTGGACAG
This sequence comes from Schistocerca nitens, assembly GCF_023898315.1. Taxonomy (NCBI): domain Eukaryota; kingdom Metazoa; phylum Arthropoda; class Insecta; order Orthoptera; family Acrididae; genus Schistocerca; species Schistocerca nitens. The sequence goes on along the minus strand of NC_064618.1, from coordinate 333,705,647 downwards.
AATTTGCCACGATATCCCTCAGAAGCACATCAAACAAATCTGTCAATCAATGTCTAGCCAAAGAACTGCTTGCTTAAGAGCCGCAGGTGGACTAACACGTTACTGACTCGCTCAATATATGTTCTTTCTCTTGAATGAATCATCCAATTTCCTCTGTTTGTCCGCACATATAAATCACACCTACCTACCGACTGCGGTCCCACTCGAATAATTCCTGTGTGGTGTATCGGTTTTTTATATCTTAGAGTGCATTTCGGTATCGTCCTTACGAGAGTCATCGATTGTAATCTTTCTTCTGGTTTAGATGAATTCTTGCACTACTTCCTGTCATCTGTTTCCCGTTTTGTACATTGAGCAAGTAGTTTTCTTTCTACTAATACACACCACTTTAATCTTGTTATAGCTACGTTTACTCGCCAGGGTATATGGCGACATTACTCACTGAGGTATTGGTGACGTCAGTGTAAACAGGAGCGCTACTGCGATCGAAACGTCTGTCACACTTATGAATAATGATAACTAATGAAATGAATACTGTTCTACTTTTAAAATACACTTTGGTTCAATGAGACACGAATGCTCAACTTCAAGAGATCGTTGTTCAATATTCCTAGCTTGTGACAGTCCTTCCTTGAGGCTAAGTGCAGCAAGTGGCACTACAGCCTTTTATCTGCCGTTGGCACTTCCGTCTCGGTGTCCTGCGCTGCCGAAAATCGGCGTATCCTTCTTCGGACAGGTGAGCTGGGATTAAATGGAGCGGTAGCGTCGCCTATCTCTCGCTATCACTCTCGCAGACACGCACTCTCAAACAAACCTCGCCAATTAAGCTGCAGAGCGAGGCTTATGTACTGGTGCGCAATAATACCAAGCTCCGCACTGTTCCAATTGACGTGACGTGACGTGAAACATATTTTACTATGCCACCGACGTCTGCAGCATGCCGCTAGAATTTGCTGAGGACTCGCTTCGCCTGGCAAATCGGCCGTTCTGTTTACCTTGCGTTGTTTTAGGGAAGTCTAAATCACAGGAGATGCGACTAAAGGTCACAAAAGTTGTTAAGCCGCATTTTCTACTAACGAGGAGAACAAGGCAAGTGCTATCACTCTGTTTCCCAGAATCTTTGTTCAGTGTAAGGCAAGTTAAATAAGAGGACACGTGTCTCGGCTTATCCGTAGATACTTGACCGTTTCTAAGAGAACGTCAAAGTTTACGCCGTAATTGATATACCTTTTGGCACGTGGTATTTTCAGCCTGTGTACCAAACCCGATTATAGTCCCTATTTTATTTTATGTTTCTTCGTGTATTTGCCCATATCTGTAGAAGATGCTTCTTACAAATTAAAGGATACAAGGGCGTTAAATTAACTGCAAAATTACAACCGGGTTTAACAGCAAGTGTCGTAGATTACGTAATGTATGTTTGTTTTGTATTTACAGGGGTAACAACCATCTGATATTCTCATATTCGCATATTTCATTTCTATATCAATTATTATACTGATTTTTAAATTCTGTTCCTCGGTTTACTCCTCATGAAGAATTGGTGGATTCTCTTGGATGATATCGATCGTAGAAATATTGGAAACAAACGGATTTCGAAAGCCATGGGTGTCTCGGGAAGGCATTTCTTTGTATGAATCTCACTCTGGAAAGAAACGTCCTTCATACTGTTGAAGACTTCACGCGCTGGCAATAATTTAGAGGCAAATCACACCATAAGGGATCGTTTCTCCGAAAGCTAGCACCAACAGCTGATTATGAATCAAGATATACTACAATAATTTCTCCGAAATCAATTTCAAATAATTTTCTAACTCATTTATTGTTTCTTTTTTTTTAATTTATTCACCACACAGACAGTTAGTAGGCGAATTAGGACAACGTTGCTTCAGCATATAATGCACAACGTTCGTGTAGTAATCTTCTGCAGACATGGGTAGATAAATGAAAAACACAGTCGGGTATCGAACATTTTTTATGAAGTTCCCGTAGTGTATCTTGCTGCAAGGTGCTCAGAATGTGTGTGCGTCTTATGTTTTTACGACCGATATCCTCCACGGAATGCATCATATCATCCTGAAAAGTAAATGTAAGAATAAAATGTAAGAATTGATGTAAGAACTGATATAAGAGTCAAATATTAGAATACGACTATATAAAAAGACTGTAACCCCTGAAAATTCCAAACACACATGTTCCTCAATCTATGACACTTATTGTAAAGCTTAACTGTAATTTTACTATTAATATAACGCCCTTGTATCTCTTAATTTGACAAAAAATTTCGTGCAATTATCTTCTATGAACATGGATAGATAAAGAAAACAACTGGGTTTCGAACACGGATTGCAAATGTATTAAGGAGCGACGGTAACCATTGTGACTCCGTTTCGACTGGAGCTACTGCGTACTAAAAGGCATGTTAGTTAGGGACTAGAATTTGACGGTTGTTTTCCCAGAAACGGTAGAGTATCTACGGATAAGCCGAGACACGTGATCACTTACGTTGACGCCTCTTCCATGAGCAAAGTTTCTGGAAAATCTGGTGATGTCACTTGCCTTGTTCTCCACGTAAGTATGCACATTTTACGGTTCAATTTATTACGGTTCGTTGCCATTCTTATCAGTCACCTAAGACATGGATCCCTTTTATTTTGTCTCCTAATGTACAAATCGAGATTTTGAAGTAGGTGTGGTTCTTTTGAAACTAACAGCCCAGTTTTCAAGGGTATTCGATAGCTCTTGAAAACATAATACAGTGACATAAAGCTTGTTAAATTTGGCGATGAAATGTTTCGCAAAAGTGTCCTTGACATGAATAAAGCTAAAATTCAAAGCTTTCGGGATCGGCTATTGCGATGTAAACATCGTCAGTCGGGGCTCTCATGCTGGCTCCATCGTTATAAAAGGCAGAACGTATGCTGCTACGATTAAGAATGTGATTTCTGATATTGTCCAAGGTACAGGCCCTCTGCGGTTCCTTATCTATATAAACGATTTAGAGACAGTCTGAGCAGCCGTCTTAGGTTGTTTACAGCTGATGCTGTCGTTTATCATCAAGTGAAATCATCAGAACATGAAAAAAAATTACAAAACAATTTCGAAAATATGCTGTATGGTATGGAAATTGGCAACTGACTCTTAATATTGTAAAGTGTGAGGTCATTCACATGAGTGCCAAAGAGGATCCGTTAAATTTCGGTTACACGCAGGGGCGCCGACTTATAATTTTTTTCTTTTTTGGTGGGGGGGGGGGGGGAATCATAGTGGGGATCTTGCCCCGTCAAATTTGCTAAATTTTAGATGAAAAATAGTGAGTTTTAAAGTTTTTGCAAGTATTTTAGAGTCATTTTCAACATTAGAACCCCGAAAACTGGACTCTCGATAACTCGACACTCTGGGTAAGTCGACAAGCTTGACACATTATTTGGCTTTGATAAAAGAAACAAAACATAAACACGCACCGTATGTTACTAAAAAGCTAATTTAAATAACAGTAATAATCATGCTTATAGACTATTACAGAGCAGTGAATACAAAGCTCTGAAAAGACTGAAATGATATTTAAATATATCCTTAACTATCATTAAAAGAATAAAAGATAAAATATTGCTCTCACACAATAATAGCACTTTTTGTGAATAGGTGAAATAGCTAATTTAAGCTTACTTCGAATCAGGATCAGGGTTCATTAAATAAAAACAATATCTCAAAGTTAATACTGTAATACAGTTAATAAAGTTAATACAGAATGCCTAATATTTTCATTCAAAAAGTACGTAAAAAGCGGGTTTTGCTTGGGTCTTACACCATAAAAATATTTAAGTATTTGAAACTAACACAGAACTATAGTAATATAGTAATACAGTACTAAACTAATACTAATATTTCGAAACTGAAAATCTAACATTATGTATGTATTTAATTCTCTTGTTTAATAAAGATTTTTAATATTGCTCTAAATGGCATTATTAGGGCTAGAGTGTCCTTATAAAGGTGCAAAAGTCGTTGATGACGGGTCGGATATACAATTCATCCATACAACTCGATGGGCATGAAGAACAGCCAAGTTGTTCAATCGCTTCTGTCCCATTGTTGATCGGAGATATGACTTTAGACGTCTAAGGGCCGTTCTGCTGTTGCTGTCGTGATTGGAACTACTTGGAGAAGCTTAAGGTATTTCACTACTTCACATAACATTTCTCCAACTGCAGGCTTTTGTGTAATATGCTTTCTTACATCCCGCATGTTTTTTTAAGAAGAGTTGTTTTTTATTAGCGATATCGGCTAGCATATTCAAGTGTGAGCGCCGTCTCTCAGTGCCTAGGTCATTTTTAAAAAACTCAGTTCATTTTTCCAAATTTTTTTCACCTCTGTTTACTAATAGCAAGCACTCTTGTTCAACTGCAACGACCTGTGTGAGTCCAGTTGAAGCAAACCGCTCAGTAATGCAAGATTGCTCCGTTTCACAAACTTCAAAGTAAATAGCTTTAAAGTATTCCTTTGGGGTTTTAAAAGTGTGCGTTGATCTGGCTACGTTATTTTAATACTTCTTCGGTATACTTCGATTCCTAGGAAGCGAAGGATCATCAACTTGTCAAGGTTTATCTTTTAAACACAATTCCCAAAAGTGTTCAAAACAATCACGCCTTCCCTTCAGTACATAAATCAAGCCCTTATATATATTTTTCCAGATCAGCGACACACAGATGAGGGCACTGAATTCTTTCGTTGACATCCTCTACTGGGTTCACTGCATGGCAATAATGACGTAAAAAGAAATAAGTCTTAAATTGTAACATTGACTCAAGGAAGCCTGCACATTTGTAACCTGCCTCTGTTTTATCCTCTGCAGAAAATGTTTCAAAAAACTCTAGTTCTTCAAAGTTTTTCAGTATTCTCAAGGTACTAGAAGCTCGCGTAGTCCATCGAATCGGGCAAAGCGGTCGTAGACCAGACGTTAAGGCGACGCGAGTTGGAGGGTTCCAGGCGCTTCTGCTCCAGACCCCATGGAGTCGGCGTCTGTGGTTACACGATAAATCAGTCAACTCTAAAGGCCGTAAATTCAATTAAATACCTTAAACTTACAATTACGAACAACTTAAATAGGAAAGAACACTTAGAAAATATTGTGAGGAAGGCAAATCGAAGATTAGGTTTTATTGGGAGAACTCTTAGAGGGTGCACCCGATCGACTAAATAGACTGCCTACACTATGCTTGTTCATCCTCGTTTGGAGTACTGCTGCGCGATGTGGGATCCTTACCAGATGCATTAACGAAGTAAATCGAGAAAGTTCAAAGAAGAGAAGCACATTTTGTGTTATCGAGAACTAGGGGAAACAGCATCACTGACATGATAGAGGAACTGGGGTGGACATCATTAAAACAATGACGTTTTTCGTTGAGGCGGAAACTTCTCGCGAAATTTCAATCACCAACATTCTCCTATGAAAGAGAAAATATTTTGTTGACGCCGACCTACAAAGGGAGAAACAATCATCATAATAAAATAAGGAAAATCAGACCTCCCACTGAAAGATCCAAGAGTTCGTTTTTTCCGATGGTCGACATTGGAATAATAGAGTATTATTGTGAAGGTGGCTCGATGAATCCTCTGCCAGGCACTTAACTGTGATTTTCAGAGTATCCATGTAAATGTAGACATAGATGTATAAGATGTACACTATGTGATCGGGAGTATCGGACACCCTCAAAGACATAGTCTCTCATGTTTGGTGCGTTGTGCTGCCAACTACTGCTAGGTACTCCATAACGGCGACGTCAGTAGTCATTAGACATCGTGCTCTGCGGAACTCACGGACTTCGAACGTGATTGGTTGTCACTTGTGTCATACGTCTGTACGCGAGATTTCCACACTCATAAAAATCATTACGTCCACGGTTTCCGATGTGATAGTGAAGTGGAAACGTGAAGGGACACGTACAGCAAAAAAGCATACAGGCTGACCTCATCTGTTAACTGACAGAGGCAGCCGACTGTTGAAGAGGGTCGTAATGTGTAATAGGCAGACATCTATCCAGATCATCACACAGGAATTCCAGAGTGCATCAGGATCCACCGCGAGTACTATGACAGTTGGGCGGGAAGTGAAAAAACGAGGATTTCATGGTCGAGCGGCTGCTCATAAGCCACACATCACGCAGGTAAATGCCAAACGACGCCTCCCTTGGTGTAAGGGGTGTAATGATTGGACGATTGAACCGTGGAAAAACGTTGTGTGGAATGACGCATCACGGTACATAATGTCGCGGTCCGATGGCAGGGTGTGGGTATGGCGAATGCCTGGTGAACGTCATCTGCCAGCGTGTGTAGTGTCAACAGAAAAATTCGGAGTATGTGATGTTGTGGTGTGATCGTGTTTTTCATGGAGGAGGCTTGCACCCGTGTTGTTTTAGGTGACACTACCACAGCACAGGCCTACGTTGATGTTTTAAGCACCTTCTTGCTTCCCACTGTTGAAGAACAATTCGGAGATGGCGATTGCATCTTTCATCATGATCGAGCATCTATTCATAATGTAAGACATGTGGCGGAGTGGTTACATGACAATAACATCCCTGTACTTGACTGACCTGCTCAGAGTCCTGACTTGAATCCTATAGAACACCCTTGGCGTGCTTCGGAACGCCGACTTCGTGCCATGCCTTACCGACCCACATCGATACCTCTCCTCAGTGCGTCACTTCGTGAAGAATGGGCTGCCACTCTCTAAGAAACCTTTCAGCACCTGATTGAACGTATGCCTGCGAGAGTGTAAGCTTTCATCAAGAGGGGGGGGGCACCAAATTGAATTACAGCAATACCGAAAAAGGGCGCCACGAACTTGTAAGTCATTTTTAGACAGGTGTTCGGATCCTTTTGATCACATAGTGTAGATATTTACTTCTACGCAACGCAAGAGCGAGTAGGGCAGTCGTCATGTTGGAACAACACGTGTTGTCGCTTATGTAGTCGTATCTCTTCTAGAACAACAGGCAGAATGTTCACAAGAAAAGGTGCAACAAAATTTACATTTAACTGGCTTGAGATGAAATAAGGCCCCCTCAGTAAAATTTCCTACAAAGTGCACCATATGTTTGCACGCCACAGCCGTAGCTTTTATACCTGACGAAACCAGTGTGGATTTTCTGCTGCCCTGTAGTACACGTTACGTAAATTTACAGTGCCGCAACAAGTAAATGTTGCTTTACCGAGAAAGAATTACCGTACATTTTTGAGGAGATAGTTTCGTCCGTCAGGCATTGAAGAACAAACCGAGAAAATTCTACACGACATTTGTAGTCATGGCCTTCGATGGCCTGTTGCGTAATGACACATTACAGGAGTAGAGTTGATGGCTTTGCAGCATACGAATGACACAGATCTGGGGGATCTTACACTGCTTCGCGATACGTCTTATGCCTGCAATTGGACTGACAAAAGTCATAGCAACACCAGTTTCTTGGTGTGTTCTCCCAGTTTCAATCTCCTTTCTCGTCCATTGTTCGATTCTAAAGCTGTTTTATTGGTTTTTTTGTGTCTGGTGCTACTCTTGGTACCCCTGTTGTGAACTATAGTGGTCATGCGGTGGTGGCTGGTGTACTTCCGGGGAGATGAATGGCTAATGAGCTACAAAATGAGTCGGTTAACTACGTGGTTTTTTTTTCTCAGCTAGTGATACCCCTTGGTACGACGAAGACCAGCGATAAGCATAATATCCCGACACTGTCGTACTGTGTTAACAGCATTTGTTTGACATTCACCATATACAAATAGCACATACAACTTATATGTGGTAGCGTGCGAGGAATATTAACTCAGCAGTGAGTCGTCGACACACGATACGTTTCGTACAAGTTCTGCAGCACGGGAAGTAAATAGTCGAAACGCTTCATTGAACTACGGCGCCTGGCATGGCGATGTTTGCCAGCGGGAGTGGCCGAGAGGTTTTAGGCGCTACAGTCTGGAGCAGCGTGATCGCTACGGTCGCAGTTTCGAATCCTGCCTCGGGCATGGATGTGTGTGATGTCCTTAGGTTAGTTAGGTTTAAGAAGTTCTAAGTTCTAGGGGACTGATGACCTCAGAAGTTAAGTCCCATAGTGCTCAGAGCCATTTGAACCATGGCGATGTTTACTCTGGAATAGCCGATTCCGGCCGACTTCTAGCGCATTTCCCTGCTACTTAATGTTTCAACGTCAAAATTAAGAAGCATTACATCAGTAGGCTCGGTTTTATAGAGACTGCCAATTTCGTTAAAAAACGTAGCATTTCACTGAAAAAAATTTCGGTTCTACAAAAGTTTAGACTATTAACTACGCAGCAAAGCTGTCTGTCCCTCTGTACATTATCATTTGGCAAAAATCTCGTTTCGATATCTTGAAGCATTTATGAAATAAAATTGGGCTAGTTCTCTCTGATTCACTCGACACGATATTTCCATTCGCTTCCTTTCCAACAATTACCATTTTACCAAATTTGAAGTGCTGACAATAAACACTTCGGATTAATGTAGTCACAGAACCCAGCTAAACAAACGAGCAATAATGACTAAACTATTTCTGCTCGTGCCATCTAACACAATTTTGGTCAGCTGCAATTTTTTCGTGAACCATATTAATCAAATTCTACCGCTAATCATAAGCATATTAGCTAGTCCCTTGAGTTAGACAGAATTCTGCTGAAACTACACAGTGTCTCAGATGCAATTATCGTGTTATTATAGTAATTCTAACAGAATTGAAATTTCCTGGCAGATTAAAACGATGTGCTGGGCAGGTGTTCAAACAAGGAACTTTTGCCTTACGTTGGCGAATGTCCTACCGACTGAACTATTCACTCACGACTCCATGACCTGCCCTCGCAGCTTTATTTCTCCCAATACCTCACGTCCCAACTCTCTAACTTCTACACAAGTTATCCTATTTGTTTTGCGGAGCTAGCTTTCCTGGATGTAAGGATAATGCTAAGAAATGGCCAACTACAGCTTAGGTGACTTTTCTCAGCATGAATTTTTACTCTGCTAAGAAATTTACGATCGTTGTATCACGAGAAACCGACGAGCCACCAGAACCAGCCATAGGGAGCCAAACCTCTGAAGATGGCCTGTACATAAGTCGAAACATATTAATAAACAATTATTATTGCGGTCCCGACTGTCTATTTTAACTAAAATTAGGAAACTTTCACTGAGGAGTGAAAATTAATGTTGGTGTAATGGGAGTTTCAAAAACACATCAGATTTTTAGCGTAGTGTTAAGACTACTATTAGCATAAACTTGTGAAACAGCCTACTGTTGTAGAAATCATTCTGGTATTGTGATAAATTAATATTTTAGCCCATTTCTCATTTAGCAAAAAAATATTTATTCTATGCATCATCGTAGCAACTACAGATCGTTAATTATTTGTTCGAAAATCTAGCTACGCGCTGCAGTAAAGTTTATTATAGATAAGGTGTATAGTCCTGATTTGAGACCTCGAATATTTTTTGTGTTAAATTGTCTGAAATTATTTTCTTCGATTGTTGTCGTATTAACTTTAATCTGCTTCGTAGAAATATCAAGAAAAGAAGCTTAACGCAGTTGTCTGCGTTGCTGTCATTACGGTGTTCAGTTCTAAGAATGGTAGGTTCAGGTCTCCTGCTACTCTATCCTATGCAGGCCCCTTCAACTCCGAATAACTACTGCACCTTGTATCAATCCGAACAACTACTGCAATGTGCATCCTTTAGCACCTGCATACCAAATTTATCTCTTTGTCTCCCTCTGCGATTTTTACACCCACAATTCACTACAGTACTAAATGGGTGATCTCTTGATGTCTCAGAATGTGTCCTCTCAATCGATTCCTTCTTTTATTGAAGTTGTGCCAGAAAATTCTTTCCCCAATTTTGTTCAGTACCTCCTCATTAGTTATGCAATCTCAGTATTCTTCTGTAGTGCCACATTTCAAAGTTTCTGTTCTCTTCTTGTATCAACTCTTTATCTTCAGCGTTTCACTTTTTTACGTAGCAACGCTCCAGACAAATACCATTAGAATTTACTTCCTAACACTTAAATCTACATTCGATGGTAACAAATTTCTCTTCTTCAGAAACGCTTTTCCTGCCATTGCTAGTCTGCTCTGTCTGTCTCGTTTCTTAATTTAATTCCTTCAGCTACACCCCATGTAATCTCTTATTTTGTTTTTGTTGATGTTCATTTTAGATCCTCTTTTCAAGACATTATTCTTTCTGTTCAGCTGCTGTTTGTGACAGAATTACAATGCCATTAACACACACCACAATTTTCTATTTCTTCTCCTGCAACGTTAATTTGTTTTCCTAATTTACGTGTGGTTTCCTCTACCACTTGCTTAATGTGCAGACTGATTAACATAGGGGATAGTGTACAACGCTGTGTCTGTCCCATCTCAACCACTGCTTCCCTTTCATGACCCACCTCGACTCTTATAACTGTCGCCTGGTTTCTGTACAAGTTGTATATAACCTTCCGCTCCCTGCATTTTACCCATGCTACCTTCAGAATTCCAAAGAGTGTACTCCAGTCAACATTTTCAAAAGCTTTCTGCATGTCTAAAAATCCTATAATACTGGGTTAGTCGTTCCTTAAAGTATCCTGTTAGAGAAGTCATTGAGTCAGTACTGCCTCGTGTGTTCCAACATTTATGCGGAATCTGTATTATGATATGTGTAACATCACTCAACACAGAAATAGTCTGAGTGTTTTCCAACAGTTGCGGTCTTCTCTTGGCTGAAACAATATCTATGCTTTATGACGATGTCTGTGTTTTGCATCGTTAAACGGAAGGTTTATTTTTACAGAGAAGATACTAAGACGATCTCTGATATGCAGCACTTCATGTGCCTGTGTACTATAGCAAACACACACACACACACACACACACACACACACACACACACATACATACACAAATTTTTATTTTGGCTTGGGTAATAGACAACATTGTCCCAGAAATAAATGAAAACCGTATCAGTCCCTCAGTCCAACAAAGATTTTCGCGAGGTTTTCCTTCGTTTTTCTGGTAAATGCCTGACTGGACATCCTGTCGCAAATGCTTGGTACTGGAATTCTCCCCGCCTTGTAAGAGATGAGAATGAATGGTGAAAAAGATTACCACATAACAACAATGAAAACAGTAAATTGACCAATTCAAAAACAAAAATAGGGATTACTCGCGATGAAAAACAAATGTATGTATTTGTAGAGAAGATTAATATCATATTACTAATTCTCTCCTTATGTAAATAGGTAATGTAAGTCTTCCTACGGGGTTGAAGTTTCCGTGGTATTTCGGAAGCACTGCAGTGACAGATTCCACTTCCAGTACAGAGGAATGTGTCTCATGGAAGTGCGTTGTGCTGTGCTTACAAGTTGTCTCTTTGGATGTCGCAGAAGCAATACATTTAAATTTTAGTTGTTCTATGAGGCGTGAGGTAGATTAGCTGGCAATACAAATATATGAAAACGTAGTGCACTGAACACTGCATCAGCGCTGGAGTGAGATGCACGTACAGAATACACGATGAGGCTCGTAGCTTCGGAAGGTAAGCTGGTGTGCTGAGTTCATCTTCATCCTGTTTTGTATTTGGTCGGAATAAGCCCACAGCCACTAGTTAGTTTAGAAGGTAATATAATGTAACTGTTATTATAACTGTGCCTGACTGCAAAGTGCTGTTCAGGGAGTTAATTAGTTACCTTTCGCCTAACCTTTAAGCGTCTAACTTTTATTGCAATAGCGTGACACATTCAGCTATTTATAACGCACTCGGTTCTGAATTTTCATTCAACTGGCCTGGCCCCCGTAGTCTATATTTCATTAATTTGGATTTCTCAGTCAATCAATGCTTATCATATTTCATACATCTGAACACATGTGGCACAGGAATTTTATCTACAGCGAATAACCGGTCTCGATACACCAGATGAGCTCTTGCATGATTACAGGTGAAATTTTCGCAGTAGAACATATTTACATATTAAGAGCGTTTGATTGGTGCAGTCGTGTCTGTACGCAATTAACTGAGTATCTGTAACCAAAAAACTACTCGCAAACAGTGAAAATCATAGTCGAGACAAACCAGATGTTTCTTTGTATGAAAGGTAAATTGTGCGTAATTTAGATGCTACAGAGCCTGAGATCGTCATACTTATTATTTCATAAACTCTACGAGTGGTTACGTTTATTCCACGAGTCAGCATTACTACAACGTCTTGTGTCCACAGAATTTTATACTTAGTTTCATCTATCCAAATTGCTCCGTATCCACAGACTATAAGAGCGTTTCGTACGTTGACTCTCTGGTTTCTGGTGCCGTAACCAGAATGTAATTAAGTTTCTTGCTTCTTCATCTGTTTCTGTCGTCTTTCCTAGAGGTATATAAACTTCTTCCCTCTATTCATTTGAATACTCAGTTAGTAGCTTGAAAACTTTCTGGCAGATGCATCTAGTTAAGCTTATTTAAATGCGGTGTAATTTTTCTGCGACAATGCTTTAGAGACTTATTCGCTGTGATGTACCATTTATGTTTTGTACTTGGAAATTTCTACATTGGTGTATTTCCTCAGCTTCTAACGCATTGTTTGATATTTACTGACGGCTACATCTATAGTCACACTGAATTGTTAGTGTATAATTTAGCGATAATATCTGCTGAAACATGATCAGACGTTTTTTCTCCTCGATGCAAAATCAGATTTTAATCTGCTCTTTTATATAATAAAACATATATTTATCATTGCATTTAGTGGGTTGGCTGGCTGGTTGGGGGCAGGGGACCAAACAGCGAGGTTATCGGTCCCGTCGGATTGAGGAAGGATGGGGAAGGAAGTCAGTTGTTCCCTTTTAAGGGAGCCATCCCGGCATTTGCCTGAAGTTATTTAGGGAAATCACGGAAAACCTACATCAGGATGGTCGGACGCTGGTTTGTATTTAGAGTGACAAAGTATGATCTTTTGCCTTTGGGCCCTTTCTTACGTCGTACCAAGAAATACCGAAAGGTATTGCTAAACGTTTATTACTAAGTTCGTCATTTTTTATGTGTACTTACGGCTTAGTTAAGTACACATCTGCGATACTACTATGTAAACATTCTCCGTGACCAACGCAAATAGTAATGGTGATCAACAATGATTTTTCCAAAATAAAATCAGTCGTCAGCTACACTATGAAATATTATATTGCTGTTAACCGGTTTATTAATTAAATTTAGGAAAATTCAAATTTTTAGAACATGGGGTAACGTCAGACCCATCTAATCAATTAAAGTTTCCTCAGCGCCCAGAGTCTCATTTTCGAAGATAAGAGACAGCTAGTCCATTTTTGCGTAATCACTGAACTAATTACGTTATCACTTACTTTTTCTGATGTTCATTTTTCACTGTGTTCACGACTTTCTTCTCGATTTTGTGCACGAACTGATCTCTCGATTATGTCCGTAAATATTCGATGGGATTCATGTCGGATGATATCGGTGGCCAAACTATTCCCTCGAATTGTCCAGAATTTTCTTCAAACAAATCGTGAACAATTGTGGCCCAATGACATGGAGCATTGTCATAGATAAAAATTCCATCTTTGTTTGGGAACATGAAAACCGTGAATAGCTGCAGATTGTCTCCAAGTAGTCGAACATAGCCATTTCCCGTGAATGACCGGTACTGTTGGATCAGAGGACCCAGTCAACTCCTTGCAAACACAGCTCACCCCGCTATGGAGCCCCCAGCAGCATGCACAACGCCTTGTTGACAACTTGGTGCCCCGGCTTCGTGGGGTCTACGCCACACGTGAACACTACCATCAGCCCTTAACAGCTGAAATCGTGACTCATGTGACTACGCCAAGATCCTCTAGTCGTCCAAGGTCCAACTATTACCGTCACAAGCCCAGGACAAGCTCTGCAGTTACTGTCGTGCTGTTAGCAGAGGCCGTAGCTTCGGTCGTCTGCTGCCACAGCCTAACTGTTCTAACGGATACATTCGTCGTACATCCCACATTGATTTCCACGGTTATTTCACATTATATTGCTTGTCTGCTAGCACTGACAACTCTACGCGGCCGGCCGCGGAGGCCGTGCGGTTCTGGCGCTGCAGACCGGAACCGCGGGACTGCTACGGTCGCAGGTTCGAATCCTGCCTCGGGCATGGGTGTGTGTGATGTCCTTAGGTTAGTTAGGTTTAAGTAGTTCTAAGTTCTAGGGGACCTATGACCTAAGATGTTGAGTCCCATAGTGCTCAGAGTTATTTGAACAACTCTACGCAAACACCACTACCCTCGGTCGTTAAGTGAAGACCGTCGGCCACTGCGTTGTCCGTCGTGACAGGTAATTCCTGCAATCTAATATTGTCGACAGACTCTTGACACTGTGAATCTCGGAGCATTAAATTTCGTAACGATTTCCGCAATGGAATGTCCTATGTGTCTAGCTCCAGTTACCATTCCGCCATTCCGCGTTCACAGTCTGTTAATTCCCGTCGTGCGGCCATACTGTCTGAAACCTTCTCACGGCCGGCCGCAGTGACCGAGCGGTTCTAGGCGCTTCAGTCTGGAACCTATTATTTGTACACTCGTGATTCATGCGAAAATGTTTCAAAAATGATTCAAATGGTTCTGAGCACTATGGTACTTAACATCTGAGGTCATCAGTCCCCTAGAACTTAGAACTACTTAAACCTAACTAACCTAAGGACATCACACACATCCATGCCCGAGGCAGGATTCGAAACTGCCACCGTAGCAGCCGCGTGGTTCCGTACTGAAGCGCCTAGAACCGCGAGGCCACAGCGGCGGGCCAAGAAGTGTAAAACAGGAAACTTACTCAATATGGGTACTGACTTACGTCATGGACAAGCAGACGTTAATTTAGGATCGAATCATTAATAAGTCCTAAAATTATTAAACAAATAAGTATTAAAATGTGTGTTAGAAATTATTTGATGTGCCGTAGTCAAGAGTCGGAAAAACTAATTACCTTCGTTAATGAACCATAATAACATGACATGCGTGCTTTACAGTGCGTGTAAAACTTGTGGCTTCCACGTTATTTGAAGAAGCGGGGACGCCCTACAGCTCTTCGCCTGATCCTGGTTACACCGTCCTGCAATGTCTCTCCGTATCTGCTGGCAGACTTATCACGCTTACAGTCGACCGCCATAGCTGTTTCCGACATGCTTAGTCCCAGTTGCAAGACCATTTGCCAAAATCGCTTATTTCACAAGATTTGCTGCCCATTTGCGAGAAGTCTCGTCGCTAGAATGATTCTCTAATCGTCCCAGTTTCGTTTCTGCGCTCGCAGTTTTCTTATCTACACACGTTCCCAGAACGCCAGCTGGCCGCATTCGAGCTTGTTGCAGGAAGGTCTCATGTTGTTTTGGCTCCTTAGAGTAAGTCACTTGGGAATAAAATCAAAGGAAATTCACGGAAACTAAAGGGAATTGCCTACATGGAAAATGGTAAAAAATCGGAAAATAAAGAAAATAAATGGCCATAGAAAGAGTACATGTCAAAAGCTTTGCTGCAGTTGTAACATCGTTTCCCATCAACTGCTGAAGGTCAGCACTGACAGACATGGCAATCACTTGGATGGATAACCGTCCGGATTTGCCGACCACTATTGGCAATCAGGGCGAACGCATCCCCTGTGAGGCAAAGTTTGGAGCTACTTGAATGAGAAGTAGCTGCTCCGGTCATGAGAACCGACAAAGGCTGGCAGATCGGTGTGCTGGCAACATTGCCCTCCAAATCCGCAGTGACGCCTACCGGCTTAGGAAGACACAGCAGTCGTCGGCGCCGTATGGCCTTTCGAAGCCTGACACAAAACCGAAAAATTTTCGGAAAACAAAAAGAGGTGTTGATATTAAGGGGGCAACAGGATATCCACTGCTATACGCTTGTGACTGAGTGGAAAGAGTATGCTTAAGGACTCTATAAAGGGAAAATCTGTCTGAACAGACCGTAGAAGATGAAAAGTGTACCGATTTGCGGAACACATGGGATCCAGTACTATTGTTCAACAGGTTTTCAAACACTTGCAATCAGCCGAATCAAAAAGGACAAATGACATACCTACGGAATTCCTGAAATCGATGGAGGAAGTGGTAACTAAAAGAGTTATCCTGGCTGTGTGTAGAACCTATGACACTTTCCTTTCGACCTTCGGAAGAGAGTCATCGGCATAGTCACTAAGATAGCAGGGGCATTAAATGTGAACATTTTTGACTTGAAGCCCGTGGATCCACATTGGTGACGGTAATAATATACAGGAAAGCGGAAAAAAGAACTGCGTTTCTATTACGTGAAGATTAATATGACTTTAGTAAAGGTAAATTTCCAAACAATAGAGGGAATATTTAGGAAATAAAACACGACCTTCCATATAATTTGTCGATCTAGAAAATTTTATCCACACTGTAAGTTATGCAAAATCTTTGGCGTCATTTTCAAAATAAAGCCTTTAGGGGGAGATAAGTAATGTCGTACACCTTCTGAATGGTTAGATTTGGCCCAAAAAGGGTTTCCGCTGGTGCACCTGTTTGTTCATATTAAAGTAGCACTTACACCCAACGTCTCACTTCTTCGCAATCTCGTACTTCAGTCTCTGGCTTCTCTTATATAATTTTTGTCATTAATGGCGTCGCTATTACAGTGAGCCTACACAGAGACGGCCAGGGCAACACTTAATTATTACGTACTGGATCATATACAGGATAGGTACTAGCTATTCACAAAAATACTCACTTCAATTATTAATCTCATATGTATTCAACTAAATTATATTCCTACTACAAATAATTGTTTCAGTGGCAGACAGTGAAAATTTAACGTCCGTCAGTAAGGACCGCAGAAACGACCAGACGATGGAACAAAAAGCACTCATCTTCCACACACATAATAATATTTGTAATTCTGTTAGGTCTCTGCATTTTTTTACTATTTTTTACCGGAGGCAATGCTATAAGTCGTATCTAGACGTGCAAGGGGTCCCATACCACTCCAACTGCATACGTTCCACTTCATTACCGAGCCTCGACCAGCTTCAACAGTCCCGTGCTGACATGCAGCATCTATGGATTCATGAGGTTGTCTCCATATCCGTACACGTCCATCCGCTCGTCCAATTTGAAACGAGACTCGTCCGACCAGGCAACATGCTTCCAATCATCAACAGTCCAATGTCGGAGTAGACGGGCCCAGGCGAGGCGTGAAGCTTTGTGTCGTGCAGTCATCAAGGGTACACGAATGGACCTGAGGCTCCGAAAACCCATATCGATGATATTTATTTGAATGGTTCGCACGGTGACACTTGTTTGTGGCCCGGCATTGAAATGTGCAGCAATTTACGGAAGGATTGCACTCCTGTCACGTTGAACGGTTCTCTTCACTCACCATTGGTCCCGTTCTTGTACGATCTTTTTCCGGCCGCAGCAGTGTTGGAGATTTTTTACCGGGTTCCTGATGTTCACGGTACACTCGTGAATGGTCGTACGGGAAAATCCCCACTTGATCGCTACCTCGGATGTGCTGTGTCCTGTCGCTCGTGCACCACGTTCAAACTCACATAAATCCTGATACCCTGCCATTGCAGCATCAGTAACTGATCGAACAACCAAGCCAGACACTTATTTTCTTATATAGGCATTGCCGACCACAGCGCTGTATTCTGCCTGTTTACATTGAATACGCATGCCTGTACCAGCTTCTTTGGCGCTTCAGTGTGTTTCAGTGTTACATTAATTGGTTTTGTATCCTTTCTTCTGAGGAAGTGTCATGGAACTACACAGAAAGCGAGTGGAAAACCGTCTCAAACACAATGTGGTTGCCGGTCCAGAAGACCAACGCCGTTAACCTGCTTCGCGTTTTCTGTCCGCGTGTGGGTCAACCGTCAGTCTGACAAGCTAGAACGTTGCGCATTACTCTGCAGGAGGAAGTGAGTTGCTTTCTAGAATAACAGATCTTGGTACAGATAACGTGTTTTGAACGCTGTAGCATTGCATTTCGCAGCCTGAAAGAGCTGACGATTGCTCCTTCTTCCACCTTTAGGGGCAATTTCCCACCCGAAAGAGCAGTTTCCGGACACGCAACTGAAGTTTCGTCTGTGAATCTATAGAAGAAATATTTGGTACTTTTTTAGACGACCAGCACCTTAACATTCTTGAGACTGGTAACATTGCAACCGACCGTATGAGTGGCTACATAACATACTGAATGGGAAGAAAGTTAAAGATTCGATGGTTACTGATTTGTATGAATTCAGACCAAAAAATATTGAGGAGACATTTATCATATATGTATTTCGTGAAGCTTAAGTTTTATTTTACGGACTTTTGATCTCGTTTTGCGACTATACACGAAACTGGGACTCACCATCGTCGCTTTGCGCTGACAAAACAGTACACAAATCATTGTCTCTATATAGATGAGACTGCAACAACAAAATGAAGTTCGTTGTCGACCTGAAAAGTGTCGGTGACCGTTTTTGGAACTCACAGCAATGAAATCGTGATTGACAGTAAAGGAGCGCGAGAAACAGTAACTTTACCTTGGTACATGGCGTTATTGGAGCGCTTTTCTGGTGGAAGAAAGAAAAAAAAACAACTTACGGAGAAAAAAGTGCGCTCGATGCCGGGAAGTAGTCTCGCCCTAACGTGAGCTCTTGTAGTGGCGAATGAGTGCGAGCTTGCTCTCACAATAGTTGCACATTATTTACTTTCTATCTAAAGTTAACTGAGGTAACACTTTTACATTTAATAATTTTTCGAACAGAAGGTGCAACATTTCCTGGAAATCATTGTTAAACAGAATAACAGACAATCTTTACCGAGAAAGAAAGAAAGTGATAGACCATTGGACCAAATACTTTGAGTTCAAAAGAGAGTATGTCGATAAACAAATTTTTGTGATTCTCAATGAATGTTATGTACTTTTTATTACCAAACGTATTAATTCGGTCCGACTTAATGAGGTTTAGATGATTTTAACGTTTGGTTTCTTTTGTTGTTCATAGCAGTATGTGTTTTCAATATGAGTCACTTTAACACTCCATCGAGAAACATGTGATTTAAATACGGAGCACTGTGTCCGTTTGCTAGGAGAGGGGGAACATTTCAGTTGTACGACGTTAGACAGCACATGGTTACCCAATGATTATACATTGGAAGGACCGTTTCCAAATTATTGCGCGATAATCTCGGTTAATGCTTCCTGTGATCTATCTAAATTATTTGAGGTGTACGGCTGATGGTTCCACAAAATAGGCGCAGCCTTTTCAATAAACTTGGGCCCGTCGCCCTCAAATATCGGTTGAAACACTTCATGTATCCACTGAAGCTGTCTTATTTGAGTACAATGTATTATTGGCTCCCATTGGCTAATATGAGGTGTGCGGGACTTCAAAAAAATGGTTCAAGTGGCTCTGAGCACTACGGGACTTAACATCTATGGTCATCAGTCCCCTAACCTAAGGACATCACACAACACCCAGTCATCAGGAGGCAGAGAATGTGGGACTTTAAATGGAAAAAAAACTCTTATGGATAACCCATGGTCGGAGATGACCGTTCTGGATCTGCGGCGAGAAAGCGACAGCCGATGAGCGACGAACGGGCAGACATTTGTCTTGTAAGCGAACGTGTATTGCCGCGCGGAATGGCCGCTCGGATTGAGGCGCCATGTCACTAATCGACTAATCGTGCGGCCCCTCCCGCTGGAGGTTCGAATCCTCACTTGGGCATGGGTGTGAGTGTTGTCCTTAGCGTTAAGTTAGTATACGTAGAGTGTAAGCCTAGGAACCGATGACCTCAGCAGTTTGGTCCCTTAGGAATTCATACACATTTGAACACACATTTGAACGTGTATGAGTGTGTCAAGCGCTGCAGTTTTGCCCGCCTTAGATGCTGCTGTCTTACGCTGTTCTTGTGGACCATTGAACTTGCTGCCGTGTGTGCAGGGTTGTAAGTAGGAATTTCAAGGATTCGCTGTAAAAATGAAATAAAAAAAACAGTTCTTGAAATTTAATTTCTCTTTTTCTTCACCTTTATCTTACTTCACAATTACACATCTACTGTACTTGATATAATGAAGAGTTTGTTCATGGTCTCTCTACATTATCAGAAATGAAAATACGTAGCCGCTGGATGTCATTATAAATAAACATTGCATTTTACACTATCACATGTCGACTACCTTACGGCATTGCTGTTCCTGCAGTACAGCTTATTACCTTGACGTACACTGCAGGACATAAAAAAAAGTGAAGCTCTCACAAAGGGAGAAAGAAACGAAATGAAACTTCACTGGGTGGTAGTGAATGTGACTTTATTACGGTGATAGCAACATCTAGTGAAATTTACAAATAACTAGGAATTATGAGCGCACATATCAGCATGACGTTTCACCCTGTCCGGGTTGGATGCTGGCACTCTTTCGGTTGGGACGATTGTGATAAGGCCGGTGTTTCCTGAGGCTGTAAGATTTCTCGTGCTCGTGAAATCACAAAGAAACTCACTATATGTAGAAGTGTACTATCGTCTGTTTCAAAATTCAATCGCTTATTTCCTTTCAAATGCTCTAACGTCTTAGGGTTGTCTCAGACATCTTTTAATTTAAATACCGTCATGGTTTAAAAAGAATGAGAAGCAGATAATTCCGGCGAACGAGGCACCCACATATCACTGCTTATTGTGTGTTGTTCTGTGAAGGCTGTACACTATCTGATGAGATGTGTCCGGACGCCCCTCCTCTGACGCGGAATCCACCACTAAATGTCACGAGAGAGCGGACCCGCCCATATAAAAAGAGACGGAGTGTGTTGCGGTGTCGATTAATAGAGCTCAGTGATTTCGAACGTGACTAGTTACTGTATGTCACGTGACTAACAAATACATCACGGACATTCCCAGCCTCCCAAAGCTGCCGAGGTCGACTACTGATGGTGTGATTGTGAAGTGGAAATGCGATGAACAACGACAGTAAATTAAGTTTGCCGAGGCACCGTTGAGCATTGCACAGGGTGGTTGTAAGAAAGTGAATAGAATTAGCGGACGGAATCACTCTTGAGTTCCAAAATGGTACTAGCGGTCCAGCTGTTACAACAACTGTGCGTAAGGTGTTCAAATGAATGGGTACAATGCTCGAACAGCCTTTAATTAGCTGCACATCTGAATAGTAGATACTAAGTGACGCTCTAGGTGGTACAAAGAGCGACCCCACTGGACCGTCAAGGGCTGGAAGTGATGAATCACGTTCTCTCCTGTGGCAAGCCGGTGGGAGTGTTTAGATGTTACCTGCCATCATGAGTACTGACAACAGTGGAGTACAGAATGGGTGGTGTTGGGATGTGGGCGCTTTTTCGAGGTTATGGGGTTGTCTACTTATTGCACTTTACGCTAAATGAGGAAGGATACTAACGCATTTTACAGCATTGCGTGCTGTGTATACTAGAGAAACAGTCGCGAGACGATGATTGTGTCAGCATTTTGGTGTCCCCTGTCATAAAATAACATCTGTAAGAGAATGATTTGTGGAAAACAACATTCCAGAAATGGACTGTCATGCCAATTGTCCCGTCCTGAACCCAATGGGTGACTCAGAATGTCGATATCACTGCAGATCCCAGCATCCTGCAATACTACCTTCCCTGGCTTCGCCACTTGGAAGAATGTGTTGCCCTCCTACCACAGACATTCAACTACCTTCATGCAAGTTTCATCAGCGGAGCCCAACCCTTCATAAAGGCAAAGGGCAGACACAACCCATATTATTATCCGCAGTATGTATCCATGTACTTCTTGATCTGAGTGCGTATGAATACGAGACTGACGTGTGCCACTCAGCTCCACCTTGGTCCCAAAAACAGTAGTGTCTTTCATGTTTCTTTGGCTAACAGCAGTTGTTCTCAAACTTCAAACTTCAAAGATGTTGTTATTGTTATTGTGGTCTTCAGTTAGAAGACTAGTTTGATGCAGCTCTCCATACTGCTCTGAACTGTGCAAGTGTCTTCATATCCGAATGACTACTGCAACATACGTCCTAATGAATCTGCTTAGTATATTCATCTCTTTGTCTCCCTCTAAGCCGGTCGGGGTGACAGAGCGGTCATAGGCGCTACAGTTTGGAACCGCGCGACCGCTACGGTCGCAGGTTCGAATCCTGCCTCGGGCATGAATGTGTGTGATGTCCTTAGGTTAGTTAGGTTTAAGTAGTTCTAAGTTCTAGGGGACTAATGACCTCAGAAGTTAAGTCCCATAGTGTTCAGAGCCATTTGAACCATTTGAACCTCCCTCTAAGATTTTTACCGCACACTTCCCTCGGATACTAAATTGGTGATATATTGATGTTTCAGAATGAGTTCTGTCAACCGATTCCTTTAGTCACTTTGCACAAAAAATTTCTTGTCTCCCCAATTCTAATCAGTACCTCCTCATTAGTTAAATGATCTACCCATCCAATCTTCAGCATTCTTCCGTAGGACCACATTTCAAAAGCCTCTATTCCCTTCCTGTCTAAACGGTTAATCGTCCTTGTTTCACTTTCATACATGGCTTTAAGAAAGGACTTCCTTATACTTAAGTCTATAATCGATGTCGACAAATGTCTCCTCTTCAGGAACGCTTTTCGCTCCATTACCTGTCTGCATTTTATATCCTCCTTACTTCGGCCATCATCAGTAATTTTGCAGCCCAAATAGGAAAACTCATCCATTACATTAAGTGTCTCGTTCCCCAATGTAATTTCCTCAGCCTCATCTTGTTTAATGCGACTGCATTCCCTGCTTTTGTTCATGTTCATCTCATACGCTCCTTTCAGGACGCTGTCCATTGCGTTTAACTGCTCTTACAAGTCCTTTGCTGCCTCTGGCAGAATTACGACGTCATCGGCAAACCTCAAAATTTTTATTTCTTTGCCCTGAACTTTAATTGGTACTCCAAACTTGTCTTAGGTTTCCTTTAGTGCTTGCTCAGTGCGCAGGTTAAATTACACCCGGAATAGTTTACAACACAGTTACATTCCCTTCTCAACCACTGTTTTCGTTTCATGCCCATCTACTCTTGTAACTGCCGTCTGGTTTCTGTACAAGTTATAATTAGCCTTTCACTCCCGGTGTTTTACCCCTGTTAACTTCAGAACTTCAAAGAGAATATTGCAGTCAACTATGTCGAGACCTCTCTCTAAGCCTACAAATGCTATAAGAGTAGCTTTCCCTTTCCTTAACGTATGTTCTAAGAGAAGTCGCAGAGTCAGTATTGCCTCGCGTGGTCCTGCATTTCCGTGGAATCCAAACTGATCTTCCCTCACGTCGACATCTACCGGTTTATCCATTCTTCTGTAAGAAATTCGTGTTACTGTTTTGCAACCATGACTTATTAGACTGATAGTTCGGTAATATTCACACCTATCAGCGATTCTTTTCTTTGGCATTGAAATTATTACATTCCTCTTGAAGTCTCACACATCTAGCGCACCAGATAGAATGGTACTGTCATGGTTGGCTCTCCCAAGACTTCAGTATTTTTGACAGAATGTCGTCTACTCCTGGGGACTTGTTTCGAATTTGGTGTTTCAGTGCTCTGTCAAATTCTGAACGCATTGTCATATCTACCATCTGCCTTTATCTACTTCTATTCCATTTCTATAATACTGACCGCAAATACATCTTCCTTGTGTAGATCTTCTGTATTCTCGTTACACCTTTCAGCTTTCCTTTCTTTGCTTGTGATTGCTTTTCCATCTAGGTTCTTAATATTCATACAGCTGCTTGTCTTTTCTCCAAAGACCTCTTTCATTTTCATGTAGGCGGTGCCTATCTTCCCACTAGTTATATATGTCTTAAAGATAAACGTCCATACCCACACTGCTTTTTATTTTTATTTATTTATTTATTTATTGTTCCGTGGGACCAAATTAAGGAGAAGTCTCCATGGTCATGGAACGAGTCGATACATGAAATTATAACGCGATAGTAGAAACAGATAAAATGAAATATAAGTAACATATTCAGGCCACAATTCGTAAGTTTAAATAAAGAAAATCAACAATGTAACACTGTAATTTGCTTAATTTTTCAGCTCTTCCAGGAGATCCTCGACAGAATAGAAGGAGTGAGCCATGAGGAAACTCCTAAGTTTAGACATAAGTGTTTGGGCTACTACTAAGATTCTTGAGATCTTGTGGTAGCTTATTGAAAATGGATGCAGCAGAATACTGCACTCCCTTCTGCACAAGAGTCAAGGAAGTGCATTCCATATGCAGATTTGATTTCTGCCTAGTATTAACTGAGTGAAAGCTGCTAACTCTTGGGAATAAGCTAATATTGCTAACAACAAACGACATTAAAGAAAATATATACTGTGAGGGAAATGTCAGAATTCGCAGACCATTGAATAGGGGTCGACAAGAGGTTCTGGAACTTACACCACACATAGCTCGAACAGCCCGTTTTTGAGCCAAGAATACCCTTTTTGAATTAGAAGAATTACCCCAAAACATAATACCATATGACAAAAGCGTATGAAAATATGCGAAGTAGACTACTTTTCGTGTTGAACTGTCACTTATTTCAGATACTCTTCTAATGGTAAATAAAGCAGCATTTAGTTTCTGAACAAGATCCTGAACATGGGCTTTCCGCAACAGCTTACTATCTATCCGAATGCCTAGGAACTTGAACTGTTCCGTCTCGCTTATAATATGCCCATTCTGTCTCATCAAAATATCGGTTCTTGTTGAATTGTGAGTTAGAACCTGTAAAAACTGAGTCTTACTATGATTTAGCATCAAATTATTTTCCACAAGCCATGAACTTATTTCATGAACTACATTATTCGATACTGTTTCAATATTACACACAAGATCCTTCACTACCAAGCTGGTGTCACCAGCAAACAGAAATATTTTTGAATCACCTGTAATACTAGAAGGCATATCATTTATATAAATAAGAAACAGCAGTGGCCCCAGCACAGACCCTTGGGGAACGCCCCACTTAACAGTGCCCCATTTGGACTGAACATCACTACCACTCTCTTTATTGCGGAGAATTACCTTCTGCTTTCTGTTCTTTAAGAGGCGGACCAATTCTAAGCTACTCCCCTTACTCCATAATGGTCCAACTTCTGCAGTAATATTTTGTGGTCAACTCAGTAAAAAGACTTCGTTAAATCAAAGAAAACACCTAGCGTTCGCAACCTTTTATTTAATCCATCCCAAACCTAACAGAGAAAAGAGAATATAGCATTTTCAGTTGTTAAAACATTTCTAAAACCAAACTGTGAATTTGACAGCAAATTATGTGAATTTAAATGCTCCAGTAACCTTCTATATACAACCCTCTCGATAACTTTAGCAAACGCCAATGGCATATAAATAGGTCTATAACTGTCAACATTATCCCTGCCTCCCTTTTTATAAAGTGGATTCACTACCGAGTGCTTTAATCGGTCAGGAAACCGACCACTCCTAAAGGAAAAGTTACAGATATGGCTAATTACTGGGCTAACATACATAGAACAATATTTCAGTATTCCGCTAGATACCCTGTCATATCCATGAGAGTTCTTGGTATTTAGTGATTTTATTATTAACTCAATCTCCCTCTTGTCAGTATCATGGAGGAGCATTTCAGGTAACAGTCCCGGAACACTTTCTTCTGCGAGCGCTATATGATTCCCTGTTGGGACCAGGTTTCTATTTAGTTGTCCTGCTATATTCAGAAAGTGATTATTAAATACTGTACATATATGCAACTTAACAGCAACATGGATATTCCCACTACGCACTGATTCTATATCCTCGACCTGTCTCTGCAGACCAGCCACTTCCTTTACGACTGACCATATGGTTTTAATTTTATCCTGAGACTTCGCTATTCTATCTGCATACCACATACTTTTTGTGTGGTGTCACCGGCAGACACCACACTTGCTAGGTGGTAGCTTAAATCGGCCGCGGTCCATTAGTACATGTCGGACCCGCGTGTCGCCACTGTCAGGATCGCAGACCGAGCGCCACCACAAGGCAGGTCTAGAGAGACGGACTAGCACTCGCCCCAGTTGTACGACGAATTTGCTAGCGACTACACTGACGAAGCCTTTCTCTCATTTGCCGAGAGACAGTTAGAATAGCCTTCAGTTAAGTTAATGGCTACGACCTAGCAAGGCGCCATTTGTACCATTGCATGTATCTCAAGATAGTCTCACTTGTATCATCAAGAATGCTGTATACCAAAGGACGATATAAAAGTTAAGTGTTCTAGTAGCTACGTTCTTTTCTTTATCACATGCATCACGTATCCTGTTCCAGACTTCACGCCAGTAGTCGTGTGTGTACGTGTGCCCTTTCGGCTACCCGTCACTGTGGACTGGCTGCCTTGTCAGTCCACTACATTGGCGACGAGTCTAAACAGTCGCTCTTGTCAGCAGGACAATAAACTTTTTGTAGATTTGGACTTTGCCGGACAAGTGATACCGTTCCAGCTCGATACCGGAGCTGCAGTTTCATTGCCCTCCCTTGCACTAATTGGCTTGTGTCATGGCTTCGCCACATTCTCCAGATGTACTGTCCGAATTTTATCGCTTGCAGAATCAGCAGACGCAGGCGTTATTGGATGCCCTTGGACAGCTCGTCCAGGGTCAACGTGCGCTGCAAACCGATGCGGCCGTCGCCGCTTCATCGCTACCATAGCCACATCATGCAGTTGTACCCCCGTTTCGTAGCTTTGTGGCAGCCAACGACACCTGGACGGAATGGTCCCGACAATTTGGATTTCATCTCGCCGCCTACAGAATTCAAGGTAATGAGCGGCAGCCGTTTTTGCTTTCGTGTGTAGGTATGTCCACCTACCGTGTGATAGTGAAATTGTTTCCCCGACGCGACGTAGCAACTCTGTCCTACGAAGAAATTTTGTCAGCTCTAGATGCCTATTTCAAGGAAACAGTCAATGTCGTTGCAAAACGGTATACGTTCTTTCGTACAAAACGTACGTCCGGTCATAGTAATAGGGAGTGGGTTGCAACTTTGCAAGGACTTACTAGGGAGTGTGCATTTGAATGTGACTGTGGACTCCCGTATTCAGATACTATGTTGCGTGATGCAATAGCACAGAACGTTTCTGATGTTCGCATACGGGAACAGATTTTGAAACTAGTTAATCCCTCCCTTCAACAAGTGATAGACATATTGGATAGGCAAGACACACCTGACTTTGCTCAGGAATCATTTGCAACTTCGCCAGCCGTGTGTCACATTAACCGGCCCGCCGGGCCCGCTGCACAGAACGCTAACCTGCCCTCGCGCACGTCCGCGCAGCCACGTATCCCGTGCAAGCAAGCAAATGCAGTGAAATCATGCCCGCGGTGTGCCACTAGACATTCGCGTGAGAATTGCCCGTCACGCCAAGCTATTTGCTTTTACTGTCATACGAAAGGACATGTTCAAAGTGTTTGCCAGAAACAGCTCAGATCAGACAATCACAACCATTCCAGGCCCTTTGCTTCGCGCCGGAATAGAACCAAGGACCCTCAGGCTCATGAACCTTTGCCCATGGACATTCATGTCGTTCATGCCACTCCGCCCAGTGTTCCTCTCGCTAACAGTGACTGTGTTCGTCCCACAAAGAGTGTGCGTCGACGTCGACGCAAATCCCGTCACGTCGCACGTGATTCTGTACTTGTATCCGTTCACGTTGCACAAAACAGTCGCTCTTGTCAGCAGGACAATAAACTTTTTGTAGATTTGGACTTTGCCGGACAAGTGATACCGTTCCAGCTCGATACCGGAGCTGCAGTTTCATTGCTCAACCACGCCACGTACAAACAACTGGGCGCACCTCCGTTGCGTGCCGCAAATGTTCAGCTCAAGAGTTATTCAGGACAGAATGTCCCTGTGTTAGGACAGTGCAGCCTTCTTGAAACGTACAAGGGACAAACAAAACTTGTGTCTTTTTACGTTCTTCGTTCTTCTTCGGCAGTGAACTTGTTTGCTTTAGATTTATTTCAGTTGTTTAACTTGTCTATCGTCAATCAGGTCCTATCAGTGAATCAGACTGTGCCTTCAGCCAGTGTTTCTAGTCTATGTGACGAATTTGCAGACATTTTTGCACCGGGCCTTGGTTGCGCTAAGAACTATGAAGCTCATTTGGAACTGAAAGTAAACGCGCAACCGAAATTTTCAGGGCGCGCAATGTTCCCCACGCATTGCGTGATGAGGTCGCCACAACATTAAACGATTTAGAATCCCAAGGTGTCATCGAACGTGTGCAGGCTTCTCTCTGGGCCTCACCCTTAGTTATTTTGAAAAAACCTTCCGGAAAATTGAGACTTTGCGTGGACTTCAAGGCAACTGTGAATCCACAACTTGTGACTGCTACTTTTCCTTTGCCCCGCCCGGAAGATCTTTTTGACAAACTGTGCCCGGGAACATATTTTTCCAAGTTGGACCTAGCAGATGCGTACTTGCAAATACCGGTGGACGACGAATCCCGCGCGTATTGGTGGTTAACACGCATCTTGGATTGTACCGATTCAAAAGACTGCCGTTCGGGTGTGCATCCGCCCCTGCATTGTTTCAGCAATATTTACAAACTGTTTGTGCGTCGGTCCCTACTGCAGCCAACTATTTGGACGATATTGTGATCTCCGGAAAGACAGCAGCCGAACATTTAGCCAACCTCCGCACATTATTTCAGGTATTGCGGCAAAATGGTCTTCGCTTGAGGAAGGACAAATCTGCGTTTTTTGCTCGTGACTTACCATATTTGGGACATGTAATCAATGCCCAAGGCATACATCCGAGTCCAGAGCACCTCCGTGCCATACAGGACTTGCCTTCGCCACAGAATATGAAGCAGCTACAGAGTGTGTTGGGAAAAATTAACTATTATCACCGCTTTCTGCGCAATGCCGCTTCCACTTCAGCTCCGCTTCATCGCTTACGCCGTAAAGGTGTTCCGTTCGTCTGGACGACGGAATGCGAACGCGCCTTTCGCCAGTTGAAATCGGCGTTGCTTTCAAATACTTGCC
Organism: Schistocerca nitens; assembly: GCF_023898315.1. Lineage (NCBI taxonomy): Eukaryota > Metazoa > Arthropoda > Insecta > Orthoptera > Acrididae > Schistocerca > Schistocerca nitens. Next base: position 333,676,614 of record NC_064618.1, on the reverse strand, counting down.
TTACGCCATTCGATCCCCAGAAACCCCTTTTGTTGATGGTAGATGCATCGGATTTCGGGATCGGTGCTGTGCTTGCGCACAAAGATGGATCGCATGATCGCCCTATTGCCTTTGCGTCAAAATTGCTCTCGTCTGCGCAACGCAATTATTCACAAATAGAGAAAGAAGCTTTGGCTCTCGTGTTTGGAGTTACGAAGTTTCATGATTTCTTGTATGGTCGTCACTTTACCATCATCACAGACCACAAACCTTTGACATCGTTTTTTCATCCGCACAAGCCTGTACCTCCACGTACAGCGCAGAAATTCATTCGCTGGTCGATTTTCCTCTCGCAGTACCGTTACGATATCTTGTATCGGTCCACTGCTAAGCACGGAAACGCTGATGCGTTGTCCCGTTTGCCTGTTGCTGAGGATAAAGCATTCGATTCTTCCACACTTGCTTGCATGTTCATTGATGCGGAAACCGATAACGTGGTCGAATCGTTTCCGATTGATTTTCGTCGTGTAGCTGCAGCCACAGCTGCTGACCCTGTCCTTGCTACTGTTTTGCATTTTGTTACTACGCAATGGCCCTTGTCAAAGTCGCGGATCCAGGATCCGCTGGTTCGCCGATTTTTTGCTCACAAGGAGAGACTTTTTGTGCGACGTGGTGTTTTGTTGTTGCGTTCCGATAATGATCAGTCCAGAGTCGTGGTCCCACGTTCGTTACAGTCCTCTGTCTTACGGCTTCTTAACCAAGGACATTGGGGTATAGTGCGCACGAAACAACTTGCTCGTCAGCACTGTACTTGGTTCGGAATCGATGCTGCGATTACGAATAGGTGCTCTTCTTGCATGGCGTGTGCCGAACAGCAATCCGCACCGCCGCGGATATTCTTTGCATGGCCGAAAGCCACTTCCCCTTGGCAACGCTTGCACATCGATTTTGCTGGCCCATTCTGGAATGCTCGATGGTTGGTTGTGGTCGATTCTTTCAGTAATTTTCCTTTTGTTGTCCGGATGTCTTCCACGACGTCATCTGCCACAATCCAAGCGTTATCCGCTATTTTTTGCATTGAAGGTCTACCACAGACTATTGTTTCCGACATTGGCCCACAATTCATGTCCGCAGAATTTCAGTCATTCTGCAAGGCCAATGGTATTCAACATCTGACGTCCGCGCCGTTTTCGCCTCAGTCCAATGGTGCCGCTGAACGATTGGTCCGGACTTTCAAGTCACAGATGTTGAAGTTGAAAGAGTCGCATTCTCGGGAGGACGCTTTGTTGCTCTTTTTGTCCTCGTATCGCTCTCAGCCCCGCGATGGTCGCTCGCCGGCTGCGTTGCTCCATGGTCGTCCTCATCGAACCTTGATGTCTTTGCTGCATCCGCCGCATCAGGTACTGTGCAGCGGCAGACTCCTGCTTTTGCTCCTGGCGACGTTGTATTTTATCGCAACTATCGAGGTTCACGGCGTTGGCTCGCAGGGCGCATTCTTCGCTGCCTCGGCCGCGCTATGTATTTGGTTTTGGGGGCCTCTGGTGAGGTGCGTCGGCATCTCAATCAGCTGCGCCTCTGTCGTCGCCTGGGTTCTGCCGCTCCCCGTCTGCTTTCAGCGCCCTGGGGACCCATCTACTGGCTCGCCTCTTCCCCAGGTGTTACCGACGCTGCCTTCCCTATTGCCTCATGGCGACATGCCGCCGCCGCCGCCTGTTCTCCCGCCGGCGCCGCCCGCAGTGGACCCTTCGCTGCAGCCGCCCAACGCCTCCCTGGGTCACGCGCCGCCGATCGCTTGCCGTGACCAGCTGTCCTCCGCCATGGAACTCTTGCCCGCTCCGGCCCAGATGTCGTCATCGCGCGTCGGATCCCCCGACGCAATGGAGGTCGAATCTTCGGCCCCTCCTGACTCCTTACGGGCGCATTCACCGCATGTTGACGTGCACCCTGGACTAGGTTTTCAGGCGTTTCCTAGCTCCCCTCGGACCGAATGGCCGGGTGCAGGTGGCACAGCCTCGCCTGTTAGGCTCCCCACCTCATCGCATACGTCAACATGGGGTCCTCCCCACGGCGGGCGGAAGCCTTCTCACACGACCGTTCGCCGATTTGCGGGGGAGGAATGTGGTGTCACCGCCAGACACCACACTTGCTAGGTGGTAGCTTAAATCGGCCGCGGTCCATTAGTACATGTCGGACCCGCGTGTCGCCACTGTCAGGATCGCAGACCGAGCGCCACCACAAGGCAGGTCTAGAGAGACGGACTAGCACTCGCCCCAGTTGTACGACGACTTTGCTAGCGACTACACTGACGAAGCCTTTCTCTAATTTGCCGAGAGACAGTTAGAATAGCCTTCAGCTAAGTTAATGGCTACGACCTAGCAAGGCGCCATTTGTACCATTGCATGTATCTCAAGATAGTCTCACTTGTATCATCAAGAATGCTGTATACCAAAGGACGATATAAAAGTTAAGTGTTCTAGTAGCTACGTTCTTTTCTTTATCACATTCATCACGTATCCTGTTCCAGACTTCGCGCCAGTAGGCGTGTGTGTACGTGTGCCCTTTCGGCTACCCGTCACTGTGGACTGGCTGCCTTGTCAGTCCACTACATTTTGCCTTCCTAATAACTTTTTTAAGCACCTTACAATACTGTTTGTAATGGGCTGCTGCATTTAGATTTTGACGATTTCTAACGTTTTGATATAATTGCCACTTTGTTCTACAGGATATTCTTATCCCTCAGGTCAGCCACCCAGGCTGCCTGTTTGAGCTAGTACCTTGTTTTGAACGCTCGAACGGAAAGCAACTTTCAAAGAGTACGAGAATAGTCTTCAGGAAAGCAATTATATTTACCGTCTACTGTATCAGCACTATAAACATCTTGCCACTCTCGTTCCTTGATAAGGTTTACAAAGGTCTCTACAGCAACCGGATCAGCTTTCCTTAAAAGTTGATACTATATTTAAGTTGATAACTATATTTAAGTTGATAAATATATTTAACAAGACCATTGACCGATAGCTTGACTACCGGAAACAAGAGCACCAAATTACGGTTTTTTATTGTTTAAAGGAATTTTATGCACAGTAGACCAGTAGAGTCCACTATGGCTCTGCACATGGCTAGAAATATGAAACAAAGGTTCATCACTCAAGAATATAATGTCATTGCTGTTTTCTTCCACAAACTTGAAATGTAACCACTCTCATTACTTGCGTCACATTTCCTTATGAGCTGGAGATAATGCCTATAAACACGAAAACCGGTAAGGTTACTGACGAAGGGACTTAAGTACAGAAGACCGGATGTATGTTCAACGACTGCCTATGGCGCAAGCCACCTGATAAGATTTGCTTCGAGGTAGTAGCAACTTTCTGCATATTGTCTGCAATCGCTTCCGGAGTTCGAACTCAAGGCTTATGGCCATGCTTAGAATCCGCTAGTGTGTTATATGCTTAAGAAAAGAAGATTTTTCCATAAATACGCTACTGGCCATTAAAATTGCTACACCACGAATATGACGTGCTACAGACGCGAAATTTAGCCGACAGGAAGAAGAAGCTGTGATATGCAAATGATTAGCTTTTCAGTGCATTCACACAATGTTGGCGCCGGTGGCGACACCTACAACGTGCTGACATGAGGAAAGTTTCCAACCGATTTCTCATACACAAACAGCAGTTGACCGGCGCTGCCTGGTGAAACGTTGTTGTGATGCCTAGTGTAAGGAGGAGAAATGTGTACCATCACGTTTCCGACTTTGATAATGGTCGGATTGTAGCCTATCGCGATTGCGGTTTCTCGTATCACGACATTGCTACTCGCGTTGGTCGATATCCACTGACTGTTAGCAGAATATGGAATCGGTGGGTTCAGGAGGGTAATACAGAACCCCGTGCTGGATCCCAACAGCCTCGTATCACTAGCACTCGAAATGACAGGCATCATATCCGCATGGCTGTAACGGATCGTGCAGCCACGTCTCGATCCCTGAGTCAACATCTGGGGACGTTTGCAAGACAACACCCATCTGCACGAACAGTTCGCCGACGTTAGCAGCAGCATGGTCTATTAGCTCGGAGACCGTGGCTGCGGTTACCCTTGACGCTGCATCACAGACAGGAGCGCCTGCGATGGTGTACTGAACGACGAACCTGAGTGCACGAATGGCAAAACGTCGTTTTTTCGCGTGAATCCAGGTTCTGTTTACAGCATTATGATGGTCGCATTCGTGTTTGGCAACATTGCGGTGAACGCACATTGGAAGCGTGTATTCGTCATCGCCATACTGGCGTATCACCTGGCGTGCCATTGGTTACACGTCTCGGTCACTTCTTGTTCGCATTGACGGCACTTTGAACAGTGGACGTTACATTTCAGATGTGTTACGACCCGTGGCTCTACCCTTCATTCGATCCCTGCGAAACCCTACATTTCAGCAGGATAATGCACGACCGCATTTGCAGGTCCTGTACGGGCCTTTCTGGATACAGAAAATGTTCGACTGCTGCCCTAGCCAGCACATTCTCCAGATCTCTCACCAGTTGAAAACGTCTGGTCAATGGTGGCCGAGCAACTGGCTCGTCACAATACGCCAGTCACTACTCTTGATGAACTGTGGTAGTATGTTGAAGCTGCATAAGCAGCTATGTACACGCCATCCAAGCTCTGTTGGACTGAATGCCCAGGCGTATCAAGGCCGATATTACGGCCAGAGGTGGTTGTTCTGGGTACTGATTTCTAAGGATCTATGCACCCAAATTGCGTGAAAATGTAATCACATGTCAGTTCTAGTATAATATATTTGTCCTATGAATACCCGTTTATCACCTGTATTAATCTTGGTTTAGCAAGTTTAATGGCCAGTAGTGTACATGTGTAAGTCAATAAATAACCCACGAACTGTGGTGTAGACATCAGAGCAGCCCGTAACGGCCTGAAATTTATTTTTCTGTTCAGTATACTCCCCCTTTACACTTAAACTCTTATTCCATCGCTCGAAAAGAAATTAAAAGCCGGCAGCATTGAATTCGTGCGACGGCGTTCGCATCTAACGAGTGACTCCACGGGTATAACAAGTTTATTTGCTTCCTTAAACTGCTGGCATCCACACGACCGGTGCGTTGTAGGGGTTGTGAGATACGAAAAGAATGGTTCAAATAGCTCTGAGCACTATGAGACTTATATCTGAGGTCATCAGTTCCCTAGAACGTAGAACTACGTAAAGGTAACTAAGTTAAGGACATCACACACATCCATGCCCGAGGCAGGATTCGAACCTGCGACCGTAGCAGCAGCGCTGTTCCGGACTGCAGTGCCTAGAACCGCTCGGCCACCGCGGCCGGCTGTGAAATACCCCTGGAAATGGAGGCCATGGGGCATCTCGGGCTAATCAGGACGCTACTTTGTGACATAGATTTTCATGATATACAATTTTAACCACTTACCCAACGAATTTTGCTATGAATGTCCCCTGCGGACAGTCCCTTGGCTCAAAAACATGGCATTGTTCTAGTCGATATACAACAGGCCTGCCGTCTTCGTCTCACTGCTTACCATTAAGCGTTGGCCGCGGGAAGCTTTGTATCGGCTATCTTTCATGCGACATGTGCTACCACCTTCTTGATACGTATAGGCGAGAAATTTCAGACGACAGGCGTCATTCTGGCTTTTGTGACGTATTTATTGACTGAACCTCGGACTTCAATTCGGAAATATTTTGTGAAAGTTTATGTACATATTCTGCATTGTTGCAGTGGGACAAATCTTAGTCAACACATCATCTAAGCAAAGAGCAGCGTGGAAGGCATGTACGACTAGTTCCCACGACAGCGAACTGCACGGAATCGAATCCGTGGCTGTACACCTTAATTAAGGACAGTGCAATGTTATGTCTGACAGTTAAAAATTAGTATTATACTGCAATGCTAATGTTCCTGAAAAATGTTCTGTAAGTATTTCGAGACTAAAATACTATGACAGATGCTACTAAAAATCGTATCCCAATTGTTCTCGTGGACACCACAAATTGCTGACGTTTGCGAAGAAGATTATATAATTCATCTTAAGTTTTGTGACAAAGATATTAACGAAAATTAGCAACTTTATGGAACTTACGTGAAGTTGCATAGTGAACTGTCAAGTTCTACCTTAGCACGTTTTCTCTATTTCCATAAACAGACCAACATATAATTATTATTATGTAAGTACGATAAAGCACATTATCTACTGCATGTGTTACAACGTGATGAAACTACTGAGTACATAAATGTCTGTAACAGGTGGCTAGAAGTTTAAAGTAATATGAACTTGAAGGTCAGCACTACTTTTCGTATTAGTAAAGTTGAAAGCAATATGAATAATTACATGGTTTCCAATGTGCGATAAATATGAAAAAATCCCTTCTTTGACACTATTTTATAGTTATAACTGTCACATTTCGTGCATTCTAGTACGTTACTGGTAATGAAAGAAACCTTCGGAGAGGATTCACCGAGATTTGCAAAGTAGTCAAGGATGTAAATCTCAGACAGTGTACTGACCTAACCTTAAGAAGAAATATTGTTTTATTACATTGTTAATGTCGATTATAAAATATCCCAAATCATTAATTTCAAGAGTTTAATTGAAGGTATTCTTCAATTGAGTTAAAGGATTTTCCCAAAACAATGTACTCTAATTGAATCTTAAATTTGATAGCATATCCCGTAAATTGTGTACCCATGTACCTGGCTGCCCTCTGCACTGGTAACCCCTAGAACACTCTCTAGAGATTGTTTGGTCGTAGTTTTATGTTGTTGGTTTTCATTATTCTGTAAGGAAAGATAGATACTGATGCCGACTAAGAGCATTAGCGCTTATGTACGAAGTAGCCATCAAAATATCTTTCATTTTGAATAAATGTGTGCGGACTGCAGAACTAATAGTAATGTAATACTAAGAACACTCTTGTGTTCTGAAAATACTGAAAATACTGCAATTGTGATTAGTGTTTTCCCGAAAATTAATTCTGTTAGTCATTAATGAATGAAAATAATTGGAATGAAAGAATTTCTTCACTTTTAAATCCCATATAACAATAATGATACATACTGCAAGTGCCGGTGAATTGAGGCACTTCATTAATTCGAAGTAGCAGGTTTTCCAGTTAAGATGATGATCTATCTCTGGCTCAGGTACTTAGCACTTTCTACATCGTGTACTTGTATAATTGGAAGGAGAAACAGCATTGGTCGTATTTTTTTGTTTTATTATCCGCAAAATCGATTTTCGGTCACTTAGTGACCATCCTCAGTGCTGTAAATACAATTAAAATTGACAGGCACTGGTATCAACAAGCTTAGAGCGATCACATATGTGATATGGTATCAACAAGCTTGTTGATATCAGTGCCTGCCAATTTTAATTGTATTTTACAGCACTGAGGATGGTCACTAAGTGACCGAAAATCGATTTTGCGGATAATAAAACAAAAAAATACGACCAATACTGTTTCTCCTTCCAATTATATCCATTATCTGGTCGTGGTACACAGAACACTCCATGAAGTAGCCAATCTTGTACTTGTATTTAAGTTTTGAGCAGAGTAGCTTATGGGATGCTGAGAACGTGCTCACTTGTATGTATGAGTCTTCTCAGAGTTTAATGATAATCTTTCTGCGATGATCAATCCATTTACGCAATGAAATTTCACATATGTTGGTATTTTCAAACATTTCATAAGATGCCCTTTCAGTAAGAGTTGCGGTACTGTTTCGACATCTTTTTATAAAGCATGTCAGGTGCAAAAATAATGAGTATGGTCATCGTTTTTCTCAGTAGCGCAGTACGTAGGGATACACGGGTAGTGCCTAAAGCACATTATCTCCGAAACTGCGTTGTAGCGACCATTCACTGAAAAGTGCTGAGGAGGAAGGTTATCTCACTGGGATCGGAGACGAGCCTGGAGATCCACGTCTATAACGTATCGACTCAAGTTCCAGCTACACAGTAACCGTTACTGCGATCGCCGGGTCCTCGTTAATCTCCTCAGTTCGAACAATAACGACGCTCTGGGGGATTATAAAGTAATCCTAAGAACGCCAGCGGGCCGTTTAGTTTCCATCACGGCCACCGGAGTGCGCCAGCGCGGAGAGTGCAGAGCCGACGAAGTGAAAGAGGCTTGGACTGCTCCTACATCACGGAATTCGGCTGACTAATCCTTTTTCCAATAACGGACTTAATTCTATTAAGCGCGTCGGTACTCAAACGGGATGAACATTTTGGGACTAAATCCATTTGCGATACGCGGGCGCAGGTGGCGCCGGCCGCAGCGCGTAGGTTCGCGGAGCTGTCACACTTAGGGGCGAGCCTCAGCCGACTTCGTCCCTGCATGCGGATTACGGTGTTCCGAATGTGTTGTCGCAAAAAAAAAAAAAAAATCCCTTTTAAGGTGTGCCTCACAATCGGCCGCATTACATGGTGCAGTGAATGACAGCTCTGTGATTTTCCAGAATTTACTGGAAATTTTGCGGACATTCGACATCATATTGTGAAGCAGATGACACGCCGGCCGCGGTGGTCTAGCGGTTCTAGGCGCTCAGTCCGGAACAGCGCGACTGCTACGGTCGCAGGTTCGAATCCTGCCTCGGGTATGGATGTGTGTGATGTCCTTAGGTTAGTTAGGTTTAACTACTTCTAAGTTCTAGGGGACTGATGACCAGAGATGTTAAGTCCCATAGTGTTTAGAGCCATTTTTGAAGCAGAGGACAGAATAATTACGAAGTCGAGAAAGCAACCCGGAATATGGATTTACTACTTTCCTATTTCCTGCTTGTGTTCGGTTTTATGTAGAACACGGAACTTAAAAATATTAATTTTCTGCGCTTAGACGCTGCGGTAACTTGCAACCTAGCTTTCAAAAACTCGTTTTAGGTAGAGGACTGTAGCACCATTCCCCTTTTCAATTAGGGAACAAACGCAAGGGTGGCTGACATAGTGTTTAGTGTATCTGGGATTGTAAAACAGTTAAGATCCTTAGACGCCAGGAAGGCATCTGGCCCAGAGGGTATCCCCCCAAGATTATATGTTGACTATGCTACAAATATAGCACCATTCTTCTCCATCATCTATCAGAGATCACTGGAACAGCGGACAGTTCCACGGGACTGGAAGAAGTCCCAGGTCATAGAAAAATACAAAAAGGGTAGACAGTCGGATGCACATAATTACCGGCCAGTTTCATTAACATAGATTTGTTCTAGAATCATGGAACATATTTTGTGTTCAGACATAATGACCTTTCTAGACTCTGAGAAGCTCATCTGCAGAAACCAGCACGGCTTTAGGAAACAGATCTCATGCGAGGCACACTGGCCTTCTTTGTGCTTGATATACAACAAGCTCTAGATACCGCCTCCCAAGTTGATGCCGTATTTCTCGACTTTCGAAAGGCGCTCGACTCAGTTCCGCACTGTCGCTGGCTCCAAAAAGTGCCCGCTTACGGTCTATCCGATGACATATGCGGTTGGATAGAAAGTTTTCTAACAGACAGGCAGCAGTAAGTCGTCCTTAATGAGGTGACTTCATCAGAAACAAGCTTAACTTCAGGTGTGTCCCAGGGCAGCGTTAAAGGTCCGCTGTTTTTTTACGATTTACGTAAACGATCTCGTTGATGGTATTGACAGCGGCATTGGACTGTTTGCTGATGATGCTGTAGTTTACAGGAAAGTAGTATCACACGAAAGTTGTGAACAAATCAATGAGGATTTGCAGAAAATAAATGCGTGGTGTAATGATTGGCAGTTATCTCTCAATATTAGTAAGTGTAACCTACTGCGTGTAACAAGGCGAAAATCCCCATTAATGTACGAGTACAAAATAAATTCCCAGTCTTTGGAAGCGGTAACATCCGTCAAGTATCTGCGTGTGACTATTCGAAATGATCTCAAATGGAACGATCAGATTACACAAGTAACGGGTAAGGTGAACTGTAGATTTCGGTTTATTGGTAGAATCCTGAAGCGATGCAGTCCTTCAGAAAAGGAAATTTCTTAAAATAGTTTAGTTCGTCCAGTCTTAGAGTACTGTTCGTCTGTGGCACCCTTATCAGTTGGGCCTCATTGAAGAGACTGAGAAGGTCCAAAGAATAGTGGGAAGATTCGTGATTGGTACATTTAGCCATCGCGAGAGCGTTACAAATTTCTTAGAAAGTTTCAAGTGGGACACACTTGCAGATAGACGGCGCGCTAAGCGGAAGGGGCTGCTCACTAAATTCCAAAGTCCGATCTTCACCGAGGATGTAGAGGGTATATTATTACCACCAACTTTCAAATCGCGCAATGATCACCATTCAAAGATAAGGGAAATAAGAGCTCGTACTGATGCGTTCAGACAGTCGTTTTTCCCTCGCGCGAGCGTCGAGTGGAACAGAGGGAGGAAAATGTGTCTTTGTCGCGAATTGTGCCCTCCGCCACACACCTCTTGGTGGCTAGCGGAGTATGTAGTAATGTTCACGTTCTGATTTCCTTATCCATGTATGGTTTAGTGAGGCCTGGCTAAAATTTCACGCGTGCTCTTTTCGTTACAATTCATTGAACTATAACGCGGCCATGATATGTTAATATACACTCCTGGAAATGGAAAAAAGAACACATTGACACCGGTGTGTCAGACCCACCATACTCGCTCCGGACACTGAGAGAGGGCTGTACAAGCAATGATCACACGCACGGCACAGCGGACACACCAGGAACCGCGGTGTTGGCCGTCGAATGGCGCTAGCTGCGCAGCATTTGTGCACCGCCGCCGTCAGTGTCAGCCAGTTTGCCGTGGCATACGGAGCTCCATCGAAGTCTTTAACACTGGTAGCATGCCGCGACAGCGTGGACGTGAACCGTATGTGCAGTTGACGGACTTTGAGCGAGGGCGTATAGTGGGCATGCGGGAGGCCGGGTGGGCGTACCGCCGAATTGCTCAACACGTGGGGCGTGAGGTCTCCACAGTACATCGATGTTGTCGCCAGTGGTCGGCGGAAGGTGCACGTGCCCGTCGACCTGGGACCGGACCGCAGCGACGCACGGATGCACGCCAAGACCGTAGGATCCTACGCAGTGCCGTAGGGGACCGCACCGCCACTGCCCAGCAAATTAGGGACACTGTTGCTCTAGAAGGTGTAAGTCAACTACCCTGGCCAGCAAGATCTCCGGATCTGTCCCCCATTGAGCATGTTTGGGACTGGATGAAGCGTCGTCTCACGCGGTCTGCACGTCCAGCACGAACGCTGGTCCAACTGAGGCGCCAGGTGGAAATGGCATGGCAAGCCGTTCCACAGGACTACATCCAGCATCTCTACGATCGTCTCCATGGGAGAATAGCAGCCTGCATTGCTGCGAAAGGTGGATATACACTGTACTAGTGCCGACATTGTGCATGCTCTGTTGCCTGTGTCTATGTGCCTGTGGTTCTGTCAGTGTGATCATGTGATGTATCTTACCCCAGGAATGTGTCAATAAAGTTTCCCCTTCCTGGGACAATGAATTCACGGTGTTCTTATTTCAATTTCCAGGAGTGTAGTGTCATATCTACACATTACACTAAGGTTACAAAAAGTCATGGGATAGTGATATGCACATATACAAATGGCGGTAGCGTCGTGTTCACAATATATAAAAAGACACTGTATTCGCGGAGGTGTCGTTTGCATTCAGGTGATTTATGTAAAAAGATGTCTGAATTGCTCATGGCCGCACGACGGGTACTAACAGATTTTGAACGCGGAATGGCAGTTGGAGCTGGACGGAAGGGACATTCTATTTCGGAAATAATTACGTAATTCCATATTCTGAGTTCCTCACTGAGAAGAGTGTGCTGAGAATACCAACAGACAACACACTGGCCAATGGGATTGACCTAACGACCGAGAGCAGCGGAATTTATGTGTTCTCAGTGCTAACAGACAAGCAACACTGCTCGCAATAACAACAGAAATCAATATGGGACGTACGATTAACGTATCGGTGAGGAGAGCGAGGCGAAATATGGCGTTAGTGGGCTATGGGAGCAAACGACCGACGGGGGTGCCTTTGCTAACAGCACCACGTCGCCTGCAGCGCCTATCCGGGGCTCGCGACCGTATCGCTTTGACGCCAGGCAGCTGGAGAAGCTTGGCGTAGTCACATGGGTCCCGAATTCAGTTGGTGAGAGCTGATGCTAGGGTTCACGTGTCGCGCAGATCTCACGAAGCCATGGACCTAGGTTATCACTTTGTAAGCAGGTGGCGGCTCCGTAATGGTGTGGGGTGTGTTTACATGGCATGGAATGGGGCTTGGTTTTCTTCAGCTACTTGGAGACCATTTTCAATCGTTCATGGACTCATGGACTTCACGTTTCCCTAATATATATATATATATATATATATATATATATATATATATATATATATATATATATATATATATATATATTATTTTTGTGGCTGACAAAGCGCTATGTCACCGCGTCGCAACTGGTCGCGATTGATATAAAGAATATTGCGGACAGTTCGAGCGAATGATTTGGCTTCTCTGATTGCCCGACTTGAGTACCATTGAAAATTTATGAGATATAATCGAGAGGTCAGTTCGTGAACAAACTCCTGCACCAGCAACACCTTCGCAAGTACGGACGGCTATGGAGCTAGCAAAGTTAAGTATTTCTGCAGCAGCTTCCAGCAACATGTTAAGTCCATGTCCATTAGAGTTGATGCACAACGCCGTGCAAAAGGAGGTCCGACACGATATTAGGATGTATCCCATGATTTCTGTCAGCACAGTGTAAGTTCTAGTATTTTTCTTCCTTCGAAGGCAAATGATATTTCTTTTTTAATTCCAAAAAATACAGTGTGTGTTGTAGATGTACCATGACAATACTTAATATTTGTTGTAGTCATCCAACTGAAGAATGCCTTGATGCTGGACTCGAAGCTCGTCTGTCCTAAGAAAGTATCCTCATCTCAGCGTAGCGATCGCAACCTACAATAAGATGAACCTGTTTGTTGCTGGAGTCAAGCATTGCTTCTCTCTACTCTTCTTACACGTCACTCTCTCCTTCGTTACCTAAGTAAATATTTCCTGATGCTTCATATATCTTCTTTTAGACAATTTGGCAAACAAGTTCTTTTCCCTCACATTCGATTCAATACCTCAGGATTAGGTTCATCGATCTACTCTCCTAACCTTCTACATTCTTGTGGAACACGTATTTCCCAAGCTTGTCCAGTGTTGTGTGTGTACTTTTTATAGTCCACATTTCTCTTCCATGTAAGGCTACACTCCACACCCGTGGGCATCAAACTGCAGCCCCTAATTAAGTATTCGTGTGACCCTTAGTTCTCAGCCCTATTTTATAACAATATGCATTTAGCGGCTAATAGCGGAAACCAAACAACGGCAAATAACTTTGTGCCAGGAAGGACTCTCAACATGGGAAGTGTCCAGGCGTCTCGGAGTGAACCAAAGCGCTGTTGTTCTCACATGGAGGAGACACAGAGAGACAGGAACTGTCTATGACATCTCTCGCTCAGGCCGCCCAAAGGGCTACTTCTGCAGTGGATGACCACTATTTACGGATTAGGCCGGAGTGGCCATGCGGTTCTGGGCGCTACAGTCTGGAACCGAGCGACTGCTATGGTCGCAGGTTCGAATCCTGCCTCGGGCATGGATGTGTGTGTTGTCCTTAGGTTAGTTAGGTTTAATTAGTTCTAAGTTATAGGCGACTGATGACCTCAAAAGTTAAGTCGCATAGTGCTCAGAGCCATTTGAACCATCTACGGATTATGGCTCAGAGGAACACTGACAGCAATGCCACCATGTTCAATAAGCCTTTTCGTGCAGCCACAGGAAAGTGTGTTACAACTTAAACTTTGCGCAGCTTCACTCGCGACGTCCATGGCAGGTCCATCCTTGCAACCACGACAAGATGCAGCGCGGTACAGATGGGGCCCAACGACATGCCGAACGGACCGCTCAGGATTGGCATCACGTTCTCTTCACCGATGGGTGTGGAATGTGCCTTCAACCAGACAATGGTCGGAGACGTGTTTGGAGGCAACCCAGTCAGGGTTAACGCCTTAGACACACTGTCCAGAGAGTGCAGCAACGTTGAGGTTCCTTGCTGTTTTGAGGTGGCATTACGTGGGTCCGACGTATGCAGCTGGTGGTGGTGGAAGACGCTGTAACGGCAGTACGATACGTGAATGCCATCCTCCGACCGATAGTGCATCCATATCGGCAGCATACTGGCGAGGGATTCGTCTTCATGGACGACAATTCGCGGCCCCATTGTGCACATGTTGTGGAATGACTTCCTTCAGGATAACGACATCGCTCGACTAGAGTGGCCAGCATGTTCTCCAGACATGAACCCTATCGAACAGGCCTGGGATAGATTGAAAAGGACTGTTTACGGACGACATGACCCACTAACCACTCTGAGGGATCTACGCCGAATCACCATTGATGATTGGGACAATCTGGACCAACAATGCCTTGATGAACTTGTGGATAGTAGGCCACGATGAATACAGGCATGCATCAATGCAAAAGGACGTGCTACTGGGTATCAGAGGTACCAGTGTGTACAGCAGTCTGGACCACCAAGTCTGAAGCTCTCGCTGTATGCTGGTACAACATCCAATGTGTGGTTTTCATGAGTAATAAAAAGGGCTGAAATAATGTTTATGTTGATCTCTATTCTCATTTTGTGTACAGGTTCCGGAATACTCGGAACCGAGGTGATGCAAAACATTTTTTGATGTTGTACCAATTTCTCGCAGCTGTTGTTGTAGTCGAGAACAGGTGTTACGTGATTTCATATTTCGAACAGGGACTCACGACCGCGCCCTCCTCTCAGCTTGTAGCCGTACCGTTAAGCGGATTTTTAAAAGTGATCCGAACTTCAAACTGATTTTGGATCCAAACGGTACATTTCCGGACAGAGTTTTCTTATCAGAACTTCTTCTACCAAGTCCACTTTACAACCCGCAGAAGCAGTTGCGTATTTACATACTGGTCCACTAGGCACGGGCCTGCTACTACAAATGACAAAAAATATTAATATTGTTAAACAACTTGCTAGTTTAAATAAGCCTCCAGAACGAAATTCGACAATACAAGCTTGGAAATGTACATAGTTTACTTTGTGACTGAATGGAAATGTAATATTAGGTTTCTGTCTGGTGTCATCTTCAAGATTGTTCAAAATAATCTGAAGTAAGCTGTCAGGACGGCAATCTGCAATACACTGTATGAAACGTTATTATTCTGAGAATGTTGTCGGCTTCTACTTAACCATACCATATTCTCCCCGTGGGAATGCCAAAATCCCTGTAAAGCTGTGACAAACTAATCAGCAGTTTCTTTAACACTCAAAAATGGCTCTGAGCACTATGGGACTCAACTTCTGAGGTCATTAGTCCCCTAGAACTTAGAACTACTTAAACCTAACTAACCTAAGGATATCACACACGTCCATGCCCGAGGCAGGATTCGAACCTGCGACCGCAGCGGTCTCGCGGTTCCTGACTGTAGCGCCTAGAACCGCACGGCTACTCCGGCCGGGCATTTAACACTCTAACATGTGTGGGCCTCAGTATGTAAAACCCGACTGTACTTAAATTTCTTGTAGAAATTACGGATAAGTATTATGTCAACCTTCCATTACTGTAAATAATGTGAAAGATCCGTGGTATTCAATATCTGAGCTTTGACTTAATGGTCCGCCCCGATAGCTGAGTGGTCATCTGGCACGGTAGCTCAGCATGTTCAGTCAGAGGGTTTAGCTACCCTCTGTAATAAAAAACTGAGTGAATGGATCAACGAACAACCTGAACGGGTGTCATCGAACGTCCGCCATGAACAAAGTCAATGAACAATATAGAACAAAATGAGATTTTAAAAAAAAGTGGTCAGTACTGTGGTCTGTCACGCCAAGGGGCACGAGTTCCATTGCCGGGTGGGTCGGAGATTTTCCCCGCTCAGGGACTGGGTGTTGTGTTGTCTTCATTATCATCTCATAATCACCAGTGGAATGCAACGGGAAACCACCACTGGAATCACTTCCCTAGACGCTCATGCGGTGGACCTCTCTGAGGCTGCTTGCACCATGACACGACCTGCCTTAAGGCAGAACACAATGTTGTTTTTTTTTATTTAGTGACACCCGTTTAACAAAATATGTTGGTACTGGAAATGTTTTACATTTTTAAACACATGATTATACAAGAAGAATACCTAATAATGTGTGAAATAAACTTAACAACAGTTTAAAAATTTCATTTATTTGTTTACTTAGTTACTTTTTTTGTCGAAAAAAGAAGAGGAAACGAACTTTAGTATGTCCAATTTATTGTGCTGCAGCTTGCACGGTATCAAAGTTCCCACTCTGTGCAATCGAATAGTACGTGGCATTGCAAATTTTATATTAAATTTCTTAACTAAGCTTTTTGCTTCGAGGAAACGTTATTTATATTTTATGTCTTAAAAAAAAGTGCATTTTCGTGTAGACATAATAGCAGTGGTCACACAACTGACAACACACAACATCAACTGCCAACAAGACTACTTAAACTTTGTAGTCTGTCTTCTCTGCCCACAGAAACCGATAAAATGTTGTAAGAATAAGTGGGATAAGAGTCGATTCAGCACACCTCACTGCAAGAAATTGCTAAAATTATTTGCTTTTCAAATAAGAAAGACAGTGTCAAGAATATTCAGAACATTTTTGCGTCACAGCTAAAATTCCGGCAACGCGGGAAACAAAAGCCAAAAAATGGACTGTCCCGTTTTCTTTAAAAGACGAATTCCAGCGGGCAGGTGTGGTTCTATTGTTGACTGACAACAGGGAAACACGAAACAATGAAATTAAATTATTCTGCATTGTCCTTCTTTCATAGCCCAGTTACGTCGCGTAATCTGCGTTGGTCAGTTCATCGCTCCTTGTTTAAAGGAAAGATCTTTGTGCTCGTGTGCCGTGTTTAAAGTAATTAGCTTTGTACTCATGTGCGGTATAGAACGATTAGAAGTGGATACAGTTTTTCGTTTTTTCCTTTTACAATTTTTTTTTCTTTTGGTTTGACTGTTGGTTGAAAATTTGTAAGGGTTTTAACATCAATAACAGTGAAAAAAGAAACGTGCAAAACTAAGTGGGGCGGCATTTCGGAAATTATCGAAGGAAAGGCGAGAACGAGAAGTCAATACTCTAAAAAGGCTTGGCACACTAGATAAATTTGTGGCAAAAAAAATTTTGCTGGTTCGCCTTCGAGTTCAAGTAGTATGGATGATATTTCTGGCACTGTAGCTGTTGTAAAAGAAGTAACAAATGTTAAAAATGAAGAAAAGCAAATTGTTCCGATTTTCGAGTTTCACGAAAGTAACCTCGTTAGTGATGAACCTGCAGAATGATGTGTCATTGTAACAACAGTCGACATTCTCTTAATCAAAACTGTAAAGGTGATTTTTCTAATTCAAGAAGATCAATAGGCGATAAAACGAGATATTTGAACAAAAATATATTTACTGTAAACTTTAAATCGTGAAATAACTTTCTATGATTTTCTAGTATATTCCTGTAGCACCGGTGCTGTTTTTTGTGCACCATGTAAATCGTTCGGAGGTAAGGCCTTGATTGATACTAATGATATTGCAGACTGCAAAAAGATTTCAATATTTTATCTTGTTATGAAAATAACTTGAACACAAAAATTTTCAATTATCACTCTTAACAAGAAAAAAATCACTCGAAACAATAGATAACCATTTCGAGTCATAAGTTGAGACAGAAAAAATGTACTGGGTCAGTGTTTTAAAAAGGGTGCTTGCAGTAGTGAAGAAGCTAACAAGTCGTAGACTTGAAAGATTCCATTCATTTCATAGTGGTCAATTTATGATGTCTCTTGAACTTATAGTCGAGTTTGATTCTTTTCTAACAGAGCACATTGAAGGATATGAAAATCTAGGGCGGGGACCTACAAGTTATCTTTCTTCAACAATCTGTATTGAAATATTAGAGCTTCTTTCTGAACGAATAAAAAGAATTATCACTAGTGAAATAAAACAGGCCAGATAGTTCTCTATAATAGTCGTTTCTACTCTATAATAGTAGGTTCTACTGTGGACATATCACATATTGATCAATTGTCTTTCACATTAAGATCTGTGAACGAGAATGGTGAACCTGTTCAACGTTTCCTTCTGCTTTTACCAAACCCGGGACACAACTCCGAAAACTTAGCTGAGGCCGTACTCGAAGTCCTGTTTACAAATTCCATTGATATTACTGACTGTAGAGGTCAGTCACAAGCAATATGTCAGGAACCTAAACTGGTTTGCAGGCATGCATTAAAGAACGAAATCCGAAAGCGCATTATGTGCCTTGTGCAGCACATTCTTTGAATTTAGTCTGCACTAGTGCTGCAAGCTGTTATCTGGACGCATGTTCAATTTTCAGTGAAGTGCAAAATCTTTATAATTTTTTCTCTGCTTCTACACAGCGCTAGGATAAACTTCTTTCTTTCATGAAATCAGGAAGCAAAATAGCAAAAAGTTTATCAAAAACACGTTGGTCGGCAAGAGAGGATTCGTGTGTAGGTCTATATGAAACTGGGAAAGCGCTATCAATGCTCTCAAACATATTGCCAATAATAAGTTTTAAAAAACCACTTGTGCGAAATGAGACTTCAGCTTTACTGGATCAACTCAGCAGACTAGAAAAAGTATTCAGATGACAGTTTGCAGTGACACACTCCAGAGATTTAATAGTGTAAATCTGAAATCGCAAAGTGTAAATTGATACTAAAATAGTGCATGAATTACATGAAACCATTTAGGATTTAGTACATCTATTCGTGACATGTTTGACTATTATCAAAATAAATCCTTGGAGATTGTGACTGATATAGACTACGAATGGACCAACAAAAGATCACGAAAATGCTAACTTCATGATGACGAAGAAGCGGACTCTGAAGAAGTTTTTCTGACTGGAAGGGTAAAATTAGAGTACAAACATTTCTTCCAGTACTCGACAAATTGTCGTTGAGTTAGTGAGGAGGAAGGAAAGCTATAGAACACTGTTGGACTCCTTCACAGTTTTCCGTAACCTTAGGAACAGTTCACTTGACGATATTGTTGAACGTGCAGCAAAACTCCAAGCGTCATATGACACAGATTTAGAGCCTTCCTTCCCTAGTGAATGTGTACATTTCTCGGAACTTTTGAAATATTCTGAGATTAGTGATATACCAGTCGAAATGGGTAAATTTTTACGAAAAGAGTGGTTAGAGTCCGTGTTTCCGAATATTGACATTGGTCTTAGGATATTTCTATGTATGGCACTTACAAATTGTTCAGCAGAACGCTCGTTTCGGCTCTTGAAAGATTGAAATCTTACCTACGTTCTACGTTGTCTGAGGAGAGATTGAACGCCTTGTCCATTCTTCATATCGAAGCCGACCTCCTAACTGATAATCGTCTGAACAATGAAGATATGATCAACGAGTTTTCTGCCGTAAAAATCAGAAGTAAACTTGCTGACTGGTGAGTTTGTTTCTTTATTCATACTCGTATTAATTTTAAAAATTTAAGATTATAATGTGACTTTCATTATAACTTAAAGCACATTAATTGGATTTACGAACTACGTATTACCTGTTTATTTTACAATTGCCGATGGTAGAAAGCGGAAGTAAATCTCGTTTACGTGCAGACGTGACCGAAGGCGTCCGACAACACTAAACAATAGCCGAATGACCCAGGCCGCTCGGCGCTGTACAGTCAAGTCATACTGATACTGTAGTATATTACAAACGATGCGCGTTCTTGGCACCTGCTGAAATGTATAGTTATCGCGGAAATGTACGTTATCTGAGAGTACGCTCAGATGAAAAACTGTTAATAAATAACGTAGTCCAGTTCAGTCGATAAATACGTAAAAACTTTGCTAATACCGTTAGAAAGAGATATGGCGATAGCAGTAGGTGCAGTACAAAACTGTTCAGCCCTTATATGGATTAAAGGTAATGTGTACACTTATTATTCAGCATATAGCTACACAGATCCTAATGCTTCACTCGTTAACTATTAGATTATAAAACAAATTTGATTTTTGCACACTAGTCTGTTAAATTATGTAATAGCAAATCCAGTTCTGTATTCGTTCGTCTGTATTTAGTTATTAGTACATGCAGAGAGATCTCTATTTGATTTTTATTTCTTACGCTTCCCTATAGATCTACTTATTAATACCGAATTTTTTTTTCTTTTTCAATCTGCTACACATTCAAGTTCTTAGATCGCAAAACTACATTTTAATTTTAATTTTGAACGCATCTCTGTATAAGTACGTATTAATTTCTAGTGTATGACACGTTAGCTTCAATTTTTAGATTGTAGCACAACATTTTTTATTTTAATTTTCAACGGTTTCGTGTAAAAGAACATATTGGAAGTGAATGTATAACAAAACACCGTTGTCTCCTACATGCTGTACTGAATTTTTAGGCCAGAAAGGAAAAGTTATTTTCCTTGTGTTCGTTTCTGTTATCTTGAAGCAGAAGAATGTGTTAACACAAGGCAGTTTTAAGTTTGTTTTATCCGATGCCGTACACCAAGTACAGTTCGGGAACCATATTACATTTTGAACGAGTGCCACTAGACCGCTGACGTGGCCTTCAGAACAACGAATAGCAAAGTACGGAAAGAGCTCACAGCGCTCCCACACAAAACGGCAACTGTGAAGTGATCAGGTAAATTAAATCATTTAAAACTTTTTTTTTTTTTTTTTTTTTTTTGGAGGGCGCAATATTTTTAAACTCGGCCACTACACTTGTCCACTGTAGAACTGCACTACCACTAACATAAGACCTGTAATAATAGAAGTGCAATTTCAGGCTTCTTTCCAAACTACAAAGACCTGTAACGTCGATGTTTTGTTTAAAAATTTCTCGATGTACTTACCACCGCGCAAATCGGTTAGCACGGACAGAGAAGTATACTGAACGTGGTTGCAGATGTTCATCGCAACTACAATGCCATTAATATTATATTGCACTTGACGGTTAAGACCATGTGTTGTCTGTAACTCAGTGGGCCAATCCTATAGTGCAGTCTAGCGTATGAACTCTGCACGGTCACCATATAGCCGATGTACCCTCTGCTACAACAGTCGGTGCGCCGCTTCAGTTGGTAACGCTGCGCTTGCCTTTCGTCGGCTGGCAGGTACAAAGAAATTTTAACGGTAGTATAGTGACAATACTGTCTCACATGATACTCAATCACTCCGCATTCAAAAAGCGCAATATGGCACGTATACATCTGAAGGTGTAAATATGGACGAGAGAGCCAAAACGTACATAACATGAAACATTAATTAAATGGACACTTGAGTTTACCGGTAAAGAAACAAAACATACCATTTGCAGTTGTTTGCTGAACTTGACTCCGTTGTCAAATCAGAAATATCCTGGAGGAAATATGCACTACTCGCCATTAAAATTGCTACACCACGAAGAAAGACGCTGTGATATGCAAATCGTTAGCTTTTCAGAGCATTCACACAAGGTTGGCGCCGTTGGCAACACCTACAACGTGCTGACATGAGGAAACTTTCGAACCGATTTCTCATACACAAACAGCAGTTGACCGGCGTTGCCTGGTGAAACGTTGTTGTGATGCCTCGTGTAAGGAGGAGAAATGCGTACCATCACGTTTGCGACTTTGATAAAGGTCGGATTGTAGCCTATCGCGATTGTGGTTTATCGTATAGCGATATTGCTGCTCGCGTTGGTCGAGATGCAATGACTGTTAGCAGAATATGGACTCGGTGGGTTCAGGTGAGTAATACTGATCGCCTTGCTGGATCCCAACAGCCTCGTATCACTAGCAGCCGAGATGACAGGCATCTTATTCCCATGGCTGTAACGGATCGTGCATCCATGTCTCGATCCCTGACTCAACAGATGGGGACGTTTGCAAGACAACAACCATCTGCACGAACACCTCGACGACGACGTTTGCAGCAGCATTGACTATCAGCTTGGAGACCATGGCTGCGGTTACCCTTGACGCTGCATCACAGACAGGAGTGCAGCAGCATTGACTATCAGCTTGGAGACCATGGCTGCGATTACCCTTGACGCTGCATCACAGACAGGAGTGCCTGCGATGGTGTACTCAACGACGAACCTGGGTGCACGAATGGCGAAACGTCATTTTTTCGGATGAATCCAGGTTCTGTTTACAGCATCATGATGGTCGCATTCGTGTTTGGCGACATCGCGGTGAACGCACATTGGGAGCGTGTATTCGTCATCGCCGTACTGGCGTAGTACCCGGCGTGATGGTATTAAGTGTAATTAGATACACGTCTCGGTCACCTCTTGTTCGCATTGACGGCACGTTGAACAGTGGACGTTACATTTGAGATGGGTTACGACCCATGGCTCTACCCTCCATTCGATCCCTCTTAAACCCTACATTTCAGCAGGATAATGCACCACCGCATGTTGCAGGTCCTGTACGGGCCTTTCTGGATACAGAAAATGTTTGACTGCTGCCCTGGCCAGCACATTCTCCAGATCTCTCACCAACTGAAAACGTCTGGTCGATGGTGGCCGAGCAACTGGCTCGTCACAATACGCCAGTCACTACTCTTGATGAACTGTGGTATCATGTTGAAGCTGCACGGGCAACTGTACCTGTACACGCGATCCAAGCTCTGTTTGACTCAATGCCCAGGCGTATCAAGGTCGTTATTACGGCCAGAGGTAGTTGTTCTGGGTACTGATTTCTCAGGACCTATGCACCCAAATTTGCCTCAAAATGTAATCACATGTCAGTTCTAGTATAATATATTTGTCCAATGAATACCCGTTTATCTTCTGAATTTCTTCTTGGTGTAGCAATTTTAATGGCCAGTAGTGTAGTAGGAGTGGAAAAGTTGGCCGGTCACCTCACGGACGATCGAGCGGGGTATCAAGTGGTTAGCACATTGGACTCACATTCTGGAGGACGACGGTTAAAATTCGTAACCGGCCATCCTGGTTTCGTTTTCCCGTTATTTCTCTAAATCGCCTGAGACAAACGCTGGAATGGTTACAACGATAGGGCACGGCCGCTTTCCTTCCCTAACCCTAGCTTAAGCTCCGTCCCTAATGACTTCCTTGTCGACGGGACGTTAAACTCTAATCTCCTCCCTCTACCTCAGGGACAAAGCTGGGTGCAGGGGCACATAGATCAGTTGTTGCCGGGTGAGGAGTACTGATAGGGGAAGGGTTCTCTTGCTTTTATACCGGTGCTGCCAACTCACGGGCGTGTGTGCTTCGTTCTGATCAGCTGCTGTAACATTGATTCGTGAGTGTGCATTACAGAGACAGTCGTCCCTAAACCCGGCACATACATGTAACAGCGTATATGAAATTAAATTAAAGCTGTTCTAGTACAACGCAATCAGTATAAGGAAAATGACGTTCAAAACATTTAGAAAACAATCCTGATCGTGTCTTCTATTGATGATGAATTTAAATGCAAGTACAATTACCGTTATTGATCAATTAATAATCTGCTAACAGAGACAGCAAAACAACGCATCCTCAGGTAATTACGGTGTCACAGGTGTGGGGTCACTGAAGGCGGCAGCAGTCTGAAGTAAAGAACAAGCTACGTGAAGCGTTCCGAATGGTGCAGATTTTTAACGATCGCTACTTAGGTAACTGTAGCCAAGTTACCGCCCCCTTAACTGTAGCTAGTCAGTGTTACGGAGGGTACTGGAGTAGGGTAGTCAGGGCGGCGCTGGTAGCCACGATACCGCGGTGTTGTAGTGGGTATCACATCTTCCTAAAAATCAAAAGACTTGGGTTCAAGTCCTGCCCGTGGTATAAATTTTAATTTATTGCTTCAGCTTCTGTCCTCATCGAAGTTAAACTAGAGACTTGGATGTTTCCTGGAAAATATAATTCCAGCAGGTTACTTTACGTAGGTTACCAGTTACTAATAAGATCGATACATTTGTGGACCCAAGTGCCATTCTGCAATGTCAGTATTGAGTCTTGAGCAAGAAAATTTGACGACTACTGTTACATGCATAATGGTGGATCGGCACATATTACTACTGATGTAAGACGACGTGAAATGCGCCAATACGGTATGAGATGCAAAACGTGAAGCAGAGCCTTTGCTTTGGTCTCCAACATACCCTGACCTCTACAGACAAATATTACTAAACCCGCAAGTAGACCGCACATTGGAATGACATCCTCCCAGCATCTTCTACAACAACTAAAAATGTTCAAGTGTATGTGAAATCTAATGGGACTTAACTGCTAAGGTCATCAGTCCCTAAGCTTACACAGTACTTAACCTAAATTAGCCTAAGCACAAACACAGGGAGGACTCGAACCTCCGCCGCACCAGCGGCACAGTCCATGACTGCAGCGCCGTGGACCGCTCGGCTAATCCCGCACGGCTCTACAACTACTCATCCGATCCGTGCGCAGTTCTGTCCAGGCCCAGCGCACCGTCTTAATCTAAGAAGAACTTTAAATCAGCACACAGTCCACTGCAGAGTGAAAAATCATTGTGAAAAATTGTACAATGTGTCCTATAGTTCAGTCTGAAGGTGGAACGACGATTCGCAGCCGAAATTCCACAAGGAGAAGAAGTGATTTGGTTGCGTTCCCAAAACTTCATGGGTCTATAAGTAACTATTATATGCATATTATACGAAAAACGTATTAGAATAAGCTCGAAACTGGTGTACCGCCTTCCATGAGTTTCATTACATCTTCAGTGACTGTTTGACTGAGTCGAGCATGGAAAGACTGTGTTGCATGTGGTGAAATAAATGAGTAATTCGTACAGGTACCTCAGGTCTGGTAGTAATAGCTGTAGTATGAGGGGCAATAGATCCAACAATCTGTAAGGAAATAAGATTGCGGTATTATCTTATTTCGTGTCAGAAGGAAAAAATGGTTCAAATGACTCTAAGCACTATCGGACTTAAGTTCTGAGGTCATCAGTCTCCTATACATAGTACTACTTAAACCTAACTAACCTAAAGGCCTCACGCACATCCATTCCCGAGGCAGGATTCGAACCTGCGACCGTAGCAGCAGCGCAGTTTCGGACTGAAGCGCCTAGAAACGCCAGGCCATAGCGGCTGGCGTGTCAGAAGCAGACAAACATTGTTATATACATTACTGTATTACAATACTACATACCTTATAGTTTATAAATGAAACTAGCCTTAAACAAAATATATACATATACACATAGATTATATAAGCAAACATTGGTTAATTTATCCGTACAATGGATGCCCAAAAATTTGCGACGTCCAGAGCTCTTTGTGTAGCATTTACAAGATCTTCCATAGTGCACACAGTTGGAGGTAATGTGCATTGTAGCAGATGTAATGCTATCTGCACAGCAGCTCCACAGCCACACTTGAGAGAGTCCACCTGGAAGCCCCACTTCTGCAGGCTTCTCTTCCATCTTGTACCACAGGAACGGAGGCGATTAAGTGATTTCCACGTGGACCATTTCTCTGTGTGGCCTGGGGGAAGAGCTTCTAGTGGAATGAGCCACTCCTCCAGATGCTGGAATTTGGCCTGCCATCTCTTCTCCCGGTGTCGCTGTGGAGTGTCAGCGAGAGTTTCTGTGCTGCAAAGAAAGCTCTTTCTAGGCAGATGTCTTTCTCTGCCGGTTGATAGCCACGTAGTTGGTGGGATTTGGATGTTAATGCCTTTTTCATTTCATTTTGTGCTGCTGTGTCCCATCAGATGTTCTGAGGGCCTAAGCTGGATAAGCAGTGCAGTTTTTGCACGGGCGTGGCTCTCCGACAACCCGTGATGACGCAAGGTGTCTCGTTCAGAGCAAAATCAACTTCTTTGATATGTGTGGATCTGCACCATACTGGGCAAGCGCACTCAGCTGCAGAGTAGCATAGGGCTAATGCGGATGTGCGAACTTTATTTGGCTGTGCTCCCCATGTTCTTCCTGTCAGATTCCTAACAACATTGTTAATAGCAGCCACCGTTTGTTTTGTTTTTAAGCAGTGTTCCTTGTATGTGAGAGCACGTTCCAGAGTGACCCAGAGGTATTTTGGTGTCTTGCAATGTTCTAGAGATGTTCCTTCCCAATCTATCTGTAAGATTTTGCTAGTCTGTTTGTTTCTAAGGTGGAAAGCGCTGGTCTGGGTTTTAGATGGATTTGGTTTCAGCTGATTGTCCCTGTAATAGACACACAATTTTTTCAAAGCGTCAGCGAGCTTCTGCTCCACACTCTCAAAGCTATATTCTTAAGCTGTGATTACACGGTCATCTGCATATATGAAGCTTTGCGTTCCTTCTGGGAACGGCTAGTCGTTAGTGTATATATTAAACAATGTAGGTGCCAGCACACTGTCATGTGTCAACTCATTTTTCCGCTGCGTCCATCTGCTTATTTGACCTTGATATTCCACTAAATATCTTCGATTCTGCAGTAGATTTCTAATCATACAGGTTAGTTGGTAATCCTCGGTGAGGTTATATAACTTCTGCAACAAGAGACTATGGTTGACAGTGTCGTCAGCTGCTGAGAAATCTACAACCACAGCTCCTGTGGTCATCCACCTTTCGAAGCCGTCCTCTATCTGTGTCAGCTTCAACACCTGTGCTGTGCAGTTCTTCCCTTGTCTGAATCCTTGTTGGGGTATCAGTAATGACCCATTACTGATACCCCAACAAGGATTCAGACAAGGGAAGAACTGCACAGCACAGGTGTTGAAGCTGACACACCTGTACGCAGCTCGTGGTCGTGCGGCAGCGTTCTCGCTTCCCACGCCCGGGGTCCCGGGTTCGATTCCCGGAGGGGTCAGGGATTTTTCTCTGCCTCGTGATGACTGGGTGATGTGTGATGTCCTTAGATTAGTTAGGTTTAAGTAGTTCTAAGTTCTAGGGGACTGATGACCATAGCGCTCAGAGCCATTTGAAAATCTGCCATACCTGTTACTCCTTGGAGGATAGGTTTTCCAATAGCTTATACAGGTGACATAGAAGGGAGATAGGCCTATAGTTTTAGGGGTCATCCCGGTTTTTTCCTGGTTTATGT
Source organism: Schistocerca nitens (assembly GCF_023898315.1). Classification (NCBI taxonomy): domain Eukaryota; kingdom Metazoa; phylum Arthropoda; class Insecta; order Orthoptera; family Acrididae; genus Schistocerca; species Schistocerca nitens. The sequence goes on along the minus strand of NC_064618.1, from coordinate 333,649,537 downwards.
ATAGCTAAGATTTTCGCTTTCCTTCAGGATTTAGGTATTTTGCAGCTCTTGATAAAATTACTCATTAGTTCGAGTAGCCAGAACTTTGCCCCTGGACCAAAGTTCTTGATCTCTTCAGCTCTTATATCATCTATCCCTGCTGCTTTTCCGACTGTGCACTTGTTTAGAATCAAGTCGAGGTCGTTCAGACTGAAAGGTAGAGAGAAAGTTGCCCTCTTGCTCGCACTCCCTTTCCACGGTTCTTCTCCCTATTTTGCTGGTACGGTCAGGTTTACGATTTTTGAAGAGCTGGTATGCAATCTGGACTGCCTTCACATTTGTATGGTTATTTGATTGGGAGAAATCGTTGTAGAGACGTCGTAACAATCTCCACGCCTTTTGGCTGCTTCTACTCATCTCACACTCTGTCATCAGTTTTATCCGCTGTTCTCTCTCCGCCTCTGAGTTTGAGGAGAGCTGCCAGATAAGTTTCCTAGCTATAAGGATTTTCTTCTTGTAGCCGGCAATATTCGTCCAGCAGAGCAGCTGTTTCCGGTATCAAGCCCTGCAGATACATTGGCCTACAACCTCTCGTAATTGATGCCCGGGAGCAATATTTCACAGTTTGAACAAAGCTCTCATACCCTTCAGGTATGGGTGGCACAGACCTAATCTACTTGTCCAGCATGTTAGAAAATTTCGTCCATACAGCTTTCTGGAAGCTGCATCTCCGTTTCAAACTCTCCTCCTGTGGCCTTATTGCTGGGAGAACTTGACACAGCAGTGGCCTGTGTTGCGTCTTTGGTATGGGCGAGCACACTGATTTGGAGCATACCTGTACGAAGTTTTCACTCACAAAGAGGAGGTCAGGGTTAAATCAACGCGGCCACCTGCCACTGTTGAAGGAAGGGAGTAGCTTGCTGTCATGTATAAGAGCCAACTGGCAGGATTCAGCCCAGGAGAAGAGTGCTTCTCCATTTCAATTACCTTCAGAATATTCCCATACGTGACTATGCTTGTTAAAGTCACCGATCACTATAGACTTCTTGCTGTTGTGGAAGTTCCTAGGTGGTGTAAAGGAAAATGCAGCGGAAGGGGGCTTATACTGAGTCGTAACCACACAATTACTCAGCTCCACTGAAATAACTTCGATATTATTTTCTACAGATCAGTCGGCACTACTTATCTGAAGCCCTGGTCTTACAAATATGGCACTTCCGTACTGAGAGTGCAGTATTTCTCCAGTTAGTTTCATGCCCGGTATTTATGGTCGTCCCTGTCGCTATTCTCTGTGGGTCTCTAGTATGCATAGGACGTCCCATTTTTGTCACGGTATAGGCTGGATAACAAACGGTCCTTATTAGATCCAAGTTCCACTATGATTCCTATAAATATTTAAGTGGTATCTTCAGTCAAAGATTGCGGTTAGGCTACTATGGACAGTATAGTGAACGTATTATTGTAGCCAAAACAGACACGAATCCAACACATGCCACTGTTTAAAAAACGCCAAGGTCTGCTGATAAATATCATTTACTGAACAGCAAGTTCCGGTTCATCAGGTTCATAAAACTTTAAAATCACATGGGGCAATTTAAAATGAGTCACATCCAATAATAAAATCCATGAATTCGTCCCTATTGTCAAACAGTAATATAAATTACATCGTCAATAACAAAAATGTGCGAAACACTGAACTGGCTATATAAACAATAAGCATTGATGTTACGGAGGCATTCTGCATACTGCCGTATTTGACGAATACATGGATTTTATTATTTGACGCAGTTGTTCACCAGGAACCGCTATGGCTATAATTCAACAAGTATCTGTAACCACTGTATATTCTCTTGGTTTTGACGTTTCGTCGAAATGTCCGTTTATTATCTCTGCCAAATCTTCGTACCAAAGGTTGTGAGTATCACTTCACTCATTTACTGAAATACAGACTCACACTGGACCGTTTACTTTGGACGTGGTGCAAGTCCATCTGTAGTCTATAGCTGTGCCACCGATAATATGATTCTCCGCGAACGGGAAATGAGATTGAGCGGCAGGTCGATCAGCCTTAATTGCTTCCCAATTATGCTACTAGCAAAACAGGGACGTGAGATGTATTACCTATCAGCCAGGCGCAACGAACAGTGAACACAATTACTGTCTGTGACCCTTCAGTGAGAGAGCTTTCTGAACAAACGTGATAGTGCATAATTTATGGTTATTATAGTAATTGTGAATGTATTAAAATAATAGTCTTGAGCGTGTGAATCCGAAACATTTATCAGCGCTGGCGTGAAAGCTTTAAATACAAGAACAGTTACCGTTGTTCATCAGTTTGCCATCTGCTCACACATACAATACATCAACGCTTTGTCAAGCAAATCAATATCACAACTTTGGGTGGCCGAGTGTGTCAGCAACAGGGAACAGTTGACATGCAGTGTTTCAAATGGTGCCGACTTTTAACTATCAATACTTGGAGGCCGGTGGCCAAGATAGTGGAATATTACTATATCTAGGGTATTGGTAGCCCGTAGCGTACTAATTTATATAGATTATCGATTATTAATACTAAGATCGAAAATATATACGGCCACAGGTATCTCCTCACAATGTTTCTATTTGCGCTTGAGAAAAGAAGTTTGATGACCACTGCCCCAGACAAATATTTTTTTTCAGAAATGATATTCAAACATACAAATTTTTTACAGAAGCTCTCCTGCGAACCTACTGGCAGAAGTAAAGCTGTGAGTACCGGCCGTGAGTCGTTCTTCGGTAGCTCAGATGGTAGAGCACTTTCCCGCGAAAGGCAAAGATCCTTAGTTCGAGTCTCGGTCGGGCACACAGTTTTAATCTGCCAGGAAGTTTCATATCAGCGCACACTCCGCTGCAGAGTGAAAATCTCATTCTGGAAACATCCCCCAGGCTGTGGCTAATTAATGTCTCCGCAGTATCCTTTCTTTCAGGAGTGCTAGTTCTGCAAGGTTCGCAGGAGAGCTTCTGTAAAGTTTGGAAGGTAGGAGACGAGATACTGGCAGAAGTAAAGCTGTGAGTACCGGCCGTGAGTCGTGCTTCGGTAGCTCAGATGGTGGAGCACTTGCCCGCGAAAGGCAAAGGTCCCGAGTTCGAGTCTCGGTCGGGCACACAGTTTTAATCTGTCAGGAAGTTTCATACAAATTTTTATTTGATGCTAACAAACTACTCGTTTTGAGAATTGCAGCTATCGCTATAGGCAATCTGCATAATATAGCTCCTCTTTGTTTTGGTTCTGCCAACCTCACCAAAACCTAATTTAATTCGCCTACAGTATATTAACCTTCATTTACTTTTCTTGATGTTCGTGCCGTAACCCCTTCCCAAGAGTCTTCGCGTCTGTAAACTGATCTCCGTAGTTCTTTACTGTCTGTGTCAGAATTAGTTTCATCACTAAAACTGAAAGTTTTTATTTCTTCTCATTCTACTTCAGTCCCGTACATTGAAGCTACAGAGGCTAATATTCATTTTCTGCACTTCATCTTTATACCTTTTTTGTGATACCCATACTCTGCTTCATCTCTGGATGAAATGCGCCAGGCATTTTGTGGCACACAATTGTCTTATGCAATCATAGGGGTGCTTGTCTGTTTAACACTGCCTAAATCACCTTTAGCCTGAAGTAAAATTTCAAGGTGGGTGCCATAAATAAGGTTAAAATCTGAAACTGAATATTTGATGTTATGCTTCTTTACCTCACACGTCTCTTTTCCAGATTTCTCTGCATACAAAGTGACTAACATGGGGATACGATGCAACCTTGTTTTAGACCCTTAACAAGTATCGCCTACCATTCAGATTTCTCGGCTCTTACAATTGCGATCTGGTTTGCGTACAAGTTGTAGATCGCCTAGATTGTTTTTTTTTTTTTTTTTTTTTTTTAAATCCCTGATAACTCCAGAATTTTAAGAGTGTATTCCAATTAACATTTGCAAAGCTTTGTTCCAAACTTAAAATTACTGTAAATGAATTTTTGTCTTCCTTCATTTCATCTTGAAGATAAGTCGAACTTCAGGATTGCCCAGGTTAAATCTTTATTTTCTCCGAATCGAAACCGAGCTTTCCCCCGGTCTCCTTCTACATGTTACAGTATAAGAAGGCCACTTTGGAAGATATTTCTCAATTCGTACTAACTTTCAGTAAGATTAGACATGCCATCATTTATTTCAGTTCCTTCTTGTGGTAACCATGCCAGTTGTGCATAGAGATTGTCGACATGGGTAGAACAATTTAACGTCTACATCCAATCCACATGGTAACTGCGCAATTCACACTTAGGTGCTTAGCCAGAGAACCACTTACAGACCACCTCTCGACTGCTTTACTAGCAAATAACACGTGCGAAATATGGGCCCCTTATTCAGTGCGTGCGAGCTGTGACTTCCTTCATTTTTGTGATTTAAATAATGTGAACTGCACCATTTACTTGTTTTTTAATGCTTAGCACTACGCGTTTGGAAAATTTATTTCCAGTTTTGCAGTGCATTTGTTTCTTTTCTTTTTTTTTACATAAATGTGTTACATAAATGGTTGTATGTGTGAAAGATATTACGACATTATGGTTACACCACGAGTTAAACAGTTTGTGCGTGTGTGAGTAGGTGTGTGTGTGTGTGTGTACGTAAAATGTACTTTTACCACTGTTAACTACTAAATTATGGATTACCCCTTTTTAAGGAGAGAATGTACATATTTGTGAAAATTATTAGAGTTATCATATGCAGGAATGCAGGAGAAACATTAGAAGAAATAAACCGATTCACAATCTAGTTTGGCATTGAGAATTATTTCTCCATGCTTTTTGTGGTGTACAAAAATTTCAAGCTCCTCCATTATATCCATTTATGAGGTTTTTGGAAGTGGTGGAATATATTAAGATTTTTTCTATGTTTTAGACTGGGTGTCCAATGTTGTTTATGGTGTTGGTCCTATGTAGTTGTCTGAGCAAGTTTTACATGTTATTTTATACATTCGTAAGTCTGAGAATTCACCCTTTTTATTGTTTAGGATGTGGACTACTTTCTGTCATAGTTTGTTCTATGTGGAGAGAGCTACTTTGACTTTATGTGACTTAAGTATGTTTGCTATTTTCTGAGAAATGTTACCTACGTAATGCATACTAGCCATACAGTTGATTGTGTTATTGGTTTCTTCTAAAGAGCCAGGAATTTTTATGTTTTTTTGTTATTTGTGTCAGCACACTGTCTATCGTTTAGCTGCGGAAGTCATAGGCCACTGGAGTTTGCTTAATTATGTCTAACTCTTTCTCCCTGTCGTGCTTGTTCGTTGAGAATTTGTTTGCTCGATGTATCATCGTTTTGTATACAGCTTTCTTGAGTACATCTGGGTAATACGATACGGCAGGTATCATGTTGTCGATGGTCGTCTTTTTTCTGTATATCTTCAAACTGTGCCTGTTGGTTTTCTTTTTCTACACACAAATCTAGAAAATTAATGCTATTGTCTTTCTGGTATTTGGCTATGAAATTTCTTTCTTCTGTACATTATTGAACAAATTTATGATGGTATAGGTGGTACTGATGCCATCCGTGTCACCCTTGAGTACAATTGAAGAATCGTCTACATACCTGTGCTTTTTAGGCAGGTTTCATGGCTGCCGAATATTTTCTGTTCTAAATGGTGTCTAAAAAAGTCTGCTCATCCATATCTGGTACAATGGCAATACGTAACATAGCTAATATTTCTCAAAAAATAGTAAACCTATTTAAGAGATATAAAGTAAAAGTAGTTCTCACCACAAACATCAAGCTACAACAGAAACGAGTCCACACCTTAAACAATAAAAAAGATGGTTTCTCAGACTTAGGAAAATACAAAATAACATGAAAAACTTGCGCAGGTTACTACATAGAACCAGGTGGCACGAATTTTCAAACTAAGTACACTGAACACATCAACTAACAAGTTTATAAAGTCAGCATTAGCAACACACGTAAACAACACTGCACACCCATTCTAAGACATAAAAGATTATCTGAAGCTACTCCACCACTTCCAAAAATCTCATAAAATGGATTTAATGGAAGAGCTTCAACATTTTGCGCAACAGGAAAAACCATGGAGAAAAAATCTCAGTGACAAACTAGATATTATATCAGTGAATTTCTTCAAATATTTCTCCTAATCCCTGCATGTGATAAGAGTAACCAGTTTCATAAGTATGTACATTTCCTCATTATAAAAAAAGACAATCGACAATTTTGTAGTCAGCAGTGGTAAAAGTGAAAGCTACTTTCAGAAGCGCCTTCCTGACACTTAAATCTATACTCGATGTTAAAAAATTTCTCTTCTTCAGAAACGCTTTCCTTGCCATTGCCAGTCTACATTTTATGTCCTCTCTACTTCGACCATCATCAGCTATTTTGCTCCCCAAATAGCAAAACTCCCTTACTACTTTAAGTGTCTCATTTCCTAATCTAATCCCCTCAGCATCACCCGACTTAATTTGACTACATTCCATTATCCTCGTTTTGCTTTTGTTGATGTCCATCTTATATCCTCGTTTCAAGACACTGTCCATTCCGTTCAACTGCTCTTCCAAGTCCTTTGCTGTTTCTGACACAATTACAATGTCATCAGTGAACCTCAAAGTTTTTACTTCTTCTCCATGGATTTTAATACCTACTCCGAATTTTTCTTTTGTTTCCTGTACTACTTGCTCAATATACAGATTTAATAACATCGAGGATAGGCTACAACCCTGTCTCACTCCCTTCCCAACAACTGCTTCCCTTTCATGCCCCTCGACTCTTATAACTGCCATATGGTTTCTATACAAATTGTAAATAGCCTTTCGCCTCCTGTATTTTACCCCTGCCACCTTCAGAATTTGAAAGAGAGTATTCCAGTCAACATTGTCAAAATCTCTCTCTAAGTCTACAAATGCGAGAAACGTAGGTTTGCCCTTTCTTAGTCTATTTTCTAAGATAAGTCGTAGGCTCAGTATTGCCTCACGTGTTCCAACATTTCTACGGAATCCAAACTTATCCTCCCCGAGGTCGGCTTCTAACAGTTTTTCCATTCGTCTTTAAAGAATTCGTGTTAGTATTTTGCAGCCGTGGCTTATTAAACTGATAGTTCGGTAATTTTCACATCTGTCAACACATGCTTTTTTGGGATTGGAATTATTATATTCTTCTTGAAGTCTGAGGGTATTTCGATTGTGTCATACATCTTGCTCACCAGATGGTAGAGTTTTGTTAGGCCTGGCTCTCCCAAGGCTGTCAGTAGTTCTAATGGAATGTTGTATACTCCCGGGGCCTTGCTTCGATTAGGTCTTTCTGTGCTCTGTCAAACTCTTCACGCAGTATCATATCTCCTATTTCATCTGGTTCCCAGCTGAACTCTTGATATTCATACAAGTGGTTCTCTTTTCTCAAAACTTGTCTTTAATTTTCCTGTAGGAAGTATCTATCTTACCTCTAATGATAAGCGCCTCTACATCCTTAAATTTGTCCTCTAGCCATCCCTGCTTAGCCATTTTGCACTTCCTGTCAATCTCATTTTTGAGACGAGTGTATTCCTTTATGCCCGCTTCGTGTACTACATTTTTATATTTTCTCCTTTCACCAATTAAACTCAATATGTCTTCTGTTACCCAAGGATTTCTATTAGCCCTCGTGTTTTTACCTACTTCATCCTCTGCTACCTTCATTATTTCATCCCTCAAAGCTACCCATTGTCCTTCTACTGTATTTCTTTCCCCCATTCTTGTCAATCGTTCCCTAATGCTCTCCCTGAAGCTCTCTACAACCTCTTGTTCTTTCAGTTTAACCAGGTCCCATATCATCAAATTCCCACCTTTCTGCGGTTTCTTCAGTTTTAATCTACAGCTCATAACCAATAGATTATGGTCAGAGTCCACATCTGCCCCTGGAAACGTCTTACAATTTAATACCTGGTTCCTGAATCTCTGTCTTACCATTATATAATCTATCTGATACCTTTTAGTATCTCCAGTAATCTTCCATGTACACAACCATCTTTTATGATTCTTGAACCAAGTGTTAACTATGATTATGTTATGCTCTGTGCAAAATTCTACCAGGCGGCTCCCTCTTTCATTACTTCCTCCCATTCCATATTCACCTACTAAGTTTCCTTCTCTTCCTTTTCCTACTATCCAGTTCACCCCTTCACTATCTGAATAATTTCTTTTATCTCATCATACATTTCATCAGTCTCTTCTGCATCTGCCGAACTAGTTTGAATATGAACTTGTACTACTGTGGTAGGCGTGGGGTTCGTATCTATCTTGGCCACAATAATGCGTTCACTGTACTGTTTGTTGTAGCATACCCGCATTCTTATTTTCCTATTCAGTATTAAACCCAGTCCTGCATTACCCCTATCTGATTTTGTATTTATAACCCTGTATTCACCTGACCAGTAGTCTTGTTCCTCCTGCCACCGAACTTCACTAATTCGCACTATATCTACTTTTAACCTATCCATTTCCCTTTTTAAATTTTCTAACCTACCTGCCCGATTAAGGGATCTGACATACCACGCTCCGAACCGTAGAACGCCAGTTTTCTTTCTCCTAATAACAACGTGAAAAATTACGGCTGTAGTTTCCCCTAGCTTTCAGCCGTTCGCAGTACCAGCACAGAAAGGCCATTTTGGTTAGTGTTTCAAGGCCAGATCAGTCAATCATCCAGACTGTTGCCGCTGCAACTACTGAAAATGCTACTGCCCCTCTTCAGGTACCACACGTTTCTCTGGCCTCTCAACAGATACCCCTCCATTGTGGTTGCACGTACGGTACGGCTATCTGTATCACAGAGGCACGCAAGCCTACCCACCAACGGCAAGGTCCATGGTTCATGGGGGGTGAACATAAACAATGTAACAGTTCGAACTATATTAGAATTTGTAAGTGAATGGCAAGTACTGTTGGGATGCCAGTAGCACGGAACATTACAAGATTAAACATAAAAGGAGAAAAAAAACTCTAAGTAGTAAATGGACTCAATCGTTCTTCCTCAGCACCGAGTTGAACATGATCGTTGCCGGCCGGAGTGGCCGTGCGGTTCTAGGCACTACAGTCTGGAACCGGGCGACCGCTACGGTCGCAGGTTCGAATCCTGCCTCGGGCATGGATGTGTGTGATGTCCTTAGGTTAGTTAGGTTTAATTAGTTCTACGTTCTAGGCGACTGATGACCTCAGAAGTTAAGTCGTATAGTGCTCAGAGCCATTTGAACCATTTGAACCATGATCGTTATTCTGAGGAGCATCAAAACTTTAGCACAGGTTTTCGAGCTGCTTGATTTTTTTAATATAAAAAACAAACCTTACCACATTACAGTACTTCCTTTCCTCTATAACATGGCACTATAAACAAATTTTACATTTTGATCGATCTTGCTCGTTATTCGCGTGTATCCCCCCCTTGCACATAATGTTTCTAACTATACACTTCTGTCCATGACTGCATATGGCAAGCACGAATTTGAAATCCTGTATGAATGAATGAATGAATGAATACAGACAAGCAGTAGATGGATGGCAGCCTAGTGTTGTTATTGTTTTACCATGAAGCTTAGTGTAGGGTTATGTATTCCGAAAACCTCAAAATGAAATTCAGAAGTAAAAGGAAGCAGGTTATTCATAAAAATCTGTCACAAGAGGTCCTGACAGATATTCTGGGAAATGAAGGAACTAGGCTATTGTTAAAAAGATTCAACAATTTAGTGTGAAAACCAAATGTGAAACTACACGCTATTAATAAAGTCTTTCGTAAAATATATGTCAAACAACTGTTTAAGAAGCTTGTAAATCTTGCAGAAGTCAGGCTGTCATTAAAAAAAAAAATACATACTTTTTGAAGCAGAATATCCGTGTACAGGTTATAGGATATTGAGACCATTCCTATCTCACAATGAGATCTGTTACACTGACTTATATAGGAGGTATTAGTTTGAATACTCATTAATATCATCAGAACTACCTAACGGTGACATTTTTTGGATTTCAGAGATGGAACATGCTTTCAAAAATGGATTACAGAGTTTTTCTATTTTGGCAACACACGGAGTAACACTTCATAGGTTAAGATTTTAAAGCGAGATGTCGAAACTACAATGACGCTGACGCACTGACAATCTAATAAAACAAGAACTCAGTTCTGCTTGTAGGTGTACCCCATGTGGTCATGATCCTTAGACATTTCAAGAACCTTTCATTCTGTTGACGTCCGCAAGTCGTGGTAGCATGCTTTGCGTATTTCTTACCTCATTGCACACATTTATGGTCTAGCAAAGAAAAGATAGGTAAAATCTTTAGCAAACGTGAACATTAAATATGTTGTGCATATGATTTGAAAGTTAGAAATGTAACGAGTAAGAACAAGTACCAGTAAGAAAACAAGCAATATTTTTAACGTTCTAGCTTCATCTGCTAATGACGGAAGTACAGTAAAACAGTATTCAAATTGATTACGAAAGCCTCTTTGTCAGATCAAATACTCCTCTTATTGGGTATAAGAAACGTGTAAACGACAAGAAAGCTACATTTACAATGACAAATACGTGTAAACGTAGGCTTCCGCGGCCGTTGTCATAGTCAATAAAATTCTTCTGGGTTTGAGGCCGCATTGTCATCTGTAAAATTCCGACGTTTCGGTGACTGTTGCAAGGCGCCACCCTCAGGGTGGCGAAACGTCGGAATTTGACACATGACAATGCGGCCTCAAACCCAGAAGAATTTTATTGACAATGACAAATACGTCATACTGCTGGATGAAATACGTGATTACGAAAAGAGAATCTTTTGAAGCTGCCTTCCTGACACAACCTTATTAGCATAAGCACTGTCGCGAGCATACGGCAGAAATTACGAACAAAACACAATAGCAAACAATCTCTAAGTATAAAGTCGCCTGTTAAATTTTTGGGACGTAAAGCATGGCGGCACTGGTTTGACAGCAATGTACGTTAATTTTACCTCCATGATGCATAAAATAAGGATGTACTATATTTGATATGTGAGCTATCTTTGGTGAACACACATCTTTGTAAATAGTTGTGAAGTAGATTTCCTACTGCAAAATGGAGATGTGGAATGGTCGTGACTGAGATGAACGGTAGCTGAAAGACTTTTCAGTACAATATCAGTGATAAATGTTGAATCTGTCGAAATTTCTTCAAAGTCTAAGCTGCTCATTTCATTCAGAAATACTTAAAGAACACGACGTATGTGAAATTATTCCAAAGCAGAAAATACTCTAAGAATATTTTTGACAGTAGGCTAAAATAAATAATGCATCGCGGTGATATTTATCAGAGACCTAAATAATTTGGTCGTACTGCTCGTTCTCAATTATGTATTTTAAATGGATCATTTATTCGCTCTGTTGGAAAACAGCGCACCTAAATCTTCCTTTATTATGTTTCAGTAATAACGGGTGTGTGTCACCTATCGCTCCTCTACTTTACAGATCACGGAAAATTGACTTAAGGCTCTGTTGCTTCAGCACATTTCTTCAACGGTTTTATACACTGAAGCACAAAAGAAACTGGTATAGGTATGCTTATTCAAATACAGAGGTATGTAACAGGCAAAATACGGCGCTGCAGTCGACAATACTGATATAAGACAAAAAGTGTTCTGGTGCAGTTGTTAGATCCGTTACTGCTGCTACAATTGCAGATTATCAAGATTTAAGTGAGATTCTACACGGTTCCGTTCACGAGCGATGGGACACAGCACTTCCGAGGTAGCGATGAAGTGTGGATTCTACCTTACGACCATTTCAAAAGTGTAAGATCCTACAATAACGGAACCAGCGACGACAGAAGATAATCGTTCAACGTGACAGAAGTGCAACCCTTCCGCAAATTGCTGCAGATTTCAGTGCTGGCACATCAAAAAGTGTCAGCATGCGAACCATTCAACGGAACATCATCGATATGGGCTTTTGCAGCCGAGGGCCCACTCGTGTACCCTTGATGACTGCACGACACAACGTTTCACGCCTCCACTGGGTCCGTCAATACCGATATTGAACTGTTAATGAGTGGAATCATGCTGCCTGGTCTGACGAGCCTCATTTCAAATTGCACTGAGCGGATGGACGTGTACGGGTATGGCGACAACCTCATGAATCCATGGAGCCTGCATTCCAGCAGGGGACTTTTCAAGCTGGTGGAGACTCTTGGGGCGTGTGCAGTTAGAGTGACTGGGACCCCTGATACGTCTAGATACGAGTCTGACAGGTGACACGTACTAAGCATCTTGTCTGATCACCTGCATCCATTCATGTCCATTTTGCATTCAGACGGGCTCGAGCAATTCCAGGAGGACAATGTGACACACCACACGTCCATAATTTCTGCAGTGTTACTCCAGGGACACTTCTCTGGTATTAAATACTTCCGCTGGCCACCAAACTCCCCAGACATCGACATTATTGAGTACATCGATGAAGCCTTGCAACGTGCTCTGCAGAAGAGATCTCCACCCACTCGTATTCTTAGTCTCAATCCCTTCAGCACTACTGCTGACATTAGTCGAGCCTATGCCACCTCGTACCGCGATACTTCTGAGTGCTCGCGGGGGCCCTACACGATATTAGGCGGGTGTACCAGTTTCTTTGGCTGGCTCTGAGCACTATGGGACTCAACTGCCGAGGTCATTAGTCCCCTAGAACTTAGAACTAGTTAAACCTAACTAACCTAAGGACATCACAAACATCCATGCCCGAGGCAGGATTCGAACCTGCGACCGTAGCGGTCTTGCGGTTCCAGACTGCAGCGCCTTTAACCGCACGGCCACTTCGGTCGGCAGTTTCTTTGGCTCTTCAGTGTATGACAGACTAGCACTAGACTGCATAAGTTCTTAGGAGGCTGAAAGAAAACCTGACGAAATCTTTATGAGCCGTAAAAAAGCCTATAAAGAAACCGCCTTTAATATTGTGAAAAAATAATGAACACAGTACAGTGTGAAGCCTATAGTTGGCACGACAAATTTTATGCAATGTTGTAAGAGGTATGCGATGTATGCGCTGCCTGAAACAGGGAAGACTTACGAGAGTCTCTGACCAGAGAGTAGTATGTAGTTAGTTGCTTGTCGCTAGTCGACAGTAGTCGGCAGCAGTCTGCGGTAGTCGGCGCTTGTCTGCAGTCTACTATGCTATCTCCGTCTGTTATACTCAAAAATGTTGAACCTCCTAACAAAATTAAAGAATTAGTAACCTTTCCTGCATCTCGTCGACTACCACACCATGAAATAATTGACATTGCGCTGAACAACATCAAACGTGCCGCAGAGCGCCGGAGAAGACAGCAAAAACAGGTTTGTACACGCCGTGACTTTCACATTGGACAGAAGATATTAGTACGCACACATTATTTATCTAATGGAGGAGAAAGTAGATGTAGTAAATTTGAGCTTCTATATGCAGGTCCATATCGAATTCGCAGCATTCCTCACCCCAATGTAGTACACGTGGAAACTTTGAGAACCAGAAAAACCAAAGGGAATCACCATATCTCCAACATCAAACCCTTTATTGAATGAACATACTTTATGATTTATCACACTGTAATGCCATTTCCTGATTTTTTTATGACCCCTTATGCAATTATATTCACATGAACACTTACTTATGTTTATCGTATTTTTTCTTGGCAAGTGCCCGGCAAGGTAAGGTTAGCAGGTCGCTTTTCTTGTCGTTCCACATCAGACCGTGCACATTTTTCCAGATAAACTTACACATTTTATGACCAATTATGCGATTCTATCTACTGACATATTAATTTCATCAAATTCTTTCTCCATTAAAGTCTTCAACTCTCGCCTCTATCAACTATACAACATACATGCTGAACAAAGAGAGGCATTTCTTGTTGTTACACATCAGACCGTGCACATTTTCCATTTTTCATTTATGTATGATTGTTTTACTGTTTTGTTTGTATGCACTATGAAATATTTAAGATGTAACAAAAACCAGTTGACTTTGACATTTTTGCCTTATGATATCTCAACATCGTGACTATTTTACTTTTTTTTTTTTTTTGCTGCTACATTGTGATACTCTGTGTACATTTTTGCACGTGTACACTGTCTATGTTTTTGACATATTACGTTTTCTGTCATGCTATGCTGTATGCTCAATTATATCACTATAAACCAGTTTTTATTTAATGGGTATATGATTTAAATGCAAGACATTAATCATTGTTCATCGTTTTCAGAAAGAAATAACGTGTAAAAGAAATAAATTATGGGAATTTCACCTTCGCAATGAACAAAAGAAGATACAATACCTCGTCACGAAGAGTAAATGGATCAGAATTAACAAGCATTAACAAGAATATACTACACACATCGTATGATAGCAGTCTTAACTAATTTTTTCTTTCAGAATACGTGGCGATTGATGCAGACTGTCAGACAGAACTACGCATCTTAGTTTTAGTGATAAAATATGCTAGAAATAAGGAACTCTATACTATGAATAGTTGTATAATGAAGTGACTTTTTTGCAGATGAATAGTGATGCAGAATATGCTAATATGGATAATGAAGTTTTTCTTTACAGGTGATGATAATAATGGAATTATAGTGATATGGATAATAAAGTTTTTCTTTGCAGGTGATGAAAGTGATGATAATGAAGTTTTTCTTTACAGATGAGGATAATGTTGAAGTTTATGTATTTATGCTACGTAGTTATTTAAGTATTTGTTGCAGTTCGTCTTGACAGTATATCTTATGTCGCATGGTATGATGACTGAAGGTTTTGGAAAGGACAGCTAGAGAACATATATATTTTATACACATTTCATTACCTGTTAATTCCAAGTTCAATACTTTTCTGCATAATATGCGTGTCTTCTTTCAGCTTAATAATCCATTTTTGTATTTTTTGCAGGAGAAATTATTCATGAAATTAATGTGCTGTAGGCAGTTGGTCATTAAACCTGTGTCATTCATGAATGTGATCACATATACTCTATTTGTTTCATAACCTTGCTACAGCTGACTCATGACGAATGACGTTACACATCTTCATTTGCAGCAATAAGTCAAATGCCAATATTATTATGCCCCAGCAATTAATTATCGATCCCAACGCAATGCATTGCTAGCACAAAAAAAAAAAAAAATAAAAAATAAAATGTATTGCCAGTCCCAAATAATGCTACCAATTTAAAAGAGTTATGAGTAATACTGAATGATGTTTTCTAATCACAGACTTTGAGTAATAGTTACAGAGTGTTACATTTTTAATTATGTCTTATGTCACTTGAATGATGAGTTCTGAGTAATAGTGCATGATATTTTGTAATAATGCATGCATGCTCTACACTCTTTAACTACTGTTTTGACTGATGACTTCTGATGATTTGTAACTGGCCCCTGAGTGCCAATAATTATTTTTAAATATGTCATATGTCACTTGAATGATGAAAAATGTTTTGTAATACTCAATACTTGCTGGCCAACGAATGCCACTGTTTCTTATATTTTAAATTTGTATTATGTCACTTTTATGCTATATATATGAATACTAGTAGCTTGATGCTACACTCATTAGCTCCTGTTTTGAATGATGACTTTTGATGGTTTGTAACTGGTCAATGAGTGTCAATGTTCTCTGTAAATAGATAACTTATGAACATTATTCTGTAATACTTCATACATGGTACAGAAATTTTCAGTAACTGGGCGATGAGTGCCTCTAATTAATCAAATCAGTTGATAGACTAGTAATTATCAATGATGACTGGCATAAGACTTAATGTCCTTCACCTTCTGACCTAATTACCAGAAATTACTGCAATATCCGTTTGTCCTGTGTATCCTCATGATCATGGAGCACTATATTTGGTTTTTGCACTAATTCTACGTTGGTGTACCTTACAAGAACGTGGTGTTGACACGACATGCTGTCCACCACCTTGAGCGATGGAGATGTTATTATGGTCCCACTGTTTGGTGTACCTAATGTACTACCAAAATGATAACATGGAATATTAATACGACATTTCAGTATCTTGGCTACACTGATTAATACTTCAGGGAAAAGAACTTCAGATTGTCTCACTTGGTGTTGTACTTCTGTAGAAAGATATGGATTTTCAGTGCAACTGCGTGCAACCTAATGTGCTACAACCATGATGCAATCCTTCCCTTTCCTATCCTAGTTCTTGTAAAATAGTAAAAAAAACTACAGTGCGTGTGCAATTTATGTCATTTGTTAATATGATTTGTACTCATTGCGTATACGTTTTGTGATTTGCTGATATGTTCTGTACTACAGTGCGTGTGCACTTTTGCCATTTGTTAATATGTTTTGCACTCATTGTGTACACATTTTGTCTTTGCTTGATATGTTCTGTGCTCAGTGCATGTGCACTATATTTTATTTCATGTTCTGCACTTATATATATATGTATATATTCTGTGATTGTAAACTTAGTTAATTAGGAAAAATGTGTTGCTCATGGCAAGTCCAATTGACTCACCATCGCTGCCAAATTTTTGCCCCCCCCAGTGGAGTGTTATGTAAGAGGTATGCGATGTATGCGCTGCTTGCAACAGGCAAGACTTTGAAGACTCTCTGACCAGAGAGCAGAATGTAGTTAGTTGTTGCTTGTCGCTAGTCGACAGTAGTCGGCAGGAGTCTGCGGTAGTCGGCGGTTGTCTGGGCGTATCTGCGCTTGTCTGCAGTCTGCCCTGGTCGGGACTCTGGAGGATGAGTATTATTGTAGATGGTAAAGAAGCAGCCTTGCGTATATGTAGTAATGTATGTTAACTGTCATCCAATTTCTTTTAAAAATGCCCCAATAATAATTCTTATAATATAAAGCAATTTTTTTTAAAAAAAGCATTCGTTTCAGTTTAAAGATTTTTTTCCAATGCATTATCAATCCTTTCACGAATCACAAAGCATAGGCCAGCATTCCACGGAGCTGTGCCAAACATTTTTCTTGGTAAGAGCAGATATATTCGCAGTTTTTATTGAGGTAAGAATTTTTGCTTTTTCTTTAATTCAGAGTACAGGGCCGTGGCGCAGCGCTCCTGTCGTCATAAAATTTACCAGGTTACTGATTTTTTTTTATTATTTTGGTGTTTAGGAATTTTTCTGTTTCGAACTTAACATTAAACGAGAAAAGAATTTTTGTGGGTACGGTGAATGTGAATGCATTTTTGCACAGAGATAACAAATGGGAACCAATTTTCTTCAGAGGTTACAATATTTTAAATTCATATTTTAATTAATATTTTTGTGGGGAGGTTACAATGTTACTTATAATCCGTCTTGATTGCAAAAACGTTTATTCAAATGACCGGTTTGGGTTCCTCTAGAACCATCTTCAAGTCTGCAATTTCGGTTACAGGAGTAACCCGTCCACACAGCAACCTACACATGCTGCGTCACATGTAGCATATGAAGGTTGCTATGTGTGGACGGGTTACTACTGTAACCGAAATTGCAGATCTGACGATGGTTCACATGACCGAAACCTGTCATGTGAATATAAATTTTTGAAATCAGGGCGGATTATTAGTAATATTGTATAACCAGTGATTGCGGTATCTCATCAGACATAATGTCTGTTTTTTACAAATTTTATGCATGGTATATTGCAAAACCTGTCTGGTTTTCGGGTATTTTGTGAAACAGAACAGATTCCTTAATTTTTAAAATCTCTTAAAATCAGTACTGTTTATGTCCCTGCTAGCATAGGCACTAGATATATTGTTTCAGATATTACATTGTAACACTCAATTTGATAAATACCAGTTCAAAATATTAAGGTAGACTAGAGATTTGATGAAGGAATTTATAACATACTGAGAACATGGACGAATACTGACAGGACCGGAAACAATGAAAGGAATAAGCTGTCTGATATGGGAAACTGACAGAAGCTGAAGTATATGGATACCCATTTTCCTAACTACAGTTAACTGACTGACAAAATGAAGTGAAGCAGCCAAACGACAAGGTCGGATGTCAGTGTCAACTGACTGATTAGAGTTGCAGTTCTCTGTGACAGGCATAACGAACACCAGAGTACATCAGTGTTGGTCGTGTTTAATATTGTCAGACCTGGTACTTTACAGAAAAGGCGTGAACATCAGATGCTAAGTGATCACTGTGCAGTAGACAGAGGTGCGGAATACCCGTGTGAGAGAGCGTTATCAGCGATTAACACAGTCTGAAAGGAATCTCATTGGGAGCCTCTATTAGGCAGGCTAGTAAATTTGTGCGTTATCCTGATTTGTGTGACACTTGGATGTGACCGTGGCCAGATGCATTGCATGTGAACGTGAATGGAAGCGTACTTGTCGTCAGCGTTCTGGCCTACAGTGTCTGACAGCTTCAAGGAAGGATCGCTGTATTGTGCGCCGAAGAACATTATAGCCCTATGACATTAGCGCCTACCATCCGAGGACGAGTAAATAACCATCTGCATCTTTCTGTGTCATCATGTACCATCGTGGAAGAAAACAAAAGTTGGACTATGGAATTACCAACCTAAGAGTACACTACTGGGCATTAAAATAGCTATACCACGAAGATGACGTGGTACAGACGCTAAATTTAACCGACAGGAAGAAGATGCTGTGGTATGCAAATGATTAGCTTTTCAGAGCGTTCCCACAAGGTTGGCGCCGGTGGCGACATCTACAACGTGCTGACATGAGGAAAGTTTCCAACCGATTTCTAATACACAAACGGCAGTTGACCGGCGTTGTCTGGTGAAACGTTGTTGTGATGCCTCGCGTAAGGAGGAGAAATGCGTACCAATACGTTTCCGACTTTGATAAAAGTCGGATTGTAACCTACCGCGATTGCGGTTTATCGTATCGCGACATTGCTGCTCGCGTTGGTCGAGATCAATGACTGTTAGCAGAATATCGAATCGGTGGGTTCAAGAGGGTAATACGGAACGCCGTGCTGGATCTCAAAGGCCTCGTATCACTAGCAGTCGAGATGACAGTCGATCCATGAGTCAACAGATGTGGAGGTTTGCAAAACAACAACCACCTGCACGAACAGTTCGACGACGTTTGCAGCAGCATGGACTATCAGCTCGGAGACCATGGCTGCGGTTACCCTTTACGCTGCATCACAGACAGGAGCGCGTGCCATGGTGTACTCAACGACGAACCTGGGTGCACGAATGGCAAAACGTCATTTTTTAGGATGAATCCAGGTTCTGTGTACAGCATCATGAAGGTCGCATCCGTGTTTGGCGACATCGCGGTGAACGCACATTGGAAGCGTGTATTCGTCATCGCCATACTGGCGTATCACCCGGCGTGATGGTATGGGGTGCCATTGGTTACACGTCTCGGTCACCTCTTGTTCGCATTGGTGGAACTTTGAACAGTGGACGTTTTATTTCAGATGTGTTACAACCCGTGGCTCTACCCTTCATTCGACCCCTGCGAAACCCTACATTTCAGCAGGATAATGCACGACGGCATGTTGCAGGTCCTGTACGGGCCTTTCTGGATACAGAAAATGTTCGACTGCTGCCCTGGCCAGCACATTCTCCAGATCTCTCACCAACTGAAATCGTCTGGTCAATGGTGACCGAGAAACTGGCTCGTCACAATACGCCAGTCACTACTCTTAATGAACTGTGGTATCGTTTTGAAGCTGCATGGGCAGCTGTACCTGTACACGCCATCCAAGCTCTGTTTGACTCAATGCCCAGGCGTATCAAGGTCGTTATTACGGCCAGAGGTGGTTGTTCTGGGAACTGATTTCTCAGGATGTATGTACCCAAATTGCGTGAAAATGTAATCACATGTCAGTTCTAGTATAATATATTTGTCCAATGAATAGCCGTTATCATCTGCATTTCTTCTTGGTGTAGCAATTTTAATGGCCAGTAGTGTAATTTGGCATTATCTCCACAAGACAAACGGCTGCGTCTGGAATGGTGTCATGATGGAAACCATGTAGTGCTGATAAATGGCGACGCCTTGTGTTCAGCAGTGAATCGCGGTTGTCCACTAGTCTGGATGACCACCGTCGGCGGGTATGGTAGTAACCTGGAAATGGGTCCTATTCTTCCAGGTTTTGAAGACGGGTAGCGGTGTTACTCCTGGCGTCATGGTGTAGGGCATCATAGGATATGACTTCAGCTCATGGTTGGAGATGATTAAGGGATCCTCTGACGACACAACGGAACGTCACGGACACTGTGCGTCCTCATGTGTTACCTCTCATGATACGGTACAGTGGTGCCCACTTTTCAACAGGGCAACCCTCGTCCACACATAGTAAGTCGTAGAGACCATGATCCCCAGATATGCTCCCAAACGAACGTTCGTCGGACCGGCTCTGGCATCAGTTCCATCCCAGGCCAGTATCTGAGACATCAAGGATCAGTTCTGACAGCTGTGGCCCAGCATGTCTCAGGAAAGTGTACGACGACTTTACGACACTCTTCTCAATCGAATCAGTGCGTGTATCCTGGTCAGAGGTGGTTTCCTCCTCCATTTCTGCGTGCTCCACCTTTCTTGTCACGCTATCTTATGATGAAATTAGTTATTTAGGAAGACGTAGTAACCTTCATTTCCGTGTCACAGAATGTGCAGCGGACGTTCAAATAAAAGAGTATTATTGCAAAACCTGCAAATCTCCGCTAAAAAAACGCATCACGTTTAGTGAACATTTACGAAATTCATCTCAAAGTTTATGTTTTACTAGCATGAGGAGTTGTACCAAACAGGCAAGAGCGGTAGGAATAACACGTGTGTAACACAGTACGATGAGCAGTGAGGGATCTTCACGTCCGTCTCGGTAACTACGCGGTCATCGTGACAGATTCGTACGTGAAAGGGCCCAGGTTTGATTCCCAACCGTGTCTGATATGGCAAACTGACAGAAGCTGATTTTCTTCGCTCGGGGAGTCGGTGTTACGTTGTCTTAACATCCGTATCGTCATAACTGACATTACCCTGCCAATATGGCTGAATGGGCACGTCCCGAATGTCAGTAATTTGAAAAAATAGAGAGTTTCATCATGTGGATACCATCGCAGTTGTTCACTTTATTACATCAAGCATGTAACGTTTTAGATTTCACAAGCACGGTTCGATGGGGCGCCAACATCCTGAGTAAGGAAGTTGGCGAAGAGTGCTTCGTGAGCATTGAAGAAGTTAGATGATATTATTATCTTACCACGACAGGATTTGGACTGTAGGCGTACAGACCACACCACCGGTGCTGCTGGATTTTCAAGGGAACGGGAAGCAATCCTTAGGCAGAGAACCCGACACATGCCTCTACGAGAGCAAAGTAATTTCGTATGTACCATGCTTTCCAAATTTTATAAATGTGGCACAGTAGCACTCGATTTAAGTAACTGTGACTAATTGAAAACTTGGGGTGATTTGTTAAATTTTTATAATAATAGAAGAAGAAAAATAGCGCAAAGCACGAGTTAACTGGAAATGAATTTTATATCGGAAAAGTTTATTGGTACGGAGTTACTGGAGCCACCACAGATTTTTTTATACAGTAGCTGAAAGAACTGACGTCACTGTAGCAAACTGTCCCCGATATGGAAACGACATAGTTTCGTAGCCGTTATAAACCCAATAAAACAGTATTGCTCGAACAACTCTGTGGCACGGATATAAGGCAGTTAATGGTATTGTAAAGTATTACGATTTTAACTCTGTTCCCGATAATATTGACAGCGGAACGTTCCATTTATTCACTGGCTGTTCTGTTGAAATTAAATCAGTTACTCTTTCCTGGAGAACATTCTCAGATGACTGTTTTAGTGCGATTTAGAGCTAGTCATTTTTGGTCTCGCTTTCGGAATGTTATAATGAATACAATACAGCTGTCACATAATACAGAAGCCAGAACTTAGTTGACGTGAACGTTGCATATGGTTCAACACATGTGGAGCTAGGATCAAATGGCGTCTATTCGTCGCATCATTAAATCAACTGAAGTGGTGCCGGAATATTTTCATAAGCAACGCCACAATCTGTTTCCAATGCTAGCAGTGTCCAGTCTTAGTTTGTTCACCTTCTCTAACGATACGACGGGAATGAGATATTCAGCGTTTAAGTACCCTTCGTTTCATCTGATGGTGTCCTATAACTTACTTAGAATGAATGTCAGTAGCAGCAGCGCACAACTGAGCAAAAAGTATGCCTCTCATTAACCTAGAAAAGTGACAGTCTTGTAAACATTGTGAAGATTTCATAAAATTGTGAAATTGTGAAATTCAATCAGTTAAAGTATCTTAAATGGCTCTGAGCACTATGGGACTTAACATCTATGGTCATCAGTCCCCTAGAACTTAGAACTACTTAAACCTAACTAACCTAAGGACAGCACACAACACCCAGCCATCACGAGGCAGAGAAAATCCCTGACCCCGCCGGGAATCGAACCCGGGAACCCGGGCGTGGGAAGCGAGAACGCTACCGCACGACCACGAGATGCGGGCTAAAGTATCTTATTTCTGAAGTTAAAATTGCCGTGTTGTGTTAGAGACACCAACACACTAATGGCCAAGACATTATGAACACTGCCTACCTCGAGATAGAAAGCCACATGATGGTGCTTCGTGCACGTTACTTGGTAAAAAAAGCATGCAGGCGGAGCAGAGACGAATGGGAAATCATTCGAGCAATGATACTGGTCGCAAACAGGGAAATCCACTGATTAAGACGAAGTGGCAGATGGTTACTGCCTGGTGAATGGGAATGGCCTAGCTCGATGCTTTTGAAAAAATCAGTCTAACTTCGTTGAAGGACGACCTGACAGGTGACTAGTTCCTGGACGTTCAGGCCTTATCACGGAACGCGGAGATCAGAAGCTTCCCCACTCTGCAAAGCAGGATACGGTGCTATCTGGGACAAATCTGATGACAGAGTACAAAGCTAGTGCAGACACAAGTATTTCGGAGCACACCGTTTAGCGCACATTGTTGAACGCTCCACAGCAGACTACGGCAATGACGTCCTTAAGACATCGACATTTACGACTGCAGTGGGGATTACCGAGATTCGACTGTAATTCAGTGTGAACGTGGCATCTGGTCGGATAAATATTGCATCGATGATCGTTCTCGGCTACGCCATCATGCAAGCAAACGGCTGCTCGAAATATGCACCGTGCCACGGACTTGGGCGTGGGGGCAGTGTTACGTTATAAGGGACATTCACCGGGTCCCCATGTGACATGTAGCAATGATAGATGGCGCCGTGACAGCTGTGGAATGCATGAACGTTATTGCGGACGATTAGCATCCCATCATGACTGATGACTTCTCCCACAGCGATGGCACATTCCAGCAACATTCGTATCGTAGATCCACCGTGCTACCGTAGGTTGAAGAGCATGATAGTGAACTCACGTGGACTTGTTGGTTACCAATATCACCTGATCTGAACCCTATGCAACGCATCAGGCATGTTATCGGACTTCAACTCCGGCCCTACAAACAACTGTTAATTTGTGGGACTTACATGATCGGTGCGTGGATAGCTAGTATCAACAACCAAGGACTTATCGAATTTATGCCACGATGTATTGCTGCTGTCCTGCGTTACAAAGTGTTAATGGCACGCTATTACGAAGATAATAATAATATTTCAGCTCAGCAGTGTATATAAAACGTGCAATCTTGCTAACAACATCTTTACATAAATATACATGTTGACTATTTGTTGCATACGAATACCTTGCTAAATGTACGTATAATTTTCAGACTAAAATTTCTCCGCAGCTCATTTTGCTTGGCCAACGGTTGAGCCAACAGTTAAGGTCCCAATATTTTGTTTGTAGGGGGGACTCCGGAACATCGCCTACGGCCTAAAATAGTTCATTCAGTCGGTGTACAAAACAGCGGTTTTCGTAACAAAACTGAAAAAGTTCTTTTCTCAATGGTTATACGTGTTCTGTGGGATGCTGAAACCTCATTTCATGTTTACTGCCTTTTAGGAGGTCGGTCTCATAATAAAAAAAGCTAAGAACGAAAAATTCTAATTTTTTTTTAGTTTTTCCCCTGTATATAGAAAACTTCCCGTTTTTCGTTAATCACCACTCAATACTAAATTAAATTAACGAATATACGTACAAAATCTAGTCATTATGTTTGATTTTTTTACCAATGGTATCGGCGCTAGAGCGCGCTGAAAAACTTGCGATTTTTAGCCCTTCTGCGACAACGTAAAAAACGCCTCCCACCCTCTACAACACGAAATATATTCCTGTTATCAACAGAAACCCCCAAACCACGTGAAATTCCAGTAAGTTTCCTACAAGAGGCATCTATAACGTTCAATTTCCTCATAAGAGATATCGATCAAAAATGCCTTATCAGCCCTACAGTGAAACGACCCGTCGCTATACCAACGGTGTATTATTTGTACATTGAAATGAGATTGTTTCGAATGAACTGACGGGAGAGCCTTTTGCACAAAAACATTATATTCTCAACATATCAATTATGCGACAGTGAATAGAAAGATGAATATGAAATTGGTATGTAGTAATGAACATGTGTCATGAAATGAGTGAATGCCGAGGCCAGGATTTCTCGTTCATTTGGAGTAGGTTCTCCATTTTGAAAAGAAAGAAGGCTTTAGTGGCAGAATATGAACACAAAGTTGTCTAGAGAACTATCGGTGTGTGGAGGTATACCTTCACTTATGTCATACGTGCAGTTTTTTTTTACCTGTCTCCTTGGCTGTTGGAGGCTCAGGCAAATATATCGTCGGCACTAGAAGACTTAGGTGACGGGTCTTGCGCCTTTGAGGATCTAGCAACGCGTAGCGGGCTGTGAAACGTTCATGCTGAACAGTGAGTTACTGCGGTTCTTCAATTGAAAAAAACTGTAACTGAAAGATTGAACATGAAGTGATGGAATGGCATTGATGGCCGGAAATCTTCACTCAGGGAAGTTCGACTGCTGAGTTTCAAGTCTTTTCAGTTGACGCTGCACTGGGCGACTTACGTGTCGCTAAGGATAAAATGATTAGGGAAACTCAGCACCAAGATCCCGAGGGGAGAAAATTTCCGACAAAGCCGGGTCTGCTGCCAGGCAGTAAGACGCGCTGAACGCTTTTTTGTCCTGATCACAAAATATGTGAGCGGGGTTGGGAGGAGAAGAGCGAAGCCGGTAGGGGGGCGGGGGGGGGGGGGGCAATCCGAGGCCTGGCCGCGACATCTCCACGCCCCAGCCACAACCACGGATATGACGAATGACGTGAAAGGAATTGGGTTCAGGTAACAACAACAGCACTTTTTCTTTTTTTTAATAGACGCAAACAGTCTCGACCGCGAAATCATATATTTGGTGGTAACCGGTTTCGGTCAGTCTTTGACCATCCTTGGAACGTCATACCATGACGGTAGGTTTGATTACGTTGAGTTTTGCTCAGCTGCTTGAAAATCAAACGACGCAAATAACGTAGAAGTTTACCAGCACAGACAGTCTCATAATTTTTCTAAGGGGACGTTTCATACGTCGACCCTTAGTCAAGGATACCTTACTGGAATTTACTGATTTTTTTCTTGTAGTTTGTTTGATTAGTGTACTTATTCTTTATTACTAGCGCATAATTGTAGAGAGAATCTTCTTTGTAGTTGTAGTTTTTCTTTGTTATACTGTATAACAGTTGTGGCATGCATGTAGATTAGCACCGAATATGTCGCAGCTGTGCCTGCAATTAATTAGATATTTTTTTAGTGCTATGTTAATGTGTTTCCTTATTTTACTCTTCAAATTGTGCTTTTCTTTGTTATAGTGTGAAATATTGTGACAATTATGGCGTGTGAAAAACGTAATACTAGGCTCCAAAGTAAACTGAGAAATGACAGTCAAGACGAGAGTAGTGCGGTAGCACCACTGTGCAATGATTTAACTAATGTTCATCACAGTAATTTGGTAATTGTGCATAGGGGAATGGACCAGGCAATAAATAATCGTGTAGACAGTGAAACAGCTAGTGAACAGGGTAGATTGGTCGGCAACAGTTCGCTCCATGAACCCGAAATGACAGGACATAATCTTGCAAATACCGTAGATTCAGGTTTTGCGTCATTACCCATTTCTCAATCAAGTCAAGACCCATTTTCTGCTTCTCAAAATGCCAATGTTGCCGGTGCAAATACACTGCCGGAAAGTGCAGAGAAACATGTTTCAGACACCAGGACATCCTTATTACAATTAGTGCAACAAATGGGACAACAGCTTCAAAAGTTAGACACAATGGAACAAAATCTTCAAAAGTTAAACACAATAGAGCAAACGTTTGAACAAACACGTGAAGATTTAACTACTGAGTTACTTAAAATCGAATCGAAATGTCAAAAAGTCTGTAATGACGTAAAACACAAATTAGTGAGCATTTTCAACCTATTTTTTCGCGTCATGAAACTGCATTATAGGATCACGAAGCACCATAAAAGAACTGTAAACTATGGTTCATGAAAATCACGACACCTTGCAAGCTAAAATTGACTCAGTTGGATCTACCGATTCGGTTATGCAACTTGCAGAAACTCAAGGAAACTTAAAGGACATAGTATATACGCTTTCAACACAAATGGACACTCTGAAACCTGTTTCAGAAAAATACACTGAGGAAATCAGTTCATAATCGGAGAAATTAGCCGATCTTTCGGATCAGTTCACTAACTTATCTACAAAGGTAGATGATGATCTGAATGACACAAGACCCATAACCTTCACTGACACATAAGAGTATGAACAAATTAAGAAATTCAAACAAAATCAGAAATAAATTAATGCATAACACAAAAGAGAAGTCCGGGATGTACAAAATCAGTTGGCACAAGTAATACAAGAATTACATATTTCAGACGACACTCTCGATCCAATATGGGAAGAGGGACATAGAAATACGGAAAAGCCACAAGATAATAACTCAGGGCATTTCGGAAATTATGAAAGAAACTGCCAGGGTGCACCGAATTTTGAGATGGAACCACCGACACGACGTAACAATGACCAATATGCGACTCGCCGTTATGATGACTTAGACTACAAGCTGTTCATTCCTACACGTAGATTCAAAACATTTAAGAATTTCGGCAACGACATTCATCAACAAGCATGGCTTCATCAATTCTCTCATTGTTTTCCTCACAACTGGTCATTAGAGCACAGATTAGAATTTATGTGTGGCTACTTAGAGAATGAAGCAGCTGTAAGAAGGCGATTGGCATTCGCGATTGTCACAGTGAAGGAGAATTTTATCATGCCTTCCTCTCAGCATATTGGTCTCAAGCTACTCAAGACCGAGTAAAACATAGCATCACAATGATGAAACACTTTGAGTAATCAGAATTTTCCAGTCTCGTCACATATTATTACAGGTCACATCCGCCACGACTCCGAGATGAAAGAAACAATAACTAGACACGACAAGGCTATTCTTACAACGCATATTGTGACCAAAATAGACACCACCCGTATGCCAACCGTTGGCAGAGTAATAACAATTACAGGAGAAGATCACCTCTCTGCAGTAATGACTATGACAGAGACAATCAGAGAAACAGACAATATGGGAACAAAAATTAATTATTATCAAGGGAGACAGAATAAATTCAGACACAACAGTCCACCACGCAGTTACAAATCAGGGAGAAATTCTCCATAACTTAACCGACAAGAAACAAACTACAGAAACTACCGACATGACGACAGACGATATATTCATAGCGACCGACCTGAATTTCATTAGAACTGTCGGGATTCAAACAGGGCAGGGCCCTCTCGGCAAAATGAATTTGCAGACGATAAGTCTCCTAATCCCAATAACGACGCGCGCCTACAAAGAGACAGTAGACAATGACTCACACCACAGGCGGCCACGTGCGCCAGCTGGGTATTCTTTACCGACGTATATCGCATGATAATTGCGTTCAAGTTGAATCTGTGCGTACTAGGAAGAGGAAAGGTTTACACAACATTTCACATGTAAAACCGTTTATTGAGAGATAATCTGCATTTTAACTTAGTCTTTGGCATAAAATTTTTCACTTCACGTTTCTAGTACGCTTTGTCACAAACTGTTAACATGCAACAATGTTTTCAAGTTTACAATTATGGCAGGAACCTAGGGAACTTATTTAGACAGTAATTACGAATGCATTTTTGTGGTGAACAGACGACACAGTGTTATTGTGTGTACATTCTTGCTTGTTCGTTGCCCGATAACGTAACGACTATAAGGCTTACATACTTAGAACATATACTGCTAATGAGATTTTAATGCAACATTTTGGTTTACTTCAAAAGAAATTCTTTATTTAAAGTACTTTCTGTGAGATTACATATGTCTTAGTATTTGGTTTGTTTGACAGCTACACGATTATATCACGACGCTACTAATGAGTGACACAATTTACATTGTTGCTTTTGTAGTGTATCTGTTTTATATCTGCACAGTTTTTTCTGTATTATTCTGGAAAGTAAAGGATGTTTTAGTAGTAACTTTTAAGGTATAGTTTCCGTAGCGCAAAAATACATACATTTTTATCATGGCGATAAGCGTAATAACTACGATATCTATACGCATGGCATTTCACTTTTGTTTACGATGAGGTAAGTACATTGACTTTTGCAGAACTTTGCTTATGGTGGACGATAATTACGATATTTGGCACATTTTTGCCATTAAGTGATGACAGAGATTTTCTTACAGCAAGACCTACAGTTTAGCACTACAGGACACGCATTTGAGTGATTAAATTTTGTACTTCAAACATTTATATTTAAGGATATTTTAAATTAGAAAAATACAAAGAAGGTTTCCGGTGATACGTTTCATTCCATTGCTGTAATCCGTAATACCTGAGGGTATAATTACACTAATCCTCGGGGTTAACACACTTACTTTGTGTACTACACGTGTGCCAAGCGCTAGGAGCCCTAGCTAATATGGTATTTGCTTATACTACTTTACACATAGGTACCATATTTCTCTAACACACCTATCTGATCTTTTAAGAGAGACAAACTTTTTTTTTAACTACGTCAGTGAATTCACATGTACGAAATTGTATTTTGTCTGTACTTTGTGAAATGTTCATATTTTTTTGGAACTATTGTGATACTATGAGAGCTTTGAACGATGTACACTCCTGGAAATTGAAATAAGAACACCGTGAATTCATTGTCCCAGGAAGGGGAAACTTTATTGACACATTCCTGGGGTCAGATACATCACATGATCACACTGACAGAACCACAGGCACATAGACACAGGCAACAGAGCATGCACAATGTCGGCACTAGTACAGTGTATATCCACCTTTCGCAGCAATGCAGGCTGCTATTCTCCCATGGAGACGATCGTAGAGATGCTGGATGTAGTCCTGTGGAACGGCTTGCCATGCCATTTCCACCTGGCGCCTCAGTTGGACCAGCGTTCGTGCTGGACGTGCAGACCGCGTGAGACGACGCTTCATCCAGTCCCAAACATGCTCAGTGGGGGACAGATCCGGAGATCTTGCTGGCCAGGGTAGTTGACTTACACCTTCTAGAGCACGTTGGGTGGCACGGGATACATGCGGTCGTTCATTGTCCTGTTGGAACAGCAAGTTCCCTTGCCGGTCTAGGAATGGTAGAACGATGGGTTCGATGACGGTTTGGATGTACCGTGCACTATTCAGTGTCCCCTCGACGATCACCAGTGGTGTACGGCCAGTGTAGGAGATCGCTCCCCACACCATGATGCCGGGTGTTGGCCCTGTGTGCCTCGGTCGTATGCAGTCCTGATTGTGGCGCTCACCTGCACGGCGCCAAACACGCATACGACCATCATTGGCACCAAGGCAGAAGCGACTCTCATCGCTGAGGACGACACGTCTCCATTCGTCCCTCCATTCACGCCTGTCGCGACACCACTGGAGGCGGGCTGCACGAAGTTGGGGCGTGAGCGGAAGACGGCCTAACGGTGTGCGGGACCGTAGCCCAGCTTCATGGAGACGGTTGCGAATGGTCCTAGCCGATACCCCAGGAGCAACAGTGTCCCTAATTTGCTGGGAAGTGGCGGTGCGGTCCCCTGCGGCACTGTGTAGGATCCTACGGTCTTGGCGTGCATCCGTGCGTTGCTGCGGTCCGGTCCCAGGTCGACGGGCACGTGCACCTTCCGCCGACCACTGGCGACAACATCGATGTACTGTGGAGACCTCACGCCCCACGTGTTGAGCAATTCGGCGGTACGTCCACCCGGCCTCCCGCATGCCCACTATACGCCCTCGCTCAAAGTCCGTCAACTGCACATACGGTTCACGTCCACGCTGTCGCGGCATGCTACCAGTGTTAAAGACTGCGATGGAGCTCCGTATGCCACGGCAAACTGGCTGACACTGACGGCGGCGGTGCACAAATGCTGCGCAGCTAGCGCCATTCGACGGCCAACACCGCGGTTCCTGGTGTGTCCGCTGTGCCGTGCGTGTGATCATTGCTTGTACAGCCCTCTCGCAGTGTCCGGAGCAAGTATGGTGGGTCTGACACACCGGTGTCAATGTGTTCTTTTTTCCATTTCCAGGAGTGTATTTTGTATGGGATCATTATTTTTGAAGTACGTTTGAGGTAGATGACTTTATTGAAGTGCAGAGAGCATTTTTTAAAAGGTTTTGAGATCATTGGAGGAAGCTACGACGATTTTGAGAATTGATTGATTTACTATGATGATATTATTATGACTACGATGCATATTTTTTTGCTGAGGTATGTTTATGATCAATAAGATGCTGCTATATGCGGAATGTGATTATATGTTTATATGTATATGAATAATGAGAAGTGGTTAGGGACACTGGATTGTGCAAAGGATGTTGGAAAGTAAGAATCATAGTATAATAGTTATGAAATGTGTGTACATGTGTGAATGTATCACAATGCTGGCGAAAATTTTTGGGCACTGTTATATTTATGGAATTTTGTTTCTACACATTTGTAACATAAATTTTCAACTTGTGAAATTTTTGTATGAGACTATCACTGTAGCAGAAACTGCTGTCATAAATATTTTGGTAAAGAAGGTAAGTGGCCTTGATGTAATGTGTTGTGGGCACCCAGCTGTGCGACAGTCACCTGGAAAAAAAAGCCATTAGGTGGAGGAAAAAAAGCCATTAACCTCGCTATTGACATTTCTTTGTAGAAAGCATCACAAATAAGACACGCTCATACTTGAAGACATATAATTACACTTGGGAGTACGTAACTGCAGATATATACTGAAATGCCATATTGCTAGTGAATGATGTTTCATACCTTGCTTTATGTATATACTTGCTTATTTTGTTTAATATCTAGTTTCTACCTGCACTGCAGCATTGGTTAAAATAAAATTTAATAATAATTTAATGGACTACTTCCTTAAAAAAGGGAGCAGAAATAGATATTTCCCTTCACAGAAATTGCATACATAATTTTTTCAACGATTTGGTAATTTGTTTGGTAGAGTAAGTTATCGTGATGCATCACTCTAGTCTTAAGATGTGACATAGGTGCTAGTCATTTCCTATCTTCACTGTAGTATTTTTTCTGCTTGAGCTTTGTCATGTTTAGGTATAAGTTATTGCATTTGCTGCTGCTGTTTGCCAGGCATAGTGCTACTGAATTTCACTTCGTATTACTCTGTTAAGCCAGTTTTACTACTGATTTATTTTTCTTTTTGGCTCATGTTAGTTGTAATGTTGCCCTTGCTATGCTAATTTAGGTATACTGCTGCTTGCTTTGCCAATTTACATTTTTTTGCCATTGCTGTTCATGTTAGTGGTTTTGTGCTGCTGCATTGCCTCATTCTATACTATATATGAGCTCAGTTGATTTAAGTTGGCTTAGGAAGGGGTAGACTATATAAGAGAATGAGTTGTGATGAATTGGAAGAAACGCATTGAGAAGCTATAAGAGAAAGGTTTGGCCATAAAAGTTTTGTACAATGAAGAATAATTATTTTGAAAGAGGTTATGAACAAAAAAGCAGGGTTTAGGGACAACAGGCTTAGGTAGGGTTTTCTTGGAAACAAATGATGAACTAAGGAAGATCTCCGAGAAGTAAAGAAAATTTTGTTTGCAAATCAAATACCATAAACACTCAGTACCAAATGTTACACTGAAAATAAATTAACACTCAGTACCAAATGTTACACTGAAAATAAACCATGTCCTTTTCTTTTGTGTTATTCCAATATATGTTTGTGTACCGATGTGTATTTGTGTTCTTCCTGTCTTTGTGTTTATCTGATAAGAGTTATGTTGCGAAATTTTTCTAATACTATGCTACATTCACTATGATCAGGAATACTGTTAGCCTCAAATATAATTTGCATTAATAATACGTTATTTACTTTGTTAAGATGTTTAGGCATAATTTTTTCTGTTCTGTTTCAATGCTCATGTGTGAAGTTAATGTTTCGAAAGCTATCCTCATTATTATATTTATTTACTTATGTCATCATTCCTGTAACACTGGTGTATATGTTTATTTCTATTCTTTTATAAAGCCTGTATTGCAACAAATGTTATCTGCATTATTATGTTCTTTAATGATGTATTCTGTATCTTTATAACTGTATTCTTATGCTAGAAGTTTATAATTGTATAGACACCAGTTCTTCAAATTAAGTTTCATTTCACTGCACACGTTTCTGTTGATCACAGTATATGCACAATATGTGAGAAGTTAAAAAAAAGGGGGAGTGTTGGTGCTCACAAGTGTGTTGATAATTCAGCAAGGGACTGGTTAACAACACTGTTTGTTCTAAGGACATTTCAAAAAATTTTTGTGAGAGTGCACTAATGGTGGTTTATGGACTTGCTATATTATCTGCAAGACTCTTCAGTGGTAATTGTGCACCCGCACAGTCGCAACAGATGGCTGCTGGCCATCTCTACAAGGACTACAGTGGGTCTGCACCTTTGATGGCCCACCAACACCATCATCTCTACAAGATATATTGTGGGTCTGCTCTGTGATGACCTACCTACCAATATTCTTCAAAACTTCGACTAACTCTGCTGTGGGTTTGCTCTGTAGTGGAGCGTTACCTATCTGTATGTCAAGAGTTTGCATTGTCTATCCATTGGAAGGACAACACTACTTCTTCAAGACTGCATGGAAATCCACTACTTCCGGGTACATTTTCTTTCACTGATCAGACTTTGTGCAATGTAATTACTACTGTGATGGATTATCAGGACTGTCTTTAAGGACTGTGACAAAATTTTTGCTTTTGACCAACAGTGTATCAATAAGTGTGTACATTTGATATTTTTGCTGTCGTTAATATAAAAAAAAATTTGCAAATAGCTATTGGGCACTGCCCAAAACAATTTGTAAAATGTTTTGTGGGGAGCATTGGGGCTATGTAAGTAGGCTGTTTAGGTTTTTATGTTGGTAACGTCACGTAGGGCTTTGTATGAAATCTCTGACTGTGCCGTGTGCAGTCTGTGGCTGATTGGACTCATTGTTGGAATATTCATTTGTGTAGTGTTGGGCAGTTGGATGTGAACAGCGCATAGCGTTGGGCAGCTGGAGGTGAGCTGCCAGCAGTGGTGGATGTGGAGAGAGAGAGAGAGAGAGAGAGAGAGAGAGAGAGAGAGATGTCAGAGTTTTGAGAGGTTACTATAAGCGGACGATCTGGACGTGTGTCCACCAGAAAAAGAAAATTTGTCAAGATGGATGTCATGAACTGATATATATATATATATATATATATATATGATGACTTTTGAACATTATTAAGGTAAACACATTGTTTGTACATTGTTTGGTCTCTATCACAATTTTTCATTTGGTAACTATGCCTATCAGTAGTTAGTGCCTTCAGTACTTAGAAGCTTTTATTTAGCTGGCAGTGTTAGCTCTCGCTGTGTTGCAGTAGTTAGAGTAACGAAGATATTTGTGAAGTAAGTGATTCATGAAAGGTATAGGTTATTGTTAGTCAGGGCCATCTGGGCCATTCTTTTGTAGGAATTATTGAAAGTCAGATTGCGTTGCACTAAAAAAATATTGTGTGTCAGATTAGTGATGATTAGAATAAGAAAAGATAAAACTTTTTGAGTATGTTGAGTTTTTCTCAGCTGTTTGAAAATAAAATAACGTAGTTTACCAGCACAGTCATTCTTTAATTTTTCTAAGGGGACGTGTGTTGAAAGGTTAGATTTCTAACCAGGACACAACACCATTTCCACAACGCGCCTAATTGATGAAGAAAGACTAAGAGGTGCAGGAAGAAGAGACAAAAGCCTACAAGAAGCAGCAAAATGGAAGAAAAGACCAGTGAAAAGGAAACTAACACTGGAAAAAGGAGAGGATGCTGATAATCCATCATATTGGGCAGGAATTTATTAAAAAACTTTAGAATACATTTCCCGTAACTTTAAAATTTTCATCTTTGAGGAATATTTTCTCAAAAACTGCTAACAGTATTTCTATGTAATATATACACAATCTTGTTTACTTCTTTTCCTTCACGTTTACAACAAATTGTAAAAAAATATTGCATAATTCAAGAGTTATACAAAAAAGCGCAAAAATGTAGAGAAAAATTAAGCATCTGTTTAAAAAAATTGTAAAACAAAAACCAATAAATATTTCTTAAGGTGACATAACTTTGTAAAGAAATATTCACTGAACATGTAGTCTAAATTTCTAAGCAGTATGTTCAATGGTTTTAGAAAAAATGTTCCATCTATTGCCTGAAATTAACATGGAGGAGATGGATCGTTCCGGTTCCCCTTAAACCAGTCTTCGAACTGAAGATCACAACATCGACAATAAGAACAGAAAGGTAAATAACAGGAACTGCTTCATTAAATTTTGTGTTTCAATTGGAGCTTTTAATCTTTATCATATGAGTGGCATGCTCCTTTGAAAAAAAAGAAATTTTTTTTTGTATGTTCACTGTTGAGGGTAAATACATACAGCGTACACAGGGCGATGTGTGAAACTGATAGCGATTACGAGCTTCCGCTGTTGTAGAAATCTGCTCCAGATGCTGCAGATACCGTGTTGAGCTGAAAGTGGTAACCAAATTACGGAGAAATATTCTTCGGGACTCTGTTGCATAGCAATCAGATTGCTTTCAGTTCTGAGAAATGTCCAGGTACTATTGTGGATTTGAATGATCCATGAAGTGACTTCTTTTCCGAAGAAAACATCGAACTATTTCACTAGAACTGAACGCTCCCGTCGGAACTGTTCTCAAGCTGGTGTTTATTAGTAAATCACTATAGAAGTATATCGCTGGGTGTATAATAAGACGTACCTTCTTGAAATGAACAATATTTTATTGTTCTATTAACTGATTTCCTTCCATATACACTTATATTTTACAATGTGAATGAAAAACTCGCAATGGCGTCGATTTTTACATCACAAGAACGGCTCTCCTCTCCTAATTTTTTTTTCTTAAGAAGAACAAAAGTTCTATCTCCTAAGAATAATTATGTGAGTGCTGACCGCCACAGAGTAATAAACAATATCTTTGTCTCTCTCTCGCACTGTCACAGCAAGTTATGCTGCATGATGCATCATAATGCCCATGTACAGGCGTTCGAAATCCAGTGCCTGATATAACAGGGATGATACAGGAGACATAAAATATTATTTTGTAAAGCAGCCATGTGTCGGAAACCCATATTGCGTGAGCGCAGACCATACGTAGGTAATACTCAAAAGAGGTAGATAAAAATCGCTGTGTCCAAAGTTGTTACACAAAATGTTAGTTTGAGATGCGTAGTACGAGTATTTTATAACGTCATGCTCTTAGACTCTGAGTCAGTAATCAGCGCGCATCACTAGTGCCAGCATGACATTTGCGGCGTCAACATGGAACAATGCACACAGGGAGATCTGCAAGACTTGCACTTTGTTTACAGTGCGACTGAAGGCAGTAGTCGAAGATCTCAGCAAATGTACCGCGAACGTTTCCGTGCACGTAGATGTCCACATTTTCGCACGTTTACTGCAATCCCTGCTCGACTGGGGAAATGCTGGCGTTGACGGGAAGCAAGGTTAATGGGGGCAGACCACAGACGGTGTGTACATCTTACGCTTGAGAACAGTCAAGAGAAAAGCAAACGAGCAACTGTTGCCGTGCTCGGTACACACCACAGTTCAGAACGGGATGTGTTTCGTGAGCAGCTGCTTCATCCTTAGCATCCTATAGAAGTACAGACCATGGGACAGATGACTGTCAACCTCCTCTTGAGTATGTTCCCTATTTACTGCAACAGGCTAATGAACTCCCTTGTTTTCCTGAACTTGCTAACTTCACAGATGAGGCTCAATTTACTGGGAAAGATATTTACAATAATCACACTTCGCAAGTATGGTCCAACGAAAACCCATCAGGGACGTTCTGGAGTAAACACGTGGTCCAGTATCATGGGCGACTACTTGGGCATTACTTTGTGCCTGCTTGACACAGGTGGACAATGCGCAGTGTGTTATTTGAAGTTCGTCTGCCGGAGGAGATACCTCTAGATATGAGAAGATGGATTTGGTTTCAAAATGATGTGGCGCCAGTGCACTTCCCAGAACTAGTCCGTGCTGTAATAACCAATAGTTTTGGCCTTTGGTGGATCGGCCGAAGAGGTGTTGTACATTGACCTCAAAGATCCCCGATCTCACCCCATTATACTGCTTTCTCTGGGGCTACATGAAAGCCGACGTGTATTCTACCCCTGTTGAAATTGATTGCAAAAATGCTTGCAGCAGCCGCACAAATAGAGAAAAAGTGGTTCAAATGGCTCTAAGCACTATGGGACTTCACGTATGAGGTCATCAGTCCCCTAGACTGAGAACTACTTAAACCTAAGGACATCACACACATCCATGCCCAAGGCAGGATTCGAACCTGCGACCGTAGCAACAGCGATGTTCCGGACTGAAGCGCCTAGAACCGCTCGGCCAACGCGGTCCGCCAAGTAGAGAACACACCTCACTTTTTTCAGTGAACACAGGACTTACTGCTACGTCCATACCGCCTCTGCGCTGAGGTTAGTGGCGCTCATTTTGAACGTTTATTGTAATGTAATAGTGATCAGAGCAATAAACCAATGAAAAACACTTAACAACATTTTCTTCTCAACCAAGTACAATGATTTCCTGCATACTCCTCAGTACACCGCCAATATGCGTTTCCGACATATGTTTGCTTTACGAAATATAATAAAATTATAAACAGCCGACCAGTTGCAATCAATAAAGAAATTCTTTACCTAGGTTTCGACAAATATAAATTTGTCTTCTTCAGAAGATAACCTAAGGGCAATGAACATCATAGCTTACACTAGAAAAGTATGAAACTTATAAGCCAAGAATAAATTTTAAGACAAATTAGAGAACTCTTGCATTACAGAAGTATGATAACGCCTTCTGGTACTTACAATTTTACATTAGTAAGGAGTAATGTAGCATCGCCGTTTTTACAATTGTCGGCATAGATCCTTGTGTCAAAAATAAAATATTGCCCTATAATTAGGGTTTGTCATGTTAATATAAAATAGCTCATGGATCTTGCAGAGCTCACAACCGACTGAGTGTAATCGGCGAGCGTAGTTACTCTGAAAACAGGGCAGGTGGCACTCGTGCAGATAAACATGGGCCAAATGGCGTACAAAGGCAGCGTGTAAATTATCTATGTTAATAACGTCCTTGGGTAGAGTAACAATAAAAAAAGGAAGGAAATTAACACTCCCGTTATAACAGTATGGAAGCATTGGTACAAATATTGTAGTTATACATCAAAAAAGGCAAGTGGCGCTTACGCCGAGAAACTTACGCCCAGTGGCATATACAGCCTAAATATAAAAAAAAAAAATTACATTACTACATTAGCGAAGCCCACAAACGTCATACATGTCAGAACTTGCTCCACCTGCCATTTTTGATGTATAACTACATTATTTGTACCATTTCTCCTATACTGTTATAACGGGAGTGTTAATTTCCTTCCTTTTTTTATTGTTACTCTAGCTAAGGACGTTATTAATACTGATAATTTACACGCTGCCTTTGTACGCCATTTGGCACAAGTTTCTCGGCACGAGCGCCACCTGCCCTGTTTTCAGAGTAACTACGCTCGCCGATTACACTCAGTCGGTTGTGAGCTCTGCAAGATCCATGAGCTATTTTATAGTAACACGACAAACGCTAATTATAGGGCAATATTTTATTTTCGACACATGGATCTATGCCGACAATTGTAAAAACGGCGATGGTACATTAGTCCTTACTAATGTAAATTTGTAAGTACCTGTAGTCGTTATCATACATCTGTAATGCAAGAGTTCTCTAATTTGTCTCAAAATTTATTGTTGGCTTAGAAGTTTCATACTTTTCTAATGTAAGCTATGACGTTTATTGCCCTTAGGTTACCTTCTGAAGAAGACAAATTTATATTTGTCGAAACCTAGATAAAGAATTTCTTTATCCATTGCAACTGGTCGGCTGTTTATAATTTTATTACGTGAAACCGTTGCTGATGTGCAGCTATGTTTAAAATATTTACAAAATATATTTGTTTTTGTGTCTGTCATCATCCCTATTAGTTTGGACACAGAATTTTTGAATGCCCTATACATGTTTATTAACTTGGAAGACCGGAATACCAGTTTCGCGCCTTGTGGCTGATGTGTGTGAGAAGTATACATGGATAATGGAAAGGAATGAAGTTACGACTGACGAGCCGGACACGTCGTATATTTGAGCCTCAACTTCCTTTCAGACTGTATTTTTATGACCGCTTGCAGTTATGTGAGAACAACGTTGTTTCTTCCTTATCTCTGAAATTTGCTGCCAGAAAAAGGCGAGAGAGGCGACACGGAACGATGCTGCACTGTGCGAATGGAAACAGGACGGAGGCGATGTCGGAACGGTGTCCACGCCAGAGCGAAGCCCGGTGCTGAGCCGCGCGCCCCTGGCGACGAAACGGCCACATAGCGGTGCGCTGCGGAGCGCGGGCCGTGCAGCGCGGCGGGGCGCGGCGGGGCGCACAGTGGCGGCAGAAAACAATGTCGGCGGCCGCGCGGGCGGACAATGGGCGGCGCAGTACGCGTGAGGGCCGGGGGTGGCGCCTATTGATCGACGTGAGTGGCGGGCGGCCGGGAAGCGGGAAGCTGCATCTCACTCGCCTCTCCTGTCCAGAGCGGAGGCCTCCCCTGCTTCCGTACCAGAGGGCACCCTGTAGTGACAGTCGCACCGAAAAAACATCCGACAGTGAACACTGCAGCACTTGAGCTGCACTTGTGAGGGTCATGTTTCTGAATGTTACCAAAACTTATGCTTTGCACGAATTGAATTTTTAGTGCTCGAGGACAGACAAAGCGTTTCTAAAGAAAAGAAATTTGTTAACATCGAGTATAGTTTTAAGTGTCAGGAAGTCGTTTCTGGAAGTATTTGTATGGAGTGTAGCCATGTATGGAAGTGAAACATGGACGATAAATAGTTTGGACAAGAAGAGAATAGAAGCTTTCGAAATGTGGTGCTACAGAAGAATGCTGAAGATTAGATGGGTAGATCATGTAACTAATGAGGAGGTATTGAATAGGATTGGGGAGAAGACAAGTTTGTGGCCAACTTGACTAGATGAGGGGATCGGTTGGTAGGACATGTTCTGAGGCATCTAGGGATCACAAATTTAGCATTGGAGGGCAGCTTGGAGGGTAATAATCGTAGAGGGAGACCAAGAGATGAATACACTAAGCAGATTCAGAAGGATGTAGGTTGCAGTAAGTACTGGGAGATGAAGTAGCTTGCACAGGATTGTACAGGATAGAGTTGCATGGAGAGCTGCATCAAACCAGTCTCAGGACTGAAGACCACAACAAACAACAACAACAAGGAAACACAGTCTATTCAGGATGACGTGCAGAATGATCGGAAATCAGAGATCCTTCATTAGCTGGTGCAGCCCTTACTCGCTGAGACTCTCACACAATAGCAGTGACCTCATTGCCTGGCACGGGGATCATCATCCACGTTTAAGTTTCCTGCGATTTCCCTAAATCGCTTCAGGAAAATGGTGGGATGGTTCCTTTGTAGGCACAGGTAATTTCGTTGCCCATTCTTTCGTAATCTGAGCTTGTGATCCTTCTCTAGTGACCACGCTGTCGACGGGACATTGAACCCCCCTCGAGGGGTGTGGTCAGTCATCGACGATGCGGCCTTGAGTGGCAGAGAGCATTGCTGTCAAGGCGGAAGCACCTGCCCCGCTCAGCAAACCACAGAGGTTCGATAGCCTTGCACTGTAAACATAACACAGTGGCACTCCATCAGATGATGATGCAGCACTGTCGTTTGAATACTGGACACGCTAGCTGGAAGTGACAGGTGCATGGAGGCAAGATGGTGCACTGCCCAGAACCCAAGATCAGAACAAAGGATGCAGCTTCGCAGCCTGCATATGCAAGTACACAGCAGCAAAATGGCTCTGAGCACTATGGGACTTAACTTCTGAGGTCATCAGCCCCCTAGAACTTAGAACTACTTCAACCTAACCAACCCAAGGACATCACACACATCCATGCCTGAGGCAGGATTCGAACCTGCGACCGTAGCGGTCGCGTGGTTCCCGACTGTAGCGCCTAGAACCGCTCGGCCACCCCGGCCGGTGCACACAGCAGCATTCCGTGTGTATGCCAGACCGGTGATACCTTGGCAGCAGTCAGAAGTGATACCTGTTGATGCACAGACACTGAAACTGAAACCTCGTGAAAACTGCCAGAGGACAGTTGTTGCCACTATGGAGGTTGCTCAGGTGAACTGCACTAGTTCAAGCGTCAGGTCTAGGAGCTGCCCACAGACTAGGACCTAGCGCAAGTTATGGCCAGGTGTAGAAGAGTCTGGGTGACCCATACTGGATCATTGTCTGTCATGGAGTACATTTCGACGTCGGTAGCAGTCGAAGACTATATAGGTCGCAGAGCTAGGTCTGGTCTGCGACTCTTAAGGGTTGACTGCCCAGTTTTGTTATGACTGGGATTCGTCTCTGGTTATGCAGGGAATGGGGCACCGCAGCATCAGGTCAACGTATGAAATAATTCAGAACGCTACTCCAGTAGACTGAGGTCTTGCACTATGCTGTCTCAGCTATATTCCGCACCTGGAAGGTTTCTTCGCAAAAAAACCGCGGCTTGTGAAGTCTTCAGGGAGACATGTTGGTGCAACAACTTTAACATCTGTCAGATCAAGGCAGGTCACTTTGTAAGGTGGCTGTATAAGGAGAGGTGGCAATTGTTTTGTAGTCTTTGCCACAGGGAACTTGATTCCTGAGAAGATGCGTGGAGATTATCTCTTTGGGCTACCAGAGTGAGTGTTGCTACAGACAGATGACGTCACTTGTGTGGCTCTGAGGACCAAGAGAAAGACAGGCCATGGTATATGCATCGCAGCACATGACACTGCTGGTCTTACGAATGCCAGAAGCAATCTCTGGCGGGGAGTGTCTATGTCAGACGAAATTAATAACTCTTAACTGCAAATATAGATGCATGCATGCATGCATGCATGTGCTCGGCGGTACATGATAAAAATAAGACCATTACTCAGTACCTTTTCACTGACATACTGATTTTCTGCCGGCCCTGTATGGAGCTGGCATTCGCGAAGTAGGCGGACAAGGTGACTAGTGTTATATCAAATGTTCATTGTGGGTCCCGCATCTCTCGTGGGCCACATGAGGCTGCCTTGACTCTGGTCGGACATGTGATATACTTTCAACTTGCACTGTTGTCAGTGATGGTGTGTAGTTTTTCCTTCAGGATGCCACTTTCGCAGTCTCGATTCCTGCTGAATGAAGTAGTATCCGCCGCAGTGTTTGCACTTAATGTGATCAAAAACCTTTGAGTGATATGGCTAGAGAGGATATTCTATATTGCGGGTCATGATGTCGAAATTTCATTCATGGTTAACAGAACACAGTTTGTGTACATGCTTCACGATTACCATACATGGACTCAGGAAAATACTATATCACTCCTCATGCACT
This sequence comes from Schistocerca nitens, assembly GCF_023898315.1. Taxonomy (NCBI): domain Eukaryota; kingdom Metazoa; phylum Arthropoda; class Insecta; order Orthoptera; family Acrididae; genus Schistocerca; species Schistocerca nitens. Next base: position 333,607,515 of record NC_064618.1, on the reverse strand, counting down.
TAATGCAGAAACTGGTCTCAGTAAAATGTTCCCATGCGTTTGTTAGTTCAAGAGTGTTCAATCCAGATGCGTTCACATTTTCAGATACCAGTCCTTCAACCGTCTACGCGTTCTCAGTAAAAATAAGAGAATTAAATTGAAATAGGCTATTATTTACTTAATACTGGATCATTATATTTCTGTTTGACAACTGAAAACTGAATAATGTCTTGCTCATATGAATTGCACTGCTCGGTGATTTGTAGCTTGGTTAGTCTCACAGCAAAATGCGTGATTTATATAATCGCTTTTAGTAAAATCCAAGTGATTTTTTACTTGGCATCTTGCAGCAAAATGTAGGTAGGGAGGCAAAGCGGAGGTGAGCTTCGTTATTTTTTTGCATGGATAAGAATTAACATTAGGGCTGTAACAAAATTTTATTCACAGTATTCAAGAAGTAGTAAAGATTTACACTCTAGTGTATGGATTCAGATAACTATCAATGTTGTTGTTGTTGTTGTCCTGAGACTGGTTTGATGAAGCTCTCCATGCTACTCTATCCTGTGCAAGCTTCTTCATCTCCCAGTACTTACTGCAACCTACATCCTTCTGAATCTGCTTAGTGTATTCATCTCTTGGTCTCCCTCTATGATTTTTACCCTCCACGCTGCCCTCCAATGCTAAATTTGTGATCCTTTGATGCCTCAGAACATGTCATACCAACCGGTACCTTCTTCTTGTCAAGTTGTGCCACAAACTCCTCTTCTCCCCAATTCTATTCAATACCTCCTCATTGGTTATGTGATCTACCCATCTAATCTTCAGCATTCTTCTGTAGCACCACATTTCGAAAGCTTCTATTCTCTTCTTGTCCAAACTATTTATCGTCCATGTTTCACTTCCGTACATGGCTACACTCCATACAAATACCTTCAGAAACGACTTCCTGACACTTGAACCTATACTCGATGTTAACAAATTTCTCTTCTTCAGAAACGCTTTCCTTGCCATTGCCAGTCTACATTTTATATCCTCTCTACTTCGACCATCATCAGTTATTTTGCTCCCCAAATAGCAAAACTCCTTTACTACTTTAAGTGTCTCATTTCCTAATCTAATTCCCTCAGCATCACACGACTTAATTCGACTACATTCCATTATCCTCGTTTTGCTTTTGTTGATGTTCATCTTATATCCTCCTTTCAAGACACTTTCCATTCCATTCAACTGCTCGTCCAAGTCTTTTCCTGTCTCTGACAGAATTACAATGTCATCGGCGAACCTCAAAGTTTTTATTTCTTCTCCATGGATTTTAATACCTACTCCGAATTTTTCTTTTGTTTCCTTTACTGCTAGCTCAATATACAGATTGAATAACATCGGGGACAGGCTACAACTCTGTCTCACTCCCTTCCCAACCGCTGCTTCCCTTTCATGTCCCTCGACTCTCATGACTGCCATCTGGTTTCTGTACAAATTGTAAATAGCCTTTCGCTCCCTGTATTTTACCCCCGCCACCTTTAGAATTTGAAAGAGAGTATTCCGGTCAACATTTTCAAAAGCTTTCTCTAAGTCTACAAATGCTAGAAACGTAGGTTTGCCTTTCCTTAATCTTTCTTCTAAGACAAGTCGTAAGGTCACTATTGCCTCACGTGTTCCGATATTTCTACGGAATCCAAACTGATCTTCCCCAAGGTTGGCTTCTACTAGTTTTTCATTCGTCTGTGAAGAATTCGCGTTAGTATTTTGCAGCCGTGGCTTATTAAACTGATAGTTCGGTTATTTTCACATCTGTCAACACATGCTTTCTTTGGGATTGGAATTATTATATTCTTCTTGAAGTCTGAGGGTATTTCGCCTGTCTCATACATTTTGCTCACCAGATGGTAGAGTTTTGTCAGGACTGGCTCTCCCAAGGCCGTCAGTAGTTCTAATGGAATGTTGTCTACTCCCGGGGCCTTGTTTCGACTCAGGTCTTTCAGTGTTCTGTCAAACTCTTCACGCAGTATTGTATCTCCCATTTCGTCTTCATCTACATTCTCTTCCATTTCCAGAATATTGTCCTCAAGTACGTCGCCCTTGTATAGACCCTCTATATACTCCTTCCACCTTTCTGCTTTCCCTTCTTTGCTTAGAACTGGGTTTCCATCTGAGCTCCTGATATTCATACAAGTGGTTCTCTTTTCTCCAAAGGTCTCTTTAGTTTTCCTGTAGGCAGTATCTGTCTTACCCCTAGTGAGATAAGCCTCTACATCCTTACATTTGTCCTCTAGCCATCCCTACTTAGTCATTTTGCACTTCCTGTCGATCTCATTTTTGAGACGTTTGTATTCCTTTTTGCCTGCTTTATTTACTACATTTTTATATTTTCTCCTTTCATCAATTAATTTCAGTATCTCTTCTGTTATCCAAGGATTTCTACTAGCCCTCGTCTTTTTACCTACATGATCCTCATCTGCCTTCACTACTTCATCCCTCAGAGCTACCTATTCTTCTTCTACTGTATTTTTCCCCAATTTGTGACAATTATTCCCTTATGCTCTCCCTGAAACTCTGTACAACCTCTGGTTTAATCAATTTGTCCAGATTCCATCTCCTTAAATTCCCACATTTTTGCAGTTTCTTCAGTTTTAATCTACTATGAACAGTACATGGTTATTCTGTACTTTAGTTAACAACTTAGTCATAATTGTTGGGAAGTTATTAGTCATAGTTGCTAGTTCCTATCTTCCTGGTGCATTCCGCAGTACTGCTTTTAGAAAATTCTGTGCCATTATATATTCATGGTGTTGCGCAATAAAGGTTCATACTTAAAAAGTAGTGCATTCGTATTATCTTCCTGTCACAATATGCCTGAGGACCACACAGCAGTTGCAGTAAGTAATATCAACCCGAAGGTTTCATCTAGACTGTTAGACTGAAATATTACACGATCAGAAGTATAAAACTTAAAAGATTCCAACTATAGAATGAAGACTGTGAAAAACAGTGTGCCAGCCCTGTTAGGTGAATGTGGCAAAATTCTGACACAGAATTTTCATGGGGAGAAGCTGACACAGGCTTAAGTGACCACTGAGTGAGTGAGGGCTAGTTTCCTACGTAGACTACGCAAGTTGACAACCAGACTGGACGATTGGAAGAACTTTTTACACTACACTGCGAGCTTAGCCTCATTCACATGTCTTTGAGTGTTAGAGCAACAAGAGTGACGATACGTTGGCAGAGTAAAGCAACATGATCATTCTGTATGGCGGAGCTCGCAGTAATAGAATAGCTGCTCGTCGCCTTTTTCAAGATCGTCGCCTTTATCAAGATTGCTGAGCCGTGGTAGAAATTGCTGTTTTGAAGAGCGCGCCGCAGCACGTTGTGTGAAGCAGTCGCCCTCCGTATCTGGCGGTGGCGCCGCTGTGGCAATCGCAGTTTTAGTGTCTCCCTCTGGTGGGAAAGGTAGCGTGCTGACGAGCATTTAAGGGGCGCTATGAGCTCGCTAGGCGGGGAGTCTGGTCAGTTTGTCAGTCTCAGTCAGTCTGGATCAGTCTCAGCGAGTGGTCGCCCAGTCGGGGCTTAGTTCCTGCATCTGAGTCTGCGTGTTAGGCCGCCAGTCTGCTCGAGTTTGCTCAGGTAATGGGCATTGGCGGTTGGATCGATCGGTTGGTCGGTCGCGCACTGAGACACCAGATGACTTGTCCGCCTGGAGCAGAGGCGAATGTGAGGTCGCCACGTGAGTCCAGTGGGCCGCGCCGTATAGTGAGGACTAGTGGCTTCGCGGCCGACACGAGAGCAACAGGAGCCAACCCACGACATCGGTCTGGCCGGTGCGCGCTGCGACGCCGTGAGACGGGAGATCGGCGCGCCTTGCTGCATCCGTTGAAGTGGCTGGCAGCGGACGACTCGGAGAGCGTTTTGGGGGTGCTGCTCCAGGTCTTCGCCAGACATCGCAGTTTATTAGAAGTTAAGTGATTCGTGATATGTTGTTTCATTTACTTGTTAAATTCTATTTGTTTTCTTGGTCAGACTCTCGTCCCCAGCTTGCTCGTCCGTCTCTCGTCCTCATTTTTTAGGCAGTTAGTGTCTGTCTGTCGGTCTGCCGTACGTTAATAGCTGCCTCTGTCATGTTTGTCGGATTCGGTGTGTTAAAGAATATATTGCTTGAAGTGTAACGGCCGAATTCCTGAAATTTTTTATCTTGCCTATCATCTTGAGAGGTGGTATATGTGTAATGTAGAGCATGTTTGGCCAACCTTGTATGTTTTATGTAAGACTGCATTTCATGGGTTTTTATTTAAATGGTCATTTTAGTATATAAAGTTGGCACCCTTCCAACTAAGAGGATTTTTTTTTAATCAAGTTGCACCTTCGGTGGCTAGTTAATCTTTAAATGTTAGTGTTTTGTACCATTTCCATCCCTCCTACGGGGTGCATAGTTTATGTGCTTGTGTGAGATGTTAAAAATTTTTAGTTTAAAGTAATGTGGTGTGTTGCAGATTTACACCAGTGTAGTCTTGGGTGTTGTGAGCGGTTGTTGTGAGCGGTCGTGACTACGGCCGTGTCAAAAGGGAGCGCAAGGTTCTCAGCCCGAAAGCTCATACAGTCAAGAATTTGTTCTTTCTGTCTCTGAATAAATTGTAACTTGATATTTAGAGGGTGCTTTTTGATTATAATTTTAAATTTGTTTCTAAAAAAGAAAAAAGGCTTCTAGAAATGAAATTTTCATTTGTTGAAAGAAATTTGATTTGTTTTCATCAGTTACCCACTGGCAACTACTTCCACGCTAACATAGTGTGATCTAATGTGTTAATGTTCTTGATGAATCTCTAGTAAATAAAGTAAATTCTTAAGAAAAGGTATTGAAAGTAAATTCACGGTTCAATCGCATACCATTTTCACCACAATTACGCAACGGCTTCGAGAAATGGATACCTCCATCATCAGCAGGCGTGACTGCGGTGCTTCAAAGGGCCGCCGCACAGCCGAACTGGAAGCGGCCGTACTACATCACGTTGAAGATAACCCGTCAACGAATACGCGGGCAATTGCACGTGCAACAGATTTTTCTCCAAGACTGTCTGGTATGGTGAATGATAAATTACTTGTAAAAGTGGTCGCGTTATCAACATACACTCCTGGAAATTGAAATAAGAACACCGTGAATTCATTGTCCCAGGAAGGGGAAACCTTATTGACACATTCCTGGGGTCAGATACATCACATGATCACACTGACAGAACCACAGGCACATAGACACAGGCAACAGAGCATGCACAATGTCGGCACTAGTACAGTGTATATCCACCTTTCGCAGCAATGCAGGCTGCTATTCTCCCATGGAGACGATCGTAGAGATGCTGGATGTAGTCCTGTGGAACGGCTTGCCATGCCATTTCCACCTGGCGCCTCAGTTGGACCAGCGTTCGTGCTGGACGTGCAGACCGCGTGAGACGACGCTTCATCCAGTCCCAAACATGCTCAATGGGGGACAGATCCGGAGATCTTGCTGGTCAGGGTAGTTGACTTACACCTTCTAGAGCACGTTGGGTGGCACGGGATACATGCGGACGTGCATTGTCCTGTTGGAACAGCAAGTTCCCTTGCCGGTCTAGGAATGGTAGAACGATGGGTTCGATGACGGTTTGGATGTACCGTGCACTATTCAGTGTCCCCTCGACGATCACCAGTGGTGTACGGCCAGTGTAGGAGATCGCTCCCCACACCATGATGCCGGGTGTTGGCCCTGTGTGCCTCGGTCGTATGCAGTCCTGATTGTGGCGCTCACCTGCACGGCGCCAAACACGCATACGACCATCATTGGCACCAAGGCAGAAGCGACTCTCATCGCTGAAGACGACACGTCTCCATTCGTCCCTCCATTCACGCCTGTCGCGACACCACTGGAGGCGGGCTGCACGATGTTGGGGCGTGAGCGGAAGACGGCCTAACGGTGTGCGGGACCGTAGCCCAGCTTCATGGAGACGGTTGCGAATGGTCCTCGCCGATACCCCAGGAGCAACAGTGTCCCTAATTTGCTGGGAAGTGGCGGTGCGGTCCCCTACGGCACTGCGTAGGATCCTACGGTCTTGGCGTGCATCCGTGCGTCGCTGCGGTCCGGTCCCAGGTCGACGGGCACGTGCACCTTCCGCCGAGCACTGGCGACAACATCGATGTACTGTGGAGACCTCACGCCCCACGTGTTGAGCAATTCGGCGGTACGTCCACCCGGCCTCCCGCATGCCCACTATACGCCCTCGCTCAAAGTCCGTCAACTGCACATACGGTTCACGTCCACGATGTCGCGGCATGCTACCAGTGTTAAAGACTGCGATGGAGCTCCGTATGCCACGGCAAACTGGCTGACACTGACGGCGGCGGTGCACAAATGCTGCGCAGCTAGCGCCATTCGACGGCCAACACCGCTGTTCCTGGTGTGTCCGCTGTGCCGTGCGTGTGATCATTGCTTGTACAGCCCTCTCGCAGTGTCCGGAGCAAGTATGGTGGGTCTGACACACCGGTGTCAATGTGTTCTTTTTTCCATTTCCAGGAGTGTATTTTCAAATGGTTGGAGCACGGGAAAGGTATGTTTTCGGACATGGGTTCAAGTTCAAAACATTATCTATTCGTTTTCCTCTACTAGTGCTAGAATTTTCTAATAGGATGTTTACAGCACCCTGTATATATACATTTTTGTGATAGCGTGACGGCTCAATGACATTTTCTTCAGTGCGGATGCACTAATATCGTCCGAACTCCTACGGGAAACAACACTTTGCGAGTAGAGGGTTTACGGGCGAAGGACGCTGCATTTTAGCATGCCATAAGTAGTAAATTTTCGTCGGCCTGCTGCCTTGTCCGGATGGTCCAAGCGGTGCCGGCACGGTAGCTCAGTGTGTTCGGTGAGTGGGGTACCTATTCTCTGTAACAAAATAACTGGGTGAATGGACCAACGAAGAACCTAAATGGGTGTCCTCGGACGTCCGTTCCGAACAAATTCGACGAACGATATCGAACAAAATGAGATAAAAAAAAAAGCTGTTAAGGCAACCACTCATAAGAAGCGGGTAATCAGTGCGCGACTGCCAGTCCAGCACAAATTTTCATCTTTCGCTATTGCATTTCCGCAATCCACCGACTGGCTGGAAGTCACTGGTTCCTCACCCACCATTTTCATTTCCGTGTTATTCCGCTATTTCATATACAATGAAAACGTAACAGCTGAAAAATTACTGGTTTCTGACAGTATTTGTATGGAGTGTAGCCATGTATGGAAGGGAAACATGGACGATAAATAGTTGGGACAAGAAGAGAATAGAAGCTTTCGAAATGTGGTGCTACAGAAAAATGCTGAACATTTGATGGGTAGATCACGCAACTAATGAGGAGGTATTGAATAGAATTGGGGAGAAGAGGAGTTTGTGGCACATCTTGACTAGAAGAAGGGATCGGTTGGTAGGACATGTTCTGAGGCATCAAGGGATCACCAATTTAGTACTGGAGGGCAGCGTGGAGGGTAAAAATCGTAGAGGGAGAGCAAGAGATGAATACGCTAAGCAGATTCAGAAGGATGTAGGTTGCAGTAGGTACTGAGAGATGATGAAGCTTGTATAGGATAGAGTAGCATGGAGAGCTGCATCAAACCAGTCTCAGGACTGAAGACCACAACATCAACAGGAGAAACTTTGATAACGACAGGCAAAGTGAATAACTTCGAATTTGTACACGAAAGCGTCAGTACACGCAAGACAGTATATATTATGTAACAAGTCTTCATTGCTGAAGCAAAGTTATTTCTATTTCTAATTAAAAGTTCTATGAACAATCCTACTGTTACAATTTTCGGCAGAGAAAATCCTCAAACTATCGTGAAGCAACATCGCCATTCACCAAAACCTAACATGTTCCGTGCGATCTCACAGTTTAAAAGTTGTGGTATATTTATTCTCTTGGAACAGACCATCACGGGACACCACGTATAACTGAGCAATACTATGTCTACGACTAACACTGTCAACTTCATTTCTGAAAAAAAAGGTGGTGTGGTAACTTTGAACGTCGATGATCATGAGTTATCAACACAACACTGAGAAATTGATGAATTGGTTGCGATGTAGTCAATGGTGACAAATTCCTGCCATAGGCTGCACGCTCATCCGACTTGAAGACATGGCGTTGTTTGTTGTGAATATGAGTTACGTATTTTTGTGTTATTCTTACTAGCAAACTACGATCTTACGTCAACAATGACTTTCAATTGTGTGACATATGAATGTGGAGTGGACTTCATTACAGGCTCGATATCTGCAGACGTACCATAGTGGAATACATTCACTGCCTGCAGTTAGAGCTCTATGAGTATCTCTGCACGACAGCAGATTTCTACAATGTTAGGAGAACTCGCGCTAAAATAACTTGGCCCCTGAGCAGAAACGCGTTCTTTTTCTCAGGGCTTTCGGTGGCTGCCCCTTTGTTCTGAAGTAGCGGCTGACTCAGTTTGCTGTTGCCTGCCGGGCTGTGCGTTTCGTCCGTTATGAATAACACACTGCTTCGAGATATCAAAATGAGTTTTTCACTAATGCTATCACACAAGAAGAGAGTATTTTGCCACGAGGATGACATGCGGAACTGTCGTGTCTATCGTGTTATATGTGAAACTGGAGACTTTTCAAATCTGAGTACGGGTTTGTTTAATGGCCTTTGACAGCTGGTGAAGTATGAGTTAATGTGGGTTTGCAACGGCATAATCAAATGACATACTTTATTCATACTTGACATGTGATTCTCATAAACCACTGATCTCTCTTTCCCTCAGTTGCTTGCTTTCTTAATGCAGTTCTATGATACTGTTATAACTACAGCTGCGATAACGTGTTAGTGTTTTGTCCAGTGAGGCTGATTTTATCATAGCGACAAGTGAAATGTAGTTGCTACTGTCAGTTAACTGCTGATGATATTTCGTTGAAAGAAAAAGAAATGATTTACAGGTCAGATGAAAAATATCGCTCCTTCTGTTGCAATTTGAGAGTAATCTTATAACCCACCGTGTTTTAGAAAGATTCCCTGGCTGTGGCTTCGCAAATAATGTTAGTGAGTCCAAGAGCGCACATAAGATGGTTTGTAGTTGTGAAGGGGGAGGGGACGGGCTAGATCTTTAGCTATGAAGTACATTTATTATTTTGGGAGACGAATGGTAGCGACTAGTAAGTAGCCATAAACAAGTTCCTGTAATTTCCTGAATAATTTCGACTTTTCGATCACTTTCTTGAAAGAGAAGCACCTGATTACGCTATATTTTCCCTTTCCTTACGAACAAGGGTGTGTGTGTGTGTGGAGGGGGGGGGGGGGCACAGCACCGCTAGCTCTCGGGTTAGGTATGGGCGCCATTCCGCACGAAGTTGTAAAGTGTGAGTTGCCTAATAAAAATTAACTACTACCACAAAAGTTAAATAAAGCATACAAATATTAAGATATGCTGTGACACATGAATATTTATGTTGCAGAAAACACTAGAAACGCGCTCTGACAACAAATGCTTAGCCATAGAGTCACGTACATTTAACTTAATGTAAACACAACAAAATTCATTTTACTTAGCAACATATTTAAACATCAAACAGTATTTAATCATTCATCAATCATCTGTCCAAGAATTACATAGGATGTATGGTTCCATCCTATAGCCAAAGGGCATATCATGGGGATGAGTCCTTATACCTGTAAACCATACAAAGAGCATAATATTTACTGTTAATGGTTTGCACTGGTAGCGTATGATTAATTCTGTTCACTGTATCATGTCATATTTTGGGACAGATCTAATGAGACTTTAGAGAGTCAACTGTTCAAATGTTCAGAGAGAAGATTTTAAATACTTCTTCACGTAATTTCTACTGAAAACGTTGCGAAACGATCTGTTAACTGTGAATCCATAGTGCACTAGCCTGTTCTTTATGATGGACTAGACAGAGTCTATATGTCTTTTTGATGGGAATTGTTCGAAGTTAAAAATGTTATCGAATTCATTCGTTTTTTGCTATCGAATTCCTTCGCTCTCTCATTGTAATACTTATACTAACAATTCACACATAAATAAAAACAAGGTAAAATGCAGAACTTCTGTTCTCCTATATAGTTATTGGATAACCAATTGATCATACCACAAGTGTATGTTAATAAAATACGTCCTAGCATGTTATGCACATAGAGCAAGCTTGCCGATATTAATGAGCCTGATATGGTGCACCAACAGGAAGAAAAAGAAACGACAGAAGCCATACCATTTTACGAGGGGCTTTCAAAAAGTAACGATACTCTTTTTTTCTCGGCCAATTTCTGTTAAAAAAAAATGCGGAATTTGCTGTGGGACATCGTAAAATATTCCCATTGCAGAGCGTATATTTTCATAAGTTTCCGATAGGTGGTGGCGCCATACGTCGCCTTCAAAACGGCGTCTGTAACGCAGGTGAGTTCCAAGCAAAGGGCTGTCATTGAGTTTCTCCTCGTGGAAAACCGGAGCACCGCAGATATTTACAGGTGCTTGCGGAAAGCCTATGGAAACATGGCACTGAACAAAAGCACGTTGAATCGTTGGGCAAGGCGCCTGTCATCATCGCAACGCGGTTGCGCCAACGTGTTCGATCCCCCGTGTGCCGGTCGGCCGCACACAGCTATGACTCTTGCAATGTTGAATCGTGCGGACACTCTCATTCGAAGTGATGGAGAGATCGCAGTCGAACACCTCGTTGCACAACTGGACGTCACCGGTGGAAGTGTACGCGAGGGCGCCTCACAAAACTTCATTGGAATATTCTTCCTCATCTTTTCCACAGCCCCGGCTCTCACACATTCCGACTTCCATCTGTTTGGCCCAATGAAGGATGCACTTCGCGGAAAGCAGTACGTGGATGACGGGGTGGTGAAACACGCAGCAAGAGGTTGGCTCCGACATCGACCAGTAGTACCATGTTGTCATATAGGACCTCACAGTAAGATTATGTTGAAATATAAGTTTTTGTAGGAAAAAATAGAGGGACATAATATGGTGTACTGAAATTCTGAATAAAATTAACCAGTTTTCCTCACACGTCGCCAAACAAGCCGGAACTATCGGCATTTCTTGCAGGTCACTTTGCCTCCCCTGCTGGAAGAGGTGCCATTGATGATTCGAAGAGTTATGTGGCTGCTACATGATGGTCCTCCAGTCAACTCCAACGTTAACGTCCGGACGCATCTCAATCGTGTCTTTCCTGGTCGATGGAATAGGGGGAGGGGATCCGGTTGCATTGGCTGCTCTGTCACTGGATCTCAACCAGTGCTATTTCTGGTTATGGGGCCATCTCAAAAGAATCGTGTATGCAGAGCCCATTCCAGATGTGAAGCCATTGGAGCGCTGCCTTTGACACTGTTCGGATTCAGCCCGGCCGATGTGAACGTGTGAGACAGAACATGCTACGGTGCGTACACGCTTGCGTTGAGGCACCTGAAAATCATTTTCAGCACATCTGTAACTGAATGGTACAGAGCGTATTAGACCGCAGTCTCTATAACAATGTATGACTGAATAAATGATCTCCAGCACGGAAACCATGCATTTCCGAACATAATTGCATTAGACGTTATTTGTTCCGTATCCTCTCATCTATCAGTCCCTGGAGTTTTTACAGGTAGAAAAAAATCACCCTGTATATTATAGGATGGATATGTAATGTAATAAATGAAATAACGTTCAAATGGCTCTGAGCACTATGGGACTCAACTACTGAGGTCATTAGTCCCCTACAACTTAGAACTAGGTAAACCTAACTAACCTAAGGACATCACAAACATCCATGCCCGAGGCAGGATTCGAACCTGCGACCGTAGCGGTCTCGCGGTTCCAGACTACAGCGCCTTTAACCGCACGGCCACTTCGGCCGGCGAAATAACGTAGGTTGAACGAAATAATTCAGAGAAAATGTGCAAAATGTATCAATAGACTGTTCTCAAACCAATGTAGACTTCATATTCTCAATACACTATTTCCACCAACACAATAAATCGTTTATAAAGCAGGAAAGGACGATATGTTCTAATATATAACAAGCTGGATTGAAAATATATTACTATGTCATATAACGAGCTTTCATTTCACGAAAAGTGAGCGAACTATGAATCTTCGTTTCATCGTACGGAAGGATACCATTTCAGTTCTTTGTGCGTAGTAACAGCACGACAGCTGTGCAGATATTTAGAATGCACGAATGAAACAGCACACCTGTCGCTTGTTGGTCACCACGGCAAGTAACTGGAAAGATCTCACATATAATCTTCATCACTACAGAAGTTCCAGACCAGTTCACATCGACACCAGACAAAGTAAGAAGCTGAACAGATCAAACTGTTTTCCGAAACGAAATCAGGAAGGGAATCCAGACGCAAAATGACGACACAAATACTTCTAAATAAAGTCGCCACATGGTTTCCTCGCCTTTAAAATCAAATGGCTCTGAGCACTATGGGACTTAACATCTATGGTCATCAGTCCCCTAGAACTTAGAACTACTTAAACCTAACTAACCTAAGGACAGCACACAACACCCAGCCATCACGAGGCAGAGAAAATCCCTGACCCCGCCGGGAATCGAACCCGGGAACCCGGGCGTGGGAAGCGAGAACGCTACCGCACGACCACGAGATGCGGGCTCCTCGCCTTTAAATCTTTCCCATTGTCTGATAGCAAGAACAGGCCCCCCTGGCCTCCAAAAATACAAAATTAATCATCGTAGTACAAACATGCAAAGCATTTCAAAGATTAACTGTAATTTAAGAAAAACATAAATTTTGTGAGGCAGAACGAAAGTTCAAATTAACAGACAACTTACCAATATGAAAGAAATTTTTGAGAAAGTGCATTTGAGTATCACTACTGAATTACAGAAATTACATGCAATTTGGTATGCCATAATTTATGCCATTCTGCTGTCTCATTATGTTGTGCGGCTAACGGCTTTATCAAAGAGTGCGTACATGCGGACAGACATTCAGGGTACGCTTTCGTTCTTAGGGTGGGAAACTGCTCCTAAGAGGCGGAAGAATCAGTAATGATCAACGGCATGAGGATTCAGAAAGGTAATGAAAACCAGTGCATGAAACACGCATAATCCGTGTCCACAGGACATGTAGCCTGTAGCTGAAAAATTTCATGACATTTCCTCTATTGGCAAAAGATTCCGGATTAATCAAAATATTCAAATATGTGTCAGTTCCTAAGGGACCAAACTGCTGAGGTCATCGGTCGCTCGACTTGCACACTACTTAAACTAACTAATGCTAAGAACAACACACACACCAGTACCCGAGGGAGGACTCGAACCTCCGGCAGGAGGGGCCGCGCAATCCGTGACATGGCGTCTCAGACAGCATTAATCACCCATACGGATCTCCGTGACGGTTGCTCACAAGAGGGAGATGACCACGAGACAAAGAATAACCAACGAAATGATAACGTTTTACGTGGCGGGGAGTGGAATGTTTGGAGTTCACACGTGGTGGGGAAGCTAGACAATCTGAAAAGGGAAATGCTTACGCTCAGTCCTGATATAGTTTGCGTCAGCGAAGGGAAATGGAAAGAAGATAAGGATTTCTGGTCAGACAAATGTAGGGTAATATCAACAGCAGCTGAAAACGGTATAACGGATTAGGATTCGATGTAAACAGGAAAGTAGGACCAAGAGTGTATTACTGCCAACAGTGTGATGATAGGGTAGTTCTCCTCAGAACTGATATCAAACCAGGTCTTAATTTCGGCCGGAACGTTCCGGAATCGCGTTCCGGCACTTCCCAAAGAATTATTTTTGAACTCACTGGAACAAGTCGGCAGCAGAGCTCTAAAATAATACACTCGCATTTAATCGCAACGTAACTACACTCCTGGAAATTGAAATAAGAACACCGTGAATTCATTGTCCCAGGAAGGGGAAACTTTATTGACACATTCCTGGGGTCAGATACATCACATGATCACACTGACAGAACCACAGGCACATAGACACACGCAACAGAGCATGCACAATGTCGGCACTAGTACAGTGCATATCCACCTTTCGCAGCAATGCAGGCTGCTATTCTCCCATGGAGACGATCGTAGAGATGCTGGATGTAGTCCTGTGGAACGGCTTGCCATGCCATTTCCACCTGGCGCCTCAGTTGGACCAGCGTTCGTGCTGGACGTGCAGACCGCGTGAGACGACGCTTCATCCAGTCCCAAACATGCTCAATGGGGGACAGATCCGGAGATCTTGCTGGCCAGGGTAGTTGACTTACACCTTCTAGAGCACGTTGGGTGGCACGGGATACATGCGGACGTGCATTGTCCTGTTGGAACAGCAAGTTCCCTTGCCGGTCTAGGAATGGTAGAACGATGGGTTCGATGACGGTTTGGATGTACCGTGCACTATTCAGTGTCCCCTCGACGATCACCAGTGGTGTACGGCCAGTGTAGGAGATCGCTCCCCACACCATGATGCCGGGTGTTGGCCCTGTGTGCCTCGGTCGTATGCAGTCCTGATTGTGGCGCTCACCTGCACGGCGCCAACACGCATACGACCATCATTGGCACCAAGGCAGAAGCGACTCTCATCGCTGAAGACGACACGTCTCCATTCGTCCCTCCATTCACGCCTGTCGCGACACCACTGGAGGCGGGCTGCACGATGTTGGGGCGTGAGCGGAAGACGGCCTAACGGTGTGCGGGACCGTAGCCCAGCTTCATGGAGACGGTTGCGAATGGTCCTCGCCGATACCCCAGGAGCAACAGTGTCCCTAATTTGCTGGGAAGTGGCGGTGCGGTCCCCTACGGCACTGCGTAGGATCCTACGGTCTTGGCGTGCATCCGTGCGTCGCTGCGGTCCGGTCCCAGGTCGACGGGCACGTGCACCTTCCGCCGAGCACTGGCGACAACATCGATGTACTGTGGAGACCTCACGCCCCACGTGTTGAGCAATTCGGCGGTACGTCCACCCGGCCTCCCGCATGCCCACTATACGCCCTCGCTCAAAGTCCGTCAACTGCACATACGGTTCACGTCCACGCTGTCGCGGTATGCTACCAGTGTTAAAGACTGCGATGGAGCTCCGTATGCCACGGCAAACTGGCTGACACTGACGGCGGCGGTGCACAAATGCTGCGCAGCTAGCGCCATTCGACGGCCAACACCGCGGTTCCTGGTGTGTCCGCTGTGCCGTGCGTGTGATCATTGCTTGTACAGCCCTCTCGCAGTGTCCGGAGCAAGTATGGTGGGTCTGACACACCGGTGTCAATGTGTTTTTTTTTTCCATTTCCAGGAGTGTATGATTCGGCATTGCACCTGCACCAGTGAACGTTACAGTTCTGAAGCTGAGATCGGTTACCTTTTGTTAACGTTTACCATCAACCTCACAGATCTAGTAGCGTGGTAAAGTCTCATGTTACGTGTGTCAATGAGAGAAAAATAACGTCAGGAGTTCAATGATTATAAAGAATTCGCCTCGATTGCAAATAGAAACCGGATGTTGGCCTAGCTTTCGGCGCGGATAGCCACACCTTCTTCGGAACACACTAAAACTACAAACTGCCTAAAGAGGCATGGTCCAACATTAATACAGAAGGCCCAAAAGGGCAAAAGACTTGCATAAAATGTAACATAAACGGTACCTGTGTACAATGTCAATACTTGTACTTAGCTCAAACGTCAAAAGCGTGCTTTCTCACCCCAGCCAACGTTCGTTGGGCCGCGGGATCTCAGGTAAACAGAAGTGGCGCCGGCAGCTAGGCTGTGAGAATGTCAGAAAGGAACGCGCATGCGCAAATTGAGAAATCGTCTTCTTCCATGTAATTGGCATAAAATGTATTACTAAAGTGATCCGATGACCGGGCCAAAGGCGCAGGAAGTTAATGCGTGTGTATGTATTATGTCCTAGCTCGAGGACAATTTTATAGAACTACAGAACTTTGATAGGCCGAAACTGTATATGTGGGACAGGAAATTCCACGGTGATCAAAACGCCTGCACGCAGGAAAGGCAAAATAGCATCAGCTAGAAGCAGGCTAAAAATATGGAGGATGTAGGAAGCTCAACGTCTCCCCAAAATTTACTGGCGGATATGTAGGTAAATCGTGCCATACTCGTAGATCGCCGATCATCAAAAAGAAACCTATTATGCGGGTGTTTAATAGTAGAATTTCTGACCTTTATGCTAAGAAAGATAGTTTGAATGAGAAGGCTTGTATGTTATACTTAGAAATTACAAAAGTTAGTAACAATTACTATAATTTCCAAATGGACTCCTTTTGGTTAATGGCAAATGAATGGCTGGCGCCACGCAAAGAGGAGATTTCGAATAGTCACGACAAGAAGCTTGCTAACTTAACTGGAAAGCTTAATGGAAACTTTAAAACAACTAGTGACAGTACTGCTACAAATGAGCCTAAGTTCTTCGAGCGTGTCGTCAATAAAACAGATATCTTATTCTCACCTCATGAGAATGCACATTTTTCGAAAGGGCTGAAATTTAATATCGAACAAGAAACAGTAAAATCGGATACTTTAAAAAATATAATAGTGCATCTAAAAATTGGCCTAGAATGTTCAAAAACGCCCTAAATTAAAGAAACAAGTTTGGCTTAAGATTCTTGTAAAATTTTGAGTAATGGTTTACGAAATAGTCAAAAGGATGATAATGTTCGGAAGACCTTAAAAAGCATCAACAAAAAATTATTACAGAAGGACGCTCTTATTACGAAATCAGATAAGGGGAATTCTGTAATTATATCTACTAAAAAGAATATATAGATAAAACGGATGCATTTTTATATGAAAATGGGATAATCCCACTCAACAATGAGCCCACCCCCACGCTCCATAAAGAAATTAGAGTCGGACACCAGAATGATAAAAGGTCAATAGGAGAAATTCGTAAAAAGTGGCTCAACATGAACCCCAAACCCCGTAAAATGAGAAGTCAATTTAAGGTCCATAAAATACATCATCCAATCCATCCAGTCGTTGATAGTACAGAGAGCGCCTATCACAAATTAGCAAGGTATTTACATAATAAAATAAAAGATTTTTTTTTGTAAAAAATTATACGATTAAAAATTCCATTGAATTGGCCAGGCTTTTGGGATCTGTAACATGTTCTGACGAATCCAAACTCGTCTCTATCGATATAACAAGTCTATATACAAATTTGCCTATTGACCAAACCCTCCAGATTTTAGAATGCAATTTACGTCACTATAAGAGAATATCGGACATCGAAATTGATGAGATAATGAACTTGCTACAGATTGTCTTGAAATATAATTATTTCACCTTTAATAGTAAAATGTATTCTCAACCCTTCTGATTAGCTACGGGAAGCCGACTAGCTCGTATTCTTTCTGAAATTCTTCTGAACTCTATAGAATTTGATTTTTTCTTCAGTAATACAGTGATTCTGAGTAAAATAAAATTTTTTGCAACGTATGTTGACGATGCAATCTTTGTCATTAATGGCTCTAAAAATGATATAGACCACATACTTTCAATATTTAACGAGTTTCATGAAAACATCAATTTCACGTATGAAATTGAGTCCTCTATGAGGTCCTTAAATTATTTAGATCTCACCTTGACTATAGTGGACAGCCACATTGCTTTTAATATATATCAAAAAAATACATATTATGATAACATTATTCCTGCTGACTCTGCACATCCGCAAGCCCAAAAAATGGCCTTGTTTCATTCAAGTCTACATCGTGCCATGGCTATCCCCCTTTTCCCGGAGGCGCTAGAAACGGAAGTAGTTACGCTGGAAACTATGGCTAAAAATAACGGTTACAATTCACACTTAGTAAGTCGAAGGTACAGTAAGAAAATAAATCAAAATAATAATACGGCTTCCACACTAGGTGATGTAGTAGATGATGAACCAATGTCAATTATATGTTCCTTTCAAAGGTAAAATAAGATACAAATTAGGACGTTTACTTAAAACCTAAGGATTTAGAATAGCCTTCTCCACTAATAATAACTTGAAAAAGAACCTAATCCACTCTTTACACTTCGCTGGTGATAAACTTTCTCAGTTTGGGGTATACAAAATTACTTGCGGTGACTGTCCGAAATATTATATCTGTCAAACAGGTCGAGCGCTAGCTACCAGATATAAGGAACATATTCCCACCAGGAGTTGTGACGGTACGCGAGGTTCCACCTTCGCTGAACATCTCGTACAAATGGCTCACGCACCTAATCTCCCGGTGAGTACCGAGCTGCTTCATTCTCTTTTTAAGGGTATGGAATTAGACATATTAGAAGAAGTGGAGATTTTTAAACATCTATGGTATGACAAAAAGTGCATCCTTAACGAACAACTCTAGTTAAAAAAAAAATTTTTTTTCGAAGGTTTTATCCCCTTGTTCAGTGCTTCACATTTTACCATACAACATATAAGATAGCCGACGCATTTATGCGGTCGCTTGGTGTCACAATGGCCAATTCGTTCAGTCACGCTCTAGGTTCCCTTAATCTTAGTTATGACGGCAGCTCTTACAAACCTGGGCACACTAATACAATATACATGCTTTTTTTCTTTCATTTAACGCCTTATAATGAGTGATTCTTGTACATGTTCACAGTATTCTCACTTCTTACAAGTTCCAATATTTCTAATATGGCCCAAATAGCCATTCTACATCTACATCTACACCCATACTCCGCAAGTCACCTGACGGTGTGTGGCGGAGGGTACCTTGAGTACCTCTATCGGTTCTCCTTTCTATTCCAGTCTCGTATTGTTCGTGGAAAGAAGGATTGTCGGTATGCCTCTGTGTGGGCTCTAATCGCTCTGATTTTATCCTCATGGTCTCTTCGCGAGATATACGTAGGAGGCAGCAATATACTGCTTGACTCTTCGGTGAAGGTATGTTCTCGAAACTTCAACAAAAGCCCGTACCGAGTTACTGCGCGTCTCTCCTGCAGAGTCTTCCACTGGAGTTTATCATCTCCGTAACGCTTTCGCGATTACTAAATGATCCTGTAACGAAGCATGCTGCTCTCCGTTGGATCTTCTCTATCTCTTCTATCAACCCTATCTGGTACGGATCCCACACTCCTGAGCAGTATTCAAGCAGTTGGTGAACAAGCGTACTGTAACCTACTTCCTTTGTTTTCGGATTGCATTTCCTTAGGATTCTTCCAATGAATCTCAGTCTGGCATCTGCTTTACCAACGATCAACTTTATATGATCATTCGATTTTAAATCACTCCTAATGAGTACTCCCAGATAATTTATGGAAATAACTGCTTCCACTTGCTGACCTGCTATATTGTAGCTAAATGATAAGGGATTTTTCTTTCTATGTATTCGCAGCACATTACACTTGTCTACATTGAGATTCAACTGCCATTCGCTGCACCATGCGTCAATTCGCTGCAGATCCTCCTGCATTTCAGTAAAATTTTCCATTGTTACAACCTCTCGATATACCACAGCATAATCCGCAAAAAGCCTCAGTGAATTCCGATGTCATCCACAAGGTCATTTACGTATATTGTGAATAGCAACAGTCCTACGACACTCCGCTGCGGCACACCTGAAATCACTCTTACTTCGGAAGACTTCTCTCCATTGAGAATGGCATGCTGCGATCTGTTATCTAGGAACTCTTCAATCTAATCACACAATTGGTCTGATAGTCCATATGCTCTTACTTTGTTCATTAAACGACTGTGGGGAACTGTATCGAACGCCTTGCGGAAGTCAAGAAACACGGCATCTACCTATGAACCCGTGTCTATGGCCCTCTGAGTCTCGTGGACGAATAGCGCGAGCTGGGATTTACACGACCGTCTTTTTCGAAACCCATGCTGATTCCTACAGAGTAGATTTCTTGTCTCCAGAAGAGTCATTATACTCGAACATAATACGTGTTCCAAAATTCTACAACTGATCGACGTTAGAGATATAGGTCTATATTTCTGCACATCTGTTCGACGTCCCTTCCCACTTAGTTATAATTATCCAAGTTGAATATGGTGATGCAAGGATGCTTTTAGTCATATTCATTCCAAGTCCGAGCTCTGGCCCAAAATTTGGAAATAAATCCTCAACCTTTACTAAAAACGTTGAATTGACGTCGTACGTCTCTTCACGGTATACACATAACTTTGCATACCATTTTGGTAACACCGGATAGCACTAATTACTTTGACCTCTGTCGGTCAGTAGATAATATGGGCGATGAAAGCGACGTTGTAGATCCTTCCACGCATGTACATTAAGCCCATTACTTTATTTGACCCTTCACGTCAACAGCTATTAGAACATAAAGGTAGTTTGTCTCATGGTTCTGTATCTCAAATACCTGATGTTAAGAAACTAGATTTAGGCTCTTTTTACGCTATTTTGGTACATATCCGATAGCACTATTCAAAATGACCTCTGTCGGTCATTAGATATTAAGGGCGACGAAGGCGACGTTGCACATCCTTTAACGCAATTACATTAAGCCTGTCATACTAATTGACCCTTTTCTGGTGAATAACGCTTAGAATTTAATATAGTAACTTTATACGCTTATCCAAGCATAGTCATAAAATACTATCACCTACCCAAAAAAAATTGAAAAATGGGTTATTCATGTCATGAAATGATAATTAAATAGACACCCTAGCTGCAAGCAGGCGTTGATACACTTCATTGGGGACATGTTGAAAATGTGTGCCCCGACTGGGACTCGAACCCGGGATCTCCTGCTTACTTGGCAGACGCTCTATCCATCTGAGCCACCGCGGGCACAAAGGATAGTGCGTCCTCAGGGACTTATCCCTTGCAGGCTCCCCGTGAGATCCACATTCCCAACATGTCCACAACACTACATTCGTAGTGCGCCTAATAGATGTTTGCCCATCATACTCATTACTCGTGGCAGATTAATCTACCAAGTCCCGTATGAGTTCGGGCATAGCGTGTGCGTTCGCACAAGAAGGTCAAAGGGCGGGAACCCATATTTTTAACTATATATGACGGTAGTATCTGTTCCTGAAAGAACAGTTACCGTCGATGACCATGCAGCTTTGCTCGAAATGAAATGATAATTATATAAACACCCTAGCTGCAAGCAGGCGTTGATACACTTCATTGGGGACATGTTGAAAATGTGTGCCCCGACCGGGACTCGAACCCGGGATCTCCTGCTTACATGGCAGACGCTCTATCCATCTGAGCCACCGCGGGCTCAGGAGATCCCGGGTTCGAGTCCCGGTCGGGGCACACATTTTCAACATGTCCCCAATGAAGTGTATCAACGCCTGCTTGCAGCTAGGGTGTCTATTTAATTATCATTTCATTTCGAGCAAAGCTGCATGGTCATCGACGGTAACTGTTCTTTCAGGAACAGATACTACCGTCATATATAGTTATTCATGTCACATAATTTTAGCTTGCTTCTAACTGATGGTATTTTGTCTGTCCTGCGTGCATGCGCTTTGACCACCCGTGGAACTTGCTATCCCACATATATAATTTCAGCCTATCCCCGTTCTATACTTCTATAAAATTGTCATCGAGCTAGGACATTTTACATACGCACGCATTAACTTCCTGCGCCTTTGACCCGGTCATCAGATCACTTTAGTAACACATTTTATGCTAATTACATGGAAGAAGACGATTTCTCAATTTGTGCGTGCGCTTTTCTTCCTGACATTCTCACAGCCTAGCTGCCGGCGCCACCTCAGTTTACCTGAGAGCCCGCGGCCCACCGAACGTTGGCTGGGGTGAGGAAGCACGCTTCTGACGTTTGAGCTAAGTACAAGTACTGACGTGGTACTCACGTACCGTTTAATGTACATTTTATGCAAGTCTTTTGCCCTTTTGGGCCTTCTGTATTAATGTTGGACGATGCCTCTTTAGGTAGTTTGTAGTTTTAATGTGTTCCGAAGAAGGTGTGGTTATCCGCGCCGAAACCTAGGTCAACATACAGTTTCTATTTGCAACAGAGGTGGATTCTTTATAACCATTAAATTATTCACGATTGCTATCACGCTTCAATGTTAAAAGTTCTCAACTTGAGGAGTGTTTAAGCAGAATATGGACTTCGCCGCCCGAAGTGGCCGTGCGGTTAAAGGCGCTGCAGTCTGGAACCGCAAGACCAGTATGGTCGCAGGTTCGAATCCTGCCTCGGGCATGGATGTTTGTGATGTCCTTAGGTTAGTTAGGTTTAACTAGTTCTAAGTTCTAGGGGACTAATGACCTCAGCAGTTGAGTCCCATAGTGCTCAGAGCCATTTGAACCATTTTAGAATATGGACTTCCATAGATCCAGGAAGTGCAAAATGGATAAGCAGGGATGGCTAGAGGACAAATGTAAGGATGTAGGGGCTTATCTCACGAGGGGTAAGATAGATACTGCCTACAGGAAAATTAAAGAGACCTTTCGAGAAAAGAGAACCACTTGCATGAATATCAAGAGCTCAGATGGCAACCCAGTTCTAAGCAAAGAAGGGAAAGCAGAAAGGTGGAACGAGTATATAGAGGGTCTATACAGGGGCGATGTTCTTGAGACAATATTATGGAAATGGAAGAGGCGGTAGATGTAGATGAAATTGGAGATATGATACTGCGTGAAGAGTTTGACAGAGCACTGAAAGACCTAAGTCGAAACAAGGCCCCGGGAGTAGACAACATTCCATTAGAACTATTGACAGCCTTGGGAGAGCCACTCCTGACAAAACTCTACCATCTGGTGAGCAAGATATATGAGACAGGCGAAATTCCTTCAGTCTTCAAGAAGAATATAATAATTCCAATCCCAAAGAAAGCAGGTGTTGACAGATGTGAAAATTACCGAACTATCAGTTTAAGCGTTTCTGAAGAAGAGAAATTTGTTAACATCGAGTATTGATTTAAGTGTCAGGAAGTCGTTTGTGAAGGTATTTGTATTGAGTGTAGCCATGTATGGAAGTGAAACATGGACGATAAATAGTTTGGACAAGAAGAGAACAGAAGCTTTCGAAATGTGGTGCTACAGAAGAATGCTGAAGATTAGATGTGTAGATCACATAACTAATGAGGAGGTATTGAATAGAATTAGGGAGGAGTTTGTGGCACAACTTGACTAGAAGAAGGGATCGGTTGGTAGGACATGTTCTGAGGCATCGGGGGATCGCCAGTTTGGTGCTGGAGAGCAGCGTGGAGGGTAAAAATCGTAGAGGGAGACCAAAAGATGAATATACTAAGCAGATTCAGAAGGATGTAGGCTGCAGTAGGTACTGGGAGATGATGAAGTTTGCAGAGGATAGAGAAGCATGGAGAGCTGCATCAAACCAGTCTCAGGACTGAAGACCACAACAACAACAACAACATAGATCCAACTGGAACACATCTTAATTAGTAGAAGAAAAATGACATTCAATGTATTTAGTAATCAACCAACTCTGCATGTCATATCACGTCGTCATTTGTTTTTCCTAATTCTCCAGGAAGTGGGTACTGCACGTGATCAGGATGGGGTAGGAATATCTTCATCGGCATTCATCGCTAAATGCTTTATTAATTAATGTTGGATACGCGTTCATCGAGCAACTGCAGTTTAACTGTTTAAACATTACGACTTGCAGCAGTTGTAAGCAAGGCGTCATAGTCAAGAAGGCTACTGACTTTAGTCAACACGTACGGAGCAAAAATAGGGAGTAAAGTTACACTGCTACGGGGACAGACGGTAGCACCTGATGTTTGTATTAAATCTTGCGCTCTTATTGTTTTGATAATAAGAACTTGTTTTGAAAGCTTGAATTTGAGAAGAATATTTGGTAAAAAATGATTTCCCATTGTAAGTTTTATCACGAGTTTTCAGTGATCGAAATTCGTTATTTTTATGGCCGGGAAGAGGGAGGTGGGCGGTGAGGGGGTAGTGTAAATCGAAAAAAGATTAAACACCGTATCAAACTAACACTGACAACAATCGTTCAGGTATAAATGCATACGTCGCAAGAAGAAGATGACGAGATAGCGAAAGTGTATGAGAATAGTGTACAGCTAACTCAGTATGTAAAGCGAAAGCACGTAGAGGGAGATGACAGTCTAAAACAACATTTGAAGAATTGGAACGTGACTTAGGGGAACGAGTAGAGGAAAAGTTACCGGAGACCGTGGGCGTGGTAGAAGGAATAAGAGGAGAGAGAGAGAGTAATTGGATTCTACAGTTAATGTTAGCTAGTAATAGCGAATACTCTGCTCAACAATCTTAAGTGGAGGAGATATATTTGGAAAGTGGCAGGAAACACATCATGGTCAGACGGAAATTACGAAATCAAGTATTGGATTGTAAGGTGTACTCAGGAGCAAATACGGTCTCAGACCACAGTTTAGTAATGATGAAGAGTAGACTGAAGTTGAAGAGGAACGTACAGAAAAATCAGAGTGGAAAGGAGTGTGGAAGGAGGTCTGTTTGAAGTTCGCTATAGATGTGGGTACTGTGGTAAGGAATATCAGAACGGACAGTTCAGTTGAACAGCAATGGACGTATCAAACACGGATATCGCAGAAGATGGAAGAACAAACATAAGTACAAGGAAGATAACTTGCCTAATAGATGAAATACACAGACAGAAAGAAATCGCAGCGCCAAACAAGAGTTGTGCGACTAGATGCCGATACAAGGAGCATTTATTTCTCAGAAATGCCTGTGCACTGGGACAGATTTTGCAAATGAAAAAGCATGGCTTGTTGCCGATAGCTGATATATTTGAGGTTTTGCACGTCGCCCTTCACAGTAGTCCATTAGACATTTTGGAAGAATTCTAAATATATATATACATCGAATCTGTCAGTCGTATCGGTTTCGAACTACGATGGAGTTTTTCGGTAGGAATTGGTTCTTAGGTTTATTCGAAGAAAATCTTCGAAATGTGTCTCGTACTTGACCCAGTTGTTATGAGACTGCTTAGATAAGCCATAATCACCTAGAATTCATGAGCTATAATCGATACAGTCATTACACCTTAGTGTACGTTAGTATCTTCCGCCATGTAAGATGGTGCCACCATTTGCATTGGCAGCATTGGCCTTTCTTATTCGGCTATCTTTCCTGGCTCCTTTATAGATTCACTCTACCCCAAGAATGGAAGCCACTATTCTCGCAGGCTGCTGCCACTACAGTGTGCATGCCTCTTCGTGTAGCTCTTTTAATTATAGAAGCTGCGTAGTGCATCGGTACTGTGCGTTCCGCCAACATTAATACTTCAAGCTATTCATGTGACTTACTCTACAATTTTATCGCGACATGCAAATGTTTCCTCGCCATGGGTTCCACATTATGGGCACAGAAATTTAACTTCTCATCTTGCATATAAACTGAAGAGAAAAAGAAACTGGTACACCTCCCTAACACCGTGTAGGGCCCCCGCGAGCACGCAGAAGTGCCGCAACACGATGTGGCATCAACTCGACTAATGACTGAAGTAGTGCTGGAGGGGTTTGGCACCATGAATCCTGCAGGGCTGTCCATAAATCCGTAAGAGTACAATGGGGTGGAGATCTCTTCTGAACAGCGCGTTGGAAGACATCCTTCATACGCTCAATAATGTTCATGTCTGGGGAATCCGTCTTTCCATGGATTCATGTGGTTGTCTCCATACCCGTACATGACCATCCGCCCGTGCAATTTCAAACGAGTCTCTTATGACCAGGAAACATGTTTCCATTCATCAACAGTCAAATGTCAGTGTTGATGGGCCCAGGCGAGGCGCAAAGCTTTGTGTCGTGCAGTCGTCAAGGGTACACGAATGGACCTTCCGAAAGCCCGTATCGTTGATGTTTCGTTGAATGGTTCGCACGTTGACACTTGTTGATGATGCAACACTGATATCTGCAGTAGTTTGCGTAAGGAATACACTTTTGTCACGTTGAAGGGTTCAATTCAGTCGTCGTTGGTCCCGTTCTTGCAAAATCTTTTTCCGGCTGTAGCGGTGTGGGAGATTTAGTGGATTCCTGATATTCACGGTACACTCGTGAAATGGTCGTACGGGAAACTTCCCACTTCATCGGTACCTCAGAGATACTGTGTCCCATCGCTCTTGCACCGACTATAACACCACATTCACTCACTTAAATCTTGATAACCTACCATTGTAGCAGCAGGAACCGATCTAACAACTGCGCCACACACTTGATGTCTTAAGCCCGTATTACACTATGCGCCAAGACCGTAGACCTATGCACCAGCGCCTCAAGCGTCCATATCTGTAACTACAGGCTGGTTCACGTAGATCTGTTATACCATCTACGCGGGATGTACCTGGCGTGCATGCGCAGTAGACAGTGATAACTCGCGAAACGCAAACAAAACTGTCTGATCTCTTGTAAAGTCGATCGTTCTACTGCGCGAAACCGTGTGACATTGCAACACCATCCGTTCGAATTATTTATGTGACTCAAGGTACCTATTCCATAAGAAAATGTTTATCATTATTTATTAGGTAACTTATTCTCTTACGTAGGCTACTACTGTTCTGAATTATAGACTCAACAGTTAGTTTTATATTACGACATTTGGGTACACAGGAATATGTATTTATACAGCATTTTGCACACAGAGGACCGACTTCTTTTTGGAGCTATTACCCTGGTAGTGACAGTAAAATTTCGGATTAGGGCAGAACGACGTCGAAAACAAAAAGCCAGACGTTGTTGAGTTCGATCCTGGCTGAAAAGAAGGGACAAAGGCAGCGGGTTATTTTCACTGCATATGCAAGAACTGAGGCTAGAAGATCCGGATTAAT
Organism: Schistocerca nitens; assembly: GCF_023898315.1. Lineage (NCBI taxonomy): Eukaryota > Metazoa > Arthropoda > Insecta > Orthoptera > Acrididae > Schistocerca > Schistocerca nitens. The sequence goes on along the minus strand of NC_064618.1, from coordinate 333,580,763 downwards.
TTTGGAGCTTCGTGAGGATGGACATGGCCTGATTCGAGAAGCTACTGTTTATGATAGAATATGGAATTAGCAAGCGTGAGACAGTCGTCAGGGAGGCTGTCTCAAATTCTCGAAAGAAAGAATTAAATCATATGTTTATAAGTTTCGTGATCATACCACCTATATCACGAATAAAATACCGGTAAATGCCATGTTACGATGCAGGCTGGATGTAATATTACATTTCCTGGCGACTGGGGAATGTTTTAAGAGTTTGGCTTTTAGCCACAGAATAGCACATCCCACTATTTCAAAAGTAGTTGTGGATATAAGCACTGCAATTTGCAACACTTTAAAGGACCAATACTTAAAGGCGTACTTGTGTTATTTTTCCAAGTTTGGGCTGTGTATATGCGTTATTCAGAGTTTTGCAGTCCTCGTCTGTCGCACTAGGCCAAACTGCAAGGACTTTCTCCCTTTCACTGCCAGTTTCTCTTTTCTGGCATGCTGAAATCAAGCAAGAGATACAATCAGATCAAACCTGAACGTTCGTAAAGTAAGGCATTGCGATACAAATCGAGAATCGCCGTATAACGTTATATGCATATTACTCAGAAAGAAACGATTTCCGATGTACCTTATTATGATATAGCAGGTCATATATACACCTTTCCTCGCTGTATACCTGATTTAAGACGCTGAACGCCTCTTTGCTCCACTTCATTTCTATAATACGAAGCTATCAATATAACAAATCCTTTCACAAACAGATAGTAAAAAAGAGTCTACTGGAAAAAAGTTTCTTTTCTGCATTTTTGAAACCTGATTACTGAAAAAAAAAAAATGCGGAAGATCCCAACACGAAAAATCCCAAATACGAAAGTCTGAAATTAGCCATTACCCGCCTAGCAGTAACAAAACAACAAACAGAAAGCACTGTGGTACACCCTTCTGCGAATGCGCGAGTTATAGCTACCTGCTGCTGAAGCGCTGATTGACGGCAGTTTAGAACCTCTCGCTATTCTGGCGCGCCGCTAGATGGCTGTCGCGCTAAACCAGTACAGCTCGCGGCGCATCGTCGTGTAATACCCGCTTTAAAAAGTTATTGCCGACCGCCGTGCCGTATCCTGCCTGTTTTAGATATCTCTTCATTTGAACTCGCATGCCTATACCAGTTTCTTTGGCGTTTCATTACAGTTGTATTCCATGTACAGTACATGGTGGATAACCTTACGAAAGTTGAACGATTACGTTTCGCTACCATTTCCAAGACTTTTTTTTATTAGATATGGTCCTGCATTTCTATAGTGTTGTATACGTCCGCCTCCGGTAGCTGAGTGGTCAACGCGACAGAGTGTCAATACTAAGTGTCCAGATTCGATTCCCGGCTGGGTCGAAGAGTCTTCTCCGCTCAGGGACTGGTTGTTGTGTTGTCCTAATCATCATTTCATCCCCATCGACGCGCTAGTCGCCGTAGTGGCGATAGGTGTACCCGACCTAAGGCCCTAGTCACACGACATTAACTTAACTGTTACATACTTTCCCATTACATTCTGCGTAACTACACGTCCAACCTGAATCCATTAATTCCGAAATAGTGTCACTAATATTTCAGCGTTCCCATTGCGTAGGCATCAATTTGCGTCCCTAATGACCCAAACTCAAAATCCTGAACTACAATATACAAAGAGATTTTTGGCTGTCCTCAAGCACCTACTTCAAGATAGGCTGTTATACATTCTGATATTATAATTTAAGGCTTTTTAATGTAACATGAAGAAAGAAAAGAAGGAAGAGTGTCTGTTTTATTTCAAATTGTTGCCACATATCTAGTCTCTTTTGTATATCATCCATTATATGTTCCTCTATTGTAATATGACTAAAGCTGGTCAGACTCTTTTAAGATCTATTTTTTTTATCCCAGTAAACTGAAAATAGCTGGACTGCTATTAACATCTAATACTATACTATCATATTTTTTAAAAAAATTAAAAATCCTTTTTATTCTAATAATAGCTTCCTTCCTTATTTCAAGTTGTTGCCACTAATACAGGCTCACTTAAATGATTCGAGTGTATGTCATTTATTGTCCGTTCGACTAGTGTAATATGACTAAATTTGGTAATAGTTATGTAACACTTTATGAAGCGATGGTTGTAAAATTGTACTTTTACAACTCATATTTTACTTCTGATCTGTATCTTTGTTATGTTTATATTGTACGACACCAGTTAATGGTTGCAAATATGTCCTCCGTTTTCATTACTGACTAACGGTTAACACCGTAACGTTGTCCACGATGCTACCGGACGACGCAAGTTTTACGCTGCCAATAAATAAGTTTCTGCTCCATACACGTAGCACAAATGTACCTTTGTCAAGTTGTTCACGATGTTCTGACATGTAATTCATGGCAATGTATAGCTGTTTGTAAAGTTATTCTCTGACTATTTCTATGATCTGTGCTAGCGCCATGTACGGGCCTTCGTTCGCTTCTTAGAAAGCCTTTGTGAGCTTTTTACTAAAGTTTCATTTAAATTTAAGGCCGGCCGCTGTGGTCGAGCGGTTCTAGGCGCTTCAGTCCGGAACCACGCTGCTGCTACGGTCGCAGGTTCGAATTCTGCCTCGGGCATGGATGTGTTTGATGTCCTTAGGTTAGTTAGGTTTCAGTAGTTCTAAGTCTAGGGGACTGATGACCTCAGATTTTAAGTCCCATAGTGCTTAGAACCATTCATTTATATGAAAGTACGACATTAACTGAAATTTCTGCATATAAATTACTGAAATGCATACTCTTGTCATTATGTACATATTTGCTGTCCTCGTACCCTTTATTCCACGGCTTCAGTCTGACGACGAATTTTAAAACCGGTAACATTCAATAAAATATTGTGCAATCAAGACGCTTCTATAATTCGAAGTTGCGGAAGCCATATGATAAATACAGGGATCCACTGTTTCAGTCAGAATTGGACAAAGCTTTGAAACAGTTGAGATTAAGTAAGTCAGAAAGGGAAGGTAGCATTTCATCGAAATTTCTAAGTTCACTGTGGTGAGTGGCAAACAAACTGATATTGAAATTGTTGTGCAGATACTCTGAGAGTGGCAAGATACCATTGGACTTTCGTAAAAATATCATCCACACAATTCAATTCCCAATATTTCAAGAGCAGAAAAAAGCAAGAATTATCGAACAATCGCTCATGCAATCAAGTTGTTGACAAGAATAACATACAGAAGAATGGAAAAGAAAACTGACGATCCGGTAGATGACAATGAGTGTGGCTTGAGGAATGGTAAAATCCTTGATAACAAGCAATATTGAAGAAAAATCCAGGAACGTTCATAGGATATGTCGACGTGGAAAAAGCGTTCGATGTAAAATGGTGCAAGATATTCGAAATTTTGAGAAAAATGTGAGTAACCTATAAGGAAGGGCAGGTTGTGTACAATATGTAACAGAGCCAAGGCGGACAATAAGATTTTCCGTCCAGAAGTGTAGTACTTGGATTAAAAAGAGTCTATGGTAGGGATGCAGTTTCTCGCCTCTACTGTTCAAACTACAAATCGAAAAAGCGATATCGGAGATAAAAGAAGAGTTTAAGAGTGGGATTAAAATTCAAGGTGGAAAGACATTAATGACAAAATTTGCTGATGACATTGCTATCCTCACTGCAGATGAAGAATTACAGGACTTCCAGAATGGAATGGACAGTCAATGAGTGTAAATCTGGACTAAGAGTAAAGCGAAGGAAGTAATTAGAAGTAGTGTAAATGAGAATAGTGGAAAGCGTACCATCAAAACTGGGGATCACGAATTAGATGAAGTCAACGAGTTTTGCTACCTAGGCAGCAAAATAAGTCATGATGAATGAAGACAAGGAGGACGTAAAAAGCAGTTTAGCACAGGCAGAGAGGACATTCCCGATCAAAGGAAATCTACAAGTATCAAACTTACGCCTTAGTTTGAGGAAGAAACCTCTGAGTGTACGGGGTGATTATGATTAAACTGAGGGTGTCCCAAGTGCTGCAGTGCGGCTGTATACGTTGCAGGACGTTAAAACGTCGGAGATATTTTCATTATTAAGTGCTCTCGCTGAGTATGCAGAAAAAAAAATGTTCCATTGTGTACCATCACGTAAAAATATGATGCTGTAAGCCATCAGATTGTGGTGTGGGTGCAGGACAAGGGGAAGAACGATGAAACATATGATAAAGTTGTGTTTCACATGTTTATTAGAATATGGACACAAGTTACAACGTTTCTTCATTATGATCTCCCGACTCAGCAACATGCTGCATCCATAACACAGCACGAGCGACATTTGGTCGCAGGATATCATATGTAATCAGAGAGAGATGTCGTCTTATGCTGTAGTTTAGGTCAGGAAGATTCTGAACACGTCCCTGGTAGACCCGATCTTTGAGTTATCCCTACAAAGTCTGGGGATATGGAAGACCACATATCTTGAAACTGCCTAGAAATGATGTGCTCGGTACCAGAGGTTTCTCGAAGCAAATCTTTCAACTGGCAGGAGACTGTGGTGTCGCCCCACCTAGCATGAAGGTAGTGTTATGGATTCAGTTGCGTTCTTGCAAATCTGGAATTACGTGTTGCACAAGGATGCCCTTACAACGTGCAGATATCACTGTACACTTAACAGGCGTTGTGGCGGTACACCACTTTACGTGATAAAAATGATATTGAATAACTTTGCAAACATACCAAAATTGACATCGTAACGAAATAAATATTATCGCAGAAAAATAACAAAGGCTCTGTAATCAATATGATCTGCGAATGTAATTGCAATCTGTATTCTTTTGCAAAAAGATCGCTCTCTCTCTCTTCCCTCTTGTTTCTGCATAGTGTAAGAAGCCATTTTGTGACGAGGCCCGAAAGCGTGAAAGTTTCATGTAATATTTAGCCTCAATATAATAAAATATTACTTAAAAGTCTTTCTAATGTTTTTCTGTACCATCTCCTACATTCATGAAGTGATAGTTTTAATACTTTATGCAAGTTTTATGGGGGAGCATTGGTGCAGAGGTCAGCGCCATAGTTCTAAATGATAACGGGCCAGTGTCGTAATACATAACTTATTATTCGCTAATTATGACAAGTAAAAATAAATGTAAATGTAGGAGATTTTTCTTAATTAGTGTTCCTTCCTTTGTAACAATAAAAGTAATGTTTTATTCAATATTGAATCACATTTGAATAAGGCGAGTTCATTAAATTTTTTCCATCCCCGCTTAATGAAAATGGTAGAACCTCCTTGGCGATGTATAAAAAATAACTGAAATAATAATTCAGAAAATCAATTTTAACTTAGTGTTAAACAATTACGTATCTGGAATATATTATGTTCGTGGTGTCTTTTAATATAAAATCATCGTGTCGGGAAAACTAGGTGCGAAAAGTACCACAACTGAGTAACTGACATAAATAATTTTCCAGTTGTGAAGCAGGCAGAATAACACCAACTCCAACTTTTCATGACATATAAATATCAACACACAAAGAACCACCACAGCCTGTGAGGTGTAATCTCCTCGAAGAAGAAGCGACCGAGAATGGAGGAGCTTTTGAAAACGCACAACACAATCACATAAGCTGATTGCTGTGTATGTTCCGCCACGCCATGTGGCGGAGCAGAACCCTTTATGCAACAAAAATGGTTCAAATGGCTCTGAGCACTATGGGACTTAACTGCTTTGGTCATCAGTCCCCTAGAACTTAGAGCTACTTAAACCTAACTAACTTAAGGACATCACACACACTCATGCCCGAAGGAGGATTCGAACCTGCGACCGTAGCGGTCGCGTGGTTCCAGGCTGTAGCGCCTAGAACCGCTCGGCCACCCTGGCCGGCCTTTATGCAACAATTCTATGCATTCTCGGTACCGCGCGGAGTATCATATGACTCGTCCGTCCAAATAATATTCCCCAGCGACGTATCATCCATACCTATACCTGACAAAAAACGAAATGAGAAGTCGCGGTGTTGTAGCTTGGTCCTGGGTCTTCATTTGCTGCACATTCTGAATCTTGGAGTGATACCAGAGCGCCAAAAAATCTTTCGAACTGTTGAACCGGGGGGGGGGGGGGGGGCGGGGAGGGGATTGGAATTACCGTGACATAGGTCGAACACAGCCTGCAGAATTTGAAGCATGTGCTGCCCTGTCGGCTGTAGCCACAGCTTCAACAACTGCCATGAGTGTAGCCCACCTCCCTCTTTCTGCTGCGCCATCTAATTCTCCAGTTTCTTCATATTTCTTGAGGATATCTTTTAGCCCATTTATTGACATGGGTCTTCTTTGCAGCTGTCTCTGTCGACGACATTCCCGCAATACAGCGCTGCTGTTGGTGTTGCTATGATAAAACAATTTTACCTGCAGTGCACGGTCTTTCTTCTCAACAGTGATTGCGTTTCGCATGCAGCACTTCAGCTATGTCACTTCACAAAAGAAATCAACGTGCATCGTCAAGCGACAAACAGCATATTGAGGTCAAAACAGGAAACATTTCATGGTTGGTTGGTTGTTTTTGGGGAAGGAGACCAGACAGCGAGGTCATCGGTCTCATCGGATTAGGGAAGGAAGTCGGCCGTGCCCTTTGAAAGGAACCATCCCGGTATTTGCCTGGAGCGATTTAGGGAAATCACGGAAAACCTAAATCAGGATGGCCGGACGCGGGATTGAACCGTCGTCCTCCCGAATGCGAGTCCAGTGTCTAACCACTGCGCCACCTCACTCGGTAACATTTCATGTTGTGGCTGCTTACAACGCCATATTTTCACCTGGTGGCAGAAAGTGGAAATATTTTTTCAGATGTATGCAGCCTGCACTGCAGCTCTAGGAAAACCGTCAGTTTAATTATTACCACCCAGTGCGTTTGGAACAAAGCAGTGTATGCTAGCGAATAATGGACTTTGGGAAAGCCGGAACAGAAAAGAATGGAAGCGTTCGAAATGCGGTGCTTCAAATGGTTCAAATGGCTGAGCACTATGGGACTTCACATCTGAGGTCATCAGTCCCCTAGAACTTAGAACTACTTAAACCTAACTAACCTAAGGACATCACTCACATCCATGTCCGAGGCAGGATTTGAACCTGCGACCGTAGCGGTCGCGTGGTTCCAGACTGATGCGCCAAGATGCTCTCGGCCACATCGGCCGGCCTGTGGTGCTTCAGAAGACTATTGAAAATTAGGTGGACTGTTAAAGTAAGGAAAGAGAAGGTTCTCCGCATAATCGGCGAAGAAAGGAACATGTGGGAAACACTGCTAAGAGGAAATGTCATGAAACTTCCTGGCAGATTAAAACTGTTTGCCGAAACGAGACTCGAACTCGGGACCTTTGCCTTTCGCGGACAAGTGCTCTACCAACTGAGCTACCCAAGCACGACTCACGCCCCGTCCTCACAGCTTTACTTCTGCCAGTACCTCGTCTCCTACCTACCTTCAAGAAATGTCGTCATGACAGGGCACATGTGAATAGTACATCAACCAATAGCTTCCATGGAACTAGAGGGAACTGTAGATGGTAAAATCTGAACAGGCAGACAACAAGTAATTGAGATGTAGGGTGAAAGTGCTACTCTGAGATGAATCGGTTGCCACACGAGAGGAATTCGTGGCAGGCGACGTCAAACGAGTTAGAAGACTGATGATAGAACAAATAAAAATAAAAATAAATTAAAGTAAAACTGACCTACTCACTAAAATCTAGGACATCACCACTGAGTATCTTTAAAACTTCTGATCATGCACTCAAGCACAGCTGAAGGACATTCGTCTAAAGATATGCTTTATATTGAGAGAATAGGAAAGGATGTTGGCTATATGTACAGATAAACTATTACTGAATCTTTTTGAGTCCAGCAATCTAATACAGTGTTTCTTCCAACAAGAATACAGTAACCAGTAGCACAGTAAAGCTCCAGTCATCATAAAATGTTGCCTACGGGAACATAACTCACAGAGATTAATAAACTGTTTTCTTTCAAATCATAATGCACAACTGAACTGCTTAAAAAAAGTTTTGCGCCACCCTTAGTACATCCCTCTTTTAAAACTACTTTCTCAGCTCTCCTTTCGTCACGGACAATCGCTACATACAGCCTGCTGTATAATGGAGGTGGAGTTAATCTTGCACGCACGACGCTGTTCAGTATACTGTGCTGTATCTCCAATCGTGAAAGGCACAATGCGACTTGTGGGCGCTGCTCAGTCTGTCAACATGCCTCTAAGGGCCTGATGAGCACAACCTGTTTGTGAATTATGGATGGTGTATACTCCGATTACAATGCGTAATGATCCAAGCGAGAGCGCATATAGACGCTCATTGAAGCTCACCATGTTCGCTGTGTGGGGTATGCGACTTCTCTGGCATGCCGAGAGTGGACATTGGCGGAGAAGATGAGTCAAGCAGTTCCGCCGTTTGTGAAATGAAGTCCGGGACTGCAGCGAGCATGACCAGTATTCCTTGTGCCTACTGGCTGGTCCCAACACTGCAAGACCGCTTGAGCGGTGACTGTGTGTGAGCACGTGCGTCTGCCTCGGACCCACGTTTGTGTCGACATTCAGGCTGCGCTGTTTGTGTGGAACTGTTTCCAGGAAAGGAAGGCTGCCTTTTTTTATTAACATTGATCTACGTCTGTTACGAATGTCCAATGAGTACCTCCGAGAAAAACTGCATGCTGAGTAATTTGTGAATATTACACTTACTGTGTCTTTGGAGCGCGACGGCGAGGCTGATATACAGGGTGTCCCAGCTATCTTGTCCACCCAAAATATCTCTGGAGCAATAACAGCTATTGGAAAACGACTTTCACCAGTATCAATGTAGGGCTGGGGCCCATGAATGTACATATTTGGAAACATTCTAAAACGAAAGCATATGTGTTTTTTAACACAAACTTATGTTTTTTTTTAAATGGACCTCCTATATTTTTTCTTCAGCAATCCATAGCACGACAAAGCACATACACAATGGCGTTGATTGCATCGCAATATTCCAATTACATCCAGAGATATTAAGACGCGAAGTTGACGCTTGAAACACCCGATATGCGCTGCTTGCGCACGTCCTGAGGCTCAGGCGTGAACCCCATGCTGCCCGTAATCGCGATGTGATTGACATGCGTAATCACACTTACATACTTATCAAGAGGTCCGAAACTAATAATACGGTCTGCTGCCGTCCTGCCGCGATTACGGGCAGCATGGGGTTCACGCCTGAGCCTCAGGACGTACGCTAGCAGCGCATGTCGGGTGTTTGAAGCGTCAACTTCGCGTCTCAATATCTCGGGATGTAATGGGAATATTGCGATGCAATCAACGCCATTGTGTATGTGCTTTGTCATGCTATGAATTGCTGAAGAAAAAATATAGGAGGTCCATTTAAAAAAAAACATAAGTTTGTGTTTAAAAACACATATGCTTTCGTTTTAGAATGTTTCCAAATATGTACATTCATGGGCCCCAGCCCTACATTGATACCGGTGAAAGTCGTTTTCCAATAGCTTTTATTGTTCCAGAGATATTTTGGGTGGACAAGATAGCTAAGACACCCTGTATAATGGTTCGTCGTGACAGACATTTATATCCGCCGTCACCGGAATAATAGTTGACCGAGCTTGAATATCGAGTTGAGCTTGCAGATGAACAAACTGAAGCTGTACTAATCTTATAGTACCATTTTTCTCTGTATAGAGTTAACAGCATTCCCCGATATTCTCTGGGCGGTTGCGTCATTTAAGAGTTCTGTGTACTAGCTAGAGGCATGACCCTGCCAAGATAAGTTTTAATTTTATATTGTTTAAGACTATAGATTTTAAGTTCGTGGCTAATTGTGTGTTTTATTTGTTGTAGTGTCGGAGAGTGTTGTGTGGGTTCATAATTACTGTTGTTTTGCATTTAAAATTTTTTAGTGTTTAAGACCGTAGTTTTTAAGTCTGTGCCTAAGTGTGTGTTTTATTTATTGTAGTACTGGTCATCTTTTGTGGCTTTATAATTACCGTTGTTTTTAGGGCCTTGCTGGTCCGTCAACGAAGTCGCAGTCAAGCTGATGTTAACAGAACGAATAAGCTCGTGAAAGGCTATTGGCTGGGATCCATGCATCTAAAAAATGCTCAAATGTGTGTGAAATCTTGTGGGACCGTGAAGGTTTTGAAGTGTCTGTAGCACGGGAGAAGCAATTTGTGGTAATCGCATTCTGAACGTAAAAAATAAAAACACTAAAAAATGAAGTGTAACTTTCGTCATTACTTAATTAAGGCATTTTGGTGCAACTTGTTGCAACTTGGTATTTCGGCAAATTGTTTGGTGTCTTTGATATGTTTCTTTCTAAAAATCGCCGTTGAGTAAGTTTCTTTATTTATTTGTTATATTCACAACGTAATTCTTTGAAACAGTAAGTCACACTCTGAACAAACGTTGGTAATTGTGCTTTTAATTTATATTATCTTTCAAAGTACTGTTTTTCCTTAAATACCATTCCTTAGATAATTGTAAGTGGCTCGGCATTCCCTTCTTGTTCAATAGTTAGCCATCAGCGTAATCAGTCACTGGTTTCCGAATTTTCATGTGCGTTTTAACTTCCGTAATTATTGATGTTTTCCATTAATTTTTTTGTAAGTTTGTTAAAACAACTGTCAATAAAATCTTGTGAGGTATTCTTGGCAAACAAATTTATTCCTGGTAGTTTCGACTTCAAATCTTCCCTCCGATCGCCTTGTCACAAATGACTGTGGGTACCATTTTGGAGGCGATTGAGATGGGTGTACTAATCCAGAGTCCACAACACAATCATTTCGTCATCAATGCGTCTATTAAGGACAGCAGAATAGCCCCTTCTTTTCTTCCAAGCACTTTGGTCAGGACGAAGAAGCTATGCAAGGAAGTACCTGGAATGGAATCTGGATGAATGACGTCGGATTCGCTTCAGCGACAGGTACAGGATTTACTTAACGCCTCATGATCGTCGTAGATGTTTGTTGATGCAAAGCGCCTTAAGCAAGCCGTCCCACAACCTACGGATTTTGGATAACTTTCGCCGCTGCTGAGAGTAACTTGAGGAGTGTGCATTGTCGAGACGGAGCAATCACTGGAAATAATGTTCTCTGTTGACTGTTGATCTCAAGTTAATGTCACAGTTCTAGATTTCCGGAACACTTTTGGCACCGTCCTTCCTAAGCGACTTGTAATGAATTTGTGCCCCAAAGTAGTATCCTCTCAATTGTGAGACAGCAATCATAATATCCTGTCAAAAGGTCACAATTCACAGTGACATTACAGTTATTATTAAAAGAGGGGTAGCCATCTGATGAAAGCGAACTGACTTCTGGGGTTCCCTAAGGAAGTTCAATAGGTTCTCTATGTTTTCAGTGTACAAAAACGATTTAACAGATAATCTGAGCAGCATGTTACATAGCCTCCAGCTAGCGCTGTCATTTACCGTCTCGTAAAGTTATCAGAATATTAAAAGGAATTGCTAATGATTTAGAGAAGATAAGTGGCAACTGATCATAATTAATGAAAAGGGCGAGGTCAACCACACGAATACTAAGAGTAATCCATTAAATTTCGGTTACACGATAAATCGCACAAGTCTAAAGGCTGTCAGTTCAGCTAAATTGCTACGAATCACAGTCACGAACAACTTAAACTGAAACGACTACGTAATAATGTTGTAGGGAAGGCAAACTAAAGACTTGGTTTTACTGGTAAAACATTTAGTAGATGCGACAGGTCTGCTGAAGACACGGCCTACACTAGGCTTGTCCACTCTCTTCTGGAGTAAAGCTGCGCGGATGGGATCCGTCAGTTTCCACCGTTCTCCTCCGAATGCGAAAATATTTTGTTACCTCCCAACTATACACGGAGAAACGACTAGTGTGATAAAATAGGAGGCAGCAGAGTTCAGGGAGAAAGATTTACGTGTCAATTTTCCCCACGCACTATTAGAGTTCAAATGGTTCAAATGGCTCTGAGCACTATGGGACTTAACATCTATGGTCATCAGTCCCCTAGAACTTAGAACTACTTAAACCTAACTAACCTAAGGACATCACACAACACCCAGTCATCACGAGGCAGAGAAAATCCCTGATCCCGCCGGGAATCGAACCCGGGAGCCCGGGCGTGGGAAGCGAGAACGCTACCGCACGACCACGAGCTGCGGACACACTATTAGAGAATGGAACGATTGAGAAACAGTCTAAAAGTGTTTTAGTGGTTCCTCTGCCAATCACAAACGTCTGAATCGCAGAGTAACCATGTAGATGTGAATGGAGCTTGTAAATGCCCACCCATACCGCTCCACCTTCCGAGCAGCTTCTCCCTGCGGCCAGGAATCATTCGACTTGAAAGATCTGCCGTCTCTGCTGATGTCAATCCGACAGAATACGTTGGGACCAGACGAAACATGCAGTGTCTCACACACTATATAAACCTCTGGAGAACCGCTATCGTAGAGATGGATTGGCGTCAGCACCGAAGTCCTGATCACCTTTTCGAGAGCATGACAAGTAGTTAACAAGCATGTGACGAACTCAGGTCTTGATCAACAAGATATACGAGTATATACTTTATGATGAAAGGTATCCAGACACCCGTATGTGGTGCATAGTTGACCACTTGATATCACGAGTGGTTCACTGGCCAGCATAAAATGGAAGCGAGGAGCGTTGCTTTGTCAGTACGGAAGCAGTAACAGCAGAATAGGTCCGTCAGTAGAGCTCAGTGACGGCGAAGGTGGACTAGCCTTTGGATGTCACTGTGAAGAGGAAACGCAAAGGAACAACCACAGATGAACCTATACCGTCGAACATTGGGGGGAAGAATGGTTGTAAAGAAACGCATGAAATTAGCGAAAGGAATCGCCCGTTAGTTCCAACGTGCCACCAGTAGTCCACGTAAGACAATGACAGTGCTTGGGGAGTTAAAAAAAAAAAAAAGGTACCTCAGTCGAGTAGCTCGTCGTATGCCACTCATTCCTGTAGTTAATACTAAGCTACTCTTGAGGTGGTGTAAAGAGCGACGCCAGAGGAGAGTGGATGATTGGAAACGAGAGAATTACGCTATAACCCGTGACTAGTACATGGAAGCATCTATGTTTGGCAAATGCCCGGAGAGCGTTGCCTGCCATTCTACACACATCAAAAAAAATATTACATTACCTCAGTTCCCAGACCTCCTGGAGACAGACGCTGACTGTGGATATTGTATCAGAGACACAGTCCCTTTGGCTGTTCAGAGATGTCACTAAACCCGCATAAAGATGTAAACAACCTATTAAACGGAGGGGGTCCGACAGTTCATCAGTCCCAGTCATTCAACCAGGAAGGAGGTACACGGCTCGTGTTGTCTGTAGTTCAACCATGCCTAGACGGTCAATACCGCGGTTCGATCGCGCCGGCATTGTTGCTTTGTGCCAGGAAGGGCTCTCAACAAGGGAAGTGTCCAGGCGTCTCGGAGTGAACCAAATCGATGTTGTTCGGACATGGAGGAGATACAGAGAGAAAGGAACCGTCTAAGACATGCCTAGCTCAGACAGCATAAGGGCTACTATTGCAGTGGACGACCGCTACCTACAGATTATGACTCGGAGGAACCCTGACAGCAACTCCACAATGTTGAATAATGCTCTTCGTGCAGCCACAGGACGTCGTGTTATGACTCAAACTGTGCGCAATAGGCTGCATGATGGGCAACTTCACTCCCGACATCCATGGCGAGGTCCATCTTTGCGACCACGACACCATGCAGCGCGGTACAGATGAGCCCAACTACACGCATCACGTTCTCTCCACCGATAAGAGTCTCATATGGCTTCAAACAGACAATCGTCGGAGACGTGTTGGAGGCAACCCGGTCGGGCTGGACACTTAGCCACAGTGTCCAGCGAGTGCAGCAAGGTGAAGGTTCCCTGTTGTGTTGGGATGGCATTATGTGGAGCCGACGTAACGGTGCTGATGGTCATGGAAGGCGCCGTAATGGATGTACGATACGTGAATGCTATCCCTCGACCGACAGTGCAACCATATCGGCATCATAACGCCGAGGCATTCGTCTTCATGGACCAAAATTCGCGCCCCCATCGTGCAGTTATTATGAATGACTTCCTTCAGGATAACGACATCGCTCGACTAGGGTGACCAGCATGTTCTTCAGACATGAACCCTATCGAAGATGCCTGGGATTAGATTGAAAAGGGTTCTTTATGGACGACGTGACCCACGAATTACTCTGAGGGATCTACGCCGAATCGTCGTTGAGAACTGGGACAAACTGGGCCAACAGTGCCTTGATGAATTTGTGGATAGAATGCCACGACGAACACAGGCATGCATCAATGCTAGAGGACGTTCTACTGGGTATTGGAGGTATCGGTGTGTCCAGCAATCTGGACATTCACCTCTGAAGTTCTCGCCATTTGGTAGTACAAAATGCAATGTGTAGTTTTCATGGGCAACAAAAAGGGCGGAAATGATGTTTATGTTGATCTTTATTCCAGTTTTCTGTACAGGCTCCGGAACTGTCGAAACCGAGATGATAGAAAACTCGCGAACAGTGAAGTACCCAGGAGATGGTATGAACCCCTTATGCGCTTTTTAAACGGTAAATGCGGAAGGATATGAATACATTTTGCAGCATTGCATACTTTGTGTAGTAGACAAAATGTTCGGAGACGATGATTGTATCAGCGTGACAGTGCACTGTATCACAAAGCAGCATTTGTGAGGCAATCGTTAACGGATAATAGAACTCATGAAATAAACTGGGTGCTTAGAGACCCGATTTGAATACTGTGGAACAATTTTGTGGTGAGTTATAACAACGCCTTCATTACATATCCTGGCGTCCAACACGACTACGTTCTTTGGTTCTTGAGGAAGAATGGGCTGCCACTCGTCCGGAGATATTCTACATCTACGTCTACACACATACTCCGGAATCCACCATACGGTGCGTGGGGGAGGGTACCTCGTACCACAACTTGCATCTTCTCTCCCTGTTCCACTCCAAAACAGAACGAGGGAAAAATAAGCTGCCCATATGCCTCTGTACGAGCCCTAATCTCTCTTACCTTATCTTTGTGGTCTTTCCGCGAAATATAAGTTGGCGGCAGTAAAATTGTACTGCTATCAGCCTCAAATACTGGTTCTCTAAATTTCCTCAGTAGCGATTCACACAAAGAACGCCTTCTTTCCTCCAGAGCCTCCCACCCGAGTTCCTGGAGCATTTCCGTAACACTCGCGTGATGATCAAACCTACCAGTAACAAATCTAGCAGCCTGCCTCTGAATTGCTTCTATGTCCTCCCTCAATCCGACCTGATAGGGATCCCAAACGCTCGAGTAGTACTCAAGAATAGGTCGTATTAGTGTTTCATAAGCGGTCTCCTTTACAGATGAACCACATCTTCCCAAAATTTTACCAATGAACCGAAGACGAATATCCGCCTTCCCCACAACTGCCATTACATGCGTGTCCCACTTCGTATCACTCTGCAATGTTACGCCCAAATATTTTATCGACGTGACTGTCAAGCGCTACGCTACTAATGGAGTATTCAAACATTACGGGATTCTTTTTCCTATTCATCTGTATTAATTTACATTTATCTATATTTAGAGTTAGCTGCCATTGTTTACAACAATCACAAATCCTGTCCAAGTAATCTTGTTTCCTCCTACAGTCACTCCACGACGACACCTTCCCGTACACCACATCATCATCATCAGCAAACAGCCGCACATTGCTATCCACCCTATCCAAAAGATCATTTATGTAGATAGAAAACAACAGCGGACCTACCACACTTCCCTGGGACACTCCAGATGATACCCTCACCTCCCATGAACACTCACCATCGAGGAACGTACTGGGTTCTATTACTTAAGAAGTCTTCGAGCCACTCACATATTTGGGAACCAATCCCATATGCTCGTACCTTAGTTAGGAGTCTGCAGTGGGGCACCGAGTCAAACGCTTTCCGGTAGTAAAGAAATATGGCATCAGTCTGATACCCTTCATCCATGGTTCGCAAAATATCATGTGAAAAAAGGGCGAGTTGCGTTTCGCAGGAGCGATGCTTTCTAAAGCCGTGCTGATGCGTGGACAGCAACTTCTCTGTCTCAAGGAAATTCATTATATTCTAACTGAGAATATGTTCGAGAATCCTGCAACAAACCGATGTTAGGGATATTGGTCTGTAATTTTGAGGATCCGTCCTTCTACCCTTCTTATATACAGGCGTCACCTGCGCTTATTTCAAGTCGCTCGGGACTTACGCTGGGCAAGAGATTCGCGATAAATGCAAGCTAAGTAAGGAGCCAATGCAGTAGAGTACTCTCTGTAAAACCTAATTGGAATCCCATCAGGACCTGGCGATTTATTTATTTTCAACCCATTCAGCTGCTTCACAACCCCAGGTATGTCTGTCACTATGACCTCCACACGGGAATCTGTACGAGACTCAAACAGCGGTATGTTTGTACGATCCTCCTGAGTGAAAGATTTCTCAAATGCTACATTTAAAATTTCAACTTTCGTTTTGCTGTCTTCCGTTGCCAGGCCAGACTGATCAGTGAGTGACTGGATGGAAGCCTTCGACTCGCTTACTGATTTTACGTAAGACCAGAATTTCCTTGGGTTTTCAGCAAGATCTTTTGCTAAGGACTTCTCATTGAAATTGAACCAAGAAAATCTGAAGCCTCATAAGGGTGAAGGATTGACACGTCCCATGCTGAAGTCCACTAGTAGGTGTCCGGATATATTTGAACAGAAACGGTAATGTTACGCAGCTGAACATTTTGATTTCATTGTTGCGGAAAAATGCGCACTTTCGTCTAGATTATCCTTATAGCGGTTATTGTTTAGTGTTTAACTGACAATATTCCTTTGAAATAAGACTTAATGCGCTGTTCGACTCACACCCTAGAGAGCAAACTATCGAGGATTAGGTAATTCGTCGTTCTCTTGAACCGCTTAATGCAAATACAGGAACGGTTCTTTTGCATTGAAATGGCCGATTACCTTTCATATACCCGTATTTCTTTTGTTCGAACTTGTACTTCGTTTTTATTGACTTTCTCACGGACGAGACAATAAAACTTAATCTCCTTTTTCTTTCCTCCTCCTCCGCTATTTAATCTATCGTGTCTTGATTGTTGTAACCACGTTGTAATGGATATGGGCTAGGTTGAGGATTGCATGGAGAATTAAATTTTCACAGGAGCTTTAAAATCCTTATTAATAGAAGCGATACGCTACACGTTTCCTTGTGCGCAGTGTTTAAGCCTAAGTGGCTGAGTGGTCTCCTGCCGTTTTCTGCCCAAAAGTATCGTTACTTGAAAGTGAAGGAGAAAAATCATTGTACCAACCCCTTGCCATTGCTAAACAGCCGAGGCTTTAAATGTATCAAAAAATGGCTCTCTGAGCACTATGGGACTTAACTGCTGAGGTCATCAGTCCCCTAGAACTTAGAACTACTTATACCTAACTAACCTAAGGACGTCACACACATCCATGCCCGAGGCAGGATTCGAACCTGCGACCGTAGCGGTCGCGCGGTTACAGACTGTAGCGCCTAGAACCACTCGGCCACTCTGGCCGGCTTGAATGTATGCATGAAATGTGTTCGCAGTAGCGAATGGGAGCAGACTTCAGCTAAACAGGGTGTTACAAAAAGGTACGGCCAAACTTTCAGGAAACATTCCTCACACACAAATAAAGAAAATATGTTAAGTGGACATGTGTCCGGAAACGCTTGATTTCCATGTTAGAGCTCATTTTAGTTTCGTCAGTATGTACTGTACTTCCTCGATTCACCGCCGGTTGGCCCAAGTGAAGGAAGGTAATGTTGACTTCGGTGCTTGTCTTGACATGCGACACATCGCTCTACAGTACTAGCATCAAATACATCAGTACGTAGCATCAACAGGTTAGTGTTCATCACGAACGTGGTTTTGCAGTCAGTGTAATGTTTACAAATGCGGAGTTGGCAGATGCCCATTTGATGTATGAATTAGCACGGGGCAATAGCCGTGGCGCGGTACGTTTGTATCGAGACAGATTTCCAGAACGAAGATGTCCCGACAGGAAGACGTTCGAAGCAATTGATCGGCGTCTTAGGGAGCACGGAACATTCCAGACTATGACTTGCGACTAGGGAAGGCCTAGAACGACGAGGACACCTGCAATGGACGAGGCAATTCTTCGTGCAGTTGACGATAACCCTAATGTCATCGTCAGAGAAGTTGCTGCTGTACAAAGTAACGTTGACCACGTCACTGTATGGAGAGTGCTACGGGGGAACCAGTTGTTTCCGTACCATGTACAGCGTGTGCAGGCATTATCAGCAGCTGATTGGCCTCCACGGGTACACTTCTGCGAATGGTTCATCCAACAATGTGTCAATCCTCATTTCAGTGCAAATGTTCTCTTTACGGATGAGGCTTCATTCCAACGTGATCAAATTGTAAATTTTCACAATCAACATGTGTGGGCTGACGAGAATCGGCACGCAATTGTGCAATCACGTCATCAACACATTTTCTGTGAACGTTTCGGCAGGCATTGTTGGTGATGTCTTGATTGGGCTCCATGTTCTTCCACCTACACTCAATGGAGCACGTTATCATCATTTCATACGGGATACTCTACCTATGCTGCTAGAACATGTGCCTTTACAAGTACGACACAACATGTGGTTCATGCATGATGGAGCTCCTGCACATTTCAGTCGAAGTGTTCGTACGCTTCTCAACAACAGATTCGGTGACCGATGGATTGGTAGAGGCGGACCAATTCCATGGCCTCCACGCTCTCCTGACATCAACTGTCTTGACCATCATTTATGGGGGCATTTGGAAGCTCTTGTCTACGCAACCCCGGTACCAAATGTAAAGACTCTTCGTGCTCGTATTGTGGACGGCTGTGATACAATACGCCATTCTCTAGGGCTACATCAGCGCATCAGGGATTCCATGTGACGGAGGGTGGATGCATGTATCCTCGCTAACGGAGGACATTTTGAACATTTCCTGTAACAAAGTGTTTGGAGTCACGCTGGTACGTTCTGTTGCTGTGTGTTTCCATTCCATGATTAATGTGATTTGAAGAGAAGTAATAAAATGAGCTCTAACATGGAAATTAAACGTTTCGGGATACATGGCCACATAACATTTTCTTTCTTTGTGTGTGAGGAATGTTTCCTGAAGGTTTGACCGTACCTTTTTGTAACACCCTGTATATTGGAATGACGACAATGAAAATTTGTGCCGAGCTGGGACTCGAACCCAGATTTCCTGCTTGTCTAGAGCTGTCATCTTACCCACTTCAGCTATCCGAGCACACAGCTGGCCAGTCCCAAATGTCCATATCTCGTCCATTTGTCTACAACCGGCACTCTCTCATTCACCACGTATATCCCGAAAATCACTTACACGGTCAATTAAAATGTCTCCCCAGTGGGGGAATATACGTAATGAATGTACATGTGCAGATTGTAGACACGTGGACGACGACATTTGGAAGTTGGAGTCTGAAACGTAGCGTGTCCGGATAGACGAGGTGATGAAGTCGACCACTCGTGAGAAGTGGGACATTCGGGTTCAATTTCTAGTCTAGCACAAATTTTCAATGATGCCATTCTAGTAGACAGCTGAAAGTTGTCCACACAGGGTGACAATTATTACTCTACATGAAATAAAATCGTCATGAGTTCTGGACGGTTTGTATTATGGCGTTCGAACTGCACGATTGTCCACAGGACATGGTGGGAATTTGGATGATTTGGTTTAGCGACGAAGTCCACTTTCATCATCAATAAGGAAAATTGGCGCATTTGGGGGATTGAGAATCCGCATTTCGCCATTGAGTTGTTTCTTCACCCTCAACGGGTGACTGTGTGGTGTGCAATGGCCAGTCACGGAATAATCAGTGGGATATTCTTCGATGACACAGTGACAACAGAACGCTACGTGAAGGTTTTGGAAGACGATTTCATCCTCATTATCAAAAGTGATCCTCTTTTCGACAAGATATTGTTCATGCAAGACGAAGCTCGACCCCATCGAAGCAGGAGTGTGTCTTATGTCCTGAAGGAGCACTTTCTGGACCACAATCTGGCTCTGGGGTACCAGAGGCCACTGGCATGGGTCTCGATTGGCCGCCATATTCCCCGGATCTGAACTCATGCGACTCATTTTTTGTGAGGCTATATTAAAGACAAGGTGTACAACAACAGCCCCAAAACCACTGCTGAGCTGAAAACAGCCATTCAGTAGGTCATCTACAGCATAGATGTTCAGACACTTCAGCGTATCACACAGAATTTCGCTATTCGTCTGCTGCACATCATCATCAACGTTAGCAGGTATGTTGAACGTATATGAAGTCTTCACGGGTTGTCTGCCAAGTGACGTCGTTGTCCCGTTACACCGTTTCAGTGGAATGCGTCTCCATCATCTTCAGGCGAAGTATCGGGATATCGTCTCTCTCTTCTCACCTTTTACTTTTCCCTCCTTGTGGAAATGTATGGCGGAGTTTGTAGCCCGTTGGCCTTTACTCCACAATGTGTGTTATGAGTGGGTGATTGTCTTTGACTGTTTTGGCAGTTTGTGTATCGTGGTGGTGGTGTTCTGGTGATATCTAGTACTTGCCTCAGGTTGGCGAGATGTTGGATATTTTAAGTATTAAGGATTGGTATTAGGATTTGGAGATGTTTGGGATTTTCCTCTTTGACTTAGTCGTCGAAGATCGTCATGGGGCCTTTGTGCTTATCGCGGGACATGTCATACCGACCTAAGGTGTGGATGAGGTTATTTCCAGATCTGGAAGAGCTCTCGTAGAAAGCCCTTGCCAGATCGTGGAATTTTTCTCTGAGGAGTTGGATTTCGGTAGCGGCGTGCAAGTCGTCGGTGGGGAATCCCATTTGTAGGTGTAGTGCCCCTCTGAGGGCGAGGTTCTGCAGCCTCTGGAGTTTGTCCAGGTGCTTCTTTGCCGCGTATCCCCAGACAGGGCATGCATACTCAATTACTGGCCATATAAGGACCTGATAGACGTTTACTCGTACAGAGCAGGGAAGGGAGCTGGTTGTGTTAAGGACTGGTTATGGGATGGACATTCTGGTGCAGACCTTCCTGTGGATCTCGTCTGTATAAGGTTTCCACAATAGTCTCTAGTCCAAGTTTACGCCGAGGTAGTTGGTGGATCTGCGCCAGGGGAGTCGGGAGTCATGTTGGTGCAGGTGAAAGGGGGGGGGGGGGGGGGAGGGCGTTGAGGGGGTCCGCGTCTCCTGAGTCTCTGTGTTATCTAAAACCCTTTGTAGCCTACGAGTGACCAGGTCCTTATTAGCATTAAGAGTGTAAAAGGCGGTGTCATCAGTGTATTGTGCGAAGTGCACCAGGGGGGCCGTGGGAGTGTCTGCAGTGTACAGACTGTACAAAACGAGCCCCAGGAGCGATCCCTGTGACACCCCAGCGCGGTTACACCTTTTGGTGGAGGTGGCTGTAACTACCTTGACACAGAAGGTTCTACTTGTGAGATAGCTTTGGATTAACTTGACTATACTCCTGAGGAACCCCTGTGTGTATAACTTGTTTAGTAGCCCTTTATGCCATAAGGAGTCTAAGGCTTTGGCTACATCAAGTAGCACTATCCCGCAGCAGCCTCTGTGATTGGAGCCCTCTGTGGCTGTTTCCACCAGTCTCATGATTTGCTGTGGGGCGGAGTGCCCCTGTCGGAATCTGAATTGGAAATCCGGCAAAAGTCGCTCGTTGGTGATGTGGTCTCGTATGGGAATAAGCAGGAGGCGCTAATATATCTTGCTGAGAGTTGGCAAGGGGCTAACTGGCCTGTAGTGCTGCGGGAATAAAGGGTCTTTCCCTGGTTTGTGTAACACGACCACTTCCGCGTGTTTCCAGTATGCTGGGAACTCGCGGGTACGAGTAATAACGTTGAAGACGTTGGTTGGTTGGTTTGGGGGATTAAAACCAGACTGCTACGGTCATCGGTCCCTTTTTCCTAATACAAAGAACACCCACAGAGAATAAAAACGAGGAACAGAATAGATCACAGACGATACAGAACAAGAGAAACTGAGACAAAGACAAGACAAAACGAACTAAAACCACACAGAGTGTGACGGTGGTTGGCCGACCATAGAAATAAAAAAGGAAAAGCCAACCACTTAGAAACACGTTAAAAAATCAGTTTAAAATCATAGGCCAAAGGCCAGAATCAACACAAAACAATAAAATAAAACGGAAACACTCAGATTAAATGATAAAATCCCCCTGCCCGAATAAAACGTAAAACTGAGTCAGCAATAGCGGAGTCGTCTGTTAAAATGGCAGGGAGCGTATCAGGCAGCGCAAATGTCTGACTGACCACAGCTAAAAGGGGGCAGGCCATCAAAATGTGGGCCACTGTCAAAGCCGCCCCACAGCGACATAGAGGAGGGTCCTCCCGGCGCAGTAAATAACTGTGTGTCAGCCGTGAGTGGCCAATGCGGAGCCGGCAAAGAACTACTGAGTCCCTGCGAGTGGCTCTCAGGGATGACCGCCACACAGCCGTCGTCTCCTTGACAGCACGGAGTGTATTGCGCGTTGTCAGTTCGCGCCATTCATCGTCCCATAGCGCCAAAATTTTGCGGCGGAAGACTGCCCGCAAATCAGTCTCTGGGAGGCCAACGTCCAGAGATGGCTTACTGGTGGCCTCTTTCGCCAGGCGGTCAACATGTTCATTACCCGGGATACCGACATGACCGGGGGTCCACACGGCCGCAACGGGCAATAGTATGCAGAGACTCTTGGATAGCCATCACCAGACGAGAACGAGGGAAACACTGGTCGAGAGCTCGTAAACCGCTCAGGGAATCGCTACAGATAACAAAGGACTCACCTGAGCAGGAGCCCGCTACGGTCGCAGGTTCGAATCCTGCCTCGGGCATGGATGTTTGTGATGTCCTTAGGTTAGTTAGGTTTAACTAGTTCTAAGTTCTAGGGGACTAATGACCTCAGCAGTTGAGTCCCATAGTGCTCAGAGCCATTTGAACCATTTTTTGAGCAGGAGCGGATAGACTCTAGGGCACAAAAGATGGCGACCAGCTCAGCAGTGTAAACGCTGCAGCCATCCTGCAAGGAACGTTGTTCGGAACGGTCCCCTAGAGTGAGCGCATACCCGACACGACCAGCAACCATCGAACCGTCAGTGTAAACAATGCCAGAGCCCTGATAGGTGGCCAGGATGGAATAAAAGCGGCGGCGGAAGGCCTCTGGAGGGACTGAGTCCTTCGGGCCCTGTGCCAAGTCGAGCCGAAGGCAAGGGCGAGGAACACACCATGGGGGTGTATGCAAAGTAGCCCGGAAAGGAGGTGGAACAGTGAAAACCTGAAGTCCAGAGAGAAGCTCTTTGACGCGGACCGCTATTGTACAACCAGACCGGGGCCGACGTTCTGGCAGACGGGCGACCGATCGCGGGAACAGGAGACGATAGTTTGGATGCCCGGGCAAGCTTAGAACATGGGCAGCATAAGCGGCCAGCAAACGTTTGCGTCGTAACCGCAGTGGAGGGACACCAGCCTCCACTAGTACGCTGTCCACAGGGCTGGTGCGGAAAGCACCAGTGGCAAGGCGTATCCCGCTGTGGAGAATTGGGTCCAGCACCCGTAACGCAGATGGGGATGCTGAGCCATAAGCCAGGCTCCCATAATCCAGACGGGACTGGATTAACGCCTGGTAGAGCCGCAACAGGGTAGATCGGTCGGCGCCCCAGCGGGTGTGGCTCAAGCATCTCAGAGCGTTTAGATGCCGCCAACACGTCTGTTTAAGCTGCCGGATATGAGGCAGCCAAGTCAACCGGGCATCGAAAACCACCCCCAAAAACCTGTGGGTCTCCACCACAGCAAGAAGTTCGTTGTCAAGAGAAAGCCGCGGCTCAGGATGGACCGTTCGGCGCCGGCAGAAATGCATAACGCGGGTCTTGGCAACCGAAAACTGAAAACCATGCGCTACAGCCCAAGACTGCGCATTGCGGATAGCGCCCTGTAGCTGACGTTCAAAAGCTGCGATGCCAGTAGAGCTGTAGTAAAGGCAGAAGTCGTCAGCATACAGGGAAGCGTTGAAGACGTACACGAGGTATTCGATAGCCAAGGGCAGGAGGTTTTTAACTAGCTGATTGGTGACACTGTCCTGTCCTGGCGCCTTTTAAGTTGGGAGGGACCTAATTACTGTTGCCATGTCTTTGGTGGGCGAAAATTGGGGGTTCGTCCTATGATTCCTCTTCAGTAGTGAGGAAGACAGCCAGTAGACAACGGACTACCTCTTCATGTTCGTCATCCTGGGGTTCTGCCGCCTGAAACTACTTCTCAAATGTGGTGACGAGGGCGTTGGTCTTTTCAGCATGGCTGTAGTCCACACACATCTTGCCGTGCAGTGGAGGTAACCTAGCGCGTCTTTTGGTAAATTTTTTGGTTGCTTGCCATAGTGTGTGATCATCTACTTTGAGGGCTGCGAGGCAGTTTTACCATTGCTGGTTTCTGTGCTCATTGAATGCTACCCTCAGCACTCTCTCTAGACGTTTGAGCAGTCTCCTGGTGGCCTGATTTCTGGTGATCTTCCACTCTTTTGCCACTCTGTTCTTGTGATGGATTTAGGCTAGTAAATGTTCCGGGAGTTGTACTTGTAGGAGCGGGCCATCCCTTTGTGGGGGTGTGGCATCTTCCGCTGCCTGCTAGATGGTTCCTTTTAGGTCTTGTAGCGCTTGTTCTACTGTTTCCTCAGTAGGTGGGGGGGGGGGGGGGGCGAGAGCGATATCAGAGTCGACGGTTTCTTCGTATCACTCCAAGTCTGTACGTTTGTAGGACGTCTGCTACCGTGGGAGTGCTACCCATTCTCCCACATCGACCTCTAGAATCACTGGGTTCTGATCGGAGGACATTCTGTTGATTGTCCTTGCGGTTACAAACCCTGCGATCCTCCTAGTGAGGGCTATGTCTAAAACATCGGCCTACCTCCAGTGTTTGGAAAATGTGTGGTCTCGACTGAACCCCATGTTTCGAAGTGGTGGTCGCGCTCTAGTAGTTTCAGTTTGGCGCCCGCTCTGGAGGTTACTCTAGAGTTCCAATCAGGGTGTTGGGCACTGAAGTCACCTCCTATTAGCGGTCTAAGGCGCTGCAGTCATGGACTGTGCAGCTGGTCCCGGCGGAGTTGCGAGTCCTCCCTTTCGCATGGGTGTGTGTGTTTGTCCTTGGGATAATTTAGGTTAAGTAGTGTGTAAACTTAGCGACTGAAGAACTTAGCAGTTATGTCCCATAAGATTTCACACACATTTGATTTTTCACCTCCCATTATGAGTTTGCCTTCAATTTGCCGCCTGCCGTTGTGGCCATGCGGTTCTAGGCGCTTCAGTCTGGAACCGCGTGGCCGCCACAGTCGCAGGTTCGAATCCTGCCTCGGGCATGGATGTGGGTGATGTCCTTAGGTTAGTTAGGTCTAAGTAGTTCTAAGTTCTAGGGGACTGATGACCACAGATGCTAAGTCCCATAGTGCTCAGAGTCATTTGAACCATTTCAATTTGCCCTAGAGCAGCTATGTCTCCCTCATGTATCTTGTGTGGGGGTCGGTAAACTGCAACGATTTTTAGGGGTCCGGTGGCAGTGGTTACTTCCATGGCCATGCTACGAGTTTATTGGTAGCTGGTATGAATACCTGGTGGTGGGGGATCCCTCTTTTTATGTACATGGACACTACACCGCCTTGGGTTGGCCTGTCTTTACGTTAGCTGACATAGTTGGCGACTGTCGCTTTTATTCCTGGCTTTAGGTGGGTTTCCCCGATCATGCATATGTCGATGGAGAACTCCTTCATGAGTTCTCTGATCTCTACCTCTTGATTAACAATGTCGTTTGCGTTAAAGACGAACATTGTCAGGCCTAGTATATTTGGTCTTCTTTCTATGTTGGGGTTTTGTAACTACTGAGGAAGTCGCAGAGGCGAGCGACTGCTGGACTGCTGCCTGAAGGGCAACGAGGACCCGAGTATTCTGCTTCTGGGCCTCCCTGAATTCCTTCATTTCCATGGCGAGGTTCATCATCTGGACCATAACGTCTAACAATTGATCTGAAGGGGTGGAGTGAGTGTGGGGTTCCCTAGAGCTTCCTCTGTCTTGGTGTACCTGGTTGCTCTAGGGTAAATTGAAGGCAAACTCGTAATATGAGGTGACTTCAATGCCAAACACCCTGATTCGAACTCTAGAGTAACCTCCAGAGCAGGCGCCAAACTGCAACGACTAGCACGTGACCACCACTTTGAAACATGGGGTCCAGTCGAGACCACACACTTCCCTAAAAATGGAGGCAGGCCCGACGTGTAAGACATAGCCCTCACTAGGAGGATTGCGGTGTTTGTGGCCGCAAGGACTGTCAACAGAATGTCCTCCGACCATAACCCAATTAGTCTAGAGATTGATGTGGGAGAATTGGTAGCACTCCCACGCTACCAGACGTCTTACAAACGTACAGACTGGGAGCGATACCGAGAAACTGTCGCCTCTGATATCGCTCGCGCTCCGCCACGTACTGCCGAAACAGTAGAAAAAGCGCTACAAGGTCTAACAGGTTTCATCTTGCAAGCAGTGGAAGATGCCACGCCCCTGCAAAGAGACGGGCTCCGCAAATACAGCTCCCGGAACATTTGCTAACTCAAATTCGACATAAGATCAGAGTGTCAAAAGAGTGGAAGACCACCAGAGATGAGGCCACCAGGCAGCTGCTCAATCAAATGGTTCAAATGGCTCTGAGCACTATGGGACTTAACATCTGTGGTCATCAGTCCCCTAGAACTTAGAACTACTAAAACCTAACTAACCTAAGGACATCACCCACATCCATGCCCGAGGCAGGATTCGAACCTGCGACCGTAGCGGTCACGCGGCTCCAGACTGAAGCGCCTAGGACCGCACGGCCACACCGGCCGGCGCTGCTCAGTCGTCTACAGAGAGAGCTGAAGTTCGCGCTCAGTGAGTACAGAAACCAGCAATGGCAAAACCGCCCCACAGCTCTCAAAGTAGACGATCACACACTATGGCAAGCAAACAAGCGATCCACTAAAAGATGCGCTAGGATCCCGCCACTGCACGGCGAGTGGGGTCTGGCTACAGCCACGCTGAAAAGACCAACGCCCTCGGCGACTCCTTCGAGATGCAGTTTCAAGCGGCAGAACCCCAGGATCAAGAGCATGAATAGGTAGTCCGTCGTCAACTGGCCGTCTTCCTCAATGCTGAGGAGGACCCAGAGGATGAACCCACACTTTTCATCCCAGAGAACGTGACAAAAGTAACTAGGTCTCTACCTACAAATAAGGCTCCAGGACACGACAGTGTCACCAGTCAGGTAGTTACGAACCTCCCACCCTCGGCGATCACACACCTCGCGAACGTCTTCAATGAGATTACTTGTTCCCGCGAGTTCCCAGCTTGCTGGAAACATGAGGAAGTGGTCGCGATACACAAACCAGGGAAAGACCCTCTATTCTACAGGCCGAGTAGCATCTGGCCAACTCTCAGCAAGATCTATGAGCACCTCCTGCTAAAACCCTTACAGGAACATATTACCAGAGTGCCACTTCTACCGGATTTCCATTTCAGATACCGGCAGAACCACTCAGCCCCACAACAGATCGTGAGAGTGGTTGAAGCAGCCACAGAGGCTACTGCGGGGTAGCCAAAGCCTTCAACTCCGTATGGCATAGAGGGCTACTCTACAAGTTATACACACAAGGCTTCCCTGGGAGCATAGTTAAGCAGATCAAAAGCTATCTCATGTATATGACTTTGTCTGTCAAAGTAGAAACCGCCACCTCCACCAAAAGGCGTATTCGTGCTGGGATGTCACAGGGATCGGTCCTGCGGACCCTTTTGTACAGTCTGTACACTGCGGACACACCAACGGCCCCCTGGTGCACACAGTGCAGTACGCAGACAACCCAGCCTTCTACACACGAAATGCGAACAAGGACCTGGTCATCCGTAGGCTACAAATGGTCTTAGATGACACAGAAACTTTGGCCCATCCCTCGCGCATTACCATCAATTCTGAAAGACGCAGGCAATTCTGATCACCTGGATTCTCAGAAGGCGAGTACCTCCTCAACGACCCCCCCTCTCCCCCCCCCCCCCCCCCACCGCCTTCACCTAAATGGAACCAAACTCCACTGGTGCAGAACCGCCAAGTACCTTGGCGTAACCTTGGACTCTCGTCTGATGTGGAAACCCCACATAGATGAGGCCCACTGGAAGGTCTGTGCCAGAAAATCCATCCAATACTCAATCCTCAACTCAACCAGTTCCCTTCCCTTCTCTGTGGGTGTGAACGTGTATCAGGCCCTGATATGGCCAGCAATGGAGTATGCGTACCCTGTCTGGGGTACACCGCAAAGCAGCAACTGGACAAACTCCATAGGCTGCAGAACCGCGCCCTCAGGAGGGCACTGCGCCTACCCCTCGGATTCCCTATTGACGATCAGCATGCCGCTGCTGAAATCCCACTCCTAAAAGAGTGCTTCCAATATCTGGCAAGGGCCTTGTATGAAAGCTCTTCCATGTCAGGAAATGTCCTCATCGACTCCCTAGGTCGACATGACGTTTCCCGTGACAAGCACAAACGCCCAATGACGATCTTCGAAAACTAAGTCGAAGAGAAAATCCTATACCCAATTCCTGATCCTCTTCCCTCCCCCATAATATCAATCATCTCACCATCCGCAGGCAAGTACCAGACACATGCAGAACAATTATCATATCATACAGACAGCCAAAAATCACAGAAATATAAACACACACATGTACAAAGTGGAATAAAAGCCGCAAGGCTACAAACTACCCAAAATACTTCCTCAAAGAGGTGAAAGTATCAGATGAGAGTGAGTGAGTGCGATATCCCGACACTTCGCTTGAAGATAATGGAGACGTATTTTATCGAAATGTTGCTACGAGGCGACGACGCCACTCCGCTGACAACCCGTGAAGACTTCATATATGAAATTCGACGAGAAAGTCTGCACTCACATACATATTGAAGATGTCATAACCTAAATACGATTATCTGTAGTGACATTTCCATGTTACACAAAATGTGTACACGACGTATTTTGTAATTAATTTACGTTTCTTTCGTATAGTTCAATAATTGTCACCCTGTGTTAGCAACTGCGAGTACATTTCATGTATTTCACAACAGCCTGTTCCTTCGGACATACATTCAGTGTGGTATGTAATCTGAACTTATTCCAACATCCGTGTAAAGTTAAGTATTCGCTTAACTCAGGGGTATAAAAATCAGTAAACTAAGCAACGACTAATCTCCATATTAGTTTTTTCCAATTTTGTCCCATTTTTTTTTTCTACAGTCGCAGTGTTCTTCTCAGACATTATGGCTAAATTAACCTTGCTACAGAGGCGTTGCTGGGTCATCCATTGAATCGTTTTGTGATTCAACGGTGGTTTATCGAATTATTGCACAGTCCTGTCATCGCTTCTTGGTACTATAAATAAACTTACAGTTTGATATAACAGCTTTTTGGTGAATATTCTGGGAATATTTATAGTGTCACTGATTTTTCACCTGTCGAAAACCGACAGTAGCTGTTGTAATTATCTAGTATGCCACGATAGCACTGCAAATTTGAAGCCCCTCTACATCTGGCAGTCGTTGCCAAGGCTCACGGTGGCTTCCCACCACGGAAGGGGCGTGCGGAGCAACAATGCAACCGAGCTCGGCGCCAGTGGTAATGCCGAGCGGGGGAACACGAGACGGCGTTATGATGTCCTGTGTTGGGCAGAGGATGGGTCGGAGATAGAAGGCAGCGACCGGGAAGAGGATGGCCGGCAACTCCAGGATAGCAGAGTCCAACTTCAGGGGGCGCGCCGGCCGGTATTGTCTTGGCCACTAAGTGGTCTGTTCCGGAAGATTTGCTACTAGCAATGGAACGTCCAGATCTCGGAGCCGAGGCTGTGGGCGGTCTCTGGTTCACATCTTAGAAATAGCGGAGTCGAGCGCACGGGACTATCCGTTTGGCTAGGTTAAGTTCCAAGAAGTCTGTCCTTGACTCTGTTGGTGAGAAACGGCGCAGCCTGGTCTGGCAGCTGCAAAGCGGAGTGACAGCTGGCGGCTGTCGACTCCACGAGAGCATCGCCACGCACATGAAGAGCGGCCCAGACAGTTTTTCTCCGGTTCCTGGAAAGACAGTGCCTAGAGTGCACGGACGTGCTGTGACTAGCGCCGTGTTCTCCATACACAAAATTCTCAAGCTATCTCACAAGACCTTGGAGTGTTCACATCATAACATCACCGCCTGTAATTAGGTGAAATTCGATTTGTATTCTGAATCCGATTATCAAATGGCTCTGAGCACCATAGGACTTAACATCTGAGGTCATCAGTCCCCTAGAACTTAGAACTACTTAAACCTAACTAACCTAAGGACATCACACACATCCATGCCCGAGGCAGGGTTCGAACCTGCGACCGCTGCGGTCGCGCGGTTCCAGACTGAAGCGCCTAGAACCACTCGGCCACACCGGCCGGCTGAAACCGATTTTCAAGAGCATTAAATGTTCCGGGAAATTATTTATGGGAACACTGTCTGGCGGTGGCGATAGAGGAAAATTGGGACCTATGCTTATCTTTGGCGTAATCACATTTCTGTCGTAAGTATCAAGAAAGATAACAATACTTTTAATATACGTTTACTTCAAAATATCTACCGCCTTCTGTTAGCTTGGAAACAATTCGTTTGATATTTTACTGACCGTGAAATGACATGAAGTTTATTTTCGTAATAATTACACTGAAAATTGGAAATTTGTGGTAAGTTCCTATGGGACCAAACGGCTGAGGTAATCGGTCCCTAAGCTTACACACTACTTAATCTAACTTAAACTAACTTACGCTAAGGACGACACACACACACACACACACACACCAGTGCATAAGGGAGGACTCGCACCTCCGATGGTGGGAGCAGCGCGATCGGTGGCTAGTCGCCTCAGACTGCGCGGATACCCCGCGCGGCTTATTGCACTGACAAAAATTATCAGTCTTCGAGAAAAATTTATGACTGCAGGCTCTAATGAATTTAATATGCACATATAAATTACACTCAATATACCTTTTGAAACAATCTCAAAGTAAACGAAAAGCTTCCGTATTTAATTTCAGTTTCATGAATGAAATCTAACTTTTCTTTTTATGAAAAATGAAAGAGGATCTTCATGTAACATACATCTACATCTACGTGATTATTCTGCTATTCACAATAAACTGCCTGGCAGAGGGTTCAATGAACCACCTTCAAGCTGTCTCTCTAACGTTCCGCTCTCGAGCGGCGTGCGGGAAAACGAGCACTTAATTTTTTCTCTGCAACCCCAGATATCTCTTATTTTATGTAGGTGGTAGCCAACAGATTGTTTTCGCAATCGGAGGAGAAAACTGGTGATTGAAATTTCATGAGAAAATCCCGTCGCAGCGAACAACGCCTTTGTTTTAATGATTGCCACTCCAATTCACGTATCATGTCTGTGCCACTATCTCCCATACTTCGCCACAATACAAAAGGAGCTGTCCGTCTTTGTACTTTTTAGATGTCGTCCCTCAGTCCCATCTGATGCGGATTCCACACCGCACAGCAAAACTCTAGAATAGGTCGAACAACCGTAGTGTAAGCAGTCTTTTTAGCAGACCTTTTGCACCTTCTAAGTGTTCTGCCAATGAAACGCAGTCTTTGGTTTGCTCTACCCACAACATTATTTATGTGATCGTTCCAATTTAGGATAACTGTAATTGTAATTTCTAAGTATTTAGTTGAATTTACAGCCCTCAGATTTGTGTCACTTATGGCGTGACTGAAATTTAGCGGCTTTCTTTTAGTACTCATGTGAATAGCTTCACACATTTCTTTATTGAGCGTCAATTGCCACTTTTCACACCATAGAGATATCTTATCTAAATCATTTTGCTATTCGTTTTGGTCATCTGATGACTTTACAAGACGATAAATGGCAGCATCATCTGCAAACAATCTAAGACGGCTACTGAGATTGTCTCCTATGTCGTAAATACAGATCAGGAACTACAGAGGGCCTATAACACTTCCTTGAGGAACCTGGATATTATTTCTGTTTTACTCAATGGCTTTCCGTCTATTACTACGAACTGTGACCCTTCTGACAGGAAATCACGAATCCAGTCGCACAACTGAGGCGATACTCCATAGGCACGCAGTTTCGTTAGAACACGCTTGCGAGGAACGGTGTCGAAAGCCTTCTGTAAATCTAAAAATATGGTATCAATTTGACATCCCCTGTCGATAGCACTCATGATTATAAAGAGCTAGTTGTGTTTCGCAAGAACGATATTTTCTGAATCCGTGCTCACTACCTGTCAATGAATTGTTTTCTTCGAGGTAATTCATTTATTTCGGATACAGTATATGTTTCAAAATCCTACTACAAACCGACGTTAGTGATGTGGGCCTGTAATTCAACGGATTACTCCTACTTTTCTTTTTGGGTATTGGCGTGACTTGAGCAATTTTCCAGTCCTTAGGTACGGATCTTTCTGTGAGCGAGCAGTTATATATAATTGCTAAATATGGAGCTATTGTATCAGCATACTCTGAGATGAACCTGACTGGAATACAATCTGGACCGGAAGCCTTGCTTTTATTAAGTGATTTAAGCTGCTTTGCGACACCGAGGATATCTGTTTCTACGTTTCTCATCTTGGTAGTTGTTCTTGATTGGAATTCAGCAATATTTACTTCGTCTTCGTCTCCTAGTTGTAATAATCAGTTTACCTGTTATGGTTTAACGATTAATCAATCTACACGCCTAATTTCAACTCACTTTTATTAATACAGTTCAGCGGCAGCGATCAAGGAAACGTAATTCCTAAGAGGACCCAATCCTGAGAGAACAAAAGCGGAAGTGAGAGCTAAAGAATAAGAGAGCTTTTCGCAGTTGTCATATTCCTTTTACAATATGCTGTCAGTGTTATTTTTGAGTAACTTTTATCTCCGTTTCTGTTACAAGATTCGTGCATCGCTGCATTACGTAGCTGTTTAACTCAAAAAAATTAAATATGGTTTCAGTTAAGCAAACGAGACGCTTATCAGTTAACATTAGCAGTACCATTTGGGTTAGTATTGACCCATGAGGGGTGGTCGAGGACCCTACTCCCTTCCATAATCACCGCAGGGCCAAACGCTCTTACTCATGTACGGGTTTATACATTTCGTCAAAATTTTATCCTTCCACTCTCCCATTCCCCCAGCCCAGCTAAAAGTATCAAAAATGTACCTCTTATACATGAGGTACCACGTGGGTCATTTTTGACGCACCTCCAGTATAAGCGGGCCGGAGTGGCCGAGCTGTTCTAGGCGCTACAGTCTGGAACCGCGCGACAGCTACGGTCGCAGGTTCGAATACTGCCTCGGGCATGGATGTGTGTGATGTCCTTAGGTTAGTTAGGTTTAAGTAGTTCTAAGTTCTAGGGGACTTATGACCTCAGCAGTTGAGTCCCATAGTGCTCAGAGCCATTTGAACCATTTTTTGAACCTCCAGTATAAGGCAATTTGATTCCAGTAACACCGGTTTTCAGACTCTTAAGTAGATTCCGGGCATGCTTCGACATTATTCACGGTATACTAAATAAAGTTACAACAGTTTAGGACAAAAATAACCTGAAATATGAAGAATTTGCTTGGCTTTCGTTTCCCGAAAGACTGGAGGTATGCAGTCATCTAAGGTCAGCCTCATTCTGCCAACGGCCTTGTCAAAGAGGGCGGAGGAGCGGATAGAGGTTCAGGGCACTCTCTTGTCCTAGGGGTAGGAAATTGCCCCTAAAGGCGGAAGAATCAGCAATGATCAACGACATGAGGATGCAGAAGGCAATGGAAACCACTGCATTAAAGACACGTAACGTGTATCCACAGGATATGTGGCCTGTAATTGAAGAAGTGTCATAATGATCTCTCCATTGGCAAAAGATTCCGGAATAGTCCCCCATTCGGGTCTCCGGGAGGGGACTGCCAAGGGGGAGGTTACCATGAGAAAAAGATTGAATAATCAACGAAAGGATAACGTTCTACGAGTCGGGGCGTGGAATGTCAGAAGCTTGAACGTGGTAGGGAAACTAGAAAATCTGAAAAGGGAAATGCAAAGGCTCAATCTAGATATAGTAGGGGTCAGTGAAGTGGAAGGAAGACAAGGATTTCTGGTCAGATGAGTATCGGGTAATATCAACAGCAGCAGAAAATGGTATAACAGGTGTAGGATTCGTTATGAATAGGAAGGTAGGGCAGAGAGTGTGTTACTGTGAACAGTTCAGTGACCAGGTTGTTTTAATCAGAAACGACAGCAGACCAACACCGACAACGATAGTTCAGGTATACATGCCGACGTCGCAAGCTGAAGATGAACAGATAGAGAAAGTGTATGAGGATATTGAAAGGGTAATGCAGTATGTAAAGGATGACGAAAATCTAATAGTCATAGGCGACTAGAATGCAGTTGTAGGGGAAGGAGTAGAAGAAAAGGTTACAGGAGAATATGGGCTTGGGACAAGGAATGAAAGAGGAGAAAGACTAATTGAGTTCTGTAACAAGTTTCAGCTAGTAATACCGAATACCCTGTTCAAGAATCACAAGAGGAGGAGGTATACTTGGAAAAGGCCGGGAGATACGGGAAGATTTCAATTAGATTACATCATGGTGAGACAGAGATTCCGAAATCAGATACTGGATTGTAAGGCGTACCCAGGGGCAGATATAGACTCTGATCACAATATAGTAGTGATGAAGAGTAGGCTGAAGTTCAAGACATTAGTCAGGAAGAATCAATACGCAAAGAAGTGGGATACGGAAGTACTAAGGAATGATGAGGTACGTTTGAAGTTCTCTAACGCTATAGATACAGCAATAAGGAATAGCGCAGTAGGCAGTACAGTTGAAGAGGAATGGACATCTCTTAAAAAGGGCCATCACAGAAGTTGGGAAGGAAAACATAGGTACAAAGAAGGTAGCTGCGAAGAAACCATGGGTAACAGAAGAAATACTTCGGTTGATTGATGAAAGGAGGAACTACAAACATGTTCCGGGAAAATCAGGAATACAGAAATACAAGTCGCTGAGGAATGAAATAAATAGGAAGTGCAGGGAAGCTAAGACGAAATGGCTGCAGGAAAAGTGTGAAGGCATCGAAAAAGATATGATTGTCGGAAGGACAGACTCAGTATACAGGAAAGTCAAAACAACCTTTGGTGACATTAAAAGCAACGGTGGTAACATTAAGAGTGCAACGGGAATTCCACTGTTAAATGCAGAGGAGAGAGCAGATAGGTGGAAAGAATACATTGAAAGCCTCTATGAGGGTGAAGATTTGTCTGATGTGATAGAAGAAGAAACAGGAGTCGATTTAGAAGAGATAGTGGATCCAATATTAGAATCGGATTTAAAAGAGCTTTGGAGGACATACGGTCAAATGAGGCAGAAGGAATAGATAACATTCCATCAGAATTTCTAAAATCATTGGGGGAAGTGGCAGCAAAACGACTATTCACGTTGGTGTGTAGAATATATGAGTCTGGCGATATACCATCTGACTTTCGGAAAAGCATCATCCACACAATTCCGAAGACGGCAAGAGCTGACAAGTGCGAGAATTATCGCACAATCAGCTTAACAGCTCATGCATCGAAGCTGCTTACAAGAATAATATGCAGAAGAATGGAAAAGAAAATTGAGAATGCGCTAGGTGACTATCAGTTTGGCTTTAGGAAAAGTAAAGGGACGAGAGAGGCAATTCTGACGTTACGGCTAATAATGGAAGCAAGGCTAAAGAAAAATCAAGAGACTTTCATAGGATCTGTCGTCCTGGAAAAAGCGTTCGACAATATAAAATGGTGCAAGCTGTTCGAGATTCTGAAAAAAAGTATGCGTAAGCTATAGGGAGAGACGGGTCATATACAATATGTACAACAACCAAGAGGGAATAATAAGAGTGGACGATCAAGAACGAAGTGCTCGTATTAAGAAGGGTGTAAGACAAGCCTGTAGCCTTTCGCCCCTATTCTTCAATCTGTACATCGAGGAAGCAATGATGGAAATAAAAGAAAGGTTCAGGAGTGGAATCAAAATACAAGGTGAAAGGATATCAATGATACGATTCGCTGATGACATTGCTATCCTGAGTGAAAGTGAAGAAGAATTAAATGATCTGCTGAACGGAATGAACAGTGATGAGTACACAGTATGGTTTGAGAGTAAATCGGAGAAAGACGAAGGTAATGAGAAGTAGTAGAAATGAGAACAGCGAGACACTTAACATCAGGATAGATGGTCACGAAGTAAATGAAGTTAAGGAATTCTGCTACCTAGGCGGTAAAATAACCAATGACGGACGGAGCAAGGAGGACATCAAAAGCAGACTCGCTATGGCAAAAAAGGCATTTCTGGCCAAGAGAAGCCTACTAATGTCAAATACTGGCCTTAATTTGAGGAAGATATTTCTGAGGATGTACGTCTGGAGTACAGAATTGTATGGTATTGAAACATGGACTGTGGGAAAAGCGGAACAGAAGAGAATCAAAGCATTTGAGATGTGGTGCTATAGACGAATGTTGAAAATTAGGTGGACTGATAAGGTAAGGAATAAGGAGGTTCTACGCAGAATCGGAGAGGAAAGGAATATGTGGAAAACACTGATAAGGAGAAGGGACAGGATGATAGGACATCTGCAAAGACATGAGGGAATGACTTCCATGGTACTAGAGGGAGCTGTAGAGGGCAAAAACTGTAGGGGAAGACAGAGATTGGAATACGTCAAGCAAATAATTGAGGACGAAGGTTGCAAGTGCTACTCTGAGATGAAGAGGTTAGCACAGGAAAGGAATTCGTGGCGGGCCGCATCAAACCAGTCAGTAGACTGATGACCAAAAAAAAAAAGTTTCATTCTATTTCAACAAGGAGACAAGGAAAATGATATATTTTCTCTTGCTTCATAAGAATGGAATCTATTTACAAACAACTGCACTGCCTGTTCCAAGCCAAGCGAGAACGTGACTGTCGGGGAGCAGCTATATCCTTGCAAAGTGCAGGTGCTCATTCATTCAGTACATGCCGAGTACACCTGACAGGTATGGGATAAAATACTGGCCTTTATGTGATGCTGAAAAGCGCTATATCCTGAACGATTCGCCTTACCGTGGTAAATATGAAACTTGTGGTCCTACAAAGCGTCTGGATTATCATGTCATTATGAAGTAGGCACAGCTATTCCTCAACTGTGGTCATAACATCACGAATGGCAATTTCTTCACCTCCATGAAACTGGCGGATGAGCTAAAACAAAAAGGAACAGGTTTAGTTGGATCTCTTCGGAGATCACTCAAACGGGACCCTTCTGCGCAGCGAAATGGAAATGACGCACAAGTCGGGCGACTACCTTCCCCCCTTGTACCAAGGGAAAATTAAAAAAAATACATTATTCTGAGTAATATGCATACTGGATTTCAGGTCAGTGAGAATACTGAGATGTAACTTCAAGTACCTGTGGAATATCATGATGAAACTAAGGGTGGAGTATACATTGTTGACTAAATGACTAGACACTACCGTATCCGAGCTGGCAGCCACTGATGGCCTGTGCATGTCTTACAATTTTCTTGTCACTGCCGTCATCAGTGCTCGCACATTTCCTTAGTTATTTACCTCTAACAAGATCTGACAGCGAGACTATCATCAGAGCAGCAGATGAGTTTGCTGGCACCCACAAACTGCAGATGGGGGCCAATCTCCCCTTGCAGGCTCTAGGTACCGGCGCTGGTCAATCTGGAAAACCGGAAGGTTTATCAGATTCAGGTTCCCTGCGAAGAACAAAAGGGTAATAAGGCATCACACGTATGTTTCCAGTGCAACAAGTATCCGTGCGAAAGATGTGAAGTCAAAACTCTTGTCGAATGTCTGAACTGTGAGCCCATCCCAGCTCAGAAAATTCTGTCCACTCATTTGTTCCTAAATATTTCCAAATAGATAAAATCTAGTGACGTTATCACTGAGTCCGAATGCGGATTAATCTGGGTGAAACTGAGCATCAAAGGACGGTAAAAAATGGTTATCGGATGCTTTTATAGACCACTTGGGTCAGGATCGGTAGTTGTAGAGCACTTCAGATAGAACTTGCAGAACATCATTAGTAATTTTCCTGATCATGCCGTTGTTACAAGGGGTGATTGCAACTTTCCAGGTATAGACTGGGAGTGTTATGTTTTTGTAAATGAGTGGGTGGTTAAGATCGTCACTCTTCGATCACGCTTTCGCGATAGGTCACTCGTTACATCATCGGCGTAATATCTTGGAGGAACTGTCACCACCCAATCCGAAACGACCGCGTGAAGTTAGTTCTCTCTGACGTTAATTGGAAATATTGTAAAGAAAGTATCATCCATATACAAAATGCTTGACGGGTTATATATTGTGAAGAAAGTATAATCCATATATAAAATGCTTGACGACTTATTATGAACTACTACTCGTTGAGAGCAGCTGATTCGCACACATCCATGCCCAAGGCAGGATTCAAATTAATGACAGTAGCGGCCGCGTGGTTTCGATTATGAATCGCCTAAAGTAACTTGGCCACTGCGGCCGACTAATCTGCTTTATTAGTCTCTATGTGTTTTAAGTAACTGCGTGAGAACGGATACACTCATCGAACTAGGACAAGGTAGCTGTTGACGGGCTAGTAACGCCACTATACTTGATTATGTGGGCCCCTGTTAATGCGGATGCCCTGAATTCCGTTTGATCTGTTCTGCCTGGTTTTCTCCCGCACTTAACTGTATAACGTTGATGATTTTGTCTGGCTTCATACTCATAAAGGTGAAGTGAAAGGAACTGGGACTATAGGTGTAGTCACTCTATTTACTAGCCAAATTCCGGCGACGAAAATTTATTTTTTCGCCAGATGCCTTGTACGTCACTTCGTGATTTCGGCTACGGAGGCGAGTGCGAAAAGTATAAGTTTGTGGATACATGTAATGTGTGAAAAGGAGGAGTCATTCCGGATGTGGGAAGGGTGCTTCCGGATGTCAAATGTCAAGAATAGTACAGGGTACAGCCAACTGCAGATGGTGGCTCATGTCGGTACCAATGAGGTGTGTCGCTTTGGATCGGAGCAGATTCTGTCTGGTTTCGGGCGGCTAGCGGAAATGTTAAAGACTGCCAGTCATGCTTCCGAAATTAAGGCGGAGCTCACCATCTGCAGCATCGTCGATAGAAGCGACTGTGGTCCTTTGGTGCAGAGCCGAGCGGAGGGTCTGAATCAAAGGCTCAGGCAGTTCTGTGACCGTGGAGGCTGCAGATTCCTTGACTTGCGCCATCGGGTGGTCGGTTTCCGGGTTCCGTTTAGTAGGTCAGGAGTCCACTACACACAGGAGGCGGCTACACAGGTAGCGGGGGCTGTGTGGAAGGGACTGAGCGGTTTTTTAGGTTATAGGCTCTCAGGGAACCACAGAAAGGACGTCCGTCTAAGAGTGGGCAGGTAAAACACAGTAAGGTAGTTGTAGAAACGATTGGTATTGTAGTTGTAAATTGTCGTAGCTGTGATGGGAAAGAATCAGAGCTCCAAGCCCTAATAGAAAGCATTGAAGCTCAAATAGTTGTAGGGACAGAGAGCTGGCTAAAGCCGGAAATAAGTTCAGTCGAAATTTTTTCAAACGATCCAACAGTGTTCAGAAAGGATAGGTGAAATACAGTTGGTGGTGGAGTATTTATTGCTGTCAGAGGTAGTTTGCCTTGTAGCGAAATTGAAGTAGATAGTTCGTGTGAAATAGTATGGGTAGAGGTTATACCTGACAATCGGACTAAACTATTAATTGGATTGTTTTACTGACCCCCGACTGAGATGATATAGCTGCTGAACAGTTCCAAGAAAACTTGAGTCTCGTTTCAAATAAGTACCCCGCTCATTCAATTATAGGCGGTGGTGACTTCACTCTAACCTCGATATTTTGGAAAAACTGTACGTTTAAAGCCGGCGGCAGCCATAAAACGTCATACGAAATTGTACTGAATGCTTTCTCAGAAAATTATTTTGAACAGTTATTTCATGAGCCCACTCATGGACAAACAGTGAGCATTGTGACGAATACAGGGATTAGCGACCAC
Source organism: Schistocerca nitens (assembly GCF_023898315.1). NCBI lineage: Eukaryota > Metazoa > Arthropoda > Insecta > Orthoptera > Acrididae > Schistocerca > Schistocerca nitens. Next base: position 333,540,550 of record NC_064618.1, on the reverse strand, counting down.
AAGGCAGTTGCTGCTAGGCTGAGTACTGTAACACCTGCAATCATCAAAAAGAAACGCAAAGTATATCTATTTAAAAAAAGCTGATAAAACTGCTCTTAACGTCTTTTTAAGTCTTCAATCCTTCCGATCTGATCATGTAAGTGTAGAAAAGTTGTGGAATGTTTTCAAAGAGATAGTATCGACAGCAGTTGAGAGATGGTACTGATTAGCCCATGGTACGCCAAACAGGTCAGATCGTTGATGTAGAAGCAACGAAGAAAGCATGCCAAATTTAAAAGAACGCATAATCACCTAGATTGGCATAGTTATACAGAAGCTCGAAATATAGCGCGTACTTCAATGCGAGACGCTTTTAGTAATTTCCACAACGAAATTCTGTCTCGGAATCACAAAGAAAACCTAAAGAGATTCTGGTCATACATAAAGCACACCAGTGGCAAGACGCAAGACGCACTGCGCGATAACAACGGTGAAGTCACTGATGACAGTGCTACTAAAGCAGAGTTATTAAACTCGGTTTTCCGAAACTCCTTCACGAAAGAAGACGAAGTAAATATTCCTGAATTCCAATCAAGAACAACTGCCAAGATGAGAAACATAGTAGTAGATACCCTCCGTGTATCAAAGCAGCTTAAACCACTTAATAAAGGCAAGGCCTCCGGTGCAGACACTATACCAGTCAGGTTCCTCTCAGAGTATGCTGATAAAATAGCTCCATATTTAGCAATTATGTACAACCACTCGCTCACAGAAAGATCCGTACCTAAGGACTGGAAAATTGTTCAAGTCACACCAATACCCAAAAAGGGAGGTAGGAGTAATCCGCTGAATTACAGGTCTGCATCACTAACGTCGAACGGATATTCAAAGCCACATGCACCATTTTTCCATTGATTTTACACCCAATCTTCTTTTATGAGAACAAATTACATTTGTTTTTGTGATTGGCTCCTAGACTGTTCTCGCTACATTATGTTTTAAAAGTGATTACCGTCTGAAGTGTTTCTGCCAGTGATGGTCGAGAACCTTCGAGGCAGAGAGAGTTTCACTTTCAATAATCGGTGTCCCGTAGCAGATGTTTCCGTGGAAAATACAAAATGGTTCAAATGGCTCTGATCACTATAGGACTTAACATCTGAGGTCATCAGTCCCCTAGAACTTAGAACTACTTAAACCTAACTAACTTAAGAACATCACACACATCCATGCCCGAGGCAGGATTCGAATTTGCGACCGTAGCGGTCGCGCGGTTCCAGACTGAAGCGCCTGGAGTAAACATTCATATTTACAGTCTGCCGAGATGGAAGACGCGATAACGTACGTGATGCTGGCGCTGATTGTGCTTGTTCCAGAGGTAAGAAACATGGCATCAATTATACATTGTGAATCTAGAAAATGTAAGAGTACATGGTTACCTAATGGAGAAGGAACACGTTAACTACGATACCGTTTTAGGAAAATCCAGACAGCTTCTTTATAGCCAAATAATGGAGATGTGTTTTAGGCTTTGAAAGAAGTAGAAAGAGAATATTTGTGCTAAATATCTGATTCATTCGAACTGATGCTAGGTAAAAATTAACTACAGGTTTTATGCTAGAACATTATAACACGTAGAAGCTTCACATTTGAAATCTTTTACTTTAGAAGATACGGAGTGATCGGATATGGTCCCACTAGAAAAGCTGTCACCCAGGGTGGTGTGTGTGTGTGTGTGTGATAAAGAGGAGTCTTCCACACGAGTCGTTGGCTTTGGCGAGGGACGTAAGAAACATGCGACAAGCGCCGTAAATATTATGGCCAATGTGACGTCATAGCAATGTGAATTACTTCAACGTAATAGACAGAAACACTGAGTAAAGAACAAAATAACGTCACAAAACAAACACTTCGAATAACGAATATTATAACGAAAGAAATTGTTTTTAGAAAGAAAAAGGAGGAGGAGGGAATTAGTGTTTAACGTCCCGTCGACAACGAGGTCATTAGAGACGGAGCGCAAGCTCGGGTGAGGGAAGGATGGGGAAGGAAATCGGCCGTGCCCTTTCAAAGGAACCATCCCGGCATTTGCCTGAAGCGATTTAGGGAAATCACGGAAAACCAAATCAGGATGGCTGGATACGGGATTGAACCGTCGTCCTCCCGAGTGCGAGTCCAGTGTGCTAACCACTGCGCCACCTCGCTCGGTGAAAGAAAAAGGGATCGTGTAGGCCCTAGCGTAAATTCGTACTTTACCGCTATAATGACGTCAGAACGTAAATTATGAAAGTGGAAAGAAATGATTCTGGTAAAACTTGAAACTATTCGAATATAGACTTCAGTTATATATCATTTCTATCAAAATATAATTTCGTTAAGAATTTACAAATGCTGTAGATGAACTGTTCGAAACTAAATCAAATGATAACCGAGACCTGTAACTACTGGTATCTGTTGAAAACGTCAGAAACTACCAAAGTAAGAAATACACATTAATTTTCTCAGAATACAGCTCATGTAACAGAAAAAACCTATGTTACAAAACGAAAGAGTCAAAACTATCACACAAAAATATGAACTAGAAATACACTTACAGGCTCAGCTACTTTTCCAAGGTCTGCTACTGTTGACAATGCCTCCATTGAGTCTCGAAAATAATATCTGGTTAGGGAATAACCGTAACTCATAATTGTTATACTCGGAAACAGAAATGTTTCTAAAAAATAATCCCTCTTAGATCGACTCATATTGCGAACTAAGCGAAACAGGCACCACAACGAACAAACTGACAACGGTAAATAGTTAAGTATGTTGTCAGCCGGTGACATTATTCATTAGTAGATAACACCACCTGCAGTTTTGTTCTAATAGCTCGTAATAGAACCACATAATCCAAATATTCGCCAAAGTCGTAAATCCAAGTATGACACTGCGAAGCGCATCATGGATCATGATACACGAAACAGATCAACCAGGCATCGTACATTCGTGTTGGTATTCGTTCGATACCTGAACGAAATTTGCACATTACACCTAACACAGATCTCATGGTACACTGCAGGCGAGTCTATTAACACACGTACAAACTGTTCATCATGAGAATAAACCTGATGTACACATTGCACAATGTATTCTTTCGCGTTTGCTGCAACCTCACTGGATTTGCGTTTCCCGTGGGACTGCAGTCAAGCTGTCTCGAGTACTGTCAAGTACGAAAATAAGGGTACGTTTTGTGCTGTGCGTTGCGGGCTCATCGACCTAGCGATAATACGGGACAACAGCTTTACCGGGCGCTTTTAACTTGGACGGCACTGGCCGGTCAGCTGGTGCAGCTAGCCTGCAGTGACGTGGCCAGCTGCAGTTCACACGCAAAAAGAGACGAGCAGATGAGTTTCGGATGTCATTTATTTCTAAGCAGAATGAAATAATACACTGTAAGTATCCCACAATACGTTCCTTTGACGACTAGACGGAAACCGCAACACGTTAACTTTTTAGCTAACGTACTATTGTAATTAAAAATAAGATGATGAAAACTCGTGACTTAACCACAGGGTAATTTTTCTGCATAATCTGTGTGTAACATAAGAGAGTATTGAAGGATTTCAGCGTATAGTTAAATATTGAAACCACTGAAGGTACTGCTAACAGTCAGTTGTCTGGTAATCTCTTAGCTTCTTCCTTATCCGAACCTGAGAAAAACATTTCAGTTCTCGAAGTGTCACCTGCTACGTTGATAACGAGCCTATCAACAACAGAATCCACGAAGCCAACCAGGCGCAACATTTTCTCTTCTTTTATGACGAGCCCTTTTATATCCCGCCAGCGTTCGGCAGTGACGTGTGTAAAAGCTGCGTGCGTTAGTTCCAGTACGTCTGGCAGCTTAACAGTCTTGTTATTTCTCGGGCCAAATCCCGCAGCATGGCTCCATATCAGTTCTGTTGTGTTCATATCGTAATGGCACAGTAGCAACTGTAAAAATGCAGCATTTGTATGATGTGCCCGATGCTGTGAAAATGATCGTTCTTCATGTTTCTACGGTACTTATCTACCTCTGTGGTATAAAACGATGGACATAGTACAAATAAAGAGGATTTGGTTTTTCATTTTTGCCTTGAACAAAATTAAATTGTGTTTTCTTAATTTAAACAACTTTTAAGGACAGTCTTTCATGAAACATCGATAATTAAGAATTTGTATTGAAATGCAAACAGGAATTTCGCGTCCAATATGTAATTAGAAACAAGAAGACATACATTATTCATAAAAAATGATGCTGAGTTTTATAAATAATAGATATAGGTATTTACAATTTAACGAGAAAAAAATATGAGGGAGATTTGAACCAACGCACGAATTGCCGTATTTAGTTGACATTCCATTACGCTACCGACTGCGCTCCACGTTCACTGTACGTTTATTAATCACCTGCATTACATACCACCCTGGGATAACTTCAAAGCCTATTATCTCCGTAAATTTATGAAAAACATTAAGAACAGCCTATTTCTCGGCACTTTTTAAGCGTCTTCCACGCGCTTGTTCACTACAGAACAGACATTAACATTGAGACAATCAGAGCACAACGCTGCAGAGTCTGTGACTGTACACGATTTTTGAAATAAAAACTACGTAGCTAAAGCGCGATTAAGAAAAACGACGATGGCTGTTAATACATTTGGATATCTTAAAGTTTCACTCAACGTATCTTAGTAATAAGATACGTAATATATAAGTAGGACCTACTTCCAAGAGCGTTAACACCACCAGTGTACGTGTGACACGGCTTCTGACCAATCATCGCGTTTGTGTTTGTTTACATCAGGTTTGTTCTTATGATGAGCGGATTACAGTTTTCTTGGCTTTAACAAGAAAACTGTAAAATTCAACCTAACCTAGACCTCTGGCTAAGCTACAGATCAGTCTGTCACCACAGAAAGCTTTTCCGGTGTCAGATTCTTTGGATCCGCTAACTTAAGATCAGTGCGTCACCAGGGGATTCTTGGCTGTGGCAGCTCACATCCAGATTGGCACGTTTCATCCTAATCTAGACCTGCGGCTAAACCAATTCATTACCGCGACATTAAGTTGTTCTCACTAGGTAGCCATGCTCTCTGAAATTCGCAGTTTCTTCAGTAAATCCAAAAAATATATCTCCTCGACAAGTACTCAATTTATACCTACAAATTTGCTAACACCGGCGTCAAACAATTGCTGTAATCCGCACAAAATGCAGAACCACCATACAGCAAGTCACTCGTGTAGGAATGAAAATTACGCTAACAGGATTCGCACCAGTACTTATCAATAGCAGATTATTGTCCCCAACAGATTGACATCGAAGAAATCAAGGCTATCTACGAACCACTAAATAAAAGCCTTCCTAATACTTTAAAACCAAACATGAAACAAAATTAAAGAAACAAAATTAATTGCAAAAATTAAAGTAAACAAAGGAAAATGCATCTCCTTTCCGATACAGAAAATGAACTCTCTTTCCTTGGCAGATTTTTCGCGATGCTACTAAGAGTTGAAAAGCACTTTCAAATCACGCGCAAAGATTAACAAATTACTTTCTGTACAAACCAACGAGACTACGACTGTTAGAATGTAAGGCTACACTGAAATTCAATTTAAAATACGCACCAAATGGTGACGTCACAACAGCCATTACATCACAGGTGAAAACCTACGGCTAGCATCGAACATTCCTCTGCACGTGTGTGCGTGCGTGGGTGTGCGTGTGCGTGTGCGTGTGCGTGTGCGTGTGCGTGTGCGTGTGCGTGTGCGTGTGCGTGTGCGTGTGCGTGTGCGTGTGCGTGTGCGTGTGCGTGTGCGTGTGCGTGTGCGCCTGTACAACTATGTAGCTGAAATCTATAGTATGTCAGCTTTATCTGTTTTACGAATAATGCTATTTAGATCGCTTTTCATTTAATGTAACGTCATGATATGGCGTTAGCAGATCAAAATTCAATACGAATTGCGTTGTAACCTATGCCTAAGTGAACCATAGGTTTCATTGTAAGTGAAATTTATCTCCCGCGTCTCAATTTTAAGTTCTGGATTAGTGATATCAGTGGCCCGAACATCGTAATAAATAAAAATATATTAAACTGTCTAGACAGTATCATTCGTGAAATGTATAGTGATCACAGAACTTTTCAAGGAATTTATTGATTCATTAATAAATTATGTATTTCCTTTTAATCACCGAATCACTGTGTACTTAAGTTGCTACCTATATAAACGTGGATAACACTGCATGAGTTGTGTAACCAGCGGATGCCAGCTGAAATGCAGATTCACTCATGTTCTGTCTCTAAGGGACTTGATATAATGATAAAATGTTTTGAGACGATTGACGTAGCAGGTGTTACCATCCCCTTCTGACAGTAAATCCTGTCTACATGCGAGGTATGTTCGGAAAATAATGAGATCTTATAATTTCTCGTGTAACAATAGTTCTATTCGCTCTTTGTGTTGACAGTCTTCACAGAAACGTATTTCGGTTATGTAGTTTATGTCTTCTATCAAAAAGGTTTCATGTGTTTTGGTAACATCTCAGATTACTTATTGTATATGAAAACGGATCAGAGAATATGTGTTAAAATTTTGTTAAAAGAATGGAGTAGAGCGCAGCAAAGTTTTCGAAATGTTAAGTTTTGCTTTCGCTGAGTCTACAAAAGTAAAGTGGAGGTGGTTGTACCTCTCTCGTAACTCCTTACATCACAGAAATTTCAACGCTTTATTGAATACCACCGTCTTGAACGGTGACTGGCTGTATCTTTAATTTTTGATTTTACAACCTCCTGCCTCTTCAAATTTTAAATTTCCGGCCATTTGACATCTTTAAGACATCATCGAAAAGGACCGTGACTCTTTCCTGTACATTGATGAACTCACAAATAAAGGGACGTGGCTTATGAAATCATGGGTAGGTCATTGACCAGGCTCACATGATGTTACAAATGTAGACAAAGTAATCCATGTAGTATGTTGCCAAACTGCTCACAAGTTTGAGCGAGCAATAATGTATTAGTTCCACGCCTTTTATGAAAAAAGTATTGAAAAAACTGCAAAACTTTTTGTGAAACAATTCATATCTGTTGCAAGACAATAATGCACCTGCTCATACTAATCACATCCCAGCGTCTATACTTGTCATACACGTCCCTGAATGAGTTTTCTCTGTTCCAAAAAATAAAACAGAATATTAAAGGGTTGTCGCTTTGGAAGCATAAATAAATTTAAAATCGTTTTGTAGTGGGAGGTAAAAGCTGTTGCAAAGATAGAGTCCCTGATTTGTTTCGGAGATAGGAAAAAGTACTGGTATAAGTGTATGATCTCTCAACGGAACTTTGTTGAAGATGATAACATGAATACAGACTAATAGATAATAATATTTTCAGAAATAAAATTTCGGATATTTCTTTTACCTGTAATATAATTGATTATGTTTAAATTGTGATCTTTTGTGGCCAGGGCAGCGGAAGCTGAACACCCGATACATTTGTAGATGCATGCGTCAGTAATTTGCGAACGAACGGTGAAGAACGCAGGCCCTCAAACAAAACTGTTAAAGCACAGATATTAAAGCAAACTGGAAGGGAAAACTTCCTCTAGTTTTGTTCGAGGCACCGTCTATAGACAAGGCTATGGCTATGAGCACTATGGGACTTAACTGCTGTGGTCATCAGTCCCCTAGAACTTAGAGCTACTTAAGACTTACTAACTTAAGGACATCACAAACATCCATGCCTGAGGCAGGATTCGAACCAGTGACCGTAGCGGTCGCGCGGTTCCAGACTGTAGCACCTAAAACCACTCGGCCAACCCGGCCGGCTATAGACAGGGAGAAATGTCTTAACAGATTTAGACTTGCTTGCACTCTACTTATACGTGCGGAGCTACGAAATCTGTTAAATATAGAGTGATGAGAAATAAATCACTGCCCAAAAAATAATTAAAGTAGAATAATGAAACTTTTGGAATATATTTTTCTAGGTAACATATTTAACTGATTATCATTATAAGATCACTGCTTAATGTAAGCCCGAGGTATGCAAGCATGTAAACGTGCAGGCATTGTGTTGTACAGGTGCCGGATGTCTTTTTGTGGGATGGAGATCCATGCCTCTTGTGCTTGGTCAATTAATACAGCGACGTTTTAATGCTGGTTGTGTGTGACGCTGGAATTGTCATCCAGTGATATACCACATGTGCTCGATTGGAGACAGATCTGGTGATCGAGCAGGCCAAGGCAACATGTCGACACTGTGCAGCAGTATGAGGGTGAGCGTTATTCTGTTGGAAAACTATCCCGCGAATGCTGTTCTTGAGGGGCAGCACAATAGAGAGAATCACAAGATTGACGTAGAGATTTGGTCTCAAGGCGCGTGGGATAACTACGTAATTGCTCCTGCTGTCATATGAAATCGCACCCAGACCATAACACCAGGTGTAGGTCCATTGTGTCTAGCAAGCAGACTGGTTGAAGGCCTTCAAATGGACTCCTTCTGATCAACAGGCGGTCATCATTAGCACCGAGGTAGAACCAGCTTTCACCAGAAAACTCAAAAGACCTCCACACTGTCCTCCATTGTCCTCTCACTTGACACCACTAAAGTCGCAAATGGTAGTGGTTTGGGGTCAGCGGAATGCTCACTACAGGGCGTCTGGGTTGGAGCTGTCCTTGAAGTAACCGGTTTGTAACAGTTCTGTGCGTCACTGTGGTGCCATCTGCTGCTGAAATTGCTGCTGCAGATGCTGTACGATGCGCCAGAGCCACATGCCGTACACGATGGTCTTTACTCTCGGTAGTGCCATATGGACTTCAGCAGCAAGATCTTTCGACTGTACTTTCACATGGCCATCGCTGCCAGCAGTCATGTACAGTGGCTGTATTCCTACCAAGTCTTCTTGCAACATCCTAGAAGGAACATCCAACTGCTAGTAGTCCAATTAAACGATATCGTTCAAACTTATTAGGTGTTGAAAATGGCGTCTCCGCCGCCTTAAACGCATTCTTGACTATCATTAACTCACCACGTGATATCTCAAAGATAACTAACTCTCACGATCGTTACAGCGTGCGTTTAAAGCAAACCTGATTTGTAACCTCACATTGGCGATGCATACGACTGGCGCGAAATTTGAATAAACATTATCTTTAATATGAAGAATCGCGCCGTCAGTGTGTCTAAAGAAGCATGTAAAACAGTGTCAACAGTACCGTAACGTGAAGGTCACAAGCGTTCAGCATTTAAGAGCGACAACACTGAAGGGCAAGAAATTGGCACCAGCAGATTCGAATGAAAAGAAATGTTTTCTCCATGGCCGCCCACCCGAGTGACAAGGGGGGCGGGGGGAAATTATGGTGTAATCATGTGTTTTTACTTCAGTTTATACGGGTTCTTAGCAAAGTCGGAAATGAAATCAGTCACGTTGTCCATAACGCATTTAGTAAAACTCTGAATTACATCCTTCCCATGCACAACATATTCTTTCAAATTGAATTTTAAAAATTGTAATCTATTTTATTTCATTGGTATGTAAAATGAGAGGATGTCAGTTTTAGACGGATAAAAATGTTTTCATCAAACCCACAAGCTATTTCGGGGCTATGTCCTTCAACATGCGGTAGTATAACTTTTCTACACAGATTTCCCTATCTTGTGAGGAGGACAAAAAACTAGAAACGAAAATCGCTTGTGTGCACCATTCTGATTTGCGAGTGGAAACGTCAATATCCCCATAAGAAAGTTAATTTCTGGTTTATTACTTTGGTTAACAGAGGGATAGAGCTTTTAAAGAATTTCAAGTGAAGGAGATAGTTAGTGGAAGGTTTAGCTTGAGAAAGAGCAAATCCTCTATATACCAGAACCATGTTTTCAGTTTTCATCAAATTTTAAACCTTTACGTCACTAGAAAGCAAAGTGATTCCACGATGATGTGCGCCTGTTTGAACCTAGTGCTATCTGCGTTGCTGCAGCGAACTATCCACACAGAGAGCTTTCCACTACCAGTGCGGATAGCGCTGTCGCCGGTGCGCTGATATATTTACCGCCGATATCCTGCGTCGACCCGAAAGGTCACCGCGACAGCCAACTCGTTTCTCTGCTGCCCATTAATCTGTCATTCAACCCAGATCCGTAAAACTCTGGTTGATACAGGATGCGCTGCGGGGCAGGTAGTTAATCAACGTGATACGAGAGATAAGTTTCCGCTGGAATGGAACCACGTCACACTGCGCATTGTTCGTTAATCTACTTGCGAGCTTTCACTAGTGGTGCAACGAAGCAGCAGCTGATACCGACACTGCAATCTGATCTCCACCCGTGCATCACGAATCGGCGAAAGCGCAGATGAAGTTGCGGTGTGGTGGATTTGGAACTCAGCAGCAACGTACGCTGGGGGTTGTGAAGGCGTAGATACAATATTGCAGTGAATCGTTCATTAAGAACGCTACTACAAAACACAGTCGTTAAAATATAAAACGTTTCCAAAACCAATTATTTAAAAAGACCACAATACTTGTAAGAAAGACCTAATTTGTTTGCATTTATTAACAGTAATGTCCAAAACAATAATACCAAGAAATGTTTAGAGAGGGAATAACCAATAATTCCCTAAGGGGGGAGCTAAATCGTCATCCAACGATCTTACAAAATCTCATAATTCGTATTTCAGTTCTCATAATTCGTATTTCAGTTCTGGCTGAACCATAGTAGAAATCCTAATCAAGGACTAACTCAACAAGTTAACAATAAAATCCTAATCAAACACGCATAAGATAATATTATAATATGATATTTATGAATTAACAGAACAGTGGACCTCAGTATGAGACTGTACAGACCAAAGACGCTATGTCAATGTCATGTACTTCTCTTCTACGTTCCATGCGCTAGGTTTTATTCCTTGATACTTTACTTTTTCGTGTCCGGAAACTACAATTTGTTTGCCCAGTATTGGGCAATGTCCAATGCTTCTTCTTTAGCCAGCCATAGATCGTCGAGGGTGCATCTGTGGGGGCAGGCAGGGCATTGTAGAAGATGTTCCATGTGCTGTCGAGTGCCGCAGTCGCATTTGTCATTTTCGTCCAAGAAACCCCATTTGATCAGATTAGGTTTCACAGGAGCTACCCCAGTTCTGATGCGGTTAAGCATTCTCCGGGTTTTCCAATCACCAGAAACACCGCTTGGTGGGTCCTCTCTTAGTGGATTGTAGATGGGGGGCTCATCTAAGGCGCAACTTAGTAAACGGCGTCTGGATTTGAGTCTGCTGGGGCCACACTAGGCCAAATATTGAGTGACGGGCATCAAAGGTTTGTTTTAGCTTCTCGGTATGTTCATGGGCTTTCCTGCGTGAGTCAGGGTTTGTGAAACCTGCGGCCCTGTAAAGATTTTCTATGGGGGTAGGTTTCATGCAGCCTGTCACTACCCTGCATGTTTCATTAAAGCTAATTGTGGTGTCACCGTCAGACACCACACTTGCTAGGTGGTAGCTTAAATCGGCCGCGGTCCTCTAGTACATGTCGGACCCGCGTGTCGCCACTGTGTTATCGCAGACCGAGCGCCACCACATGGCAGGTCTCGAGAGACTGACTAGAACTCGGCCCCAGTAATACGGACGACCTAGCAAGGCGCAGTTATCCATATCTGGAGAGAGTCTCACTTGTGTTCACCATAGAGATGTACAAGAAGAAATTAAAGATAAGTATATGAGAAGCTCCGTTCTTTTCCTTATAGCTTTTACCACATATCCTGTTTCAGATTTAACGCAAGACGGCGTGATTTGACGCGTGCCCTATCGGCTACTTCATTGTGGACTGGCTGCTCTTGTCAGTCCACAACACTAATATCTACCTTTTTTGCGTGGGCGGATCTGCACCATACCGGGCAGGCATATTCGGCAGTTGAGAAGCACAAAGCTTGGGCTGAAGTTCTGACTACGGTAGGTTTGGCACCTCATTTGCTATTGGACAGCTTTCTTATTAGGGAATTTCGTGCTTCTACTTTTCTGCGTGTTTTTTCGCAATGATATTTGTATGTCAATGTTCTGTCCAGCACGACGCCAAGGTAGGTGGGAGTATCTGTGTGTTCTAGTAATGTCCCATCCCAGGTAACATTGAGCCTGCACTTTGCCTGCCTCGAGTTCAGATGGAATGCACTCACTTGAGTTTTCGAGGGATTGGGTTTTAGATAATTCTTTTTGTAGTAGGCTGACATTGTAGAAAGGGCGGTTTCTAGTTTCTCCTCGATGGCTTCAAACCTGTTGCCTTGAACTTTTGTTGCCAGGTCGTCTGCATATACAAAAGTTTTGGTTTTGTCTGGAGTTGGTTGGTCATTTGTATATATGTTGAATAGGATTGGCGCCAACAAACTCCCTTGGGCGAGCCCATTTTTCTGATTCCGCCATCGACTCTTTTTCCTCTCAAAAGCCAAAACCAAAAACAGGTCCTCTTCAGGGCCAACCATGACGATCGTCAGCCTGAACGTCAAGGGAATCACCAAGAATAAAGAGGATGTAACATCGCAACTATGCCAATCAGAAAAGTGGGATGTACTGTGAGTGCAGGAAACTCATAGAGATGAAACAGCAAACAGACCCAATATCAAAGGAATGCGCTTGGTAGTAGAATCACCTCACAGAAGGTATGGGAGCGCAATATTTATTCCTTGATGTGAGAGAGGGTATCTGCTATTCTAAAAGGACGGTATCTGATATGATAATTGTAGAGAGAAAAGACGTGATTGAGCTACGTCTGTTGTTCCGTTAATTGATCAGTGAATGTGGAACTGTTCGGAATAAGTACAGTGTGATTCAAAAAGAAACAACAAATTTCAGTTGTTTATTACAAACTGTAAAATACAGGAACTTACTGCGCATGTCACTGGATTGAGCAAGGTTCAAAGTTTTGACACTGATGCGTTGTGTTTGCAGCGATATGGTAACTACACCACAACAGAAATCATTTCGTGCGTTGGAATTTGTGCGAAGTCAATCCACTGTTCAAGTTCAACGTGCATTCCGCCGTGGATTCAGCAAGAAGCCGCCTAGGCACAAGCAGATTTATGATTGTATAAAAAATTGCTGGAAGTTGATAGCATATGCAAAGTGGAGAGCACTGATTGGCCATGCATGTCTAATGAAAATGTCCAGTGTGCCGGAGATGCATTCACACGGAGTTCTCCGAAATCCACAAGAAGGCCGGACAAGACACTTCAACTCCCTCAAATTGGGTGTTTCCAGCACACAAACAACTTAAAATGGTAAGACTTACAAAATTGGGCTAATAGTTCAAAGGGACGATGTGGAAATTTCCTAATAAACTCCTTGTAGAATTTCTGATAGACCATGTAGCGATATCCATGATAAAACAGAAAGAAGTCACGAATTTTAAGGTTAAAAAAGGCCACTATCTAAACATAAAGTTTGTCTCTTAAAATAGGTTGAACATAAAAAGAGGGGGATAATATGACTTGATTTAGGAAATACAGTAACAAAGAAACAGTGTCGTTTAAATCTCCAAGAGATTGAAGATATAATCCATCAGATACAAAGGAACCCTTAGATACCATTCAAGACTTGAAAAACAACAAGCCGCAGTTGGAGATCAAATTGTCGCAGGATTGTGGAATAATGTCGTAAATAACGCATAGTATACTGCTTACAGAAGAAACTCGAGAGGAGTGGGAATGTGTCTGAATTCATATTTTACTTAAGAAAGGAGATAATACTAATGCTAACAACTACAGAAGAAAATAATTTTTACCAGTTACAAGGTAAGAAAGCGCCACATAATAGACAAGAGAAGCTGGTAGACGACAAGAACGGGGAGTATCGATGTAAATTTCAGGAGAAGATATTGTCTGGAGCGGATCCTAACCCTTTCAGATCATAGTCTAAGACATAACAGCAAGATGCAAGTCTATCTCGTTCTGATTGTGAGCTTCGTAAAGGCATATGGGTCTGTAGACAGAAGTTCTGTTTCCAGTATTGGAACATTCTGGTGTGGATGATAAAACAAGAAACATAATTCAGCAGATACTAATGAACAAAAACATTAAATTTAAATCTTTAGGAGAGATACTTATGGTTTCGGATTGAAAATATATGTAAGTCAACAAGAATTTGTTGTTCAGTTATTTTCTTCAATAGATGATCCGAGAACAAGAAAAAGACCTCAGAAAGATTCGAGTAAAAGACCAGATGCATTGGGGCTTCAAAAACAGTAATCTTAGATTTCACTGTTTATCTTTTGCCGGCGATCTCGTAATACCTTCCAGAATCATAGCAATGGCAACAATAAAAATACACAACTAGAAAAAATGCCGAACGAGACAGGACTTCAAAAACCTTACACAAAAACGGAGTATATGAAAAACATAAAAAGTACTTCAAATTTCCGATAGCGGAGAGTTTAACAGCGTCAATAAATTTAAATAACTCGGTGAGGGAATACACAAGAATGGCCATGACGATGAATCTAATAACTCAGAGCCAGGAGAATGATAATAGCCTTTCAGTTGACTAAAAGTTTGCGCTATAAGAGATATACGTCTCTCGAGATTAATTACTACAGTGTGTTACAAAAAGGGCATCAGAATGTTTACATGTAGCCAAACGTTAGGATTTGACTGACACGGGTAAAGCAGAAAACATGCAAAAGAAGGAGACCAACAATCCAAGAAAAATTTTGAGGCTAATTAAATACAGAGGTGAATACGGGAACGGGAGTAGTGAATGTCTGGGCAAGAAAACTGAACAACTAAATGTAACGATGAGAAACTGTAGACTGATGTCTTACGGTCATTTGGTTCAGACGAATGAAAACAGGAGAGCAAGATAATATTTGAACAAACCAGTCTCAAAAAATCTCCCTAGAGCGAATGTTTCCAAGACCCAACCGGTTGCAACTCCTTGTTGCAGCCGGTTGGCTGTATCATACAGATCGTGTTCATTTACGGTTGCTGTCTCATAGCCACGTCTAACATTGTAAGTCAAAAAAAAATCTGAAAGAGATGAAGATTGAAGAACATGAAATTCTGAATAGGGATACGTTTTGGAAAATGGTTTTGGATTCCCATCTCCAGAGAAAAACCGACTCTATAATACAGTAGCAAATGTGGTGACAAGTTTGAAAACAACAGCACACAGATCGAACGAAAAATTATTAGAAAAATCAGAAGTTAACTCGGAAGTAGTTATTTACGGGATACATAGGTTGCAAATACCGAGTGATAAATGAGAAGAATAATTTCATTTCCCTAGACGGCCTGGAACAAGTCTTTCAGTTTCACGCCTTATTACCTCAAAAAGGGTAATTGTCACCTTTCTCCATAAACTGTGCCGATGTTAGCACAAAATATTCAATACCTTGACGAACGCACCAATACATGACAACTGCTCGATGCTTTTTCATTGCAGTTCATTCTGTCTGGGGTGTACTTCGTTCCACAAAAAGGCGTTTACAAAACGGAAAAGACAAGGCACACCTATGATTCGCATCTCGACGCTGACCATTTATTGTACGACACATCGTTTGATAAATCCGCAAAATATGAACTCTTGTACCTGGCTGAATATCCCTTAAGAGACATTAATACTTTACAATGCTATTCCTGGTTACTGACTGCTTCGTAATAATTCCTAACGTTATTTTAGTTACATTATTTGCGGAATCGGGGCAACTGCATTAGGGTGAACTACAAAAAAAGCAACTTCTAAGTCTCTGGAAAATGAACATCCGTAACCCACGTCATAATACCAATATCTGTTCTAAGAAAATGTTAGAGATAATTTTAAAAGTGGGGAAGCCGCAGCTAAAATAGTTATACAGGATGGATTAACAATGCATAGAGTACAAAAGGTGCTCAAGTACAGGTGGTAAAACTATTGAAACATAAAACTCAGCGGGCCGGAGTGACCGAGCGGTTCTAAGCGCTTCAGTCTGGAACCGCGCAACCGCTACGGACGCAGTTCGAATTCTGCCCCGGGCATTGAAGTGTGTGATGTCCTTAGGTTAGTTAGGTTTAAGTAGTTGTAAGTTCTAGGGGTCTGATGTCCTTAGATGTTGAGTCCCATAGTGCTCAGAGCCATTTGAAGCATAAAACTCAATGAAAAACAACAGGCAGTGCACCTCATAAATGTTGTAGGCGGAAAGGAGCAAGTTTTAATCGTTGAAGTGATGGTAATTTGTGATTTTAAGACACGTCACTTCAGGTTTTAGCAGTTGTTCCACGTTACATGGGAACTGTCACCATCTCTCTTTCATTTTAGTTACTGCTTCACTGTTTATAATCGAGGATCAGTTTACGATTCCTAATTCTGTTTCGTCATTTTTTAGACTGGACATTAATCACTGATGACGGGTTTTATCAGTTGAGGAGTTCTGAGGACTTTGTCTAGCCACACTAACTGATACTCCGCGGCATTCTGTAACAACTCCCTAAACCATATGACATAGCATTTGGAAGTAACCTTCCTTTATCATTAAATTACAAATCCTAATCCTTAAATACGGATAGGTCCGTTCTTAATGGGGCGTATGTTATCAACACCTAGTTTCGTAAACAGATCCGTAATATATTTCTTCCTTGTGTAAGTCTATTCACTTAGTACTTCAGGCTCTCTCAGGTAATTTCTTTTCGCCATTATCAAAGCATTAATTTATAAATTTTTCTGTACAGATATACAACAAAAGATTCAACTTCAAAGTTTCAAAACCTGTTGTGTTGGTCCATAATCGAGTTAAATATATACAGCTACAGAAGACTATTGAAATTTTCATTCAGTTTCATATTTTAATAGTATTAACACCCATATATAAACACCTTTGTGTTGTATGGACAGAGAATTAATCACGTTCAACGAAAGTAAAGTTAAACGCAGCTAGCTGCGGGTTGTATTCATCCTACCTATGAGCGAAGGGACATTAGGCTATTTCCTTCTTCCCTTTCTGGCATCACCAGGAGACTGATGCAAGTATATTCGCTACAACTTTTGGTAATAATAACTGGTGTATTACATTGAAAACATGTTTAATATTCCAGAAAGAGATTTTCACTCTGCAGCGGAGTGTGCGCTGATATGAAACTTCCTGGCAGATTAAAACTGTGTGCCCGACCGAGACTCGAACTCGGGACCTTTGCCTTTCGCGGGCAGAAGTAAAGCTGTGGGTACCGGGCGTGAGTCGTGCTTTGGTAGCTCAGATGGTAGAGCACTTGCCCGCGAAAAGCAAAGGTCCCGAGTTCGAGTCTCGGTCGGGCACATAGCTTTAATCTGCCAGGAAGTATCATGTTTAATATTGTAAAACGGTAAACCTCTTAGTTCTTTTACTTTAATCAAACCACACGATTAACGTTTGGCCATTTAAACTAAGTTGGAAGCGATTCTTTGGTGACGTAACCATTGAGCGCGTTTGTTATTTTAGTATTTGAACGTGGAACTTGTTCTTGATTCAAAGTCCACTAACTTTTTATAAAATAACGGCATTTCCAAAAACATTAACTACAAGAAGCTCATTCGTCACCTAACGCGTGGTTAACCGGCAATGTCTTTTTGGCCTGGAACTAACCTTTTTTAACCAGTAAGCATAATTTCTTCCTGATCTAGAACAATTTCAGTTGTAAATGATGATTGTCTTGCTCCTTCTTCAGCGCCTTTGAAGTGGAGAATTCTGCCGGAGGCTACATGACACTTAAAATCTGGAAACTTAATCAATTTATACGGAGGGAACTACTTCAGTTAACCTTGATGTATTGGCAGAAGGGCCAACACCGTGTTGCTAGAGGAGGCCGAAATGCACGCGTTTAATTACACGCAGACTGGCGTGAGCTCTGGAACGGGACAATGTCTTGAGAATTGCAAATAAAGTACGTAGATGATGTAATACTTAACTTTAATCCATAATTGGTGTACATCGCTCTTGACGGTACAGGTTTTATAATAAGCTCAATATAACTGGTAATGGCGCCTTGCTAGGTCGTAGCAAATGACGTAGCTGAAGGCTATGCTAACTATCGTCTCGGCAAATGAGAGCGTATTTGTCAGTGAACCCTTGCTATGAACGTCGGCTGTACAACTGGGGCGAGTGCCAGGACGTCTCTCTAGACCTGCCGTGTGGCGGCGCTCGGTCTGCGATCACTGACAGTGGGGACACGCGGGTCCGACGTATACTAATGGACCGCGGCCGATTTAAAGGCTACCACCTAGCAAGTGTGGTGTCTGGCGGTGACACCACAAACCTAATGTTCATTTTCTGTAGGAGAAAATGCGTTCACAAACGGAACGACAAGGGAACCGTCCTCAGGCGTAATGATTTCCTCATTTTTTTGGCAGAATTGTACTCTTTTCGAAGTAATAAAATATAACGTGCTTCGGAACAACTATTATTCTTTTAAATCCTTCGTTTGGAATCAAAGTGCAGTTATTAATCATAACTTCTTTCACAATGGTCTGACTACATTTATTTCCCCTAATTATCATTAAATAATTATTGCTAACTCATTTCAAATATCGACAATACACTACGTGAATGTGAAATTAAGCATATTCTGTTACAATACTGGTTGTACCAAAGAGTGCAGTTCTCAACTAGATGGTCTGCTGATAATGGTTTCGGCTGAACAGTCAAAGCTAGGCATAGGGTAAATTCCTATCCACAGCTGACTACGTTAAACGCGACTTTTCTCTCAGGTTAAGTGGGAAAAGCGTAACTATTTATCAACTACGCTAAAAGTACCGTAACGTCATTAATTTTTAAGATAAATAATTATACTGCAAAAACAGCAGTGTCGTAAGGTAGTCAAAATGTGTTTTTGCGAAATGAAATGTTACTAATAATTAAATTTAAAGAACACATATTTTAATTTTTGCTTAGGCGCAAGGAGAATGCATGAAATTTTATTCTCACAAAATCAGTGAGTGCGGAGCAATACCAGTACAATGGTTATAACAAAACAAAACAGAAATAAAATTTAAAACCTTTTTGCTTCTCAACTCTCATTTTTGAAGGCAAATGCTGCAATTTCTTGTCTGCAACATCGCAAAGTTAACATCTCAGAATCTGGAATTTTTCTGGCGTAACACGGCAACAACTTTACCCAACAATGCCGCACTGCTAGACACACCCAAACACGTTAGCTTGCTGAACAAACTTCCATGAACTTCTCGTTTTTGTTTGGCTGTCGTTTTACAGCCATAGACACAGAAGGGTGCGTGTCGTACCTATGCATATGTGTACAATTGCTCTACTCGACGCCCCCTGGTCTCGTCTGACGTCTCTGTCATGTTCGTTTCTGGGCCCTCTGAATACAACGAATAGAAGGATATCAAAGGCCGCCGTCTACATTTACATCTATAGCTACCTTCAAACCCGTATGATTCGTGGCGGTGGACACTTTGTACCACCACTAGTATTTCTCTTTCCTGCCCCCACTTGCAAACAGAACGGGGGAACAGGGACTGTCCATACGTCCCTGCACAAGCCCCATTTTCTCTTATGTTGTCGTCGTGTTTGTTACTCGAAATGTGCGCTGGCGCCAGTAGAATTGTTTTCAGTTATTTTCAAATGCCATTTGTTTAAATTTTCTCAATACTGTATTGCGGAAGAATATCGTATTGCCTCCACGGGGACCCATTTGCATTTACGAATCATCTCCGTAACACTCGCGTGTTGTTCGAACCCGGAGGTAACAAATCTAGCAGCACACCTCTTAATTGGTTGGATTTCTTCCTTTGATCACGAACAATCGAGCAGAACTCAGGAGTCGGTCGCACTAGCGTTATGTAGGCAGTCTTATACACCAGGGCGCATAATTTAAGGACGAAACTAACCTACGCATTATGTGTCAGTGCCAAGTACCATATCAGGACTAACCTTGGGCCACGCATAGAAAGAACTGCTACAGTATACTACAGAAAGTAAATGAAAAAATACACATCGCAGCCAACAGAAATGACACTTTTATTCAAAGACAACACTTTGGTCCCCACCATTTATGGTGGTCTCCTGGATATTATAAAAGATGGTATATAGTTCTGAATAGGGTGTGTCATCACCTCGGATGGCGCTACAAGCTCTACAACGTGGTCACATGCTGACCACGAGGTTGGTAAGGAGTTATTATGTTAGTGGGTTCCAGGTCGGTTGACAGCTGCTCGATGCATGGACGTGCTTTAATATGTTTTCTCAACGCATCCCTCACGCATCGCCTAAAATCCTCTCGTTAACAATGGTTCCTCCACCTACGCTGCTCGACGGGGTCGCACATTGTCATACATAAAACTGAAGACATGCCTGAAAAGCCGCACATGGAGGAAGGCACACAGTGTCACAATAACGTTGGCCGTTGAGTGTGCCGTGTTCAGAGATTTGGAGCTTTGTACGCGTGTAATATTATGCCGCCCCACACCATAACACCTGGACCTTAAAAATGATCACGTTCGCCAATGTTTCTGGGTGGATTACGTGTTCCCATCTCTCGCCATATGTGGTTACAACACAGGAAGGCGCTGACCATTGGCCCAAGTGATACACTACATAACTTAGAAAACAACATCTAAAGTTTTTCGTTTTCCGCATATGCTAAAAGGCATAATTTCTGCCGACATCGAAGTCACTTTTTCCCGGAAGTCACCTCTGTATCCTACTTTGATATACTGAACAAACTTCGAAGATGATTTTACAATTTTATGTCAGCTATAGGTTCATACTTTTTTTTAAGAATTGAGTCATCCGTCCTCTGGCTGGTTTGATACGGCCTGCCAAGCACTGCTCTCCTGAGCCAACTGATTTATCTCACAGTAGCACTTTCATCTTACGTCTTCAATTATTTGCTAGATGTGTTCCAATCTCTGTCTTCCCCTATTTTTACCCTATACAGCCCTTTCAGTACCATGGATGTTATTCTCTGGAGTCTTACCTTATCTGCTAGTATCCTATCTTCTTGTCGTCGTTTTCCAAATGTTTTTTTCATTGGAGCGTATTGTTCATGGTTCACTACCAAACAATGCTGTGCTCCAAATGTACATTCTCAGAAATTTCTTCCTAAAATGATTATTTAGACTTCTGTTGGTCAGGAATACCCTCTTTCCCTGTGCACGTCTGCTTTTTATGTCCTCCTTAGTTCTTCTGTCATGGGTTATTTTGATTCCAAGGTAGCATAACTCCTTAACGTCGTCTCCATGGTGATAATTTCGGTGTTAGGTTTCTCGCTAGTCTCAGTTCAGATACTTCTCATTATGTTTGACTTTTTCCGGTTTGCTCTCAGTCCATATTTTGTAATCATCATACTGTTCTTTCCATTCAACAGATTCTGTAGGTGTTCATCATTCTCACTGTGGATAGCAATGTCGTCAGGGAATTTTATCAAACACGAACTTCCACAGCGAATATTTATCCCACTCTCGAAACTTTGTTTTGTTTCCGTCATAGTTTTTCCAATGTATAGATTGAACAATAGTGCCGAAAGACTGCATACGTGTCTTACACCCTTTGACTCCTCTTCCTTCTAGAGCGTATTGGATATTAACCGTATTTGCGTATAGCTTACTCCTATTTTTCTCGGATTCTCGATCATCTTGCAACATATCACACTGTCGAACGCTTTTTATAGGTCAACGGATCTTACGAGCGTCTCTCCACTAACCTTTAGTCCAGATTCCTTTATAAAATGCAACGTCACATCTGCCTCTCTCGTGCCTTTACCTTCCCATAAACCAAACTGATCGCCATGTAACAAACCTTTAGTTGCTTTTTCTTTTCTACTGTATATTACTCTTGTTAGAAAGTAGAATGGATGAGCAGTTAGCTGATTCTGAGATAGTTTTCTCACCTATCTCTCCTTGCCGTCTTCGCAGTTGTGGGGATGATTCTTTTCTCGAAGTCGGACTCATAGAGTCTGCACACCAGCACGAATAATCGTTTGGATGTCACTATGTCCAATGACATTAGAAATTCCGAATGAACGTTATCTATCCCTTCTGATTTATTTGATCACAAGTCTTACAGTTTCTTCTTCTATTAAATCATAATAAAAGTCATCCCGTGTACACGGTCCTACATTGTATTCTAGCAAACGATCCATTCTTTTCTTTGCGTATAACAGTGGAATTTCTATTGGACTGTTAACGTTACCATCGTTGTTTTTAATTTCATTGAAGGTAGTTTAGACATCCATACTTGCCGAGTCGGTCATTTCTTTTCCGGTTTGTACATCCACATCTACGTGATTGCTCAGCTCTTCGCAATAAAGTGCCTGGCAGAGGGTTCAATGAACCACCTTCAAGCTGTCTCTCTACCGTTCCACTCTAGAACGGCACGCGGTAAAAACGAGCACTTAATTTTTTCTGTGCGAGCTCTGATTTCTCTTCTTTTATCGTGATGATCCTTTCTCCCTATATAGGTGGGTGGTAACAGAATGTTTTCTCAATCGGAGGAGAAAACTGGTGATTGAATTTCATGAGAAGATCCCGTAGCAACGAAAAACGCCTTTGTTTTAATGATTGCCAATCCAATTCACATATCATGTCTGTGACTCTATCTCCCATACTTCGCGAAAATACAAAAGGAGCTGCCCTTCTTTGTACTTTTTCGATGTCATCCGTCAGTCCCACCTGATGCGGATCCCAAACCGCACAGCAATACTCCAGAATAGGGTGGACAAGCGAGGTGTAAGCAGTCTCTTTAGTAGACCTGTTGCACCTTCTAAGTGTTCTGTCAATGAATCGCAGTCGTTGGTTTGCTCTACCCACAACATTGTCTATGTGATCGTTCCAATTTAGGTTATTTGTAATTGTAATCCCTACTGCCTTCATATTTGTGTGACTGATGATGCAATCGAAATTTAGCTGATTTCTTTAAGTACTCATGTGAATAAAATCACTCTTTTCTTCATTCAGGGTTAATTTGCCACTTTTCGCACCATACAGACATCTTATCTAAATCATTTTGCAACTCGTTTTGATCATCTGGTGACTTTAAAAGACGGTAAATGACAGCATCATCTGAAAACTCAGATTGTCTCCTATGTCGTTAATATAGATCAGGAACAGTAGAGGGTGTATAACACTTCTTTGGAGAACGCCGGATATTACTTCTGTTTCACTCGATTTTCCGTCTGTCATTACGAACTGTGGCCTTTCTGACAGGAAATCACGAATCCAGTCGCACAACTGATGCGATACTCCGTAGACACGCAGTTTGGTTAGAAGACGCTTGTGAGGAACGGTGTCGAAAGCCTTCTGGAAATCTAAAAATATAGAATCAATTTGACATCCCCTGTCGATAGCACTTATTAGTTCATGAGTAAAAAAGAACTAGTTGTGTTTCACAAGGACGATATTTTCTGAATCCGTGCTGACTATGTGTCAATAAATCGTTTTCTTCGAGGTACTTCATAATGTTCGAATACAGTCTATGTTCCAAACCCTACTGCCTTGTCTTTTCCGTTTTGTAAACGCCTTTTTGTGGAACGAAGTACACCCCAGACAGAATGAACTGCAATAAAAAAGCATCGAGCAGTTGTCATGTATTGGTGCGTTCGTCAAGGTATTGAATATTTTGTGCTAACATCGGCACAGTTTATGGAGAAAGGTGATAATTACCCTTTCTGAGATAATAAGGCGTGAAACTGAAAGACTTGTTCCAGGCCGTCTAGGGAAATGAAATTATTCTTCTCATTTATCACTCGGTATTTGCAATCTATGTATCCCGTAAATAGCTACTTCCGAGTTAACTTCTGATTTTTCTAATAATTTTTCGTTCGATCTGTGTGCTGTTTTCAAACTTGTCACCACATTTGCTACTGTATTTTAGAGTCGGTTTTTCTCTGGAGATGGGAATCCAAAACCATTTTCCAAAACGTATCCCTATTCAGAATTTCATGTTCTTCAATCTTCATCTCTTTCAGATTATTTTTGACTTACAATGTTAGACGTGGCTATGAGACAGCAACCGTAAATGAACACGATCTGTATGATACAGCCAACCGGCTGCAACAAGGAGTTGCAACCGGTTGGGTCTTGGAAACATTCGCTCTAGGGAGATTTTTTGAGACTGGTTTGTCCAAATATTATCTTGCTCTCCTGTTTTCATTCGTCTGAACCAAATGACCGTAAGACATCAGTCTACAGTTTCTCATCGTTACATTTAGTTGTTCAGTTTTCTTGCCCAGACATTCACTACTCCCGTTCCCGTATTCACCTCTGTATTTAATTAGCCTCAACATTTTTCTTGGATTGTTGGTCTCCTTCTTTTGCGTGTTTTCTGCTTTACCCGTGTCAGTCAAATCCTAACGTTTGGCTGCATGTAAACATTCTGATGCCCTTTTTGTAACACACTGTAGTAATTAATCTCGAGAGACGTATATCTCTTATAGCGCAAACTTTTAGTCAACTGAAAGGCTATCATTCTCCTGGCTCTGAGTTATTAGATTCATCGTCATGGCCATTCTTGTGTATTCCCTCACCGAGTTATTTAAATTTATTGACGCTGTTAAACTCTCCGCTATCGGAAATTTGAAGTACTTTTTATGTTTTTCATATACTCCGTTTTTGTGTAAGGTTTTTGAAATCCTGTCTCGTTCGGCATTTTTTCTAGTTGTGTATTTTTATTGTTGCCATTGCTATGGTTCTGGAAGGTATTACGAGATCGCCGGCAAAAGATAAACAGTGAAATCTAAGATTACTGTTTTTGAAGCCCCAATGCATCTGGTCTTTTACTCGAATCTTTCTGAGGTCTTTTTCTTGTTCTCGGATCATCTATTGAAGAAAATAACTGAATAACAAATTCTTGTTGACTTACATATATTTTCAATCCGAAACCATAAGTATCTCTCCTAAAGATTTAACTTTAATGTTTTTGTTTATTAGTATCTGCTGAATTATGTTTCTTGTTTTATCATCCACACCAGAATGTTCCAATACTGGAAACAGAGAACTTTTGTCTACAGACCCATATGCCTTTACGAAGCTCACAATCAGAACGAGATAGACTTGCATCTTGCTGTTATGTCTTAGACTATGATCTGAAAGGGTTAGGATCCGCTCCAGACAATATCTTCTCCTGAAATTTACATCGATACTCCCCGTTCTTGTCGTCTACCAGCTTCTCTTGTCTATTATGTGGCGCTTTCTTACCTTGTAACTGGTAAAAATGATTTTCTTCTATAGTTGTTAGCATCAGTATTATCTCCTTTCCTAAGTAAAATATGAATTCAGACACATTCCCACTCCTCTCGAGTTTCTTCTGTAAGCAGTATACTATGCGTTATTTACGACATTATTCCACAATCCTGCGACAATTTGATCTCCAACTGCGGCTTGTTGTTTTTCAAGTCTTGAATGGTATCTAAAGGTTCCTTTGTATCTGATGGATTATGTCTTCAATCTCTTGGAGATTTAAACGACACTGTTTCTTTGTTACTGTATTTCCTAAATCAAGTCATATTATCCCCCTCTTTTTAATGTTCAACCTATTTTAAGAGACAAACTTTATGTTTCCATAGTGGCCTTTTTTAACCTTAAAATGCGTGATTTCTTTCTGTTTTATCATGGATATCGCTACATGGTCTATCAGAAATTCTACAAGAAGTTTATTAGGAAATTTCCACATCGTCCCTTTGCGGGGCACTGTCTTGAAATTTTCGACCTGAGTTTCATTCTGAACTATTAGCCCAATTTTGTAAGTCTTACCATTTTAAGTTGTTTGTGTGCTGGAAACACCCAAAAATTTTGTGGCATCATATGTGTTTCTTAATTTAGCATTAAATCTTCCACTAGAATTTTAATACAATTATTAGGAAATTTCTTGTTTTTACATTCTAGCATTTACCAGTATTTCTTCATCGACATTGATTTGTG
Organism: Schistocerca nitens; assembly: GCF_023898315.1. Taxonomy (NCBI): domain Eukaryota; kingdom Metazoa; phylum Arthropoda; class Insecta; order Orthoptera; family Acrididae; genus Schistocerca; species Schistocerca nitens. The sequence goes on along the minus strand of NC_064618.1, from coordinate 333,514,705 downwards.
CAATAGCATTAATTAATGTATATGTTTTTTATACCTCTTATTGCTAGAGAAGGAATCCTTCCAAATGGGTATGTAAATTCTTTCACTGAGTCAGTAGCTCCCTTGTTCACATCAAAATCTGTTCCCAAGTAAGCCATGCCTTTCACAATACATTTTCCCGGTTTGCCTTCACAAATCCTATAATTCCCAAACTCCATTACGTATTCACCTGTGAGTCTTGTTTCCTACAGGTCAAAAATGCTATATTTCGTCTATCAAGGATTTTGGTGAACTGTTACTTTCCTACATGAAAAAATGTGTCGATATTTGGCACTCCAAGCATATATTTACGTTTCAGTTGTGTTTTAGAATTCCTGTTTCCAATGCACCCACTACTTGTTATCCCTTTATGTTGGATTGTGCGCTCCAAAATCCAATGGCGCAATTCCGTTGCTTGGTGGAATGGTGGGTTCACGTTTCACTTCACAGCCTGGAGTAATTTATTCCTTATTTCGTCTCAGAAATTAGGACAGCCGCTCCTAACAAAGAGACCAGACGATTACCAGAGTGCCGCCCGGTGCAGTAACAGACGCATCTGGGTTTTAAATCCTAATTTATAGTTAATGCGATCTGTACCAGGTATCACCATCGTTTAAAATGTTTGCCTAAAACGGAAACCTACGATCTATGACGAATAAAATTAATGTTGGAATGACAATAGCATGTACCCTATATAATTCTAATACCTTTCCTGCTTATAGGATGCGATTAGTTCGGTACCAAATAGTGTGTGATGTGAAATTGATGTAAACAATGTCACTGAACGTTGTCTATCTGTCGTGTGGCGACTAGCCGCCGGATGCAAGTCTTCGTAGGTGACGCCACTTTGGCGAGACTTGTGCCTCGGTGATGAAATGTTGATGAGAACAGTATAACACCCAGAACCCGAGGAGAGAAAATCTCCGATCCGGTCGGGAATCAAACCAGAGCTTCTTCGGTTGGCATTCAGCCACACTGGACCCGTAGCTACGGACGCGTACATTGAATATTGTAACTCGAAGCTGTTATTCCCATTTTATAGAAATAATATTTTATGTGTAGAGCATACAGCCAGCGTATTCCTTTCGAAGTAAAGTAAGGGCTCAACGTTCCGTCTAGCGGGTTACTAGACAGGGACACAACGTCAGAATGGGGAAAAGTGGTGAGAGAATTCATCTTTTTAACTGGAAAATTATGGCAATTTCCTTAAGCAGTTAAGAGAAATCATGGGAAACATGTGTCTGGAACGCGGCACACGATCTGAACCGGTGATGATGATGGTTTGTGGGGCGCTCAACGGCGTGTTTATTAGAGCCCTTACAAATTCCTAATCTTTTCACTGTCCAATTTCGCCATTTTCCTGAATGATGATGAAATGATGAGGACAACACGAACACCCAGTCCCCGGGTGGAGAAAAACCCTGAGCAGGCAGGGAACTGAACCCGTGACCCCGTGATACAATGTCAGCAACGATAACCACTAGACCACGAGCTGCAGACCTGAACTGGTGAGTCCATTTTACTAAGTATGGAGCCAGCACATTCACGTACACCTGTTTTGAAGTGAACCGAGCTTTAAATTGCCTATCTCGCATGGTTTCCTTGAAAATCATCATAAACGTAATGACCTCAGCATTTGATGAGCGCAGTCGTAGTAACACAACGTTAATAAGGAAGGTCTATGTCCAGTGTGAGATTCGAGTCAGAAACTTCAGCTTTAAGCGGCATCATCCCGCTTGCCATAAAGGTTGCCACGGTGTACTCCTATCAGAATTCAGTCTCTAATTACATAATACATATTCTTCTGTACTACGTCTAAAATTTATTTATTCATTTTATGCGTGTTTGCATACATAATTTGGCAGGTAAATATGCTGGAATTGAGCATTTAGCGGACATACATATTGTATATTCATAATCGATGTTGTACCAAACAAAAAATTTGCGTACATTTGAATTTACAAACCCAATAATGAAACAGCAAACTTAACGGCCTTGTTTACGCCGAAGAACGATACAGAAATGATTGCTAATGATTCTCGGCATTGATAAAACTTTAATTTTCCTGGCTGTGTAACAATGGGGCAGCTGGTAAATCACCATAACTGATGAGCCGTAACACACTTTGGAAGTCATTGGCTCCAGTCTATGCCCATCCACATCAAACGTAGCTGTCAGTGGTGTCTACTGAACTTTCCAGAACTAAAGTGCGCGTCATTTATGATGGCGGCCGAGTTTAGGTTCGTTCTGCGCATCTGACGTCACAAAACAAAAGTGTGCGTCATTTATGATGGCGGCCGAGTTTAGGTTCGTTCTGCGCATCTGACGTCACAAAACACAGTCAGCCTATGAACAGAGAACGACGTTGCCACAGCTCGACTGCAGTGCAGTTTTAGAAACGTTCAGTCATAAATAAAGTAATTGAACAAAAGCAGTGTCTTGATAGCAGACTTACTTTTATATAAAGTTTGGAAAAAGCATTCTTTTTACCAATTGCTTCATATTCTATTAATTAATTAAACCAAACAAGCCATAAGCCTCCTAATTCAGGCGATAGCAAGGAAAGGTGTTTGTATCATTCTCACTAACTGCCTTTTCGCAATAAAGAACAGCGGTAATTGTTTATTTCCTATTGTACTTCGATGAAACGTGAGTAATTCATAGTCATACCAACAGTGTTTGTCGGTATTTTGCATGATATTTTAAAGTCCTCCGGGAGATATGTTGAAAGGCAAGCAGCGGTAGCGTAGTGGTTAAAGTGTATGGCTGCTAAGGGAAAGGTTCTGAGTTCAAAACTTGCACAGTGCTTACTATTTCCTTTGTTTAAAAACAGTATCGAAGTGTCTTACTTCATGAATTTTATTCGTTTGAATGCAATTTTTTGAAATTTCTAGTGGAAACTAAAATCGACCATACGGAAAGTATACGCTATGGACTTATACCTCTGCAAACTCTTAAAAATTTCGTGCAGTGGTTTACTACATCTAATGCTGCACAGTAACTGCGTTGAACTTCGAAACATAATTAAGTCATTAATAGGGGGGGGGGGGGGAGGGGAAGGTATCAGTCAAGAAGATGTGTAAAAATCAAATTTTTGGGCCAAATAGTTTTTGTGAAATCGAATGATAAACTGTGTTAAAGCAGTCGAAACACCATGTGTCTGAACAGGTGAGCAGTGCAATGATGATAATATCGCGCACATCGTGGAATGCAGGGAGCACGTCTCTGTAGCAGCGAAAGGGTTAATGCGGCCGTGGTGGCTTTACTTCATAAACTGCGCGCTCCCCCCTAAACGTAAGTTTGCGAACTATGCTATGGCGCTGCTTCTCTTGGCGCGTACAATTGGCAACGCAGCAATCTCCCACGTCTGGGCGGGCATGCGCGAACCGCCAAGATAAAAAAACTGAACTATAGCACATCAGTGCAGTTGATTCTGCGTAATACTAGGTTACGATAGTTCCTTGATTCTTTTACCTTCATTTAATCTGACGTGTGGCGGTATTTTAGCTACAGAACTCTTTGTAAAATTTCAAGTCCAGAAGCCCTTTTAGTCACAAGTTGTACAATATATTTAACCATCCTGAAAGCATAAGTCGATTAAATTTTTAGTCTAAATGTTTGTTGAATTGTAACAATAAGTAATTAAAATGATAGACTAAAACCAGCTTCCCCCCCTCCCCCCCCACACACACTATTCTTCTGGGTGACTGAAATATCAGTGTCACCCACAACGTAATGGTTGAAAAGCCTCCAAAAAAAAGTGAAAGTGTAAACACATGATAAGTTCCTGTATACTTCCTCGCTGTGAAACGGCTCACTTTCAGCATATGAGTTACATCGAACGGGGAAAAGTGACTGTCGTTTGGGTGCATGTATCGTTAATGATATGATATCTCGATTCGCACAGGATATGTTCAAAAGCCATTCGACAGCAGAGGTCACAAGCAAGAACGAGGGAATACCAAGCATTGTGACCACAGCATATGAAGAACGCCAATTTGTCGCATCGCCTTAGCTGCCTGTATAGCTTCAGGTACAGTGCTTTTTCCGCAGTAGTTGTGCATCTGTCGACATTGACGATGCAACTCAACGTGTTGAGGGCTACGTACCTCAATAGGTAAAAACAGAATCCTTATTTAATCGCTTTGTTATCGGTCCATCTGTCTATCTGTCCGACGGAAATTTATGTCACATAATTACAGTCCCTTGGCAATGTAAAAAATTGAACCTTCTAAGTCAGTTGGATCATAAGATACGGTCATTTATGACACGCACTTGGATACTCGCTGACTCACTGATCACAACGTCTAGGGTACTTCCCGTTGACCTAGAATCATGAAATTTGGCAAGAAACAGTAAAAGCAAAGCAAAAAAATCCGTGGTTATTAACCTGTAATTATATCACACACATCGTATGTTTTGGTCATTTTTTATACTACTGTGTCTCTCTGTTCATCAGTATGTTATGACGCCTTTTTCTCAGAAACTGATAGACGCATCAAGTTGCAATTTATGTCTCATACTAAGGCCCCTTGCTGGTGGACGAAGCATGCAGAAATTTAGGTGACATACTTAGATCTTTGGCCTCTTGGTGGTGTAAAACAGTTAAGCCTGAGTCTGTTATGACACCTTTTTCTCAGGAACTGGTCTACGCATTAAGTTGAAATTTATGTCACATGCTGAGGTCTCTGGTCCCTTGGTGGTGCAAAAAAGATTAACCTTCACAATCAATGCAGTGAGAATAGACGGCTATTTATGTCAGATATTGTCACACTCGCAAATTCATTCATTTAAAAATATAGCGTACTTCCCGTTGACCTAAAATCACAAAATTTGGAAGAAGCAAGGTTCCACAGTACAAGGAAAGGGAAAATATCTGAAAATTACCAATTGTAACTATATTAGATGAAAACAAATATTTCTTTTGTCATTACAAGCACTGGTAGCAGTTACTTCCGTAAAATTTCTGGAAGTATGCGTACGGAACAATTTGAAGTGGAATGATCATATAAAACTAATTATTGGTAAGGCGGGTGCCAGGTTGAGATTCATTGGGAGAGTCCTTAGACAATGTAGTCCATCAACAGAGGAGGTGGCTTACAAAACGCTCCTTCGACCCATGCTTGCGTATTGCTCATCAGTGTGGGATCCGTACCAGCTCGGGTTGACAGAGGAGATAGAGAAGATCAAAAGAAGAGCGACGTTTTTCGTCACAGGGTTATTTGGTAAGCGTGATGTCGTTACGGAGATGTTTAACGAACTCAAGTGGCAGACTCTGAAAGAGAGGCGCTCTGCATCGCGGTGTAGCATGCTGTCCAGGTTTCGAGAGGGTACGTTTCTGGATGAGGTATCGTATATATTGCATCCCCCTATTTATACCCACCGAGGAGATCACGAATGTAAAATCAGAGAGATTCGAGCGCGCACGGAGGCTTTCCGGCAGTCGTTCTTCCCGCGAACCATACGCGACTGGAACAGGAAAGGGAGGTGACGACAGTGGCACGTAAAGTACCCTCCGCCACACACCGTTGGGTGGCTTGCGGAGTATAAATGTAGATGTAGATGTAGATTTGCTATCCGACTTCAAAATTAGAATAAAAACGTTGTCCAATGTCTTGGAATTCCTGGAATCAGTATCTTGCAAACAGTAGTGTCGAAACGGACAAAAATCGCAGAGATTCTAGGTTCCGAGGTGGATCATCTGTAATTAGGATTGTACGGAACGCTCAGATCGCGAGTATTACCTGTAGCTGGCCATGTTTTTCTTATTATCCAGAAACCACAAACTTTGGACGCCAATGAGAACTTGGAAATTATCACTGATGTTCCAAGTCATGAAATTTACTATTATCGAAAGCGTCCCTATTCAACATATTCCACAGTGTTGGTTGCTTGGATGTTAAGACGCTATCATATAGAACATAGTAGGAGAAAATACGCGGTGGCGTACATCACAAACCTCAAGTGTGAGTGCATGCGGCGCTTTTGAATAAAACGCATCAAATCGACTCCTACGCATCGATGGCAGTCTGAGCAGCACTTCTCTCTTGGTCTGCTATCCGTAAGCGCCTAAGGCAAGAATTAGATGTTGCTCCCCTCTTCTCAACCTGAACAATGACGAAATAGCAATGGAAAAAAGAAGTTTCAGGGGTGGTACTAAAATTCAGGGTGGAAGGATATCAGCTGAAGTGGATCGCGGGTTGCGGGGCCACTTCTGTGTGGGGTTCGGTCCTGGGGGTGAGTCCTAGCGACGACAGCGCGCGGAGCCGAGCTGGCGCCCACCAGGCCCACCAGACCATGACGTTGCCGCCCAGGATTGCTAACCACAGGAGGTTACGCAGAGGCCTGAGTCTCATTTACTGCTGCGCGGCCTCTCGTGGACGGAACCGGCAGCGCTGAAGACTGACGGGTTATTTGCAGTGGCTGCCAGCATCCTGTGGTGATTCTCACCCCTTCGGGTGACGACACACGACGCCTGGGCGCCCACTCCAGTACGAAAGGGTGGCCGGCTCTACCGATCTGGTCTCGTTCTACCGCCCTCCAGGACAAGAGTCTGGCCACTGCGGGAGTGAGCCACTAGGGCTAGGCAGTCCGCGGTTGGAGAACCACTAGATCCAAGAAGGCACAGTAGGTGGTGTGGTGGTGGAGCCTCAACCTCATTGGCGGCTGTGTGTGTTTCCATATTACTTGGTTGCCTGGCGTAGCCCTCTTAGGCCTGTAGATGTTGCCGGACAGCTGATCCCTCTGTTAAAATTAATCTTTATTTATACTGGCTCATGGTGCACTTGTTCTGCGGTAGCGTCCAAAACTACGAAAGATCCGCTGATGACACTGTTATCTTCATTTTAGAGCAATGAAGAAGTACTGGGACTGCTGAATTTAGTGCACAGTCTCATGAACACAGAATAATGAAGGAGAGTAAACCGAGTAAAGAGAAGCAGACATCAGATTTAGGAGAAATTTAAGCCAAATTTGAGAATCACGACGTAAACAAATAGCAGATATGATGATAATTTGGGAGCAAATTAGCTCATGTTGGATGAAGCAAGGAGAATATGAGATGCAGACTCAGTCAGGCAAAGAGTGCAATCTTCGATAAAAGAATTCTCCTAGTATCAAACAACTGTTGATGTGAGGATGTTTGGCCATATGTAACTAGATGTGGTGCTACAGAGGACTGTTTGATGGACTGATAAGGTAAGAAATGAGGACGTTCTCCACAGAATCGGCGAGGAAAGGAACATATGGGAAACAACGACAAGAAGAAGAGAGAGGATGATGGATTATCTGTTAATATATCAGGGAATTCCTTTCTTGATATTAGAGGGGACTGCAGAGGGTAAAAACTGTAGAGGAAGACAGAGATTGGGTTACACGCAGCAAATAATTGAGGACATAGCTAGCAAGTGCTACTCTGAGATGAAAATGTTGGTACGGGATAGGAATCAGTGGAGGGCTGCATACAAAAGATAAAAGCAGAAAAACCTAGTTTAAACACTGATTAAGACAGCAGCTCGATCACGAGACACTGTTTCTCGCAAGTAGTGCGATATTAATTGTAATATCCGCGAAAGCCTTGAGGTCGTTCAGAATTGTTCAACTTGGCACTAGCTCCTCTCCATACGTTTCTAAACTTTCTTAGATCATTAAAGGTACAAAATAGATGTTACAGTTCGATACTGAATGTGATTATCATGTAACACAAAACAGCACTTACAGTGATGTACACTGCCTTTAACTATTGTACCTATTTCTCCACGACAGGAAATGTACGAATTCCTTCGTGCCAAGGTGATACAGAACAAAATAAGAGTTCAGAAATTCGAATTCGGAAGCCACGTGATGAATATTCCGGTTTTGCAGATATTTGTATGGTGAAACCACATGGGATCGCCTTCTATTTCACCGGGAGAAGCACGTAAATAATGGTTGAAGAAGCCATGTCGAGTGACAAGTGCTGACACGATTTTTAGAGAAAAGAAATAAAGACCTTTGTGTCCACCTAAGTCACACAAAATACTGCCTCGAATTAAAGGCGGTATTGCCAATTTATGCATCAAATTCGGTTTGCACAGTGAAAGATCTTAATGTTTTCCGTCACTCTAAAATACATTAAATATTATTTAGTGAGGACTGTAATCAGAATAGGTTTAGCCGTACTACATTCCGTGACATTTATTTCAGATTACAGTTTCATACACACCTCATGCTACATATGAAACACTTTCTTTAATTTCCCATTTACTTTGCGTCAAGTTGTGTCAAACACTGAAACAAAATTCTGTTAACGTTATAAAGTAAGCACTGCTCGACAAAACAATTGAAGCACCTATGAGAGGAGGAGCAGACGAAAAGAAACTACTTGGGTTGAGAGGCACTGATTACAATATTGAATTTACAAAGGACTTGGCAGTATGAGCCCATGATTTGAATAAACAAGGCCGCTGCGACTTTTAGAATTCTTTATTGTAGAGCACGACCGGTTTCGCAAATTAAAACTACCTCTTCAGGTGCTTCAAGTGAAAAGATTATGGTTCTATTGAAACCGGATAAAGCCATTCGCAACATTTATATCCAGGTATTTAAAACTTCTGACTCACGAATATGCGAGCGTCTATGATAAAATGTATTGGGGGCTAAGGCCATCCCCAACCTCCGTTTTAGACAGCCAGCGGAGGAAGCGTTGCTGTTACCGGCTCCAACAGCTTCCTGCAGCGAGGCCTAAGCGGAAATCCGCGCATGCGCTCTCTCTCCAGTTTGTCTAGAATGGAGGTTGGGGATGGCCTTAGCCCTCAATTCATTTTCTCATAGACGCTCGCACATTCATGAGTCAGAAGTTTTAATTACCTGGATATAAATGTTGGGAATGGCTTTATCCGCTTTAAATGGAACCGTTCATCTTTTCAGTTGAAGCGCCTGAAGATGCAAATTGAATTTGCGAAACCGGTCGTGTTCTCCAATAAGGTATGAGCTAACTTATAGGTATGACGTTGCATGCAGGTCTGCATGCAGGGACTCGCCGGGAAAAGAGTGTGACGAAGACGCCTCTCCTGGCGGTTCCTCTTCAAAACATAGGAATTATAGCGCCTCTCCCTAGGTCGTTGTCGTAATCGACAACGATAGTCACCTGCGCTAATGCAGTAATGCGATTCATTGCTGAACACAGTGCGATGCCACCGTTCAACAGTCCATTCTTCCCAGTCACGACATCAATCCAAGCGTAGTCGTTTGTATTGCGGCGTTAACGGCAGACCGCTCCTGGAACGGTAATTCCGTAGTCTGGCCGATGGTAATCTTCAACTAGTAGGGCAGGTTGACACTAAATGCAGCAGAGAGTCCACTGATTTTTCTTTGGCGGCAGGTGCAGATATGAAGAGGACACGATGTGCTTAGTGCACTATATGGCAATCCTCCCTAGTGATGGTGAGACGAGGTCGACCGGAAGTCCAGAACCTTGAGGCCTTGTAGAGTTTCTCTCACGTTCCCATGCAGTCGACATCAGGCCACTGCCACATACGAATACTCCACAAACCTGAAAATTGCACGATTCAAGCTGCTGAGAAAATGGAGACTCAGAACGACTCTCCTCTCGCACTCTGTTATGTGCTGATAACACTGTCTTACACGATTACACGATATCTTTGTCCCCTCGACTCTCGTCGCTCAACATCTCAGGCCGTTCACGCCACTTATACAGGGTTAGTCACCTAACGTTACCGCTGGATATATTTCGTAAACCACATCAAATACTGACGAACCGATTCCACCGACCGAACGTGAGGAGAGGGGCTAGTGTAATTGTTTAATACAAACCATACAAAAATGCAAGGAAGTAAGTTTTTTTAACACAAACCTACGGTTTTTTTTAAATGGAACCACGTTAGTTTTGGTAGCACATCTGAACATATAAACAAATACGTAATCAGTGCCGTTTGTTGCAGTGTAAAATGTTAATTACATCCGGAGATAATGTAACCTAAAGTTGACGCTTGAAACCTCCGACGTTCAGTTGCGTGTTGTAACAAACACGGGCCACGGTCGGCGAGCAGCATCTGCAGGGTCATGTTTACGACGACGACCGTGTTTACGAGTGTGGCTGTAGTGCACTGTTATGGTTTGGTCTAGCTGTCGCAGTGTCCGCATGTAGCGCTTGCTGCTATTGTTATTCTGCATTCGTCTCCGCACGCAGACCAACTGTAGTACACCGTGTTACCAGACGTCTTTGATAGTGTAGTGTTGTAGGAACTGTGACCATGGTGTATTCGAACTCTGAAAATGCGGAGATGATACTCATCTATGGCGAGTGTCGACGAAATGCAGCTGAAGCCTGCAGGGTGTATGCAGGACGGTAACCGGACAGAGAGCATCCAACGTGCCGCACGCAAATGGGTTCGTAACAGGCCCGTCACAGGAGAAGCGGGTGCAGTTGGTGTGTTAGCTGCTGTTGCCATGAACCCACACATGAGTAGACGGGACATTGCGAGAGCCGGTGGACTGAGTCAAAGTAGTGTCATGCGCATACTGCATCGTCACCGCTTTCACCCGTTTCATGTGTCACTACATCAGCAATTACATGGTGATGACTTTAATCATCGAGTGCAATTCTGTCAATGGGCATTAACAGAGAATGCGTCGCAGTTCTACCTGTTTACCGATGAAGCGGGTTTCACAAACCACGGGGCAGTGAATCTACGGAACATGCATTACTGGTCCGTGGACAATCCTCGCTGGCTCCGACAGGTAGAGCGACAGCGACCGTGGATTGTGAATGTATGGTGCGGAATCATTGGCGACCACCTCATTGGTCCACGCTTCATTGCAGGGGCCCAAACAGCTGCAACATACATCGCGTTTCTACAGAATGATCTGCCAACGTTGCTCGAAAATGTCCCACTGGAAACGCGTCGACGTATGTGGTATCAGCATGATGGTGCACCTTCACATTCCGCAATTAACACTAGGCTGACCCTTGACAGGATGTTCGACGGGCGTTTCATAGGACGTGGAGGACGCATAAATTGGCCAGCCCGTTCTCCTGATCTTACACCTCTGGACTTCTTTCTGTAGGGTACGTTAATGGAGAATGTGTAACGTGATATGCCTACAACCCCAGAGGATATGAAACAACGTATTGTGGCAGCCTGCGGCGACATTACACCAGATGTACTGCGGCGTGTACGACATTCATTACGCCAGAGATTGCAATTGTGTGCAGCAAATGATGGCCACTACATTGAACATCTATTGGCCTGACATATCGTGACACACTCTATTCCACTCCGTAATTGAAAACGGAAACCACGTGTGTACGTGTACCTCACCCCTCATGGTAATGTACATGTGCGTCAGTGAAAAAGACCAATAAAAAGGTGTTAACATGTGGACGTAATGTGCTGTTCCAGTCTCGTCTGTACCTAAGGTCCATCACCGTTCCCTTTGGATCCCTACGTAATCCGGTGCTCTCCGATACACACGATCGAACAGCGGAGGAGTGGTACTCAAGCGTCAACTTTAGGTTACAATATCTCCGGACGTAATTAACATTTTACAATGCAACAAACGGCACTGATTACGTATTTGTTTACATGTTCAGATGTGCTAACAAAACTAACGGGGTTCCATTTAAAAAATCGTAGATTTGTGTTAAAAAACATACTTCCGTGCATTTTTTTATGGTTTGTATTACCCAATTACACTAGCCCCTCTCCTCATTTTCGGTCTGTGGAATCGATTCGTCCGTATTTGATGTGGTTGTCGAAATATATCCAGCGGTAATGTTAGGTGACTCACCCTGTGTATCCTCCCTACACCGCTAACCACACTAAACACGAACAACACTTATGCAGTCTGGTGGTTGTGCTACCTGCCACAGGGAACTGCAGTTCTAGTCATTAACATATCACCAGTTAATCCAAGGAGTTAAATTAACTTGAGACCAACTCCTTGCGTGTGTCACTACTTTTGGCGGGCATTGTATTTTAGTACAAGGAGAGAATGCACTGGATGCAAAAAAGTCTGACTTTCAATGGACACACTACAATGAACCCACAAATAATTTTACTCGTCTCTCGTAGAAACATTTCCAGCGAAATTGTTCACAGATTTCCTTCTTGTATACTGACAATCGCTTTATGCACAGTTATTGTGTTATCTACTAAGAATGATACTCAGTAGGTATTGATACGTGTCAGAACAGCCAAAATTCTTCACTGTTTCCACTATCTCCTGTCGTAATTTTCCCTGCCACCCCCTCTCCATACCTCCCCATTCCCCATTGAGTTATCTCTCTAGATTGATTTCTTGGTAACTGCACATGAAGTCGATTCCAAATTTGTTACAGTGCTGTGTAGTTCGTCATCTTATTGCTACAGGGTGTTTCAAAAATGACCGGTATATTTGAAACGGCAATAAAAACTAAACGAGTAGCGATAGAAATACACCGTTTGTTGCAATATGCTTGGGACAACAGTACATTTTCAGGCGGACAAACTTTCGAAATTACAGTAGTTACAATTTTCAACAACAGATGGCGCTGCAAGTGATGTGAAAGATATAGAAGACAACGCAGTCTGTGGGTGCGCCATTCTGTACGTCGTCTTTCTGCTGTAAGTGTGTGCTGTTCACAACGTGCAAGTGTGCTGTAGACAACGTGGTTTATTCCTTAGAACAGAGGATTTTTCTGGTGTTGGAATTCCACCGTCTAGAACACAGTGTTGTTGCAACAAGACGAAGTTTTCAACGGAGGTTTAATGTAACCAAAGGACCGAAAAGCGATACAATAAAGGATCTGTTTGAAAAATTTCAACGGACTGGGAACATGACGGATGAACGTGCTGGAAAGGTAGGGCGACCGCGTACGGCAACCATAGAGGGCAACGCGCAGCTAGTGCAGCATGTGATCCAACAGCGGCCTCGGGTTTCCGTTCGCCGTGTTGCAGCTGCGGTCCAAATGACGCCAACGTCCACGTATCGTCTCATGCGCCAGAGTTTACACCTCTATCCATACAAAATTCAAACGCGGGAACCCCTCAGCGCCGCTACCATTGCTGCACGAGAGACATTCGCTAACGATATAGTGCACAGGATTGATGACGGCGATATGCATGTGGGCAGTATTTGGTTTACTGACGAAGCTTATTTTTACCTGGACGGCTTCGTCAATAAACAGAACTGGCGCATATGGGGAACCGAAAAGCCCCATGTAGCAGTCCCATCGTCCCTGCATCCTCAAAAAGTACTGGTCTGGGCCGCCATTTCTTCCAAAGGAATCATTGGCCCATTTTTCAGATCCGAAACGATTACTGCATCGCGCTATCTGGACATTCTTCGTGGATTTGTGGCGGTACAAATTGCCTTAGACGACACTGCGAACACCTCGTGGTTTATGCAAGATGGTGCTCGGCCACATCGCACGGCCGACGTCTTTAATTTCCTGAATGAATATTTCGATGATCGTGTGATTGCTTTGGGCTATCCGAAACATACAGGAGGCGGCGTGGATTGGCCTCCCAATTCGCCAGACATGAACCCCTGCGACTTCTTTCTGTGGGGACACTTGAAAGACCAGGTGTACCGCCAGAATCCGGAACCAATTGAACAGCTGAAGCAGTACATCTCATCTGCATGTGAAGCCATTCCGCCAGACACGTTGTCAAAGGTTTCGGGTAATTTCATTCAGAGACTACGCCATATTATTGCTACGCATGTTGGATATGTGGCAAATATCGTACTATAGAGTTTCCCAGACCGCAGCTCCATCTGTTGTTGAAAATTGTAACTACTGTAATTTCGAAAGTTTGTCTGCCTGAAAATGTACTGTTGTCCCAAGCATATTGCAACAAACGGTGTATTTCTATCGCTGCTCGTTTAGTTTTTATTGCCGTTTCAAATATACCGGTCATTTTTGAAACACCCTGTATATTTATTCTGTGTCGTAATCATAAGCTATCACGACGCTGTCTTGGTTCGTATCCATTTCGTTTCAGGTCTCAAGACTGTGCTCGTATGAATTAATTCTTTGTTCCATTTACTTTTCCATTTGTTTCTCTTTCACCTTCTGTGCCATTACCATATAACAAGATAATATTCACATAATTAACGTAATTATTATTGGTGTATTTATTGTACAGCAATTACATCTTTTCCCTTATTTCAACAACCTTTAACGACGCAGGTAGTTTTTTTACGAGGATGTCAGTAGAATTGATTAAACCTTAAATTTACAGTCTTAAATATTGAAAAATACTTTTTGTCAAATTATGTACTATATTTTATCTCAGGTTATTTACGATCAATAATCTTTATTTGCCAGTTAAATAATATATTTTACATAATGCAACTAAACAGAAAAGAATAGTTATTTACAATATCTACAATGTTTGCAGAGTGTTGTCAACTGAAGTGTTAAACTGCAGTGACAGAAATTATACATTATGTGATTCAGAATACATTACCGTGCCTGAATACACGAGAAATACAAATTAAGACTCGTTTCTCACAGGCAAATAGTAACAAGGAAAATCGCTTCAAATGAACAATGACTGTTGTTAATGTTGTCGACAGGCAGCCCTCAGTTGGTGATAATTTGTACTGATGTTAATAAGCTTTGGTTAGTTACAATACTTTTGATTTTTCTGTTCTGTTTTATTTTATTTTATGAAAAGGGCTGTCATTCTTTAACAACGAATGTATTTTATTACTTAAGTCCTGATGTTAGGCAATGAGTATATTTCCTGCTCACCACTCTCTAAAGATATCTACATATTCAGAAAAACTTCCCGGCTGCTGTCACCCGGGTCCTTCGACTGAGGGTGTCCGAGAATTTTTCCATTTTTGCCACTTTCAAATGCAGCGAAGCGTTCACGCGAATACGAAAGTCTTATCAACAGTGTTTTACACATTACTCGTGTGCACATTAATTAATTCTAGTTTTCGCTTAGTGGTAGCAGTTGTAGTATTTTTGTTGCCCATTCAGCCCACGTCCAAAAGTCATTAAGCGACTACTAGCATGTTTTGTATGTATTACTATACCACTTATCTCAACTTCCAGACTCTTAACTTCGTCTTTCGCACTGCTGTATACATAATGAGTAAAACAATGTGTTTTACGTATAAGATAGGACACCGTAAGAGTAATACGATTGCATTTCTAGGCTCTCTTTCACAACAACGAAGCTCTATACGACCCCGTGGCTTCGTATTACTCTAGCTGCATGACTTCTACTAGCTCCTTCGGAAATATTTATTGTTTTACGACAATCATTCACCTTCTTCAGTTTGTGGCACTGGAAGCAACATTATCACATTCATTTTCATTGGATAAACTTTGAGAAAAAATGATGTCATCAGACATTTCCAGTCTACACCAGATTTTGAGATATTCCATTGATGAGTGTTCTGAATTTATTTCCGATAGTAATAATTACCGTACAATAAGTATCTGCACATGACTCTCACAATCGAGTTTTAGTAAACATCGCTAAGATTTTAGTAGATGTCAGAGGCCTTATGTGAATAAATTTTTCTCCGTCCTCAGTTAAAGCTACAACATGAATTGAAGGTTGTAACGGTTCTTTTAAACTGTCGAAATAACTTCCTAATTATTTCCTTCTTGATGAGATGTGATAGGAATCGTAGGTACTTAATCACCTGCAGATTAAATGAACGATACGAAGGACAAGTGGCTTTTACTGAACGCGGCCCTACACTATGGAGAAAGACAGATACATGACTATTTTTTCACGTAATCACCAAATCTCGGAAAGCCATGGTCGGAACGTTCTACCAATTGTTGAAATCCTAGGCGATAGAACTGCTCACCTTGGTCACTAGAACCACTGTGTGATCGTCCTCAGCACTAAAAAAACCTGTTTCCCGCCAGGTGTTCTTTCAGCTTGCAAAACATAAAAATCACCGACATTCGTGCGGCCTTGGTCAAATTGTTGGCCCACTTTCATTAGAGCAGGTAGCGATATTGTGTTTGGTCCACACATCGCTAGAATCTTCGTGTACAATTTAGATGTTTTGTCCATAAGAATCCCACCGTCTTGTGTATTTCTACTTTGGAGTACGTTGGCAGTAGTTGGGCCGTTTCACACCCCCACTGTGTCGCACCTGTCATCCGTACCGCAAAAGAACTGTGTCTGCAGGAAACTCTGAAGATGTACTCTCTTCTGACAACGTGCCACGGTTGTTGCACAATGGTCTTAGCGCCAAACGACATGTGAAACTCACCTCCTGAAGTCTGTAAGCATTATAGATAGAAATAGAGGACATCTCCCTGAGTCACTGGCAATGCAGTATTTGAAATATGTGATGAGAGCTTATTGAATGGAAAGGAAATACAGTTTAGGTTTTAAGTCCCATCAAAGTCGGGGAAATCATAGACGGAGCACAGGCTCCGGTAGGCCAGCAGTTGCGGGGAAGGAATTCCGCCCTGCCCTCTTACCTTATTAACTCGGTCTTCTCACTTACTCGAGGGTTTTCTGCAGTAATTCGAAACAATAACTCTGCAGCCTGAAGTAAGATTTAAATTTTTCAGTGTCTATATCACACCAGCAGCAGAGCCTTACCACAAATTTTAGGTGTCACGCTTAGCCGCAACAGGCGTGGGTTCTGTGCAACTGATAAAACGCTCGGGAGCGTCCCTACATTTATAAACAAGTATCCGGTTTATACATTTCATTGTATACACTGTCTCCCTTCTGAAGTGTCAAACAAAGAATAGCAAGTTATTCTAATCAAGCGACGTGGCGCACTAGATTGACACTGGATTCGTATTGACACAGTCTGGGGATCGGTTCCCCGTCCAGTCACTCAGACTT
This sequence comes from Schistocerca nitens, assembly GCF_023898315.1. Classification (NCBI taxonomy): domain Eukaryota; kingdom Metazoa; phylum Arthropoda; class Insecta; order Orthoptera; family Acrididae; genus Schistocerca; species Schistocerca nitens. The sequence continues at coordinate 333,497,864 of NC_064618.1, read as the reverse complement.
TCCCATGGCACCCATAAAGAGCGGAGGGAGAATGTCGAGATCGTTCCGTTGAAAACGAAATGAACGATTTCCTGCTCACTTTCGGTAATTTTGTCCATTCCGAGTACTTTTTGGGACTCCAATAATATAATCGTTGTTCGCAATACTGCACTCTATCTTTTCCTTTCCCATTTCAGAAGTTGACTGTAGATGAGCCAACGAAAATATGAACTGTTGGCTGATAAACAAGTAACACCAGACATGGTTCTTGAACAGTAGAGGCGTTAAGAGGCGTGAGATCACAACGCTTGGGGGAGTACTTTTTTAGAGAGACGTTGTAGCAGCACACACAAAACTTTTGAGAAAATACAGCACATTTATAAATCTTGTAAAAAGTAGTTGTAGTTCTACTGTGCTCATGCGAGAAACTATACCAACTTTTCATTCATACAGAACTAAGTAAGATTATTACTTATGAAACTATGAAAACGTTTAGCGTAAGTATTTCACGAACAAATTTGTTAAATGCCATTTTTCTTGCAAATCTCGTGCCAAACGAATCCACACAAAGTCTGACCTGTAATTCATATGCTTTTTGGAATAACTGCAGTGCATCCGTTCTGTGAAAATGACGTTTCAATGGACTCTTGAACCCGTGCTCTATTACCGACAGGCCACGCAGGAACTTCTGTAATATTTAATTAAAACGTTTCATTAACAGATACCGTGAAGGGTGAAAAAGAATCTAATGACAGTAGTATTCTAATAATTCCAGCGTAGGTTTCGGGAAAGAGAGTAAGCCTTACCACAGGTAATTACACTGAGATTCTTTATGCGGAGTCCCTCCTGTGAGACCTTCCTCTCAATATCAGGGAAAATAATTTCCAGAATGACGACTTTAACTGTACGGCAGGGACTATTGTTCCTACAGTTTTGTGTGGAGATACCTAGCAACTGTAACTTCGGATCTGTGTAGTAGTGATTTACTTCACCTATCAGATTAACTATATTACTTGACGTTCGAGGAAATACAGTGCATTTAGAAATCTTGTAAAATATAGTTTTAGTTATACTGTGCTCGTGCGAGAAACTATATCAACTTTCGATTCATACTGAACTAAGTATCTAGTGGGAGCGTCTTTGACTAGTAATCACACTACACGGTTTCCGGGTTCCCGGCCAGCCATTCTAAAAGTTGGAAAAGAGTCATCATAAATGGCATCAGAGGACTTGCGGCGGAAAGAAGGCATCCTTGTTCTGCCGACAGCCTTTTGAAAGAGGGTCGAGAAACACAACGAGGTGAAAGTACCCTCTTGCTTTTCGGATGGGAAACTACCTCCAAAGGGCAAAAATCAGCAAAGATCAAAGCATGAGAATGCAGTAGGCTATGGAAACCACTGCATTAAGGACACAACGTTTATCTACAGGTCATGTGGTCTGTAATTCACAAAGTGTTATGACAATCCCTCCATTAGCAACAGATTTCTAGTGAGTCCCCCTTTGGGAGCTCCAGGAAGAGGCTGCCTAAGTAAAGGTAACCACTAGAAATAACTGAGGTAATCAAAAAGTGGGAAACGTTCTACGAATCGGAGCGTGAAATATCTGAAATCTGAACGTGGTACGGATGCTACAAAATCTGAAAAGCGAAATGCTTGGACTCAGTCTCGATAAACTACGTATGTATGAAGTATAATGGAGTGAAGATAAACGAATATAGGAGAAAATCAACAGTGGCAGACAACTATATAACGGGAATGATATTTTTTATGAACAAAAACATAGAGCAGAACGATATTGTAATCAAATAGACGATAAATGTACTCCAGAAATGATAGTTCAGGTATACATGTCGATGTCAAAAACAAAAGAAGAGATGGAGAAAGCATGTAAGGGTATTGAACGGGTAACCTAGTATGTAAAATATGATCATAATCTACTAATCACTAGAGATTTGAAAGTGCTAATAGGGGTAAGGAATTGAAATCAGAGCTACAGTAGAATACGGGTTTTGAAGTAGGAATGGCAGCGGAGAAAGACTAATTCATTTGTGCAGTAAATTTCAGGTAGTAATGGTGAATGCACCGCTTAAACATCACAAAAGGAGGAAGAATACTTCTTAATGGCTTGGAGACATGGGAACATACCACTTGGATGCTCAGACAAAATTCTCTAATTGAGATAGTGGTTTATGGCTTGGTTAAAATGGCTCTGAGCACTATGGGACTCAACATCTTAGGTCATAAGTCCCCTAGAACTTAGAACTACTTAAACCTATCTAACCTAAGGACATCACACACATCCATGCCCGAGGCAGGATTCGAACCTGCGACCGTAGCAGTCCCGCGGTTCCGGACTGCAGCGCCAGAACCGCTAGACCACCGCGGCCGGCAATAGTTTATGAGGCATACCCAAAAGCAAATAATATAGACTCATATCATAATCTATTAGTGACGAAGAGTAAACTGAAATTATTGAGAATCGTGCAGAAGAATCAACGAGGAGAGGAGAGAGATACTGACAACTTGTCTATATGACCAGAAACATGTCTCTTCGACGAGGACATGTCATATAGACGGTTCAGATATTTTGTAATATTCCAACATCCAGTTGAGAATGGCTGTAAAGCCGAATCCATGGTTGTGTGAAATAAATAAACAACTTACTGTCAAATGGCGGAAATAAGATACTTTAGGTACGCCAGCACGGATTTACATGACTCATACCCTTTCTTCTGAAGCTTTATGACAATCTAGCAATTACTAGATGCATTTGCGTCTCAAACTGAGTGCACTGATAACTTTGGCAGAATACTAGGTTCTACACGGGATAGTAGTTTCTAGTCTTGCTCGCAAATATGACTATATGCAAACACTAACGAAGCAGATATAATACGAATATCTGTCTTGCAAAACAGCAGACACGTTGTAGATAGATATGTTCCAAGTTTTCGCTTAATCGTCAACCAAAGGAAACTTAGCGGCTGCCAACGCTGGCGTAGATACAACTGCTGCCATTCCTGTTCACAAAAAACTGTCCCTGTGTCCTATGCATTTCGGCAAGTCGACCTGCTGTCATTGTAGTATCTCGAAATGGCTCTGAATATGGCGGTTGTTGTTACTATTTCAATGAGATTTGCTACTACCAAAATTCAATAGTTTACTCGCCTATTTCGTACTTATAACATTCAATGGTTTGAGTTCCTTGTCTGCACTTTAGCGTCGTAACCTGACATTAAAGAAGCAGATCTCTGCCGCTAGCCATATGTAATCTGCAAGCTAACGTCGGCACTATCATGACCACCAAAAACGCAATAGAAAGTGAATGTTACTAGTAATTACAAGTCACTTGAGCACGAATTACACATTATGAACAAAAACAGACTCGCCTTAATAAATAAGACACACGGAGTTCTAAATGCAAAAGTCCAAGTAGAGAAAGCGATAGAGTTGACGCACGAAGTCTTGAATAACAAGATACGAACGGCCAATCCGGCTTCTAGGACGGTATTTCATTCCTGTAGAGGTCAACCATCCATCCTTATGTGACGTGTTTGCAACACCTGTAGTTGCAGCCACAGCATTTTTTCGTTCGATTGTTGTGTGTGGGGTATCAGCGGGAAAAAGTTTCGAACAGCCACAGCATTTTTTCGTTCGATTGTTGTGTGTGGGGTGTCAGCGGGAAAAAGTTTCGAACAGCCACAGCATTTTTTCGTTCGATTGTTGTGTGTTGGGTATCAGCGGGAAAAAGTTTCGAACAGCCACAGCATTTTTTCGTTCGATTGTTGTGTGTGGGGTGTCAGCGGGAAAAAGTTTTGAAAATGTTTGAATTCATATCTTTACTTTGCTGGAAGTGCGTTATTGCTCTCAGTCTCAAATACTGGAATAATATCTCTGAGTAATTTGTGCGCCATGAATTATGCTGCCTAAGGACATATACACAGTTTCTAACTTTAATATTTGACTTATTGTGTTTAGAGCTTTAGCCTACTACTAAAACTTTTTATTAGTATATTATAACGGTATTTTAAATTTGGGATTCGGACAGTAAGCATATGGAACATTGAAACAACAAATTTGTTTTTAAATTTTGAATTCGGACAGTAAGTATATGGAACATTGAAACATCAAATTTCTTTTGGCCTGGAAACTGTTAGATAGGAAACATGCAACAGGAATCTAGTGACCGGGTAACAGATTTAGCCATTTATTAATACATTCTCGTTTAATTACTTTTGGAATAACAGTCTTGTAAAATCTCATAACTGCTGTTTACTGTGAACATAGATAAAGTAAATATCTACAGTTTTCATTGTAACACAATAAACGTTTCAGCTTAGAGAAATACTCAGAGAAATAATACGTCTTTGGAGCATGTGTAGCATTGTGTTGTTAACATACCGTTCTCCATTCCGCTCCTTTTTAATCTCATCACTCTCTCAAAGTCTCGGCAGTACCAGTAATGATGCTAATACCTTATTGGTCTCATATTGACTTTGTACCCGTCTTCTGTCTGGATTCCTGAAACTTGATAATTCGTACTTTATGTTTGCAAGAGCCCAATATTGATAATGGATTCTGATAGACTGAAAAGTATTTATTTTCTTCCGTGCTTTGAGAACAACGAAGCCTCAGTGACAATGCCGGCATGTTCAAATCAGCGATCATTATCTTAAAATTCAGGATTTGAAATCATTCGGTTGTAAGCTGTGTCGAGTCAGAGAAAATGCTGTACCGTACTCAATTATTTTGGTTACGATCTGTAGCTGGTAAGCTCAGAGATGGCAGTTCTATCACCAGTCTTACCTGCAATGGGCTAGTTTCTCATTCAGACACACAATAAATGTACTTGCAGTACTCAGTCTAGCTTCGCAAACAGAACGGATTACTGGGATACGACTTGAGCAAGAAACGGGAACAAGAGATAGTGGTTTAATGGAGCTTGGAAAATTGCCATCTGGAGCGTTAGGGGACCTGCTCTTAAGGACGTCGAACTAGCTAAACGTTTGAAAGACAAGGAAATAGATTTTGTGTCAATTACAGAAACAGAGAAGGAAACACCTGGAACTAAATATATAGACGTCTATATTATGGTCTACAGCGGAGTAAAGCAGGAACAAAGAGCAAGTGAATGTGTTGCCATCTACATTCATAGAAACTGGGTAGATAAAATACTGGACAACGAATATTTAACTGAGCGCATTGTACTAATAGGAATTAAAGGACCAAGAGGAATCCTAAGAATAATAGCAACTTATGCCCCAGAAGAAGGAAGAACTGACGAGTCCAAAGCCTTTTACAAACAGTTGCAAGTGATCTTAAACAGATACAATAAACATCAGATTTTGTTCATGGGAGTTCTCAGTGCTAGAACTGGAAATATATCAGTTCCGAAAATAGTAAGCCCATTTGGAGAAAACGTATATAGTGTACACGGAAAAGTACTGAGAGATTTTGTTACCTTCAGTCGTCCAAAAATTAGCAATAGTTTCTTTAGGAAGAAAGACATACACAAATTTACCTGGTCAGCAAGATGAGTGGATAATGGATCAGATCACTTCGTATTGGTGTCAATAATTGACATCTGCGCAAAGTGGGGAAAACCGATCAAAAGAACTAGGTGTTAAAAAGAATAACAAGTTATTAGAGTTTACCTTAAAGAAAAAAGCAGCATAAGATATCTCTATCAAAAACGGTTGTAAAAAAACATCATCAAATATATAGTCGGCCGCGGCGGCCTAGCGGTTCTAGGCGCCTCAGCCCGTAACCGCGCGACTGCTACGGTAGCAGGTTCGAATCATGCCTCGGGCATGGATGTGTGTGATGTGCTTAGGTTAGCTAGGTTTAAGTAGCTCTAAGTTCTAGGGGACTGATGACCTCAGATGTTGCGTCCCATAGTGCTCAGAGCCATCAAATTTAAAAACCGTAGAACACTTGGAACAAGAATGGAAAAACTTAAAAACAGCCGTACAGAGTACAGCAAATGAGGTTATGGGGATGAAAACGAAATACAGGAAACGTAAAGGAGTAGAATTTGGACGCCACAGCTGGAAAAAGCAATTAAAGAAAAACAAAACGTTTTAAATATTTACACAAATAATCTCACTAATAGAAGGTATAATGAATATAAAAAGAAAAGAAATAATGCAAAATACATAATTCTGGAAGTGCACGCAGAATAATGGGAACGCTTTTTTAGCAACGAAGAGCTTGATTTAAATGCAAGACAAACCATTGCTTATAAAGTGATGGAATCACTCAACAGACAAGAAAATGATAGTATACTTTTTAATCATATAGGAGCGAATGAACAGATAGCTCATTATAAAAGATTGTGGTATGACGATACTTTAATAGAGACATTCCCCGGACTAAATATCACAAAAGGCTTCTACGATACTGACATGAGAGAACTGGCAGAAGCTATAAAACCTACAAAAAATGGGAAACTCACTGGTTAGATGGTATTAATACGGAACTGTGAACGTATGGAGGCCGTTCCTGCATCTAAGATTTCTTCACATATTTAATCAATGTTGGCGAAATAAGGATTACGAAAAGACTGACTGAGAGCCAAAGTGACTTGTATCAATTAAAAGGGTGATAAAAATAAATGTAGTAGCTACGGAGGTGTAAGCCTTCTTGACAAAAACCTGAATACAAAACTTAAAAAAGATAATGGAAAAGTTAACATCTGAGAAATAACCAGGTTTCAGAAAAGGGCAGTCAACTATTGACAACGTTTTTACACTGCAACTAGTTATAATAAAGAGACGAGAATGCAATAGGGACGCCATCTTGCTTTTATGGATTTTGAGAAAGCTTTCGACAATCTGATTAAAGAAATCCTATGAAGTATCGTGGCTGAATGAAGTTGTCCACCTCACCTCATAAACGCCATTCAAAGTCTATACCTAAACCGAAATTGTAAATGATATGGGAAATATTACAACAAAGCCAGTGAACACAAACAAAAGAGTACAAGGATGCTGTATTTCTCCAACACACTTCAAAATGCAGGGTGGAGAAAAATTGTGTGACAAAATTTTTAGCCCGGATAGTTGATGCCAGTGGGAACCAAAATTACTAATGTTGTGTAGGTCGACGACGCACCATTTTTAAACTACGGAAATCAGGCACCAAGAGCTCTGATTGGCCGTGGGATTGCCCTATTGCCGTTAGTCGGTTGACGGGTAGTGCTACGGTTGTCGGTTCACGCATACAAACGTCCCTCGCCCCGTCACTCCCCCAACATGATACGCATTGTCCAGAACATCCGGCAACAGGGCAATCCCGCTGCCAATCGAAGTGCGTGGCGCCAAGTTTCCGTAGTTTGAAAATTGTGCGTTGTCGACCTACACATTAGTAATTTTGGTCCCTACTGGCATCAGGTATCCAGTGTTAAAATTTCGTGACACAACTTTTCTTCACCCCTATATATTTACGTATACTGAAACGCCAAAGAAACTGGTATAGGCACGCGTATTCAAATACAGTGATATGTAAACAGGGAGAATACGGCGCTGCGGTCGGCAAAGCCCATATAAGACAACAGGCGTCTGCCTCATTTGTTATATCTGTTGCTGATGCTACAGTGGCAGGTTATCGAGATTTAAGTGAGTTTGAACGTGATGTTATAGTCCGCGCACAAGTGATGGCATACAGCATCTCCGAGATAGCGACTGAATGGCGATTTTCGCGTAATGAATATGAGGAATCAAGTAAACACCGAGTCTCTGACATCGCTGATCTTGCAAGAATGGGAGCAACGACGAATGAAGAGAACCTTTCAACGTGACAGAAGTTCAACCCTTGCGCAAATTTCTGCAGATTTCAATGCTGGGCAGTCAACAAGTGTCAGCGTGCGAACCATTCAACGAAAAGTCATCGATATGTGCTTTCCGAGCCGAAAGCCCTCTCGTGTATCCTTGATGACTGCGCGACACAAAGTTTTACGCCTCACCAGGGCCGGTCAACACCATTGGACTATTGATGATTAGAAACATGTTGCCTGGTTGGAAGAGTCTCGTTTCAAATTATATCGAGCAGGTGGGCTTGCACAGCTATGGAGACAACCTCATGAATCCAAACACACTGCATCTCAGCATGAGACTGTTCAAGCTGGTGGAGGCTCTATAATAGTGTGGAGCGTGTGCAGATGGAGTGATATGGGACCCCTAACACATCTAGAGACCACTCTGACAGGTGACACGTACGTAATCATGCTGTCTGATCATCTGTATCAATTCATGTCCATTGTGCATTCCGATGAAGTTGGGTTGTTCCAGCAGCACAGTGCGACACCCCAGAAGTCCAGAATTGCTGCACAGTGGCTCCAGGGACACTCTTCTGAGCTTAACACTTCCGATGGCCATCAAACATCCCAGACACGAACATTACTAAGCATATGTGGGGTACCTTGCAACGTGCTGTCCACAAGAGATCTCCATCCCCTCGTACTCTTACGGATTTATGGATAGACCTGCAGGATTCATGGTGGCCATTCCATCCACCGGTACTTCAGACATTAGTTGAGTCCATGCCACGCCGTGTTGCGGCACTTCTGGCTGCTCGCGGGAGCCCTTCACGATTTTAGGCGGGTGTACCAGTTTCTTTGGCTCTTCAGTGTATGTACAAGGTTATCAGCAAGTGGAAATTGTTGAACATAACTGGAGTTCTTTCAGATCGTGTCACTAGACTAAATGCAGTTTCATATGCAGATGGCCTACTTCTGATAACAGACATTGAAGATGACCTTGAACTGAGAGTTTACATGTTCGAACGGGTAGCCTCAAATTACAACCAAACATTGGCGGTACATAAAACGAATGTGATATGATTTCAGGGCAGACAACCAGTAAGGTTAAAAATAGTCTTGAATAATAAAATCTCGAAGCAAGTTTTACATATATGGAACCACACTAAAACGTCCGCAGAATAAAGACAGGGAAAAAAACCCACCTGAAGATTTATAAAGGAAACAGCAGTACGGACACTTACTTATGGAAGTGAAGCATGGACAACATCAATTCACCAAGTGTTGAATCAAAGACTGATATGGTTCTGCGACTGTGTAACCTGCAGTTTCCTCGACTTGCGCAATAAGGTGGTTGGGTTTCGGGTTCCTCTGGAAAGGTCAAGAGTCCACTACAGCCCGGACGGGGCTACACGGGTAGCAGGGGATGTGTGGCGTGGACTGGGCGGTTTTTTCAGGTTACATGGTCTCGGAAAAACACGAAAAGGGCATCAGTCACAACAGGTGCTGCCGAACACAGTGAGAACGTAGATGCAGGAACCATAGTTATAACAGTTGTAAATTGTAGTAGCTGTGTTGGGAAAGTACCGTAGCTCGAAGCGCTGGTAAAAAGCGCTGATGGTCAAATCGTTAAAGGTACCGAAGTCTGGTTAAAGCTGCAGATAAATTCAGCTGAAATTTTTGCGAAGAAGCTAACGGTGTTCCGAAAAGATAGACTGTTGGCGGTGGTATGTTTGTTGCTGCTAGAAGTAGTTTACGTTGTTGAAGTAGATAGTTCCTGTGAATTCGTATGGGCAGAGCTCATTCCTGGCAACCGGAATAAAATGTCATTTGGATAATTTTACAGACCTCTCAATTCAGATGATACAATTGCTGAAAGGTTCAAAGAAAACTAGAGTTTCATTTCAAACATCTACCCCACTTATACACTTACCTTTAATTTACCCCCGATGTGCTAGCGAAAATACATGTTTGATTCCGGAGGTACATATAAAACATCATCCGAAATTGTGCTAAAAGCATTCTCTGAAAATTATTTCGAGTAGTTCATGAGCCCACGCGAATAGTAACCGGCTGTGAAAACACACACTCAGCCGTAAGTCACTGTACCAAATTCTAGTCGTCTTCAAGACCTCTTGTATGAGGGGCGATAAAAATTTCCGAATCAGGTCGTACAGTCCAGTCGTACAGTCCAATCAGGCAAAATCGCTGTGAACATTGACGCACTCATGCATGTAGCTGAAGACACCCGTCAGGTAAAATGCCGTGTCCTGCTACGGGAAGAACTACGCAACTTGTCTGCTGGAAATCCCTATCCAATATGATTAATCAACTCTTCAAGGCCTTTATATGGGACTGAAGGCATAATAATCACATGGGAACCGGTCAAGACTCTAGGGAGGGTGCTCGAGTGCCTCCCACTTGATATCCTCACAACATATTTCGTAATTTGTTGTTTCATGGTATACACTTTATTCCTTAAGAAAAATATTATAACAACAATTTAAAAAACTTTATTAAAAGAATAACAACGCTCAAAATCCGTAAAAAACTTGAACAGGCTCAATTCATAAAAAACAAATTTTAACAATTCATACCATTAAGCTCAGGGCTTAAAACCAGGAGTATACAGGTCCAAAACAACCGCTCCCAGACAGCAGCCGGGCAATAACAGTATGCAATTTTCGAAAGACGCTTTTGTCAATGGATTTCCCCATTTGCGTACGATATCGTCGTTAGAATGATTCTCTATCCGTCTCTGGTCCACTTCGTTAATTGCGTGTATCGCCATCAAGTGGCATTCAGTCTCACGGTGGGCAGTGGTCACAATGCTTTGGTTCATCACTATATATCACTAGCGAACATCGCAACGCTTCGAAACTGCTAACACGTACGGGAATTGGATACACGTCTTAATCTCCTTCTTCCCTCCTGTCTTTGCGGGAAGGCTGTTAGGAGCACCGGATATAACCTGACACACAGTGTGTTCGTGTTCAGTTACCAATGATCACAATATCTGCATTTACACCCCTAACACCACATATACTTGTATAGATGAACAGCAACAGTCTTATGAGACGTCCTGCAGGCACATTGGGTGCTGCTTTGAAATCTGATGATGGTTCCCTTTTAATAACGACATTCTCTGGTATGTTAACTACGAAGTTGTGAGGGTCCTATATCTTCACACATCATAGACGTTTTATATATTAGGACTTTTTGTCAAGTTTACACTTCTTCTTGTGGTCATATGTCAGTTTGTATCTACGGTCGTGCAGCAATCACTGGTTAAACTATTTCCATTTCTAAAAAACAATATTTACCTGCAGACAATAGATTATATTTGTTCGCGCTGCACGCTTGCTGGGCTTAGAACGGGAGAAGTATTTAGCATTCATGAGATGCGGACGCGTCGACATTTTTTATCATGGCACATTATCATATTAATTTCTATACAGGAATGATTCATGACATCAGTTCAATGAATCGCATCAGTTTTTCTTGCAGAAGTAATGTTTTGTCACAAAAAATTTCTTGGAGGCCGTAGCATATAGGGATTTAGCAGGCATTGTGTTTTCGATTGCTGGAATTCGTATAACAAACGAAACAATATAAGAAAAGCTTGTTACTTCTAATAGAGACGTATGACCCAAGGATTAGAAAAGGATAAGACAGGGCTAGAACTGGAGTAGGAGAGGATGAATGTGACGTTACCATTTCGGCGGGAAAGAGAAGACTTTAATTAAATTCCATTGATGATAAGTTGCAATGTTACAAAGTATTTTGTTCACTAGTCGACGGTTCGGAACTGTATCGAAGGCCTTTTGGGAATCAAGAAACACAGTATTAAACTAAATGTAGCCATTTACTGCCTTTAGGATCTAGTGAGCGAACGGATCAAGCTGAGTTTCACGCTTCTGGTGCCGGGCCTATATTCCACGCTTATGTCAAACAATTCGGGTTCTCATACTGTATTTATCTTGTCAGACATTTCTTTCTGTACTGCCGTAGGTACAACACCATCATTATTATCCAGCCGGTCTCTCCGGTCCGTAATACACTACTGGCCATTAAAATTGTTACACCACGAAGATGATGTGCTACAGAAGCGAAATTTAACCGACAGGAAGAAGATGCTGTGATATGCAAATGATTAGCTTTTCAGAGCATTCACACAAGGTTGGCACCGGTGGCGACTCCTACAACGTGCTGACATGAGGAAAGTTTCCAACCGATTTCTCATACACAAACAGCTGTTTACCGGCTTTGCCTGCTGAAACGTTGTTGTGATGCCTCGTGTAAGGAGGAGAAGTGCGTTCAATCACGTTTCCGACTTTGATAAAGGTCGGATTGTAGCCTATCGCGATTTCGGTTTATCGTATCGAGACATTGCTGCTCGCGTTGGTCGAGATCCAATGACTGTTAGCAGAATATGGACTCTGTGGGTTCAGGAGGGTAATACGGAACGCCGTGCTGGATCCCAACGCCCTCGTATCCCTAGCAGTCGAGATGACAGGCATCTTATCCACATGGCTGTAACGTGCAGCCACGTCTCGATCCCTGAGTCAACAGATGGGGAAGTTTGCAAGACAACAAGCATCTGCACGAACAGTTCGACGACGTTTGCAGCAGAGTAGACTATCAGCTCGGAGACCATAGCTACGGTTACCCTTGACGCTGCATCACAGACAGGAGCGCAGGCCAGTGTGGCCGTGCGGTTCTAGGCGCTTCAGTCTGGAACCGCGTGACGGCTACGGTTGCAGGTTCGAATCCTGCCTCGGGCATGGATGTGTGTGATGTCCTTAGGTTAGTTAGGTTTAAGTAGTTCTAAGTTCTAGGGGACTGATGACCACAGATGTTAAGTCCCATAGTGCTCTGAGCCATTTGAACGGACAGGAGAGTCTGCGATGGTGTACCCAACGACGAACCTGGGCGCATGAATGGCAAAACGTCATTTTTCAGATGAATCCAGGTTCTGCTTACAGCATTATGATAGTCGCATTCGTTTTTGGCGACATCGCGGTGAACGCACATTGGAAGTGTGTATTCTTCATCGCCATACTGGCGTATCACCTGGCGTGATGGTATGGGTTGCCAATGGTTACACGTCTCGGTCACCCCTTGTTTGCATTGACGGCACTTGGAACAGTGGACGTTACATTTCAGATGTGTTACGATTCCTGCGAAACCCTACATTTCAGCAGGATAATGCACGACTGCATGTTGCAGGTCCTGTACGGGCCTTTCTGGATACAGAGAATGTTCGACTGTTGCCCGGGCCACTACATTCTCCAGATCTCTCACCAATTGAAAACGTCTGGTCAATGGTGGAGGAGCAACTGGCTCGTCACAATACGTCAGTCACTACTCTTGATGAACTGTGGTATTGCGTTGAAGCTGCATGCGCAGCTGTACCATTATACGCCATCCATGATCTGTCTGAATCAATGCCCAGGCGTATCAGGGCTGTTACTACGGCCAGAGGTGGTTGTTCTGGGTACTGATTTCTCAGGATCTATGCAACCAAATTGCGTGAAAATGTAATCACATGTCAGTTCTAGTAAAATATATTTTTCCAATGAATATTCGTTTATCATCTGCATTTGTTCTTGGTGTAGCAATTTTAATGGCCAGTAGTGTATGTCCGAAATCTCAGATTTAGATGTTGTTTATTTTTTGTTTCGGCCTGGTTTCTCTTGGATTTATTACCAGGGCACTGCCGGCCGCTGGTGGCCGAGGCGTTCTAGGGGCTTTAGTCTGGAACCGCGCGACCGCTACGGTCGTAGGTTCGAATCCTGCCTCGGGCATAGATGTGTGTGATGTCCTTAGGTTAGTTAGGTTTAAGTAGTTCTAAGTCCTAGGGGACTGATGACCTGAGATGTTAAGTTACCATAGTGCTCAGAGCCATTTGAACCATTTGAAATAGCGCACTACTGCCGTTAATATCTGTGTGACAATAGAGGATATTACTTTAACGCTTTTGCAGCTGTCGGTTGTTAGTCTTACTTTTCTGTTTTTTTTTTTTCCTAGGGTCTTAAACGTGTATTCCTCTCCGAGAGTTGGTACCTGTGTTTTCTACACATAGTTGCTTCTAGATGCTAACATGGAAATGATTTCATGTGCACCTTCCACCTGGTCTGCCAGCATAGTACCAGTTTTCTGAATGTCAGGCATGTCAGACTTACCACGTTGTACCATTTATTTCTCCACACGATAGCGAAGATCAGATTATCGATGCCTGGGATCGTTACAGAATCAATGTTCGTTTAAGCCTGCGATCCACTTCCGAATAAAAGCATCTCAGTAGATTTTTCGGACACTGCTACAATCGCGAGCTGTGATTAATTATGGAGGACAGATGTCTTCAACACTTCAGCCAAATGCCGGCCCCTGTTAAAAGTGACTTCGCAAACCAGATGATGAATGTCTTTGGTGAACGAATTGCAGCTGGCAGGATACGAGTACAAAGTTTTCCGCGCTACTGAGCCGGGTTTTCAGCAGTTTCTGATCTATTCTAATCAAGGGGTTACACAACTATTCCGCGCCACCCTGTCTCTTCAAACACAGGGAAAAGCAAAGAAATTAAGACTAAACTGCTAATAATTTTCAGAGACAGAAGCTAGGAAACGACCTAGGAAAGCACGTACTGTAGTAAGTAAATAAACTAACAAACCAAGTAATTTGTCTGCTGACACACAAATGTAAATGCTATTACAAGTAAAAGATATCGAAACCTATTCAACGTTTGGAGATTTCATTTCCAGTTGCTCCATGAGTAGGAATTCTTCCCAGGTTTCATATTTTGCAATATTCTGTGAGAATGTAAATAGACCGCGTCGGTGGAGTCGTGTCCGCTATTGTCGCTGCAGTTATTGGCTAGGGAAAAGAGCTATATTGCGGTGAGGCGTAAAAGAAGATCGCAGAACAGGTGTGTGTGTCATAAGCAGTGAAACTATGCGGGTTGCAAATGTAGTTTAAGATTTGAGAACGTGGTAGCCAGTATAGCACCAGCAACGAAATTACAGACGACAAGCTGTGTTGACATATCAGGGTTGCTGCAGCAGATAGGAAGCGACACGAGCCACAGAATTTGTTGCTGTGTAAAATAAAGGAAATCCAGTGATATTCGTGTAAACTGAAAAACTAATTGATTTCTTTTATACGATACATAACTGTCCCGGTCTGCTTTTGTTGTTAACAACATATGGCTGAATGCTTTTAAGAGATAATTTAACTGTTTAAGTATGTAACGGCAACAAAATTCTTTGTAATCACGATTTTTAAATCCGTCAATGCCGCTCACGTTGTATAATCACATTTACTCACCGTTTTTCATGTGTCGTGACGGTACGATTTTTTGTAAGCACATCCATCGCCACTATCATGTTGTGTTATCACTATTCTTTGTTTCTCTTATGTTGCGGATAATTGATCTAATATACTTTTGGTCTCATGCAGTTTTTGCAAAATGTTAGTATCGTTGTATGTTCTCCTCTGCACTAGACTATCAAGTCTGTAATCAGTTCCACTAAAAATTTAATTCATGTGTACACGGCGTAATTATTATATTAAGTAACATTTCATTTCCCTTTCAAGCTGGCCTTGTATGTGCTCGTAGTTATTACGTCATACTCTCACACCTAAAGACCTTACCTTAGTTTTAAACTACAGTCGTAGTGCCGCCCTCGACAGATGCTAAGAAGGATACTTACGCGTTTCTTTTTATCGATCAAGGGCGCTGGCTGGTCAGCCCAGAATAGCGTTGTTTTCTGCATTCACTGCATATTGCTGACTGTGCTTATTCCAGTCACAGTCACACAAGTGAGACATAGTACTTGTCCTATTCCACTGTGTAACTTTCTGTATTTTATCGGCCGATTAAAAATCTTAAATCATGATGCCAGCACATTTCTACGTCTTTGTAAGCCTTATTTACAAAGACTGTTGGTGAATACTCGCCGTGACAGTCACTGATGATACATTATGTACATGCTATAGTAACTGTCATCGTAATTTATGTTTTGGTGAAGTGGAGCACACCTAAGCAAGTTCATATAGAGTAAAACTCTCGCTTGATAAATGCGACTGAACGAACATCTGCGGAGTTTTCCTAAATATCGACAAGAAATTGAGTTTTGCTGAAACAAGAAACCTCAAAATATATTTATTGTTCAAGCAAATGTGGACACAAAGAGTTAGTTTTCGCAACGATAAATCTCAGGTTGAGTTCACCTTTCTCAGGATACTGAGAGGTTGAAGGCAAGAAGATTCCACATCATCAGAACTATTTTAATAGCTCTACATGGAGTTTTCAGTTCTTCAAATTGGGGAACTGAAGAAGCAGTATGATTTAGTGGAACGTATCTCAAATATGTTCGTGTGACGAGGACACTGTAATATACTACGTGGTCACAAGGTTCAGAACATCTGTCACTGTACATTAATGTGGCGTATATGCACAATTCACCTACTAGACGGTTTGTAGTCTGCGGGGAACACTTTCAGTGAAGTGTTTTAATGTGTGTGGAGTAATGGCAGCCCTTGCTCCCTCAAGAGCTGATGCCAGAGAATGTAGTGATTTCGGACGCGACTTCGATGTTTTCACTCATCCTAAAGGTCATCTACTGTGTTCAGGTCTAGCCTGTTTCAGGCATGTCGTCGCCCACAAAGCCCTGCCTCACAGATGCTGCTTAGAACAGGGTGTCATGCTTATACACACAATCCAACGTCTGTGAACTTTTCCTATACAGCGCGCAGTACACAGTGTTGCTAAACGTGTTCATATCCTTCCGGATTTGGCGTTTTACAGTGATTAAAATGAAATACGCGCAACCTAACGAACGTTTGTGGCAACCGAATGTGACGACAGTCAGTGTCCAGTGCTACATAGTGCGACGGGGCGGTAAATACTAATGAAGAGAAGAGGTGCTGTTGCAGCGTTTTCACATGCGAATGTGCATATACAAATGTTCGTTAAAAATGTTATTGCAAATTTTTGGCTCTCATGTAAGTCTCAAGGGATGATTTCCACACTTGGTGCATTAGTACACTTCCACACCCGCGCATTTGTTATAGTTTTTGAATTAATTATTCACTCAGACATAAGTACAGTTTATGCCAGGGAACAAGAATCAGGCGATTATTATACTAAAATCAGTTTTTCACGACACAGTTGAATCACTATTTATTGGCGTTGATATTTTCTTTCACACAATGAAGTTATCACTGGTGAGACGGTTTACAGTTTTACTTTAATGATAATTTGACTCCGAGCTCCCAATAGCAGTAATGTAGGCTGCTATAATCGAAAGTTATTCAATCAATTCGAACAGAACCACAAGTCACACTGTCCTCTTTGTTCTAACAGGTTTGGCGCGAAATCAGAGTTCGCAATATGTTCACTTACGACGACGTATACAATGTAAATCGTACTCACACAAATAATCGTAGCACTTCCAGTTCACCAAATATATGCTCGCACATTTGCACTATTAAACAATACTCGTTGTCGATATAAATCGGCGCGAAAAGTTCTTACTCAAACTACCACATGGGCCGCCCTCCAGTGGGGCTTGCTCGCCACCCACTCTCCAAAACGACTGACCAACGACTGACCCTGGCCAAGATGGCCGCTCGCTTATATAGGCTCGGACGTCAACCCCCTGGTTATGCAAGTACCAAACTCACCAGTTAAGGTTACAAATTTTGATACATACATCCCTCGAGTGTGCGTGCGTGCGTGTGTGTGTGTGTGTGTGTGTGTGTGCGTGCGTGCGTGTGTATGTGTGTGTGTGTGTGTGTGTGTGTGTGTGTGTGTGTGTGTGTTGGGGCTTATGGGCGCTCAACGTCGAGGTCATCAGCGCCCATACATCCGTCGACAGAAATAAGTACACCATCGGGACCGCGCTAAAAAGTGCATCTTATTTACTATGTTACATTTCTAGGATTATTCTATCGCCCGTAAATCAAGTTTTAGTTTTTGCAAAATTTCGCCACTTAGCGCAGATTTGTTTGTTTACATCTGTGCTGCAAATTTTTAACATGGAACTTCATATAGCACTATTTTTAGACGTAATCTATAGCGATATTTACATTGCACTGCTGAAAATCTTCATATCTACAATAATTAACTAATTATGGGAGATAAATGTTAATAATAATTTGCGAACAATGAAAACTATAGCAAGTCACATGTATACTATAAGTTAACGAGTTTAAAATATCTGTGATGCCACCCAAAATATTGTATAGTGCTGTTCTTTACGTCAAGAATTTTCTATTGAATTTTAAAACAATTTCCCCTCAAACTTTGTTCATTGCTCTTTACGGGCTGAATTATTTATGAATCTTAACATATGACTACGGCACTCGATCCGCTAGGACGAGATCTTTTTAATCAGTGCTCGCTCATCCCTGTAAGTTGTTATTTACTATTTTTATTAATCTTTCAATAATCATGATACTAACCGATTTTGAGGTTACTGTAACTTTTGCGTCTCGTGACTTGAAATCGATCTTTCAGAAGGTGCATATTGCTGACCACAATCCGCTGCCGCATCGTTTTTTACCGTAAGTTTCATAGTTTTCACGTAATGCGCGAAAAACTAGACAATGCCCCAAGCTGCAGGCCACGTGATCGCCCGGCCGCGGAGACCGACCGTGGCAAATGTCGCGCGGGCGCGGCACGCGCTTCAGCAAACCGCGCGCTGTGTAGCGCGCTCGCTCTCCACAAAGCAATCCTTGCATACTAGAAACATCCATCTAGTAACGGGGGTTTGTACCGTCACAATAGTTTCCCGCCTGTGTGCTACCACTGGTAGTTTGTAACTGTTCCCATTTCCCTGGAAATGCGGGACATGTGAGGGGCATACTTATATTCTGCCGCATCAAACCAGAACTGTCCGCACACCTGATGTCTTTCCAAGATGTCGTTTTCCCTGGTGGGTATTCTGCCGTTACTTCTAATGGTGGATCCCACATTACATATGAGTGCTCGGACACTTTTGATCAGATAGTGTATATGCCTGAAGAGCAGACAAAGAAAAACTACGAATGAAAATATTATTGAAACAAGATGGGAAGCATCGTGTCAATCAACAGTTGTATGACGAAAGTAACGTGTTATCAGTATATCCACACGAAGATAGTCTAAATCCACAATGACGCCACAGAACCAGCTGATTAGTTTTTAGATTTATGGTTGATCAAGACAGTGTCTGCGTGGGTAGCAAAAACAATAGACAGGAGATTAAAGTTCCCTTCGATTAGTTTTGGTTAACTACGTAGCGATTTCAAAACTACCCTTTAACTGTGTCGAAAAAGGATGACCAGAATCAGTGTTGTTGCTACTTTTCATCGTTGGCTATCGCTCACGGTATTTCGATGCAAGAATCATTCACAAACTGGGGTTACTCAGTTGACATTGCAGAGATACATCTGGAGACTAGGAGCGACAGGAAAATAAAAGAAAAGACTGGAAAGGAATACATAACTCCGACCCTAAATAAAATCAATAGGAGGTAAAACAGCTGCTTTTCTCTTCCAGGTTCAAACAGATCAGAAGTTACTGAGCTGACAGTCTAATTGAAAGTGGATAGAAAATATTATAAAATACGGAGGAGAAGCATTAACGCCTATTGACGAAGATCGTAACACATCGGACATTATAGATGCGCTCTTCAACCAGCAGTAGATCATCACTACGATCGCGAAGATGAACTATATCCTAGAAACATTGTTTTCCCAAATTAATTACAACTTTTGGTGTCTTTTTTTACGTCAAATAAAAAGTAAAACATACTTTTCGATAAATCAATCTTTAGTAGAGAGCTAATTTTTACAAATATAGTCTACAGAACTGTGATTTTGGCAAAGTATTCCCAATTATTATTTAGGATGCGGTTTCACTTCCCACATCTATCTTACTATGAAGGAAGCACCTCCGAAATATTTGGTTCGATACTGAGGATCGGATCTACATTTAATTTGTTGCTAGGACACAGTTTTCCATTCAACAATATCTTAGACTAAGTTGGTGCGTTAATATTTTACTTGAAATTTTCTGAATTGCACCTGACCAAATTTTAATCTTTCTGTTCCCCAATAATATTCCTGCAATTTGCAATGCTTTTTTGCATTCATTCTGCGGGATCGTGGCCTTGCGCATACTCAGCCAGCTTCCAACAAGACAAAGGGGTTATGTGGGCACAGAGCTTGGAGAGGACAGCATCCTGATGACAAAGGATGGCTGCACTGTGCCCGCCAACAGGCAGCAACTCAAACGGCACCAGAGGTCACTGACCTGCAAATCTTTTCTCCTCCTTGTCCCACCTGACCGAAAGTAGGCCCTGTAGTATTCAGGCTCCTAGACAATAATTAGACTGGCACGCAGACTACATTCGAACAAAACTCCTCCGAGTGAGTTCTTCGGGCCACGGTCCAGCAGGGAAGCATTTGTACACGCTCACTCTGGAGCCGCCGCTATGACGACGCGCCGCCCACGACGGTCTTCATCTCCACGAGCTGCCATCTATGGATCTTGGTTCAAATGGCTCTGAGCACTATGGGACTTAACATCTGAGGTCATCAGTCCCCTAGAACTTAGAAGTACTTAAACCTAACTAACCTAAGGACATCACACACATCCATGCCCGAGGCAGGATTCGAACCTGCGACTGCAGCGGTCGCGTGGTTCCAGACTGTAGCGCCTAGAACCGCTCGGCCACACGCCGCCGGCACCTATGGCTCTCCACATTGAGGTGACATGACCTCTGACACCTGACCAGCAACTGGACTTTCCAATATCTGTTTTTCATCGGCATTATGACGGACATAAACTCCTGTACATCACTTCAGGATTTTAAATTTGCTCGTCGTCTCGGGACTTTAGCTTTTGCAAAGCTCTTCCGGACATTAATTGAGGATGTTTAGCTGATAGGCACTGGATTCTGGAGCTTTCAATTTACCGTGACATTTGTAGGCCTTCATCATTCAGAGTTTGTTGTAATTCATCCAGTATTCAAGCAGTGACTTGTTCTCAATCATTGTATTCCAAATTAATTCCCGTCGGAGAAGCTTATTTACGTGTGTTAGAAAAAACTTCCTATATATTTTACACCTGCGTATTCTTTCCGCGATGCCTTCAACAGTCACATCACATTCTCCACCTTAGAATACAGAACGAGGCTTCAGATCTGGCTTGTTGAAAACCACGTTCACCCAGAGGTGTAAGAGAGATGAATCCCATTTGGACTCTCTTTTATTTTGTTTGTGAGGGAAAAGTTATCCGACAAAAGATCTACGCAGTGAGTACATGAGTTTCTCTTGGTGTGTCAAAGAGAATAAAGTCGATGACTCGCAGTGCTGTGTACACCACCAGGCCAAAATTCCTGTAATTTTTTGTGTGTTTCTCATCCCTGATTATAAAGGTGGAGTGGACTCTTCCAGCTCTGACCTACTGTACAGTCAGGGATTTTTCAGCAAGCTACCAGGCCAACTGATAGTACGGTAGAGGGAGTCACAATTGGAAATACGCTGATCGGAATAAAATCACAGCACCAAGAGGAAGTTGTGCGGCATAAACCGAAGTCGGTAGGCGTGTATGTACATCTGAAAGGTGATGTCTATTCAGATTTCACGCCGGTTGCATAGGACCGGCACTAGTAGCGCCTCTGTGAGGATGCAAATCAGGTTTTCTTTAAATGCACGCTGTAACAGTGGTGGGCGTTAGTTACGTTTGAGATTGGATATTGTAAGTTGATGTTTATCAGGAATTCCTTTAAGCCGACAAAGAAGCCGTTATTAGCACCTCATCGAGTTTCAACGAGGTCGTGTAATAGGGCTGGATGTGGTTCAAATGGCTCTGAGCACTATGGGACTTAACAGCTATGGTCATCAGTCCCCTAGAACTTACAACTACTTAAACCTAACTAACCTAAGGACATCACACAACACCCAGTCATCACGAGGCAGAGAAAATCCATGATCCCGCCGGGAATCGAAACCGGGAACCCGGGCGCGGAAGCGAGAACACTACCGCACGACCACGAGCTGTTCATGTTCACTGCAAGAGAAGTCGAGTCGAACAGTCAGAATGGCGGGGGCGGGGGCAGGGGGGGGGGAGGGGGAGAAAATGAAATTAAATTTCACAGGTCGAGACGGTACAAAATGCTATTGCCGTGATTTCCAAATCGAAATCCAATTTCAAGGAGAGCTCAGAGTCATATGCCCTGTAGCGTGCATACCACTGACCCAAACCACAGCCATTTCCGAATTCAGTGGTTTCCTGTTACTTGGACAGAATTGCCACAGTGTCAAGAGCGTGCCGAGAATACATCGTTTCAGGTATTACCTCTCACCTCGGATAACGCAGTGCCCTACAATTTTCACTTAATGACCGAGAGTAAGACGTTTGCGTAGAGTCGTCAGAGCTAAGAGACAGGAAACACTGCATGAAATAACCGCAGAAATCAATGGGAGACGTATGATGAACGTAAGCCTTACGACAGTGCGGTGAAATTCAAGTGCTGAGGCAATGCCAGCCGACGACCGACATGTGTCCCTTTGCATGACATCGTCTGCAGCGCCTGTCCCTGGCTAATGATCATACCGGCCGAATCCTACACGACTATTAACCCGTGGGGTAGTCAGATAAATCAAGATTTAAGTTGGCAAGAACTGATGGTAGGGTCCAAGTGTGGCCCAGACTCCACAAACCCATGGACCCATCTTGTCAACAAGGCCCTGTCGAAGCTGCTACGGGCTCCATAATGATGTGGGCTGTGTCTACGGAGAACGGACTGGGTTCTCTGGTCCAAATGAAGTCCATTGACTGGAAAAGCTTATGTTCGGTTACTTGCAGACCATTTGCAGCTTTTCATGGACTTCATGTTGCCAGACAACGATGGAATTTTTATGGTTGACAATGCGACAAGTCACTGTGACACGACTATTTGTGACTGGTTTGCAGAATATTCTGAACAACTGGGGCGAAAGATTTGGTCACTGAGTTATGGGACGTAATCGAAACGTCAGTTCATGCACAAAGTACTATCCTGGTAACATCCACAATTATGGATGGCTATAGAGGCAGCATGGCTCAATATTTCTGCAGTGTAGTTTCAGTGACTTGTTAAGTCCATGCCACGTCGAGTTACCCTGGGCAGTAGGAGCTCCGACACGATATTAGGAGGTATTCTATGACTTTTGTTACATCAATGTATGTTCGTACAGACGTTTCACATTCTAACAGACTGAAATTTCTTTATAAATTAATCACTGGTACTTCATTGACGGTTCGTATATCCACTATGTAACGTAACTAACAACTACAGAAACAGGAGTCATTAAGAAAGAGATGTGAGGGTGATAATAATGGAAGAGGAAGTCCATTTACGTTCATACCTGCATAACTGTTGTGGCCACATTCGAGATCGGTTGACAAAGCAAGAGGCGCTACCTCATCGCATTAGTTTATTTACTTCAGTGGTGTACTGTACATGTCCGCATAGTTTGTCAGTTTCGGGAATTCAATAGTTTATCATACTTTTAATAACAACAGGCCAACTATCACCGTACAAGATTTAACATTTCTGATACGAGGTAGTATCTAAAAATTGCGGAAAATTTGCGCTATGTATCTCGCTAAACATCCTTCTCTGATCGGTATAGCAGATGGTGGCCACTTCAGTGAATTGGTTAATTGTTGGTGAGCATATTATCACCGCCGAGTCCCCATGAGTTTAAGGTTTTGCGATTGATGACCTACAAGAGTAGCTTCAATAAAAAGGAAAATTAAGTCCTTATTTGTCTACTTTTGTATTCGTGTATATTGACGGATTGTTCATTTAAGAGTTCGTCTCTCTCAGTGAAACAATCAATAGAGATTTATCGCAAATTTCTAAGATTTTTGCGAAGGACACCGCGAAAAAAGTTCACAGAAGTAGAATATGAACGACTGGGCCCTCCGCCATGACAATACATTACCGCATACGCTTATATTACTGAGGAATTTTCGAGTAACAAGCGAAATCAAAATGACAGTTATTTTCCACCCAATGTTCTGCCCAGCCTTTAGTGCTCTTCTTTCTACCCCCAAATATGAAAATCAAGGTGAAGGGGCCAATATTTAATACAGTGGAGGAAATTTAAGCGAACCTGAGGATGGCACTGAACATTATAATATAAGTAAACTTCCAGGACGAATTTTAAAGATAGCCAAAGCAATGGGCTGCTTGTATTCGCTCGTATGGAAAATGGTTTGAAGGTCATTGTGCATTGAGTATGACATACATGTGAGGGGTAATAATTTTCATTAGTGTATTTCGTACATGGTGTCTTGCTACTATCTGTTTGCAACGTGTGAAAACTTGAAGTATCTGATGAACTACATTTGCAAATAAGGTTTTTATTGGAACCCCTGACTTAATTGTCGATAATTATCTTCTTCAGAAATTGTAATGGATCCTAAAAATTACATTAGTAGTTACAAAAGTATGGTTCCAAAAAAAAAATATCGAACCAAATATAGAAGTAAAAACTGTAGAGAAAAAATTGTAGGATAAGTGTACTCACTTGTTACATGACATACCGAACAAATAAAGCATAACGGCTTTTGTCGTATGAGACTTTCAACTTAAGAACAGCAAACCACAAGAGACAGCTTAAGACTACAGAGAGATAGCATTTCAGGTGTGGAGATTGTAATGTCTAGTAGTCCTTAACCTAAGGTTTTGTCGATTGACTTAAATACAATAAAACACAGTGATGACATTTGGTTGTAATAGTATGCGTAGGGTAAATAACAAAAGTCAGGTGCATAATTTTTCAGGCTCTAGGGCTAAGGAAAGATACATGTATGTGTGTAAGATGTGCTCACTGACTGTGCTGAGTAGCTTATGCACTTTCAAACAGAAAATGAATATTGTGCCATGTAAAGCCACTGTTAATATAAAAGATACAAAAAATTAAACAGATATAAATGTGAGTGTAAAATGGAATATGAAAACGTTCTTGTAAAAGAGTAACACTGCAACGAATTTCGGCGTGCACACAGTAAAAAATGCTATCAAAAGTAATAAGTAGTGATAAAAAGTGAGGTACTGAGGAACTTTAAAATTTTTTATGAAAACACTTTTGCTAAAACGGAGAAATCTTCAGCTCTGTATTAAAGAAGTTTACAGTCAGTATATGAAACAGAACAGCCAACAGATTCCAGATTCAGATTAGACTCAATAGCATTACGAGGGAAATGTGCCGAAACAGCTAAGTTAAGCTAAGCTAGCTACTGTCATGTAACAGTTTGTAGGTGTGCGTAGGTTTATTTTTAGCGCTTGCCCACCTTAAATCTAGTCGAATCCTAAAGTCGTTATCTGCAGCACTACAGAAATTCATGATCAATTATTTCATCTTGCCATACATGCCAGAAATTGTGTTCAGATCTTGTGGACTGGCATATAAGCTAGCAAAGAGAGGACGTGTGATCCTGACCTGACTACAATAGTTGGGCATGGCGGGTCCTGATATCAAAGAAGCGTCCCTGCGATTAATTTCACATCCAAAGATTGATCTCAAATACGAAGGAACTCTCTCACTGTTACCCGTAGTTTTCAGGCCATACACATAACCTGTCGTTAAATGCGGGCGACTCTATGAGTAAATCTTCGTGTGTCAAGGCAGCTCAATGTAAGAAATATGTTTCTGGCACGTCTTCTAGCCTTACAGTGACAACGTGCGTTCGTTGTAAGCTCCATCTTTCGAAGTACATTGAGAGAATAAACAGAGTAAAGACGCAAAGTCCCGTTCACGGCAGAAGACACAGCGTTCTCTACTGGATTTCATTGGGAATTCAGGTTAATTTCTACTTTCAGTATAAATGTGGATTTACAGAGAGAATTTTAACGATAGTAAAAGTATAGAGACGAATATATCCGATCAAATAAAATTTGGAATTCCTGAGGATGGTGCAAAACATTTTAGAGAACTTTCTGTCTGCGGAAGATAATGCTATGTCGAGTTATTTCATATAGTGGTCAGAATGCTAAAGACCTTGATACTTATTAACGAAAACTGTGTATGGCGTAAGAATTTATTGTGTAACAACAATGGGAGAAGTTTGCTAGATATTCACGCATGCAGAGCAGATAAGTATATTGCTTATTGCCTGCTTTAATTTCAGAGCTTTCTCATTTTAACAGCCTACAATTTAACAGAAAGTTGAAGATAGTGTTTGTCTAATACCTAGCACTGGTCTCAGGAAAAATAACATTGGAGTAATGTCACAGTTGCAATGTTATACCGTGAGATACATTTTAATTACGAGACGAATGTGATCCCCAAACATGTATTAACAAACGTGTGCGTACGAAACGCATTATTTCCTTGGGGCACTGTAAAATGAAGTAAGCACAAGCACACCAAAAGACTACGAAAAAAAGTCAAAGAGGAACGATGTGATACGATGAAGAAAAAGTAACAGATATATGATGATCACTTACTGAAGGTTCGGAACGTCACTGCGCAGAACTAGCTTTCGACGCTAGAGGAATTATAAAAGATACGTTGCCAGAGTCATCTGTAATTTTTCGCCGTCCATTGGAAATTCCATTAAATTGCCTCCTCATTCATACGTATCACTCAGATCTATTTCAAATTTTATTTCGTCGTCATCGACTGCGCAAATGCAATTCAATTAGAACTTTTACACGAATGCCTGGAGTCTTCTTTTTTCTGACTTAAAACTAACACAATCGTCGATACATTGCTGATTTTCTTTGTGTAAGATATACACGAATGGCTATCTAAGGGGATGGATACAAAATTGCAGCGATAGTAAGAACTAGCTAAAACAGGATACGTGGCCATATTTTTGTTTCCCCCTGAACCTCCATGTCCATCATTCAATAAATTTATTGGATCTGAATATTTCATACTAGCATCCTCGACTGTCTTTTCAATAAGACTGACTTGTTCTACGACTTCGTTCATGTTATTTTCATCTTATTCATGTCCTGAGTTACCCATCTTTACCTGTGAATATGCTCTAAAATCAAACAAAAAGAAAAAAACACACACACCATGAAGGAATTATCCGAATGGGACGGAAATTGGCGGAATGTGCAACGTATTCGGACAAACAAACAAATAGTTGGAATTTCAGAAAAAGAGCCTGACAATCTGAGTAAGTCAATATCGCATTGGTCTACATCTGGCCCTTACGCAGTTATTTGGCTTCAAACTGATTGACAGAGTTGTTGGATGACCTCGTCAGGCATATCATGCCAAAATTCTGTCCTTTTGACGCGGTAGATCGTCAAAATATGGAGGAGGTTGGAAAGGCCTGCCCACCATGCTCCAAACAGTCTCAGTAGAGGAGAGATCCGGCGACATTGCTGGCAAAGATAGGATTTGGCAAGCATGAAGACAAGCAGAAGAAACTCTCGCCATATGCCGGTGGGCATTATTCTGCTGAAACGTAATCCCAGGATGGCTTGCCATAACGGGCAATAAGACGGGTCGTAGAACAACGTCGATGTACCTCTGTTATGCAAGGATGCCACGGATAACAACCAAAGAAGTCCTGTAATGAAATGAAATGACACGCTAGACCATCACCCCTGGTTGTCGGGCAGTATGGCGAGCGGCAATCAGACTGGTAACTCACCACCGTCCGAGATGTCTCCAAATTAAGTTTTCGGGCTAGAATCTCTTTGACTGGAGTAGAATGGTCTTCATTGCAGAGTCCGCTGAGTGAGATGGCTCAGCACACTGGACTCGGATTACGGAGGACGACAATCCCACGTCCGGCCATCCTGATTTACGTTTACCGTGATTTCCCTAAATCGCTTCAGACAAAATCCGAGATGGTTCCTTTGAAAAGGCACGGCCGACTTGCTTCCCCATCCTTCCCTAATGTGATGGGACCGATGACGTTGCTGTTTGGTCCTATCTCCCGAATCAACTAACCAATCATTGGTGAGTCCCGCTTCGAACTGTTTCCCTATGACCAGTGAAGATGTGTCTGGAAACGCCCCAGACTACAGTGGGGTACCAACCTCACTATCACCTGCCTTACGGCCCCACAACCAGAGATGATGATAGGAGGTGCCACTTCATTCCATAGCAGGAGCCCTTCGGTGGTCATCCACTGCACCCTTACCGCAAAGCCGTACGTCGACGGTATTCTACACGGCGTTTTGTTTCTCTTCACGGCAAGCCATCCTGGGCTTACACCTCAGCAAGATAATGCTACCCGTGCACAGCGAGATGCTTGTCTTCGTCATAGCCAAACCCCAACTTGGCCAGCGTGGTGACCGGATCATTCTCCAACAGGGCACCTCAGGACTTTGACGATCTAGCTCGGCAATTTGATATAATTTGGCACGATTTCCCTCAGATGAACTCTATCAGCCGGTGCCAAGCCGATAACTGACTGCATAATGGCCGGAAATGGACCAACGCGTTACTGACCTCCTCACATGTTCAAATGTGTGTGAAATCATGTGGGACTTAACTGCTAAGGTCATCAGTGCCTAAGCTTACACACTATTTAAGGGGCTCCGGAACGTCCTATACTTGCAATGTTAAAATGACGCTTATAAATTACATATTTCCTCACAAAGTATTTGAGGTAGGAAGTTGAACTTTTTACAGATTATTTATTGGAATATGGGCTACAACTTAACACAGGGATTTTACAAAATTTTAGTTCATTTATTAAAGATGATTTTTTTTTCAATTGTAATGAAAATTCACAACATTTTTTGCAATTTTTTGTTTATATATTCAAAAATATACAGTTTTTTGGAAAAAGGCTGTGTTAAATTATGCAGAAGGTACTGTGTAACATTTACTGAAAGTTTGAAACAAATATGTTTGGAAGATCCTTAGAAAACGTGTAATTAGTATGAGAAAATAAAAGTTTTGGGAATCGAGCGACAAAGATTGGATTAACTTTTTAGTGCATTCCAGGTCCATAGGATGGATTATCTTCATCCTCTGCAAACTCCTCCTCCAGCTTCCTCTTGTTCCTCCTCCTGTTTACTCTTGCGTGTATTTCTAGACTCTTTACAGCCCTGTCTGCAGCCCGAAGGCGTTCCTTGTCTAAAGTAAGCATCGCTCGTACCATGTTAGAACCTATCTTCATTCCCATATTTCTAAATACCTTGCACCTTACAATGTTGCCATCATTGAAAGTCGCAACAGCATCATACACACCAAAGTGAAGTGTTTCTATTCCAACAAATACAGTTTTGGGGATTTTCGACCATATAACACTATTTACACTTTCATTGGGGTTTTGAGTTTTTCCGTGAATACACTTTTTCAACAGTTCAGGTGCTGCTAAGTCTCTGAAAATAGGTTTTATCACCTCAATTATTGCATGAGGCAGACTATGCTTATGAGTGTACACTTCAACAGTTAGCAATCCTTTGTTATATTTACACCAACTGTCTTCTTCTTTGGGACACAAGCTATGTTAGGGATTTTCATCGTCTTTATTGTTTACAGTAATAACACATACCTTTGGCTTTCCAACATTTCTCCTTTTCTTAAAAGCCTTCAGAGGATTTCTAATAACTTTACTTTTACTCATTATTATACTTCAACAAAACAGAGACTCAAGAAACAGAATTAATTACGAATATTTTCGAGATAACGAGAGAGTAAATAAACATGAAACAATCGACAATCACACCAGCGATATATATTGAACCATCACAGGTTAGCCACAACACATACTTTATCTCACATCACTAAAATGTATCTGATGAACACGGACGTTAATAATAACACCATTTGACAGCAGTTTAACACCGCCACAGTGGGTCACGCCCATGTAGAACACATTTCAAAAAAAAATTAAAAATAGTTGTAGTCTTCGCAATTGAATAAATTATATATCTATTAAAAGGTAATAGTCTGCAGATTCAGAAAACGCAAAAAAGTAAAAAGTTGAACTTTTCATGATTTTGAGCCTTTCCGGAGCCCCTTCACCTAAATTTTCCTAAGGACAAACACACACCCATTCCCGAGGGAGGACTCGAACCTCCGCCGGGACGAGCCGTCCAGTCCATGACTGCAGCGCCTCAGACCGCTCGGCTAATCCCGCGCGGCGACCTGCTTAATTTGTGAAACTTTTTCTCATCAATAAATCATCGAATTTTACTGAAATTTTTATCTTTTTTTTCCGTACGTGTAAATCGTATCGATCGATTTCCTTCCCGTTCGGATAGTTCCTTTATGGTTTGCCTTTTTTTGGCTCAGAGTTCAATTTAATACTTTTTGATCTGATTTAAAAATGCTTTGTATTAAAAACTAATTTTTATGTGAATAATTATTATTAGTTACAGTATCTGTAGCGTATAGCCGTCGCTGCATAACACAGTATCATTATTTTTCGTAACTCTTCCACAGTAGCGTGTAGGTAGTTTCAGCTCGGTGTCTTATTGCACACGGCTGGAAAACGTAGAACAAACAGTTTGAGGGCGCCGAAGCCGGCGTTTATCGCCAGACAGGTGAGCAGGGCGTGTCCGCTGCAGCACCGCCGCGGTGCAGGTGCACCGCAGACCGCTGGCCGGTCCGCTCCGGCGTCGCGTTTCGGTGGAAGGGCGCGCTCGCGCGCTCGGATAGCGGACACCGCCATTAGCAGAGATGCGCTACGGCGGATAAATTAAACGGGTGCCGATCGCCGGCTGCCTTGTAATCCTGGCGCGGATCAGGTGGGCGCCGCGGCGCCGAGTTATTGTGTTTAATTGAGTGCAATCAGCAGCCGGCCGCGCCAGATTAATCCACGCGTTATTGCTCTGCTGTGCGCTGCTCTTCCATCACCAGCGGACGGTTAAATCCGATGCGTTGTCGCGCCGCTCCGCATCAATTATGCAGTTCCCGCGGCTGTCGAGCAACTTAAATCACGCGATCTGGGGCGGCAGCTCCGGTCCGCAGCCGGTAATTCACGGGCGTGGTGGGATGTGATCCGTGCCGCCGTCGGAGCCGCCGTGCGTGCTGCTAGCTGAATGTGGGCGCTCGTGGCACGGTGGAAGGTCAACAAAAGCGCCAGTCGGAACTGACCTCTATGTAAACGTAATACAAGAAGAACCAGAACTCAATTGACAATATTTCGGAATGTTCAGGGGTATTTTCTGAGTATTTCGGTACAAGCGTACTGTGGCTGCCAGTGGTCCACTATATAATACTGGAAAACGGGGGTTTTAATGCAAATTTAAAAAATTAGAAAAATCACACATAATTTTAGATAGTGAAGATGGATTTCAAAAAGGCAAAAGCACAACAGACACCAATAATTATTTTCTGAAAACAAAATCATTTCTGCTTTTGACAATTCGATGAAAGTTGCAGAATTATTCTGCGACTTCACAAAAGAATTTTACTGTGTGTACCATCACTTGCACTTGTAAAACATGGAAAATATACGGAGTTGGGGATTATACTTTGGATTGGCACAAGTCATATCTCACGAACAGGGTAATGATATCGTGATCAAAAGGAATTCCTTTTCTGAATAGATGATTATTTCACAAGGCGTTCCACAAGGTTCAATTTTGGGTCCAGTTTTGTTTCTACCTCATGAAAACAACTTGACCCTAAGCATAAATTCACACACCGTTTTGCTCATCGATAATAATTCTGCTCTTGTCGACAGCAGTGACTCAGAAAAGATTCCTCAACCGTCGTAAATCTACCAGAGAGTTTAGAAAACTGGTTCCAACTAAATAGACTGAAATCTAATATTGGAAAAATACATTTACCGCAGTTTAAAAGTAAAAAATGAAATCCTCATTTATTGCAGAAATCAAGAACTGAAGGAAGCTGGGCTGTCTAAAATTGGAATGCATCTGGACCAAAATTGATCCTGGTTTTCAAACGTGACATTCTTACCAAATATTTAAAGAACGAAGAAGAAGAAAATTATACTTAGCAAATAAATAAAAGTCTCAGCTTTACAATGAAGATTCTGTCACATTCTACTAGCATGGAGACGAGAAAAGTAGTTTTCCAAAGCAGTTTTAAGGTGTGACATTATTTTTTGGGGTAACTGAACCAAAATTATTAAACATTAAAATTACAAAATCAATAATCAGAAATATGTATAATGCAAAACCTAAAGAATCCAGTAGCCCGCTATTACGAAATTTAAAAATGTTAATAACTTCCTGTTGTTGCATTTACGAACCAATTAATTTTGTATGCAGTAACTCGTAGCTATTCATAGACAGTGATTTTAAACATCAGTACATTACTGGAACCGAGGGAAATTTCATGCTTCCCACTGATGGAATAAAGGTATACGTACAACCCCCGGAATACATGGCCATGAAAATTTGCAACATTCTAAAGAAGAAACGATACCACAGTATGGAGGCAGGAAGTTTGTAGTACAGAAAAACTATTGTTCCTTATATGGGTTGGATCCGAAATATTGTCAATTGAGTTCTGGTTCTTCTTGTATTACGTTTACATAGAGGTAGTGTTGTGAATTACGTCTGCTACCTTTCCTGTAGACAGGTGTGACCTGTGCTTTCTTCCAACAACTGGACACAATTTTTTATTCGAGGAATCTATGAAAAATTACATCCAACAGAGAGGCCAACTTAGCCATGAATTGGGAACAGAATGAAGTAGGTATACCATGGGGCCTTGGGGCTTTCTTCAGTTTTAACGATTTCAGCTGTTTCTCAACGGCACTTATGCTAAAATCCTGATCCAATGGCACTATATCCAATGGCACTATCAGGATGTGGTAAGGAGAGGCGTGTGGCCTGCAAACTGCTCTCCCGGCCGGATTGGTTAGTAGACCTGTTGGCCCTACTACTCGTTCATGTAGCTCCTCAGCTGCGATCATATGCAGCAGTTCTTCAATCAAGCAAATGTCCCTGGTAGTATCGGGAATCGAACCCGGGTACCCGACATGGCTGTTAGCCGCACTGACTATCCAGTTACGAAATGGCTCTAAGCACTATGGGACTTAACATCTTAGGTCATCAGTCCCCTAGACTTAGATCTACTTAAACCTAACTAACCTAAGGAATTCACACACATCCATGCCCGAGGCAAGATTCGAACCTGCGACCGTAGCAGCAGCGCGGTTCCAGACTAAAGCGCCAGTCGGAACTGACCGCTCGGCCACAGCGGCCGGCTATCCAGTTCCGGAGGCAGACCCTAAATTATTGGTCGGTACACACGCCCGTGCCTTTTCTCGATGTCTCTGCATTACTGCACCGTTTTTCGTTATCCAGTAGTTTCCTTCTTTATTTTGGAGCTTGATGGTTGCGAACAGGAGAATATATGTTGTCAACAGTTCTTGTTGGACATTTCAAAGGCTAATCATTATGGAGTGTCAAATAAAATAATATAAACAAATTGTAAATATTACAGTTTTCGTGTTTAATCATGGATTTAGTCCTGCAGAAGTCACGAGAAAAACTTGTTGCTCGTACGTGAGGTAGGTATTTTCCGAGGACTCCTATGACAGCAGGAAAGTGGGTTTCTATTTTTCCTAGAAGGAAAATTCGAATTGTGTGATGAACAACATTCTGTAACACCTTTTGTTGCTGACGAAATACACCTAAATCAGTTGGTTCACTATGTTCCGCGCTAAACAAAGCGGTGTGTGGGAGAAATTATGGAATGTGTCCCGCAAAAACATAGAGTGTCATCTAAAGTTCAAAATGGTTCAAATGGCTCTGAGCACTATGGGACTTAACATCTGTGGTCATCAGTCCCCTAGAACTTAGAACTACTTAAACCTAACGAACCTAAGGACAGCACACACATCCATGCCCGAGGCAGGATTCGAACCTGCGACCGTAGCGGTCACGCAGTTCCAAACTGTAGCGCCTAGAACCGCACGGCCACACCGGCCGGCGTCATCTAAAGTCATTGGGTACATGAGCACCACTTGTGTTAAGCGATACCAACAAAAATCAGCAAATAACCATACTGTCGACTTTGCTGGCCCTTTACCGTTGGGCTTGTCACAGGCACAAGTCATTCCTTGGGAACATTGTTGCAGCCTGTAATGCGAACTTCAAGAAGGAGGAGGAATGCCTTAGCCCATCAGTCTGTGATTTCGACCGTGGACTACTCACTGGAAGTCACCAGAGCCGCAGATCTATCAAGGACATCTTAACTCTTCTAAAGCTGCCCAAGTCGACTGTCGCTGATGTCACTGTGAAGTGGAACCGCGATGGAACGATTACAGCTAATCCAAGACTAAACAAACCTCGTGTACCGTCGGAAACGGAACGTCGAGCATTGCAGAGAGTTGGTATAAGAAATCGTATGAAATCACTGGAAGGAATTACTCGTGAATAAGCGTAGAGTTAAAGAGATGCTGAATGAAATGCGTTTTGGAGTTAAGAGAGCACTGCGCGAGGCCTTCAATTAATCTGTTTCAGAATATTGTCAAACTATCTTACTTAAAACCGAAAGCAATTCCGGTCATATGTAAAAGCTGTTAGTGACACCAAAGTTAGTGCCCGGTCACCCATGGGCGGGTCTGGAACTGAAACTGAGAGTAGCAAACCGAAATCAGAATTGTTTGACTATTATCAAGTGTTCCTTTTCAAAGGAAAACCCAGCGGTATTGCCCCAACTTATTTCTCGTACGACGTAAACGATGAGTGAAACGGATTTTAGCATAAGTGCCGTTGAGAAACAGCTGAAATCGTTAAAACTGAAGAAAGCCCCAAGGCCCCATGGTATACCTACTTCATTCTGTTCCCAATTCATGGCTAAGTTGGCCTCTCTGTTGGATGTAATTTTTCATAGATTCCTCGAATAAAAAATTTTGTCCAGTTGTTGGAAGAAAGCACAGGTCACACCTGTCTACAAGAAAGGTAGCAGACGTAATTCACAACACTACCGTCCAATATCCTTGACATCAATTTGTTGTAGAGCTTACAGCATATTCTGAGCTCAATCATAATGAGGTAACTCGAGAAGAATGGCCTCCTAGCATGGATTTTAAAAGCATAGAACATGCGAAACACAATTCTCACTTGCCTCACGTAACATCTTGAGAGCCATGGACAAAGGCAATCAGGTATCTGCAATATTTCTCGATTTCCGAAAAGCGTTTGACTCCGTATCACTCCTACACTTAATATGAAATGCACGATCACATGGGGAACCAGACAAAATGTGTGACTGGACTGAGTACTTCTTGGTAGGGAGAAAGCAGCATGTTACTTTGAATGAAAAGTCGTCAGCAGATGCAGAAGTAACTTCGAGTGTACTCCGGGGAAGTGTGTTGGGTCCCTTCTTGTTCATGTTGTACATTAATAATTTTGTGGACAATGTTAACAGTAACCTCAGGTTTTTCGCAGATGGTGCGGATATCTACATCGAAGTACAGTCTGAACGAAGCTGCACAAATACACAATCTGACCTTGATAAGATTTCAAAGTGGTACAATGACTGGCAGCTTGCTTTAAATGTTCAAAAATATAAAATTGTGCACTTCATAAAAGTAAAAAAAAATAGTATGCTCTGAATATAATATTAGTGAGTCACAGCTGGACTTTGGAAACTTGTACAAATACTTGGGTGTAACACTTAGTAGGGACACGAAGTGCAAAGGTCACACAGGTTCAGCCGGGGTAAAGCATGTAGCAGACTTCAGTTTATTGGTAGAATACTACGGGATTGCAATCAGTCTACAAAGTAGAGTGCTCAAAAATCATTCGTGCCGAACATCCTAGAATACTGCTCAAGTATTTGGGACACGGGTCAAACATGACTAGCACGGGACACTGAACATATACAGAGAAGGGCAGCACAAATGGTCACAGTCCGCAGCTCGTGGTCGTGCGGTAGCGTTCTCGCTTCCCGCGCCCGGGTTCCCGGGTTCGATTCCCGGCGGGGTCAGGGATTTTCTCTGCCTCGTGATGACTGGGTGTTGTGTGGCGTCCTTAGGTTAGTTAGCTTTAAGTAGTTCTAAGTTCTAGGGCACTGATGACCGTAGATGTTAAGTCCCATAGTGCTCAGAGCCATTTTTAACAAATGGTCACAGGTTCGTTTGGCCCTCCGGAGTGTGTCACTGAGTTGTTGAAAGAACTGAATTAGCAGACTCTTGGAGATGGACGGAAACTATCCAGATGAAATCTACTGACAAAGTTTTGAGAACCGGCTTTAAATGATTACACCGTGAATATACTACAGTTCCCTATATACCGCTCCCATAGCGATCGTAAGGATAAGGAGCAGACGCATATAAACAATTATTTTTCACGCTCTCGATACTTGAATGGAAGGTGAAGAAGCCCTAACAACTGATACAGTGGGAAGTACTTTCAGCCATGCACTTTACAGTGGTTTGCAGAGTATAGACGCAGATGTGGATGGAGATGTAGAGTTCCGAGGAGCTATCAGCAGTCCAGTTAGTGTGGCAACTGAGCGTAGGTAATTCAAAATAATGGAGTACAAGGGTCGAGCAGCTCCTCTTATACCACACATGTCTGTAGTCAACGACGAGCGACGATTGATGTCGTGTACAGAGGGATGGCACCGGAAAGTTGGTGACGGAAACAACTGATTTGGTGCAATGAATCACTCCATACACTATAGCAATCCGATGGAAGTGTTCGCGTTTGGCGAATGGAGAATGTTACATGCCATCATGTTTAGTGTCAACAGAGAACTACGGAGGGGCTGGTGTTACAGTTCGAGGGTACTTTTCATGGTTAGAATGTGGTGCCTTTACTGTTCCTAACAAAACGCCAACTGTGAAATGACGTGAACACATTCCACAACACTGTGTACTGCGTAAAGTAGAACAACAGTTCGGAAACGATTATCGTTCGTATCATCATGACAGTCGACTCATCACAAAGCAGCATCTGTGAGGTAACAGTTTGCTGGCAGTAACACTCCTGGAATCGTGAAATGGACCGGAGTGCCCAGAGTGGCAATCTGAACTCAGTGGAACACGTTTGGGATGAGCTAGAACGTCCAGTTGGCTCCAGACGCCAACTTGGGACATTCATAGCTTTGCTGACGTCTCTTCTCAAAGACGAATTGGCTGCCATTCCTCCACAGACATTCAGACAGCTCACTGAAAATGTCCCCAGCAGGGTTCAAGTCGTCATAGAGGCGAAGGGTTGACTCACCCCATATTTATGTTACGTAAATGAAACCAGGTTGGTAGGTACTCAGAGAGCGCACAGGATAAGGTTATGATTGTGGATGGGGCCATAAACAGTCACTGTGAGTTGCTCAATCAAACACACAGCTTTATTTTTCTAAGAACCACTCATTTACTCATTGCTTTAAAAGATCACAATTAAACAATACGGCTGAAGGCCTAGTTAAAGAACTTGAAATGCGTTCTGGGCTGAAGGCCCAATACCACACCAAAAACAACAACGGCTGAAGGCCTGGCTTACAAAGAAATTAAAAATAGAAGTTGAATTTTTTCCTTTTTTTAAAAAAAAAAAAACATGCAGTTGAAGACAATTAGCGGCTGAGAGCCTACACCACACGTCTGAAGGACAACTGTAATTAAAACACATTAATAAACAATTTTTCCAACCAAGAAATTTCTTTTTAAACTAACAACAGAACGGCCGAAAGGCTAATTAAAGAAATATTAACTTCTTGCGCGGCTGAACGCCACAAACAAATTTGAAACAACGGCTGAAGGCCTGAACAACAGGTCCGACAAACAATTTAAAATAAACCTCTTCCTTCTTATAAAAGTTTTTCTTTAAAGAATACACGCGGCTGAAGTCCTTATTAAAAGGGTTTCACG
This sequence comes from Schistocerca nitens, assembly GCF_023898315.1. Classification (NCBI taxonomy): domain Eukaryota; kingdom Metazoa; phylum Arthropoda; class Insecta; order Orthoptera; family Acrididae; genus Schistocerca; species Schistocerca nitens. The sequence continues at coordinate 333,460,366 of NC_064618.1, read as the reverse complement.
TAAATCCTCGACTGAAGGCCACACATAACACATTGAACAACTAACGGCTTAGGGCCTTGATTGCAAACAATTTCAGATAGAACCAATTTTAAGCGAAAAAATTTTCTTTTTTCTTCTTTAAAATAAAATCAATCTTCAAAATTGAAATTTAACATGGCTGAAGACCTTTATGTAAAATTTGAAAAGAACTGAATTAACACACGGCCGAAGGCCTCACACAATACTTCAAACTAAAATGAAAATCACAATCAAAAACAAACAGAACCAGTGGTACTCAGAAGGGTTCCCAGGGTCGGCATGAGAAGGTAGCTCAAACGTAAGGTGAGGTGAGACAAGCAGCCATGAGTTGCAGTTAAATAATTGGATTGCAACCCAGACTAGGGACGGCCCAGGGACCGACCAACAATTTAACCAATTCCCTTCCGTCTGACCAACGGCACAACGATGGAAAATATCGGCGTTTAAAAACAGCCAAGGGAACAATAACCACTCTAAGAAAATATGAACCAAACATCTTAAAAGGCCGTCGAACTACAGGCCGTTCCAGACAGCATCAACACGACGAGGAAAGGCACACTGCCGGAACACTACGCTAACGACCAGGGCAGGTTAACTGGGGCGTTAACGGCCACAGGGCAAAAAAATACCGCTTTTGCACTTCACTGCTAAGTAACAGTCAATTTAATAATTAATCACATTATTGGTAGACCGTTGCAAGATTTCGCCGACTCCAACACATCGCCGGCCGAAGTGGCCGTGCGGTTAAAGGCGCTGCAGTCTGGAACCGCAAGATCGCTACGGTCGCAGGTTCGAATCCTGCCTCGGGCATGGATGTTTGTGATGTCCTTAGGTTAGTTAGGTTTAACTAGTTCTAAGTTCTAGGGGACTAATGACCTCAGCAGTTGAGTCCCATAGTGCTCAGAGCCATTTGAACCATCCAACACATCATATGTTGGTGCTAGTCCTAAAGGCCCAGGGGGCAACAACCCGCAAATGAACGAAGAGATGTCACAATAGTTGATGCTTCATAACAGGTTAACTGTCACTCAACCTCAGCGTCCAGGTTCTGTGGGCAACGAACTTCGTCGCCCTCACAGCTAGTGCCTGACCATCCGACAGTGCGTGGACGCCGCCAGCGGTCTCGGCCTGGCCTTACGCTGCGAAGATTTCCTCGCTGCTCCGTCCCAACTGACTGACCACCACACACACCACCACCACCACCACCACCACCCGGAAATACTAGCGGTCACACCAAAGATAGTAAGACAGTACGACAGTACTAGTATCGATAGCGCTGCTGGTGCCACTCAAGGAGACAAGCCAGCAACTTCGTTACGCCAGTAAGTAAGGAAGAAACAAGACGCCACTCGATGTGACAAAGTGCCAAAGAACAAACGGCATGAACGGAAGCCGCGCACGGCTCAGTAATAAGCGTCCTAAACATTTGATCACTATGTGGGTCGACATCCACTTGAAGCTGCAGTTCCCATGCACCTCCTCTGTAGGTAAAACTAAACAGTGACGCTTTTAACAAATGATAACAGGAACAGATGAAGGTGTATGATGCATGACCTTACGTGAAAATTGTGGTGTCACCGCTAGACACCACACTTGCTAGGTGGTAGCTTTAAATCGGCCGCGGTCCATTAGTACATGTCGGACCCGCGTGTCGCCACTGTCAGGATCGTAGACCGAGCGCCACCACACGACAGGTCTAGAGAGACTGACTAGCACTCGCCCCAGTTGTACGACGACGTTGCTAGCGACTACACTGACGAAGCCTTTCTCTCATTTGCCGAGAGACAGTTAGAATAGCCTTCAGCTAAGTTAATGGCTACGACCTAGCAAGGCGCCATTAACCATTTGTAACGTTGCATGTACCTCAAGATAGAGTCTCACTTGTATCATCCAGAATGCTGTATACCAAAGGACAATATAAAAGTTAAGTGTTCTAGTAGCTACGTTCTTTTCTTTATCACATTCATTACGAATCCTCTTCCAGACTTAACGCCAGACGGCGTGAGTTGACGCGTGACCTTTCGGCTACTTCACTGTGGACTGGCTGCCTTGTCAGTCCACTACAAAAATGATCATAGAACTATGAAGTATGTGACCATCATCAACCAGTTCACAATCTGAAATAATGATGGGCTGCTGTGATGGTAGCAAAAGGCGACAGAGATCTAGGATGACAGATACTCCTAAGGAGGAAACAGAAATGTATAGTAAAATATTGTTTCTAAGTTCAGAGTGGTGTACCTGCTACAGTCATGCAATAACTTCAGCATCTTGAAACACGAAGTTCGCACTTTCGGAATTGAAACCTTATCCTGATGGGCACTGGAATGTTCCGTTGGCGCTGGGGCCGCACTTGAATTTCCCAGCGATACAAAAGGACGCGTTTGTGGCTTGTGCGTGCTCAGTTAAGGCAGTAGCACACCCGCGGGAACGAGTCTCTTGGCCTGGAGTGGGACTGAACCACATTGAATAGGCGACCGGGCCTGGGACTACAGCTGGGTGAGAGCACCGATCTCGCCTGCGGATCAAGTTGGAAGTGTTGCAGCATCTAATAGGGCCCCGTAGCTCTGAAATGTAAAGAGAGATTAAAAATTTTGAAGGTGTTGGCGCAGCGTATGTGAAACGTAACGCGACTCCGATGTGGATACATAATAGGTGACATCTACGCCAGGGATTATGTGGCATACTTGTCTTTATGATGTACCTGCAGTAAATGTGGAAACGTGAGCAATGGCGACGTTATTACCAAATGCGCTCAAAAAGGACCAACGTGCTGTGATTATTCTTTTCTTGGCTGCCGAAGGACGAACACTGGTAGACCTCCTTCGGAGAGTGAAGAATATGTGTGGAACAGCATGTCTGTCGGAAACTGCCGCTGTGGAACGGTCGCCAATTTCCGTATAGCTTCATGATAACGCACGTTCGCATATCGCAAATGACGTAACGTGGAAGTTACGCTAACTCAAGTGGCAGACACTCGAGAATGCCCCCTATAGCCCTCACCTCTCTCCATGGGGCTATGAGAAGTTCAATCCCATGGAAGAGGTCTTGAATGCTCGACAATTCCTGTTGCACCAAAATGTGCAGCAGGGCATTAGGGACTTCTTCATGCAGCAGGACACGGTGTTTTACCAAACGAGTGTCTTCAGCCTGATCCGTCGCTGGGATGATTACCTCAATGCTCACAGAGGATTTCGCCAGGTTGGCATACTGATTATATACTGTGCAGCCTTCGAACTGAACCATTTTATCGCTGTTTATAGCCACCACCAACTTGCAAGGAGGTTTCGGCACGTGATAATATCTGTTATTTACACGACTAATTTACGTAAAACTGGCTATGAATCGTGATTTCTACGTGTAAATTCTTTGAAGTGGCGGTGACACTACACTTTTTTAATTGGGCCATAGTTTCGGGTTGTTATTGTGCAATTTCTACTTTTTTTAGTAAAATTGAGAAGCATAACCAACGTAATCGAACTAGTCTTTCCATTTATGTATCGTCCCGCTACAGAAACTGTATTTACCTAACAAAGGTTACTGTTAAAGGTGTTGCAGGTGTGAAGAGGGCAACTGAAAATTTTAAATTACGACGTAACAAGGCATCCAAACCGTATAGGAAAATTTTTTTGCACCACCATCATGAACAGCATATTTTATGGTTTATTGATCGGAAAATGTCTCTAAATTAACTTTATATCGCTATATTAAGCCATCTGCGTGACTCAGGTAGAACTCAGTCTGCACTCCATAAGGCGTACTGTTCTCCCGACCTGTACGAGATAATGCAGCTTGCACGGTGAAGTCTGTCAGGGTGCTCTGAAGGGTCGTTCAAAGTTAGATCGTGCGCACTCCTTATCCGTAGACTCCAGTGACCGCATGTAGTTGCTGTCGTGAGACAAAAAAGCTTGAAGGTCTGCTTCATAGTGTCCGCGCCCGATCAAAACTATTACCTGAAGAATGCTGCCCACAAATTATCGCTTGTACGTGCCACGAGGAGGACGAACAAGTCGGTTCGCTACCTATATGAGTCACATGGTGGCCTGTATCTGCCAGACCATATGTAACCATATGTCACTGTGGCCTCAAGGCGTCCTAACATTCCAGCAACGTGGTGTGCGGAGAAGGTGGGAAAGCCAACACCAGTAACAGAACCTGCACCGACTACGGGACGCCCAATGATCGTCGCAGAAGACTGCAAAAGCTGCAGGTGCGAGAGCACTTCTTAGGCGTGCTGTGTCACAGGTTCAGCAGGGAGATGGGTCAGTAATATTTATGGCGTGTATAACATGCGAATGTCGGAAGGCTCTCAATATATATTCGGGGCAGTGTCCTCCAACGTATTGTGTAGCGCAACACTAACAGTTTTGGCACACCACACCCACCCCGTGTTCATCTTCGTCTAGGCGTCAGTAGTCTTGATTGAATAGCCTGCAGTAACTGCTACATGAACACAAATTATTATGACTAGAAAAAAGTAAAACTTACAATGCATGATCGCGGAAACACTCCTCACACATTGGTTGACCATCGTCGAAAGGTGGGACAGAATTGAGCCACAATGTTTCGACAACCTTGTCGATGTGTCAAGGAAGATCCAAGCAAGTAACAATGCACCGATTGGCGTACACCGATATTACATGTTGTCCAACAGCAGATTTTGGTTTCACATACGTATATTTTCGAGTTGGTTGCTTTTGTTTCAGAGTAAAATCATGTCTTTAGTTTCATAAAGATTGCTCTTTCATTCCCTGCTCCTTTTAAATCAAAGTACATACACATTCGCAGCTGTAAGTGCTACGAGACTGTTAAATAGTTTATTAAAGTAAAGATGAGAGATTCAAACAAACCACAACGTGGTACGTGACAGATTATGGTGAGTTAAATGGAACTACTCGGAAATGAATTTGGGAGGATGTGACATGGTAATACATACTGTACACATCCTAAGGAAAATGTCCTTATTTCTTTCCACAACAATGGACTATACGAACGTAGGTTCGCTTTATCGGAAATGAGGTGCTTCATTTAGTTGGTTAAGTACCCCTAAAGTCGTTCAGCGTAAGTGACTTATACACGATGTTGCTCCAATAAAGTTTACTCAGATAGTTCGCCGGTACCTCCATAGCCAGTTTCCCAGTCAATAGATTAAACCCTCTCCCATGTGTATATCACAGAAGGGTGCAGCAGACCTGTAGAAAACAAACTGTATGTATATCGGCACCAAAAGACGTTAGGAAGAAAAGTTCTTACTGCTCGGAACTAGCCATGGCAGGGACATAGGTCAGATTGTAGAGGACAAATGAGTAACAGGTTACCAGGTCGCAAGCATTTGGAGCCAAGTACCAGTCGTAGACAGACGACAGAGGAAATAAATAATTTCTTCTGATAAAGAGAATCAGGTAATCGTGGCAGGTGGAGCAGGGTACAGCCAGGTTGAAGACAAGTGTTTAGGAAATGGTCCCGCTCTCAATTTGAAAATCACATGACGCATTTAGTGCTGCACATCTAAGGATACTACACCAATAATAAGCAGTAGCATATAGCGACGAAATAATAACTGGGGTAGAAACTTCACTATTTTTCGGTGTCCATAACGATGATAATTTGAACAGGAAACAAATGACATATTTTAGAACATCTGAAACAGTTCAGCCGCATTTGAACTTCCAGTCATTGGTAGTCTTTGGGAGACCATTAAGCTGAAATATTGTGCATATTTAAATTCAATAATAAGGAAGAATGTTCTGAGCTAATTGACCACTAAGAAAAAAATTCTTCATTGCTCCAAAATTGCTGTGAGACTAATATGTGATACTGACAGAAGATCGTCTTGTAGATTTTTGCTGAAGGAGTTAGTTGTTGCGCCTAATGCTTCGCGGTATATTTGTTACCTCATGGAGTTTGTTCTAAGTAATTCAGTGGAGTTCAGAAGGAACAATCATGGATACAACACCAGAAAAAAATTTGACAAATTATCCAGTGATATACAATGTTTGACAGAAAACAAAATTAAATTTCAAAACTAGTTCCTCCTTGACAAATCTTTCTATTGCGTAGAAGAACTTTTTTTTTAAAATTTGCAAGATTTGGTCGGTAGGAATTACTCTTATCTGTATTTAAAAAAATCTTGTAAATGGTCCGCTTGTAGCCACATACACACACGAATGTGTAATATAAATTTGAAATAATCCGTTCGCATCGTGACGTGTAATCGTGCCATGATCCATGGAATATGAAAATAGCTAACAAACTGCGACCCATATTCAAATGGGCTTTTGTAACATTTAGTTGTCAGGAACACATTCTTACATTGACGGACATAAATTCAGAAGCAACCTGTATTTTTAATTGTTTCCCTTTGAAATATGTGTGTTATGATCGAAACCAATGTCTGCTCACGTAAGCAGTGCTAGTTAACCGCTGAAATCTTCAAAGCATGCAAAAAGTATCATTATTACACATAAACAGTGCTAGTTAACCGCTGAAACCTTCAAAGTATCATTATTACGCCCCAGAAAACAATTGCGTAACGTTATCTGAAACCTGAAGATTAATAGAAATGATCACACACACACTAATATACTTTCAAAATTCACGTAATTGAGAAAAAGGGCTTGCCTGATGATTACTATTTGAATATTGGACAGTGAGAAATGATGCATCAAGACAGTATCTGCTCACAGCGTCCACTTGTCAGATAGGATATTTACTCAGTTTTGTAACCATTCACTTTAAATACAAAGAATAATGAAACTGTCCGCGGCAATCCGTAATCCGTAAATACCTTCATGAAGTAGCATCGTAACAATGTGCATGAACACTCATCACTCCAGTTAGCAAGCAGCAGCGGCTGAAAAAGCATTAGTCGACGTACCTTATCTGCATCTGTAACCCGAAGGCAGCCGATGACTGCTACTAAATGCGAGAATGTGGTTTCCAAGGGGAGAGATTATTTGTGGAAGGCGAGGTGAATCCACGATACGCGACAAGAAGATGGCCGTATCGCGTGACACTGTATTGTGCATGTGTAGGGATGATGAGATTTAGATCGAAATAAATTGGAAAGAAGTAGAATGATGCTCGTGTACGTTTCTACTAAATACAGGTAAGTAATATGCGACCTTACATCGGTCCGCAAAGCAACAGACAGAAAATTAAAATTCACGACTACGAACAATGTAATAACAACAAGTAGCGAGATCCAAATCGTTGCCCTGTTTAAATTATTTGTGCTTTGTAAGTTTGCAGTAGTCCTATTTCGGCTAGAGTACCATTTTCTCTCTGCCTCTGAACAACAGAGGACTTCGTTAACTTTTGCTTATTTCTTATGCTTAACTGTTGAGAATGTCGGGGTGATTATACAACAGCAAGGTATTTTTTTTTTTTTTTGTTACGGCCTCTGTGTTCTTTTTACAAGATTTTGTACTTTTGGCACGTTTATTTTTAGCAGCGATTTATATTTCTCTACCTATAATGCCTCTGAAAGACATACGTCACGCTGTGGGTCCTCAAGAATGCAAGAAGTAATAGCATAATTTAGCAGAGGCTGACAAATTTGAATTTAAAGCACAACGAATTGACTGAATTATACCCTAAGCTACAATCAGTCTCCACGCAATGAAGCACGAGCAAACTACTTGTTTCCACTTTACAGCTCGCAAGCACACTGTTATCTCCCTACTCGCAGAGTAATTGTGACAAGCAATGCCGAAATAACCAAACAACTTCGCCTAAGCTTCACCACGGCAAGTAAATAAAATGGTCTCACTGAATTCTTTCCTCATTGCTGAATCTCTGCACCAGCACAGCTTACCATCAGACAAAGGCAAACTTCTTTCCAAGGCGGAACACAGAGCAGGATCCCACCAAAAACGACACTAGAAACGAGAGTGGCGAATGCTCTTTCAAATTGATCCAGCCTCTTGGCTTCTAACTCTTGAAGGCTTCCCCAGAAATTAGAAACAACGTACAGCGACCATGCAAAGCGGTGGTTCGCAATGCATACATCTATTGATCCAAGCTCAGAACTGTAGATACCCGAAAAGTATTGCAAATATAAATATCGCGGTCCATATAAAGCAAAGTCTAAAGGAAAGAAATAAAAATTCCGAACGAGGAAATAACTTTCAAATGGCTCAAATACGAGAGTTGGAACTTTAATAGTGGCATTTATTTACAGCTCGTACAAAATAGATATGTGTTTCGAAGTTTTACTGACCTTCGAACTAGTCACTAGCATTGTGTATAACCCGTTGCCAGCGATGTGGAAGTCGTAGGATACTCTTAGCAGTGCAAGATCTGTTGACAGTTCGAGCGGAGCGGTCTATTGCCCGACGAATTTGTAGCAGTCCTAAAGCGAATACCGTGAAGTGTTTCCTCCAGTTTAGAAATAGAATTCAATTCACGATGGCTTAAGTCAGGGGATTTCAGTAGGTAGTATAGCACACGGCAGCTCCATCAGTCAAACAGATCAGTAACAGCTCGCACTGTACGTTCTTGAGCATTGTCTTAAAAAATGGTCAGGTCCTGCAGAAAGTGTCATCACTTCTGTCTCTAAGCTGGTCCCAGTTTGTGATTCAAAAATGAACAGCATAGAGACAGAAGTGTTGACACTTTTTGCAGGACCTGACCATCATTTTGCAAGACAATGCTCAAGCACGTACAGTGCAAGCTGTTACTGATTTGTTTGAATGATGGGGCTGCTAAGTGTTATACCACCTACTGCACTCCCCTGACTGAAGCCCTCGAGAGTTCAACTCGATTTCTAAACTGAAAGAAACACTTCACGGCATTCGCTTCAGAACTGCTACAAATTCGTCGGGCAACAGACCGCGCCGATCGAACTGTCAACCGATCTGGCACTGCAAATTGTATCTTACGACTTCCACATCGCTGGCAGCGGGTTATACACAATGCTGGTGACTACTTTGAAGGTCAGTAAGACGTTGAAACACTTATCTGTTTTGTACGAGATGTAAATAAATAATTACCACTATTAAAGTTCCAAACCTCGTATATATTTTTATCATCGTCTCCCAAAGACATCATCGAATAGTTTCACTTCTTATACCAAAAATGATCGTCAACAATTCCACCTCACACGTTATTGCTGAACTGTTGTTGATGTTTGTCTTACTGTCCTTCATCAGGTTTCCTTTATGCCCAGATGTCATTCTTATTTTTACCACAGGTACTATCAAGTGCAAAGTCAGCGTCATAGGTGATTATGATAAATACTAAGAATAGCGTGAACATAGCAAAACCTAGTAACATCGATTGACACAATATTTTTGACTGAAAATCTCCCGCATTTACTCCTTGCATCCATATATGATGACTTGTCACGGGGCAGAATTGTTGAGAAACTGGAAGAAAGGAGAGGCGTGACGAGTGTAGACCAGGAGTTTAGTATTGCTCACAGCATTGTTTCACGTGCATCGGGAGCTTTGGGAAACATGGGCACTGCTACCTGTAGGAGAGGAATTGGTCAACCATCGTCAACTACAACAGCAGATGAACGCCACATTGTGCGCTGGCATGATGGGACACACATCAAATACCGGGTGTGATTGCAATCAAGTTTGACTGGGCTACGAGACATGCAGTCTCACCATCACAGTGAAACGGAGACTGTCCGACGACAGTTCTGTTGACAACCGAACATCGGCGGCACTGTTTGTAATGGTGTCAAGAACATCAGGATTGGACCAAGTCGTCTGTTTCTTTCGGAGCAAGTTTTGTTTGTGTAATGATTATGGACGTACGCTCATACGGCTCGAGGTGAGAACACGTAATGCACTCAGGAACAATAGAAAGTGATCGTTTTCGTGGTCTAAGTGTTAAAGCTGCGACGAGACGTATGATGCATCGGGGTACTATCCCAGAATCTCTGATCACGATAGATTCATTCAACGTCATTATGACACTGCACTCCTTCCACATGTGCATCTCTTTAGGGGTGCGTTCAGCTCTGACTACATTTTGATGGATGACAATTAGCGACCTCATGCAACCACGCAGGTGGAGAAGTCTTGGAACGGGACGATACTCGACTCAGTGAATTTACCGGTCTGCCTGTCCCTCCGACTTAAATTCTATCGAGATTGTGTGGGATGCCTTAGGGAGGATGTTGCCGCACGCCCACGTGCACCAACGACCAACCAGCAGTTGTTAGTCGCGCTAGTGGAGGAATAGAACTGGTTACCAGTATTATGACACGCGTCGTACATCTACATCTACATTTATACTCCGCAAGCCACCCAACGGTGTGTGGCGGAGGGCACTTTACGTGCCACTGTCATTACCTCCCTTTCCTGTTCCAGTCGCGTATGGTTCGCAGGAAGAACGACTGCCGGAAAGCCTCCGTGAGCGCTCGAATCTCTCTAATTTAGCATTCATGATCTCCTCGGGAGGTATAAGTAGGGGGAAACAGTATATTCGATACCTCATCCAGAAACGCACCCTCTCGAAACCTGGATAGCAAGCTACACAGCGATGCAGAGCGCCTCTCTTGTAGAGTCTGCCACTTGAGTTTGCTAAACATCTCCGTAACGCTATCACGCTTACCAAATAACCCTGTGACGAAACGCGTCACTCTTCTTTGGATCTTCTCTGTCTCCTCTGTCAACCCGACCTGGTAAGGATCCCACACTGATGAGCAATACTCAAGTATAGGTCTAACGAGTGTTTTGTATGCCACAACGTCGCTGGGCATAAATCCCCGTCTATTAAGAATCATCTCTCACATTCACTATGCAGGGATCCACGACAAGTCACGATGACCTCAGTGTACTTGTGTATACTCATAAATTAAGGGTAATCCTGATACATGGTGAAACAACGCTCTCGTTGGCGGTTTGCAGGTTTAAATCACATCGAGGTGTGACCAAGCGGTGCATTTGACCTGCGGTCGTCGCACAGTGGCGCTGGCAGCAGTCCACATACGCAGAGATGTGTTGGTGTATGTCAGAGCACGGTGCAGCGAGTAAGTGTGAAGACGTTTTCAGACGTGCTGATGGTGACTGTGTGTTGAAAATGGCTCAAAGAACACATACTGATGACGTTATAAGGGGTAGAATACTAGGGCGACTGGAGGCTGGTCAAACACAGCAGGTCGTAGCACGGGCCCTCCGTGTGCCACCAAGTGTGATCTCGAAATTATGGCAACGATTACAGCAGACAGGAAACGTGTCCAGGCCCTACAGCATGGGACGATCACAATGTACTACACCACAAGAAGACCGGTATCTCACCATCAATGCCCGCAGACGGCCACGGAGTACTGCAGGTAGCCTATTCGGGACCTTACCGCAGCTACTGGAACAGTTGTCTCCAGACACACAGCCTACAGACGACTGAACAGACATGGTTTATTCGCCCGGAGACTTGCAAGGTGCATTCCACTGTTCCCTGACCACAGGAGAGCCCGTAAAGCCTGGTGTCAAGAACAGTGGTCCTAGTTTATGTTCACGGACGAGTCCAGGTATAGTTTGAACAGTGATTCTTGCCGGGCTTTCGTCTGGCGTGAACCAGGAACCAGATCCTTGAAAGGGACCTGTATGGAGGTCGTGGTTTGATGGTGTTGGGTGGGATTATGATTGGTGCACGTACACCCCTGCATATCTTTGAGAGAGGAACTGTAACAGGTCAGGTGTATCGGGACGTTATTTTGCACCAGTATGTCCACCTTTTCAGGGGTGCAGTGGGTCCCACATTCCTCCTGATGGATGATAACCCACAGCCCCACCGGGCTGCCATCGTGGAGCAGCATAAGATAAAAGAGAATGGAGTAGCCTGCCTGTTCTCCAGACCTAAACCCCATCGAGCACGTGTGGGATGCTCTCGGTCGACCCATCGCTTCACGTCTTCAAAGCCTTAGGACACTTCAAGAGCTCCGACAGGCACTGGTGCAAGAATGGACGGCTATGCCCCAGCAGCTGTTCGACCACTTTATCCACAGTATGCCAACCCGTTGTGCGGCCTGTGTACGTATGCTTCGTGATGATATCCCATACTGATGTCGGGGTACATGCGCAGGAAACAGTGGCGTTTTGTAACACATGTGTTTCGGAACGGTTTTCTCAACTTCTCACCAATACCGTGGCCTTACAGATCCGTGTCGTGTGTGTTCCCTGTGTGCCTATGATATTAGCGCCAGTTTTGTGTAGTGCCACGTTGTGTGGCACCACATTCTGCAATTATCCTTAATTTATGAGCATGAGTGTACTTTGAATGAAAATGCCATTCCTTTTGGTCTCACTGTGCATTTCTTTCAGTCACCTTCTGTACTGCACAGCAGAAGATATGGTCTAAGTTTCATCGATCTATGTTACTTGGCAGTGCGAAAGTTATTGCGTTGTGCACACTAGTGTACATATACGTCATTTCACTTGCAAATTATCTGCTTTTGTGATGCAATTCAAGATACTCTGAGAATAAATAAAAGACAATCAATCAAGGCGAGAGACGTTCCCTGACATACAACAAGCAGAATATATTGCAACAAGAATAACTAAAAGCAAATGCGATAGACGTCTGTAAGGAATAATGTAAGTAAAAATGCACGTATGAGTGGTGTTGTGTAATTCGTATCTCTGAATGAAAGTTTTCGGAACTATGTTCATACAGACTTTTTGTAATATTTTGGTGATAGTAACACAATCCTACGTGTATGGACATCAAACAAAGCAAATATTTACGTTGGGTAAACACCTAAAATACCAGGTTACAACCGCAGAGACTAAGTCATCACAGTAAACCAACATTTCTTTATTAAACTGTTGCGGTCCAAGAGACTGGATGAACAGACAGTTTACAATGAAAACAGACATTCTTAGGTTAATTCCACATGAGCTGTAAAATTCCGTTTGAACTACGGGGGTAGGAAAGACACCTGGAGATGGTAATGCTGTGATAAAACCGTTTAAATCTGGAGGAAAAGTGAGAAATTATTTACGGAAGGTTTATGAAAAATGTCAGCTCCCGAGACATATAACGATACGCTAATACTCCTATTTCACAAGACGAAACTGAAAAAGAAAGAAAGACAGAAGCTGTAGAACACCCTGTAAAGCCAGATACTAGATGAGCTGATAGATGTAAACGACAATCAGCTTGGAGTATTCGGGATGGGGGACCCTATTCATTCATTTGCCTTACAACCAAGGTAAACCTCTACGAAACTGCGATCACAACAGGAGTGAAGGAAGGGGAATTTGATTTTGGATTAGTATATTCCACAAAATAAATTAGAGAATGAAGTAGATGCATACAGAGTGAAGTCTACGATATGTCCGATATCTGGTGATACTATCGAGGCCGCTGAAGTATGTATGGTCATGTGAAAAACATAGCAATAGTAAAGCATTAAATATAGAAAACAGCCTGAGAAACAGAAGTCGAGTAATAACAATAACAGACTCGATACCCATACAAAGAAAAATCCACAGCAGAGCTGAATTACGTTGAAGGTATTTTACACGTACATTTTCAGAAAACGTAGTCACATTTTTGTCGAAGTAGTTACCACTCGATGATGAGTTGTCTATACTACAGTGAATTCACAGCAGAGCATTTTATGCAGAGTTAAGGAGCTGATCGTTTTCAGTACCATCTGCGCATCGAATTTAATCGCCGCAGTTACTACAGAGGATCCACGAAAATAGGTTCGTGACAGGGTATTTGCTCCAGAAGATTTCTGCTACTTATTATACGGATATTATCTTTGCCGGGTAGCAACGAGTTGACAGCTTCTTCCCGTCTCCAAATTTTGTGTATGACAGTCAGTGAATACAAACCATAAGACTCCTAACACGGCGGACATGAGAGTTTTTATCGTTTCGTAGAGTCATTCTGTTACCAGAGTGCAGTGTCTTCACGATGATGTACTGGTTTTTAGGTAGGCCATTGCGTCATAGGGATAGCCTAGAATTTTATGATATTTATATTATTTGAGAGCATGTTTGTTGAAATTGTCACCGTTGGGGACAAGTGATCTGTTGTAATTTTTGCAGCCGGCAGCTATGACCGAATGGCTCTAGTCGCTTCAGTCTGGAACGCGCTGCTGCTACGGTCGCAGTTTCGAATCCAGCCTCGGGCATGGGTGTGTGTGATGTCCTTAGGTTCGTTAGATTTAAGTAGTCCTAAGTCTAGGGGAATGGTTACCTCAGATGTTGAGTCCCATAGTGCTTAGAGCCATTTGGACCATTTTTTTAATTTTATATTAATGGTTCGAAATCCTCGAAGTCAAGATCGCAATTAAATGTCTATTTCGGTTACTAGTTTCAGTTTGGTGCGAGCCATCTACAGATCATAAAGGTATTATTTTTTAGTTTTACTGGCATGACGCCTCAGCACACTGTTAAAAACTTTACTTAAAACTGACAACATCCATACAGAAAGTGTTGTTAAAAACATTTCTTAAAACTGACAACATCCATACAGAAAGTGTAGGTAAGATAACTTTACATCTTTCATAACCAATAAAGAACAATGGAGGTCATGAGACTAAGGCGATATGCCGTTAAAACTTGGAAACGACACAAATTGTGTGCTAACAGTCAAAACCAAACACGTTCCTCTGACATTCACAATTCTTAATTCCTCAATTCGCAATGAGAAATCTGCTGAGAAGACAGTCCGACACAATTGAAGAGGAACAGAAGAACTTAAAAAGAAGTATAGCGAACGAATGAAGAGATACTGGGACAATGAGAAAAGAAATGATAGATAAGTTGAAATGCGCTCCTTAGTTGTTCACAGTAGATAAACAATCAATTTTAGAGCTGATTATCCCAACACTTTAGACTACCAAACACGAATTGTCAATAATTTTACGAGGTTCGTCAATTATTTATATGGATTACTAAACGAAATTTCGATTTTGACCACAGTTTCACTTTTACACTTCCTATTAATAACTACTTACTCCTGTGAAGTTCTATTTTGACTAATACAATTAGTCATAACACGACTGTTAGATCTGAAAATGAAATGGTCTTCGATAATGACCTTGCTGGATATTACCTGCTCGGTTAGCAACGTCGTTGTATTACACGTAAAGCAACACAAAATACGTTACAGTTAGAAGTATTTACGTCCTACATATTCCCTCCTGAAGCTTCATGTCTCACAATTACACCGTTAATGTTACTTAACATTTTGCTTTTCTGTGGATCCACAGGCTCTAAATGTCTAACAAAACAAAACATCACCCATAGCAAGCTTCTATGAAGATGATATAAATCGCATAATTTATTTAAAAATCGTCTACGTTACAGCGTACTGCGAACCATGTGCCAAATAACACCGTCAATGTTCTAGCGGGTCCAAATTCGTAATAACAGTCGTAATGGCTGCCGGACGTCGTTTCTGTTAAGGATCTTGGGTCTCTTGAACATAGAATAGAGAGTACTCGCTTTTGAGATCGAGTATAATCCCCCACTGTGTCCCTAGAGATTTATATATCCTTCTTTCTGCAAAATCGTTAAATGCAAATGCTGCTTTGATTCCTTTGAAAATGATATAGCCGATTTCCTTCCCATGTCCTTGTCCTGTCTGAGTTTGGACTACTACTCTATGACATTCTCTTTTCTTCCTAATAATGAATTAAGGGTGAGATTACTAAAGCAAAACAATAATTTGTATACTTGCAGAAAGGCATAATAATCCTAAACTCATTACTATTTTTGGGAAGCAATCGGTCTGATTTCAAAACTCCCACCTTTCTGTCTTAGGTGGGTTTAATTTTGGGCGCTAAAAGCGATATCATCATCGATAGTTCACGTTGTAATGGTTTGAGTACTCACTATAGCTTGAAACAAAAGTGAAAAATACATACCCGGAAGCGCAGTCATTAAAATGTTGCACATCCGTTGACCACTATCTTTGATCGTACACCTACAAATTTAAATTACTGATAAAACAGTTTATTGAATAAATTTGAGTTCATAATCGCACAATTAACAACACCAACCAGCCATCGATAAACACAATGAAAACTCCTTCCGATCAGACTGGGCAGGATTCCTAACGTCACGAACAGTTTCAACAATTTCATTGTTGTCAGTTTACTTCAGTTCAGAATTGAAGGTAATTCCCTTGGAAAGACATAAAATACACTCTCGTTAGCATATAAAACGGAAGCAACTTTATGTGATGCAATGTGAGTGTTACCCTACAATCTCTACATTCCAGTATATTTTCGTATCCCAAGAGATAAGCCTGCGTCACTGGGCCACGTCTAGGGTGAAGGTGATGAGGACCCCTTCGTCCTTCCTTTGAGAATGGAAGGAAATGCATCACGACCGGATTGTCAGTTTGATTGGCGGCAGGTTTTTTTTCCCAACTCTTTTCACTCTCTCTTTCGTCATCCTCTTTCTTTAACACAAAATAGGAATAGGTAAAGTACAGAATGAAGCAACTGAAAAGTGTGGTCACCCAATAGAAGGCCACTGTAACTAAAGCTCTCACCATCTGCAGGTGACGCTACATTCTCCGAATGGGGTCCACCTCATGTAGCCAGTTTCGCACGGAGAGAACACAGGTTTCAGTCACTTTCAGTTGAAAACTTTGGGCCCAAAAGATTCGCCACTCCCAGTTTGCTTTGCAAATATAAATAAATCACCGTACCAGTACAAATACAGGTTTAGCATGATTACCAACGGCGTTCCACAAGACGACTGCACGAAAACTACAATACAAACACTAAACAGACAAATGTAACTAGATAATACAAACACAAAACAGACACACATAACTGGACATAGCATCTCTCCAACTTTATAACTCATATCACAGACGCAGGGTATGGACACCCTTTGCAACCAAGCAAACGTCAATATGTGCGTGGAATTCACTGAAGTTGCTACATTATGTGATCAAAAGTATCCGGACACCTGGCTGGAAATGACTTACAAGTTCGTGCCGCCCTCCATCGGTAATGCTGGAATTCAATATGGCGTTGGTCCACCCTTAGCCTTGATAACAACTTCCACTCTCGCAGACATACGTTCAGTTAGGCGCTGGAAGGTTTCTTGGGGAATGGCAGCCCATTCGTCACGGAGTGCTGCACTGAGAAGAGGTATCAGTGTCGGTCGGTGAGGCCTGACACGAAGTCGGCGTTCCAAAACATCCCAAAGGTATTCTATAGGATTCAGGTGAGGGCTTTGTGCAGGCAAGTTCATTACAGGGATGTTACTGTCGTGTAACCACTCCGCCACAGGCCGTGCATTATGAACAGGTGTTCGATCGTGTTTGAAGATGCAGTCGCCATCCCCGAATTGTTCTTCAACGGTGGGAAGCAAGAAGGTGTTTAAAAAATCATTGTAGGTCTGTGCCATGCAGAACAACAAGGGCTGTTCAGTCGTCCAATGTTTACGCTCCGTACACCAAGCGAGGAGTCTTTGGCATTTACCGGCCTGAGCAGCTGCTCGACCATGAAATGCAGTTTTCTCACCTCCTGCCTACCTGTCGTAGTACTTGCAGTCGATCCTGATGCACATTGAAATTACTGTGTGATGGTCTGGATAGGTGTCTGCCTAATTCCACACTACGACCCTCTTTAACCGTCGGCGTCTCTGTCAGTCAACAGACGAGGTCGGCCTGTGCGCTTTAGTGCTGTACGTGTCCCTTCAAGTTTCCACTTCACTATCACATCGGAAACAGCGAACGTAGGGATGTTTAGGAGTGTGGAAATCTCGCCTACAGATATATGACACAAGTGACGCCCAATCACCTGACCACGTTCGAAGTCCGTGAGTTCCGCGGAGCGCTCCATTCTGCTCTCTCACGATGTCTAATGACTACTGAGGTCGCTGATATGGAGTACCTAGCAGTAGGTGGCAGCACAATGCACCTAAAATGAAAAACGTATGTTTTTGGGGGTGTTCGGATACTTTGACCGCATAGTCTATTGCTGCTGCCGGAGAAGCTGCGACGACAGCAACCTGCCTTTGAAATTGTTCACTGGGTAGCCTATCTGCAGGCGTGAAGTATTTCGATGCGACAACACGGAGCCGATTCTTTGTCTAAATTTTTCGACACGGCTGCCCCGTAACGGTACTCTCTGAAATAATGTTGCGGCGTGTATTACGAATCGAAGGTTGGAGAGGTGGCGCATCTTCTGACACGCGTAATTTTTCCGTATGTGTTTCAGTTTACGTGTGGTCGTCTTCTGACACACTGGACATATTTATGAATTACCCTGCATATCTTTGTTTCTTAAATCGTGATGACAAGTTAGCTAGCTTGGTGAATATTATACAAATCGGAACAAAAGTACGTTGCAAATAACTAAAATCATTAAATGTTATCTGGAAGGAGCACACTTAAACAGTCTGAGAAAATTAGAAGTAAATCGGAAAGCGCTTTCGGTATTTCGTAACAATGTAGGTATAACGCCGATTTACTGGACGTTCTTTACATATAGATGGAGACGGAGGAACGAAAGACACTGCACATGCAACATTGGCTCGACTTCACGAGATGTGTGGTGTGAAGAGGACATTCAGCAAAGATAATAAAATATACTGGTTTCCATGATCACCTGCTCTATCTTACTGTGAATTTTAACTGTGTTATGTGCGCTCTGGAAACATCTAGTCTCCAGAAGTACTGCCGAACCATGAAAACGTTATTGCCTGAATTCGTCAGACATAGCTGAAATGTGTGTCTCACAGTTAGATGAATCAATGTGTCCGCATCTACGATGACCAAATCCCGAATCTACGGTAAAGGACGTTGCCTCTCCCTATTAGGGAAGGTGACTTATTTTGTTACGATTTTATCAAATAATAAGATTGAAGAAGCGGGGCTGTCGTGTTATGCACAATGTTACTAACCTACAATATCAATGACAAAGCACCGATACCAATTCCCATTTTACACATTCTTTATCAGATGGCCTGCATGCTTTTACCAAAGGAGGGACCACGTTGATTTTTTGTTGAACTACCGTGAAATGACTGGCTAGAACACGTGTTTCTTTCACTGTATTTGTCCAACGAATAATTGTAGAAGGTGATTTGTGGAAATACGAATATAGTATTTCCGCACTCATATGTATGTGTGTGCGAAGATCGTGTCGTCGAAGTTTCACCGTACCCTTCTGCAACGTCTTATACAGTTGTAATCGATCAACTCATACAATTACCTAAGTGTAACACTTTATAGGAATATGAAATGGACTGCTCACATTGGCACAGCATGTGGCAGACTACTGTATAGAGGTAAAGTACTGGCGAAATGCAAATCGCTTACAAATCTATCATGAAAACCATTCTAGATTATTGCTCAAGTGTGTGGGACACATATGTGTGGGACCCACATCAAATAGGACTAACAGGCGATGTTGAATGTATACAGACGAGGGCAGCACGAATGGTCACTGGTTTATTTGACTCGTTGGAGAGTGTCACAGGGATGCTAAAGAAACTGAACTGACAGACTCTTCATGCCAGACGTGAACCATCCCGAGAAAGCCTACTTGGTGCAATTTGACGTACCCTCTGCCATGCACTTCACTCTGGTCTGTAGAGTATAGATGTAGATACAGATGTAGATATTATGGTGTATTTTTCATGCGTTCATTTATCTTTAGGAATTTTCTGTCAAGAAATACCTTGAACTTTCATGGTCTTCATCCGTCACATCATTAAAATTCGTCCGTGGTAACAGTGAAAGAGATTTAATTAGTTTCCTGCATTACATTCTTTGATTTTCTCTGTTTCATTGTTTTGATATTAATTCTGCTAATATATGTAATTTTTTTTCAGACCACACACTGTACATTTCAATGTTTGACTCAGCAGCGTACACCAGGAAGTTGGTTCTTCCGTAAGTGCAGAACCACAATTGTGAGGACATGCTAAAAAGTAACGCCCCTGAATTTTTTGTGTGGAAACTCTGAAAGCTTTTAAAATGAAACACGCTTATTAACACTCTACATCTTTATTCTTCACGTCTGCATTGTTATTTCTCAACATAGTCAACCTGGTTCAAATGGCTCTGAGCACTATGGGACTTAACATCTGTGCTCATAAGTCACCTAGAGCTTAGAACTACTTAAACCTACCTAATACCGTCAGGGTAGAATGTTTGACTTTCTTGACGGAACCATAAACTCACATCTCATTGCATCGCCTCATCACTCTCACAGTGAAGATCTCGAAGGTGTTTTTCCAGTTTTGGAAACAGATCAAAATCGAACAGGACCAAGTCGGGACTGTATCGAGAGTGATCGATGACAGTTAATCCAAGGCGTCGGATTGATGCAGATGTCGCAGCGCTCATGTGTTGTCTGGCATTATCATGCTGAAGGAGAGAGTACTGTGTGTGTGAACGGACTCTTCGAATGCGAAGCTCGATTACAGCAAGCTGCTTCTCACGCATCGACAAGTTACGTTATACACTGCCATGTTACAAGTTGCAATTCGGAGCCCTCTAGTGGTAGAAGGTTGCAAATATGTAGACATACAGTGTAAGGAAGTAGAGGATTAATAAATTTTGTTTTATTTAAAGCACTTTGATAGTTTTCACACAAAATATACGGAGCTATTACTTTTCAACAGGCCCTTGTAAATTTAAGGAAGCTGAAACTATATATTGTACTTGAACTTCCCAATTCACATTTCTTTTTTTCACTTTCTAATGTTTATCCTCAGCCAAGTATGTAATGCCTTTTCCTCAGATAACGGCTGCTACAACCACACGGTTTGAAAGTTTGTACATAAGCACAGCGGACTATAAATCACGCCAATCCCGTGTAGCACTGTCTCTAAGCCTTGATAATGGCCTCAGGTCTGCGGGGAGCAGTCCTCACAGCTGTCTTCTACTACACCATAACCAATCGAATCCTGCTGTTGATAAATAAGCATATTTTTTTTAGGAAAATCCAGGAATACAGAGATTCAAGTCACTTAGGAATGAAATAAATAGTCAGTGCAGGAAAACTCAGGCTAAATGGCTGCATGAAAAATGTGAAGATATAAAAACAGAACTGACTCACCATATCGAAAACTCAAACTATGTATCGTAAATTAAAAGCAAGAACTGTGGCATTAACACCGTAATGGGAGGGCGGATAGGTGGAAATAATACCTCCATTAGGGGGAGGACGTTTCTGATGACGAGGTAGGGGAAGAAACAGGAGTCGATGGGCAAGAGAAAGGGGATCAGTATTAGAGTCGGAATTTAGAAGAGCTGTGGAGGATTTGAGATCAAATGAGACAGATGGCATAGATGACATTCCATCAAAATTTCTAAAATCACTGGAGAAGTCTCAACAAAACGACCATTCGCGTTGGTGAGTAGAATCTGTGAGACTGGCGATGTGCCATCAGACTTTCGGATAATCATCATGCACACAATTCCGAAGACAGCAACAACCGATAAGTGCGAGAAATATTACACAATTAGCTTAACAGCTCACGCTTCCAAGTTCCTAACAAAAACAACATACAGAATTAGTAAATCCCACAGCGCTGTCAAAATACAGAATTTTGATTTCTGTGTTTCACCAGCTGCTGCAGACTCTCCCAGACATTTTACGTAGTATTGAGGTCATGTTATTTAGCATGTGGAGGTGCGATAGGATGCCTTAGTGGTAGCCAAACCATGACCGCATGCTTGCAGCCCTATAAACATAGCTGATGCCATACTAGAAGACGAGAGTGTCTTCGTTAGACTCACAATGAAATGGTCGAAGAAGGGAACACTTGGTCACCGGAAACGTTGAAATAAACCCCCTGGTTCAGTTTCAACGTTACGTAAATGGGCTGGTCCAGGTCATGGAACGTAATACACCCAAAAACAACACACAAACCCCTAGCGCGTAGGCCACATCTTTCGCACCCTTTGGTTAAATGTCTCATTATAGAGTCGGTGCATCCAAAGTCTTACGTTTTTTGAATAGATGAAAATCGTGACTCGCCGGACCACAATAACCCCACCCTTCCGGCTCCTGTGCTGGTTAATCTATTGAAGACTAGCAGCTTGATATGCCGCCGTAAGCATCGGCCTTTGGCGAGGTTCCGACACCAACTGTCCATTCCATGCAGCTCTCGTCACAGTGCTCGATCGGAAACTGGTTAACAACAACAGTTTCTATCAAGTTTGAAGCCGACTGCCATCGATACAGCTATTCTCTGTCGGTTAAGCTCTTTCTATGATCACTGCTGTTACACCACAACACATACCTGCAAGTGGTACACAATTCCTTGCAGCCACGTTGGACAGTAAGTGTTGATACACCAACAACGCTGGCAACGTCATCCACGGTGTGGTCATGAGTAAGTCTTAATAAGATAGCTCAATTTAGTCATTCTGTCATGTTAACACGTCGACCGATGTTACTACGTTGATTATGTACAACCTTCTGGCGCATAGTTTACTACAACGACTTCCGCCACCAATGGACGGCTATATGACCACCTGGTATCATACTGCAGTGCTCCAAGCGACCAGTGAATTCTTAAAGGCTTGCTTAGTGTTTCGTCCACTAATCTTACTTTGGAGTGTTCATACGTTCATGCTCTAATACCTCGCCTACTAACTCAGACAACGTCTTTGAAAAAAGAAAAGCTATTTCTTTATCCATAAGACTGGAAATACGTACTGATGTTATTTGTTGTCCTGGAAGTGGTTGTAGACCATAGGGAATTAACTGTTACATTTCCTGCATTGGTATCCAGCGTTTGCATACAGAGTGTTTCAAAATGACACCGACAAACTTCGAGGGCATGTAGAAGGTGTCTTGAGGAGCATAATGAGGATAGGAACCCGTGTCCGGAAAAAAATGTGTGTGTGAAATCTTATAGGACTTAACTGCTAAGGTCACCAGTCCCTTACACACTACTTAACCTAAATTATCCTAAGGACAAACACATACACCCATGCCCGAGGGAGGACTCGAACCTCCGCCGGGACCATCCGCACAGTCAATGACTGCAGCACCTCAGACCGCTCGGCTAATCCCGCGCGGCCCGTGTCCAGAAACGTCGTCCAAAGACGCCACACACAGTCGAATTTTATAGGCACTGGCGCCTTTGTATGATTTCGCAGTGATCTTACAGATTTTCAGAGATGATGCAGAAGGACAAATGTATCAATTTGAGGTAAGGGACGCAGGCCCGGAAACGAAGGAATCGAAAGTAATAGGAGAAAATTGTTCTGATATCTTTGTCAATGTATAAGGTGGGCATGTCATTTCGAGTTTTGTAAGTTATCGATGTGCACGTCAGGGAGGGAGCAAATTATGTTACTGATAAACAATCTTTGGTAGTGTTGTGGCACAGACTTTGCCACTGAACAGTCTGATACGTTCTTAGTTGAAGTGTGATAGGTGATGGACGTAATCAGTGCTGTGTTGACTTGTGATTGTATCTGTTGAAGGAGGAAAGAGATTTTTTTTCTTTTTTTGTAAAGGACAGCAAGGATGAATATGATGTGTATATTGGGATCGGAAAACAACATGAATTTTGAATAACGATATTATTTTTTGAATAGAGGAAATTTGAGGTAAGACGGTACCACTGCTCAGCTAGTTGTTAGAGTATTGCCAGGTGGTTAACTTGCTCAGAGCTGAGAGAAAGACTATCCCCACTTCTCTGACTCATGAATTGAAATATCAACGGATTAAGCTTTTCGGTTTTTATAGAAATTCTCTATTCACACTGTATCCTTTTTACATCATTGTTCACTTTGCTAAGCGTAGCACTGTTCAGCTCAATGTCATATGTCAGGATCACGCGAAATTATACTCCGTATTTTTGAATACATATTTCACTTTAACATCAGTCTTGCAATGTCATTTCGTAGGAGTAGTTCCACTCCCCATCCCACTGTTTAAAGAAGATTTACCATTACGCATTACCACATGGCACCACATGGCATGCAACAATTTGAATATTTTTTGGAAATTTTATTTAAAAAATAAGGTATATTTTAGCAACTGTCTGCCTGCTATTTGCTGTTGTACTTCCGAGAAATCTGCAGCAATGTTTTCAAGATGTGAGGCAAGTGGAAGGCTTCATCAGGGTCAGATAACTGTTATACTGCTGTTGCGTTTTTAATATAAAGACAAGTTATATTCAGAGCAGTTACAGTTGAATTCAAATTAGGCTCTGTTTAGTGAAAGGTTAGCATACTAGTTTAAATTGGCTAACAGTATGTGGGTACATAGTTTTGATAGTACGTAGATTTTTTTACAGAGTGGGAGGTAAATTTGGGCTAAATTTCATACAGGAACATATAGCGGGGCTTACAAATGGAATACATGTACCAATAATGTTGTTCCTTAGATCGTAGGTAACTTTTATAGGTGGTAGTATTGAGTAAAACATGAAAAAAGTCATATGTGCTCTAATATGTGTGTCTGAGGAGTTACTTTGAAACACGTCTCCCCTTCTGAACAGGTGCTAATAGCTCTTGGGGTACGCATTTAAGAGCCCGTGTTTACTGGACTTTTTTTATTGCTTTGGTCCATACTACCACCTCTGAAAGTTGTCTACCCTATAATATTAGCAAGAACAG
Source organism: Schistocerca nitens (assembly GCF_023898315.1). Lineage (NCBI taxonomy): Eukaryota > Metazoa > Arthropoda > Insecta > Orthoptera > Acrididae > Schistocerca > Schistocerca nitens. The sequence goes on along the minus strand of NC_064618.1, from coordinate 333,435,817 downwards.
TAGCTTTACATATATTCCACTCTCATAAGTGGTCTTCGTGTTCTATAGCTTTGACTTAGGTGCGAATGACCCCTGTTGTTTCGTCCCCCTTAAAAACAAAGCAAGCAAACAAACAAACTCATATAGTCGTCAGAAATATTTTCGCTTTAACTTCCTGCTCGTTCGATGCCGAACCAGATATCCTTACCTCAAATTGACAAATCTTCCTTCTCCATCCTCTCTGAAAGTTTGTAACGTCGTCACGGAATCACACGGTGTGCATAAATACCTGCACAGGCACCGGCGCCTGTAACTTCAACGCTCTAACGTTTTTGGATGACGTTTCCGGATACGGATACGGATTTCTACTTTCATTTTGCTCCTCAACATATTTTGTATAGCACCTGGGAGTTTGTTGTGATTTGAAAAATTCTGAATGTCACGAAGTGTAGCTACGTATCGCGCTGGCCATGTTCTCATTCCCAGAAAATGAGGTGTTGCCCTGAAACTACTGTGATCATGACTTGTTCTCTAGTGTAACGAAACCGGTTAACAGTATAAAATAGTGCAGCAGGACAACAGTAGTAATTGGTAGCACTGAACAACGCGTTTCGGGAGATAATGGTCTCATCATCAGGTTGTAAGACTTAGCTCAAGAAGATGAAACACTAAAAAAAATGTACCAACAAGAATAATTGTGGCGTCCACAGTATAAAACAGAACAAATACACACTGGTGAGTCCTCGTCTTACATTAAAATTGGTGACTACTGTAAGTGGTTGTCTCATCTCACACAGCACAATACACTGGGCCGCGCCCTACTGCAATCCTGTGGGCTCAAGTTGACCCTTCTGTAGACGTCAGGGGGTTGTTGTGAACCGACATGACAGGGTGCACATTGAATATTTTAAACTACAGATGTTTCGGACTTCTCTATCTTTTTGCCGATATCATGCTTCAGGATACAATTCACTAGGTTATTTGTCTGGAACATTATTTTAACATCGAACAGATATTCTGCGAGACTGTTCCGTAGTACGGCATCGCTACTATTTTCATTTTATCTCCTTTAAGCTTATTCTTTCTATGCTTGGGACTTTTATGTAGTAATTTAGTAACAATATTTACTTTGTCATTGCTGTTAACCGCTATCTTCTTAATTATGTTTATTTCTGTTACGGCGTAAAGTCAAGCACCGGCACTCCAGCCGGAAACAATAGAGTAGAGAAGGCTGTGAGAAGAGGTCGGCCATAGCACGCTAACCAATCCCTCTCCACGACGACAACGCGACAGCAGCGGCCTGTAGGTGAAGAGGACGTAAGGGCCGCGCCCGTCTGGTCGCGATTAGTATAGCTGCGACTGAGGAATCGTTTATACTGAAGAAGCTTGTTTATTTCGCAGGTCACCCTTTGCTTTCGCCACATCTGTGTAGCATACTGTTAAGTATTGTAATCTTTTACCATTTGTATTAAAACTAATTAATACCAGTTGTTGGAATTGTTATCTAGCGACCCGAGAAAACAGGTTTCCTGGACACCACATGGTTGAAGACTAGGTCGGATTTAAGGGGGGTAGGAGGTCATAAATTTTAAAATATTCGGTTTTTCAAAAGTATGCCTATTTTGTAGTGCACATTTTCCTGAATAGTTTGATGTATAAAACATATATATTTGAGAGATTATAAGGAACGTTATTGGGTCTTACGTGTACCAAGATGCAGCGCCACACCCCTTATCATAGCGTTCTTCTGTCACAGGTAAGTGTATTTCGCTCTGTAGAATTCGTATGTTTATATTTGCTCCAGAGATTGTCATACGTGAAACAAAGGACTATTGATATCTATACTTTCTCTGCTGCAATCGGCGTGCATTGTTTTGATCGCTGATATTGTCTGTTCTCTATTTTGAAAGGCTTGCAGTATGGTGTTGCGAATTTCGAAACGATTTTCATTTGGCTGTGTTGCTTTGTGTTCGTTTGTGGAATATTATCGCTCAAGATACTTAGAACTCGTTCCTTAAACGTAAACATGGTCAACAGGGTACCAGATACACAGTAAATGGTGCTACAACGAATGTTACACCAGTGGCTCAAGACTGCAACCTCTCAGAGCCGGTAAACAAACCACCGCCGAGTGCTTCAAGAAGGAAACTTGTTTTTGGTGCTAATGAAAATGGAGGCTGTGAATCTGAAGGTTCGTGTAATATTATTGTTGAAGTTAACATACTGTCACAGTTAATATTGGCCAATGTTATATGCAAGCATTGCTTTGTTGGGCAGTGTGTTTCTGGGTCGAAGATGAGAGTGCCAGGAAAGGCCTTGCTACGAAAGTATCTGTGGTATGCAGGAAATGCAACTTTGGTGCGTCTTGACATCTAAAATCGTAAACAAAGGTTGTGATGTGAATTTGAGGGTAGCATATTGCATGCGCTGTATTAGTAGGAGACAGAAGGCAGCAAGAACACTTTGTGCAGCGATGAATTTTTCACCTCCTCCAGGAAAATTTGAGAGTTATTATGGCTTACTGCTTGGGGCTATAAAAAAAGTTGCAGAATCATCAATGAAAAGTGCTCCAGAAGCATCTATTATCGAAAATGGTGGTGACAAGGACATAGTGGCCGCTTTTGATGGTACCTGGCAAAAAAGAGGGCACACTACACACAAGGGTGTTGTTACAACAACATCTGATGACACTGGCAATGTGCTAGGTGTTGTAGTGTTGAGCAATTTTTGCCATAGATTTGTGAAAGGGATTCCACATCATGGCTTAAATATGAGCTTATGAAGGTTGAAGTGCAGGTACGGAAGTGCAGGGAGTTGTCAGCTTGTTTACTAGATCTGTTACCTCCCATGGCCAACGATATGTGAAGTACCTTAGTGATGATGATAGTAGAACATTCTAGAGGTTCAAAAATGTGCTACATCTGGAGCTGAGATTATTGTGCAGAATTTAGAATGTGTGGGGCATGTATGGGAAAGACTTGGCACTAGACTTAGAAGGCTGAGACAAGATTTGTCAGGAAAAAAAAATCATTTGAGGAGAAGGGAATTAAAGAGAGAGGGTGACAGACGAATGCAGAAATGAAAAGCTACTGATGTATAATGGCTTGGCAACAAGAAGGAACACAGTCGACTTGAAAAATGTGAAGCAAGACGTTTGGGCCTTATACTTCCACATAACGTCCACAGACCATAGCCCTATCCACAACTTGTGCAGAAAAGGAGGTGAATCATGATGTGGCTACCAAAGGTCGAATGCTGGTGGTGAAGAATATCATCGCAGGAATTCTCTGCCAACTGTTGTAATAAAAGCTATCAAACCGATATTCAGGGACCTTGCAAATGAAAACTTATTGATGAAATGTCTTCATTGTGGTACCCAAACTCCAATGAACGTTTTAATCAGTGTGTATGGAAAAGATTGACAAAAACCATTTTCGTGGGAAGGAATGCACTTGATGTAGTTTCATTTTTTAATGATTGCGTGCATAGCAGGAAACATGTTTAAGAGAATACAGTGTAACGTTGCAAGTTATTAGGGATAACATTTATTGCAGTAAGATACCTAGACATGGATCCCGGTGAACGTACAGGAGGCTGCAAAGCTGTGTCTTAGCAATGACTCCTAGCACATCTGTCTATACTACCCAGCTTGATAATGGGCTTCTGTGTCACTTAGAACGACCGTATATTCATACCCCCTATGAATCTAAATAAAACATATTCAATACTATTTCAGACTTGGTATACTATTTTTTTTAGTCAGAAGATATGCTCCAAATTTCAAAGCTGTACATATAATAGCTTTGGAGATTCAGAAAATTACCTGAAACCCACAAAACCGACACTCAGGGTGAAAAATTCAGTTAGGAACGATTACAGTTGGTCTTTTGTAACCATTTGAAATCATTCACAGAGTTCTCAATAAATCAAATCAATTAGTTTGGATTATTATTTTCAAAACTTTCATTATTCTTCATTTCATAGTATAAAAATTCAGAAAAAATTAATATCTGTTTATTATCTTGTGGTATGAATAAATGAGAGTGAGTGAGAGTGTGTATGTGGAACATACGAAAAAATTCAATATTGTATTATGTACACCATTACGTAATTGGAACGGGTGAAAGATGTAATTTATCCACATTGCTGATGACGTATGTCTAGCGCTGACTACTTTTGTAAGAAGTCAGCCAGAATATCAGTTTAAAGTGCGATCGTTTTCTAAATTATTTTCCAGATCAATTTTTATTTCGTTTTATTTTATTAATCATTGTGTTAGTATTTGCATTTTGGGATAACATAAATTACTTTCTGAACAGTGACTAACTTAGGAGAGTTTTGCCGTGAGAATGATCTGGAAGGACCATTCTGACCGGTCCGTCAGACTGATCAACCAATCTACTAGTTCCCGCACAGCGCTAGTTAGGTATGCTGTGAGTGAGGTAGTACCGAGAGAGTCGCTCGCCAAGTTCGGATGTGTAAGGACATGTTAAATGTGATGATTCTCATTACGTGTAAACTGAAGGAATATTGAGTTTCTCGCGTTTAATACGTGTCGTGACTAACGCTGATGCAGTAACGAATAGTTTGATGAAGGTTTGGGGCTTAGGGAGTGTTCTGTTGGAAAGTTAGTCACGTGTGAACTTTCGGCCTTTATGAAAATTCCCGCCGGCCGAAGTGGCCTTGCGGTTAAAGGCACTGCAGTCTGGAATCGCAAGACCGCTACGGTCGCAGGTTCGAATCCTGCCTCGGGCATGGATGTTTGTGATGTCCTTAGGTTAGTTAGGTTTAACTAGTTCTAAGTTCTAGGGGACTAATGACCTCAGCAGTTGAGTCCCATAGTGCTCAGAGCCATTTGAACCATTTGAGCTATTGAAAATTCCGTGTGGCGTATTTTTTATTCAGTTATGGAGAATTTGGCTAGCAGTTTCTTTTTAAAAAACCACTGAAAAGGACCGAATGTGAAAATCATTTACAGTAGCGGATCTTTGACTGTGAGATTGCGTCATCAATCGGGTCGGACTTGTATAAATTTCTGGTTGCTTTTGCGTGTGAAATTAGTTGTATGAACTGTGAACAGAGAACTATAGAAACGTTACTTAGGTAGATGTGGAGTTGATAGCCCAATTTCATGTGCGCTAGAAGCAATATAAAGGTTCATCTACAAAATTTTTGAACATTTACTGTGAGAAGAAGAATGCACCATATCACTGCCCGAAATCTTGATATATGTGAGATTGCGGGAACTGAAATACTACTAGAGTTTACGGGAACTTTGCAGGACAGATATTAGTCGGCGCTTTCTTCAATGGTGTTTTTTCACCATCTTGTAAGTATCTACGCTTACAGAATGAAGGGACGTCGAGCAGAAGCTGTACTGTGGTAGTTGGACGTTTATTTTGAACAGTACGACGAACATTTTTTTTAACGCTCCCCGCCACAAGCAGGAATTAAACTTGGAGTGTACTGCATAACAGCTTCGCATGTGATAGACAGTGTGTAGTGAAAGCAGACAAATCACTTTTGGACGTGATGAAATCAAGAAGATTGCATCATAGGAATGTGAAAAGGGAGAAAAGTGATTTAAAAAATGAAAAAGAACCTGCTAATAACGCCCATTTTCCACAAAACACAAATTTCTGTTCTTAGGTACATGAAATATCCAAAATAAATATCCTACTACCACCAAAATTGGTATGCTTACTAAACTCAAACTCCTTAATGCAAAATCTATAATCTTCGAAATCTATTAAAAGGTGAGGTAAAAGCTGAGATTAGTAACTATTAAATTTGAGTTTTTTTTAAACATGAAGTTTAAAATGTAACAGCTCATTCATTTTTTTCATAAATTAAATAAATTCTAGAGTTTCATCCACCTGTAAGTATGGTTTGTATGCTGTGCAAAATTCATCGAAGAATCTCTCTTACTTATGAAGAAAAGTGTACCTATGGCAACAAATACATCCAATGGTAAATGAAAAAAAAATGATGAGGTTTCACACGTACAAAATATTTTGTTGTGTTTTTGAACTTTCAGTGATATCAGTGTGAATCCTGAATCCTTACTGGTGAAGCTGACAACGTTTCATGAATTTACTTGTAAAAGTATAGTCCCGAGGTGCATCTCCTGCTCCAAGTCGCCCCTTTTGACGTCCTATCCTCCTTAACATTTGGCGATGAGTAGGTCAACCGAGGATACCATAGCGGCATCTGAGTCCCTGGCTGCCACGGATTTTCTTTTAAATTTTGCTGGCGACTTAATTCTATTTTGTCCCTTCCTGGCAGGTGTATGTTTACATGTTTTAACAGTGTCTTATAGTATTTTTTCCATTCAGTGTTTTCAGGTGTGCGTTGCAGAAATTTTCTTTGCTGCTGTCTTTCACTGTTTTGCTTGCTTTGCCTGTTTTTGCTTTTGTCTATTCCAAGATGACCAACCCACTCTCCCACCCCCTGCTCTGACGCCACAGCTGCAAACGATTGATGCAATGTTTCAGTTTCATACGCAACATATTGCCTCGCGGCTAGACACCGTATAGCCGCTCGTCGCCAATCATCCAACAAATACAGTGAAAATGCAACAACTGTAGCTCTGAGTGCCATACCGCCTTTTCACGAGTTTAATGAGCAACAAGAGAAATTACTTGAGTGGTTGCAACAGTCTGAAGCTGACATAATTACTCCCAACGTACCATGTAGTGCAGAGCTACATTACTTTCTGTCAACAGTAGGAAGTGCAGTTTCTCGCCCCACTCAGAAATTGTTCCCTAACGCAACTCCGAGTGAACTTCCTTATGATCAGGTGGTACATTCGCTAACTGACTATTATGACCAACAAGTGAATGTGGTGGCAGCTAGGTATCAATTCTTTTGTTGCAAGATAAGGTCAAACAAACTTATCACGAGTGGGTACCAGATTTGTAGGGTACGACAACGAAATGCAAATGAGTTTGTGGTCCTTTCTAATCAGATGTTATGTTCCATGATGTGATAGTGTACAATGTAACTGATGTCAAACACAGAAAACGGATTTTGAAACAGTCCTATCCGTCATTCAATCGTGTAATGCAAATTCTAGATTAGTATGATTCACATGCCGTAGCAGCTGATAAATTTGAGGAGGCACCAATTTATCAGGCTGAGTCATCTCTTACTTGCGATTGGCGCATTAGGCACTGATAGCCCACATGCGTAAACAGCTCTCTAAACAGGCGAACAGAATTAAGTCATGCCCATGGTGTTATTGACAGCACAAACGCCAAGAATGTCTGTCCAGAAAAGCACACTGTTACGCTTGTGGCAAGAAAGGTCATGTATAATCTGTCTGTTTGCAACAGAACAAACATAACAATTCTGCGCACTCACAAAAACATAGTCACAAGGCCCATGTAATCACTGAAGTGTATTCAAAGGCTGCTGCAGGCATTAGCAAAACTAGCAGGCGAACAGTTTCTTGAATGATACATCAGTTCCACAAACTTTTCGTTCATTTGCATATTAGTGTAAAGCATGTGAAATTTCAGTTGGACATTGATGCCTCTGTTACACTGCTGAATCGTAGCACATGTGAAATGTTAGGCTCCCCACACGTATCAAAATCTAGCACGTACTTGACAGCTTATAATGGACAAGACATTCCTGTTCTAAAAAAATGTACCTTGCCTGCCATGTATCGCTCACATACACGAACTGTGAATTTCGGTATGCTAAAATCACGTGATTGTGAGAACATATTTGTTCTTGATTCCTTTGATTTGTTTGGGTTTCAAATTCAGGACGATGTGTTGTCAATGGCTGCATTCGATGCCAAAGACAGCGTAGCTAGCTGGCTGAAAGAATTCCCTGAACTCTTTTCTGAAGATTCAGGCAAGGCTAACAATTTTGTAGTACATATTACTATGGAAGAAAATGCTCAGCCGAAAATTTGCCAGGCCAGATCTGTTCCCATTGCACTGCGGGACAAAGTCGCTGCTGAACTTAAACAATTGCCAGATAGCGGAGATATTGCGCACATACAAGCTAGTCGATGGGCAAGTCCACTGGTTTTGCTCCACAAACCTTCAGGTCGCATTCGCCTCTGTGTTGACTTTAAGTCTACAGTCAACCCACAAACTATGATTGGTACTTACTCATTGCCAAGCCCAGAGGACCTAATGGACGGATTAGGCGATGATTGCTACATTTCAAAAATTGATTTTCATTACACATATCTTCAAACACCACTAGATGAAGAATCTCAAAGAGTGTGTGTTGTGAACACTCATTTGGGCTTGCTGAATATTTGCGATTGCCTTTTGGCAGTGCTTCCGCACCCTCCATTTTCCAACGATATTTGCAACAGCTGACTGCTCCAGTACCAAACTGTTCCAGCTGTTTGATGATATTGTCATAGCAGATCGTAAACCTGAAGAACAGATTGCAAACTTGCGTGCTTTGTTTCGTGTGTTATCTGATGCAGGACTGAAGTGTAGACTGGATAAGTGTGATTTTTTTGAACTTCGGTTGCAGTATCTCGGTCATGTCATAAGAGTCAATGTGTACATCCTCTTCAGTCACATTTGTTAGCCATACGAGACCTGCCAGTTCCTCGCATTGTCACAGAATTGCAGTCAGTCTTAGGGAAAAAGAACCATTATATTCTGTTCATACCGAATGCTGCACAAATCGCAGCTCCATTCTATCGTTAGTGTCGTAAGAACATCCTCTTTGTTTGGACAGATGAGTGCTAAGAAGCTTTTCAAAAAGTTAAAGATGCATTGCTCAGTGATCGATGCTTGGTTCATTATGATTCTGACAAACCAGTTCTATGGCAAACTGATGCTTTCTGTTACGGAATCGTTGCAGTGCTATCGCACAGATTTGGTCATAAAGACAGGCCTACTGCTTTCGCTTCAAAAGTATTGTCCAAAGCCCAGTGTAACTATTCGCAAATAGAGAGAGAGGCATTGGCTTTTGTGTATGGTGACACCAAATTCCACCACTATTTGTATGGCAGAAAATTCTACTTAGTAACGGATCACAGGCCACTGAATGCCATGTTTCATCCGATGAAGCCGGCTCCTGTACGAACTGCCCAAAAATTCCAAAGATGGGCTTTGTTGTTGTGTCAGTACCAGTACGAGATTGTGTATCGTCCCATAGCTCCACATGGTAATGCGGACGCACTTTGACGTCTTCCAATTGGCTCTGATACAGACTTTGACGCTTCTGCTGCATCTTATTGTCACATCAATGCTCACGGTTCTGAATTGCTTCAATCATTTCCTCTGAACTACGTGAAAATAGCACAGGTCACAGAAGCGGATTCAGATTTGAACATTTTGCCAAAACACATTCGCACATCGTGACCTCTCTCATTGCTTAGCATAAAGAACTCTGTAGTGCGCCGATACTTTGAACGTCGGCATAGCCTCGCTTTACAGTAAGGTATGATTCTTGTTCCAAATGACAGTGGACAGTCACGTATGTTGCAGTTACTTCATCAAGGACACTGAGGGATTATTCGTACGAATCAGTTAGCGCGTCGACATTGTACCTGGCTGCGTATGGACACCCAAATAGAACAGATGACGTCATAGTGTCACGCATATGCGGAAAATCAGTCCGCTCCGCTACAAAAATTCTCTGCTTGCCCTAAGTCGCAATCACAATGGCAACATATGCAGATAGACTTTGAGTGACTTTCTTTTAACATTCGTTGGTTGATTGCGCTAGACTCTTACAGCAAGTTTCATTTTGCTGTGCGAATGAACTCGACAATTCAGGCGTTGTCCTCTACTTTTTGCCTCGAAGGTTTGCCTGAAGTCATAGGATCGGACAACGACCCTCACTTCACGTCAAATGAATTTGAAACATTCTGTGAAGGCAATGGCATTCAGAATGTAACTAATGCACCGTTCCATTCATAGTCAAACGGCGAAGCGGAACGTTTTGTCAGAAGCGTCAAGCAGCAGATGGCCGAACTTCGCGCCGCACACACCAGGTATCAAGCAATGCAAATGTTTCTCGCCGCATATCGTTCGCATCTACGAGATGGAGCATCACTGGCGGAATTGCTTCACGGCTGCCACCATCGGACACTGCTCCACTGCTCCACCCTCCTCAGCAACCGGCGCCGAAGGAAGGTCGCAAGTATCGCTTCGCACCCCATGATATTGTGTTTTTCAGGGTCTTTATCGGCAGCAGCCCGTGGGCACGAGGCGAGATCCTTCATCTCATTTCAGGTCCAGACGGATGGCAATGCCTACATCGCAATCAAATTCGCCACTGGGATCCTTCTATATCTCTTCCCGCAGATTCACGGATCCCGAAGACAGGGCGGCCACAGTAGCCGTCAGAGGGTGTGATCACGACACCGCGGTACGACCCTATACAGATGGAGCCTTCGCCTCCTCCTACTCCTCCTCCTCTCGTCCTACCGATGGAGCGTGACCCATCCAAGCCATCCAGCCGGTGCGGCCGAGCGGTTCTAGGCGCTTCAGTCTGGAACCGCGCGACCTCTACGGTCGCAGGTTCGAATCCTGCCTCGGGCATGGATGTGTGTGATGTCCTTAGGTTAGTTTGGTTTAAGTAGTTCTAAGTTCTAGGGGACTGATGACCTCAGATGTTAAGTCCTATAGTGCTCAGAGCCATGCGAGCCATCCAAGCCACAGTAGCCGACACCTTAGGCATCTGTGTATGGGCCTCAGGAGGTGGGTGCATACCCTCTGGGCGGTTTTCGAGGGATGTTTCCACCTGAGCGCAGGCCGGATGGCGAGGTACGTCTGGAAGTCTGCCGCTTCCTGCAGCCACAGCTTCCAGTCCATGGCAGCGTCCACGCTCCTGCCTCCCCTCCCATTGTCGTGTTCCGTCGCTTTCCGGCGGGGGGAGGGCGGGGGAGGGGAGTGTTACGGAGTTAAGTGAAACGCTGGAACGATAGAGCAGAGAAGACTGTGCACGCTGACCGACCCCTCTTCACGATGACAACGCTACACCAATGGCTCCTAGGTGTAGAGGACAGGAGCGGCACTCCCGACTGGTCACTGGCCAGTTCAAGAATGGCATCAACACTAGTGACTTGTGAAGTTGTGACTTAGGAATCGTTTATACAAAAGAAACTTGTTCATTTCGTGGATCGCCTACTGCTTGCGTCACATCTCTATAACACATTTACCATTTGTAATAAAACTCCTTAACACGATTAGTTTGAATTGTTGTCTATCGATCCGAGAAAGCAGGTTTCCTAGACACCTCATATTTGACGATTAGGCTGGATTTAACAATTTCCGTCCCTCTGTCCTTCCAGCTCGTTGTCACATAGACTTCCCTCTGCACTTACCTACGCAAGGCTGCTTCTTTATAAACCTGAAGATGGCAGGAATCACCAGGAAACACAGCATCAGCTGTTATCGGTTTTCTGTAAACGGCGAATGTGTGCTTATCGCCTTGTTTTTCAATGTTCAAATCGAAAATTTGTAAACTGCTGTCACTTTCATGTTACATGGGTAAATTTAATATTATTAAGGGCGCCGTTGATCTTTTTTACTATTTCATCAATAACGTAATCGGAAACGCTAACAAGCAAAGCAGTGTCGTCTATGTTAAACGATTTTACTCATAATGGGTTTTTCAGATTTTTCAAACTTAGCCTTCTAGGTATTTGACAAAAACGTCAGCCACAGACTCAGGAATGCTGGACCCCATGGCTAAACCATTGTCTTGAATAAAAAACTTATGAATGAAGTAGAATAGTTAACACTTTTAATCATCTGTGATAATTCAATGAATTCAAAGGTCTCTTGTTTTGAAATTTTACAGTATTCAAGGAAATTTCTCTCGATGGTCTTTGTCATCAGCCGGAACGCTGGAGTACACATGGGAATATTCTGAACGCACAAGTGAAAGACAACGAAATGAAGTACTTAGCGGCTCTGCAGGAGTATTTTATTGCAAGTGCATGATTGGCCTGTAATGGCAAGTTTGCAATACATCTTTCAGGAAACAGCTACAGGCTGACTCTTCTAGGCTTAAAAAATAAGCTAAAGTAGGCGACCAATAGACCAGCATTATGACTGAGGCAACTGCACAGTAATATTACGGACACGTCAGTTCACAACAATCCCTGGACCTCTGCAGAAGCCTCAGCTAAAAGTCTTGGAGCCCATAGCAGAACCGTAGGACGTTGCGTGACATAGTATGCGATATGAGATTTACGTATGTCGCCGGTTTTAATGTAAGACGAGAAACCACAGTGTAATGTGCTTTTGTTCTACTTTATCTTGTGAACCCATTATTGTTATTGGCAAATTTTTAATGTTTTAATTTATTCAGCTAAGTTTTACAACGAGATGAAGGAAAACATTGTCTTTCGAAATTCGTCATTGAACTGTGCATGGGGAATACATACGATTAAATGCTGCCAATAATTACAGTACCGTAACAATTGTTACCTCACATCCGTAATGGGTAATATTAAATCGCTGTTATTCAACATTTATGTGGTTGTCCACCTGACAATTAATAAAGTCTTTGCAAAAATCGTTTTTTGTTACTAATAACAAACAAAAATTGACATTGACATAAGGATTGATGAAGGAAGACTTTTTTTTCAATTTGTGTTTCTATGGTGCGTGTTAGGTCACTAATGAGGTAAGATGCTATTTCTTGACTCTGTTTTCCACACGTATACCACATGAAACTGCACTGTCGGTCGCAGTGTATAATTCACACCAGTCGCGGACACTGTCAGTCCTGTTGCATTCAAAAGACCGATCAAGATCCCAATAACACGCTCTAGTGGCCAGTAACAGACGTATGTTAGAGCACTGGGCTCTAATTGTCTACATCAGTTCTTTCACCTTTTTTATAGACGACAGTGACCAGAGCTGCTTATATTAGCGCTGAGAAGTTTGTGCCACGGGAGATTTTCAGTACGCATGTTCTGTGCGAATATATTTATCAAAGCAGTACATTAAAGTAGGCAGTAGTTCCAATATGAGGGTTGACACAAAATCACCAACACCCCCTTTTTGTTTATAAAAGCAAAATTACTTCCGTATGAAACAGACATCGTCGTTCTTTATAGATGCACAACAGTCCAAAGCAAATAACCACAGCGAAAAATTAAACATCTACACAGTACGACGTATGTCAAACACCACAAAATGTTTGCTATGTGTTTTCCTTTTTTAATAGCCTGTACTGCAACGCTAGTATGATAACACTGTCGTTCAATACCAACGAAGCGCAGCATTTTTCATTCACTCCTCATGTGGGGTGGGTCATAAAGGTTGTTGGCTGTGGCTGTGTGGTCCATAGAGGGCAGGAGGTAATATGTGTGCTACCCTCTATGTAGCTGATACCGTGTTTACGAGCGCCAATTTCGTCTATCTCTCTCTATATGTCTTCCGTGTACTATCCGCTGGAGGTCAAAGTTCAACATCCGCTCGATGGCCCATATCGAAAGCTTTCAACAGAACGCAGTCTGTTTAACTCTCAAAACTCGCACAGTTGGTTTTCTTGCAATAAACTCTTCGAGAGTACCTTAATCAGGCCAGAAAATCCTTCCCTCCCGCATATCGCCCGACTTAATCACAGTCTATTCTCTTAAAGTGAGTGCTACGTTATAATGTCTCTGTATTTAATAAAATTTGATTCTGCGAGTAGACTATAAATGAATTACGATAGAAATTTCACTTAAGTGTAAGTTCTTTTTTGCTAACAATTACAGTATGCTGAGCATAATTTCTGAATTATAATAATCAGTAGGAGGTGCGTTGGTCTGTACGCGGTTTTTCGTTTAATCTTCATCAGCTTTTCTTCTTCACGAATTAATATCGCCCTTTTCCACATGTACATCGATACCCCGCAATCCACCTTAAGGCGCGCGATTGATGGTACCCCGTACCACTACTAGTCAATTCCTTTCCTCTTCAAATCGTAGATAGAACAAAGGAAAAACAACTGTCTATATGCCTCTGTATGAGCCCTAATTTCTCGTATCTTATCTTCGTGATCCGTACGCGCAATGTATATTGGAAGCAACAGACTCGTTCTGCAGTCAGCTTAAAATGCCAGTTCTCTAAATTTTCTCAACAGTGTTCTTCGAAAATAAACTCGCCTTCCCTCCAGGGATTACCATCCCACTTCATGAAGCATCTATGTAAGACTTGCGTATTGTTTGAAGCTACAAGTAAATAACCTAGCAGCCCGCCTCTGAACTGCTTCGATGTCTTCCTTTATTCCGAACTGGTGCGGATCACAAACACTCGAGCAGTAAGCAAGAATAAGTCGTACTAGAGTCTCCTTTACAGATAAAGCACACTTTCCTAGTACACTCCCAATAAACCGAAGTCGACCATTCGCCTTTCCTACCACAAATCTCACGTACTCGTTCCATTTCAGATCGCTAGATATCTAACCTACGTGACTGTGCCAAGCAGGGCACTTCTAATGCTGCACACGAACATTGAGGGGTTTGTTTTCCCTACTCATCCTCACTAACTTACATTTTTCTACTTTTACAGCTAGCTGCCATTCATCACACCAACTACAAATTTCGTCTAAGTCATCTTACATTCTTCTAAAGTCACTCAAATTCGGCGGCTTGCCGTACACCACATCGTCATGAGCAAACAACCGCAGGTACCCATGCACCCTGTCCGTCAAATAATTTATGTATACAGAGAACAACATAGGTTCTATCACACTTCCCTGGAGCGCTCCTGACGGTACCCTTGTCTCTGATGACAGTATATAGGGTTCTGTAACTTAAGTCTTCGGGCTACTCACATATCTTTCAACGTATTCCATACGTTCACACCTTCTTTAACAGCCTGCAGTGGGCACCATGTCAAACGCTTTCCGGAAATCTAGAAATATAGAATCTACTTGTTTCCATTCCCGCAAACTTCTCAGTATGACATGCGAGAAAAAAGCAAGAAAAGTTTCGCACGAGAGATGCTCTCAAAAACCTAGCGGATCCGTGGACATGAACGTCTCGGCCTCAAGAAAATTTATCAGATTCGAACGCAGAATATAATCAAGGATTCTGCTGGAAGCCGATGTTAGGGATATTGGTCTATAATACTGCGGATCCGTTCTTGGGCCCTTCATATATACAGGAGCAACAAGCGCCTTTTTCCAGTAGCTTGAGACTTTGCGCTGGGCTAGAGACGCACGATAAATGCAAGCTAAGTAAGGGGCAAATGCCGTAGAGTACTGTTTAAAAAACTGAGTTAGGATTCCATCCCGACCTTGTTACTTATTTGGTTTCAACTCCTTCAGTTGTTTCTCTTCGTCAGGGATGGTTATTACTGTTTCGTCCGATGGTCAAACGACGTTATGATTGTACGACTCTCCTGGATGAGCGATTTCTTGAAAGTGAAATTTAGAACTTCGGCTATCGTTTTGTTATCTGCAACTGTTACACAAAACTGATAACCATGTGACTGGATGAAAGACTTAGACCCACTTAGGGATTTTTGAGAACGATGCTAATAATCGTTCGTGAATATAGTAGCGCGTTAAAAAAGCTTTTTTTTTAAATTCTAGGTGTTATTTTGTAAAAAGGATACTATCATTTTTTTAATGTTCCGCCGATTTCGCTTACTCCATTCGGTATACTATCATTTTTTTTAATATTCCACCGCTTTCGCTTACTCCATTTGGTGTACTATCTGAATGACCTACTGGAATTGACTAACATCGTCGAATAAATCTTTCAGTGTGTTGAAAATTTCCAAGTTTCCTTAACGGCACAGATGTACGTCACCTTCTCAGTCGACAACTACACATTTCCAATGTTATCAACTGTAGGACAGGACGTTATATGATGTTCACGTCAATACGCTACGTTAATATACAACAGGTGATCAGTGGATGCTAGACGTTTGTCAGCCAAAGTTTTTTCTTGGAGCCGCGTCTACGAGAGGCGCTCAGTGACTAATGCAACACATTTTTTCCTGAAAGTAGATTGGTTTTATTCAGGATTCCAATACATGAATTTCCCACTCTTTTGGCTACAAAACCATATTTTTGTACCTAATCTCCATGTAATGTGACGGGCTGACGCGACGTGACTGGGAGGGTCTGTGAGCCCACGATGTCGGAGCCAACATCGTGTCGCCTCAATAACCTCGTCTTCACTCACGTATTGCTTCCTGCGGAGTGCATACTTCATTTGGCCAAATAGATGGAAGTCGTGAAGTCCTTGATCCGGGCTGTAGGGTGGATGAGGAGGAACAGTTCAAAGAAGGTCTGCGACTCCTGGAGTATGCAGACTTGTGTGGGGCCTTGTGTTGTCATGAAGAAGGAGAAGTTCGTTTGGATTTTTGTGCGAACGAACACACTATAGTCGTTTCTTTAATTTCGTGATGGTAGCACAATACACTTCAGAGTTGATCGTTTAACCATGACGGAGGACATCAAACAGAATAACTCCTTCAGAGTCCTAGAAGACCGTCGCCATGGCTTTACCAGCTGAGTCTGCGGCTTTGAACTTTTTCTTCGGAGGAGAGGTGGCGTGGCGCCACTTCATGATTCGACATTTTGTTTCCCGTTCGAAGTGATGATTTTCGACAAAAACTACCAGAATCGGCTTCGAAATGCGCAAGCAATTCCGCACAGATGTTTCTTCGTGGCTCTATATATGGTCCTCTGTTAGGCGACGAGATACTCGGAGGATTCATACTTTCGAGTACCCCAATAGGTGCACGAGTGCGTCAGCACTAGCAATAGAGACGTCCAGTTGAGCAGCGAGGTGTTTTATTGTGATCCGTCTATCACCTCGAACGAGAGTGTCCTCACGTTCCAAACACTGCAGGGGTCACAGCTGCGTGCGGCCGGCCGGATTTGCGTGGCGTTGTTGCAATGATGACAGTCGACTTGACCAACTCACCATGATTCTGTTCAGTGTCGGGTCTCCGTAGATATTCGGCAAGCGCCTATGAGTATCTGCGATGCTTGGATTTCCACCGAAAAGAAGCTCTGAGCTTTAAACGCACATCCATTACAAAACCCATTTTGGGGGTTACGAATAGCATCGTCAACTATCGGAATTTTATGTAACTATAGTGGCTAAAGCGGGAATTTTCCACGATGTCCCGCAAGACCGAATCTGTAGTTACTGTGCAACGTACGTTCCGGCTGAAGTTCGGTTGTGATCCTCCAAGTGATAATAGCATTCGTAGATCGTATCGTCAGTTTGAAGATACCGTCTGCCTTTGTAAACGGAAGAGCACAGGACGACCAAGAGGTAGTAAATAGTCTGTTCAACGAGTGAGAGAGTCGTTCACTCGTAGCCTAAAGCTATCAGTTCAGAAGGCTCGTCGTGAATTACAAGTTCCCGTGTCGACTGTTTGGAAAGTTTTAAGAAAACGCGTGCAACTACGTCCTTACCGTTTACAGTTATTACAGGCTCTAAAGCCGGCAGACCATGGGTTACGTGCAAGCTTCGCAAACGAAATGTTGTTTCATGACGATGAACATTTTCTGGATCATGTTGTCCTCAGTGACGAATCGACCTTTCACCTTAGTGGTCATGTTAACACTCACAATGTGAGCATCTGGGGCTCAGAAAATCCTCACGAGGTGGTACAAATGCCACGAGATTCCCCGAAAGTGACGGCTCTTCCCTCAGTTGGAAGAAGATGAGCCACAGAACTTCCAGCAAGATGGTGCACCACCTCACTGGCACAGCGAAGTACGCAACTGCTTGAAGTTCACTGTACCGAAGTGCTGGATAGGCTGCAAGGGGCCCAAATGATTAAAATGGCTCTGAGCACTATGGGACTTAACATCTGAGGTCATCAGTCCCCTAGAACTTAGAACTACTTATACCTAACTAACCTAAAGACATCACACACAGCCATACCCGAGGCAGGATTGGAACATGCGACCGTAGCAGTCGCGCGGTTCCGGTCTGAAGCGCCTAGAACCGCTCGGCCACCGCGGTCGGAAAAAGGGGCCCAATGACAGGGTTTGCTTTGTTTGGCCTCCACGATCACCCGACCTAACGCCATGGGATTTTTTTTCCTTTGGGGCTTCATGAAGGGTCGTGTGTACGTGCCTCCGCCACCAGCAGACCTCCATGAATTAAGAAACCGGATTGAAGCAGCTGTTGCTACAATCACTGAAGAGGCACTTATCAACGTTTGGGAAGAACTCGGCTATAGACTTGATGTGTGCCATGTGACAAATGGTGCTCACATTGAACATTTATAAGGTTCATGGTAATACTGTTTGAGTTGCTCTTTCATTTGACATATCATTTATAACTGTAAGTTAATATAATAGATATTATAAAGCGTTAAAATCCCGATTTTCATTTATAAATACCCTGTATTTACTGAATGCCCCTCTTCTTCAAGAGGTTATTTCATTATTTAATGGTTTTTGATACGTTTATGCCGACGAACTTATGTAATATTTGCATATTTATTTAAATGAGCTTGAGCCGTGGCAGCTTCCTTCTTTCAAATCTCTCGCCGTGCGCATTAGAGAATTAGGTGCTCTTCGCCACACCTATTGGTCGTGGCCGTGCCACCGCTAGCGATCTGCTGTGAACGGCAGTGTGGTTTGCAGCTACGCGCGGAGTGATTCGCCGTGTGGGACCCGGATTTGGTCACGTTGACCGTTAGGATTTGGTACGAGGCCTGTTGTCACTGGTTCTCCAATGTTATCTCCGAGTGCGCAGTTATGTAGCGATCTTGGTTCTGTGTGTATTGATTGAGCCTCAAAATTTATTTCATTTGTATGTTTAACTCATTTTCTCTTATATAACAATCTACAGAGAGTCTGGTGTTCCGGAGAGTCTGTTTCATTGGGTACTTTGGCCTATAGATTACGAGATCACTGTTCAGACCGCTGGCTCCGTGACCTTGCAGTTGGTTAAGCAAGTTAGTCAGGGTAAGTTGATAGAGGGCGATATTAGTGGTGTCTAGGTTTGTTTCCTGTCCCGATATCTTGCCTCCAGATGCTGGGTAGAACGAAGGAGCTGCAATGCCTGAGATGTGGTTCTAGTAAGCGTGTGGTCAACAGTAATTTCTGACAGGGTAAAAGTATTTGAAATTGTGTAAATAACTGTTGATTCCATATGCGGAGAACTGTTGACCTTGGTGGAGGCGGTGCCTGTTAGGAAAGATTTTGCTGACTGAATACCCGACTGCGGGAGACTGTGAAAGCGGTTAGTGTTACCGCAACTTAGACGCTCTCTTAGTGTGTTCCAGTCTTACAGGTGCTGTGACACACGCGGAGTACAATGAGACTGTTGGTCCCATAAATCTCTTGCGCACCTGCTTGCTGCCTGCGTGCATCGGCTGCCGAGGTCCTCTTCGCCGAACCAGCCGCCTCCTGCATCACTTCACGCCGCAAGGAATTATGTTACAACCCTTTGTTATGGGCTTCTGCTACAACAATTGTAATATTTGTTTTTATTCTCTCTGTTCCAAAGAGACAACATCCTGTCTCCTGTTTTAAATAATGTGATTTAAGTGCTTCACTCTGTTGGGTTAACGTCTTACACGGCCTTGGATATCCCTTGCCCAGATTGCTAAATTTCCTTCGATTTTCTTATGTGGTGCGGGCCAGGTTTAAATTTTTGAAGAGCTTTTATTGGCTGATTATTAATTCCTTGGATTTTTTTCGTAAGGTCTTGTCAGCTGACACTGGCCAAGTTTTTAATCAAAGGGGCTTTTAAATATAAAGGCGGTATGTTAATGAGGATGCATGCATACGTAATTGTCTTTATTATCCATCATGTTCTTCGCTTCTTATTAGTCGGGATCCAGTTAGAAGATCTGAATTGAATAAGATTCTAGAAAGCTAGCTGCTTGTCTCTATCAGAACAAGTACGCCGCGTGTCGACACTGGTAACTTTTCCTTTTCTTAAATGTGTAAAGTTCAAAATTAGAGTTCTATTTAAGGGTCATGTGTTCTTATTTTTAAATTGTTAGCGAACTCTGTTTTAAATTTATTAAGTGGCGGTATCTGTTCCGTATCCACTGAATGTTTCTTTAATGTGAAACTGGAAACTGTCACTTTATAATTATTATGCTTGATGTGAAACTGAAAATTTGCACCTTGGAATCGTTTGTAACAAATTTTTTCAAATGGTAAACGATGATTACCTGAAGTCCGGTCCAGTATTTACACATAATTATCTCTGAGCACCTAGGCGTCGTTAGAGAGCTCGTTATTGTATGTAAAACCTTGTAAACAATTTATATTACTATAGCTGACCTCTTTTAAATAAAATGGATTTTAGATAAATTTTCGTGAGAAGTATATACACAAAATTAACTTTATACACATCATGTACATAAAATGAAAACGCAACATGAAAGAAAATTTTGTATTATTACGAACTTAATTTTGTGATATGGATATGCCACTCTTAGCTGAAAGAGAAAGACACAAAACCATTTTGCTCTTTTATATCTTTTCAGTACTCACTCTACTATTTGTTCTGGCGTATTCACCAGTGCCGGAACGAAGATGGAGAATGCAAGAGAAGAGAAGGCGGTGAAACGAAGTTGCTCAATAGTGTGCTGATGAGGACCGCACCACGACAGTAGCGGCCTCTACAAGAGCAGAATGTAACTGCCGCTCCTGCCACCCTCGGCCGCTCATAATTCACTCAGTATCGGCTCAGTATTCGCGCAGTATTAATGTTATTTGCTTGAATTGTTGTGTAGCGTTCCGAGAATGCAGTATAATGCAGTATCCCTCAGGCACCCTATAAGCGACGAAAGGGCAGGACTCATCATTTGGTGACGAGTATCCGCCGAACCTGGTACCAGACGACCAACCGCAGTGGAATTTTTTTTTTTTACTAATTCGTGTTTTCAGGTGGTGGTTGCAGAAATTTCCTGCATTATAGTCCATGTAGTAAGCGTGCAGTTTCGTCAGTGATACGTCAGTCAAACAAACTTCTTATTCATTTACTTATTTGTGGGAAACGTGTGAAATTTCATACGGACACAGGTGCCTCTCTCACATTGCTCAATTTTCGCACATATGAACTGTTAGCCTCCCCGTGCCTGTGTAAAACTAGCACGCATCTGTCGACTTATAATGGACAAGACATTCCCGTTTTTGGAACAAAAGTTCCAAATCTCACATATGTCACGAGAATGAAAAGTAATGTATCTCTTTACGTAACTGATCTGCATCCACTCAATTGGAAAGGTATGCCGACCGCTTGCATGGGGGCTTAATTAAATAAAATGCAAATAATTCTAGTAGCTGTATGTCCTGTTACGAAGTCTCTTAACCGGTTGGCCCTGAGTAGTATTAGTACGCAATCTGACTGCATAAAATAACAACAAAGAATGAAAGGATATTTCCGTTAACACAATTGATTAATTAAGTCCCCAGCAACTATAAAAGCTACGAAACAACAAAGCACAAGTGTAACTGTTCTGTGTGTGGAAGTGTGATTCAACGTACACATCTGGCACGGTTCCTCCTCAAGAAGACACGATATTTTAAACACCATTTACAATAAAGTAATTAAAAAAACCAGAAATACTATAACTGCATATAGAAACCAGAATTACAGTCTAATACATGAACACAAGCCAGATGCTTTGTTGACTCAACCTGTGACCAAGAGGCATTGTTATTTAGGAAATTTGAAATAAAAAAATTTTTTGTTACCTTCATATACGAGTATATTGACGAAAAATACACTGTGATCATTGCAACATCCCCAATCGAACAGCATCTGCTGTCTCACCCAACAGAACAACTGCACACGACATGGCCTCAGCTAGTACAGCTATCGACTTCCTCTCAACAAGCACTGCCCACGGCAACCTCTGAACTACTACTGCTCCAGTGGAGGCGGCGCAAAATACTCTTTGGCGCAATCTCTGGCGCTGTGACTCGGTGTAGCCACCTTTCACGCTATGGCAGAGCGGTTCTAGGCGCTTTAGTCTGGAATCGTGCTACTCTTACGGTCACAGGTTCCAATTCGGCCTCGGGCATAGATGTGTGTGATGGCCTTTGGTTAGTTAGGTTTAAGTAGTTCTAAGTTCTAGGGGACTGATGACCTCAGATGTAAAGTCCTATAGTGCTCAGAGCCATTTGAACTATATCCATTGATTGTTTGGGCATTGTCTATAGCGAAAAACATTACTGTGTGCATGTCGCCCATCGCTTTCCACACTTGTTGTAAGGACAAAGTATTGTCAATCTGCTTTATTGAAATAAAACTATTAATGTTATTTGTTTGAATTGTTGTATAGCATTCCGAGAACGCAGCGCCCCTTAAGCACCCTGTAAGTGACGAGTGGGTAGGACCCCACATTATTCACAACTATAGTCACTGTGCTCTTGTATCCTTACGAACCACTTTCACTAAAACATTTAATGTACAGGGTTGGTGGTCACTATGGCTGGTGTCCTTATGGACACCCTATTATAAAAGGGAATAGTAGGAGCACTATGGTTGGCTTCCTCTCTTCCTTCTCTATATAGAGCTTATAGGCTGCCTTTGATAAGGCCTACATGCCCCTGAGGATCAAATAATGTAGCCTAAGCTTTTGTTCTTAATTTATATCTAAGAGAGGACAAAGCACTGAAAATAATCTAATTTCCTCCTATAATTTAAGTAATTAATTGAGAATTCATCAGATGGAATTTTTCTTTTTAAAAATTTTGTATTTGGGAAAATATTACTAACGTTTTCAAATTGATTATCGACAAGACGCCGCTTCATAAAATTGTGACGTTACTCCAGATGAATTTTATTAGTTATTTCATTCTTCAGTCTGAATCGCGATATTTGACATTTGTTTATAAACCATAGTTATTATGCTTTGAAAGTAAACAGATGTTTTTAAACTAGTCACTTTTTCAGCTAGTTTGCAATTTACTTCATTATGGCTCTGAGCACTATGGGACGTAACTTCTGACGTCATCGGTCCTCTAGAATTTAGAACTACTTAAACCTAACTAACCTAAGGACATCACACACATCCATGCCCGAGGCAGGATTCGAACCTGCGACCGCAGCGGCCGCGCGGTTCCACACTGTAGCGCCTAGAACCGCTCGGCCACCCAGCCGTTACTTCATTACCCTAGCTGATGTTTTACTTAGCATATTGAGTAACCTTTGTAAGTTCTATCTTTGTATGGCTTAGTTATCGTTGGATTAGCATGTTAAAGAAGTTATTTGTTCGAAGCAGTTGCTTTGCTTCGTTACCCACAAAACTAAGAAGTCTTTTTTACTATAGCATACCAATACTTTACAATCTGTATTCCTTGATGCTTTCGTTTTGTGTTTTTTTGTATATATGTGTCAGTATTTATCTGTTAAATGACCATCCACCTTAAGCAACACCATGCGTTTCTCACCCCTCTCTACGAGATGTGAGGGAATTACACACCAGTTTCCCACTGTTTTACCTCATGTCAGCCTACTGTCTTCATTTCTCCTATTTCTCCCCGTTTTAATTTATCCAAATAATTCATTTTCCTACACATTTCGACGCTTCTTTCTCCCTTTTATATCTGTCAGCCTACTGGCCTCATTACTGAAACATATTTTTGTTGTAATGCTCACACCATTTTCACACATCTCTTTTAATTATTATCAAAACGCTTTGGCTTGCTCCCATTGGCTCCACAGTATTATTGTCTCTTATCTACAGACAACCTTACTTAAAACATGAAAAGTATTCATTTATGCCGTGTTTATTCTTTCAGATTCTTGGAAGTTTCGTCTTCAGTTACTTCTCTTAATGTATATGTATTTTGTTGTTACAAATTTATTTTTGCGGATCTTAGTTTTAATCTGTGATCTTAGCCAATATTTTTCAATCATTGGTGCTCATAATTTACCCATTGCTATTTTCACATTTATAATTTACTACTGTAAACTACCTCTCATATTCTTTTGTAAGTCATCATTTGAGTATAGTCATTTTTGGGAACTATTCTTACTTACTAAGAAGGTATTATAATCTAGTAGCATATGTACAACAAGAAGGCATATATTTCTTACTTACTATAGATAAAACAGAAGAAGTGAATGGAACTTGAAGGGGAAGTAAAGTTTCATCCAGCTGGGACCTCGCAATATGCCAAACTGAGTACCCGCCAAGGAGTGGCAGACTCCTTAAAGAATCTAATTACTGTAATCTTTGAAAGGCTTCGGATTTACAGTGCTTCGTAAACGTGGTTCTCTCCTACTTCTCGAGTGTTCCAATGGGCATTCGTCTGTCTGTGGCATACCTATTGAGTGTAGATTAGCCTCTGTTTCTTCAAGGACTTAGTTATATTCCGCATTAGCATCTAGCACATTATTCCCGAATTCAGTATCCTCCTGCGAGTATCTCTTATTCCTTGTTACTCTAATAGGTAGTTCCCATGCTTCATTGTTACTGCTCACATAATTTCCAATGAAAGGCTCCATAATAACTCCAGAATGTGATAAAGTTAACAATGAGTGGCTACGATCGAAGTCAGTCTTTTCTTGATATTTAATTAAAATCCCTGCGCCAGTCAACATTTCGACACAGAACCCTAACACGACTAAACAACGTTGCTCTATTATTACGTTACCTATACCAACTGGTATCAAATTTCCATGATGTACTCGTCTAGAGAATTTTCCAGTTGCACCTATTATTCTCAAATCACTCAATTTCATGACAGTTAACTCATTCTTATTAGGAACAGAATGAAAAAATGCTTGTTTCAAAATTCTTTCTGTGTGCCACCATCAAGAAGACAACGCACTATGATTCGTGAGACGTTAGTTTTTATTATGGGGTCAGTTATTCTAGTTTGAACAGGATCCTTATGAAAGTCTTTTAATAAATCTTTTTCAATCGGTCTCCAGCTAAGGTAACTTTGTTCAGTTGTAAGTACATTTACACTTTGATTCAAGATGTCATCAGCCTCTACATCCACAGCTGCCTCTTTTAACCTGTCCTCCAATTTTAAATCAAAGCCCCTGCCGACTTCCTCTACTTTCGTTTCTTGCACATCAGCTTAACTACTCTCTGCCTTTGAGCAGCTGCTTCCCTGTGCAATCTTGCTTTTTGTATCACTGTTGTCTGCTTTTATAGTTTGTGGCAAGTCAGTACAGCTAATAGGTTCCCTGACCTCATTATTATTGCTGCCCCTTTCATCTAAGAACTCCTCCCCATTAAAATCTTGCAGAACTACCTCTACTTCCTCCATCTAAGCTCTACCCTTCAGACTGCCTTCATTGTCTAAGATGTAAGCCTCTACTTCATCTTCCTTCTCATCTGATTCAAACCATTTAATTTGCTCTTCCCTATTACTTTTATTTTATTCTTTTCCCATCTTTTCCCATTTTTCTAACGTCTCCAAAATAGTGTCAACTAAATAATGAGAGTGATTTAGCACATTACTAATACTATCTGTCACTATTCAAGCGATTCAGAATCAGATCGGGTAGTATTCTGCTCCACGTCTAGCCTCATTTTATATTTCTGCGTTCGTCATAATACTTATTGAGAAACCGCGGTGGCTATCTACCTTCTCTTTCTCTAATGCGGCCTTGACCTCGATAGTTAGATCACGTATTCTGAACCTCCATATTTCTAACGTTAACGTCCCCAGTGTCATTATTTCGGCTGTTTATATAACTATTAGAGGACCTATTATTATTCTTCACCTGCTCCTCAAGAGCAGATACTCTTTCCGCTCGCTCCAGACACTCAATGAGCCTATCCACATTATTTCAAGATGCGGAAATGATTCTTATATGCCAGTACCAACGCATGTTGCCTTCTAGTCCCATGATCATCGTTTCTAGTTTCATCTTTTTAGTCAGATGTGACAACCATGCATCTCACTTTCTAACTGATTCACGACCTGGAGCAAGCATTTTACCACCCCTGAATTCTCTCAAAACATCGATCTGTTTGTTGTGTGATCAGTACTTATTAAGGAATGTAGTTTTAAATTCAGAAAGAGTTTTTCATCAAATCGTGACGTCTGATGACCATCGCAAAGCATTTCCTGAAAAATGACTTCCTATGAAAGAAATTTTCTCACTTTCTGACCAAGCATCTGGTAAAACATCCTCAAAAACATTCCACAACTTTAACAGATGAATTTGTTTGTCTGGCTCAAAACGTAAAAAATTACGACATGCAACAAAAGCTGCGTAAACTGAAGCAACATGCTCTACAGTAGTATTCAAAGAGCTACCAGAGGTTACTCTGTTTTCTATGTTAGTAGCTCTAGTATTTACTTCTTCTACTTGTAGTTCTACTGCCTCCACTCCGTCATAAAATCTTTTATCAACATCGCCAAATAATTTAACACAATTACATTTTATTTTCTTAATGTTCTTTTGACAAGCATTTACTTTATTAGTTACTTCTTCAAACCTATTAGAACAAAGATTGGATTCACTACCTATTGGCCGGCCAGAGTGGCCGTGCGGATCTAGGCGCTACAGTCTGGAACCGCGAGACCGCTACGGTCGCAGGTTCGAATCCTACCTCGGGCATGGATGTGTGAGTCCTTAGGTTAGTTAGGTTTAAGTAGTTCTAAGTTCTATGGGACTGATGACCTCAGAAATTGAGTCCCATAGTGCTCAGAGCCGTTTGAACCATAACTACCTAGTCTTTCTGACAACGTCCCCTCCATACGATTACCTGTGCCTTAGAAATCCTTACGAACTTCACCAATTTCAGTATTGAGAAGAATTAAATTAGCTGTTGCCCTACTTTGACTTGTTGGTCATGGTGATTAGAATCAATTTTATAATTTAAGTTATTCAGTTCTGAGGTCATTTCGTCATCCAGTTCTTTAGTACTACATTTAGTCCTACTTAAGTGTTTACTGCTGTATTCCATCTAATTGTTCAGGTCTTCGTGATGCGATTCTAGTTTACAAAGCAGTAACTACATCCAATTTGGAGCCCCTACCTTACCACTTGGCATTTCAGCCGATTTGAAAGGAATTATTGGCATTCTCTGACTTGGCTGAATTTCAGAAATGTTAAACTGAGTTACATTACCTGCGAACTCAACAAAGTCTACTTTTTTTTTACTTCAAATTCAACCACATCATTATCAGAAATTGTTTCTAACTTAAGAACCTTCAACATCGCAGCGCGTCAGCAATCGTTGGTTAATATATTAAAAAACTAAAAACCCGCCTCGATTGCGAAAAAAGCATCTACTGTTAAGTGTTAACCCAGGTTTCGGCGTAGATAACTACACCTTCTTCAGACCAACAATAAATACCACAAGTGCCTAAGAAGACCTTTGTCAATGATTAAAAGCGGGTCATGGCCCATCGAACATAGGCCGGTGTGAGGTGGAGCGTTCACCATTAAGTTGAGTAGTGGTTTTGACTTCGTACATGTGTACTGATTGTGTTTCCTGTGGCATCACCGCCAGACACCACACTTGCTAGGTGGTAGCTTAAATCGGCCGCGGTCCATTAGTACATGTCGGACCCGCGTGTCGCCACTGTCAGGATCGCAGACCGAGCGCCACCACAAGGCAGGTCTCGAGAGACGTACTAGCACTCGCCCAGTTGTACGACGACGTTGCTAGCGACTACACTGACGAAGCCTTTCTCTCATTTGCCGAGAGACAGTTAGAATAGCCTTCAGCTAAGTCCATGGCTACGACCTAGCAAGGCGCCATTAGTTACTTCATGTATCTCAAGATAGTCTCACTTGTATCATCAAGAATGCTGTATACCAAAGGACAATATAAAAGTTAAGTGTTCTAGTAGCTACGTTCTTTTCTTTATCACATTCATCACGTATCCTGTTCCAGACTTAACGCCAGACGGCGTGTGTGTACGTGTGCCCTTTCGGCTACTTCACTGTGGACTGGCTGCCTTAACAGTCCACTACATTTCCCTTTTCTTTTTCGTTTATAAATTTATAGCTATAGTGTTCTTTTAATCATTGACATAGGTCTTCTTAGGCGCTTGTGGGTTTTATTCTTGTTCTGAAGAAGGTGTAGTTATCTACGCCGAAACCTGGGTTAACGCTTAACACTAGGTGCTTTTTTAGCAATCGAGGCGGGTTTTTAGTTTTTTAATATGTTTCTAACTTCACAGTAACACTAAAATTTACCTCCGATTCTACTTTTGGCAAATCAGCTTCAGGTTTTGGATCTACTGCTTTGTCAGAACCATCCTCTTTAACCTCAATTTCTAATTCTGATCGTTAATCGTCAGAAAGTGGTTCCATCTTCACTTTCACACCATTCTTACCAGTAGACTCCATTTCGATAGCCAGTTCGAAGTAATTAATAAACACTTTAATTATTATTGACTTAACTCAGTTGCTTGACCTCGACGAGTGATGCTGGCGCGGTGTACCGGCGCTGCGACGCAATGCAGGCAGCAGCAGCTATGGCGGTGAGGATGGTGACGTGTATCGCCTACTGCAGCAGCTCCAGAGAGGCCTGGGCAACGGTGAGCGAGAGCAGCAGCTTTCAGGTAACCTGCGGGCACATACAGCACTGTGATGATGCATCGTATTCTTCTAACCTCAGCGCTGGTAGTTGCCGCGATGTTATACCGTAACATTCACAATTTAACTTCCACACTCTCGATCAAATCTTAACACTGTTCTCTCACTGGTTTCGGCATATTTCACTTCGATATCCTGTGAGTGCCTTCCGATTTCCCAGTTTTGTTCCGATCACTTTCACGGTTCAGTTTCCCAGCACACGATACAGTATATGCGAGGCGATGGGGAGGAATCAGACGGTCTGTGTGTTTCGTTATGTCACTATGAAAAGACTCTTAACTTATCTGCACCTGCTTTCCAACCACCAATGCCATTTACAAGAGTCTGAAAACTATTTTTACGGCCAGCCAGAGAGAGATGGAGAACATATTGACCGTAAATTTCAGTCTGCAGGTCCACATTAACCTTTGCACTCACTGAAAGAAAATTTTCCTACTTGCTATTTACTCAGCGGGATCAAGAACTATAACTATAATTGAAAGTTTCGATTTTTAAGTGATAGCTATAGTCTGTAAAAGTTCACATGCACAAAATGTAAGTCTTAGCATTGTAACTACTATCCCTAGCAAAAACGGCACTATTAACAGTTCAGAGGTGACCTCTACGGCAAGCGCCAAGTTATATTCCCTGTCACCCTAACTTCTAATCACCAAAAGTTAATTGCCAGCCTTAAAAGTGGAAAACGATATTGCCACTTGCCATGCTATTTTGTCCACATGACTGCTGGCACACAAAGAGTTACTTCCTTGAGATCTAAGCGATCAGGACAGTGTACAGTCCTCGTGAGACCTGTTCCTTCTTTTACCGCAAACCCATCCAAGTCTTCCCAGTTCTGATACCATCTGATGCACAACCCACACGGTCATTTGTCTGGCGCAGACAGTTTGGTTTGTCAGTGCGAAGTGTGTCTTTTCATACTGCCATCTGGCTCTGTATAATGGGACACAGCCGACAGCCGAAAGCAACATCTATCAGTCACCCTAGGCACAGTTATCAGTATCCTAATGGCCTTTTCTCAGACAAGTGTTAATAATAGCTCCTTCGTTTAACAATTTACATACTTGATAATTTTTATGGAAATATTCATGTTTGCGTTAGTCACTGAAAAAGTTTTAATTCGACCGCATTTAAATTTCGGCATCTGCAGTTTTAAATGGAATCGACGTTGGAACATGACCTCTAAACTGCCTTTCTAAGTTTCCTTGTAATAATTGTTATTTACAGTACCATCTTGAAACTTTGTACATATGTATTATTGCAAGAAAGTAACAATGTTGTAATCGGAGTTTTCTATTACAGGTACCATAATCTACCACTAATAAGGGCATTTTCGTTCAAAGTTTGGTTTTCAGTAAATAATTTGAAAACTAATAGACATAGCTCATTGTTGTCATATGTACAGGGTGTCCCACTCAAACCTCTCTGATTTCAAGGACCCAGGAGAGCAAAACCACAATATAGAAATGAAAATGAAAAATGCACCAACTGAGCTACCCAAGGACGACTCACGCCCCGTCCTCAGAAGTTAGGAAGGTAGGAGACGAGGTACTGGCGGACGTAAAGCTGTGAGGACAGGGCGTGAGTCGTGCTTGGGTAGCTCAGTTGGTAGAGCACTTGCCTGCGAAGGCAAAGGTCCCGCTACGGCACAGTTTTAATCTGCCAGGTAGTTTCATATCAGCCCACACTCCGCTGCAGAGTGAAAATGTCATTCTAAAAATGCACCAAATTGTAGAGCATCTCAAATAATTTATATTTCCGCATCATAAGTTCCAAGTATCGTCGCCAGACTACAGCATGGACGCATGAAGTGAAAATGGCGACTCCACAGGAGCATGCGCAAGCGGTAGGGTGGTTTGCAGAAACAAAATCGCCGATTACTGTGCAAAGAAATTATCGTCTTGTGTATGAATGTGATCCACCTAACGTGAAATCAATTAAGGAATGGTATAGGAAGCTTCTTGCAACAGGAAGTGTTCTGAAACATTCTGGCGGTGCACGTTACAGAGTTTCAGAAGAGACAGTGGAGGACATCACACAAACGTTTGTCAGAAGCCCACACAAGTCAATTCGTCAAGCATCTAGGCAACTTAATGTACCTTGATCAACATTGCATAGTGTAGTTCACCAGCGTCTTAGTATGTGTGCTTACGAAGTGCAAATTCTGCAACATCTGACACCGAACGACAAACCACGTCGACAACAATTTGCTGCAGATATGCAGCAGCATATTGATATGGATGCCAGCTTCCTGGGAAGATGTTTACCCTCAGATGAGGCAAACTTTCATCTGTCAGGAAGGGTTAATAGACATAATGTTCGGATTTTGGGTTCACAAAATCCGCACATTGTCATTGAACATGATCTTGATAGCCCTGAACCAAACGTCTGGTGTGGTCTAATGCACGACAGGATTGTTGGACCGTTCTTCTCTGCGGAACAAACATTGAATGGTTCAGTGTATCAGGAAATGTTAAAGCAGTTTGTATACCCTCACAAGACTTGCAACCCAACATCATTTTTCAACTAGATGGAGCGCCGCTGCATTGGTCAACGGCTGTTCGCAAGTTCCTGGATAGGAAATTTCCTAATAGTTGGATCGGACGCGGGTGACCCATTGCCTGGACACCACGTTCACCCGACATCACGCCGCTTGATTTCTTCATGTGGGGATTCGTGAAAGACCGCATGTATGCGACTAAAGTGGACGATATTCCTACGTTGCGACATCGTATCACTAATGAGATTGCACCAATAACAGAGGCAATGTTACAAAGAACTTGGCAAGAAACTAAATATAGACTCCGTATTCTTCGTGCTTCAAATGGTTCACGTGTAGAGGTGTATTGATGATAAATAAATAAATTCTTTGAGATGCTCTTCAATGTGGTGCATATTTCAATGTCGTATCGACTGTGGCTCTTCTTCCCCTAGGTCTTTGAAATCATGGCTGTTTGAGTGAGAGACCCAGCATAATGTTTTACGTGAAACTGAGGCTATATACGAATTTTCAGCTTCCTCAGTGTAATATTTAGTTTTTCGTAAAAACGAAAATTTTAACCAAACTATTGCCCAGATGAAGTTGAAATTTGTAATTTTTAATTGCTACACACGTTTGCAAATTCTGATAAGTTTTTAGCTTTGTAGTTTTGTTATTTAACGTCACTTATTATTTACTTGACACTTAATATTTTGCCTAACATATTCATTTGATCATTCTGAATCTTTGCAATGTTATCTTTAATATATTTAAGCTTACACAGACGAAGTTTGGAAAAGTTATTGTAATTTTCAATTTCACCTTTAAATTACGGTGCAATCCTTTGTTTATTAAGCACTGGCGCGTTATGAAGATGTGGTTCTGGTAGCACAGTCACTCATATCTGTACCTCTTACAATGATATAGCGAGTGTTTCGCCTCAAACTGACCCTGCAACTTACCTTAGAAGATAGGGTAAGTAAAGGCATATCTATGTTTACAGCATTTGTATACTTAGAGAAAGCTTTTGTCAAGGGTGAAATTATGAAGGTAACAGGGTTAAAATACAGGGAGCGAAACGCTATTTACAACTTGCATAGAAACCAGGCAGCAGTTATAAGACTGGAGGAGCATGAAAGACAAGCAGTGGTTGAGAAGGGAGTGAGAAGGGGTTGTGGCCTATCCCCTATGTTATTCAATCTGCACATTCAGCAAGCAGTAAATGAAAGTACAGAGAAATTTAGAGTTGGTAATTCAGGGAGAAGACATCAAAACCTTGAGGAGGCCGGATGACATTGTAATTGTATCAGAGCCAGTAAATTACTTGGAAGAGAGCTCAAAGGAATGGACTACTGCTATTATAGATTTTGCATAATTTTTTGCCAAGTCTTCATCCGGTACTTTAATTCTCGCATTCTGTCGAACTGAAGGTTGTTTTTTTTTTTTTTTTTATACATAAGGCTTGCTCAGTTTCTTTGCCTGCAATTGATAACCTCCTTTTCGCAGTTTCTCGGATCAGTTTCACTTTTGCGTCTCGTGGTGCAGGTGTCTCTTTGTTAACTGTCGTCGTATCCTGTGTCTCTGATGCTTCCTCAACTGCTGCTCTTTCCACCTCCGTTTCTTCTCTTCCAGTACTTGATTGACAGGCATCAATTGTCTGGCCGTCAATTCCAATTTCCTGTGAGTCAGTGGAATTGGTGTTTAACATTGTTTCCAAGTCGTCAAAAAGTGTTCAAATGTGTGTGAAATCTTATGGGACTTAACTGCTAAGGTCATCAATCCATAAGCTTACACACTACTTAAACTAAATTATCCTAAGGACAAACACACACCCTTGCCCGAGGGAGGAATCGAACCTCCGCCGGGATCAGCTATCAGTCCATGACTGCAGCGCCCTAGACCGCTCTGCTAATCCCGCGCGGCTCCAAGTCTGCAGTGTTTATATTTTTTATTAAATCACGTGGAACAACTGAGTCCGCAATGCCAATTTTCGTTGGAACTCCAAACATGGCTTCATATGTTGAACATCTGATCCCTTCATGATGAGCCCTGTTTTTCATTGCTTGCACAAACATTTGCCCTTCAGGTAATTCTGAAGTTTCATTCGTTTCCATCCAAGTTGATAACACATTTTCTATATCTTGGTTTGCTCTTGCGCCTGATCCCTGAGGCTGACTGTGCCTCGGCATCCCGTGGACTATCTTTATATCACTCCACAACCCACATAAACTCATAATGACTTGGTTACAAAACTCTCTACCATTATCAGAATGAAGAATACTTCGGGCACTAAAAATGGCAAAAATGTTCAAAAGATGATGCTCTACTTCATCATCACTTTCCGCTTTTAGTGCGTGGAGGATAACAAATTTTGTCAAATGATCTTGATATACAAGTATGACCTTAGACCTATTGTGTGGGTTTGCCTGGAAGTCGATTAAGTCAATTTGGCATCGTGAATTCATTTTGATGTGTATGATAGGTTTTACTAAAACACTCCCTTTGAATGTTTTTTGCTTTTTCTGGCATGGTTCACATGATCTCAAATAAGTAATTATTGATTCAACAGTCACATTCTTGTACTTACGATTCAGTTCCACAACCATCCATGTTGGGCCACCATGTCCTATAGCAATGCGGGTCTCGTGTAGAACGTTAAACAGTTCATCAAAACGAACGTAATAACGAATTCCTTCTTTTCTAGCAGACACCGGTGCTATGAGTTTCTCTTCACCTAAGATGTTGAGAACATCATATCGCTTGAAACGTCTGTAGTGAACAGATTTTTTATTGGAAACTATTTTTGTGTTTTTTACTTCACTTAAAAGAATATTGTATTGCTCAGCAGTTACACAAAATTTGTTTCCTCTTCTTATTCACTGATTCAGTTAAGAGTTCGTAAAAGCTTTTACGCATAACATCACTCATTCTGACGCAAAGCTGCAGAAGAAACATTACCAAAACGAATCGCAAAGATGACCGTACGCACGATTGTCAACAGAGAAACTTAACTGCACACAAAATTGGCAACAGTGAAACTTGTCTGAACCTGCATGACGGAGGCGGGCGTCTTCGATCCAGCTTTTACCAATTTGCATTGGTAAATCCTAATATTTAGCAACCTCTCTTGGTGAAAGATCGAAATAAATGAATATAATAAGAAATTTCGGACTTCTACCACACCGCAGTGGTAAACCTTAGGTTTCACTTGTTAAATCTAGTATTTGCCAATTGTCTTGCAGCAGGGAGACAACATGACAGGCAGGAGCTCTAGCACTGCATCTGCCAGCCATGGGTAACATACACTGGTCAGCTAGAACAATATGACCACCCACCTAACAGGCAGTATGTCCACCTTTGACATGGATAACAGGGGCAACGCATTGTAGCATGGAAGCAGTGAGGCGTTGGTAGGGCTATGGACGGAGTTGGCACCACATCTGCATACAAAAGTTACCTAGTCCCATTAAATTCCATGGAGGGGCTGATGAGCTCTGCTGCCACATCCAGTCACATTCCAGATGTGTTGGGCTGGATTCAGATCTGAAGAGTAGGGGAACCAGCGCATTAACTGGAGCTCGGTATTGTGTTGCCCGAATCACTCCTTTACATAACTCTTCTTGTGACATGGCTCACTATCTAGTTGAAAAAATGATACTGCCATTGGGAAACATGATCGTCATGAAGGGATGTACGTCGTCTGCAACCACCGTACGATACTCTTTGGCCATCAGGGTAACTTTCATGGGTTCCAATGGACCCATGGATGCTCCTCAGAGCATAATGGGGCTGCTGCCAGCTTATCTCGGTCCTCGAATACAGGTCTCAAGAAACTGTTACCGTGTAAGAAGACGGGATTCCCGCCCTCTCATCGGCATTATGAAGAAGGTTTCGGGATTCATTAGACCAGGGCTTAACAACTGGCCGGTTTTGAGCGCGAGTACTCGCCTCTGCTCAGGCACGTGCTCGCGAGCAGGTGCAAGGTCGTGGAGTAGGGAGGGAGGGGAAATGCGCGCGCACGTTTGAATAGGGCCGCAGCGTGCCTATTGAATTCGCGCCGACTGTGTAACGTTTAAAGTACTACGATCAGCTCTAACAGTCACTTCGCTGGTTAAGAATCATGTCAAGTCGCCGTTGCGTAATCCCAACCATGCTTTCGCAGTTCAACCCCCATTGGGAGGAATTGTATCTGTTTACAGAAAAAGATGGTGTTGCAAAATGTTTAGTATGTCACAAATGCTGAATTTTTTTAGGAAATTTAATTTGCAGTGACATTATATGTCGTACCACGCGAAAGACTACAGAAGTGGAAAATGTGCACAGGAAGTTATTAAACTTAAAAGGAAGCTATCCGAAGAAGATCTGGACGATGAAGAAAAATCAACTGAGGCAGCTCTCAGAGTGAGTTACAAAATTGCTTTGCTTTTAGCAAAATCCCTGCACCCCTTCACTGATGGAGATTTAATAAAAGAATGTTTGGTAGTTGCAGCGGAACATTTGTGTCCATCTCAAGTTGAACAGTTTCGGATTGTGCCATTATCTAACATGACCATTATGCGTCGCATACAGGACATGGCAGACGACGGGCAGAGCCAGCTTTCAAATATCTGTAAAGATTTTATGACGTATTCTCTAGCTCTGGACGAAAGTGTTTATATCACTGCAAGAGCGCAGCTTGCCATATTTATTAGAGGTGTTAATAGAGATCTTCAGGTGAGGGAGGAGCTCCTCGATGTAGTAGCCATGAAGAACACTCCAACCGGACAAGATATTTTAAGTAGTGTTGAAGAAAGTGTTGAAAATATAGGATTGTCGTGGAATTCTTTAGTTTCAGTGTCTACAGACGGTGCACCAGCGATGACAGGGAAGAAATCAGGTTTTGTTGCGCTGTTGAAGGAGAAAATTCAAAAACTGACCGTGCCGAATGAAATAAGGGGCGTTCACTGTGTGATCCACCAGGAAAACTTATGTGCAAAGAGTATCATTCTAAAAAATGTGATGAGTGTTGTTGTTCGTACAACCAATTATATAAGGAAGCATGGACTACAATACAGGCAATTTAAAAGCTTTCTTGAGGATGTACAAAGCCAGTATGGTAGCCTGCCTTATTACAGCGAGGTCCGCTGGCTTATTCGTGGCGAATTATTAAATTGATTTTTTTTGACTATTAGATGAGATAAATATGTTCATGGAAATAAATAACAAGTGTGTTCCTGAATTGAAAGAGCCTTCATGGAAATGTGATCTCGCGTTCTTAGCGGATTTAACTAGCCATCTGAATGCCTTGAACATTTCACTACAAGGTAAAGATCTGCTAATTACTCATTTAATAGATCGAATACGACCTTTTAAAATGAAATTGACACTTTGGGTGAGTCAGCTGGAAACAGGAAATCTAGCTCATTTTCCTAAATTATCGTCCATGCAAAATGTTCACAAAGACTGTGAACGTTATTCACACAGTTTAGTTGCCCTTAAGGAAGAATTTTATCAACGCTTTCTAGATCTGACAGCACTAGACAGTGATTTTGATCTGTTCTCTTCTCCATATTCAGCGAATATTGAAGAGATTCGTCCTGAGCTGCAACTAGAAATTATTGACCTGCAGTGTGACAGAGAATACAGAGACAAATTTCAGAACAAGACAAACATTTTGGAATTCTACAGGCACTTCCCTCAGGATAGATTTCCTCGTTTGCACAAACTGGCGGCTACAATAATATCAATGTTCGGTTCCACGTATGTTTGTGAACAACTGTTCTCTGCATTGAAATGTAACAAGACGCGCCTGAGAAACGCATTGTCTGATCGAAATTTAAACTGCACGCTGCGCCTACAATGCACAAGAACAATTACTCCGAACATAGACGCAATTGTAAAGGGCAAAAAGTACAAGATAACCGAGAATCCCACACTTCAGGGACACCTTTTATTGTGTAACAGTTCACAAATTAATACGAATGTAAAGGCATACACCAAGCTAATAAAATTATGTGGCACGTGTACATTCTCCTTTATTTGTTTCATTTGTCTGAGTAATAATTCGTGAGCGATATCCCTGCAGGTGACCGCGGATTTACATTGACTGGCGGCAGCTGTTGTGTGCACCACGTGACTGTCCCCACTCTCAGCTCTGGTCCGGTAGTGGGGGTAGCGTGCTCGCGCTGCTCCGTGCTCGCGCCTTGCTGCTCACAGCTTGCTCCGCGAGCACGTATGTTGTGAAGCCCAGCATTAGACCACGTAACGCTCAGTCACTCCCCCAACGTCCAGTGAAAATGGTCTCGTGCCCATTTCAGTCGTAGTGTTAACATTGGCACAAACAAGGCTCGTCGGCTGGGGATGCGCATCGTTAGGAGTGTTCGGTGCACTGTGTGTTCTGAGGCACTTGTACTCAGCCCTGCATTGAAGTCTAATGTTAGTTCAGCCACAGTTCACCGCCTGTTCTGTTTTACCAGTCTTCCCAACCTATGACGTCCAACGTCTGTAATGAGGGGTGGCCGCTGAAGCCCTCAACGTCTGGACATGGTATAACCTTGGTTTCGCCACATATTGAAGACTCTCACCACAGCACTTCTCAGTCACGCTACAAGTTGTGCAGTTTCCAAAACACTCGTGCCGAGACTTCAGGTCACAACAATCGGCCCTCCGTCAAATTCACGAAATTTCTTTGAAGAATCGATACAGATACATGTTATTAATAATTTCCAATAACGTGTTACATATATCTGTCTTCGTTTCACGATCTGTCCTGTAAAGTGATCCGTTCAAATAATGTTTGTAATCTGTTTTCTGTTGATGCGCATCTTCATTAGCCTAAGAATTGCCTTATGCACTGTACAAATTTGTAATTAGTTAAACTAACTTTTAACTTCGTGACGTAGGATTTGGGCGGACTGGGTTCCGATCTCGATATTCTGCAGACGTAGAAAAAATTTTACGGAAAAATTTTTGTACGTAAAATGTCCATGACAAGTGTCAATAAATAATACAACCGAACTTCATTCACTGTTCATTTACAGATGTTTAAGGCAGGGCTCGAAATAAGACGATAATGACATAAAATGCTTTCAGCACACTGTAATCACAGTTAGCAAAGTATTGCCAACCACAACAGTAATTGACAAGATATGGTTGTTGCCGAGAGACACCAAAATGGCAAATTAAATTCGGCTCCACTTAGAACTCGCAAAACATCAGAAGAATACACTCTATCTTAATTACGGCTTACTTACGTTAGCACTCTGCTAAATCTAGAACTACGAGCGCTCCCATCACCAACTACTTAAAAAGCAATGCCACTACGGCTCACGACAGTACTGCCTACGCAAATTTCGTAATTACAAAGTTCTGTACAGTGGCAGCTACAAAATCAGTCTCGAAGGCGCTCGATGGAAATAAGATGTACTGGTAACCCTCTCTTATAAATCCATGAACATTCCCATTCTATAAATACGCGTGTTATGAGTCACATTATATCTTATACCACTTGCCTTCAACCTATGTGAATGGTAACTACTGTTAGTGATTACATAAAAAATTAGAAAGGGATGTAGTCCTTCGCCCCTACTGTTCAACTTGTACATTAAAGAATCAATGATAGAATAAAAGAATGGCTTAGGATTGGAATTTAAATTCAAAGTGAAAGGATATCAATGATAGGATTCACTGATGACACTGCTGTCCTCGGTGAAAGTGAAAAAGAATTACCGGATTTGTGAATGGAATGGACAGGCTAATGAGTACAGACTGAGGTTAGAGAGTAAGTAATGATAGTAATGAGAAGTAGCAGAAATGAGGACAGCGAGAAACTTAACATCTGGATTGGTGATCAGGAAACAGATGAAGTTAATGAATTCTGCTACCTAAGGAGCAAAATAATCCATGACAGTCGCAGCAAGTGGGACATCAAGAGCGCTGGCTAAAAGCTCATTCCTGGCGAAGAGGAGTGTGCTAATATCAGCACAGGCAATTTTATGAAAAAAGTGCTGAGAATATGTGTTTTGACCACAGCATTGTATGGTATGGAAACTGCGGCTGTGGGAAAACCGGAACAAAAGAGAATCGATGCATTTTAGATGTGACGCTGCTGACGAATGATGGAAAATTAGATGGACTGATAAGGTAAGGAATCAGGAGGTTCCGCACAGAATACGAGAGGAAAGGAAAGAATGGAAAACACTGATAAGAAGAAGGGACAGGATGATAATATATGGGTTAAGACGTGAGGGAATAATTTCCATCACACTAGAGGGAGCTGTAGAGAGTAAAAACTGTAGAGAAAGACAGAGATTGGAATACATACAGCAAAAAATTGAGAACGTAGATTGCAAGTGCTACTCTGACATGAAGAGGTTGGCACAGTAGGGGAATTCGTTTCAGGTCGCATCAAACCATACTGACGGAAAAAAAAGAGGAAGGCCAGAAGCAAATGAATAACTGTGAGTGCAGCACCGGTGTAAGCGAGAGTGCATGTTATACCATCGTGCTTATCAAGCTTCGGATTGGGGAGGAGAGAAAGGGGCGCCTCGAAGTGAGAGGGGTTCAAGGCAGGAGGAAAGGGAGCGACCTAAACGAACCAACAACGAGCCAACGTGGTTCGACACATTTATGAAGGAAGTAACTCGAAAAAGATTTTGTCTGATTCTTGCTTGTTACCGGCAGTTTGGGACATTTGACAGACGGGAGTAATATAGGACACAATGTGCAATGAAGAGCGGCCCGTTTCGTCAGTGATTAGTTTCCTAAACCACTCCAGTGATAGGCATTGCGAATGAACAGTTGTATGCTACTAAAAGGATTGCCTTTCAAGACTCGAGAACGTACGTTCGCGGAATAGTTTGGCATAATATTCCCTCTACGCGCATACATTTCGGATAATTACAAGGATGAGACAATGAGGGAAACTCGATCTCGTAGGAGGTTTGTCGACAATCGTTTCTCTGGTGGATCCTTATGCCACACACTGTAAGATAGCTTGTGAAGTGAAGATGATGTTAGCTAGTTAGTTACTTGTTCCATATACTGTTTAAACCATTCTTTTGTCGACATGATGTGGAACGAGTCAGTTTGCAGGAGGTGTGTACACGATTAGTGTTAACATCAGTGAATGGTTTATTATTTTTAGTTGTACCCTTGCAACTAAATGTATTTTTTTTTTTGCTGGTTGTGAGAATTTTAGTACAAATTTGTCAGTGGAATAGAACAAGTTGTACCTATGAGACATTTTATGTTGTT
This sequence comes from Schistocerca nitens, assembly GCF_023898315.1. Lineage (NCBI taxonomy): Eukaryota > Metazoa > Arthropoda > Insecta > Orthoptera > Acrididae > Schistocerca > Schistocerca nitens. The sequence goes on along the minus strand of NC_064618.1, from coordinate 333,395,666 downwards.
GGGAAAAATATGAACTCCTTTCTGCGGCACTGGCAGCTTTGACTATGGGTAATAAAGATCATTTTCTCTTTAGTGTTGTAGGTATGAACATCCTTACTCTTCTCAAATTGTTATGGATTATTTAAGAAAAATTTCACTAGCGAATTTGTGTATTGTGATGACGCAAGTAAAATGCCTAACTCCTTGAAGAGCTACCTACATTACGTCCATGGGTCAACCCCACATATTATTCTTATTGCTCGACTTTGTGCAATCAATACTTTCTTTTCATTGAGCTGTACACCGAAATGTTGGAAAAATTCTACCGTATTGATTGTCTCCTGTTCATTTGCTGCACCAAGTGTTGGTATGGCTATGTTGTACAGAACTGAATGTAGTGTTTTTGTTTCAAAAGTTTGGGAGGATCCATTTTCAGAGCACGACATAAAAATTCTTTGAGAAATGTAATTTACCAACTCTTCTGTTGCTATCACTCGAAACGGTTTCATTATAACAATAGTATCTTCTGCAAGAAGTACCATTCTTAATTACTGAATGTTACTTGGAAGGTCCTTCAACTATACAGCATAAGGAATAGGAGTGGACCAAACATTGAACCCTGTGGGACTCCCATTGTAATCTTCCTTTCATTAGTCACTAAAAGTTTCTACAGTTCCGATATCGTCTGAATTTACATTCTGTTTGTAAAGCATAATTCAAACAAGCTGTGCACATAGCCATCGATTCAATAAAACATGAATTTGCCTAAGGCCGGCTGGGGTGGCCGAGCGGTTCTAGGAGCTATTGTCTGGAACCGCGCAACAGCTGCGGTCGCAGGTTCGAATCCTGCCTCGGGCATGGATGTGTGTGCTGTCCTTAGGTTATTTAGGTTTAAGTAGTTCTAAGTTATAGGTGACTGATGACCTCAGACGTGAAGTCCCATAGTGATCAGAGCTATTGTCTAAGGAAGTAACACAATCTACACAAAATGCCTTGGATAGTACCTAAAAAATATCAAGCCATAGACTGGAAAGTTGTAAAGATCAGGAAAGGTAGTAGGAGTAATCCACTAAATTACAGGCCTATGTAATTAATGTTGACATGCAGTGGGAGTTTGGAAAATATATTGTGCTCGAAAATTTTTATTTACCTCGAAGTTTTAATCTTTATACCTGCATTATTTAATTATGTCAGGACAAGCGTACTTCTGGACATTTTAACGATTATCATTAAAAGTAGTGTCCATTCTTGCCTTACTTAGAGCTTAACATAAATTTTCCTCTTCAAAATAGATGGAATTTTAATTCCTTTTGCTATCCACAAGTTATTTGTTTGTGTTTTTTTTAATGAATCTTCTGGATAATTTTTAGGAAAACAACTCCCAAAATTTGAGACGAATTTACTGTGGAATAAATTGAATTTGACATTAGCATGTCTTCTATATATACCTCATCCCATACCACGCCTTATAGCTTATTTTTAAAACATTGTATGCTGTGCTGTTTTGTATGAACCTGCCTCGGGTTTGGAAGATGTCATACTGTTTATGTCAATTAATTGCGCATCATGATCATATTTTCTATTAACAATTGGGTACAAATCAATTGCTTCAGCCGGAGTACTGTCAATAAAATATTATTAATCAATGTCCTACAATCTTACTGCACACAAGCTGGAAAATTGACTACTAACATTAGATAGAAATACCCTAATAACTACTCCAGTTCATTTTCATGTCCGTTCCTTTAAGAAATCCACATTGAAATCTCCGCAGACTACTAACTGTTTCATCTTGTCTGACAGGTAGCTCAGTAATTGATGTAGATGTCTCATAAATAGTCAAAGTTTCATAGTGAGGATGTGGAGAGACAATTATCAAAGAAGTATTCTGCAGGATCAACAACAAGGACATGCTTGTAGGTTCTGATCGATGTAAAAACTAATTGTTTCAAAATTTTTGACTTTGTTTCCCATTTTTAAATAAGTTTTTACTTCCCCTTTTTCCAAATTCTCCATCCCTGTAGTTACACGGTGTTCAGAGAGACGAAGATCAACTATCAGTTCAAAATTTTCCACATCTTGTAGACATACTATAAGCCCATATATCTTGAAACTTCCTGGCAGATTAAAACTGTGTGCCGGACCGAGTCTCGAACTCGGGACCTTTGCCTTCCGCGGGCAAGTGCTCTACCAACTGAGCTACCCAAGTACGACTCACGCCCCGTCCTCACAGCTTCACTTCCGCCAGTACCTCGTCTCCTACCTTCCAAACTTTACAGAAGCTCTCCTGCGAACCTTGGAGCATTAGCACTCCTGAAAGAAAGGATACTGCGGAGACATGGCTTAGCCACAGCCTGTGGGATGTTTCCAGAACGAGATTTTCACTCTGCAGCGGAGTGTGCGCTGATATGAAACTTCCCGGCAGATTAAAACTGTGTGCCGGACCGAGAACTCGTGAGTCGTCCTTGGGTAGCTCAGTTGGTAGAGCACTTGCCCGCGGAAGGCAAGGCTCTCGAGTTCGAGTCTCAGTCCGGCACACACTTTTAATCTCCCAGGAAGTTTCATAACAGCACACACTCCGCTGCAGAGTAAAAATCTCGTTCTCCCGATATATCTTTTCAACCCCCTAATGTTTTCTTGAAACAAACTTATTTTACTTTTCTGGTAACTTACATGTATTATGGTCGTGTAATGCTTTAATTTCTTTCTGTATTCTGATTTATTTCAGCACTCTGTCTGTATCTGGACTTTAATGTAAATGAAGTGCCCTTTTGATTCCAGCAATCATAGGAATTTGTCTTGTGTGCTTGTGCCCCACTTTATACAAGGTGTTCAGCTGATCTTTCCTTCCGTCTCATATTCAGGTGCAGGCTATGATTTGTGTATCCCCATCTCCCAATCGCAGAACAGGCACAGCACAGATATGAGACTTCGTTTCAGAGAAAAGCAATCCATTCGGCTCTTTGTTCAGACAGCTAAGATCCGTGTTAAAACTGGGCTGGTCATGTCACTGCAAAATCTCAACAAACTCAACACGAATTTGTGCTGTTGTTGTTCCTGCATCATCCAGGTCACATTTGAAGCTATATTCTAAGTTGTTAGCCAGGCTGTTTCCTGTTCCTCCTCTTCTACGTGCATTATACCCGCCATCAAAATCTCTGCACAAGGCACCAATGTTCTCGGGCACATGCCTAAGCTTGGGGCTAGGTTTCACAATGCTTGTGACCTGATATGCTATGCCTAGCTTATACTGTAGCAAATGGCCTACGTCTGTCCTTAAACTGCTACCTAGAAGCAAAACTCTTTTCTTTCTACGCGACTTTTCTACAGAGCTAGACGTAAAGCAGTTCCTACGAGCCTTCTGGACCGCGTTAAGCTCAAAAACTGGTTGGAGCTCTTCTACTTTAGGAAAAAAAAACTGATTGGTAACAGGAATGTGAAAGGTGATCTCTGAGGTTTTCCTTTTTTTGCCTATCTCTTTTTGCCTTTTCCTAGCTCCCATTTTCTCTTCTTCCCTTCAGCCTATGTAATTCAGAATATGCCGTTTCTATTTCTGCCCGTAGGCCCAAGTCTTCCTGCCCTGTTTCACGATTTGCTTGTCTCGAGTACATAATCTAGATGTTCAATGTAGATTAACAGAGAGACGGACACTGAGGCATGAGGGAGAGGTTAAAGCCTGGTCTACACGAAAAGTTTTGTCGTCATTCTTGCATGGTCATGTCAGATTTGTCAAATAAAACGTTACGTGTGGACGGAAATTTGACAATTCTGCACGAACTGAATGAAGTCACTACAGACTGATGTTCTCTGTGTACACACAAAACTGCCAATAAGTCTATGCTTGTAGACGCGCGTCAGACTTAACGCTTAAACTTAGCTTTTCTACTAGTCTACTTTCTGTGACGCTAGGGGTTCCAGCTGTAAGAAAATGGTAGACCTGCGGTACTGGACTCACGAATTTCTCACAGAGTTCATAGAGCTTTACCAAAGTCTTCCTTGCTTCTGGCAAGTATTCTCTAAGGATTACAGCAACCAAGACCAAGAAAACCAGGCATGCGCCACTTTGATTAACAAGCACAACGAGGCCGCTCAAGAGACAACACAAAAAAGATCAACTAGTTTCGAACAGTTTACAGTAAGGAGAGTGTGGAAATAAGTGTCCAAGAGATCTGGTGCTGGAACGGAAGAAAATTATAAACTTTCTATGTGGTACATTGATTTACTTTCTTTCCCGAACGTCGAAGACCATTGTCAGACATAGAAGATTCGGAAAAGGAGTTAAAATATAAAAATTATTTTTAACCAGTTGAGGATGAGATAGGGTCAATTTCACCCTGCTCATTTTGTTTTGTTGGCAGTTCTTTGTAGCGCAGTTGCACACTGTCGTAGTTCTCAGTAGCTGTAATTATTGAACTTATCTCCCTAATGCACGCACGCACGCAGTCGGCTGCCATCCGTGAAAGGAGATAAACGAATGTAAATGGTAAGAGGGAATTTTTGACCCTTCCAAAACTGCGAAGTAGATTTCTGTGCCATTTTTCAATTCATCTTTTTTCATGAATGTGTTGTGTCTTTGGTGCTTTTAGTGAAAATGGGCAACGAAGAAAGGGAGGTGAGCATATACGTCGTTGGCTGGCGCAATTATCAGACAGTGAAATCGACTTTACGATGGATGGCAACGAAAATGAAGATTGTGTAAATGAGCGCAGTGGCAGTAGTGGTCCTGTGCAAGATGCAAGTGAAGGCAGTGGCGAAGATAATATTCCACTAAATGAGCTACAAAATACTGCCCACAATGATACGTTACCAGAATTAGTCGAGCGATAGGAAAACCAGGTACGCAGTTCATTTTATTTTGGTAAGGATGGATCTAAGTGGTGCAACAAGTAAGTTTGGACCTATTCTGAAAATATCATCAGGCAGGTACCTGGCTAGAGTTTAGTGGCAAGATTGGCAACAACAGAGCTTGATTGCTGGAGTGTGCCTTGCAATGAAAATATGCTTAGTATTATCTTGAAATACATATACTCGCAAGTTGCAGAAAGGAAATCTGCTTGCGAAGATAATCCTAACAGATAAATTCCTTACACTCCCAATAAAAAAGTGGCTAGACTCCCAATAAAAATTTGACTCAAATATAACCTTTCAAAAGAAATCTCGTAATGTAACCTTTTAATAATTAACTGATTGTGAATCTAAACTGGTAAATCTGGTCGTCAGCAGTGCTGCGTCATGGCCCTGAAAAATCATTCTGAATAAACTGAAAATTCTTACCTCAATGATGTCGCCGGATAACGCGTATATATCTGCTCCTATAAGAAATTTTTCTGGCACAGCCCAGTTCAATGCTGGCCACTAGATTTTGTTATGTATGAAAAACAACTGATTTTCTTGACGATAATCGGAATGACTATGGATAGGAGAAATTAGTAAAAACTTTAAATTCAGACGAATGACTGTCAAATGTTATCTTTATAAGAAAGATTATTATTGAAAGATTTTGAAAATCCAGCCGGTGTGGCCATGCGGTTCTAGGCGCTTCAGTCTGGAACCGCGCGACCGCTACGGTCGCAGGTTCGAATCCTGCCTCGGGCATTGATGTGTGTGATGTCCTTAGGTTAGTAAGGTTTAAGTAGTTCTAAGTTCTAGGGGACTGATGACCTCAGATGCTCAGATGCTCAGAGCCATTTTTTTGATTTTGAAAAGATTTACATGGGACTTTGATACAACAATAGTAAAAAAATTAGTTGTAGCAATTAACATATGCGCGCGGCAATGAAGAACAATAATATTTTGCTTTTAACTTATACTACCCCCCCCCCCCCCCAATAACCATAGACCTTGCCGTTGGTGGGGAGGCTTGCGTGCCTCAGCGATACAGATAGCCGTACCGTAGGTGCAACCACAACGGAGGGGTATCTGTTGAGAGGCCAGACAAATGTGTGGTTCCTGAAGAGGGGCAGTAGCCTTTTCAGTAGTTGCAGGGGCAACAGTCTGGATGATTGACTGATCTGGCCTTGTAACACTAACCAAAACGGCGTTGCTGTGCTGGTACTGCGAACGGCTGAAAGCAAGGGGAAACTACGGCCGTAATTTTTCACGAGGGCATGCAGCTTTACTGTATGAATAAATGATGATGTCGTCCACTTGGGTAAAATATTCCGGAGGTAAAATAGTCCCCCATTCGGATCTCCGGGCGGGGACTACTCAGGAGTACGTCGTTATCAGGAGAAAGAAAACTGGCGTTCAACGGATCGGAGCGTGGAATGTCAGATCCCTTAATCGGGCAGGTAGGTTAGAAAATTTAAAAAGGGAAATGGATGGGTTAAAGTTGGATATAGTGGTAATTAGTGAACTTCGGTGGCAGGAGGAACAAGACTTTTGGTCAGGTGAATACAGGGTTATAAATACAAAATCAAATAGGGGTAATGCAGGAGTAGGTTTAATAATGAATAAAACAATAGGAATGCGGGTAAGCTACTACAAACAGCACAGCGAACGCATTGTTGTGGCCAAGAAAGACACGAAGCCCACGCCTACGACAGCAGTACAAGTCTTTATGCCAACTAGCTCTGCAGATGACGAAGGAATTGAAGAAATGTATGATGAAATAAAAGAATTTATTCATATAGTGAAGGGAGACGAAAATTTAATAGTCATGGGTGACTGGAATTCGGTAGTAGGAAAAGGGAGAGAACGAAACGTAGTAGGCGAATATGGATTGGGGGTAAGGAATGAAAGAGGAAGCCGCCTGGTAGAATTTTGCACAGAGCATAACTTAATCATAGCTAACACTTGGTTCAAGAATCATCAAAGAAGGTTGTATACATGGAAGAAACATGGAGATACTAAAAGGTATCAGAGAGATTATGTAAGAGAGAGATTTAGGAACCAGGTTTTAGATTGTAAGATATTTCCAGGGGCAGATGTGGACTGTGACCACAATCTATTGGTGTTGAACTGTAGATTAAAACTGAAGAAACTGCAAAAAGGTGGGAATTAAAGGAGATGGGACCTGGATAAACTGACTAAACCAGAGGTTGTACAGAGTTTCAGGGAGAACATAATGGAACAGTTGACAACAATGGGGGAAAGAAATACAGTAGAAGAAGAATGGGTAGCTTTGAGGGATGAAGTAGTGAAGGCAGCAGAGGATCAAGTAGGTAAAAAGATGAGGGCTAATAGAAATCCTTGGGTGACAGAAGAAATATTGAATTTAATTGACGAAAAGAGAAAATATAAAAATGCAGTAAATGAAGCAGGCAAAAAGGAATATAAACGTGTCAAAAATGAGATCGACAGGAAGTGTAAAATGGCTGAGCAGGAATGGCTAGAGGACAAATGTAAGGATATAGCGGCTTATCTCACTAGAGGTTAGATAGATACTGCCTACAGGAAAATTAAAGAGAACTTTGGAGAAAAGTGAACGACTTCTATGATTATCAAGAGCTCAGATGGAAACCCAGTTCTAAGCAAAGAAAGGGAAAGCAGAAATGAGTATGGAATGAGTATATAGAGGGTCTATACAAGGGCGATGTACTTGAGGACAATATTATGGAAATGGAAGAGGATGTAGATGAAGATGAAATGGGAAATATGATACTGCGTGTAGAGTTTGACAGAGCACTGAAAGACATGAGTCGAAACAAGGCCCCGGGAGTAGACAACATTCCATTAGAACTACTGACGGCCTTGGGAGAGCCAGTCCTGACAAAACTCTACCATCTGGTGAGCAAAATGTATGAGACAGGCGAAATACCCTCAGACTTCAAAAAGAATATTATAATTCCAATTCCAAAGAAAGCAGGCGTTGACAGATGTGAAAATTACCGAAATATCAGTTTAATAAGTCACGGCTGCAAAATACTAACGCGAATTCCTTACAGACGAATGCAAAAACTGGTAGAAGCCGACCTTGGGGAAGATCAGTTTGGATTCCGTAGAAATATGGGGGACACGTGAGGCAATACAAACCCTACGACTTATCTTAGATGAAAGATTAAGGAAAGGCAAACCTACGTTTCTAGCATTTGTAGACTTAGAGAAAGCTTTTGACAATGTTGACCGGAATACTCTCTTTCAAATTCTGAAGGTGGCAGGAGGAAAATACACGGAGCGAAAGGCTATTTACAATTTGTACAGAAACCAGATGGCAGTTATAAGAGTCGAGGAGCAAGAAAGGGAAGCAGGGGTTGGGAAGGGAGTGAGACAGGGTTGTAGCCTGTCCCCGATGTTATTCAATCTGTATATTGAGCAAGCAGTAAAGGAAACAAAAGAAAAATTCGGAGTAGGTATTAAAATCCATGGAGAAGAAATAAAAACTTTGAGGTTCGCCGATAACATTGTAATTCTGTCAGAGACAGCAAAGGACTTGGAAGAGCAGTTGAACGGAATGGACATTGTCTTGAAAGGAGGATATAAGATGAACATCAACAAAAGCCAAACGAGAGTAATGGAATGTAGTCTAATTAAGTCGGGTGATGCTGAGGGAATTAGATTAGGTAATGAGACACTTAAAGCAGTAAAGGAGATTTGCTATTTGGGGAGCAAAATAACTGATGATGGTCGAAGTAGAGAGGATATAAAATGTAGACTGGCAATGGCAAGGAAAGCGTTTCTGAAGAAGAGAAATTTGTTAACATCGAGTATAGATTTGTCAGGAAGTCGTTTCTGAAAGTATATGTATGGAGTGTAGCCATGTATGGAAGTGAAACATGGACGATAAATAGTTTGGACGAGGAGAGAATAGAAGCTTTCGAAATGTGGTGCTACAGAAGAATGCTGAAGATTAGATGGGTAGATCACATAACGAATGAGGAGGTACTGAATAGGATTGGGGAGAAGAGGAGTTTGTGGCACAACTTGACTAGAAGAAGGGATCGGTTGGTAGGACATGTTCTGAGGCATCAAGGGATCACCAATTTAGTATTGGAGGGCAGCGTGGAGGGTAAAAATCGTAGAGGGAGACCAAGAGATGAATACACTAAGCAGATTCAGAAGGATGTAGGTTGCAGTAGGTACTGGGAGATGAAGAACTTGCACAGGATAGAGTAGCGTGGAGAGCTGCATCAAACCAGTCTCAGGACTGAAGACCACAACAACAACAACTTATACTACATCGCTCAGGCATCGCCATGGTCCTCAAAGTCCGACCCTGGTAATCCCATAACTCTACTGCCCCTCTCGAGCTACAAAACACCACTATTGGACTGCATTGTCCGGACTCCAGCACACAAGTGTTCTCTGTCAGCTATACGACTCGACAACTGCTCTCTACGAGCGACCTGACTCAACCGCCCGACTGCGAGCTACTACTACTACTACTGCCGACACTACTCTCTGGTCTGCGATTCTATTATAGCTTGCATTTCACAGACAGTGCGTGAGCAATCCATCGAAGTTACATCTGCTCGAGTGCACTAGCAATAAATTCCTTGGTGCGCGGGATTAGCTGAGCGGTCTGAGGCGCTGCAGTCATGCACTGTGCGGCTGGTCCCGGCGGAGGTTCAAGTCTTCCCTCAGGCATGGGTGTGTGTGTTTGTCCTTAGGATAATTTAAGTTAAGTAGTGTGTAAGCTTAGGGACTCATGATCATAGCAGTTAAGTCCCTTAAGATTTTAACACACATCTGAACATTTTTGAATATATTCCTTACTCATGGACCTCTTACAACTATTTTATAAATTAAATGACCATGAACGAGCTGAAGGCTTATATTGGCTTGTTGTACGTTGCTGCATTTTACCAGTCAGGAAGGCAGAACACCGTTGACTTTTAGGCTTCAGACTGAACATGCGTTGAAATATTTAGGCTGACAATGACACGGAATTGTTTCATTTTATACAAAGTTGTCTTCGATTTGACGACAAATCCACAGGTGCAGAAAGAAAACAGCTGGACAACTTAGCACCAATACGTTAAATATTTGAAATATTCGTGAAGCCAGCAAGAAAGCCTATGTACTAGTAAAATATACAACCATAGATGAAATGCTGCTTGCATTAAGATTCAGATGCAAATTTAGACAATACATTCCGTCAAAAATGGGCCAAATATGGCACAAAAATATTTTCCTAGGTCGTCGCAAAGAATTTCTGTATCTTCAACCTCGAAATATATGCTAGGAAGCAGCCAGAGTGACCGTTTTCACTTAGTAATAAATCGTTTGATGTGGTGAATCGGCTGGTGCAACCCATTTAAAAAACAAGCCGTAATGTGACTTTTGATAACTGATTTACCGTCTATGAACTAGTGCCACATCTGCTGAAACTTTTTTGTCAACAGAGCTTAAGAACGAGAGGCAAATCCCTCCAGAATTTTGCAAAACTCGTGGTAGACGGATCTACTCACCTATGTTCGGTTTCGAAAAGGATATTTCACTTGTTTCTCATATACCAAAGAAAAACAAAGTTGTTTTGCTCGTGTCTAGTCTTTCCCTCAATTTTGAAATTGATGAATCGTCAGGATATAAAAAGAAACCAGAGATAGACGTGTTTTAGAATTCAACGAAAGGTGGAGATGACGTTTCAGATGAGCTGTCAGCGACTTGTGATGTATGCCGCAGCTCAAAAAAAATGGCGTCAGGCTGTCTTCAACGCAATACTGAATATGTCCAGCATAAATGCTGCTATTGTTCAGTGATCAAATAATAATAAAAACCAAAAACATCGTAATTTCGTAAAAACACTAGGCCGTATGCTCGTCAGTGAACACTTGAATGGCCGACAGGAAATACCTCAACTGACAGCACTTCGCGTAAGAGAATTAGTGGAGAATCTTCACAAAAATCGACTGCCGGAGCCAAAGGTGTTCGAAAAAGAAGTCAAGAGTGTCCCTATGCTAGACATCGTAGGACACCTCATGTTTGTGAAGGTTGTCCTAAGTAAATTTCTCAAGAACGCGTTGTTCTGTTCTGCCAAAAATGTGCTGTGGCAAGAGATGATTAACAGCTTATGTCGAAAGTTCACCGTTCATTTTGTGTTCTATGAAAAATTATCTCGTAAATACGTAGCAGAAATGCGACTTACTGATGAGAATGTATGTTTTTGTAGATTTGAAGAAATATGTAACGTTAGGAGCTGTTAAAATGATTATTTTGTTGTAGACATTATGTAAAATTTAAGTAATAAAGCATTTGTACGCTTAATGGTGTTTATTTCTATGTTGATAAGTTTACATGTGTTAACAGTTTACAGTACGTTTCTACACCCACGTGTATGTGATTGCTCCTATCTTCTTGTTCCCTCTGGCTTAAGGGAAAGGAAGAGGGAGACAGACAGGGCGGTGGAGAGGGAAAGTCGGAGTTACGGAGAGGGAGAGAGAGAGAGAGAGGTAGTGAGGCAGGGAGAGAGATAAGGAGACGGAGGGGCGAGAGGGGGATAGGGAGAGGGGATCGGAAATGATCCTGTAGTAAAATTGTAATGCTGTATTCGTGAGGAGCTATACTCGGCCGACTCGGTGCGGGCACGTTGCTGCAGAACAAAAGATAGGAGCTGGATGCAGCTTGTTGTTGCCTTCCGGATTAGTATTTCATTTCTGGCCAAATTCCGGAAACATAGCGTACGGGGGCTGCTGCAGTATGGATGCCGTGGCTGATTCCGCATTCAGCAGAGCGGCGCGGGATCCGCCCCCCAGATTGGGCTGCCGGGGTCCGCGACCTCCTGGGAGGCAGGCCGGCGTTCCGCGCGCCGCCCCCGCCGCCCACGCAGTGCCGTGCTGCTGCTTATCGCCACCCGGGGAGCCATCAGGGGGCCCAACACGCCTACAACAGCGGCTGCGTCCCCCCTCCCCCCAACGCCCCCACAGAGCAGCTGCCGCCCGGCGTCAGCGTCTCGTGTCGCGATCGTCTTCCGCCTGTCGCCGTCACGGGTGTCGTATCAGCAGTAATACTGGGTATTGTGGCGTCTGCGAATGGAGCTAGTCCTGACTTAATGCTCCGATAAAAAGGTCTACATGCTCTTGCTGTTTTCTTCGAGCAGATAACCCTCTTCAACATTCTTTCCTTTTTCTTCTTTGTCATTGTTTCATTCCCTCATCCTGACGAGTCGACGAGTTTGGGATGGTAGCTGTATATTGCCTCTCTTCAGCGATAAGAGAGAATATCTTTTTAGTATTCACCCATTATCAACATCATTGACGTGGGCCCTCAGGCGTTAGCTGGGATAGATACCGGGGAAAACATCATATAGCTCCCGAAGGCCAATGCCTTGAATACGTGGAAGTTGTGGGGAGTACGGGCAGGCACCGTTTCACTAGTAAAAGTTTTTTTTTTTTTTTGCCTTTAGAATTTACAACTCTATTAACTTGATTTTGAAATAGTAAGTGAACATCCGTTATCATGAACAGCAAGATCGTCAATATAGTTTCTTAATGAAAGTTCCTGAAGCGTTATCTATCCAATAGTCTCTCGAATAATAACAGATCAAAGAATAGCTCTCAGAATCAATTTACAACTCTTAAAACTCAAAATCCCTTTTTAATCAAAGGAAAAAAGTACAATTGCACAATGCAAGGTTAAATAAAAGATTCTAACGCCACATGGCAGTACCAAAATTTCCCTAGATATCACCTATGATCTCTAAAAGCAATAAAATTTTGATCACAAAATTTTAACCAAAACAACAATTTAACTGCAATAAAATCTGATTACTGTCAACGTACACTCAAACCCCGTACCCTCTACGATGCGTACCACCTAATGAAATGTTCTGATCATCAAGTCCATCAGTACTGTGAAAAATAGCAACTATCGTTATAAAAAAAATGTAAAATCAGTTTCGTATTCCTTCTGAATTTTTCGTGAAATTAAACCCTGGCCTGCTGGGGAGTAGCGCCTCCTGCGGCACAGAGGCAACGTGAAGAAACGTCTCTTGACATTCACAGAGGCCAATCTGATCAGAGAGGCCCAAACTTCCAATGTTAGGCTCCAGCAGGACGAGCAACTAGCTGCTTAATCTGCATGCTAACCAGGCTCAGCAAGCTACAGATCTAGAGCGAGCGAGCGGGCGTGCAATTAAACGCTGCACAGCTCTTCACCATTTTATTTCACTTACGTTGGAATGCGAAGACAGTAAAATTACAGACTAACAAATACTGTACGTATGCACTAATAAATATAAAATGATCAACATGCGTCCTTACAAACCACTGTACGTTTCAGCTTACCAGTTTCTTCAATCTGTGTTCTCACAAGCCACAATAGAATTTACCAGAACGTTACCGATACAGTACGGTCCAACCGAAGCTCCATGATATCCCGCGCCTGCAGCATCCTGGGTGACTCTAGCTATTTTTACAAGGTCTTAGGTAATGGTAGACCTGCACAACGGATCTATCGAGAACGTTTTCCGCATCGCCTCAGTTCATGACATACCCTTTCCGTCCAACTCCAACAACATCCGCGAGAAACTAGTACGTACACGACTAGGAGGGTTGACTGTGTCGCTTCACGGTAGCGCACCGGGGTTTGTGAACCGTGTGTATGAAGGCATGCGTCTGGGATACACCTAGTGCAACGAAGGGCAGGGTCACCTCATGGAGCAGCTCAGAGCTCATTGTCTCCTCTGTGGCGTACCGTGAACTGGGAGATTTGAAAGTGATCCGTTCTTCAAAATTACTTTGCATCCAAATGGTGCATTTACGGTCATCGGCTTCTTGCCGAAACTTTATCTGATGAGCACCCTCTACAACCCCTACAAGTCCTAACAGGAACTGTGAAACGCCCTGTGTGTTCCATTAGGCTCCGCTCTGGTAATTCTGTGTTTGCTGGATAATTTCCAGCCCAAGATATACAAAGGGTGTTCAAAAAGCTTTGCAGAGTCGTCTCTAGTTTTTTTATTTCTTGCAGGAGGAGAATGAAATTTTTTGTAAACATGCTTTGAATATTTAGCTATAAGTTGGTATATAAAAGTATTTTCTTTTAGTTACAGGTGAGCCATGATGGCCCGTGAAGTAGATGTCAGGTTGCGACAATTGTCGGTGATGGAGTTCAAGATCGGAGATGAAATGGTTCAAATGGCTCTGAGCACTATGGGACTTAGCAGCTATGGTCATCAGTCCCCTAGAATTTAGAACTACTTAAACCTAACTAACCTAAGGACATCACACAACAACCAGTCATCACGAGGCAGAGAAAATCCCTGACCCCGCCGGGAATCGAACCCGGGAACGCGGGCGTGGGAAGCGAGAACGCTACCGCACGACCACGAGCTGCGGACGATCGGAGATGACTCTGCCACATTGATTAACAGGAAGTTGCTTTCTGGTTATGGGGAGGACACTGTGGCTCGCAACAGTATCCAGCGGTGGTTGCAGAGGTTTAAAGAAGGTGATTTCTCTCTACTGGACAATCCACGATACAGTAGACCATCTATGGCAGTGAGTGGTGTGAATAAGGAGACCATTGGTCAAATTATCCAACATGACATATGTGTGACGACACGACAGCTTGCTGAAATGACTCATTTGTCATAGGGTAGTGTGGTATCACTGGTTTTGTATCCAGCCGAGAAGCTGGCGCGTGAGTCTGCTCCTGTAAACTGTAGGGTAGGCCGAATGTAGGAAGTGAGTAGGAGCAGGAAAAGGTGAAAAACTCTCGGTACTGCACTTAGAAATGGTTTCACTATTTCACAATATTAACTGAATACATAACTTTGCACTGAGGTGCGAAGCCTTCGATCCTTCGTAAGTAGTACATAGTCTCAAAAGCAAACCAACACCCTGTGAGGTTGAAGCGATGTTTCCAGGTATTCTGCTCTTGATGAAATGGGGCAGAATCTGCAGCAGAGCTCGTAGATCTGCACAGCACCTGCTAGAGGGCGCTGTCGTCGGTGTCGGTGTCGTAGTGCCAACCTATGAACTTGCACCTATGCCGTGGCATCGTAGCTATCGATACCACAACAGGTACAATCATTAGTTTACAGAAAAATCTGTGTAGGTTGGGTCCCTAGATTATTGACAAGAGAAATGAAAACGAGGAGGAAGAATGTGTGCGAGGGTCTCATGAAGACCTTTACTGGAGAGTGGAAACAATGTTTTGACGGCGTCATTACCCAGGATGAAACATGGTTGTTTTTGTCCGAACCTAATTGCAAAACCCAACCCATGGAGTGGCGTCATCCGGGTTCCCCTAGGAAGAAGAAACCAAGACTTTCACGAACAGCAGGCCGACAGCTGATGGCCTCCTTCTTCTGGGATCAGTGGTGTCATTTTCATTTACTTTTTTGAACCTGGCTCCACAATTAACCGGGACCGATACTGCTTGTCGTTGAACAAGCTGCGACGTGCCATCAAGACCCACAGACCACAGCTTCAGGATCAGCTCATCAGACTACACCATGACAATGCCAAACCCTATACAGCCCTTATGACGCAGGAGAAAATCAGGAAAATGGATTGGAAAATAGTTCCTCATCTTCCCTACAGTGCGGACTTGGCTCGGTCTTATTTTTACCTCTTTGGTCTTCTGAAGGCCCACCTGCGTGGTAAAACATTTGATAATGAGAAAGACCATATTTCTTGTGTCAAGCGATGGTGTAAAAGTCAATCCCTAGAATTTTACCAAAGTGCATTTACATCATGGAAGGAACATTGGGCCAGATGCGTCACAGCTGATGGAGGCTACATTGAGTAGGTCAATGAATAGCTACATGTCTCAAATATGTTCACAAAAAATTTTTTATTCTCCTCCAGAAAAAAAATTACAGACGACTGTGAAAAACTCTTTGAACGCACTTTATATATTTTTATAATGATATTAGAAGCAGACTCAGATAAGGAATTTTGGTATCTAGTCAGCAACATAACGAATGAGGGGCGAAGCAAAGTGGGCATAAAAAGCAGACTAGCAATGGCAAAATGGCCAAGGGAAGTCTAATGGTATCAGACATAGGCCTTAATTTGAGGAAGAAATTTCTGAGCTGTAGGTTTGGAAGACAGTGGTAGTAAAACAGGGATTGTTGGAAAAAACGAACAGAAGAAAATCGTTACATTTGAGATGTGGTGCTACAGACGAATGTCGAAAATTAGGTGGACCGATAAGGTAAGGAATGGTGAGTTTCTCGTTGAAATTGGCGTGGAAAGGAACATATGGAAAACACTGACAAGAAAAAGGGACAGGATGATAGTACCTCTATCAGGGAATAACCTCCATTGTACTAGAGATAACTGTAGAGGGGAAAAACTGTAGAGGAAGACACAGATTGGAATACATCCAACAATTTATTCAGGACGTGGGGTGTAAGTGCTACTCTGAGATGAAAAGGTTAACGTAGGACAAGAATTTGTGGCGGGTCGCATAAAACAAGTGAGAAGACTGGTGACTTATAAAAAGGAAAAAAATAATTCTAAATAAGTTACTAACATTCTGTGATGCTGTTCCTACGTACGTATGGAAATAGAAATCACGATTAGTGACCAAAGATTGTTTGTTTTGCTTTCTACGAAAGGAATAGTCTTGTCATTAACGCTGACAACATTGATCATAATGGTATGTTTACCTCCCAAATTAACCGTTTCTCAGCTGCTTCACTAGGGATCCTTTCTTACACAAGATACGTTGATGATATTCTGGTCATCTATAACTGATCCGCCGATAGCATTGATCATATATTTAAACTTTTTAACGACCTCCATGAAAAAATTTCTTTCACTATTTAACTCGAAAACGAAAACTGCCAATTACATTATTTAGACTTGACGCTTATATTAGAAGACAATAACATCACTTTCAATATTTTTCGAAAAGAAACGTATACTGACCAAATCGTGCCTGCTTCCTCTTTTCATCCACAGTCTCAAAAAATGGCCTTTTTTCTCTCTGCAGTCCACCGAGCCACCTCTATACCACTTTCAACAGAAAAGTTTAATGAGAAGATTAATTTACTTAAAAACATAGCAGTCAATAATGAATATACGCCTAACATAGTGGACGATATCCTCAAAAAGAAAACTGCAAGAACCACTACGCTGAACACCTCACGCGCTGAAGTTAACCAAAAAAACCGTTTTTCTATTTCGTTCGTAGGACCCATTTCCTATCAGATTCAGCGCATGCTTCGCAACAAATACAACTGCTATGTTGCCTTCTCTGTTAAAAACAATCTGAAGAGAAACTTCATTCATAATTTAAAATCCATTCGCTCCCCTACAGAAAGTTCTGGCGTCCTATTATATAGGGCAAACTGGACGTGCTTTTACCATCAGATATAAAGAACATCTTTTGAGAAAAAGCAGCACCACTCCCCTAAATTCATCCTTTGCCTATCATCTCGTAATTACTGTACACGTGCCTAAGGCCATTGGCGATAGCAATATTCTGCACACCGAAAAGAAGGAGCGTAGGTTAGATGTTTTAGAGGAATTTGAGATTTTCAAACATCTATCGCTACATGATGGCCTCATTCTCAACGAACAGCTACAGATGCGAGATAAAAACTTTTCCGACTGTATAAAGCCGTTGCTTGATCATTGATTCAGATTTCCTCATGCAGTTTGCCGAAATGTTATTTTCCTGTTACGTCTTTTCTGTTTTCTTGTATTTCATAACTGACGTTTTTTACGTTACAAAATGTATCTCTGTTTAAAGCATTCATCTTATTATTGTTAGTGCTTACGTTATGACTGAATCAGATTCATTAGAATTTCATGTGTCTAAGTTTGAATGTACAGTAGCCTAATTCTTTCTGCGGCTACTAGATGGCGCTCGTAGCAACACCACGTTTACTTGCCCACACTTTCTAACGTGGGCACCTCAGTTTTGTTGCAACCCGTGTTCACTCAGGTACGAGCAGCCCTTAGCGGCTCGCCATCTTATCTTATTCACAACTTTTCATGACGTCGCCTTTCCGACTTAGATTTTTTTAGAATGTGACTTGTAAGTACTGAATCTCTTTCCAGTCAGTACACACTTTAGTTTATTAATGTCTTATATACCTATTATGTTTTAGAACAGTTAGTTTAATTCTGAAGACGACGCTCATAGTAGCGTCGAAACCTGGCCGATTTTGACTTAATATTTGTGACCGAGGGCTTATTTGTTCTAATATATTACCTGTATTGGCACTTGTATTTATGACTCGACCATATATAACTGTCAGTAAAGTTTGAGTTCGGTGCAACGACTCATTGCAGTAGACAGCATTTCATCTCCTAGGTTAGCAACCACCTGAAATGGAATTTACTGTGAGCCCTCTGGGATGAAGGCGGGGACTCATTGCCGTTGTGGAAATGGGCGACCCCCGCGAACAGCAGTGTGGCTACGGGCAGAATCCTCGCCGGCTCTCGGAACCCCAATCCCCCACACGGCCGCGCACACAGACACACACGGACACACGTGTGCAGCCGGCGGCGGCTAATGCCGCACGCAGACCACGTCCCAGTGTGCAAATGCGCCGCGCCGGTCGCCATGGAGACGGGGCTACTTGGCCGACTCCGGCGCTGCGGATACTCCCTAATTAAGTCGGGCGGTGTAATTCCTGGCGACACAAACAGGCTGCCGCAATTACGTCCGGGGACACCTCTGGCTGCGGTCTGCAGCCCCGCCCCAGTGGCCGCTGGCTGCCCGAGGACCGGGGGCCGACGATGGGACCACCGACCACCTTTCCTGGAGGCACTCAGTCCCTGCCAAGCGTGGAATAAAACGGACTGTATCTACGACGTAACGCAGCCACAATTACAGTAAATACCGTGACTCCCGGGCAGCAGGTATTTTTCTTCGTACGGAGAAACAGAACCAGACTGCCACTTTGTTCTCCGAACCCTTCACTGCATTCACGAAGGACAGTGCCACATATTTTTGAAAGTAATCTGTTCTTTGACAGATCTGGCGGCGTTTTCCATCTTTTCCACTTTCATGCGTGTACATGTAGACTGAAACGACTACTGAAAACTTTTACCAATGTCGTGACTAATTTTCGTTCGTCTCTTCAATCTGCATATGCAAGGTGAATCACCTAAGACTTGCATAGCAAATATTGTGGAAATGAAAAGAGCAATTTGTTATGCGGTTTCCACGGAATGAACTCGTAATCAGGGCATCAAATAGTTGGCCAATAAATAGACTGTAATAACTTTTAGAAAGTCTACTTTTTGGGCAACCATACACTTTTTAAATGGAACAATGCAGGAGAGCTTCTGTAAAGTTTGGAAGGTAGGAGACGAGGTACTGGCAAAAGTAAAGCTGTGAGGACGGGGCGTGAGTCGTGCTTGGGTAGCTCAGTGGTAGAGCACTTCCCCGCGAAAGGCAAAGGTCCCGAGTTCGAGTCTCGGTCCGGCACACAGTTTTAATCTGCCAGGATATCATATCAGCGCACACTCCGCTGCAGAGTGAAAATCTCATTCTGGAACAATGCCTATTGAAATTAAGGAACTGGAAGCAGGGTAAATTAGAATGTCAATGGTGTTTGTTGCAGGATTCTAGTGCGAGTCTTTTACGAGATCACGTATTTTGAATAGTTTCCACACCGACATTTGTGCAATACCTGTGATGGCACCCACTAACGAACGACACAGCTGCATACATTAGTTATATGGATTCCGACCATTGACCATCACAGGCTGTGTTCAGAATGATCACCAGCAGTGTCAATACACGCTTCCAGTCTGATATGGAACGACTGTTGTACACATGCTAGCATTTCAGCAGAAATGTCCGAGCAGGCTGCAGAATACATCGTTTCACCGGCCGCTGTGGTCGAGCGGATCTAGGCGCTTCAGTCCCGAACCACGGTGCTGCTACTGTCGCTGGCTCGAATCCTGCCTCTGGCATGGATGTGTGTGATGTCCTTAGGTTAATTAGGCTTCAGTAGTTGTACGTGTAGGGGACTGATGACCTCAGATGTTAGGTCCCATAGTACTTAGAGTCAATACTTCGTTTCGTATCATCTAGTGTAGCTGATATGTCTTTGTAAACAGAGTCTTTCACGATTCCCCACAGAAAAAAGGTCTACAGGGAAACGGACCGGCCAAGGTATAGGTACTCGGCCTCCAGTCCAACGATTTGGAAACAGTTCTATAAGATGTGCTGTAGTACTTCGTCCAGTATTGTTTGGACAACCATCATGTAGGCACCACAGGTTCCTCCTAATCTGCAAAGAAACGTCTTCTAGCATTTGTGGAAGATGGTCTTTCAAGAGGCTGCGATACTTGTGCGCGCTCAGTGTTACGTCTATACAAACAGACGTATGAACTTCCGGTTCACTCTTCCAAACCACACAGTTACACTCCATGGACGGTGACGTTCCACCTGACGAACCCAACGTGGATTGCAACAGACCAGTAGTCCATGTTTCACAGATTTACCTGGCTATGCTTGGTAAATGTGGCTTCATCACCGAACAGGATATATGATACACCTGGAGTATCTGTCTTAATGCTCATGTACACAAGTTAACACGATTCTCGTAATCGTTTCCATGCAGCTCTTGATAAAGAGAGGTATGACAGGGACGGAACCTATGTCGATGAAGAATGCGTAGGACACTTGCCTGACTCACGCCACTTCCACGTGAAATGGCGGGAGAGCTAAAGTGCGGATATATTCTGTGAAAACTGCACATCAATAGAGTTTTTTATTCCCTCAATACTTGTGGGCGCAAGTCTTAGTTAATTCACCCTGTATACATAATCGATGTTATTTAGCCGTGGCGGCTTTCTCGTGATCTATCGATATCACCACTCTTATGATCTTCGACAAACATGAGTAGCGCCCTCTGGTGAGGCGGCTCCCGACGTGATGGCCGGTTTGGTGGGCAGTATGAGCTGAGAAACGAAGCTTCGAAAAGCTTTCCGTGGTGCCACTTCGCCGTGATGTTAGCTACTGGCGGGCGCCAATACTGGGGTCATGTTACACCGTGCAAGTTAGCGAGTACGGACGTAGCTTGGGCTGTCGTTTATCAGAAGGGCGCCGAGCTGTCAGGGCAGTGTTCACTGTCAGTTTGGTCTGTCTTCCTTCCGTTTGTTGGGCACGGATGCCCTTGGCTCCGTGCTATTCGAAAGGCAATGAGATGCCAAGATGTGTTACACATTTTAGACTGATCCATTGGCTAATATGCCATTATAATTAGTTCTCGCGCGACTGCTAAGGTCGCAGGTACGAATCCTGCCTCGGGAATGGATGTGTGTGATGTCCTTAGGTTAGCTAGGTTTAAGTAGTTCTAAGTTCTAGGGGACTGATGACCACAGATGTTAAGTCCCATAGTGCTCAGAGCCATTTGAACCAGCCAATTAGTTCTACTTGTTAACCTTATGTATCTGTGGAGCTCGTGAACCTTTACCCAGTGTAAAGCGTCATGGTCAAGAAGAAAGCTTATTTTGAAGGTTGGCGGTGTGAATTAGTCTATGCGTTACTTGTTGTTGTCCACCTCCAACCAATTCTGATTTTTAAAGTAAATAATTGGTATTGCGGCGCAGTGAAATGTTCAGTATTGCCAGTTACCGTGGATGTTTAATTGATCAGGTCAGAATGTGTGTCGATTTTGCTATTTTATTCCCCTATTTATAATCTGTTTTTGTTTTTCTGGTTACCTTGAAGCTCATGCGTCCGCTGCTCGTGGCCTAGAAGCTAGAGTTGCTGCCTTTGGATCACGGGGTCCCGGGTTCGATTCCCAGCCGAGTTGGGGATTTTCTGTATCCGGGGACTGCGTATTTGTGTTGCCCTCGTCATTTCATCATCATCATAATCATTCGTGGCAGTTGCTAAATTGGATTGTGAAAAAGTTAGATTGTGTACAAATGGGGACTTTGTACAGGCGCTGATGACCACGCAGTTGAGCGGCCCACAAACCAAACATCATCATTTAAGCTAATGCTAAAGGCCTATGCTACATAAGAAATTATGTAGTGGGTCTGTTATATTTAAGTGACTCAGATAAAATTTAGTCTCTCAGGACGCATTTGTTCTCTCCGAACCGCTATGGACTAATCTGTGTACCGATGAGCTTTGAATGACATGGAAGTGTCCTTGTGGTTGCTCCAATGGTTTGCTAAAATGAAAGAAACCTGATATTACTATTTTATTGATGAAACAACTATTTTTTAAAATATTTGTAAATGGTTCTTAAATCTTTTAGTTGTCATAGTTTTTGGTTAAAGTTCAGCATAATTAATTCTACACTAAGTGTTATTTATTTGATACACAGCTGGGTGTTGGAATTCTAATTAAACTTCTTTGTGCTGCAGGGAACTGTCGATAATCTTTTGTACTCCATTGCTGGTACGTGTTACCCATGATCGGGCCCCACTTACGCTCGTCGGCTTGCTTAGCCGGATGTCTTCGTCATTTGGAGTGCATACAGTCACCAGCTTTCGCCGCTCTGTCTTTAGCGCTCTTTCCTCCAACCCCAGCCGCACTACCTAATGTTCCTGTTCAAGTTAAATTTATACTTGGAATAATTATGAACATGTATTACTTATTTTGTGGTCTTCACCTCAAGCAAATTTTGATGTGCATTGGAGTCCCAACATATACCTTAATATGTTGTAACTTAATTATTCTTGTGCTATTGGAAAATGTGTTAAATCTTCAATTGATGTGTGTTTCTGCGCTCAAAATTATCTTGTCTAGATATTGGTGATAAACTTTTTCTCATGTCTTAATTATGGTTTCAGTTTTTCAGCCAAGTTCAAGTAATGTTTTATTCTCACCATCTGGTAATTAAGGCCCTTCTGATGTGTTTTGGTTGTGTTGCTTAGATTCACGTCTGCCATCATTATTGCTTTACCATTATTTCATTCAGTGTATTATACAGGACGTGTTTCGCGTTCAAGAATATTAGTTACCTTGGATTAAAGTTAATTTTAAATTATCTGTAAATTATTTAAATTAGCATTGAATTTTTTATCGAGTCTCATTATTTGAGAACTAAATTTAAAAAAGGGCTAAAGTGGCTATCTTTCTTAAACTGTGTAAAACAAATTGGTGTTCTACGAGTGAATGAGGTGTGTAAAATCACCACTGGTTCAGCCCTTCCGGGTTTTCCTTCCAGGCTGAGATAAGAAGCTCTATTTATCGCATTTCAGCTATCCCGAACCTTGTAGTTTCGTACGTAGAGAAGATGTTTTCGTACCTACTTGACTATTACGCCTAAACAAATTCGATAATTTCTTCATTTTCTGTTATTGCTTTGATTTTACCTAAAACACTGGTGTGCCAAAACATTACGACCGCCTGCTTAAGTGCGTGTCGGTGCGCCTGTGGAACGCGCTAGAGCAGCGGTTCTACGTGGCAGAGATTCGACAAATGATTGGCAGATTTACGGAGGTTTCGGGCTCCATTTTAGTCACAGGTCGCCTAATGACTGTAATTTATGAACTGGTGGTCTGTGACAACGGAGCCCGTGACTGATACCGTGCCATATGTTTTTTATCGAATTAAGATCGATTTGATGCCCAAGACAGCTGAACCGTGCCGTCTCGTTTTCCGTGCTGTTATATCTTTACTTCCTGGTGCAATCCGCTTTCCTGCCACGCCATCGGGTGACCCTGCGGTCTTCTTGTAGTTGGCTCTTTGGTTAGACGGAGTTGGAGGCAGCTTGCGCAGAGGAACGTGTGACGAACGGTGAGCGTGCCATTACGGGGGCATGATCGGCGGTTGCTCGTCCAAGTGGGCGGCTAATTATACAGGACCGAGTGGTGTGGAGTATTGCGGTCTACACCGTTACACCCGATTGACTATCTGGATTAGGGAGTGACCCTCTGATGATTTTGATGATTTGGGCCTTGTGGCCACGTTGATATTCTCCGATAACCGCCAGCCCTATCCTAATTTTTGGGTAAGGTACTTCTATTTATGGATTTTAGTAATTGTTCTCTGGTGCTGTACTTGCTCCAGTTTGGCTGGTTTGCACGCTGTTCTCCGTCACTCCGCACTCAAGCTACTAAACTCGCACCCCCTCCCCCTCTCCTCTCCGTGTGAACTCCTTTTATGGATCACTTATTTGAATATATTTAAACTGTGTTTTTATTTCTATTTTGGTCATTATTGTTAAACGATTAACCGGTTAATCATCTACGTTCTAACTGTGCAATCATTGTAACACTTAGATTTCGTTCGGTGTCTGAGGGCGGGGTTTCCATTTTGTATTCTCTTGTCGGGCCTCGTGCCTCGTGCCCGCCACCTGTGTTGCAGTAGCCAATGAGATGGCGCGGCCTCCTTGCTTGCTAGGGCATTTCTCAGGAAGATAATTTCTTAATCTTTATGGCATTCGGACTTAGATTTAAATCAGTGTCCGCCACATAAAGCCATCCTAGTCAAGCCTTGCCTCCGCCAACCCGGCCTTATTTTGTTATTGCTACCTTAAAATTTTCTTTGATTTGAAAATCTTTCAATGCTTTAACTACAGATTGCTAAACCTGTACATTTTAAAATCGTTCCTAACTTTCGGTTCCCCAAATTGTTAGTGCCCAAATGGTGCTCCAAAACTTCCATCGTAATTCTGAGCCGGTAAATTTTAATATGTTGTCTTTCCTGTTTGAAAAATTGCTTGTGACAAAGGCTCCCAGACTGGTGAAATACTGAACATGTACTTGTTAAAGTTTTTGTTACTGTTGCTGATCAGAAAGTTCTAATGCCTAAGAGGTTTCAGTCTGTAAAATACTGAAGTTGTAAAATATTTTTGCCGGCCAGAGTGGCCGAGCCGTTCTAGGCGCTACAGTCTGGAACCGCGCGACCGCTACTGTCGCAGGTTCGAATCCTGCCTCGGGCATGGTTGTGTGTGATGTCCTTAGGTTAGTTAGGTTTAAGTAGTTCTGAGTTCTAGGGGACTGATGACCTTAGAAGTTAAGTCCCATAGTGCTCAGAGCCATTTGTAAAATTTTTAATATTGTTACCTTCGTAACTGAAAAGTGCTATGAAATCTGAACCTGTAACTTTTTTAAGGGAATATCATTCGATTTCTAAATTGATTATGCCAAAACGCGCCCTCATTGCTTTAATCGTAATCCTGAACTTCAAATTTTTTCTAAATAAGACCACCTTCTTTGTTTGAAGTTTACTATCTACGTAGTAGTTGTGAGGTTGTTATGGTAAAGCTCATTCTATAACTGCAATGAAGTCGCATTTTTCTGGTAAAATTTTACAAATGCCGAAAGTGCTCTCGAGTTGTAATTTTACAAATGTAGAATGTTATTTTTAAGAGGGATTACGTGTCCTGTAAAACAAGGAATATATTGCCACTGCTTAAAAGGGTTTAAAACCGCCTTATGTAACCTGTGTTAACTTACCTTAAATTTCCTATTCTGTCAAGCCTACTGTATTGTAAGTTTAGTCTTTCTAGTTTCTCGCCCTGAAATCTAAAACAGTCTCTAATGATTTGTATGTTATTGATGTTTCGAGGATATCTTGTTGAATAAAGGATTACCAACGATTATGAAGCAACAAATGGCTTTCTGTGAAAACTGCCTGCACCTCCTCCCTCCATTAATTTGTTGTCGTATCATGGTGCGTCCACTGAGTTTTCAATAGTAGCATAGCGTGGTTGTCCTCCCCTTAGAGGTCATTTGTCGCTGTTTATGTCTTATAGTGAGTCTAATATATTTGTTTCTGATCTGTATCGGCCTGGTCCAATCCGGTCAACATAACCATGGTCAGCATTAGCGAAGTTGGTGTCGTAATTTCTACCTGTTCTCCTAGCTTACAGGGACTCGACTGAAATTTTAGTTTCCTTAGTCAGTAAATCCACACACAAACAGTTATTAAAAGTTCATGCTGAACTTTCCCATAGGAATAATCCTTCCGCTAATTTAGGGGGTCTCCAGCTCAGTCAATCACAGAAACAGGCGGTTAATAAGTTACAGGTTGATGTTCAGAAATTGTTAGTTTCAAGTAATTTTAGGGTTGTAAGACGAAGTCTTTGATAACCAGGCAGCAGCTTCAGCTCCGGCCAGTTTAGATCAGGGACTTCCTTGGAAACTGAAGCTCATGTGACGTCCACCTTTGCCAAATGCCACAACCCGATTATGTATCTGCTGAAGGATGTATCAGTGTTGTCAGTCGATCAATCAGTTTAGGCGGAGTGAGTATTATGGTTAATTGTACGTTTAGAACGTCAGGCTGACGCTCTTCAGGTGTGTCATAACGTTATTCCTAGTTTATTGTACCCGCTAACCCGCAACTCTTTTGATTCTCTGGCCGAGGTCCTCCGACGTTGGGGTTATCAGATTTGAGACGACGTAATATCGAAGAGAAGCTGTCATCACATGCCCGCAGTGAATTAGCACGGGCACAGTACTGGCGCCTCCTGGCACCGAATGAGGCTTTTCTTCCCTATATAAATCGTGTTAGCACTGCTGCTGCTACCCTACAGATGACCGTTGTGGTACTGGAGGTCTTTTTTGCCAATTTAGATAGGATGAAGCCCAAGCACCGGACACCTATTACTTTGCGAATTAAATCAGTTAGTCGGTTCGATTGAATCCTTAAGGTTTGCTGATGAATGTCATGGTCCAGCAATGGGAGTGCGAGCTTCAAGTCTTTCCTCGCTTAATGACACTCTTCCTAACTTATCTTGGGAGTGACCGTGGAGGCAATGCTTCCGCTGTGGATCCAATGATAATTTGGTGTGGGAATGTCCTGTTGAGCGTCCTTCGAGAGTTAGTAGCTGACACCATCAGAAAAAGGGGAGGGGCGACGTTCGCAGAGGTGTCTGGCCGGTTATGCTCATAACATTGCTGCCAAGGTTCCTCCGCTCCCCTTCATTTGCGCTAGCCTGATACAGAAACCTGTTTGTGCCTTATTAGATTACGGTATCGCCGTTTCCATGCTTAATTACAGTTGGTATTTTAGAGTTCAGGAACATTTGTAGATTCCCTCCCATACGCTACTCTTCTCAGAAATGTCGTACCGCCAACGAGCAGGAGTTACGTCAGGTTGGAAAAATAAAAGGAAAATTGACTATTTGTGGTTTCTGTTGACCGATAACAGTTTTTTCTTGCGAGGAGTTTCTGTTGCACAAAGCCTTGGGTGAGACATTATACGGTGAAGTGGCCTAGTGCTTGGCTTTGCTCTTGACTCCTTCTTCAAATTTTCTTTTTCAGAAAAGAGAGCACTGTTTTCTTGCCGTTGCCATTGGTACCTATTCTGTCCAGCTGCGGGACCAGAAATTTGACGTCATTCATTTGGGAGTCAGTGAGGATCGAGATTTGTTAAGCGTTTTGCGTGAGTTTTTTGGTGCCTTGACTGATAGGCTTTGTGCTACAAATCTCATCCAGTAAAAGGTCCATCTTACTGACGATCTCCCGGTACGAGAAGCGCCTTATCGCCTCTCCCTACCCAAGACTGATATCATTTGGGACAAGATAAATCACATGATTCGACAGGGTGTCATTAGATCATCCGCTTCTCCTTACGCCTCCCAGATTTTTTGTTCTTAAGGGTCGAGACAATGATTTCAAGCCAGTTACTGAATATCGTGTCCACAACGTCTTTACAGCGTTTTCAGGTGACTCTCATTTCACAGTGTTAGATTTAAATCAGGCGTATTATCAAATACCTGTTACTGAAGATTCAAAGCTGCTCACCGCCATCTGTACTGATTGGAACCTTTACGACTTCAACAGGGTTCCTTTTGTTTTGTCCATTGATGCTGCAGTCCTGTGCCGGTTGTCGGATGATGTGTTGGGGAATTTAAAGTTTCGTTGTGTCCGTAATCAGTTAGACGATTTGATCTTTTGTAGCCGATTTTATTAAATTGCGGAAGGCAGGTCTGACCGTTAAACCATCGTAGGTCTCTTTCGCCAAGCGCCAAGTTCCCTTTTTGGGGCCTTTGGAGGCCGTGACGGAATTAGTCGAGCACGAATGCACGGTTCGCCTAAGGAACTTTCACCCTCTGGTAAATACAAAGTGCATTGCTAGGTTTACTGGCATGGCAAATTACTTTCTTTAGTTCATGCCTAATTTTGCCCAAATCGTTGACCCCTGTACACTCTGCACAGGAAGGGGCTAGATTTCGTGTGGTGAGAAAGCTAGCAGTCCGCCTTTGATGCAGTTAAAACACCTTAACTAATCCCCTGGTCTTAATCATCCGTAATTTTGATGAAAGATTCATTTTCATCGAAGCCTCCAATGCTGACATTGCTGCGGTCTTGCTCCAGGAAGATGGAGGAGAAAGGCGTCCCTTAATTACATCTCTAGAAAACAGGCGGGACCCGAACTTAAATTCTCTATTCATGAGTGTGATACGCTGGCTGTGTTGCTTGCTCTCGACAAATTTAAATTTTATTTGGAAAACCGGATGTTAGATGTCGAGATTGGCAACCAAATCCTCTAATAGGGTCCTTGCTCGGCTTAGAAAGATAAGAAATATCGCGAGGTTGTCCATCCGTATCTCCGCCTTCTGTTTTCAAGTGCACCATATTTGAAGTTTTGATAACTTGTCTGCCGACGCACTTAGTCCGATGTTCGGAGAGGATGGTGAGCCATCCGTTGACGCCCTCCTGAGACATTCGTTCTTATGGGCAGTATTCTTACTGAGGGTATCCAGCTCTCTAGCGGTTTAGAGGGCAGACCCTAACCTAGCACTCATTATTTAGGAGCTTTTGGTGGGAGTTTCGGTCACAGGTTACACCTTTCAGAAGGGTATTCTTTGCTGAGAAGTAAATAGGCTCGTTCCATCGATTTTCCTTTATTTTCATAGTTTGTTGGCGGGAGGCTACTCAGGCATCCGCAAAACTATTGCAAAGATTCGGCATCTTGTCACCTGGTGAAACCTTTCCAAGAATGTACGCTACTTAGTCGGGAGAGTGAGCTTTGTAAAACAGCTAAGCCAATCCCTAACCACGCAAGGGCCTTCTTTGTTCGAACCGTGAGCGACACCCGAGGAATAAGTTCTTCATTGATTACGTGGCCCCTACCCCGCACGTAGGTAGACAACCGTTTCGATCAAGTTGTCGAGGACGCCGTCTCCCGTTTCCTTTGGCTTGTTACTATTTGGGCGATAACGGCATCTGTAACTGTTCACCACATCACCGACATAGTTTCTCTGTTTGGTCCTCCTAGGGTGGTAGTAAGTGATAAAGCACTGGCCTTCGTTTCCACGGACTTAAAGCATTTCTGTTTTGACAATAGGTCGTGCGGTAGCGTTCTCGCTTCCGACGCCCGGGTTCCCGGGTTCGATTCCCGGCGGGGTCAGGAATTTTCTCTGCCTCGTGATGACTGGGTGTTGTGTGATGTCCTTAGGTTAGTTAAGTTTAAGTAGTTCTAAGTTCTAGGGGACTGATGACCATAGATGTTAAGTCCCATAGTGCTCAGAGCCATTTTTTTGTTTTGACAATATCTAGCATCTCACCACCACCCCCTATTAGCTGCGGCCCTTCTTTGCGGGAAAGAATAAATAGGAATCCTAAGGCTGCCCTTATAATTTACTACGCGAGTTCTCAGACCAGTGGGATAGTTCCATTTCCTTGATCAACTTTGCTTTTAATTTCACACAGCACGAAGCCTATGGAACGGTATCAGCTAATCTCATGCTTGTCTACCCTCTGAACTACCCGTTGTCCAACCTTTGGAATATTAATGACTCAGGTGTTATTAGGCATAACCGGGGGGGGGGGGGGGTTTGAGGGGGCTCAGAAACATTGTACGTTATAATCACAGCAGGAGATCCTTTTAGGTTAGGGCTGGAGACAGAATCTTCGAGCAAAACCTGAACCCTGGCGGAGGTTCGGTAGGAGCTGGCTCTTATAAACTTAATCCACGATTTGTAGGTCCTTAACAATTTTTAGGGTTCTAAGCTCAGTAAATACCCTGGACCATAATCGCGGACCGGGAAAACCTTAAGGACTCGTGTTAGCCACGTTAGGTGCACTAATTACCCTGTCCGTGGTGAATCCCCCCCCCCCCCCAATGGGGATGGGAGGGGTGGTGTTTCCATTTTTGCGGGAGGGTGAGCCATGACGGCTAGTTTTCTGAGCTCCATCTTCCCTTACTGTTGCAATCCGTGTTCCTGGCACACCACCAGATGGCGCTTCGGTCTTCTTGTAGTTGGCTCTTCGGTTAGAGGAATTCAGAGGCAGCTTGTTGACGGTCGGTAGTGCAGTGAGGGAAACGAATGTCTGACGTTTGGTCAACGTGCCATTACCGGGGCATGATCGGCGGTTGCTCGACCGAGTGGGCAGCTACTTGTTCAAGACCGTATTGGTGTGGAATGTTGGGCTCAAAGCTGTTCTGCCTGGTGACTATTTGGATGAGGGAGTGCACGTTTGCTGACGTGGGTATCGTGATCCCGTTGATCACTCTACCTTATTGTTGGGTAAGGTATTTCTGTTTATGGATTTTATCAAACGTCCTCTGGCGCTGGACTTGCTCCCGATTGGCTGGTTCGCACACTGGTCTCCGTACTCAAGCTACTAAAGCCACCTCTTCTCTGTGTGAGTTCCCTTTGTGGATGATATAGTGGAAGATATTGAAACTGTTTTCGTTTTTATTGCAATTTGTTCAGCATTTCAGTGTCCTTTGTCATTACACTGCGGATGTGAAATTAATTTGTTAGAATATGTTCTAGAGTCTCACATATATTAGTGACCACTCAGGTTGAATATCGAGCCTGACCTTTAGGGTGGAAAGTTCTCGCTTGCCAGACCTGTGCGTGAGTTGAAACATCGAGCACGATCGTGATAAGCAAACGCCACCGGCCAGATAAATGTTGGCTCGTTTTGAACTCACGTTTGGAGGTCTTGGTGTTACTACTGTGAACCCGTGCTTAAGTATTAGAGCTTAATCAATTCTTGCTACTTCTGAAGTTTAATAAATTAGTTTTTTGGTAGTCTTGTTAGCAGTTGGCTGCTTAACACCCTTCATTTTATTTTAGTCATTACTTTTAAACGATTAACTGGTTAATCACCTTTGTTCTAACTATTCAGCCTTTGTAACACTTGCCGGCCGGGGTGGACGAGCGGTTCTAGGCGCTACAATCTGGAAACGCGCGACCGCAAAGGTCGCAGGTTCGAATCCTGCCTCGGGCATGGATGTGTGTGATGTCCTTAGGTTAGTTAGGTTTAAGTAGTTCTACGTTCTAGGGGACTGATGACCTCAGATGTTAAGTCCCATAGTGCTCAGAGCCATTTGAACCATTGTAACACTTAGATTTTGGTCAATGTCTGGGGCGGGGTTTGCATTTTGTATTGTCATCTATAGCCTTTGAGAATTTACTTATTTTTGATGCTCAATCTTGCATGAATTATACATCTGTTTGTTTGCCCTTGACTCCAGGAGTTGTTTATAGACTTGAAGCCCTTGGTCACAGCGTTTTATCCACTGCCTGCCGATTCACCGGGCGCGACTAGTCCACGTCGGCTGTGTGTGTGTGTGGCGTGGTGTTCCAAAACCTGTCTTGAGGTAGCCACTGAGGCTGCGTGGCCTCCTTGATTGCTACGGCATGTTTCTGTAAGTTAAGTTCTTAATCTCACGGCATTCAAATCAGTGTGTCCGCTACCCTATTTAGTCCTATCCAAGCCTTGTCTTCGCCAGCCCGGCCTTGTTTTGTTATTCCTGCCTTAAATTTTTTTTTCATTTGAAGATCTTTTTAATACTTCAGTTTTGGATTGCTGAACCTGTAAATTTTAAAATCGTTGTTACCTTTCGGTTCCTAAATCGCTAGTGCCCAAAGGGCGCTCCCACATCTTTCATCGTAAACCTGGACTTGTAAATTTTAAAATATTGTCTTTCCTGTTTGAGACATTGCTCGTGGCAAAGAGGCTATCCATAATGGTGAAATATTGACCATGTCAGTATTAAAAATTTTGGTACCGTTTCTGTTTCAGAAAGCGCTAATGCCTGAGGGACTTCAGACTGTCAAATGGATCAAAAGGCTCTGAGCACTATGGGACTTAACATCTGAGGTCATCAGTCCCCTAGAACTTAGAACTACTGAAACATAACTAACCTAAGGACATCACACACATCCATGCCCGAGGCAGGATTCGAACCTGCGACCGTCGCGGTCGCGCGGTTCCAGACTGAAGCGCCTAGAACCGCTCGGCCAGACTTGCAAATACTGAACGTGTAAAACTATGAAAATTGTTACCTTCCTGTTTGAAAAGTTGCTAATGTCAAAGAGCTCCTCCAGTGTTGTGAATCGCTGAACCTGTATTTTTTTTTATTTTTCTTTAAAGGGGATATATATCGGTTTCTAAATTGTCTATGGCAAAAACGACCTCAAATTATTTTAATCGTAATCCTGAATTCGTTAAATTTTTCTAAATAAGGGCCACCTTCCTTGTTTGAAGTTAACTATCTGATGAGTAGTTCTCAAATTCTTATGGTAACGCTCTTTTTGTAACTGTAGAGGAGTCACATTTGCGTGGTTCAAATTTTAGTAGTGCCTAAAGGGCTGTCGAGTCATATTTTACGAATGTTGATCACGTGATTTTCAAGAGGCATTACTTGTCCTGAAAAACGAAGAAAATATTGCAAGTGATTAGACGGATATTTAAACCGCCTTATGTAACTTGTGTCAACTATCCTTAAACTTCTTGTTCCGACAGGGCTAGTTTTTTTAAGTTTGGTCTTTCTTGTTTCTTGCTCTAAAATCAGTCTGAAACAGTTACTATTGACTTGTATGTTATTGATGAATGATCACTAATTGCTGTAAAGCAATAAATGGCTTTCTGCAAACACAGCCTGCACCTTCCTCCCGCCCGTTAAGTTGTCGTGTCCTGGGGCGTCCTCTGAGAACTCAGCATGGACATCAGTCCACTATCATACTCCTCAAACCATAGTATCACGAGTCTATCCATGTGGCACTTATATTGCCGGGGAATGCCACCACCTTTAGAGACGGCATGTAGCCTGAGAAGATCGGCAATACTGTTCTCCAGTACTATTCATTATGTCCACAGGTGTAATGGTGCTTTCGGTTAGTACCATAGGCCCCTAACATAATATCAGCACCACCAGTCAGCATCTGTCGTGCAGTTGCCCAAGAGGATAACAGCACCTCTGGACTCTAGCATTGACCTGGTGTAACAAGAAACGGGATATCAGCCCATCAGCCGACACGTTTCCACTGACCCACAAATCAATATCGGTGACGCTGTACGTATTGAAAAAGTAACTGAAGATGTCATTGCATCTACTTGGCAACACTTCTGGGTCGTCTGCTGTAAAGTATCGGAATCGGCATGATTACGAGTCTGATATTAAGGGTTACATACAGTACGAATCAACATCTATTGCACTGAAGTTCCGCGTGTATGATGAATCTGAGAACAGTGGCACTGTAGTCGCTTCCTACGTGTTACCTCGTTCTCTTAGTGAAGTGTGCTGGAATTCGCTGGTCGCGCCTTAGTACTAAGTTAAGTGAACGGCCATGCAGTTGAGTAGCACAGAGAGGGCGAAGTGATCGATTTTGGTACCAGCTGGTCTCTGTCGAAGACGTGTTTCGTCGGACTGTGGAGGACGGAAAGTGGAAATTAAGTGATGTAGTATATAAAGTAGCAAAATAATGTGCTCATTTTGATGTGTGTAAACATTTCAGTGCATTACTACACGCTCCAGACCAAAAACATACAAAGCACGTTCAGTCGAATTAAAAACGGTGTATTAATTTTTACTGTACCACCATTATGAGAAAACAAAATGTGCTCTGTCAGGTGAAAACTGCGCACAGAGAAACCTCACTATTCTGCCCAATGATCAATGGACGCACTATTTCTGTGTTCTTGCTGTCATGGCAACCTGCATTCATGGGCTAATAGCGATTTTTGTATTGCGTCATTGACTCATGAAACTTTTGCAAAAACTTTTGTAAATTTAATTTAATAACTCATCACCGTTTAGAGAACACACTTCATCTTCTTACCCTGTTACTTCACACTGCCTCCACAGACTCAGTAATGTGCCAAA
The DNA here is from genome assembly GCF_023898315.1 of Schistocerca nitens. Classification (NCBI taxonomy): domain Eukaryota; kingdom Metazoa; phylum Arthropoda; class Insecta; order Orthoptera; family Acrididae; genus Schistocerca; species Schistocerca nitens. The sequence goes on along the minus strand of NC_064618.1, from coordinate 333,361,853 downwards.
AGTGTGTGTATGTCAATGTAATTGTTGGACATTCTCTGAATAGAGATTAAATATTAAACTAAATTTACAGCACTATTGCAAAATGATGTATACTTGTAGCACCATGTATACACATTCATATGCATACACTTACACTGTGATAACAAAGGTCACGAGATATTACCTAATGTCATGTTGCATCTCCTTTTTCCTGACATAATGCAGAATCTCGACGTGGCAAGGACTCAACGAGTCTTCAGAAGCCCCTGCAAAAATATTGAGCCATGCTGCCTCAATAGCTATCCACAATTGCGAAAGTGTCTCCAGCGGAAAATTTGGTGCACGAACTGACCTCTCGACTATGTTCCATAAATTTAAGATGGGATTCATGTCGGCCGATCTGGGAGACAAAATCATTCGTTCCAAGTGTCCAAAAAGTGCCTCAAACAAATTGCGAACAAATGTGGACTGCTGACATGGAGCATTGTCATCTGTAAAACTTACATCGTTATTTGGGTGACATGAAATTCACGAATGTCCGAAAACGGTCTCCAAGTAGCAGAAAATAGCTATTTCTGGTCAATGATCGGTTCAGTGGGACCAGAGGACCCAGTACATTGCAAGTAAACACAGCCCACACCATTATAGAGCTTCATCAGATTACAAAGTACCCCTAACCCGAACTTTACCATCACCTCTTACAAACTGAAATTAGAACTCGCCTGACCAGGCCATCGTGTCCGTCTTCTAGGGTCCAACCAACATGTTCGTGAGTTGAGGAGACACACTGAAGGTGATGTGGTGTTAGCAAAAACATTCACTTTGGTCGTCCGCTGCTCTAGCCCGTTAACACCAGATTTAATTGCACTGTCTAAGGGATACATCCTTCATATGTTCTACTATGATTTCTGTGGTTATTTCACTCCGTGTTGCTTGTCTGTTAGCACTGTCAACTTTACGCAAACGCAGCTGGTCTAGCTCATTAAGTGAGAGCCATTGGGCGCTTCGTTGCTTCAGAAGTAATGTCTGAATTTCGCTACTGTCCGCACACTCTTGAAACTGTGATTCTGGGTGTATTAAATTCCCTAACGAATTCGAAAATGGGATGTCCCATGCGTCTTGCTCCAACTACATTTCTGCATTCAGGGTCCATTAATTCCCACTACACAGCCATAGTCACATGGGACACCTTTTCTCAAAAATCATCTGAGCACGAACGACAGCTTCACCAATGCACTGTCCTTTTATACCTTGCGTAAGTGAAACTACCACAACCTGGAAATGTGACAATCGCTATCACAGGACTATTGTCATCTGTTTGTTACACACACACACACACTTATATGAAGACATATATAGAGAAACACACACATTTATACATACATACCTACACTTATAAACATACATTTATGTATATATTTAAGTAGACAGAGATGCACACATACACTGACAGAAACAAAAACTGCAACTCTGGGGACGACTTGTGGAAAGTAAAACGAAAACTGGTAGCCATGTTACTACATCTGAAGTAAGATGTACACTGAACCGCCAAAGAAACTGGTATAGGCTTGCGTATTCAAATACAGAGATATGTCAGCAGGCAGAACATGGCGCTCCGGTCGGAAACGCCTGTATAAGACAACAAATGTCTGGCGCTGTTGTTAGATTGGTTACCGCTGTTAAAATGGCAGATTATCAAGATTTAAGAGTTTGAACGTAGGTTTACAGTCGGTGCATGAGCTATGGGAGACAGCATCTCTGAAATAGCGATGAAGTGGGAATTTTTCAATACGACCATTTCACGGGTGTACCGTGAATATCAGGAATCCAGTGAAACATCAGATCTCCAACATCGGCGAGGACAGAAAAACATCTTACAAGAAAGGGACCAAGGATGACTCAAGAGAATCGTTTAACGTGATAGAAGTGCAACCTTTCCACAAATTGCTGCAGATTTGAATGCAGGGCCATCAACAAGTGTCAGCGTGCGAACTATTCAACGAAACATCATCGATATGGGATTTGGGAGCCGAAGGCCCACTCTTATACTCTTGATAATTGTACGACACCATGTTTTACCCCTCACCTGGGCCCGTCAACACCGACACTGGACTGTTGATGACTGGAAATATGTTGCCTGTTTGGACTAGTCTCGTTTGATACTGTATCGAGCGGATGGACATGTACGGATATGGGGACAACCCCATGAATTCATGCATATCAGCAGGGGACTGTTCAAGCTGGTGGTGGCTCTGTAATGATGTGGAGCGTGTGCAGGTGGAGTGATATGGGACCTCTGATACGTCTAGATGCGACTCTGACAGGTGACACGTACGTAAGCGTCCTGTCTGATCGTCTGCTTTCATTGATGTCCATTGTACGGACTTGACCAATTCCAACAGGACAATGTATCACCCCACACGTCCATAATTGCTACAGAGTGGCTCTAAGTATAAACAATTCCGCTAGCCACTAAACGGCCCCAACACGAACATTATTGAATATATCCGGCGTGCATTGCAAAGTGCTGTTCAGAAGAGATCTCCAACTTCTCGTACTCTTACGATTTATAGACAGTCCTGTAGGATTCATGGTGTCACTTCCTTCCAGCACTACTTCAGGCATTAGTGGAGTCCATGCCACGTTGTGTTGCGGCAGTTATGCATGCTCGCGTAGGCCCTATACGGTATTAGGCACGTATACCAGCGACTTTGGCTGTTCAGTTTATATTCAAATTTTACATCAGACACATAAGAATGACGCCAACAGCAACACTATGAGGATGTAAATCACGCTCGCGCCGGCCGGCGTGGCCGAGCGGTTCTAGGCGCTACAATCTGGAACCGCGACTGCTACGGTCTCAGGTTCGAATCCAGTCTCGGACATGGATGTGTGTGATGTCCTTAGGTTAGTTGGGTTTAAGCATTTCTAGGTTCTCGGGGACTGATGGCCTCAGAAGTTATGTCCCATAGTGCTCAGAGCCATTTGAGCCATCACGTTCGCCTGTAACGATTGTGAGCGTTGTTTACCTTTCGGAATGTTCCTGGTGATTTGTTATTAGTCAAAAATGCCTCAAGGCAACAAAGGCGCCATTAAGAAGATCTCGCTGAGTCTGGACATAGTCGTGTTATAGGTCTACACGAAGCTGGATGCATAATGCAGGAAGACTTGGCTAGAATGTAGCCAATATACGTGATTGCTTGCAGCGGTGATCATGAGAACGTACAATTGCAGGAAGAGTGGACTCCAGAAGGCCACTTGGCACTACCATGAGGAAAGACCATCATGTTCAGTATGTGGCTCTGGCACATAGTACATCCTGTACCATCAATTTGAACAGCATTTGACACCAGAGGGCCGCAGTGATCTGTTACAAACGGACTACATGAGGACAGCTTCGATCCAGTCACCCTGTAATGCGCATTCCACTGACTCCTAACCATTGCCGTTTGCGACTTCATTGGTGTCGAGCGACAGCTCATTCGTGGGTAGGGTGGAGGTCTGTTGTTTTCTGATGAAAGCTTCTTCTGCCTCAGTGCCGGTTATGGCCATTTGTTTTTTAGGAGGCCAGTTGAGCACCTGTCCCCTTATGAAATGGAATGGCAACCCAGACCATCACTCCTATGCGTCGGGCTGTATGGCGGACGACACACTGCTGCCCGGAGAGTCTCCAGACACGTCTTCGCTGATCAAAGGGGCTCGTTTCGAAGCGGTATTCACCACTGAAGATCAGTCTAATCCAGCCACTGAGATTTTAGGAAGAAGACGTTATGGGAGACGCCCCAGGCAACAGTGGTATACCAACCTCACTGACACCCGCCGTACAGCCGACAACCAGGCATGACGGTCTGGGGTCCCTTTTCTTCTCATAACTCGACCGCTTTCTTGCTAGTCATTCGTGACAGTCTTAAAGCGCAGCAGTATATCGAGTATATTCTGCTACCCGTTGTTTTGACTTCATGGCATGACATCCTGAACTTACATTTCATCAGGAAAATGTCCGCCCGCACGAGGCGAGAATGTCTACTACTTCCCTTCGTACTTGCCAGACCAGTAACATCGCCGGATATCTCCCCAGTTGTTAACGTTTGGAGCATTACTGGCAGGGCCCTCCCACCTATTCGAGATTTTGACCGCCTAACGCGCCCTTGGCATTGATAGTTCCGCAATAAATTTCAGCTATTAATAGCGAATACTCTTCTCAGGGAATACAAAAGGAAAGGCCATGAAATACTTATCTCCAGTTAGTTTACATCACAGTCAGGCAGAGATTCCGAAATCAGATACTGGATCGTATGGCGTACTCAGGAGCAGTTATAGACACAGATCACAAATTAGTTGACTGAAGTGTAAGACACTAGTCAGAAAGAATCAATGATACGGAAGCTCAAATGGCTCTGAGCACTATGGGACTTAACATCTATGGTCATCAGTCGCCTAGAACTTAGAACTACTTAAACCTAACTAACCTAAGGACAGCACACAACACCCACCTAAGGACAGCACACAACAACCAGTCATCACGAGGCAGAGAAAATCCCTCACCCCGCCGGGATTCTAACCCGGGAACCCGGGCGTGGGAAGCGAGAACGCTACCACACGACCACGAGCTGCGGACGATACGGAAGCTCTAAGGAATGAAGAGATATGCTTGATGTACCCAGGGGCTGTAGATACTGCAGTAATGAATAGCGCAGTAGACAGTTCAGTTAAAGAGGAATGGACCTCTAAAAACCGCAAGTTGGAAAGAGTAACATAGGTACTAGTAGGGTAAGTGTGGCGTCACCGCCAGACACCACACTTGCTAGGTGGTAGCCTTTAAATCGGCAGCGGTCCATTAGTATACGTCGGACCCGCGTGTCGCCACTGTCAGTGATTGCAGACCGAGCGCCGCCACACGGCAGGTCTAGAGAGACTTACTAGCACTCGCCCCAGTTGTACAGCCGACGTTGCTAGGAATGGTTCACTGACAATTACGCTTTCATTTGCCGAGACGATAGTTAGCTTAGCCTTCAGCTACGTCATTTGCTACGACCTAGCAAGGCGCCATTACCAGTTTATATTCAGTGTAATAATGTCTAAACAATAGCGATGTTCTCCAATTGTGGATTAAAGTTAAGTATTCCAAGAACTACGTTCTTTTCTTTATAGGATAATTATTTTACCTTGTTCCAGACCTCACGCCAATCTGCGTGAGCTTAACGCGTGCCTTTCGGCTACCTCCGAGTGGCTTGGCTGTCTTGCTACGCCACTACAGTAAGTGCGAAGAAACCACGGATACCTGAACAAATACTTCAGTTGATAGACGAATGCAGGATGTACAGCGAAATTCAGGAGCACAGAGATACAAATTATGTAGTAATAAAATAAACAGGAAGATGAAGCAAACTAATACGACATTGCTGCATGAAAAATGTGAAGAAATAGAACAACAAAATGTTTGTCGGTAGGACTGACTCAACAGACACAAAAGTCAAATCAAGCTTCGGCTAAATTAAAAGCAAGGGCGGTAAGTTTAAGAGTACAGTTGGAATTCCACTGTTAAATTCAGAGGAGTGAGTGATTAGGTGGAAAGAGTCCATAGAGGACTATAAAAATGGGAAGGACATGTCTGATGACGTGACAGCAGAATAAACAGGAGTCGAGAGGGAAATGATATGGGATGCAGTATTAGAATCAGAAAGACCTTTGGAAGACTTAAAAATCAGATAACGCAGAAGGGACAGATAAAACTCTATCGGAATTTCTAAAATCGTAGGGAGATGTGGCAGCAAAATGATTATCCTTGTTGCTTTTCAGGATGTATGGGACGGGCGATATCCATCAGACTTTCACAAAAAAATCATCCACGCATTTCCGGAGATTGCAAGAGCCGACAAGTGTGAGAATTATCTCGCAATCAGGCTTAATTCTCGTTTCTCCAAGTTGCTGTCAAGAATAATATACAGAAGACTCGAAAAGAAAATTGAGGATCTGGTACAAAACGTTTAGTTCGTCTTTAGGAACGGAAAGGCACCAGAGAGGCATTTCTGAAGTTGCGTTTGATAATGGAAACAAGAATGAAGAGAAATGAAGACATGTTCACAAGATCTGTCCCACTGGGAGAAGTTTTCGACAAAATAGAATGGTACATTCGCTCCCTACTCTTGCACATCGAAGAAGCAATAATGGTATAAAATGAACGTTTAAGAATGGGATTAATTTCAGCTTGAAAGGATATGAATGATAAGGTTTGCTGATGACGTTGCTATCCTCAGTGAAGGTGAAGAACAATTACAGAGTATGTTGAATGAAAGTATCAGTCTAATGCGTACAGAATATGGACGGAGAGAAAATTGAAGAAAGACTAGTCATGAGAAGTAGCTGAAATGAGAACAGCGAGCAAATTAAAACAGAATTTGGTGATCGCGAATTCTGCTACGTACGCTGCGAAATACGAGGGCAGTTCAATAAGTAATGCAACACATTTTTTTTCTCGGCCAATTTTGGTTGAAAAAACCGAAAATTTCTTGTGGAATATTTTCAAACATTCCCGCTTCGTCTCGTATAGTTTCATTGACTTCAGACAGGTGGCAGCGCTGTACGGAGCTGTTAAAATGGCGTCTGTAACGGATGTACGTTGCAAACAACGGGCAGTGATCGAGTTTCTTTTGGCGGAAAACCAGGGCATCTCAGATATTCATAGGCGCTTGCAGAATGTCTACGGTGATCTGGCAGTGGACAAAAGCACGGTGAGTCGTTGGGCAAAGCGTGTGTCATCATCGCCGCAAGGTCAAGCAAGACTGATCTCCCGCGTGCGGGCCGGCCGTGCACAGCTGTGACTCCTGCAATGGCGGAGCGTGCGAACACACTCGTTCGAGATGATCGACGGATCACCATCAAACAACTCAGTGCTCAACTTGACATCTCTGTTGGTAGTGCTGTCACAATTGTTCACCAGTTGGGATATTCAAAGGTTTGTTCCCGCTGGGTCCCTCGTTGTCTAACCGAACACCATAAAGAGCAAAGGAGAACCATCTGTGCGGAATTGCTTGCTCGTCATGTGGCTGAGGGTGACAATTTCTTGTCAAAGATTGTTACAGGCGATGAAACATGGGTTCATCACTTCGAACCTGAAACAAAACGGCAATCAATGGAGTGGCGCCACACCCACTCCCCTACCAAGAAAAAGTTTAAAGCCATACCCTCAGCCGGTAAAGTCATGGTTACAGTCTTCTGGGACGCTGAAGGGGTTATTCTGTTCGATGTCCTTCCCCATGGTCAAACGATCAACTCTGAAGTGTATTGTGCTACTGTTCACAAATTGAAGAAACGACTTCAGCGTGTTCATAGGCACAAAAATCTGAACGAACTTCTCCTTCTTCATGACAACGCAAGACCTCACACAAGTCTTCGCACCCGAGAGGAGCTCACAAAACTTCAGTGGACTGTTCTTCCTCATGCACCCTACAGCCCCGATCTCGCACCGTCGGATTTCCATATGTTTGGACCAATGAAGGACGCAAACCGTGGGAGGCACTACGCGGATGATGAAGAAGTTATTGATGCAGTACGACGTTGGATCCGACATCGACCAGTGGAATGGTACCGTGCAGGCATACAGGCCCTCATTTCAAGGTGGCGTAAGGCCGTAGCATTGAATGGAGATTACGTTGAAAAATAGTGTTGTGTAGCTAAAAGATTGGGGAATAACCTGGTGTAGTTCAATGCTGAATAAAACAACCCCTGTTTCAGAAAAAAAATGTGTTGCATTACTTATTGAACTGCCCTCGTAATTCATGGTGGATGGAGCAAGGAGGATATAAAAAGCAGACTAGCACTGCCGTAAAGGACATTCCTCCAAGAGAAGTCTGCTACTATCGAACATAGGCCTTAATTCTAGGAAGAAATTTCTGAGAATGTACGCCTGGGGTACAGAATTGCGGGTAATGTAATATGGAATGGATGAGAGTCGAAACATTTGAGACGTCGTGCTACAGAAGTATGTTGAAAATTAGGTGAACTGGTATTGCAAGGGATCAGGAGGTCCTCCGCGGAATCGGCGAGGAAAGGAAACTACGGAAAACACTGACAAGAAGAAGCGACAGGATGATAGGGCGAGTGTTAAGATATCAGGGAGTAACTTCTATGGTATTTGAGGCAGCTGTAGAAATTGAAAACTGTAGAGGAAAACAGATTGGAATACGAAACTTCCTGGCAGATTAAAACTGTGTGCCGGACCGGAACTCGAGTTCAGGGCACACTCCGCTGCAGAGTGAAAATCTCATTCTAGATTGGAATAAATCCAGCAAATAATGTGGACGTAGGCTGCAAGTGTTACTCTGAGCTGAAAAGTTTGGCATAGGAAACTAAATTCGTGACAGGCCGCATCAAACCGGTAGGAAGACAGATGGATAAAAATAAATAAATAAGGATAGTATGACTGCTGTCGTCGAAAACAATCATACTGGGTAAGTTTAAGAGCGTTTGTGTGTGCTCTAACTCTTCTATCTATGTGAGAGAAGTATGGGGGGGGGGGGGTTGTAGTATATTTCTAGAGTTATCTTTTAAAGTTGGCTCGTGAAACGTGATAGACGAGGTAGTTTCCTCCTTTCTCCAAGAGTCTGGCAGTTCAGTTCCTTCACCATGCGCGTGACTCTCTCCAGTGGGTGAAACAAACTTTTTTGGTCTAACTATTTATTGTTTAAGCAGATTCGTACTCTTACTAACTGCCGTTAGTAGTTTGATCGTAATAACAATGATTAAATGAATGGGAAAAATTTAATGCCCTTCAAGTGCGAGAGGAAGCTGACACGTGGATCATAGTCTAGCGAGAGGGAACCAGTTCGATTTTACACAGAGTACGCAAAGGAACTTGCCCTCCTTGTTGTAGCGGTGTACCGTAGGTCTCTAGAAGAGCGTAGCGTTCCAAAGGATTGGAAAAGGGCACAGGTCATCCCCGTTTTCAAGAAGGGACGTCGAACAAATGTGCAGAACTATAGACCTATATCTCTAACGTCGATCAGTTGTAGAATTTTGGAACACGTATTATGTTCGAGTATAATTTCTTTCCTGGAGACTAGAAATCTACTCTGTAGGAATCAGCAATGGTTTCGAAAAAGACGATCGTGTGAAACCCAGCTGGCGCTACTCGTCAACGAGACTCAGAGGGCCATAGACACGGATTCCCAGGTAGATGCCGTGTTTCTTGACTTCCGCAAGGCGTTCGATACAATTCCCCACGGTCGTTTAATGAACAAAGTAAGAGCATATGGACTATCAGACCAATTGTGTGATTGGATTTAGTAATCGCGAAAGCGTTACGGAGATGATAGATAAACTCCAGTGGAAGACTCTGAAGAGACCATGAGGATAAAATCAGAGAGTTTAGGGCCCACACAGAGGCATACCGACAATCTTTCTTTCCACGAACAATACGAGACTGGAATAGAAGGGAGAACCGATAGAGGTACTCAAGTTACCCTCCGCCACACACCGTCAGGTGGCTTGCGGAGTATGGATGTAGACGTAGATGCAGCTTAGGTAGCTGGCATTTCAGCTATAATATGTGGTGACGGGGGAATGTTTAACGGTCAGAGTAGAATATTTACTTTCTGAGTCTCTTTGAGCTTTAAGTACCGGATTAATTTGTCTTTTGTAGCGGCCACAACATCAGATTCATATTCTGCTGCGAAGAGTGTAGGGATGAAAGTTCTTTCTGTCGAAAGCAAATGCCATTACGAACTTGAGACTTACGAGGGATGTGAATTCGGCCACGGACACTGGAAGCGAGTGCAGGGGCTGCTCTGGTTTGGCATTGAAGCGCGGCGAGCCGCGGCGTGGCGGGAGACGGCAAATGTCGGCGGTTAGTCCGCGCGGCTAACAGCTAGCGCTGCTGCTGCTTTCATTTGACACCGGCAGAGGCCGCACCCGCTAATGAAGAGCGGCCAGCTCGTTAGCGCCTCCACCCTGCCCGCACCTAGCAGCAGACCGGCCGCGTGATTGGCGAGCGCACGACTTTCCGCGTCCTGCCTCGTCCAGCCACCCAACGTGGCATCTCATTCCCCACAGATGGCCCTCACGAATTTGGGGCCGTTTATCATCGTAAATTCAACATTCACTGCCAGTCGTTAAAAAAAGGAAAGACCTATTTCGCCAAAAGGGTACTTATAACTTGCCATGGTGCGCTTTTCCGTACTGGTTTAAAGCCGCTATTCGCAGAAGATACCTGCGATGAATCTGTTTCTCAATGGTTTTTGAGAACTGCGAAGTACTTAGAAAAATGGCATACTGAGCATGTAACACACAGCTGAAGCAAACCGTGGTTAATAGAGAGGGTTCACCGCAGCACGTGTGAAGGAAGAAAGTATTGTACACTACTGGCCATTAAAATTGCCACACCATGCAGATAAGGTGCTACAGACGCGAAATTTAACCGACAGGAAGAAGATGCTGTGATATGCAAATGATTAGCTTTTCACAGCATTCACAAAAGGTTGGCGCCAGTGGCGACACCTACAACGTGCTGACAAGGGAAAGTTTCCAACCGATTTCTCATACACAAACAGCAGTTGACCGGCGTTGCCTGGTGAAACGTTGTTGTGATGCCTCGTGTATGGAGGAGAAATGCGTATCATCACGATTCAGACTTTGATAAATGTCGGATTGTAGACTATCGCGATTGCGGTTTTTCGTATCGCGACATTGCTGCTCTCGTTGGTCGAGATCCAATGACTGTCAGCAGAATATGGAATCGGTGGGTTCAGGAGGGTAATACGGAACGCCGTGCTGGATCCCAAAGGCCTCGTATCACTAGCAGTCAAGATGACAGGCATCTTATCCGCATACCTGTAACAGATCTGCAGCCACGTCTCGATCCCTAAGTCAACAGATGGGAACGTTTGCAAGAGAGCAACCATCTGTACGAACAGTTCGACGACGTTGGCACCAGCATGGACTACCAGCTCGGAGGCCATGACTGCAGTTACCCTTGACGCTGCATCATAGACATCAGCGCCTGCGATGGTGTACTCAATGACGAACCTGGGTGCAGGAAACGCAAAACGTCATTTTTTCGCACGAATCGAGGTTCTGTTTACAGCTTCATGATGGTCGCATCGGTGTTTGGTGTCATCGCGGTGAACGCACATTGGAAGCGTGTATTCGTCATCGCCATACTGGCGTATTACCGGGCGTGATGGTATGGGGTGCCATTGGTAACACGTCTCGGTCACCTCTTGCTCGCATTGACAGCACTTTGAACAATGTACGTTACATTTCAGATGTGTTACGACCCGTGGCTCTACCCTTCATTCGATCCTTGCGAAACCCTACATTTCAGTAGGATAATGCCCTTCTGGATACAGAAAATGTTCGACTGCTGCCCTGGCCATCACATTGTCCAGATCTCTCACCAACTGAAAACCTCTGGTCAATTTTGGCCGAACAACTGGCTCGTCACAAAACGCCAGTCACTACTCTTGTTGAACTGTGGGATCGTGTTCAAGTTGCATGGGCAGCTGTACCTGTACACGCCATCCAAGGCCGTTATTACGGCCAGAGGTGGTTGTTCTGGGTACCGATTTCTCACGATCTATGCACCCAAACTGCGTGAAAATGTAATCACATGTCAGTTCTAGTATAATATATTTGTCCAATGAATACCCGTTTATCATCTGCTTTTCTTCTTGGTGCAGCAATTTTAATGGTCAGTAGTGTATCATCGGTAGGTAGCGACAAGGGTATTTCGCCAGTGAAGGTGCATTTGCTTAGCCAGCTCACAAGGGAATTTCTCCATCGCACTCTCCTCAGATTTAGTGTTAAGGTGGGCCATACACAGATACAGATCAAGCACGAAAACAGGAAGAATGTGTACTGAACTGTGAAAGAAAAGCAAACTAAAAAGTGAACAGTCCAAACTTAAGAAGTGCAATATCAAACAAATTTGAACAGATGTGCCGTCGTGGTTAAGTAGTTACGGTGTTGGACTGTCAACTGGACGAGCCGAGTTCAAATCGGCCTGTGTCAGCATTGCGGAATGCTGGATACGGACGACCACCGGCTGGTCTGAGGAGAGGCGTTGGCTGTCTGGACTCTATCAACGAAGATAATAGCGTTCAAGATAGTATTTTTTCCAGATGAAACTTATTTTTCGCCTCATAAGGGGAACGCAGTGGAGTATATCACAGGTATGCCGGTCCATTACATATATGGAAACCCACATCTGAACGTACTGGATTACTGGAAATACATGCAAGATGGGCACACAAAACTGTTACGGCTACGAAAGTACAAGGACTGGTATGCAAATTTCCTATGAATGGTTTTTGCGGGTCAGCGATGTATCTGGGGTGCGCCGGCTGCGCAAAGATGAGCGGGTGGTGCTGTCGTTGTGGAACCGAACAAGTAAAGTGATCAGGTAAGGAAAACTAGGCGAGTATGTGACCCAGGAAAAATTAACACTCGCACAGCTAGCAATGGAATGTTTCTTTTAATTACGCTATAACATGTATAAATACTTTTCTTTAGGGTGCCGGAGGTGGCCCCACTTTGGCTTTGCATTATTTCATGCTGAGTGGTAGGACGGCAGCGAGGTTCCTTCCAGGACAGTTAAAATGTATAACGATACTGTGGTTTTGTGAATAATAAAGGTTTCTGTTTCTCCTACCTTCCTTAAAAACAAAATTAAAATAATAAAATTAAAAGATAAGACAAAAATTAAAACTAATAAAAAAGAAAAAGACAACAACAAAATCACTATAGAGCCATTTACTTTTGTTTTTTTCACTACATTATGAAATGTTCTTCCGGTCATTGAAATGTTTGTTCTCTTTCTTTAGTTTTGGCAATTGTAACACCAAACATTGGTTATAGGTTATGAGTCAATACGTTACAGTCGCAAGTAAATGTGATGAATAGCCAGAGCAGGCGAGACACCGCATGGACGTCTCACAGAAATGAAAACAACAAACTGGCGTGAACTATGTTACAACAAAGGAATTCAAGAGTAGAAACGTCCAATACAGAACGCGCCTTTAAAAACGTTAAAAAAAGATGTTTTCACAGAGCATGGAGAAACTGTGATTCTGAAACTTGCGTTCAATTGTTGCAGCTTATGCGACAAACTATTATGTTTTCATCATTGCCTTCGGAGTGATCACATTCACATTCATACGAAAACCTAAATCCGGCAGGGAGGCATCTCACTCACCACGCTAACAGTCAAGTGCGTCGATAAGAGATTCCGATCATATGACACACATACTGTCGCTGATGGTATGTATGACATACCAGATGTGTTTTCCGGTGGAGGGTTCGGTTGACCTGTCGGTTGGTCATCAAAGGTTTGCGGTTCCCATTCGAAAACCACTTCCAATGGCTCTGAGCACTATGGGACTTAACATATGTGGTCATCAGTCCCCTAGAACGTAGAACTACTTAAACCTAACTAACCTAAAGACATCAGACACATCCATGCCCGAGGCAGGATTCGAACCTGCGACCGTAGCAGTCGCGCGGCTCCGGACTGAGCGCCTAGAACCGCGAGACCACCGCGGCCGGCGAAAACCACTTCCTTTCGGCTGCTAATAGGGTAGTTGGGGAGAATCAACTGTCATTATTGGTCCCTTCCTTACACATCGATGTTGCAAACGTACGTTACACAAGAACACAGACGCAAATTTGAATACAGTGATCAGCGAAGAAGGAAGAAAAAGAGAAAAAAGACATAGGATACGAGGTTCGCCCGTTCGGCAATCCTACACCTTCGCCCTTTTATTTTTCATTTTGTTCGTTATTGTTCATTGTATTTGGTCATAGCGGACGTCTCATGACATCCGTTGAAGTTCGTTGTCGATCCGTTGACTCTGTTTTTTATTATAGAAACCAGCCAGCTCTCTGAGCGAACACGCTGAGCTAGGACGACTGAACCGCGGTGACATAGTATCTTCACGCTGCGCTAGAATGCAGTTTTTTTTCCGTTAACCGTTCACTGTTTCTAGTTTACTTCTTTTTTCACAATTCAGTACGCCTTCTTGCTGTTTTCATGCTTGATCTGTGTTCAGCTGTTGACGGGCTATCCACTGAGCCATCTTACCACTAAATCTCAGGGGGGTGCGATGGAGAATTTCCCTTGTAAGTAGAAGCGGAGCAAATACACTGAAGCAAGTAGCTGCAGACGCTGCACAAGTGAGGGGATTTACAGGCTACGTGCAGATATTTTCATATGTGGTACTTATTTCTTCCCGCCTCGAACAGTCTTTCCACAGGCACGTCACAAACTTTACGACCTGACGTTTTCTGTACAGTCATAACCGCACCACTAACGCGGAGAACACTGCATGTGACATACCCGATTTCCCAGAAACTTAGTTCAACGGAAGAGGAGCAAAAATAACCGAACTCTTGTCCTGGCTTACCCGCAAATACTCGACGCTTTCTGAGAAAATAGCCGTCAAAGTTTTCGATGTCATCTACGTGCCTTTTAGAGCGTGCTTAGCTCAGCCCTACTAGTGACACAGTGCGTAGCGTTGCGGCCTTCCGCTTTTGCGTCCCATGTTCTAAAGCCGATTATTTTCATTCCATTTTATTTTATTTTTTTTAATTTAACTGCCCAGGTCCGTACAAGTTTACTATACGAATGTTTTTCATCAAGTTGGGGGATACAAGGCCATTATATTAAATGAAAAATTACAACTGGGTTCTCACTAACTGCGTACATTTATTATATTATATATTTGTATGTGTATTTTCTAGGGCCCCAATCTCTTTAGATTCTCATATATTGTTCTTATATTTCATTCTCAACTTTTATATTTAATTCTTATGTTTATTCTTCAGGAAGATTTGACGCAATCCCTTGGATGACACCGACCGTGGAAAAATTCTAAACACAGAAATTCGAAGCAACACAACCATAACATGAAGCCAAGTTTGCCACAGTGACAGTTCTCTGTATGAATCCTACTCTGGAAGAAATGTTGTTAACATTACTGAAGATTTGAAGCGTTGGCAATAATTTTGCAGTAAAGCACGAATAAAGACACACTTTTCTGAAAACTGGCGCTTGCAATTGATTATGAATCAAGACACACTACAGGAATTTTTAACTAAAAAAATTTCAAATAAATTTTCCATTCATTTATTGTTAAATTCATTCATCACACATACTGTTCACAGACGAATAAGGACAATGTTATTTCAATATACACTGGAATACATTCGTGTAGTAATCTTTTACGTACATGGGTAGAGAAATGGAAAACTAAAATAAAAGAAGTAGTCGGGTTTCTAACCTGGGGCGCCAAAGTGTGAACGCCTGGTGGTATCCTCTGTACCAAAGCTTCAGTCCAG